>NC_135064.1:8750000-10000000 GCF_051401765.1 Calliopsis andreniformis
CTTGGTGACCTAGATTTATCAACAATTTTTGTATCAACGTCCTTCATACCCTCTGATTCACTAACACTTGGACGTTTGGAATGATCTGCAATTTCTTTAGATTCACCAAGAGTAGATGCGACACTGGGTGACCTAGATTTATCAACATCCTTTAAGTCTGGGGTTTCTCCTACAACGCTAGGAGATTTGGAACGATCCGCGGCTTCCTTCACTTCAACAGATGTAGCTATACTCGGCGATCTAGATTTATCGATTGCCTTAGCTTCGATGTCTTTTAGATCAGCTGATTCACTCGCAATACTTGGAGATTTGGAACCATCTATTTGTTTCGATTCAGCAGCTGAAGGTGTTACACTCGTAGACCTAGATTTGTCAGCACCCTGCGCATCAACATCCTTCAATTCTGGAACTTCTCCAGCAACACTTGGGGATTTTGAATGATCGTGGACTTCTTTAGATTCACCTGGAACACTTGCTACACTCGGTGATCTAGACTTGTCAACAGATTTTTCATCAACACCTTTTAATTGTACCGATTCACCAGCGATAGATGGTGTTTTTGCTGTGTCCACAATTTCCTTAGATTCGCCGATTGTACTGGCTATACTAGGTGATCTAGACTTATCGACAGCTTTCGCTTCGACATCCTTTAATTCTGGTGATTCACCAACAATACTTGGAGACTTAGAGCGATCAACCGATTCTTTAGATTCCCCTGCAACACTCGGTGATCTAGACTTATCAGTCGTCTTTGTATCAGCTTCTTTTAAGTCTAGAGATTCTCTATCAGCGCTAGGAGATTTTGATGAATCACGAACATCTTTTGTTTCAATGGATGTAGCTCCTATACTAGGTGATCTAGATTTATCACCAGTCTTTGTATCAACATCTTTTAGGTCTAAAGAATCTCTGTCGGCACTTGGAGATTTTGAAGAATCACGCACCTCTTTAGCGTCAGTGGAAATGGCTCCTATACTAGGCGATCTAGATTTATCAACAGTCTTTGTATCAACGTCTTTCATGTCTAAAGGTTCTCGCTCCGCACTTGGAGATTTTGAAGTAGCGTCCTTTACATCTGCTACATCTCCGGCTAGGCTCGGAGATTTCGAATGGTCTGCTGTTTCTTTAGATTCACCTGGCACACTTACAACACTTGCTGATCTAGACTTATCAGCAGCCTTCGTGTCTACGTCCGCTAAGTCTGGTGAATCGTCAGTGACACTTGGAGACTTCAACTGATCTGCCACATCTTTAGATTCAGCAGCTGTGCTTATTACACTAGCTGATCTTGATTTGGCAACATCCTTTGCCTCAACATCTTTCAGTTCTGGTAATTCTCCTGCAATACTTGGAGTTTTTGAGCGATCTATACTTTCTTTACCTTCAGCTAAGATACTTGTTATACTTGGTGACCTAGATTTATCCGCGGTTTTGACATCAACGTCTTTTAGGATCGGTGCTTCGCCAGCAAGACTTGGAGATTTTAGGTGATCTTCTTTAGATTCTGGGACACTAGATGTTATACTAGGGGACCTAGATTTGTCATCAGCTTTCGTCGTATCAACGTCCTTCAACTCTGCAGGTTCTCCAGCGATACTTGGAGTTTTTGAATGATCTATACTTATTTTGCGTTCTTCAGGACTTGTCACACTCGGTGATCTGGACTTATCAACAGCCTTAGCATCACTTTCTTTCACCGAGGATTCGTCAACACTACTAGGCGACTTTGAACGATCAGTAATTTCTTTGGATTCAACAGCAGGAGTTGCTATACTGGGCGATCTGGATTTATCAACACTTTTTATATCTGCCACCTCTTCAGTGACGGATGGAGATTTTGATTTGTCCATTTCTTCCTTAGATTCAATGGGTGGACCTGTTATGCTAGGAGATCTAGATTTATCAACACTTTTTGTGTCAACATCTTTCAAGTCGGGTGATTCCCCAGCAACACTTGGAGACTTCGAATGTTCCATCGGTTCCTTAGATTCTGCAGGTGGAGATGTTACACTGGGTGATCTAGATTTGTCAGTAGACTTCGCGTCCATGTCCTTCGACTCTGATAACTCACCAGAAATACTTGCTGGTTTTGAACGGTCTATGGCTTCTTTAGCTTCCTCGGGAACGCTCGTTACACTCGGTGATCTAGATTTATCAACGACTTTAGTATCAATATCTTTCAATTCTGGTGATTCACCAGCAACACTTGGAGATTTTGAACGATCCATGCTTTCTTTACCTTCACCAGGAACACTCGTAACACTCGGAGATCTTGACTTATCCAATGCTTTTGTATCGACATCTTTCGATTCTGGCGATTCACTAGGAACGCTTGGCGATTTGGAACGGTCCGTGGATTCCTTAGCCTCTGAAGGTGACCTCGATTTATCAACAGTCTTGGTGTCAATGTCCTTTAACTCCAGTGATTCTTCAACAATGCTTGGAGATTTTGAACGGTCTATGCTTTCTTTACTTTCATCGATAGCTCCAGTTATGCTAGGTGATCTAGACTTATCTGTGGACTTGACATCAACATCTTTCAATTCTGGTGATTCTCCAGCAATACTTGGCGATTTCGAATGATCTGTAGCTTCTTTAGATTCAACAGCTGGCGTTGTTATACTTGGTGACCTAGATTTGTCAACAGTCTTTGCGTCGGCATCCTTTAGTTCAACAGGTTCTCCAGCTATGCTCGGAGATTTCGAGCGGTCCGTGGTTTCTTTGGCTTCACCAGGTATACTCGTTGGACTAGGTGATTTCGACTTGTCTACAGTCTTGGTATCAACGTCTGCCAGCTCTGGAGACTCTCCAGCAACACTTGGCGATTTTGAATGATCAATTCCCTCTTTCGATTCTGTAACTGTACTTGCTACACTGGGTGATCTAGATTTTTCAATAATCTTTGTATCAACATCTTTTAGTTCTGGCGTTTCTCTTTCAGTACTTGGAGATTTAGAATGGTCTGCCGCCTCTTTAGATTCTACAACTGCACCTGTTACACTAGGTGACCTAGATTCTTTGACAGCCTTTGCGTCACTATCCTTCAATACTGGCGACTCGTCAATAACACTTGGCAGTTCTGATCGATCTGCAGGTTCTTTACTTTCAGTAGGACTGCCTTTTATACTTGGAGATTTAGATTGATCACCCGCCTTCGTCTCCAGTTCTTTTAAATCCGGTGAGTCGCCAGCAACGCTTGGGGATTTTGAACGATCCAGAGCTTCTTTAGGTTCACCAGGAACACTTGTTACACTTGGAGATCTAGATTTATCTACAACTTTAGAGTCCATATCTTTTAGTTCAGGTACTTCACCAGTACTGCTTGGAGATTTTGAACTATCCGCAGTTTCCTTTGATTCACCCGGCACGCTAACGATGCTTGCAGATCTAGATTTCTCAATTATTTCTCCACCGACATCTTTTGCGTCAAGAGGTTCACTTAAAGTTGATGATTTTGAAGTATCTATGACTTCTTTGGATTCGCCAACAGTACTTGCTACACTTGGCGATCGTGATTTATCGATTGTTTTAATTCCATCGTCTTTTAAATCGGACGATTCACTAGTAACGGTCGGCGATTTAGGAACATCTGTTGTTTCTTTAGATTCCACTGGTACACTTATGCTTGGTGATCTGGATTTATCCACAGGTTTTACATCAACATCCTTCAACTCTGATACTTCCCCGGCAACGCTTGGAGACTTCGAACGATCTAGTGTTTCCTTAGGCTCAGTTATGCTTGGGGATCTAGATTTGTCTATAACTTTTGCATCAAGATCTGTCAAATCTGCTGGTTCTCCAGCAATGCTTGGAGACTTCGAACGATCTACTGTTTTTCTAGACTCCGGCGGCGTAGTTATTATACTAGGTGATCGGGATTTGTCAACTGTTGTAGCGTCAACATCCTTTAGGTCAGGCGATTCTCTCGGTGATTTTGACTTGCCTGCTACTTCTTTAACTTCTGTTGCAGTGATACTAGGCGATCTGGATTTGTCAATACTAGTCGCATCAACGTCCTTCACCTCTGGTGATTCTCCAGCAACGCTTGGAGATTTTGACTTATCCGCTGTATCCTTTAATTCGGTAGGTGGTGTTGTACTGGGCGATCTGGATTTGTCAGCACTAGTCGCATCAACGTCCTTCAGCTCTGGTGATTCGCCAGCAACGCTTGGAGATTTCGACTTGTCCACTGTGTCTTTTAATTCGGTAGGTACTGTTATACTAGGCGATCTGGATTTGTCAGCACTAGTCGCATCAACGTCCTTCAGCTCTGGTGATTCGCCAGCAACGCTTGGAGATTTCGACTTATCCACTGTGTCTTTTAATTCGGTAGGTACTGTTATACTAGGCGATCTGGATTTGTCAACACTAGTTGCTTCAACGTCCTTCAGCTCTGGTGATTCTCCAGTAACGCTTGGAGATTTTGACTTGACCGCTGTGTCTTTCAATTCGCTAGGTGCTGTTATACTGGGCGATCTGGATTTGTCAACACTAGTTGTTTCAACGTCCTTCAGCTCTGGTGATTCTCCAGCAACGCTTGGAGATTTTGACTTATCCGCTGTACCCTTTAATTCAGTAGGTGCTGTTACACTAGGCGATCTCGATTTGTCAGCACTAGTTGTTTCAACGTCCTTCAGCTCTGGTGATTCTTCAGCAACGCTTGGAGATTTTGACTTATCCACTGTGTCTTTTAATTCGGCAGGTGCTGTTATACTGGGCGATCTGGATTTGTCAACACTAGTTGTTTCAACGTCCTTCAACTCTGGTGATTCTCCAGCAACGCTTGGAGATTTTGACTTATCCACTGTGTCTTTTAATTCGACAGGTGCTGTTATACTGGGCGATCTGGATTTGTCAATACTCGTCGCATCAACGTCCTTCAGCTCTGGTGATTCTCCAGCAATACTGGGAGATTTTGACTTATCCGCTGTACCCTTTAATTCAGTAGGTGGTGTTGTACTGGGCGATCTCGATTTGTCAACACTGGTTGTTTCAACGTCCTTCAGCTCTGGTGATTCTTCAGCAACGCTTGGAGATTTCGACTTAATCCCTGTGTCTTTTAATTCGGTAGGTGCTGTTATACTGGGCGATCTGGATTTGTCAGCACTGGTTGTTTCAACGTCCTTCAGTTCTGGTGATTCTCCAGCAACGCTTGGATATTTTGACTTATCCACTGTGTCTTTTAATTCGCTAGGTGCTGTTATGCTGGGCGATCTGGATTTGTCAGCACTAGTCGCATCAACGTCCTTCAGCTCTGGTGATTCTCCAGCAACGCTTGGAGATTTTGACTTATCTGCTGTGTCCTTCACTTCGCTAGTTGCTGTTACACTAGGCGATCTGGATTTGTCTACGCTAGTCGCTTCAACGTCCTTCAGCTCTGGTGATTCACCAGCTATGCTTGGAGATTTTGATTTATCCACTGTGTCTTTCAATTCGCTCGGTGCTGTTATACTAGGCGATCTCGACTTGTCAACACTGGTTGCTTCAACGTCCTTCAGCTCTGGTGATTCTCCAGCCACGCTTGGAGATTTTGACTTATCCACTGTGTCTTTTAATTCGGTAGGTGCTGTTATACTGGGCGATCTGGATTTGTCAATACTAGTCGCATCAACGTCCTTCAAATCTGGTGATTCTCCAGCAATACTGGGAGATTTTGACTTATCCGCTGTACCCTTTAATTCGGTAGGTGCTGTTACACTAGGCGATCTCGATTTGTCAACACTAGTTGTTTCAACGTCCTTCAGCTCTGGTGATTCTCCAGCAATACTGGGAGATTTTGACTTATCCGCTGTACCCTTTAATTCAGTAGGTGGTGTTGTACTGGGCGATCTCGATTTGTCAACACTGGTTGTTTCAACGTCCTTCGGCTCTGGTGATTCGCCAGCAACGCTTGGAGATTTTGACTTGTCCACTGTGTCTTTTAATTCGGTAGGTACTGTTATACTAGGCGATCTGGATTTGTCAACACTAGTTGCTTCAACGTCCTTCAGCTCTGGTGATTCTCCAGTAACGCTTGGAGATTTTGACTTGTCCGCTGTGTCTTTCAATTCGCTAGTTGCTGTTATACTGGGCGATCTCGATTTGTCAACACTAGTTGTTTCAACGTCCTTCAGCTCTGGTGATTCTCCAGCAACGCTTGGAGATTTTGACTTATCCACTGTGTCTTTTAATTCGATAGGTGCTGTTATACTGGGCGATCTCGATTTGTCAACACTAGTTGTTTCAACGTCCTTCAGCTCTGGTGATTCTTCAGCAATGCTTGGAGATTTCGACTTAATCCCTGTGTCTTTTAATTCGGTAGGTGCTGTTATACTAGGAGCTCTGGATTTGTCAGCACTGGTTGTTTCAACGTCCTTCAGTTCTGGTGATTCTCCAGCAACGCTCGGAGATTTCGACTTATCCACTGTGTCTTTCAATTCGCTAGGTGTCGTTATGCTGGGCGATCTGGATTTGTCAACACTAGTCGCTTCAACATCCTTCAGTTCTGGTAATTCTCCAGCAACGCTTGGAGATTTCGACTTATCCACTGTGTCTTTCACTTCGCTAGGTGCTGTTATGCTAGGCGATCTGGATTTGTCAACACTAGTCGCTGCTACATCTTTCAGCTCTGGTAATTCTCCAGCAACGCTTGGAGACTTTGAACGGTCAATCGCTTCTTTTGATACTGGAGACGTAGCTGTTATACTAGGTGACCTAGATTTATCAACACTTTTCGTGTCAACATCTTTTAAATCTGGTGTTTCCCCAGCAACACTGGGAGATTTTGAGCGGTCCACTGTTTCTTTGAGATCGACAGTTGCAGTTATACTTGGTGATCTTGATTTGTCAATTGCTTTATATTCAGCATCTTTTGGTTCCGGTGATTCACCTGCAACGCTTGGGGATTTTGAGCCATCTACAGTTTCTTTAGGTGCTCCAGCAATACTTGTTACACTTGACGATCTAGATTTATCTGCTGCCTTGGTATCCACATCTTTCAATTCTGGTGATTCACTAACTAAACCTGGAGACTGTGATCCTTCCCTTATTTCCTTCGATTCGGGTGCTATGCTGGGTGTTCTAGACCTTAGTTTTTCAGTGTCTTGTTCTATCTCTTCAGTTTGAGTAGGAGTTATTTCTTTGTCTAGAGCTTCAGGTACTTCAGATTTTACCGGTGGAATTGTTTCTGAAACTGGTGCTTTTTCTGTAATAGGGCTTACTTTTGTCATCTCTGCATCTTTCACAGCTGGACTTTTTGGCAGTTCCTCTTTTTCTGTAGGCGATTTCGTGACCGTAGGCGACTTTGGTGCTTCTTCTTCCATTTTATGAGAAACTTCTTCGACTATTTTCTCAACAGCTTCGACAGGAGATTTTCCTTTATCAAGGAACGCTTCTTCTGGTTTTTGTGGAGACTTTGGAGTTTCTGCCTCTATAGATGGTGAAGTGGTATCCACTTCTTTAGATTTAACGACTCCTGTTTTCTCCAAACTGTCTTCAAGATCCTGTGAGTCACGTCTATCAATTGGTGATTTATCTAAACTGTCTTCAGGAGTGACTTTCCCAACATCCTTCACCCCTGCTGATTTCTCAGAAATACTATCTTTCTCTGGGCTACTGGTTCCAGAACGTAAAGAATCCTTGTCCAAAAGCAAGGAATCTTTATCAGGCGTTGACTTTACAGACACATCTTTCAGAGAATCGTCTGGGGTCACTGTTTTCGTAAACGTAATACTACCAGTAGGGCAAATTTCAGTCTCATGTCCACCATCTTCACTACTGGCTGTAACCAACATTCGTCGGACAGATCCTGTATCTTCTTCAAGCTTCGCCTTCTCTTCAATAGTGTCTTCTACTTTCACAGAAACTTCAATACTTTTGTCTTTTTCAGCAGGTACTATATCCTTCGAATCCTTTCTTTCAACTTTAATAGCATCTTCAACTTTATCAGGACTCTTACGGTCTTCTTTCGTTGTATCATCCTTCTTCTCCTCATCTTCCTCCTTCAGATCTGTTTTTTCTGGTTCTCCAATTAATTCAGCCCTTGGTTCAGCTGCTCTTCCCGTAGCATCAGCCAATTTTACTTCTGGTACTGTTGTAATTTTCACGTCATCTTTAGGCTTTCCTTCTTTCTCTTCTGGTTCTTTTGCTTCTTGTTCAGGTTCTTCTGTCACTTTGGCTGCTGTAACTTCAACAGCTTCAATTTTTTCGACTGCTTCTTCTTTAGCAGGAGACGGTGATTTAACTTCTGGCTGTTTCACTTTATCTTCGTCTACTTTCTCCAATTTTACTTCTTCTTTGTCTTGTTCCACCTCAGGACTTTTTTGAGTAGCCGGCGGTGCCTGAGCAACATCAGTCTCTTTTTCTTTTTCTTTTTCTTTCTCAAGTTGCGGTTCAATTTTACCTGGTTTTTGTTCAACAGGCTTTGCTACTGAAACTTCACCAACTTTTTCAACAACAGGCTTCACCTCTACTTTTTCTTTAGCCTCGTCCAGATATTTTTCGACAGTATCGAGAGATTCTGTCCCTTCTTCTTCCTTGGAATCTTTGAGCTTTACATCTTCCTTGTCTAATTCAGAAACTTTTATTGGCTCTGCTTCCAGTTGTTCTTTGTCCAATTTTTCTGTTGTCTCGTGAACAAACTTTTCTTCAGCTTCGACTACGTCACTGACAACGTCTTCGATAGCTTCTTCTGCGTAATCTTTTTCTCTAGTCTCGTCCAATTTTGGTGAAATGTCCTCAACAGGAGTTATTTGAGCATCTTTGACTTTATATTCTTGTTCAACAGCTTCGAAATCATCAGTGACATCCTTTTCGTGTCCTTTTTCGATTTGTTTTGCTTCTTCTGCTTTGACAGGAGACACTTTCTTTTCGACATCAATAACTTCCTTCGAAACTTTTCTGCCAATATCGACGAACCCATCTAGTTCCACGTCTTCTTCTTCCGGTACGACTGTTTCAGCTTTCTTTGCTTTTACGCTTGGTTTCTCTTCTTCTTCTGTGACAGACACTTTTTCAATACTTGGTTTCCTTTCAGCTTGATCTAATTTTGTAGGTGTTTCCTCCTCCTCTTCTTCTTCTTCCAATTCGAACACGCCTTCTGTAGGCACATCGATCTTTTTCTTGACAATAATTTCCTCGATAATTCGTATTATAATCACTTTCGGAACGACCATCTTAATAGAAATTTCCTCAATTATTTGAAGGGTGATACGTTTTCCTTTCTTAACATATTCATTAATAATGTATTCCTCGAGCTCTTCCTTCAATTGTGGTGTAATTGATTCTTCAAGATTTAAAATGTTAACGTTATCAACGACATCCTTCCTAGAAAGTCCTTTCCTCACGATAATCTCTTCAATAATATAAATTATACGCTCCCTTGGAACTCGTTTTACTATCGTAATATATTCTATAATTTCAATCGTAATTACCTTCTTATTTGTCACAAGTTCTTCAATTATCTCTTCCACCATGCGATCCGCCTTGTCAATCATAGCTTTTATTTCAGCGGACAATAGCGTAAGGCCAGTAATTGTTTTGCTTTCTACTTTAGCTTCCTCAATCTTATCTGCTAGGAATTTCGGTGATGTTGGCGTGGAACCTGGAGAAACCACTACAATTTCGGCCTTCGCTGGAGAGACTTTCTGATCGAAGGTTATCACTGGCTCTTCTATTGCTTCTTTACCTTGAATTTCTTCCTCGGGCGATCTCTTTGCAATTTCTTTCACACAAACATCTTCCAATCCAGCTTCCATTACGTCCACTTTCGATGGTTCATCCTGTTTTGGCAAAGTTTCTGTTCCGGGTTTGCAAATCGAATCTTCTTTCATCATCTCATCGCAAATTTCTTTAACATCGCGAGCATCCTTCACTTCATCTCTCGGAGACGTGACTGCCTCTTTTTCCTTGACCACTTTCACGCAAGGCTCTTCGTGCACGGGAACAGTTTCAGGTGATTTGATGGCGGTAACCGGTGCTGGTGTAGCGGTTTCCTCGATAAGCTCTTCGACTTCCTCTTGCTGAAGGAACTCTTCAGTAATACCAACCTTAGTTGGCATTACAATTTTATCGTCAAGTTTGGCCAATTTCTCATCTACTTTCTCTGCTACAGCATCCAACGTCGGTGACTTCTCTTTAACTGCGATCGGACATACAGCTTCTTTTGCACTGGGCTTTACTTCTTCAAGTTCTGGGGGGAAGTCATCCGATTTCAATACCTCAGCGACTTTTCTCACAATTTCATTGACATCCTTTTTCTTGTCATCGATATCGATGCCAGCAGTTCCTGCGAGAACTTCACCGACATCGCGTACGGCTTCCTTGATGTCCCTCACAGGACCAGAAGATTCAGCCTCATCATATTCTGCTTCGAATTCTTCGTCCTTTGGTATATCGAATTTCACTTTCTCTGGTTCTTTAATTTCCAACGATTCAATTTGTGGCTTCATTTTTTCCAATTTCTCAACAACACCTTCCATCGTGTCTTTGACAACGTCCTTTACTGGTGGTACTTCACCCGATAAGTCAGCACTTTCGTCACCAATTTGTTCTTCCAAGGACTCTAAGGAATCCCTCAAACTGTCTTTAACTGTTTTAAACTTTTTCGAGGCTTCCTCGAGAAGCGCCTTTATTTCTTCAGTTTCCTCCTCAGGAGCTACTGGAATTTCTTCCTCTTTTTGATCTTGAGCATCCTCTTTCACTGGTTCTTTCACCGCCTCTAATTCAATCTTCAAAGGAACATCCTTAGGTACACTCTTCAAAATTTCTTCTTTCATAGGTTCTGGTTCGACTTTAGGTTCTGGTTCAACTTTAGGTTCAGGCGCAGGTTGTACTTTCTCTACTACTCCTCGTAATTCCTCTTTCGTAATCTTTTCTTGTAGGGGCGGGGAAGCTTCCTTGATAGGTTTAGCATCACTTAGTTTACGTTCAATTGCTTCGGCCTCGACTTTCTCGCTAGGTTTAACCACCTTCGGGAACATCTTATCCATGTCTACTTCTTCAAGAAGTGTTTTTTCCTGTGCTTTCCCTTCCTTCGGTGAACTCGACTTGGAGGAAGATTTATCGTCAGTATCCTTTTCTTGGTCCTTCTTCGACTTCTTTGTCAACTTATCGATGCCCTTTTCAAACTTATCGGCAACCTTGCCGAAAAAGCTAAAGACGCCTTTTTGTTCCTTGACTGGTGGAGTTGGAGGCTCCTTCATGTCAGGTACTGGTGGTGCTGATGCCGGTGTAGGTGGCAATGGTTTCTCCTCTTTCACTTTTTCGAAGTCCTCCATTTTGTACAATTTGGGATCCACCTCCTCGTGGACAGGCAAATCAGCAACTTCATCTGGGGTTTTCACAATGTCACGTTGCAAACATTGCACGGCTTGACGAACGTCGAACATTGGAACTTCGGGTTTGACAGTTGTGGTTGGTACAGTGGTTCGTGGAGCGGGAGCGGCAGCGGTACCAATGACAGCGGCAGTAACAGCAATTTCTTCTTTCGCCTTTGGTGACACATCCTTTTCTTTAACTTCCTCGATTATATGCTTTTCATCGACATCTTCTTTTATTTCGTCGAGAGGTATACGTTCGTCTTCGGGAAGTGTTGGAGCAGTTGTCGTGGCACCAGATTCTAAAGTCGAAATTCGCTCTTGCGATTCTTCCAATTTCTCTGGAAGCTGTTCTTTTTGATCGGCTTCAGGTTTCATATCAGTGTCAGTGGTTTTCTTCTCTGACGAATCCAATTTGTCAGGACTCAAGCTAGATGGTTCTTTGGTAATATCCTCGCTGTCTTTTTTACCGGAGTCATCCTTCTCCTCAGCCTTTTGTATGGCCTCCGCCGCAGAGCTGATTACTTCTTTTACTTCTTCCTCTAGTTGTTCTCGGCGATCTGGCGACAAATCGATTGGTTCCTTTCTTTCTTTCTCAGCTTTTACAGGCTCTGCTTTCAATTCCGCTGACTCCTTCTCCGCACTCTCGTCCTTCTCCTTTTCTTCTACCTCTTCTTCTTCCCGTTTCTCCTTCACGAGTTCTAGGTCCTTTAAAATTTTAGCCTTCTCAGATTCGGCTTCGTCGAGGATATGCTTTTGCTCACCCTCGCCACTCTGCGCCGAATCTTCTGTGTACACTTCCTCTTTCTCAACGATCAGGTATTCGTCTTCCTCGGTCAACTCTTGACTTCCTTTTCTCAGGCTATCCTCCTTCTTAGGCGCGTCCTCAATCTCTGCAGTGACATCTTCTTCAGTAATGTCTTCCTCTTTTTTATCGGTAACTTCAGCAGTGATTTCATCATCACCTTCGAAACGATCGTCTTTTCTAGTCTCCTCGATTCTTTCAGCTTTTTGAAGCACAGCCTCGATTTCCTCCACGACTTCCCGTTCTTCTTTCAGGTCCGCCAGTACTTTACTTTCAATAGAGTCCAACGAAATGTCCTCTGATTTTTCGATCAGACTCTTCTCGGCAAGTCTCGCTGCAGTTTCTGGCTCGATGCCAGATGGAGTAGACACAGTAGACGAATCAGTAGTGCCTCTGTCGCCCTTGGCTTTACGAATGACGCCATCTTTGTCAGATTTGACGGAAGTGGTCGGTGTGCTGCGAGTGGACTTCGCTGGGCTGCCAGGTACACGAGGTTTGCTCGGGCTGACTGGTTTACCACGACGACTAATCGGTTTTCTGTCCATTGGTTTGGGTTTCGCCGATACTTTTACCATACCGACGGTTACTCCAGCGGCTGTGTCTTTTATTGCCGACTTCTCAATGTTCTTCTGTTCTACTACCTTCCTATTATTCGCATCTTTTGCACTCTTCGCTGGTGGCGCAGTTACAGACTTTTGACCAACCGCAGGCTTTCCCCTCGGCACACCCGCTTTCGTTATTTCTGTTTTTGTCGCTGTTCCATTTATGACTTTCTTTGGTGTCGTTGGCGAGGACTTGACGATCATACCAGACTCCTTCTTGTCCACGGATAATTGCTTCGTTTTCTTTTCAGTCGTTTTCGGTTTACCGGTGTCAATTTTTCCAACTTTAACCTTAGTTTCTTTTGATTCCTTCAACTCCTTCTTCTTCGAGTCGACCTTTGGTTTTGCTTCTTTCGAAGGAATGATTATTTTGTCAGTCTCTGATTTGATTGTTTCTGTCTTTTTCGTATCCTCGTCACGTTTTTCTGGCTTGTCTTCTATCTTCTCTGGTTTCTCTGCTGTCTGTTTCTCGACTTGTTTGTCCGCCTTGACAGTATCCTTCTTTATAACTTCCTTCTTAACGTCCTTCAATTCTTTCTCAATCTTTTTGCTCTCCTTCCCTTCTACTTCTATCTTCTTGTTCTCCGCAGCTTTCTTAGCCTTCACCTCAGATTTGGCTTGTGGCTTGGTAGGAATGATGGGTGTACTCGAGGGCACGCTCTTCGGTGGTGCTTCTTCTTTCTTTATGTCTGCTTCTTTCTTCTCCTTTTTTACGTCTGCGATCTTCTTCGGTTCCTTCTCGATCAAGCCCAGTTTCTGTTTCGCTGGCTTATCTCGCAGAGTCGCCAAAGACGTGGACGGAGAGAGGCTCTTTGCCGAACAAACCGGGTGTTTTAGGAACTCCAAATGTTTCAACCGCTCGAAGCCTTCGAAGATCTTGTGCTGCGGTGTGCTACCAGGGAACAAAATTCGCGTAATTGTGTCTTCGGGATTAGCCGGTTGCCAAACCAGAAGCGCACATATCGACACGAGATTCTGAATTGGGAACATTAAGTTATTCGAGTCTTTTCTGTGAGATCCAGCGAAGAGTTTTGAGTCTGAAGCGTGCCACTTTGCCAGGAATTCCCTCACTTCGCGGCTGTCTTTACTCGGGCTCAGAACGTACATGTCCAGTGTTCCATGGCCCACTTTGTGGTACAAGTTAATTGGGTCGGGGTCCCTATAGCATGGATGTGCTCGTAAGTTAATGTGGCGAAGATTGACAACCATCTCCTGGCCAATATCTGTCAGATTCAGGATCAAGGGATCGATGTCCTTGTCTCCATCTGGTGAATTGGATTGTCTTCTTTCCTATTACGGAATAATATCGATGGTTCAATAAATTATCTTTATCACGTCAGTTCAAGAGTGTTTGACAAGTGTCAGAAATTTTAAGAGGTCATTCTATATGCTAAAATAAAAAACATTTCACAGTTCTTTTGCGAGTTATTAATTATTGTCTGACTTGGGGCTTATTCTACTGTCGACGTGCACTAGTCAAGTCGGACATAGCGAAGTTAGTAAAATAAGTTCCAACTTTGACACGTCACATGAATTTTAGACGTTTTTTTACTAATTAATAACTCTTATACAAAGTGTTAACCACAATTTCGTCATTTTTGTTTTTATTCTATTTTAAAATATAGAATCACCTTTTTAAATTTTCTGACACCTGCTATCGAACAATCTATATATTGATCAGACAAGATTAATTCTTCACTTCCACTTAGATTAACAATGCATTTATAGATATCTGGATACAATATAATGAAATCTAATGTTCTAAATACTCTAAACTCATATAGATCGATCATTGATTAGTACTTACGACTAGGTTGCAGAAGAAATGTCCGATTTGAGGATAAACGTGCATCTCTTTCTTCTTACGAAGAACGCTAGACATGCCTCCGACGTTGCTATTATTTATTCTGGTAACTAAAACTGCATCAAGACGGTCTAAATGTCTAGTAAAATCCCAGAAGCACGATTTTCTGGCGAAACCTCCGTCGACGAGCATATTAAAACCGTTTATGCCGAAAAGGGCGGCGTCGCCTTGTCCGCCAGGGAAGACGTATAGAGTTGGATGACTGAATCTAATGTTGCCTACGACGTCGGACGGTTCCATGAGTTGGTCCAGCGTCTGGGCCACGAGATACTGTCCAATGTAATTTGTGAAACTCGTGATAGCCGGTACTCCGGCGGTGAGAACATCATCGGGATTTACTCTGACTCTACAGGACCTGGATAAAAATTATTCAAACAAATAAAAACGTGTGATTGGACATCTTTGAAATCATTCCAGTTCTCACACCCTGAATATTTTTATAAGCATATCAAAAAGAAAAAATATCGCTAAGTAGCAATATTGTATGATATTACATATATACGAATATGGTGTCTATATCGATACTCTACTATAATATGTAGCCAAAATTTAGTGGTAAAGAGATTTGTGATATGTGAATTTTGTATTAGATACATGTTGGTCATATTGAAGCTGGCTTTAGAGCACACTATGTCTACAGGACATAGAAGTGTCCGATTATATTTGCGTTCTTCGAGTTTTCAAAAATCTATTTTCGATTCCAGTAGCAAAATATTTGAAAATTCAATACTGTTGCAGTATTTGAAAATCATAAATCGCTTGTGTTGGGGAAACAAAGTGTTCAGGATTATCACATGACAGAGAGTGACAGATGTAACTACAACCTGTACGAAGATCTTTTGTACACGTATTACCATGTCCATATTATTTAATATTTACATTAACTTTAGACTGACCCCATAACCAAAAGAAACACTTCCTAATATTGTTTTACATTGCCCACGTTGTAGAGAGTCAAATTAAAATTTTTGATCCTTCCAGGATTTAATTAAATATTTCATTCGGAAGGAACGTACCTGGTACAAGCTTCTTTCGATAATCGGTGTGTTGTCCAATCGCCAACACCCGCGCAATGAATATCCACTGTAACGCTGTTCTCGTAAGCACGAAGAACTCGTTGCACTTCGTGTTCACTGAACGCATCCAAAAAGTCGGCGATGCTGAAGGTTCCATCCTGAAATAACGGTTAAACAAAACTGTCAACCGATCTACTTTTGAACAATCTTCAATCAGTAATTGCATAAATATTGGAAGGCTACTAATAACATTGTAATTGTGTATCTGTTAGACAAACAGCAGTATCTTGCACCTCTAATACTAATTACTATTACAATTACTATTACTATTGTCAATATTAAATATAATATAATTCGTGATAGCTCCGACGGTTATAAGTGTACAGTTAATGGTACCGAAATCATACTTTTCAGTGGGTATTTTGTCTTTGTATGGGGCATGCACAGGTCAGAGTACAAGAGAATACAAGATGCGTGCGTACTTGCAGTATCCAGGAACCATTTCCACCGAAGGTATAGCCGGCGTGTATGATGTGTCGATGTTTCGTGAAACTCGCGAGAAGATTGCGGATACATTGTAATAATGTGTTCGTTTGCGGGTGAATGAGAACTTCCGTAACGAGATTCTCGGTAGCGTATTGGATCAGTCGTTCGCCTGAAATTTCATTTGCCTCGTCAAATAAAGTAGCGCGAAATTTGAACAAACATACATTCGACCGCTTGAAAAAATAAAATCGTAATAATATACAACGCCTACTAATTGATATCGATAATTAAAATATTGTACGAGAGCTCTTAATACCGTTTCTAGCTTCTTCTCCTTCGGGTGCTTGTGCTACCAATGCCTGTAATTCTTTCTCTAAATCTACGTGGCAACTATCCTTATCCCATGATAGGAATCCTGAAACACAGAATTAAAGAAAAAGCGTTTTATAAATCGGTAGTTATGCTTTTAATCCTTGAGCTATGCCTATGGCGAAGGCTATGCCTAATTTAAATACTAGCTACTGTCATTACGCATGTATATTCTCAATATTGTTATTACAAAATATCTCTACACAACAAATCGCTGTTACTCATTTATATGCACAATATTAGATAATACCTTACTTGATAAATTATATTCTTTTTCAGATTTTATATTTTAATCAACCCAATAGACAAGCCAAAATATTTAATAATTCTCATCTATTTACTAATACAAATTGCAATACTAGATAACTAAAACTAGTTTTTCTAAACATTAATAATATTCATGAATAATGTCAATAAATAAGAAGTGAATGTTTAATTAAGTTTCACAAAGTGTGCAAATACTTATGGATAGTAGGGTACATAAAATCATTTCGCAATACATTCGTCTAATTTTAGAAACTACTTGGATCATAAGAGGTCTCGCATTATCTAACACTTGGGTTCGATTACAGTAAAAATACATAATGGCGTTTTGATCAAAATCTAATTATTATCACACATCTACGAACGACGATAGGTAAACCGAATAGTGGGTCATAACCACGTATAACCAACTCAAGGGAGAGCACTGATTTGGCTTCATATATAAAGTGAGGGTTGCTCAGGGTTGAATAATCTAAGGTTAAGGTTAAGAAGACGGGACTTATATTTCCGACTTTATAACTGAGCTAATGTAAAAGCAAATTACTTCGCAATAGAAAGAAATTTCTTACTGTTAAGTTTTTAAACAACTAAATTGTGGCAATTTAGAAATTATTTATGTCAAACATAGAGAACAAAATTTACTATTTCGTTTTATTATCTGTAAAATATATCTGTGTAACTCTGTTATTACTGTATATACACCTTATTTTGTACACTGTTTCGATCAATCTAACTCGAAACACTTTGAATTTGAGTGATTTTTTGTATGAATTCAGTTTATATAAAATTCAATAATTTCTAATTGTAAGGTATACATTTTCAAGTGAAAGTACATTTTACTACAGAGTGCTTGCAAACTGCTTTCTTTGATTAAACAAAATAGTATATGCATCCCTATGACAGTTGCATAAACCACCTTCAAACATGTAACCAAAAATTTCATTCGACAATATTAAATATCGCATCAGATAATCAATAAAACATTAAAATTTTTCGATCGATGATCGAAGAAATTTGTTAATATCGATGGGAGAACGAAAGGAGTCACTTTGTGACGTCACGAATACCGCACCCCGTCACGTGGTTCTGTGGTAGCCGACAATCGATCGTCGCGCATCCTGCACCCACTCTCTTTCTCTTTATTACCACCTTTACCTCTGCATTGTTGTCCCATTCCTACCTTTTTCTACACCATATGACGCTGTACCGATTTATATATTTGTACCTACTTAAATGCCCATTGTTCTACCATTTATCATGCCAACGAAAACGAAACACTTCTGTTACAAATGTACCTCTGAAAGTTCAACATGCAAAAATCCATCTCTCTGACACCAGTTGCCAAATAGAGCTATCAAAACATTTTCTTCCGCCAGTCTGTTGGCGAATATGCCAAGACAAATTAATAAAAAGTTTGATGTCAGTTCAGAGCTGAAACGTCAGAGTATAAATGAGAACGTGCCGCCTGGCGTTCACGTACGATAGGTGCTGCGAGCCAAAACGATTAACCAGACAAGCTAAGTTCGTTCCAGCTTTTTGTGCTGAATTAAAGGATCGATGATACAGCACAATGGAACGTAGCTGGTTGCCAAGGGAATCTGGAGGATTCCCTCTTCGCTCTACACTAGATCCAAACTGTACACACGTTCCACAGTGGAAGCTAAGTCAGAGGAGAAGCTATTATAAACTAACGAATATCAGCAAATTTCAGTACACTTCAATTCCAGTGTATTATGTTCATTTCAATTCTACATATTTAAAATAGGACATACACAGTGATCTATGCATGCGTATTCTCTATTCTCTTTTCTCTGAATTCACGTAAAACTATTTCTAAAGCTCCCCTCTCGAATGTCCCAATACTTTTGTTGCTGACAGATATGCGTTTAACGTATACTAAAGTTTCTTAACGTGTACGTAACGACCGTGCAACTTTGAGTATTAAACCGTTTAAATTGTCACATCGGGCCACACAACCAGCGATCTAACTCTCTATGTCAAATTGATCGGAAGCCCTGACGGTGATACAAGAGAAGCCGTGCCACGTCGGGGGTCGTCCTGACTTTTAATGCTTGGCGGCCCCTGCACGTTTTCTTCGCAATGGGTATTCGATACGTGTGTATCAGCCTCCTTTTTTAATTAAACCAATATGTGTTAGCTGTATCGTCGTTACAATATACGTGCGTAAGTACGAAATCTAATGGAACAGAGGGGAGGATATGGTTACAGCTTCCTTTAGTTGTAATGTTAATTCGATTAATTTTGTTTACTTTTGAAACAGTTCCCTTCTCATTAAACATATTGTTGCATATCATAGTAACATTGTCCATGAATCAATTTTCAGACAGTGCTTAGAACATTTCTCTATACAAGTACAGATAATAATCCAAACCTATGGAAACCACAACGACAAATATGACAAATTAAATTTTCGTTTGTTAATAAAGCAATTTCTAAATTCAAAATATCTATAACTGATCTGATAGTACCGAAACAGTTACATTTAGTTACCAAAACTGTAATATTGTTTCATTTAGTTTTGGCATTAATGGCTGCTTTCTCACATTCGTACACATTCTTTAAAAATCAAATAATCCTCTTGGATTTTAAAAGAATTTCATTAACTGTTTTAGGTACTAAACATAAGTTTTTTAAGTAATTACTCCATAGGCTACCCTTAAAATAACATTTACTTTCTAAATGTATTGATTAAAGTTTCTCAAACAAATAATTCTACTTCATATGTATGGTACGTAGAATCTAATATTATTAAGTTCAATAGCTAGATATTTAGCAATTAAAAATTTTTAACAATTTTATGGAATTATTCCCTAGTTGAACTTAGACTTTGTCATATTGTTTCCCTACATAGCTATTTTTAAACACTTAGACCTTTTTTCCCTTTTGAACTACATCACATTAAAGTACTCTCCGTTACCTACATTACATAAAAATGAGAAAATCAACAACAATGAATATCGTGTTTTTTACCTATGATCTTTCTATGGATTCATCAGTTCTATCTTCCCATCATATTTTCTCATTTCATAGATCAAGTCTATGCTTCAGAGACTAGAAGAAGAAAACAGTATTACGCAGCTTCGTGACGAAGAGAAAATCACTTCTGTAAGTATTTCGAACAATAGTTACATCGTTAGTAGCAAAATATAAAAGCGGATAGGGACTCGATCAAAGATAATCATCATTAATTGGATTAATCTTGCAAGTAAAAGCAGTCTCGTTCTTTTTCCATCAGACCTAATATTAACGATAATTATCCTAATGAAGGGATTAGCCGTAGTCAGTTCCCTCGAGAGGAATACTGACTGTAAAAACTGAAAAGCCTAGGTTGCATTGACGCCTTGACTGCGCGCAGTACTTAAAAACAGTGAAGCTGAAGATACTGAGTTAAATATAGACAAAATCGTGAGTTTCTTCGTCGGAGCATTTCACCCCTCCCATGGGGCGTCCCTTAGAACCACACACACTCCTTTCCATCGCGTTTCTCGATTTGCATTGACTTTCTTCCTTCCCTTCCTTCTTTTACCTTTTTTTTCTCATTTCTTTCTCTGCCCAACGACGGATACTCAGAACGTTAGGGGTTTGCCCAAACTATGTTTAGACACGGTTTTCGGTTGTCCTTCTCACGACTTACTTACGGTTCTCGAGATTTGTGCATTTTCGAAGTGAGTCCAATTCACGAAAATTCTACTGATGACGTTGACAATAGAATATTACTTGATCAAGATTTGTTACTTTTGAGAATAATTCTGACGTTTTGTTATCCTTTGACAAATGAACATGCGTGTAATTTGTTACTGCATAGCCTATAGTCAATCTTAACCTAATATTAAGGATAAACTGGCTTGAAAAAATTTGAATTTACTGAACACAATGGGAAAAAATGATTTAATTCTTTTTTCAATCTACTTTTGAATTCTTTATTCTCTCTAAAAGAGTTAACCATAATTTGTTTAGAATCATTACTTATATTTTTACTAATAATGTTTGAATTTCAAAATATGGAAAAGAGTCAAATATATTTCAATATTTCTGCACAAGTTAAATACAATAATTCATAGAATCGTTCGCACGTATTCAAAACATTAATTGTGAAAGCTAGTGTCGAGTATTTTTAATCTGTTTTATTTTCAGTTTTTACGTTTGATCTTTGTCACATTTTTTTGTATGAATTTTTTAATGCCCCCTAAACTGCATTTTGGTTATTAGCGACGATTATAGTAGATGGACATTTCAAATTCTATTTCAATATAAAAAGTAAAATATCTTTACGATTTAAATATGTGAATTTAATAATCTGAATTTGTGAATATCGTGTTAAAAATTAGTCTACAACCTTGTGACAATCGTTCATGCGAGGCTGTGATCTAGAAGCTATTGTATTCTAACAGGGTCAAAAAGTTTGTCTGAAAACTGCTGACGTCGATCACGATTGATCTTGTGAGGACAGAAAACGCCGAACGAGGTCGATGACGAGCTCTTGTTCTAACTTGCTCTAATCGCCTGGCGACATTTATTCTTTTATATACTTATATTTAATATATTTTTCTAAATACTTGTTACGAACGATAAAAATACTTTTTTTAAACTAATATTATGTGTGACTATTACTTAATCTATTAGTCTGAATAAGCAAGGTGATGCCAAGCCTCAGGATTTGCAGATGCAACTTTATTCTTAACATGAATAATAGTAAAAGGGAAAAATGTACGTTCGAAGAACAAATTAGAATGCGATGTTTGAACGGAATGGTAGGTACACCATTTCGATAAAATAGCGTAGAGAGATCGACCTAGCGTATCCGTAGCTATTTATATTTTCAAGACAAGGGCGAAGACCCGACGAAAGGATTTGTCAAGGATGCAACTAAAATCTAATTTCCCATGCCCTTTCCTTCAATAAATTCATACAAAAACTACGTGCTAAATTCAATAAAAAATATTTGTTTAAGAATGTCACAAGTTCCATATTCAAAATTTTACTAACGACCGTATTTAACATTACTCATAATTGAGAAAGAAGGAACAAAAACAGAAGGAAACTAAAAGTAATATACATTTAACAATGTTACAAAGTTACAAAAGTTTTAAGTATTACGTTCAATTTATGATCGTTCTTTGTTTGCAAATCGTCCGTTACACTTTTTCTGTGAAAACGATCTCTTTATTTTCAATTTGCCTATTTGCAAACACGTTTCATGAAGATCGTGTGGAATTATTGAAACGATTATGCAAAACGACCAAATATATTAACGATAACAATGAGTTCAAGAACCGTATTTTATACACGCAATGACCGAGTTTAACCGTTGCCATGGTTACTACTTTTTGTTCCTTTACTCTTTTTTATTGAAGTGGATTATTTTGACGACCTACTGATCGCTACTCATTCTCATTACCCTATTAACACTTAATTGCTTAATGAGAATTAGTGATGCAAAATGAAGAAAACGGAAATTAGTGCTTCAAAAAATGTGTTAATAGCGTCTAATGGCAATAGATCCACAAAGAACGGGATGAAATTTAGAAAGAGTTAAATAATTACAAAAAATTTTAATTAGATATACTTAATTAGATCAATTTAAAAACTTTGCCAAAAATAGTCAATTATTTCTTACTATTTACACAGAAAAAATAAATTGACTAACAGACACCTACAATGTTAAACACCCACAAGAATCATGGACAATACATAAAGCCTTAAAAAATAAATTAATACTTCAATGATTTATCAAAAGAAATTCCATTAGTTAAACATTTCACGTAATCATTATTTAGCGTATTATCGACTTCAGTAATGTGACTAAGAAGAATTGACACGTTTCGCGAAAATTGTTAGTGAACAAGTAGAATCAATGGCTTATTAGTAAGATGCGTGGATTACTCTAAGGGTCAGGTTCAAGAACGAGGTAATCGAGAAACAGAGTTTCACGACTCGAAGAGCACGATGCGCGAGAGAGCAAATCACTGGCGAATGCCGTGGTAAAATTAGACATACTATATTCAGTTGCACGTACGATGAGGCTGTAATAGTCTTTGTGAACATTTGCCGGACATTATATCGTTCTATTCGAAATGCATAAAATATTCATAGATACCACATCCCCTTCTAACGGTAATACAAAATCCGTTCATTAACCACAACGCATGGTAATTCGAATAACCACTCTTGTCTTCTAGCTATCCCCTCATCTTCACCTTTTTACACCTTAACCCTTTACACTTTAATAAACTTCGAATATGAACTACTAATAAATTCGAGATCTTTTCTTAGCACTATTTTCGAAAATTTAGAAAATTCTACAGTTCTTTTAATTCTCTCATGAAGCCAAATCTACGACTGTAAAACAAACTGACCTAAGTCACAGGTTTTTCTTTTCAAAATATTACCGTTCAAAGTTTTCAACTTCAACATTGTCTTACGAACTTCTGCCTTCCTGAATCCTTATCTTTAAATGAGGAAGTTTTTTTAATGCCCTTTCTCCTTTCAGCAAATACAAATTCTATGTTCCAGATCTCGATGAAGGCTTTAACCCGATTTTTTTGAAAATGTGACATAGGTCCTTTTACCTTACAGGCATAGAAATATTTCTAAAAGACTTCCCGCTAGAACTATTAGCTCTAGATCCTAATCACGGTCAGTACACGTTAAGGCTAAGAGCAATTAACATTGCATGAAACGTTTTGCAGATTACACAGCCACAATTATCCGATTATCTTTGCTTTCAATGAACTTTTCTTTCAGAGTAGGAATTGTCACGCACGATGTACGCAAACTAGCTTTTGTCTTCTGTCTCTGCGCGTTATTTCCATAATCTGATTTGATGCTGGTGAAAAATTTTGTTTTTTTTTTTAAAACCGTGACGCTCTCAAAAATTTGAAAGTACATGTGTATGTCCCGTCTGCTTAGCGGACGGCGTTACACTTGAACGGGCATACATGCAAACGACGCGATTCAATTCAACGGATCCCTCTATGCGTCTTCTTCCGGATATTACAGGCCTCGTGTAACTCCAACTTTCTCGATGCTCCCCACGTCCTCAATCATGATTCATGCCGACAAGTATGCCTTCCTATCTTGCATATGTGTCGATATCCGTACGATATCTGTGTATACATGTGGACGCACACACCTGAACGTGTATCATCATATCAATCTTTTTCGGCCACGTTACCTTACATGAATTTATAGGGATATTTGTGCACGGGTCACGTGATGTGGCGGACATCGCGAAACTTTTTAATTGCGAGGCAAAGGCGGAATGCGAAGTTTGATGTCAACGACTGGAGTACCGCCAATTGAGATCATTGATGGGTCGATTTTGACGTAACTACCAAGAATTTTTCTTTATATTTTATATTTATATTTTTGCTTAGTTTTAGCACCAGTTTCAAATCAATTTTATATTCTTAAAAAATAGATAAACTAATCGATTTGAGTGTATTGATGCTGTAATTATTGATACTGTGTTGTTAGCTTATTACATATTACATTTATACATCATTTTATAGATTATAAAATAACAATGTGATGGGAGCATCATAATGAAATTTGTAAATAGGTTAACAGAAAAGATATAATCGTCAGAAACAACAATGTGGCGTGTAAAAGGTAATTATATAAATGAGTTCACGTTTTTTTGTTTTGCCAAATGTTCATGAATGTACGTATATAAGTACTTGCATGAGTCACACCATGCTTGCCGGTTAGCACGTTTTCACCATACTCACGGCATACGAAGTAACCAGCACGCGTATACGTATGAAAAAAAAACAATGTACAAAATCTAATATAAAAAATAAAAATTTTAATTTTGAAATTGAGATATGCCACACTTAATTCTAAAATAAAAAATATGCATATAAGTAATATGCTGGATAATGCAAATATATGTAAGAAAAAATGTTAAATAATGTTTAATTTTCACTACAACCAGTCCCTTTATCCAAAAATTGAAAGATTCTTCACATTGAAAAATTTCCCATAATTTTGTACGTATTTCAAGAGATTTAGTTTACTAAATTTACAAGAAATCTATTTTTCAATTGTAGTGAAATAGTAGAGACAATAGTTATTGTTGAAAGTGAACAAAGAAAAACCTCATCATGAAATATGATTTCAATGAAAATTCCAAATTTCTGACCGACGGCGTATTTTTTGCTACAAAGAATAAGTCGATAGAACTGTCATCTGGTGGATAAAAAATGACCCTCCGAATTCGTCCTCTAATCACAGCAAAGAAAGTTTCTCAAATCTCCCTCATCGGATTTTCTGGTTCTTTCCTTCGTTATACTCTTTTTTCCTTCAATATACTGCCCTCCAAACTCCCTCCCCCACGGCCTCTGTCTCCCTCTATTCTTTAGCCCATAGCTCGCGTGCACAACCGCATTCCCTTTTTCACTTTCGGCCCTCTGTTTCGTGTCCACACGTACATGCAATCATTATTCATTCAACCACGTGAGTGAGTGACGAAATAATGTCGTCATTTCGGCTTAGCGACAGTTTTCACTACGAACCGAGTAGATGGATTATTGATCGAAGTTCTGGGGACTGCGGGGATGTGGCTGTAGGCTGGTAGTAACATGCGCATGCCGCACCAACCTACTGCTACACATTCGCTTCTTCTCCTACGACTTTTCTATTTTCTCCGCACACTTCTTTCCCTTTCCATGGCCTTTCTCAGACTCTTCGATATCGAACGGTCAATTCGTTCAACCTATCCATACACTTGTATCTATCCGTCGTATCTACCCCTCCCTGCATTATAATTCGTGCCCTCACTCTACAACACTTTTGGTATTTAAATGGCACACAAAAACTTTAATTTGCTGAACGCTTTGCTCGCCTGCTAATCACAACTGCCCCAAATAGTGCAATTTCTATGCAATAACCTCTATCGCTATTTTTAGCGATAGAATGAAATATTTTTAGCTTCCAGAGATAAAATTAGCTCGAGGTACTGTCCGATAGAAAGTTCGAAATCAATACTACATACCGAATTTCTCTCTAATGGACGTTCACTTCAACTCCGCCTAGCAACAAGAGGGGCCTACAAAGTTGCTGGGTAAGCTCGTCCATTAATTGGAAGGAATACGCACGACAGAGGAACCGTTATTGCTTGGAATCACGCGCGAAGTATGTAATACGAAAAGCGAGGAATCATAATTGTTATTGTAATCCTCATTCAAATATTCAAGACAGTACTCGATCTAATAAATTTAATAATTAACTGCTAATTATGACCTCTATTTAAGTGATGTCTTGAAGCAAAAGAATGGGCAACTAACAACAAATAAAAATAATAAAAAATACATTAGAATAGTCTGCCCCATTAAATATGCACTGATATCTTCAGAAATTTAGTCACGATGGTTTACGAATATTCTTCGAGGGAATTTAGAATGATTGAAGAGTTGACAGAAGAAGTAAGGGTGGCAATCATTGTTTCAGTGAAACATGCGCTTACCTTTCGAGAGACGGTTCAAGATGAGATCTTTATGTTGCGTGGTATGAGGCTCTGGAAGCACAACGAGAAGGTAACAACCACTCAGAGGCGACGGTGGTGGATGTTGCTGTTGAGAGCTCGGTGGCACTGCACTGCCGGTTACCGGTGTAACCGGAGACGTATTTTGGTCAACATTTGTCGATGGTGTTGTAGTAGTTTCCCCTCCCCCTCCTCCCTCACCGGCAGGATCAGTAGTACTCATTGCTAAAAAAGAAAAAATAATAACAGGTATATGGTATACTCCTAAGAATCTTCTATTTTCCTATAACATTCATATTTTCTTATCATCAGAGTATATTCCAAATCCAGAAAGAAATAACTTGATATTAAAAATGCAGCAGCATTGCCCTGTATATTTGAATATTGAACAAAATGTGTCACTTATTTAGAAACTGTTTAAAAAAAGTAAATTTTTTAAATAAATTAATCATTTATTCAAAATACACCATCCTCAATTCAATGGTTATAACTTCAGTATAGGCTTCTGGTTATTGCTTGCCAGATGTACTCACTGTCAGACTTATGTCGCACTGTCTGACATATGACATCGTATTTCCACTGATAGTAAGTTCTTTACGATTCCAAATACACAATATACTGCGGTGTCGCTTTTGTTCGCGGAATAACTATACTCGCAGAAAGGGAGTGCAGTCAGGAATGCGACACTTCGTTTTCCGCAGTCTGTGTACTAAAATGTGCTAAAATGCGACAATCGAAAGCTCCGATAGTGGATCGCTGTACAATGTATATGCGATTTTGTGCATTGCGGTAAGCATTTATGTAACAAGACAATCAGCGTTACCATCACTGTTATTACTATTACTTTTATTGTTAATATTAAGCTACATTCAATGTAACTCATGTCATCTTGCCATGCAGCTGACATTATTTCTATTCTTCAATTCAATTTTCGAAATTTATTACAAGTAGGAGAACTGTGCAACTTAATTATGCTTTGTTTTATGTAAGCGTGAAATTAAAAATAAAGTAAAAATGTTTTATGTGAATGTAGTTTGACGTAACACCCATACTGGTGAACAAGCTTCCACTGATATCAAAGGTAAGACACATCCTTTGTTAAGTGCAGTATCGATAACGTTTCTATACAATCCCACTAACTATGACAGTTTTCGAAAATGGGAAAAAAGGGAGTATAAAATTTGAAAAAAATTAACAATTAAAAAAATTCGATTCGAGATGAATTGTTGGACAGTACATAGATGATCGTATGGGAATCGGTATGATATTGAACATGATCGTCGGTTAAACTACCTTCTAGAATAGAGTCTTACCGAAGCAAGGAAATTTCGAAGAAATTCTATGAGAAAGTCACCGCGTTGTCTCACAGCGATCTCATGCGGACAATGTGGCGCTGACTATTGCGCAGGATTTACACCCTTTTCCTGAAAAACGGTAGGGCTACGTCCTACCGCCCAATGCGCAGGACTCGAGCTTCTCCGCACGGGCTTAGATCATTGATCCAAATTCTGGCGAGCCGACTAGAACAGATAGAACATCAAAAATTTATTCTCATTCATTCAATTCTACTAAATCTAATTTCTCTACAAACAATTTCAATTCAACCTTTCCCCTGGTGAACCTCAGGCTCGACACCGAAGCCCAAGTCGATGGGATAACAAGAACGACAATCGTTACAATCTAGTTACGCAGCCTCGTTGACATACTTAATGAGCTACCATGCCGACCATGCCGAAAAGATCGAACCACGATGACGTTATTGTACGAACAAATACGCCTTCGAGTAAAAGTGTCAAGCATTTACCCCACCAAGTACCGGCATTATAATTTACCCCTTAGTAACAACCCCTCCCACAGTCCACCAACCGGCCAATAAGACCTACGCATAATTTCACCGAATTATTTTGTCAGAAGGCAAAAAAATAGGAGATACACCGAGCAAATTACTGTCACGTTCATTACTCCATCGTGTCATTGCCGTTCACGGCGAAAAGTGTTCTAAAAAGTGTCTTCCGGTTCGCTTACCTCCTTGCGTGGCACGCTCGGCCTGCTTTAGCTGTCGGATCCTTCAAAGTTATATCCGGGAAAGCTCCTCCTCCCCCGGGAAGCGCAATGTCGCGGCGAGAGCAAGGGGACCGTCGAAGAAAGCCGAAGTGCAGATCGGAGACAATCTGCCTCCCAGCAGTCTGCCTCCTCGTCTAAGCCTGAGTCGCTCCACCCGACCCACCTCGTCTCTTTCGTGTACCGCGGCGTGTGCAAAGGAGAGATACAGGGGGTGGGAGGGAGAGCAACGGACGAGGGACAGAGGAAGAATGATAGGAGACTGGCGTGTTCGCGAGTACGATGACGTAAAGGGTACGAGACGGAATCGTACACCGCGCGCGACACTGAGGAACCGTGGGCCAAGACGTGTCAGTTCTGCATGAAAAATAGTCGACGACCCGTGGTGACGGGCTTCCCTGCTACGGTTCACGAACGTCCCTTCTCTTTACGTCTCGATCGACGATACGTCTCGAAATCGATTCGGCAGCAACACTCGCGTTGCAGGCTGCCGGCTCTCTGACAGTCCGTGCGATATCCTGCGTCGCTGCCACGCAGAGGTGACCCCCACCCTCAACCTCGCTCCAGTATCCCCACTAGCGATGCGCGTCGCGTCGACTGCGCGGACTCGCGCAGCCCAGACTGCCTTTTCCGCTATAGTCTCGTCGTCGGCTATAACACACCGTCGCATCATCGGAAACGTCGCAATGTAGACACATTTAGATGTGTAATGTGGAACATACTCGTGCAGGCTATACACACCGTGCACGTAGCAAAGGGAGTCGGGGCACGAGCAACGTGCTCCCTTTCGAATGTGTGGGAGACAGGCTGATACAGGCCGGCTTTGCCGGCCGGCGAGGCGCAGCGCTCCACACGCCGCGGCGTTGGAAGCCTCCGGTATCGAGGGAAAGGACTCGTACCGGAAACGAGGAAAAACGAGAGAGGATCGAGACGCGGCCTACACTGGCCGGGCGCCGCAGGACGGGGGCGCGGTTATTCGGGGGAAAATGTTACCAGGTGAAACAATGGCCGACTGAGAGGCACACGAGACGTCCTGTCGCCTCTCCGTGAGATGTTAATTGCGCTCCTGTTCGATAAAGCTATTAGCGCTGGAGGGTGGATGTTGAGATATTTGAAAGATTTAACCCCTCCACTTATTTCAACGTGTCTGACTCGTACACTTTTTACGATATCTTCGCTGCCGATTACGCGATAACGCGCGATGAGGGGTTTTCGCAAGTAACCGATCACGCACCTTCGCGTGAGAGGTCTGTGATGGGAGCCTTGTGGCTGGCAGTTTGGGGATAGTCGCCCGTTTCAGATCGGCAGCGAAGGTGATTACATTAGGAAAGAAAATTGCAGGTGAAAGGGTCAAAAAGGCTCCGCTGACGAACGTAAATTGGATGGAAGCTCGTGTAGCCCTCCAGAATCCTATGTTAAATATTCAAGTTTTCGTGAGCGTTAGTCTTTGGGGGATGCTGAAGAATGATGCGTTCTTGTCTTCATATGAAACCAGCAAATCTTTAATAGATTGGAGAGCTCAACACAAAACCTACCCTTGTCAATTCTTGACTTTTTTTAGGAGAGCAAAAATAGTATTGTAGCATCTTTAATTTTTGCTCAGTCGAGTAATATTCTGTTTAACATATTCGTTATAGTACATAGGACTGCGTTTTTGATAGGATACATTCGATTATGCCTTGAATCTGGTTCTTGACCACTAAAATGTGTTCTTATTTAAAAAGTTGTAAAAGACAGATACTGTTTTTGCTATTTGCTTCTTAATTATAGTATTTAGAAAGAGGGTGAGCATTGCAATTTTTTGTCGCTTAATGGTCACTTAGAATTACAATAGAGGAGAGAATAGGAATATGAGATATTTATTTTATTTGTTTATCTAAGAATTTCAGAACAACTATTCATTAAAAAATCGGATCAATAAGTATGATAAATTTTGTTTGAAACGAAATATTAAAGTCAAACATAAATATTAAATCACAAATATTGACCAGAATCTTTCAATTTTTTACTTTTTTTAAATTTCTAAAAAATCGGACAGGTAAAAATTGTTATAATATTATTTAATATCACTATTCTCATAATATCCTTATAAATACTAAAATAGTAGTGTCTTATATTACTATCAATTCGCCATTTTACACTTCAAAGCAATATATTTCGAAACTTCTTTATTTCTTTGAAAATCAGAAAATGAACTGAACTAAATTCTGCGTCAATATGCACACACAGAAACTTCTGTTGAGAACCAAACAATGAACATCCATTAAACAAAAGAACAATAGTGGATGATAGCAGATATTTATTGTGGGAGGCTGTTATAATCTCCATAATAGTTAAGATTAATTTTTCATCACTGTTAAAAATATCAGTACTGTACATAGATTAAAATCTTGATATCTCATATTTCTACCCTATCTCATATTCCTACCCTCTCCTCTGATCGTCCCTTTTGTATCGAGTAAAGACAACGTTAATTTAGATTCGTAAGTTAATGATTTCGTATAAATTTGAATTATTAAACTAGTTTCATTCTTTCTTGCAATTTCAATCTACAATGTCATTTCAGGATTGTATCTTATAACGAATTATTTAATTCTCCACGCGACAATGCCTACGTAGACATGTAACGAGTTCTATGCTTGTCACATCTACTTGTCGCAATGCGGGAAGGATTTGCTTTTACAATCTTACTTTTTATCCAAGGTGTCTTCTGTCTGTAATAAACGAGAAGCACGGCTTTAAACGTTGTTTTTACCGAAATCATTTAAGTAAATTGAAAAAAAATGAAAAAAGTATACATAAGTAAACGCATTGAGATATATACAAGTATACATATACAGATAGGTATAATATTTTCAGTTATATCATGAATTTTAATCATATTATTGAAGTATGTCAACTGATTCTCTCTAAGTGTACTTGATTTTCGACATTTTTAATAGCATTGAATTGAAATACTGAATTAAAAGCAATAAACAGAGAAGCATTTCATATGAATGAAATTCTATGGTTTTATTTTGACCAAGAAACGGAAACACAATCCATGTTTAAGCAAAATACTGCTATTTTACTTTCAAATATTTCAAGAATTATTTTACTAATCTCAGGAAGTGCTTAATATGCACTTTAACTTAAATGTAATAAACTATACACAGTAGTAATTTGCAATTTACAAATATCTATGAATTCATCGGAGATAACTTAGATGATACAGGCGTTTCCTGATACATGCAATAACCAAGTCAATTAGCGAATAAAAATTCGTGAAAGCTTGCGGAACGAGCGTAGCTTGTGTCGGCCTTGTGTATTAATTATGATAACTATAAGCATGGACTAATTTTCACCATACGTAAATAAAGCTCAAATTAAACGTGACACAAACCACGTAGAATTAAGAGGCCGTTGATCGTAAAGTCGATTCATCGACTCGTCGGCATCTTCGATTGCCGCAGTGCATCTCACGATCCTCAACCCTGTAGCCAGGAACAATCGTACCCTATTTGCAATGCATTTATATGTTAATATTTATGACAATACCATAACATATAATTATGAATTTTTCTTATTCTTTATTTATACGTTTCTCCGTTTCTTAAAAGTATATAACTTGCTTATTATAATTCATTGAGCATAGAACACTATTCAAAATTCAAGCGTAAAAGTTCTACTTTATTTTCTTCGCACCGAAAAGAAAACGATGAAAAAAAAAAGAAAGCGAATCTCATTGGATAAAGGACTGTATCATACATACGACACATAGTAATGTTGACTTTGCATCGTATTTTTCGTATTAACACCTTCCATAATGTTTCCTTTTCGATTATATTTATTTATTCATTTTTAAAAATTTTGTTTACCGTATGTACTTTTTTCTAAAATGTACTTCTTCATTGACATAAGCATGATCAGGGTACGAATTGAAATTTTTACGGCACTGAACATAGTGCGCGGCGCTAGTATTGACCGGCATCTCTTACTAACCGTGTTAAGAACATCAGAAACCAAAATATAGCATCTACAACTTGAATACTATCTTCTACCTTAACTACGATACCCCCTGTATAGTACGATTATTCTACATACCTGCGTAGGACGACGTGGGACTCGCGTGCACACAAGACATCGCGACGACAGGTAACGAAATGTTCGGTAGATTGCCCGCCCTTTACTTGTCTGACAGTAGACGTTCACAATCTACTCGAGAATATTTCTGACCCATAAAATCGTTGAGAATACTGTTTTTCAGATCAATTACCTTTAAAATTTTACTTATATATTGTTGATCAGCTAATTTTAATATTATCCACTTCTAGTTACATGCTATTCTTTTCTATTTCTATTTTTTTATTGTAGTCGATTCTACTAAACACAGTGATTTAAAGACTGAAAAATTAAAAATCTGAAATATTGTAGGATTTAGTAATATTTATTAAATAAAATGCTTAATTAGCTATTTCTAACTATAATTTATAGATCGAAATTATTTAAATAAAATAATTATTTAACGAACATCTTATTTAGCTAAAAATTATTTTAAAATAATTATAGTTAATTCATTTAAACAAAGAAATTATTCTTCTTTGAAACATTTCATATTTTAACTATCAAGTGAAATTTATTTTATTTAAAATAATTTTAATATTACTATGATATGTATTACATCATATCGTTTAATGTTTCATTTGTAGGAGTTAATTAAGGAAAATGATTTAAAAACGATATGTTGGACTGTAACATAAAATAATTATTCTTTATAGAATAAAAGTAAAGTAATTTAAATGATTCATTATTTTAAATTATAATTGTAATCTTCATCTTAAATAAAACATCCCCAGGTCTGTTGTTGTTCTAGATATAAATCTGTGAAATAATGGCAAATGATTTGATTAAACAGAGCAAAATTAATTATAGAAAGTAAAGCAGATGATTAAATATTTTTGCAGCTGATTAAGAACGTTTTAATGAAAATACAAATGATTATAGTAATTATCAAAGCATACCTAATAATATTTCTTATTACCAGAGTTCGATCATGCGTTCTAGAATAGAATTGTCTAAATATTTTGGAGAAAATTCAAGGCTCAAAAATATTTTCAAAATCATAATGCAGAAAACTAATTCTTGTCATTATTAGTAAAAAGACGCTATCGATAACTGAATGAAAGATTGTCCAAGGAGTGGTAGAGTTTCATTACTTCCTTCCATTACTTACTTGCATTAATTCAAAGCCCAATAATGGAAACCGAATAAAACATGGTGCATCAAGCAACGGCACGTATTCATTAACATTTTAATTTAAAAAATTATGCGTTTTCAACCTAATTTATCCTCTTCTCTAAAGTAAGTGTCTCTTATAATTTGATACAGTAGGTAACAATTAACTTAAATATATTCAAAGCTTCGCATACAAACACGCCGATTATCATTTTTAATTCACAAATGACTCTCACCCTTTTGTTTAAAATTCAGTAAAAAGAACTCACAACTGTTCAAGTTCTGTCAAAGAGAATAAAAGAGCACACTTTACGCAGAGAGCAATAGAAACTTTGTAACAAAGAAAACCAAGTCTCCACTTTCCTCTAACTTCTACTCCATTTTCACCAAAGATGAAAAAAAAGCCAGAGTTAAAGTCGCCCAGAAATGAAGGATCGACAGGATGGCATCTTGCGTGGATTTTAAAAACACGTTTCGCGCGGATGCACGCTCAAAACTCCTCTACCGAATCCTAGAGCAATTAAAATACTAATTAAAGAGTCCGTGACTAAATGGCTGGCGAAGCGTGGCAAAACATGAGGCTTTCCCATCCAGGGACCATTCAAGAACCGTTCGGTAAGGCGTGTACATGTAGTTACATACACTTATGCTTATTAAGCACCCGAACATCTCCATGGGCGTCATTATTAGATCGTTCAAATTATTTTATAGCTGCTCGCGTCTTACTTTCCGCACTCGGTGACGCGATATTCTTTTCGCGGCTATAAGTTCCGTGGCCTCCTTCGAAAGATTTCAAATACTTCTTCCGCGATAAAACACGTTTGCCTGTACCTCTTGCAGCGCCTGCATAACGATCGTTAAATGGATTATTCTCAGTCTACCTACTTTTTATATTTGACTCAGGCCCAATCGAAATGCGCTGCACTGTAACCGAGTATCTACTCGGTTCGTTTCACGATTATACGATTTGATTTCTAACGGTGGTTAAAGCAGTGGCGGAAACAATCGACATTAAAGGACAGCCCTGCGGCTGACAATAATTGCTCGTTATCAGTATTGAAATTTCCCTACTCAAGGGTGAACAAACTCATTCAAATTTGACTGTGTTAAAAGGTAATATCGGAAAAGGTCAAATGGTACCAAAGTTTGAATTTATCGAAGAGGGTAGAGGCTGGGCGTTTACGAGGCGCCACGACGACGGCGTCTCATCGATCTGACTAGCCGAATACCGCAGCCACTTACAATATACACCGAGTCTGTATACCGGTGCCATAGGAAATCCACATATCCGCAGAGAGAGAGCTGCCAACCGCTGCGAAAGAACTCTACTACGTTCGTTACTCGTACGTCTTCGTAGTACCCTTAATCACCTGTTCTACTGAGTTTCACCTGTTCGTTAGTTTTATTATGTTAATCGAACAGTGGTACTAATAATATCAATTTAATGCATAATCGATCTGTTATGTATTCGAGTACGTTTAATTTCTTTGACATACTTAAATAAAACGTACGAAAAGGAAACATGATTTTTAAAGTAATTGAATTATTCCTGAGAAATTTGTTTATTTTTGTTATGTATAAAAGGTACGATATTTCTTTATTTTTTATGCTACCAATGACTTATTTAACTTCATATTAAGAAGAAAAAGAATAGAAGTCGATTAAGCAATTTAGGTAGCATGGATGTCCTATTTAGTTTTAGGTTTATACAAGCGTGATACGTAATAAGGGTTTTTACGTCGCACGCCATGTTATTCTGAATGTTGTTACCGTACAGGATGTGGGAGGATACTGTGCTTTTATAAGGTGGTTAATTAGATCTAAAGAATAGAAAAATTATTCCTCATCTGTTTTTAAAAATAAACCTTTACTCCATTTTTTCTATTCATTCATAATTGGAGTAATTATTTGTAGTAATCAAAACCTATACTTTTACTAATTTCTTACTCCTGTATTATAAGATACAAATGTGCAAACTCTTTTTCCGAAATATTAAAGCTTGAATTTCTTATCTTTTGTTATAGATCTATTGGTCACGCTTGTAAGTTAAAGATATAATTACAGAGGAGATATACCTTAAGATAAACCGATCAATCTCAAAATTCAAGATTAATTTTAGCGTCTTGTAGTCATATATCACTGTCAGTAAAAAAACTATTCATTAAAGCAGCATTGATAAGCAAAGGGAATATGTGTATAGGTCTCATAACCTTATCTGTATAGGGTTGTTTGCGATCTCTAAGAATAAAGCTTCGTACAAACAAATTCTTCGTACAACAAATAATTACCTATTCGGTTGTAGAACTGAGATATACAGATAGTCACATATATTCTTAAAGTCCCAGTTTATTGAACCACGAAAATATATTAAACGATAAGTCTACTCTTAGTCTAGTCTATGGTTAAATGTTCTACTGTTGATAAGAAAGGAATTGAATCTGACAATTATCGTTCAATTTACTCTCATTGTCACATATGTGAGAACAAACGATAATCGCAGTTTACCTCGACTCATTTGTTATACAATTAACAATAATTGATTGTGCCGTAGCTAATAATACGTGATATCCTCTGGTAACAGCTTCCTGACACATTGTGAAACGATTAACCTTCAATCGCTATGCAAATGAGGAATAACAAGTTTGCTCTAGTAAGTTTTCAGAAAAAAATTAAAAACTTAAATTAATACAACTTAATTCTCGATAATATATGTTAATACAAACTTATTATTATGCATATCCTGTTCCTTTGATTATTAACCATTATTGTGTTCACTGTTTATTCTATACACGTACAGGGTGATCAGTTTATCTGGAAACCCCCAGCCACCCAACACGCAGTAGAGGGTTTCCAGTTAAACTGATCACCCCGTACGTGTATACTGTATATACAATTGCACACTGATATAACATTGAAGGCAAATAAAAACAGATAGAACATTAATAAATAAATAGAATATGATACAGAAGGCCCTAACACAAGCTGTGAAATATATAAAAAATGTTACTACTCATAGTTACGAATATACGATACAACCTACTCATTCACACGGCCATTATATATTTACAAAACAATAGAAAAATACAACCAGTCATCCACCCTGCTTTAAACCTTTGCATCCATTGACATGATTGAATGACTGGAGGAACTATAAATATACATTACCTGAATACCCATGGGATGAAGGCAGCTCGACCAATTCTCCAGGAGGTGTCTCCTTAGATAGCACGTGACATCTTAAAGACGTCTATTTTCTGTCTGAACGTCTTATAGACGTAATTTGAACGTTTTTAAAAAGACGTCTGATGAATGTCTTTTTAAGGAATGACGTCCTAAATACATACTGATTTATAACTTCGAACGTTTCAAAGATATCTTTTGGACATTTTTAGGACGTATGGGTTCTGGACTTAAACTAAAAAAAAAAAATAGAAATTATTAAAAAATCAGATTCCAAAATTTCAAATTCCAACTTCCAAATTTTATTTAAAATACTAATAAAATAAAATAGAACTTACATTCCTGTTCCGGCGCCTGAATTCTCCAACATAGGCATTCGTCTTCACTTGACTCTAAATACTGGTATATCGAGTTTTTCTTTCGAAAAATAAAAAAAGTAAAAATTGGTTAAAAAATAATGAACTTGTTCGATTTGAAGCCAGACCCAAATTTTTCATGTAATTCGAAAATATATTAAATGGTACACAGAATTTTACTGTATATTAACTCGAAGGTATATAAGATATCTTCGAAACACGTAAAAATCTAACAAATTCCACTATTATATGAAGTAAAATAGTAAAAAATACCTTTACGATGAGCTCTACACTCCGAAGTCATTCTATTCGAAATAGACTGCGCGCGCAGCTTCGAGATTGCCAAAAATATCGCTCAAGTTTCGAGAGTATCGAACCTATCTTGTGTAAAGTCTTCCATCACCTACCTGTTACGCGTAACACAAAATACCATACAGATTAATAAAATACATGAATTATAATCTGTATCTTCTGTTAAAAACTATTAAAATGTAACCTTAACCTATAAAAATAGAACTATAACCAGTGAAATTCAGTATAAGATCTTGAGATAAGTGTAATGGCGCCAAAATTCAAATAATGCTCTTGACATTTTTATAGAAACTAGTACAAATCATTAATTAGTAACTAATTTCATAGGCTAGAGTGATATTCTCATGATTTACATAACGAAACAAGCATAATATTACATATAGGTTATGGTTTTTCATTATAATTTGTCATGTGCAACAGGTGGTCAAATGAAGACTTTAAATAATCGAGATTCGATACTCTCGAAACTCGAGCGATATTCTTAGCATTCTCGAAGTTGCGCGCGCAGTCTACTTCGAATAGATGGACGCTGAAGTACAAACCTTATCACAAAAGTAAGTTTTTTACTATTTTTTCTTAGTACTATTATAGAAGTTGTTAGATTTTATTAAGTTAGATTAAATGTTTGTTAGACTAAATTAGACTTATGTTACTAATCAACAATACTACATGTATTTTTCGATGTTCTTTCGAATTGTATGAAACGGTTCTGGTTTTCAAACGATAGAGACGCAGATGCCTTAGTAGTGTACAAATAATATTGAAGATGTGTTAAGCAATGGATCACAGTTAAATTAATTGCTTATTTTGGAGCTTCTTTTACTGTTTTATTATCTTCGTTTAACAACCTTAAAAATTTTTGAAGCATTTCACTAAATATCAGAATTCGAACGAAAAGAGTCGTCGTTTACTCTATAGATATCAATCAGAATAATAAGACATCGTAATAGCTATACCAGCTGATATTTAATCACTTCTAAATATTATTATAAATTACATGTTTTTTCTGTTATAGATTTTCTATTTAAACTGTAGCTGTGAGCAAAGTGGCTGTAGAGTCAGTGTTTATAATCGGCTAAATTTTCAACCATGTTACGTAATAGTCATTTTTCTATTCGCTAAAACGTGTCTATACGTATATCGTATATCGGTATGAGAAACCACTGAAGAAAAGTTCGAGAGATAGGCAGATCGGACACCGAACCGTGAAGAATAATGTAATTATTATTTTATCTTATTGGAATTTTAAATAAAATTTAGAAATTAAGATTTACAATTTAGAATTTGATAATCTGAAGATTTGGATAGTAATTTAATAACATCTCTTATTTCTTTCATTTTAGGTCTAGCAGACATTCCTTGGATAATTCATCAAGTTGCCTTCATCTCGTGGATGTTAAGGTAGGTAATGCATGTTTATGGATCCTCCAGTCATTCAATCGTGTCATAGGACGCAAAGCTTTAATACAAAGAGTGATTAGTTAATGTCATGCATGAATCGAGAATCATCTTGTTATTACTTTGTTACTATACTCGATTGTAGTTTTGTAACTACAAATATTACAATATTAAAATAATATTGTGAGAAGTTTGCAATGTATATTTAAATTATGAGAAAATAATCTTGGGTTAAATTGGTGTTGCAATTAAGTATTAGCGAGATTGATATGATAAAATCACAGTGACATAATTATATTTAGATATGCTACTTTATTGTAAGAAATTGCTATAACAAATTCAAATGAGAATTTTCTTTTGGTGCCATAATATACAATTTGTCATCATAATTTATTCTCGAAAGACATTAAATGCAGTTACAGTAAAACTTGTACTGACAGTAATCTGCATTAAATTATGGAGCACAGCCATTGAGATGAACATTTTAAGTTACCATGTACACTCAATCTTTCTGCTATAAATCAAAAATTATCTGTAAGTTTTAGGTCATAATTAGGGTCATAAGATTTTTACTCACGATACAGATAAATGTTTCTAAAGAAATAATTCCTGAATAACAAAAAATCTAAGATATGCTAATTCTATATTTTGTATTCGACAATGTATAATTCAAACACAAAAGAACTATTTTTAAAAAGCATTGTTGAACAAAAAAGGACCAGAGAGAAAAATGATGGATTATTTAGAAATGCACAAGTGGATAATTTCTATTCAAATACTGTATCTCCTCTTTTTCATATTCATCTCTATATAGATATTTTTTCAGCAGGATAAGTGATTAAATGCGAAGTAGTTATCCTATGATTTCATATAATTCCCTTAGCGTAACATTTCATTTAAATAAATTCGTGTGCACTATTCTGGTACATTTAAAAAGGTGTTATTTTAAAACCATTCGGTTTGTATTACAACATTAGAATTACAACCTACAAATAAATAAATAATTTGTCCATGTGTTGAAGTTATTTTAAAACTTTTCCTCACAATTTCGATCTTTCGTTTCTTTGAATATTTTGAATTTTTGAATTAAATCTTCCACACCGACTTCTCCATGTACAACATTGTCTCTGGTTCTTACATTTACTGTACCAGCATTACGTTCTTTTTCTCCAACAACTAAAAACAAACAAAAAATTAATTTATATAGACATTAAATATTAAGGTAGAAAATATGTGTCATTGTTTTTCATTACCAAGGATGAAGTTGAACTGAGCAAGTTGAGAATTACGTATCTTCTTATTTAAAGTATCACTTGGGTCTGTGTCAACTTCTGCCATAAATCCAGCATCCCAAAGTTTATCTTTGACTTGAAAGGCATATTCATCGAATTGCGAACTTACTGGAATGACCATTGCTTGTCGAGGAGAGAGCCAAAATGGCCATTTTCCGGCATAAGATTCAGTCAAAATTGCAATCATTCTTTCTACAGAACCCAAAATAGCTCTGTGGATGATGACTGGCCTTGTTTTCTCTCCATTTTCGCTACAAATTCAAAATAAGCATAAATGTTTTAATTTATAATTGATTTGAAAATATAGTAATTAAAATATTGTTACTTACTTAACATAAGAGAGATTAAATCTAATTGGCAATTGGAAATCCAATTGAATAGTAGCACACTGATGAGCTCTTTTTAATGCATCCATAATTGTTATATCAATTTTTGGACCATAAAATGCTCCATCTTCAGGATTGAGTTTCCATGGTTCCCCAAATGCATCTAAGCTTTCTGCCAATGCTTTCTCGGCTTGATCCCACATGGATAAGTCTCCTAAATATTTCTCTGGTCTAGTAGATAAACATAAATTAAACGTGAAACCAAAAACAGAGTACACGTGTCGTAGAAAATCGAGTGCACCGAGCATTTCATCTTTTATTTGATCCACCGCACAAAATATGTGTGCGTCATCCTGTTGAAAACGCCTCACTCTGGTAAGTCCAGTTAATGCTCCAGACAATTCATTTCGATGCAACACTCCAAAGTCAGCCATTCTTAATGGCAATTCACGCCAAGATCTATTACGAACATCGAATATCATGCAATGACCTGGGCAGTTCATTGGTTTAAGTGCGAAAGTTTCCTTCTCAATATCAAAGGAAAACATGTTCTCAGCATAATGCATCCAGTGACCAGATGTTTGCCACAATTTACTGTTATAAATATTGGGGGAAATTACTTCTTGGAAGCCTCTCTTTCTATATTCAGAACGAATAAATTCAACCAAAGTATTGTAGATATATGCTCCACGTGGTTGAAAGAAACAAGATCCAGGAGAAAGTTCGTGGAAAAAGAACAACTCTTGTTCTCTTCCTATTTTTCTATGATCTCGTTTAGCAGCTTCCTCTTGGAACTTCTCCCATTCTTTTAATTGCTTGGTATCTGGAAAACTGATACCATAAACTCTTTGCAAAGATTCTGCATTAGCATTTCCTTCCCAATAAGTGGAAGAATTTTTAGTAATCTTAATAGCTTTAACCTTTCCAGTATGTCTAATATGTGGTCCCCTACATAAGTCAATCAATGGCCCACATCTGTAGACTGTAGTAGTAGGGGTATGTATCTTTTCATTAATAATTCGCATCTTAAATTCATTATATTTGAACATCTCCAGGAGATCTTCTTTTGTCATTTCCAATCTCTCAAAAGCTTGTTTCTCTTTAACTATGTTTTTATAGAGATTTTCTAAGACTGGAAAGTCTAAATTTGAAATGCCTTTGTCATCTAGGTACATATCATAATAAAATCCATTTTCTATTGGTGGACCATAACATAAACAACCACCATATACTCTTTCCATGGCTTCTCCTAAAATATGTGCACTGGAATGCCAGAAAACTTGTTGAGCATCTGGATGATCGAACTTAAGAAGTTCAAGTTTACAACTGGATTCTAAGGGCCTATCAAGATCCCATAATTCATTATTGACTTTTGCAATAACTGTGTTATCTGCTAATCCTTGACTAATGTTTTTTGCTATTTCGTATGGTGTAGTACGCCACGATTCAGCAACAACTTCCTTTCCATCAGGAAGAGTTACTGTTATATTTTCAGGTGACTTTGTCTTCAATGATTCTTCATATTCTGCTTTCAACTTATCCCACAGTACAATACGATCCTAGAAAAATTATTATTTAGAAACAGAAGTGTCTTGTATTTAAATCATTAAACAAGTGTTTGTTAAATAACTTAATTCTAAATCGACCAATTTTATGTTAAAATTAGTTTATTTCAGTTATCATTTAAATTTTATGAATATAATCTTAAATATAAACAATATAATATACCTGAATATAATTTGGCCAAGGGTTCAATTCGGATATCGTCTTTTCATTACTAACTGCGTTCTTTTTTTTCTGCTTCATCTTTGCCTAAAATGATCAAAAATATTCTTTTGTTAAAGTGTTTTTACCGGTAGTCCTTAAGTTTATAAAATGCAAGGTTAACACAAATCTATTAGCATTCAGCAAAAATGACGTTCAGATTACGTCAGATTATTGATTCTAACAATATGGGTGGTTATTTTTATTATAAAAAATAGTGCATGTCATTATCTTTTGATATGATATTCGATAAATAAATGAAAAACAAAAGATTCATAACACACTGTTACGAAAAGTTATTGTAATGACAATATATTTTATAACCAACCCAAGAAGCATGTGTCCGCTTAGAAACATTGTATAAATGTCTATAACTGCAAATACAAAACCTCCTCAACATAGTTTAACACTAATGAAAATAAAAGCTAGAAAAGTTATATCAAATTGAAATCGTATTCATGCCTTATCTTCCTTTAAATTCAGATTTTGCACGTTATTCACCATGTCGTCGCACATGCCGTTGACCATGTTGAAGCTAGTTTGCTTTACGTGTCCATGCGCCTGCCGTGCCACGATATATATATATCTAAAGAAGACATGATCGTCACTATACTATACATGATGTATATTCAAAATTTGTGAAGAAAGGGAAAAAATACAAGGTTTCAATACTTTTTAATTTTTCAGCTCTGCTTTTATTAAAAAAATAAGGTTCTATTTAAAAAATATATAAGAAAATGTTACGTAATAAGTAACAGTTACTGTTGTATCTTAATAAACAATACAACATAATACGATGTTAATAAGATATAATTTTTTTTATTTATGTCTTACTATGAATTCTTAAATAAACAATTTACACTTATTATATTTTAAAAATGTATGCGCTCGTGACGGATAATATGACTTCGATGATGGAACCTCTTCCCACATGCGCGACAAACGTAAGGTCGTTCATCTGTGTGAATCCTATTGTGTATTTTCAAATCATATTTTTTAAAGAATGATTTACCACAATGAGAGCAAACATGATTTCGTTGTTTTAGATGATCACGTTTTACATGCTCCTATATTAGAAAAATTCTTCTATGTAGCTTTAAAACATTTTCTTTGAGCGGTATCAATAATAAACCGTACTTACGTTCACTTGTGAAGAAGTATTGTAAATCTTTTGACATATATCACATGCAAACTTTTGTGGACCTTCTGGTCTATGATTACTTGCTATGTGTTTATTTAATGTCGACTTCCAGGCAAAAGACATTTTGCATTCTTTACAATGAAATTTTTGTTGATCTGCAAAGTGGGTACCTATATGTTGCTTATAATTATAACTAGTCGAAAATGATTTTTCGCATACTGTGCACTGAAATTTTAATAAAAATTCCTTTGACTTTTTCGTTTCTTCTTGTTGTTCTTCTATTGTTTCATAACTTTCGATTATATCTTCAGTTTGTATTTGTTTGTCAGTTTTTTCAATACTTGGTTTGATAGGTGAATTTATATCACATTGTGTGCCTTCTTTAAGAGAATTCAAAAGAATTTGTTCATTATCGCTAATAGCGTCGTTCTTTTCGTTCTCTACCATGGAATCAATCTCACTGAAACTTTGAAACTGTAGAAGTGGCTCATTATCTTTACATTCTAACGCTTTTGAGTCTTGATTTTCTACTCCTGCATTTTCAACAAATTCAAGAAATCGTTCTGGACTATCATCATAATTTAATCTATCAAAAACTTCGAAATTTGTTTCAACGTATTTATCAAAATCTGATTGTTGATCTAATAAAATCTGGTTTCCGACAAAATTCTTTTCTTCTCCTTGAAATTCATATTGTGTATAATTTAGATCATTATGTATATCGCTTTGTATGTTTTGTTCCTGATGAACATCTTCATTTATATTTTTTATATCCAAGCACGTATTCGCTACGTGTTCTGAAATATTTGTACTTTCATCTTTATTTTCAGATGCTTTTATAGTTATATTTGATGACTTGTCGACTAAATTATTAATTAAAAATTCATAAAATTGTTCCCCTGTTTCTGTTTGTACTAAACGCAACATTGGTTCATCATGGTTTGCAGAATTATTTACATCATTTGAAGCTATTAGATCTTTTTCACTGGGTACAGAATTAATTTCTTTATCGTTCTGAACATTTAAGTCAGATTTACCATGTTCATTAATATTAGATTCTGATACATCCATTTTTTGAAACATATCGGTAACATTTACAGAATCATTAGGTAAAGCATTATAATTTTGCAACATATCTGTCTTCTGATAATCTGATTCGTACATTTGCATACATGATAATTGTTCATGATTGTTAGGATACTTAGTACATAATCTGTTTTTAAGAACAGGTTCATCTACTTGATACATATATATAACATTTTCTTTTGCTATAGAGTTATTAGATTTACACAAAAAGACAGAATTGTTATGAGGAAGTTGAGTTTGATCATCATGAGGTACTAACTTCTCAGAGATATTTAATTCTTCCATCACTTGAATTTTTTCATTCTCTTTGCATTGGTCCTCTTGTGTAACAAAATTTTTAGTATTTTCAATGTTTTCCAGATTGATCTTCTTTAACTTTTTCCATGCAAAACATCAAATTATATAAAAAATATGTTTAAAATACATTAAACAATTGATTAATTACCTGTTCTGATGTAATATAAATAATTGTGTCCAGTGGCAATACTTTTTTTATATTCATTTCATTTTCTACAAAGTCAATGTTATTTACATAACTGTTATTCTCACCTGCTACTGTTATTTTCTAAAAATTTTAAATTATAGACAAAATTTTAAATTAAACATGAATTTTTCAAATATTGTTTTTGTTTCTTACCATATTATTACTTTCATTTTCCAAATTTGTTGTATTTTTTGTGTGAGACTTCTCATGTTCTCGTAACAGAAAAATGAAATTGAAACTTTCACCACAAATTTTACAATAATGTTGTCTTTTAAAAACTTTTTGCTGGGCAGGTACATTACCTTCAAAAACCTGTACATAAGTAATGATAATTTAAATAAAAAGCACACATTTGCAGTAAAAAATATTGTATAAAATATCTTTAGCTACCTTATTTTTACTTGTCATGCAGTTCTCATTTTCTGAATTAGTATTATTATGATTATTTTGCCCCTGATCTTCCTTCAATCGATCATGAATACGTTTATGTCTTGCAAGGGAACTAATTTGAGTGAAACGTTTACCACAAATAGAGCAAGGATATGGTTTTATCCCTATGAATTTAATTTCAAATTTTTAATCTTCAAATAATTATTCTTTGTTTGCAAAATATTCTCAAGAATAATTACCAGCATGCATTCTACCATGCCTGATCAAGTTGGATATATGATTAAATTTTCTTCCACAAATTTCACAGATGCAAGCATTTGTTCCTAAATGAATGTTTAAGTGTGTTCGCAGATCTGCTTTCCTAAAGAAACCTTTACCACAGATTTCACAAAGCTGTGATTTTTCACCTAAATGTATACTTCGATGATGATAATCATATTGAGATGCTCTGTCAAATGTTAAATTACATTGTACGCATTTGAATGATCTTATTATATTCTCATGAAAACTATTAATCTTTTCTTGACTAGAATTATTTAATTTTGCTTGAGATTTGTCATTAATATCTTCCTTTAAACATTGTACATTTTCGGTATGAATATGCAGGTAATCATGAAAGTCCTCTTTAGTACTGCATTGATTATCACATATCGGACAAATCAAATTAATAGACTGAAGTGTAGCTGTATCATTATCATAATCTTCTTGCAAATTTGCATTGATCGACATATTTACGCATGCAAATGCACAAATTCACTTTCTCCTAAAAATGAACGTAAATAAACAATTAAGATAGCATTAACAATCGGATATACACTTCTACGCATTTATTTTATTATGAAGGTAACCTAGTAATTCTTATTTGTTACCTTGTATTATTTTGATTTATTTTCCTTTCTTACTACAACTTTCAATCAATAACTTCAATATTTGCAATAACTTGAAACATAAAGTTGATAAACGAACTCTTATACTGTAATACGTATACATTTACTTAACTTTTACATACCACGAATAGGTTATAGTAATTTTAGTAGTTTTTATGTTTTAAATAGGATAATTCATATAAAAAAGTCAGCCTTTTGTTTTACATTAATATTTCATATTCATTATTAAAAGAAACATCATGTGTCATTTCTTATTTCGTTTAAAAACACGTGTTAAATGCGTGTAATGAAAACAAAGAGCCAAAGCTAATCCAAGTTTGTGTATTTGTAGATTGGTACCCCTTATTTAAATTCTGCAGATTGGCAGAACTTCTTCGTTGGTCAGTTTAATTTTCAAAAACAAATTGTTGAGTTCGATGTTGAAGCATACTGTGTATGTATTAAAAATTTTGTCACATTTCGTACGAATTTTCACTTTCGTTAAAGGTGAGTTTTATTTAAAGATTAAAATAATGATACATAAGTATTGTTAAGTTGTAATCTAAAAAGGAATTTCTTTTCTAACATAAGCTTGTGCTCATTAGGTGTTTACAGTCATTTAAATGTTACCCTCGTATATGAACTTTAGGTATTTATCAATTATTTAACTAAAGTTTTAATCTAATAACATAAAACTGAGTAGGAACAATGGGAAATTACGTTACTAAGTATTTTTCTCATAATGATGATACTGAAAAAGTAGAAACAAATGGACAGTCTTCGACAGATGAAACAACTGTGGAGAATGACATTATGCATACTCCACCAGTTGTTTCAAAGACTTTAACTATTGATCCAAGATCAGTAACAACTGGTATTGACAGAACTCCAATAGAGGTAATTTATAAGCATAATGTTTGGAATAAATCCTTATAAATTATATTATATCATATAAATTATACAATATTAACAGGTCAATTTTACACCAGTTGGATTAAATAAAAGGATAATTTCAGCAATTCCAAAACATTTACAAATGAAACCATATCTAGAAACCGATATAGACAAAGTAATATTTTGTTTAAGTCCAAAAAAGTGTACACCAAAACTCACAGAAACTACACAATTACAACTAGTAGATGTGGTAAATTATTTGAGCTATTATATATCTTAAAATTTTCTTTTTGCAAATAAAATTTCTTTACTACTTTAGTACAGAATAAAAATTATGTTCATACAATTTTGATCTTACAAAATGTCATTCATAAAATTGAATTAATTTATTTTAGCAGAATACAAATGTACAAGATAGTACTGTAAATAGTGAAAAAAGAATTAGTTTAATACAAAAAGAGCGTTACAAGATTTTAGGATTAGATCCCCGATCACCAGCTGCAGATTTTGATAGAACACCAATATTAAAACCAAAATCTTTACAACGCTTAAAAGCAAGACATCTACAATCTATGCATAACTATGGCAGCTATGATACTGATGCGTCTTCCACAACATTTTCATATTGTGAAATGTCATCTCAATTTAATGTGCCTGAAATACAGGTTCTGCCTGATCTAGCTACTTGCACGATAAAACCTTTAGGTTTAGACAATAGTAATTTCGTCGACAATTTAAATGAATCTGATTCAACATGTTCGAGTCATTCACCTAGAACTGAAATAATTTCAAACAATGGTAAGAAAATTCTTATTAAATATTTAAGGTTAAGTTATAAAAGAATTATAAAAAACATCTATTCAAATATTTACAATAGGTGAAAAACAATTGAAAAATAAAAATGATAAAACATCTTCAGAAAGTACCACCTCTACTGTGTGCATTACAAAGGACAAACATAAAGAAACTCGTGTTAATGATAATGATACAATTAAAGTATGGAGAGATTCATTAATATCTAATTGTCCTGAAGAACTAGAATCAATTGAATCAATTGATGAGCAAATTGTTGAAGAAAATATACCACAACTGCCAAAAGAAGAGGTAATTATAACATTTGATGATGATAGTATTACCAAAGATACACTTTCATTGAAACTGTCCAAATCTCAAAATGATAAACAGAAAATTGAATCAAATGGGAAGAAAAAGAGGGTTCTTAAACCAGAAGCTAAAGTTGTACCAGATGAAAAGAAAATTTTCTACGCTAACGATAAAAATTGTGGAATTGAATCCACAAAGGTACTTATTATAGATTTACTTTTTGCATTTAACAAAAACTAAAATTTTTAATCAAATATTTTTTGTAGATTCGAACACCCCTTGGAAATCGATCGAATAATGGACAAATACAAACGGCACTAACAAAATCTCCACAACAAGTATTTAAAAATAAAAATATAATATCCAAAATATCACAGGAAAATACACCACCACATAAAAAATGTATTGTAAAATCTAGATTAGGAAATACACAATGGGACCCGGATTCAACAGTTATTATTTAATTACATTTAAAGTAATTCATAATAAGAAGGATTAAGATATAATTTGCCTTATAAAAATTTTATTAGTAAAAAATTATTCAAATAATTGTAAAAACGAACGATTATATATGTAAGGATGACTGTAAATTGATTGAGACTCAATGTTTTTATTTAATACAAAATAAATCATGTTTGTAATGATGAATTAACTTCCTGTATCTTTCACTTGCATAGCCGCGCGTATTTGAGATTTTGCTTCTTTAATTGAAAACTGAAGATCTTCACTTGGTTTTACCAATTGTGATACACTAAAACAATATATATTAATAATAAATTTAATTAATTATTGAATAACATACAATGAAGAGCATACCTTGGATCCTTTATAATAATTCTTTTTTTGTCATTATCATTTTTTGGGATTAATTTGATAGTTATATTACTTTGTACTTTTTTTGGATTAGTAAAGACATTTTTATTGGATGTGTCCCATTTTACTAGAGTACTTGTGTCTACAATTTGTGGTTGAACAATTCTAACTTTTACATTATTGTCAATATACTGTCCCTTGTAATTTTTCCTTTTACTTCTTGTACAGTCAGGCTTTGATATAGTTTCCTTGATATTTGATGTTTTAAGAAGAGCTTCATTTGGATGATATGGAGCTTGTGATAGTACAGATACCACTGATTTATTTTTTTGATAATCATATGAGGTTGAAGGTAAACTGGGTTCAGACACTGGTCTTGGATCTATACTTTGTGGTATGCCATTATAAATAGTGGACAATGTTTCTCCAGGATAATGTTGAGCTAATCGATCTTCTGTAAGTGGTAAAGCTGGTGCTTTCTTTTTTCTGTGGTACTGTTCTCTGCAATTTATTATTCAGTACTGACTTTAGTTTCTGCATATTTTAATTGCTAATATAAATTTATATTAAGAAGTACATACTTAAGAATAATTTTATCAGTATTTGGGTTTAACAGATCTTGTTGATTCTTTTTTATGCGTATAGCTACATCTCGACGGCGCTGAATAAGTTTAGCTCTAGTTTCTGATACAGACTCCAATTCAGGTACATAAAAGACATGTAGTGAACCTCCATAGAAATTTTTTCCATCAATGAAACGTTTTGCTATTCTATATGGTAATGTTACACACAACAATTTAAATAATAGACAAAACACACAAGTGTGAAATTACATTATTAAAATAGAAAATAATATTATTACAGTAAAGAAAATATCAACCTTGCACTTTGTATACGAGCATATTGTACATAATAAGCTTCTGTAAAGTCTTCATTAGGATAGTCAGATGCTACATGAATTCTTTTTATATCTCCATAAGGAATAACAAGCTTCTTCACTTCTTCACCTAACTGGAGCTTTGGTACTCCACATATCATTAAATGTTTTGATTCATCGTTTACTGTATAAACCTGTCACACAGAGCTAGTACGTCAAGGAAATAGTATAGTAAAAATAAAATATATTTATGGTTTAAAACTACTATCCCTTGATACATAAATTGTTACTAAATAATTATTAAATTTTAAATAACATTATTTATGTTAATGACTATAAGCTTTGTCATTAATAGAGTTTGAAACCATTTATTATCACTTCATTAATTGCATAATTTACAAAATACAAAAACAAAATACTGACATTTGAAATTAAGAATTTAAAAACATTGGATAAAACGATAACAAACTTAGAAAGCGTTTAATCTTATATTCTATTTTTGTAATTTTTATTTCTGAGTGTTTTATATAGAATAGGATACAAGTCCACAATGCTACCTTCACAGATGTCAATCTTTTTCCTTGTCTGTAAGGTGGTCTTGTATGACACAAGTTTTGTTGCACATGATGTGGAAGTTTCGTTATTACACATTTTTCATTCATGATTTCTAATCTTTTATCGTGAATTATTATTGTTTTCTATTTTAGTAATAAATAATTTTTCAGTTATCTTTATCAGATTTTACATATAGGAGTAAATGAAATAGTATTTTGTTAAAAATATTTCAACATTTGTAGTTGTTGTTTGATTAATAAGGTCAATATAAATTTCTATTAACAGTCAAGTATAGTTTTTAATGACCATCAACATTTTTGTTCTTAATCACAAAATATTGTCTTGTAAGTTGTAACTAAACGTCAATAAACGTTTCAACAATAATTGTCAATACACATATCGACAATTTTGGAGTTGAATAACTTCGCACCAATCGCACCTGTTATATGTATGAGAAACATTGAAACGTTAATTTTACTATATATAAAATTAGTGACAGGTGGTCAGAAAATGTGAAGAATCATTTTTCATTATTATAACATTAGTAGATATATATAACACTAACAGCATTTAGAAAACAACTTTATTTGTAATAATGGTTTCAAAAACAGATGAAGAGCTCTTGCAAAAATTAACGTTCAAAATACATTACGATTTAGAGCAGTAACAATCTTAAAAGTTCCTATTTCTTCTCAATCTATTTTGTAGTTTTTATCATACAAAATTATTAATTTAAAACATCCTTAATGTCTCATGCACATACCAATTCCTTTCAAATTAATATTAGTTGATTGAAGCGTGTATTGCAAACGTTTATTAATTTCACCAACGGAAGTGAAATACGAATAAAACGGATGTCATCGCCCAGAAGAGTAATGGCGTCCGTAGCGGACACACAATCCTCTTACTGTTTGCCAGCCGTGTTTAGATTTTCATATTAGATAGTAATACGTTAAAGTTATCGATACTTTTGTTGTGTAATGCTCTCTTTTATTCGTATACTTCGTTAATCGTATCGTAAACGTTTTCCGTATATTCGGTGGAAATAAGTGGTTGTATACATTTTACAGGCTTTACAGTGCGACAGAACACGTCAAAGAAAATTTATTCGCTGATTTAATGAGCAGGTTGTTTAATCAGTTTCTATAAACATTCAATTTCGTATCACAGAGATCTTATTATTCGAATAGAACTCGCGTCTAGAAAATTACTATTCCCTTTTAAAATATGCCGTCTAACCTTTGTTAGCGTTCTAATTTCCAATGAGAACAGATTTACCTGTTCATTCATGAGTATTGAATAATTGGCTGTATGATAATAAATCAATTAAAAAACCTTAAAATTTGCTATAATAAAACGGAATAAGACGTAACATATTTCCATTTGTAAATTAGTATTGTAGTTCCACATATAAAATTGTATTTTCTATCCTCTTATGCTTAAAGATTGTTCAGTTGCAAATAAATTGAAAACGTTTCATTGAAACAACAGTGCTAATAAATAACAATTCGTTATAAATGATATAAACTTTTTTCAAAGAAGTTTGATAAAAATTATAAATAATTTAATCAAAATTTTATATAAACTTTAAATAGAACTTCAGATGAAATTTTATTTCATTGCATGTATTGCATGTCATACTGAAATATAATAAAATATAATAAAAGTCTTTATTAATAAAACTCTAACAAAAAATGTACTTTATATTTATTTACAGAATTAATAACTGCAATGGATTGAGTGTAGCAACGTTAAATAATATCAAGCAGCAAATATGTTTGTCCCTTGTTATCCATTTAGATTATATTTTTTTTTGTATATTTGAAGTTGTTGTAGTATCCTATAAGTTATTTCGTTATGTCTGCAAATACTCAATTTGCAAATCCTCCACCAGCTATAAGTTTACCTAATATGTCAGTGCCACCTCCTGCTACTCCAAATTTATCAGCTCCACCTCCTAATTTAACTACCATAAATACATCTGGAAGCTATCAGCATCGATATGCTAATCACAGAGATGGAGCTCGTGGTTTCTTTAAACCATTTAGACCATACCATGCTCCGAAAATTGTTGCTGCTGGTCAAGATAGTTTGCAAGATGAATTTGATGGAAAAAGACTTAGAAAATCTGTTATGCGTAAAACAGTTGATTATAATTCTGCTATTATAAAGAGTTTAGAGGTAAGGCTTTGAGTTATAATATTAGAAAATACTTTGAGAATCAATCAAAAACATTACCAATATTATAAAATTTTGTACGTAGAATCGAATCTGGCAGAGGGACTATAGGGACAGGCGCGCTCTTCAGCCTGATGTAATGTATTATCCTGATTTACTTCCACCTCCAAGCTATGTTGACAATCCAATAAATGCAGTTACCACAAGATTTGTAAAGACTGCAACAAATAAAATGCGTTGTCCAATCTTTTGTATGGCTTGGACTCCAGAGGGTAGACGTCTTGTTACTGGTGCATCTAGTGGAGAATTCACTCTATGGAATGGGCTTACCTTTAATTTTGAAACTATTCTACAGGTAGATTATATGTTTAATAAAATTTTAATAATTTGTATGATTTCAAATATTGTATAATCTTCATTAATACTGTCTTATGATTTAGAATTTAGATTTGACTTAAGTGGAACATTTATTTGAAGCTGGAAAAAATAAATTGTATCATTTTGTTATAGACATTTATATATTGATACAAGATATGTTAATCAAAAAATTGATTTTGTTTGTGTAGGCTCATGATAGCCCAGTGCGAACAATGGTATGGTCACACAACGAGAGCTGGATGGTTACAGGAGATCATGCAGGCTACGTCAAGTATTGGCAGAGCAACATGAACAACGTCAAGATGTTTCAGGCGCACAAAGAAGCGATTAGAGGACTCAGGTATACCATCCACCACACTAGTCCTTACGTCTCTTGCGCCACTGTTATCAATGATCCGTTCATCCTTGCTGTAGTTAAGATAATGGACATGACTCTCATTCTCTTCCTTTTCTGGTTTTATAACACTTCTTCTATGACAATAGTGATTCTTGTATGGGTACACAGGTGATTCTCAGATTTTTTATAGATTGTATTTAAAAAATTTTCTAGTTTAGGTGTATGGGAAATGCATACCTCTGGTTCCTTAACAATGACTGTGATGTAGAGTCTGTGATAAAAATTCAATTTTTATATTATATAATATTTTTATTCATGTTCTTGCAAATTATAACGAAGTTTAATATTTTTCTTAAACGAAATTTTACTAAATTTAGCCTTCATAAATGTTTATACAAAAGAAATATTCTAAATAAAAAAGTATTAGGTAATATTATAAGCATACAATCATTCCAATTGTTTTTGCTTAAAAACCAATTTTTTAATTTTCAATACGGATCATAATGATATTTAAAGTTGATACGCAAGGATAGTGTAAACTTTTCTGTTAACTATGTTGTATGCGTGTCAATATAAAACTTGTACTCCTAGAGTCTTAGGGACCTAAATCAATGTACCTGGTCCATTAAAGTGTGGTAGTTAAAAATTTATCATTTTATTAGTACATACAAAAGGATCTAAAGAGAAAAGGAACTAAGCAATTACAGAAAAAAATTAGGTCCTTATGGCTCTTGGCTTAAGGGGTTTATATAGTCAGGCTGCTGGGTAAAGATGTATGGATTACTAATAAACAAGAAAGAAATATATACAGCAACACCTAGTCGAGATTCCCATTGAATTACAATAAAAATAAATATCCTGCGTCCTTCTTTACTTCATCCAAGATTTCAATAAAGTTAAAATAAAGACACTGCAGTATCACATGGTTTCTATAATAAAGTACTTTCTTCTTCGATTTGTGTCACTTGTGCCCTTTTGCAGATGAGAGAGAGAGAGAGAGTAGCAGAGAGATATAATGAAATTCATGTACACTTCGGACATTTTTTTTGTACAATAAATGTTAAATTTTTAAAAAATATCACTCTTGGTATATCACTCGGTGGTCATGTGGCATCAAAGAGAGGATCTAAGACAACGATAATGAAACAGTGTGTTGCTTATTAAGCAATAAATTTTGTTTGAGTGCCAGATATGACTGTCGAAGATGGTTTTTTGTTTATTTACAATATTTACACATAGATTTTCCTTTTATTACTGATATCTGTCTATTCCTTGAAATGCATTTACAGTAAAATCCATTATGCATACTCCACAGAATATCATACAATTAAGAGAGTAACAATCTTTTAAGCTAATCTAAAATTAGAATTAATTTACATATTATTTTATGTATCATTATATTCATTTTTTCATGCATAAATGCTTACACTCAAACTCTCAGGAAGAATCATGGAATTTTCATCAATTATTTATTGAAATAATAATTTCCGCATTAAATTCTTTATGGTTTGTTTTTGAGTAATTTTTTGGACATAGGTGATTTTATTTAACTTTTACATAATAAATTATTTAGGATCCATTACGAATGCATGTGTAGATATGGAAATGTATAAGTACTTAGCAGATGGTATATTAAAGAAAAAAGCATAATTCTCACAATACTTTCTGCTTATTTTATATGTACATAAATATTGCATGTGATAATCTTTTATTGTTGAGCAATATGACAAATCAGTAATAAATGTAAGCTATTATATGCTTCAATGTCTAGTAATCATATAATTAAATTACATTACAATAATGTCCGTAAGGTGTACCACAATGTCTTAAATGTTGATCTATTAAATTCAATAAACTTCTTTCACATTCAATATATTGCACTTGTAAAAAGGTACCTTCAATAAAAATTATAGAAGCTCAATGTGTAGTCCATCTTTTGTCTTGCTATGCTATAATTTCAATATTCACGATTTTATACTTCTAAGATATTAAAATTGGAACATGACATGATATAATAGTATTCATTTTATTGAAGATTCTTCATTGTGAGCATTTATAAAATAAAGAATCTTTTCATAAACATATGACAGCGTATTATTTGAGTATAACTCTTGTTTTTTGGGCGGGTAGTTTCAGTCCTACGGATCACAAACTGGCAACATGCAGTGATGATGGAACTGTCAGAATTTGGGACTTTCTTCGCTGTCACGAAGAACGAATTCTGAGAGGTATGTAGTAATATCATATTTTATAATATAAATGTTCTGTTATTACATTTGTTAAGTGTTAAATTACATAGTATAACATGGAACAAATATTCATATAACTCTTATTTAGGGCATGGGGCTGATGTGAAGTGTGTGCACTGGCATCCACAAAAAAGTCTAGTCATTTCTGGAAGCAAGGACAATCAACAACCGGTCAAGTTATGGGATCCAAAAACTGGACAGTCACTTGCGACATTGCATGCACATAAATCTACAGTTATGGACGTGAAATGGAACGAAAACGGCAACTGGCTGGTAACTGCGTCACGCGATCATTTGCTCAAGCTATTTGATCTTAGAAATTTAAGTCAAGAAGTTCAAACATTTCGTGGTCACAAGAAAGAAGCTTCGAGCGTCGCATGGCATCCAAGTCACGAAGGTTTATTTTGTAGTGGTGGCAGTGACGGAGCTATTTTATTCTGGCATGTTGGGTATGTATTTCTTAATACTTATATATTATATAATTTAATACTTTTGTGTATAATATATACTGAAATTCGTTTTTAGAGCTGATAAAGAAGTAGGTGCGATAGAACAAGCCCACGACAGTATAGTTTGGACATTAGCATGGCATCCTTTAGGGCATATTCTGTGTTCTGGTAGTAATGATCATACCTCGAAATTTTGGACACGAAATAGGCCTGGTGACTTGATGAGGGATAAGTATAATCTGAATACTTTACCTGCAGGATCTGCCGGTATTGATGATCACGAGATAGGTATGTAATAAATTAAGTAATTGGTATAAGTTGTATTATTGCCTATTACTATTTTAACAATTTTATAGCTGATGAGGCAGCTGTAATACCTGGTATGGGACTTGAGGATAGAATTAATGCTGACGGTGAACCGGAGGACAAGAGTGGTGGAATTCCTGGTCTGGATTTGGATCACGCTGTTGACGAAGGAAAGAAGTTCGCCAACAAGAAGGTACCCTATAGCAAACCGATTCCGCGAAACTTCCAAGCACAGTGGAATGAAATGGAAGCGGAAGATATGGAACAAGTTGAAGCTTTGAATGCATTTGTGAATCAGTTAATCGAGACTACACCAGGAGCTGTGCCTTTGAATGAAGTCACACCTAATGGTATTATATTATATGGAAAAATGATTCCTGTTGAACGTAAGTAGCATTTATTACGTAAGTTGATGTATAAATTAATGTATAGTGTTTTAAACAATATTCTGTAATGATTGTACATTGCAGCGGGTTCTAAGTTAGCAGAAGCAATCAGCAAAGGAACTGATGCCATAAATAAACTAGTACTGTCTGGAGAAATAGAAGAATTACGAGATGTCGTGGGTCCAGCGGAAAATTTAGATGAATCTGAGGATTATTTGCAGGATGATGGCGAGATTGATTTTTCGAAAGTCCCTGATGTTGAACTCCCTCCACCTTTGCCTAGTTCTAAGTTTGCACAAAACCCCGAACTGCTTAAAGCCCTAAACCGTGGTGGAAAACGTAAATTCGATCAACTTATTGGCTGGAGCGATGGCGGAGCCAGCGATCGAACATCTAAGATTCATCAACCAGTTTTTGGCGGAGCGATGACAGAAGATTCGCAGTCCAGTGATACAGATTTAAGGTATTCTGGAGGAAAGTCGAATCAGCATTCTAATGAAAATAACTCGTTCCATGGTGGACAAGATGAGGATCTTAGGAAACACTCGCGTAGTGAAGACTCGAGGAATGTGAATCGTGACGAGGACTTACGGTTTAATATATCTAGTGGACCTGGTAGGCCTAGTTCGCGTTCTGATTACGATTTAAGAAGCAGTTATGGTGATAAAGACTTCCGAAGTTCGCACGGATTCCCTATGAAAAAATCTTTAGACAACGATATTTACGATGACAGAGATCGGGATGGCAGTTCACGATGGGATGACGAAAAATCGATGAACGATGGTCCTCGAAAAGGGGACGGGTTTTCGACTAATTTCGATAAGCGTGATAACATGCCGATGGGTATGGGCCCTGGTATGAGCAATAATATGCCACACTTGGGCAACAGCATATCCCATATGTCCAGTCACCACAATATGCAAAACATTAATCCCAATATGCCTCCACCAATCCCAAGTTTAGTGCCACATCCAAACATGTCTCAGCACCCTATGCAGAATAAGCCATTACATCCTGGTATGCAAGGGATTGACGGTCCTATGCATATGATGCATCATCCTAATATGCATCCTGGCTTTGGTCCCAATGGACCCCCTCCTGGAGGTTTTGGTCCCAATTTCAGACCACCAAATGGTAATTTTGGTCCAAATCAACATTTCAGGCCAAGTCCTTTACCTTTATTCGGATCTAATCAGGGACCATTTGGTAATAACTTCCAAGGACTACCAAATTTCCGAGGGCCCAATTCTGGTCCGCCCAATTTCGACAGACCTGGCTTTGGTCCAGGCTTTCGAGGTCAAAATCCGGGTCAAAACGCGCCGAACAATTTCAATTCGAATTTTGGTAATTTCGGAAATAAGCTGGGACCCAATCGCGGTATGAATCGAGGTCCCAATGACAATAACATGGGCAGAAGTGGTTACAACAACCGTGGTCGAGGACGTGACGGCGACCAATCGCGGGGTATTAGAGGAAGAGATAATTATTGAAAACGATCGTTGAACTGTCTTTACGTTATGTTGGCAAATTGCCGTTTGTCTTGCACAAACCAACGTTGTTCTGTGCAGAATTGTACAGTGATGGTATTCTATGTTGGCATCACAGTGTAAAATAACGGCCCATATCAGATTCGTTACAAGCCATTTTATACTCTGAAAAGGAAAACGAATTGAACGTTACGTACAGCGTGCTTAGATGAAAGTATATTTTCTTTTTTTGAAGAAACTTTATTTAGGAGAGCTGTACTGTTTCAGAGAAGCGACTGATTAATCCATACATAGATGGCTAGATTTCTAAAATAGCGGAAGGTGATCGTTGAAGCAAGCGCGACCTCTTCATTATAATAGTTGTGCGCAGGAAGAATGTACAAGTGCGTTAAATCGTACGGAAATCATAAAGAAATTGTAATATATAATGATCTAACCAGTGACGCCAATATTATTCCAAGAGAAAAAAACTGTTCACAAGCTGCCTTGCGAAAGAATTTTCTTCTTCTAATTCAAGGATCGATGAGCGTGTGGGTGGGAATAGGGTAAAAAGCATATGGAGCATGTCGAACGTTTCGTAATTGTTGCTGGTCGTCGAGAAACTGTGAACCAGAACAGTTTACCTATCGATTATTAATAAAATGAAATAAGACGCACGAACTACTCAATTTGAACTCTATCCCAGATTTAATTTGTAGATATTATAGGTCCATTTTAATTAACTATATATATAACATATAGTTCAGATGTACGATACGTATAAATATATATTTTAATTCTATCCTAAACATACTACTATACATCAAACTGAATTTGAGACTATTTTTTTAAACACCTAAAATTTTGTATTTATTTTTGTTAATTATATATACATTTTTTTAAAATATATTTTGACATATTTTGTGTATACCAATTACGTTACTTCCGACGTTTAATGGCCGTGTTGCCGTGTTTTGGTAGCACTTAACCTTGTCTTATGTATTCTTGAAAAATATAAACTTTAACACAATGGGCAAAAAAGGAAAAGGAGTAGGCGGTAATTTAGGAAAAGCTTTAATTAGAGATCGTTTTGGTTCTTCAAGATCTAAAAGAAATGCTGATTCGTCTATGGTAAGGTAATGGCTTTATTTCTAACCTTTTATCATTAAGTATTATTACACGTGCGTTGTATTGTGTTCTGTACAATGTAAATTATTTTGTAATTAAATATTCCAATAGCTTCACACTACCGAAATAAATGATGGTTATGACTGGGGAAGACTCAATCTCCAATCCGTTACAGAAGAAAGTTCTTTTCAAGAGTTTCTTTCAACTGCTGAGTTAGCAGGAATTGAGTTTCAAGCTGAGAAACTGAACATTAAGTTTGTTAATCCAAAGAGTGGTATAGGTTTACTATCAAAAGATGAAAAAGAAAAAGTTCTAGAGTCTCAAAGAAAACACAAAGAACAACTTAAAATTCCAAGAAGACCAAAATGGGATAGTTCTACAACAGCTCATGAATTACAAACCAAAGAAAAAGAAGAATTCTTAGAATGGAGACGTTCCCTTTCAATATTACAAGAAAATGAAGGGTTAATGTTAACTCCTTATGAAAAGAATCTAGAGTTTTGGAGACAGTTATGGAGAGTAGTAGAACGCAGTGATGTTGTTGTACAAATTGTTGATGCTCGGAATCCTTTAATTTTCCGTTGTGAGGATTTGGAAAAATATGTAAAAGAAGTAGATCCTAATAAAATGAATATGATATTGATTAATAAAGCAGACTTTTTAACAGAGGACCAACGACATGCATGGGCACAATACTTTACAGATATTCATGTAAAAGTTGCATTCTTTTCTGCTACATTGGCAACTGAAACACAGCAAATTGAAGAGTCAATACAAGAGGAAGATATTGAAAATGAAGAAGAAAGTGAAATTGAAGATGAAACTGAGGATACTGATCAAAAGAATATAGAAGATGATAGTAATGAATCATTGTACAATTCAGAATTTTCATCAGAAAGTAAATATGAAAGTGCAGATGATGGTAGTAATAGTATCAGTAATAGTGTAGATTCTATAATAAAAAATTGTGAAACGCAAAATAAAGAAATGCAAAATAATGAATGCGATTTAAAACCTTCGTTAAAAGAAGTAAACAAAGAAACTGAAACAGAAGATAAGACACAAATAGAAAATTCGGCAAAGATATTAAGCAGAGATGAATTAGTATCATTTTTCAAAACAATTTATAAAGGTAAAACATACACAGAAAGTATTACAACAATTGGTTTAGTCGGATATCCAAATGTAGGTAAAAGTTCTACAATAAATGCTTTGTTAATGGACAAAAAAGTATCAGTTTCTGCAACACCAGGAAAAACAAAACATTTCCAAACATTATTTTTGGAGAAGGATCTACTTCTTTGTGATTGTCCTGGTTTAGTAATGCCAAGCTTTGTCTCTACTAAAGCAGAAATGATTCTAAATGGTATATTACCAATTGATCAAATGCGAGATCATGTGCCACCAATCACATTATTAGGTACATTAATACCAAGACATATTATAGAGGATCTATATGGTGTCATGCTACCTGTACCATTAGAAGGAGAAGATCCTGATCGTCCTCCAACGGCAGAAGAAATTTTAAATGCATATGGATGTAAGTAATTATACTTTATAATATTTTGTATACTTTGTAATATTATCTTATGTGGATATCATTTATTTAGATAACAGAGGCTTTATGACACAGAATGGACAACCAGATAATCCACGTTCAGCGCGATACCTTTTAAAAGATTTTGTAAATGGTAAATTGTTATACTGCGTTGCACCGCCAACTATAGAACAAACGAAATTCCACATATTTCCTCCACGGAGAAGAATCTTTTCTGCAAACAAACATTTACCACCTAGGACAGTACGTGTAAATAAAGGGAGCAAAACTAATCCTGAAGACTTAGATAAAGTATTTTTCCAAAATAACGTTCCAAATGTCCATGTAAAAGGAGTGATCGGGAAAATGCAGGGTTTATATCGTACTACTTCTAAGTATGTAACGTTACTGTATATTTTTTATTCCATAAAATCGCCCTTGTATAATTAATGACAATAATCGGTCATATATAATAAGTAATAGAGCGCATCATTGTTAATATTCGGTAATTATAATTTTCAGCGATACAGGGTCGGTAGTCGGTTCCACGCAGAGTTTGTTGCTCGAAGAAAAACCATGGAAAAAGATTAATAAACATGCGAATAAAAAGAAACGTGAAAAAACCAGAAGATTATACGCTCATCTTGATCAGCATTGATTTGTAAACATTAGTTACTGTATAATTTAAATTGTGTCAATTCAAGGCCTTTTCGCTATATAACAGCGGATAGTGTTTTATAACATACAAATCTCTGAATTTTGTAAGCGTATCAGAGACTCATATCGAGTCTACATACCACAAATACATTCTATCAATGAACATACATACACATATAAGAATAATTCACTCTTAGGTACTTATATGCGTACATATATTACAAAATTAAAATATTTTATAATTAATGTCCTTTGAATTTATTTGTCTAAACCCTCTGATGCTAGTGTTTGGAATCACTGGAACTCAGCAATCTTTCATCTTACCATGGATCGTAGGAGTAGTGTCAAACACAATCACAGATCCTCTGAAATATATTTCAAGGTAAGTAATGATTCATTAAATATGAAGCATAGGTCAAATTTCTGCTTGCTGCTAGTAGTATGCATTCCACCCAATCTAATTCAGAGAATGTGAGAATAGGTTTATGGTACATATATAATTTATTCTTCTTCATAAGTTAAGTCGTTGCTGAAAATCAGGGTCCTGATATTTCAATAAAACAATACTGTGTGCAGAATTGTTCTTGCAAACTTTGATTCAAACTCATGAAGTAGTTCGTCTATATCATTGTCCAGATCCTCGCTATTTGCCAGCTGTAACAATGTATTTTACTTTAAAGATACTTTGCTTAGTTATATAAGTATATAAATACATGCATCGTACAAGTTATATAAGAAAGTGTGAATCTAGAAAATTTTTAAAAGTACCACAGTTACTAATTCACAAATGAGAAATGATCCCACTGTAGCTTCTTCATGGTTGTCTTGAATATCAATATTTATTAGATGTACAGGTTGATTATCCTCTTGAGTTCTAGATTCCATACATTCGATCACTTGATCATATACACGTTCTTCACATGTAATCAAAATGTCAAACTTATCCTTAGATAATTGAAATCGTTCTGGCTTGGGTTTTATTCTACGATTCCTATCCAGCATATGTAATAACCCATTTTGTGTATAACTAATACCATTGTTAAGGTGTATGAATTACAAAAAATATATTTGAAAACATATATGATGACAAAAACCATGTTTCTTTTAAACAATTTATTATTATATTTGTATGCTAAAAAAATAATAACGCAAAGAAAATATGATTATCCTAAGAATATTGCTCTCTTTAAAATTGATGACTTTCCATAGTTCTTATCTGAAAAATAAAATAATTATTCTCTTATTTAACAATTAGGATACTATTGCTTGTCTTTCGCTAACAGATCATTATAGATCTCATCGTATGATGTTCCAAAGTCATAGATATTTGGACGATCTGGAGCATTTCCAGGAAGTTTCACTTTATCTCCAGTTCCGAAAGATTTCACATTGAACCCTTTTTTGCTGAAAAAGTGAAAGCAAAATATGAAACATTTCTATTTGGGTGGGTATAATTTAACTATTAGACAAGATTCATTACCTTAAAAAGGCATGGGCTTCCATACTTCGATTCATATTGCTAGAACATATTACAGCTACGCTGATAGAATTTGGTGCCGGCATTTCTGCGAATAATCTATCGGTTTAAAAAAAAAATCGTGATATATTTAAAAAAAGCGTAGTGTCACTTAACCTTAAGGGTCTTTACGCTGTCTGTCACATCCGGTACATCTGTTAACGCTACATAAAATAGAATCACAAAATATGTGTTTCTTTTTAATATTTAAGTACAAAGGGGTTCGGTATATCGTTTTGTAGAAAAATCTACAAATTCGTTGAATAAAATGATCTTGCAGTTTCTAATTGACTGTATCGCCTTCTCATAAAATTCTTAATGGAAAGCGTTTCAACTCTTTCACGTTAAGCCAAGTAGTACCGTGCTAGAGCGACATCTATAGACCTGCAATAAGCTGCAACTTAAGAAGAATCGACAGTTAGTAATGCAAGATGCACAAGATGGTTTATCGAATTGCAATGTCGCAATAGACGTGTTAATTTTTATCGACCTATACTGGTGACGTCATAAATAAGTTTCAAATCTACTAAACCCACAAATTTTTATTCAAATTATACATCGCTAAATTAAAAGGAGGTAAGAGAAGTTAATGTTGAAAAGTTATTTGTATAAGTTTCACGTTAAGCTATTTTTCGCGGTTTTATAACCTTGATCTCTCTATCGAGTTACAATATAGTATTCAAACACGTGGATATTCGTATCTGTCTGTCTTTTCCATTGTACGCTAGATTTATTAGGTAATTATAGACTTAAATGTTCGAACAAATTTAAAAGAAAAGAGAACTAGCGTGTGTCATGCGTGGAGCTCTTATCAGGATCTATGAATATCCGAATTTTGAGTATCCAAATATTGGGTTAGTTATTCAATCATAAATAATCGAATAAACAAGTACATGGATGTTATCCAGATATTTGAGTACGTATTCGGAATATAATACTCGTAACTTGAGCTTGGATTCAAAATTCGAGCCTGAGTACTTTTTGTAGAAGTAATAGCATGTTTGGTGTGATTGAGGAATGTTTTGTTCAAGGAGTAATTAAAGAGTAATTTAGCAAATAGGTAATAAAATATTATTGTTATTTACTTACTACACGTATTAACTCTACTCTAGATAAAACAAGTTGTATATTTCAACCAAGAAATTCCGAATTCAGTTACTCGCAAGTATATATTCAGATCGAAGTCCGGATATTCGAGTACTCAAACTCGAATTTTGAATTCAAATTCGAATTATATTGACTATTTTAAGTATTCGAATTCCAGACAGTTAAAATTCTAGTTTGTTTTTATTACTAGGGTGAGAGGACGAGTAGAAAGAAATAATATTTAACTTATCAGGACCCAAAGTTATGTAAACACAATATTTCATTCGCTAATTTGTTTAGTGAATTTATATTATTAAATTCAGTTTCTTCATGTTATGAATTAGGAAAGAGGATCCCAAAAATTAGCTCAATCCTTTTTTCGTTACTATTTGTCTCGTCTAATTTAAATTCTACAACGTTTTAAAAATTGAAAAATTTTAGGTATTTATAACACTAGAGTATATTAGCTTTTTATAAGTTACAAACCTTTTTGTGTGTTTTTTTTTCATTTAGTGAGCGTCTATTTAGTGTCTATTATTATAAAATGCTTTTTCATGGTAGGAAAATACTGTATAGGATGTATACATTTATGTTTTTCAATAACATTGCGTTTACGCAACTTTGGGCCTTCATAGGTTAACCGAACCGTGTTAGGGCTATTGTGTATTTCGGTGGTGCGATATATGGCAAATTGGAAAACCATCATTTCAAGCAAATTTGATGACCTTAATTTTGTGACCAAATTTTTAAACAACCTTCAGTTACATAATGCCAGGCGCACATGACAAACAATGGGTGAACGACAATTTTGTCGGTTCTAATAGACACAATGAATTTTAATGAAACCACACGTCACACGCACGAGTAACAAAATAAATGACCAACAAAAAAAGATTCTTTGAATCTACTAGAACCAAAGATGAGCTATATTTTATCTAACTAAAAATTTCATAGTTCGAATAAAAGATAAAAAATTCATGTTAGCTATTCGTCGAATAAAGATAATCGGAGTTACCTTTATTCAAAACGCTATGAATAAATGGATTTATTCAATGAGAATTTATCTGACGAATGAAGATACTTTCTCTATTCGAAGAGCGTTTCATTCGAATCGTTGAATAAGGTTTTCATCTGTATCTTTATCTTTATTCAATGGCTTCGAATAATTTGTGATAGTAGCGCCAAGTGCCATCGAGGACCGCTTGGGCCCGCCCTATGTAGTTATAGAGTAGTCCTAAACTGTCCCAAAATACAGTGGTGCTGGTGTATTGGTCCGAAATTCTCGCGGGTTTACGGTCCGTTTCTATCTCCACCAATTCTTGTAACTGGCTTCCCCAAGTGACACAACAAACCAAGTAGCCAACAACGAGTCTCAATGACCTCACCCCCTGTCGGGTACCCATGTCTCACTTGCATTCAGTATTTCTCATTCTACCTTTACACCCACTCGGATGAAAGCGAGGCCAAGAGAAAAACATTTGAGTATTCTTAGAGCTAAGACCACCCTTGATAATGGTCCAGATATGGTCCCGAGCTACTGATCGCTAATCTGGTATCACTGTAATCCCAATGTGTCCCAGAGTACTCCCAAAGTAATCTCAGAATGGGGTCAAGGTGACGTTAGGATGGCGACAGGGTGACGTCATAACACATGACGATAAATTAGTGTGCGAACACATTACTGTCATGTCACGAGAAATTACGTTACATATTATACCAAATTTGTTTCATATTATAGCGAAATAGGTCTAAAACAAAGGAAAAACGTAGGATCACAGTATGGATTTGCTGTAGTACGTGACGTGAATTTACGTGACGTGACATACTATAATAAAATAGATCCAAAACAAGGGAAAAACGTTGAAGTACATTATGGATTTGTTATAGTATGTAACATGAGTTCACGTGACGTAACAGTAATGTGTTTGCACCCTAATGTGTTCGCAATCTTAACGATAGTATAAGGCCTTCCACAGACCGACGCGAATTTGTCGCAGCGGTAATAATTCTTTTGCGGCATTCTTTTCACGCCAATATCAATCAATTCGTATGTTGCTTTTCTTTATTCGCCATGAATTCGCTGTCGCTGAAACAAATTCGCGTTGGTCTGTGGAAGGCGTAAATTCGCGTCAAATAAATCCATTCAGCTGTAGCGCTTGAAATAAAGATAATTTGGATTATTCAAGCCTTCGAATAATGGATAAAGATGAGTTATCTTTTATTCAATTCATTATTTAAATAATTTTTTATCAAGATAATTCGCATCTCTGATTAGAATCGACAGAATTGTCGTTCACTGATTGTCGATCGTGTCTGGTCTAATACCCTCTGGTGGTGCAATATGTATATTGCACCATTATGGCAAGCAGTTTTTTTATTTATATTTTTATAATTACAACAGACTCACTTAAAAATTTATTAGCAATACCAATATTTTATTTTATTATAATTTTATTTTCCGTTGGTAATGTAATAAATACATACTATAAATGTTTCATGAGAAGTCTCCTGGAAAGCATTAGGAGCAATGCTTTTCAGAGGACTTCTAATAGGATGTGAACAATACTTATAATTCTCCCTTCTGAAGATCCAGTCTGAATTTTCAACAAACAATTCGCTTCGGCTGCATATAGTCCCATAAAATTCAATTGTTTATAAAATCTCGTCGTATCGGATTTCGCTTCATCGCCCTTCGCCAAAATACACGACCACCTTTAAGGTCCCTTTTAACATTATTTTTCTACGCAGGTATACGAGACGTGGCCCGCCGACTGTAAACAGCTTCTTCAATGAGAATAAGGTGTAAAGTTAGACAGTTTAGTTTTGGATGTGAAGGTGAACAAGTGACTTTCTGCAGAGGCAATGAGGTAAGTCAGAATATTTTTACTGTAATTGATAGAAAAGTGGATAATTGCGTGAAAACTTGGCAATTAGCGTTGCAAAATTGTCAAAAAATTATCTGATTTAAAGTCACATTTTAATATGCTTAGAAGACAGTTACAAAAGTAATTTTAATTATATTAATATATGTTAGAATATAGTAGTGGTCAATAAAATGGTGGCACTCACTAATAATACTAATTGTTGAATAGGAAAGTAATTATAGACATGATGACTAAAAACATCTTAATTATTATACAAGTCAAAATTTCAAGTAAAAAGGGAAATTAGATTTTAAAAAAATAACACAAACGATTACTCCTCATGGAATAGTTAAATCAAAAGTATTGATATTTGTAAGGTAGTTCAATTTCAATTAGCACTATTGTATATGAAAAATTATAGTACCATTTATTAACAACCCTGTGTTTATGTGCACAGTATAATGCATAAGTGAAAACATGTCTTTAAGTGCTATTGGACAAACTTGTTATATGATATTTTTTTTCTATGTCTCTAAGTAACTGTCATTTGTACAATCATAAAAGAAGTCTCCTATTTCGAGCACCAATGAGTAGTGGCTTTTGACGATATTTTATGATTGACTGTAGAGGTAAAACAATTGCATGCTTCTAGAAGGGCATCGCACAGATGATGCGACGAAGCGAAAGAATATCAGAGGATATTCTCCGCTGTGCAATTGCATAATGTCGTCTTACCGCTGATCGCTTGCAAAATCGAGAAATAATCAGCGGCGTTAACAATGAAAATTGCACGTTTTGGAGCACAAATTAAGGTAGAGCACTCGACCAAAGAGACTTTAATCTCGAGATCAACTATGTAATCCTTGCCCCTCGGATTTCTCTTCACTGCTAATCTAAGATGTTTTTCTTGGTTTTGATTAGTTTTAAGAGTTTTTTGTTCGTTTTGAAAATTAGGAAAACATTTGAGATAGTATATTTTTTAATAAATTTATACAAATTCGAATTCTATAAAGTTAAATTACTTGAGTTTAAATTAGACTTTTATAGAAGTTTGTTAAAAAGCAAAATATTATCTTTTTACTAACTTCTATTTATTTTGCTGTGGTATTTTTTTTACTAGAAATATTTAAAATTTTTGTTAAAAAGTCGCTTGAAAAGTCTAAGCTTACGCCACAAATTAATATTTTTCGATATTGCATTATATCCAAAAATTTTAAGAAAAAGTGAGGATTTATAATTAGCTTTAAATAAGTACAATAATTAGTGAAATTGTAAACTCTACCACTAATCAAAAACTATTAAAACTTGTATCGTCGTCGTGTCTTTAAAATTTAATTTGATTATTTAATTATTTACAGAAATTAGTTCCAATTAATTTGCCTTTCATAAATAATATTTGCAATCAAATTTCTAATTCATAAATTAGTCAGAAAATCACTTTCAAATTATTTATATCACAATCTTTCAGAAGTTCATAAATCTCAAAATTTGTATATTTTAAAATTTTCGTCAAATTTTTTAAAATTATTTTGTCATTGTATCAAGAAAAACTGTAGTTTCGTTAAGTACTGCCTTAATACAAGAAATTACTCTCAATACTCGATTGTTGCAACACAAAATGGTCTCCCAATTTGCTTCGGAGTTAAGATTCTCTCCTCTAACTAGATACCTACTTAGTCTCGTTGATTGGCGTGACTCGTTTAGTTCCTCGTATCGCAGAACTTGATCGCCAATCGACGAAACCAATTTAGACTCGCGAACTCGTCTCTTTGTACCATCCATAATAGCTCTTGCCACTCACGAAACACGTCCCTGTAACGGCATAAGACTGATTTACAATGTAAGTCAGACGACTTCTAAAATGATTTTCCTGTGTGTTCTATTATTTGCATTGCGGGCATTGAAGTCTCCAACGTTTCAGGACACTTTTATGTACGTGAGTCTATTGACAAATACTAAACGGTACATTTGTCCATGTACATCTTACTATTTACATTATTTTATTTGCACAAGAGCAATATCGCTGTCTCATTAATCTAAAACAACTCGTTTTTGAGAAATCCAACCCAAAGCGTGACAAGCACCGAGCATCGAGCACTCTTGTCACGAGAATTTCATCGTACCGAATCGATCTCGCCGTTTGCTTCGATTTAAATTTATCCCTCGAATTCACCATGAAATTCGTGGCAATTGACACCAGTCAACGTACCTATGTCGCACATTTTTTTCCTGCGAATCGAACTTTCCGTTATTTCGTCGTCGGATGACAAAAGGAAATGGCGTCAACTTGATTCCAGGCATTCTTACCGCGCGCGCGCGGGTACGTTGGTTAGCTACCTCGCCATGGGTTATTTCGAATCCTTCTAAATTATTCTGCGTGTGTACGCGTGAAGACGGATGTCCTTTAACTTATGGATATTGATGGACAACGAGAGTGTCGGTTCCACCATTGTCTGACGCATGTCGTCGACGGAGAGTCATCCGCCCGATGCAGCACCCGTTAAATTATACTCTGAATTATGGCGGTGCTCGCCCCGCGAATATCAATCGACCCTCTTTATCCTCTCCTCGTTTTTCCTTCGCTTACCGCTGTAGAACGTTTTACGAAACAACCGTCACGCGACCTGTTGCAGACAAATCTTTCACATCCTTTCATACCACGGATTACATCTGTGGTTGTGAAGCAAAACGATTTATGTCACATTTTCAGGGAATTCCGATTGATACCTTAATTGAGATCTAGAATATAGAGTTTGTATTTGCAGGGAGAAGAAAGGGCATTAAAAGAATTTTTTCAGTTAAAAAATTAGAGTTCAAGAAGACGTAAGTTCATAAGGGAGTATTGAAGTTGGAAACTTGAACTCTTACCTACTATATTTAGACATTGGAGCACGTAATTACTGTGGGTGATTTCACGGTCATTAATATTTTATTACGTTATTACAAGTACGTACTAAGTGCTGAATAAAGATCAAATTCAATCCAAAGGTACATGACATGCAAAGATCATAGGTCATGCAGGAAGAGAAATAGAGATAAATAGAAATTAGGAGTGGCTTCACGTTAAACGTCACTATCTCGAAAACAAAAAGATGTGACTTAGGTAATTTTGCTTTTTTACCACAGATATATTTCTTTAGAGTCCCGTAACTCGTTATTCACAAGTACTTTATGAACTTTGAAATATGTATTTATGTATTTCTGAGTCTCATGCATGTATTGATGATTCAAGTTTGCCTTGTCGAAGATGATATTAATTGTGGGATGAGTTATATACTATACTATAGATGAGGTATTTATAGTAAATCCAAAAAATGGCACTGGTATAGTGACGTGTTTTCAGTAAGAAAGTACTGTCATTGAGTTAAAGAGGAGATGTAATATGAAAATCAAAAATCTAGTACTTCGACTTTTCTGCATTTTTTTATAGTTTGTATACAGTTAGGATTATTTGTGGAATTTTTCTGTATTCGAATATGAGTAGGTTTAGTGATTTAAATTGTACTTGATAGATAGTTAGATACAGGTCAATTTAGAATTATAGAATACTTAAAAAAATGATACCTAATAAAAGACAGCAAGGAGAAAATATTGATTTAGCAACCACATTTTTTATGCGTATATGTTACATGACGAAACTGTTAAAATAAATATAAAAACAGAATTTAAACAAAACTAATATAAATTATTAATATTTCTACCGCTGTAGACTAAGCAATTTCAAATGTTAATTAACAGAGCAATTCCCAAATATAGGTTCCCATTATGTAGCTGATATGAGGGAAACACTCATAAAATATCACGCTTCGAGAAGTAGCATTGTATAATCGCTATCCCTGTGATTAAGCATTTCTAAAAATAGCAGCTTGCGAAAGTAAACGAATGCTTCTAATGAAAAACTTATCAAACGCTCAAACTTCTCGAAGTTTTAGAAAAATAGTAAAAAATCTACATTAAGACTTATTATAAAAATAAAGGGTAGTATGTTATGATAGAAAATTTTTGTTATATGCAGAATTCCTAATTTGCATACTTATAGATAATTTTCTTTACTGAATTTTTATTAAATATACAATCGTGGAGCATTCTGTAAAGCACATTAAAATTATATAAAGGACTGGTCACTTGTTTAGCCTAAATTATTCCTTAATTTTTTGTTTGCTTAAGTTAGGTATTAATAATTTACAAACTTAGTGTGTTTTTATTTGTCATTAACTATTATACCGTCATTTAAATTTTCGTATAGCTATACATACAAAACTACATACATAAGTATGTAGGTCTTCAGGTGTGTCGTATTTATAAGTTAATGTGTAAGTGATGAAAATTTCGAGGGAACCGATCAGGGAACGTTTATCATAACGTGTGTATCACGTCATGAACTATATTTTTACACTTTCTCACTTGTGTAAGTGAGAATTCTCGTGACTTCCAGAGATACAGCAGCATAACACGTACCGCAACGTTCTCGTCTGTCTCCACGAGATGCTGGGGCAATGCCCTATCAAGGTTGTGAATATCACATGTATCGATGAACTTCCTTAACCCGAGGATGATTCTTTTCCATCACATTTTTCCCTAAATCTACGTTTCCACGTGTCAAACGGTACTATGAAAGACACACTTTAACCACCTAAGAAAGATTGCTTTTTGAAGGAAATGTGCATTAATCCTTAATCACTTTCATGATGTTTTAATGCTTCTTGAGTTGATTTTTGAAACTGAATTCTTATTGCAATAAGACAATAATGCAATTCTAGATTACAATGAAATTTTATCGCATGATGCAGTCACTGTACAGAGTATGGGAAAAGGTGAATAATTCTAAATACTGTAGGTACTCAACAAATTTTATTCCTGCTTCAAAGAAATTATAAAGGATTATTTCTATAATATTATTATAATATTATATAATAAAAACATACATATTGTTCAGTTACAAGTGGGGGAAAGAGTGGTAACTCTAGACATGAAAATAAGTTAAAATTGCGATTTAATCTTCGCTTATTACTTATAAACATTTAAAGATTAGTAAAATTCATCTTAAATCCGACAAGTCGAATGACATCATTGCCATCACGAAAGTCGTGACAAGGATCAAGTCATAGAAAACAGAGATTATCATAACCACTGTCCAGGTCGAAAACACTTATAGTTACAAATGTAGGTTTAAACACAATTTCCTTAGTCTCGGTCTTCGTCTTATTTTGACGTGTAAAAATCCTTTTTAATTCCCTCTTGTCTGTAGCCGAACACCCTTCACAGCAGCACTGAATATTCCATAAAATGAACAGAAGGGGAGAGGATCAGAGAGAGCAACCTCAATGATTGCGTAACAGAATACCTTCTCGTACTCTCGAGACGATTTGTAAGTAGAAAATTGATAGAATTGGCAGAGGAACGAAGCAAGCAGTGGCTCCGAGGATTCGCGTTCCAACGTTCGATTCGTTTCAATGTCGTCCAGAGCTCGAAGATCTTCGGCGCTCGCATACCGATCGAGGACAAATCGTGACGCGAATCGAAGCCTAATGACATTTGCCAGGCCGATGCCGGTTGGCCTCAGGCTTTCACGAGATTCGTGACATCTTCGATCGGTCCGATCGTTTCCTCGTAACTCGCAGCAAACTCACGGAAAGATCGCTGTTAACATTCGTGACTTCCGCGACTTTCATCGCGAGTACCGGATGAACGGGGCTTCACCAGGTTTCCTCGACGCAAGGACATAGAAAAACAGGGAGATCTTTGTCTGAAGGATGTGTCGGGTGAAAATGAATTGTGTGACGCCTTTTTTTCTGTCTAGTCATTTCGCAATTGTAATTGATATTGATGAGCTTCGAATGAGTTTGGGAACTGTTGCTCTTGTTTCTCTGACTGAGTTTCTTCTTAAAAGGAAAAGGATAGATGACTCACTGACTTGTTTGAAAAGTTTAATGGGCTAGCTAGTTGATGCTCTAGTAAGTAACGTTTGTGGATAAGGCTAGAATTTTGTAAATAATTTTGGATCTTATTTTTATTTTTAGAGTGTTAACATAATTTTTTTAATCCTATTGTTATAGTTGCATCAACTGTTTATAAGGGTTATTAGCGACATGGAGAAAAGCAGGAAAAAGATTTAATGTTTCCAATGTTAGTGCAGCTTTGCGTAATTCGTAAAATGGAGGATCTTTGTTGATGCAATCTCTGTTGAGATCCGTGTTATGTAGGATAAATGAAATCTTTTTTGTTTTCAGGAAGTTGATTTTAACTCATAACAGTTGTGGATTAAGTGAGGTTTTAATAATTAAATATTTTATAATAGGGACCTATATGAATGTTAGGAATGAATATTGAATATTTGAATTGGATCGTCACATTATAGTTTCATCTTATAGTGCGTTTAAGTTTAGTTAGACCAAGTGGACGAATGTTTAATTTTCTACCACTTTCAGCAAAATTCAAATATTATCAATGAACAAAATCTACAATTGAATAAAAAATATTCGTATTATTTGAATTTTACTGAAATGGAGGAAAAATGAGAATTCGCTTGCTTAGTTTAAAAGCACCATTACACTCCTGGATGAAGGTTTGAAATTACATACTTTATTATATTTTATCCGTAAACGTTGTGTCTATTAATTTGCATCTTACACTCTATGTGTATAAAATACCCGAAGGAACTATTTAAATTAGATATATATATCAAAGAATGGAGTAATTAATGAACGTTTTATGATTTAAATTCAGAAAAATTCGACATGTACTTCTATTCTATTGTACACAATAATTTGCGTTATGAAATAGGAAATATAAAAACAATTCATTTCGCAAAGTTAATTTTATTTTAAGAAAAAAGATAATAGATAGATAATGAGGAAAATCTAACGCATTATTTTTCTAACTCACTGAATGTTTCCATCATTGTTTTGTGTTTTCAAGTCACAAAATTAATTTCCATCTAATCTTCGATACAGTTTGTGCTTGCGTTCTCTTTTCACGCATATTGTCAACCGGTTCACATATTTCCACCTTGTTGCATTTAAACAGAACGAACGTGACCTTAACGTGTTTCTCTTCGCTAAACTCTCCTCAGCCTAGAATTATGTATTAGAGACAGAAAACGAAATGGTTCGTTAGTACCGTTCAGCTCGGATTTTATCTGACCGTTCTGCTATCTCGCTAGTTAGCCAAGTGTGTGGGTATGAACACGGGTAGGGGTAGAAGTCGGGGAAGCAAGAAGAAAGTCTAAAAATATTGTTAGAGACGGCTGTTACACGAGATGAAGAACAGTCAGGAAGCAGAGAACGTCTGCTTTCTCCGAAAGACCTTTTCTCTACGCGTGAAAGCTCTAGCCCCTTGGAATGTCTTCCTAACGCTCTCGGTTTCGTTAGTATAACAGACTACAAAAATTTGTCTGCTTCCTTTTTGTTACTACTAGAATTACGAATAATGAAGGTATACATTCCTGTTTCTATCTAGACGATCAAATTGGTAGATAGATTGTTAATAAAATATGAAATCTAAGAAAATAATACATATTTATTTATATTTTTTTAAATTTTAATTGTGTTTAATAAGAGAAAGAAGAAATATGGAATATCTGCAACAAATACGACAACAAACTTCTTTATTTTTTATTAAGAGTATTACTAGGATCTACGTTATTTAGATATTTTACTCCTCTCCATAGGTATTATAAATACTTGAAATTTCAGATTTTTTTTCAACACCCTTAATAAAATCTGCATTACATGTAAAAACTTTGAACCTCTTTCTAAATTAAGAAAAACAGAAGTTATTTTGTTAAAATACAATTAAAATAGCAATATATAATTGTATGACTTTTTTCCATTGTACTGGCATGAAAAACATTGTAGATATTGTTGAAGGTACTAACTGTAAATCAAAAATACTTTGTTCCTATATATAGTATTAACTATTTTAGTCTCAAGGTACCGATCTATCGGTATTAGGATGCAATGCTAAATTGTCACTAAAAGGGTTAATAAGTGTTAGTAAGTGATTTCAAAATTTTGGTCTGTAGTATATATTTTTTAATATCTTTCGATATAGTAGTCAATAAGTTCAAAAATGCCAACTATACTCATATACATATAGTTCGATAGGACTCCATGTTAGGTTGTACCGATTCAAAGTATCAAGGCATGCTTTTCATGTCTAATGTAGTTCGATTTACAAACTTCGAACAGTCTTGTCGGAACTTACTCCCGATTTAAAACAACGATATACATACTTCTTCTCGCAATAGCTTGTACCATTACAGCCGATAATCTCGCGCGAAACGTTGGCACGAAACGCGATACACAGAACACAGTACAAGATAAATGCGCGATGATTAATGCAGCCCGTGCGCGCTGTGTGTGCACACTCTTGACATTAGATCGGTGTTTTGCTCGCCGCTACTGCGAAAGGCCATGTTTTTGTCCAATCGTGTGCTCTATACTTACATTACTATTTTTCCACTTTCTTGCTTTACTGATGTTCCGTATTCATCACCGAGGTAGCATGCTTTCGTTGGTTGATACTTGCTGCAAGGTAAACGTAAAACACTACTAGGGGCTAAAGTTTAAGACTATATATATAGTTGGAGACTGCTGCCATTTGAGTCGTGTAAACTTCGTTACATCATACCTGTATTTTTGAGAAGTTTGTCAGATACTACATACACACGTTATTCCGGTATTTGCTAACATTTTCTGTAGAGTTTACATACAGAAATGGACAATATTCTAGTATTGGTACATCAATATCTACATTCTAATACCACGTACATATTTAACAAAAATGAAAGTTTGGAAGAGGGCAAGAGTTGATTATGTTATTGCAGTTTTATGTTTTATACATATAGGTGTTTGAGATATTTTTATATGAAGTGCTTTTACATAAAGTGTAGGTAACTATTAAGTAACAGCCTACCTATTAACTACAAGAAACTAGAAACAGTTAAAATGAATCGATGCAGAAACAAAAGTAGATGTAGAAATGTTCAAAATCCAAATTTCGTTAAAAATGATGATACACGGTATCAGAATGAAGATATCAATGTGCTGTGGTATAAGGTAAAAGTTCCAATACTTGAATGCTTAAAATGTCAAATGTCCCAGTATGCGGACAACTTAAAAATACATGCCCCGACATTTAAACTGCGTTCGAGTAGCTGCATATATTATTTTATGTGTGTAATGCATATTAGAATTTAAGCTTAAAATGAAATAAAATTAGTGTTAATATTGAAGTATCAGGACATGATTTGTTGGTGGGATATTTATTTTTCATATACTTCATTTTAATACTATTTAAAGTAGCTCTCAAAGTACAAGGATTCGGTGTTTCATCAGACGAAGCACAAACAAAGTTCATTTTTATTCTTTCCAGAGGCGATAATACGTATTAATATTTTCTATTTCTCTGTCTGTCGCTAATAACCTAAAGAAGCAGCTAATACGACCATAAACAATAAAAGTAATTTAGAGATAAATCGTCTTTTAAAGATAAATATGAAAGCAATTATAAGTTCTCGGCAATAAATTCAACAATGTCACTTTTAAACGATAATTACTCGCAATAATCATCTGATACCTACGACACGCTTTTACTTGGAATGTTCTCTTGTAAGATTCAATTCTCCTAACCACCTTATTAGGCGTCGTAGCTGCCTAGCTACTCAATAGAGGGATCCCGAATTAAAATGAAAAATGACGATCTAACGTCGCGTGCCAGCGTGCTGAAAATGGTCGAGTGGCTACGAACACCGATAAAAGACACGAACGATGTCTAGGACACGGCGATGCACTCTTCGGCAATCGAATCACGTACGAGCCATGAACGTGCCTAAGCGAGTGACTGGACGAGCAAATTTCTCATGGCTAGGTTTCATCCTGAACAAATCTTATATTACATAACCGTTTTCGATATTTGCCTACATGGTAAACTCTATAGAAAGCGAGGGGAAATAATTGCCAGTAATTTATTTCCAGTTTTGCGATAAACCAGGTAATTTACTGTTTAAGGAACCTCAGAGGTATATTAGACGCAACGAAATAAGCTTTGGCAATTTTCACGTTAACCCTCCAATCATTTTAGCTCGTTTAAAGGCAAAAAATTATACCTGAGAGTGTAATTTGCAGGAAAATTAAGGAGAATGAATAACACTTTTAATGGGTACTTTAAATATAAGTTTATAGTAAAAATTAGGTAAAGAAAGATATATTGCGTCACAAGGAACTCTAAAGTTTGACAAAATAAATTTATATTTAATTTAAATACCTACGATCTTTCCTAGGTAGTAAAGTGCATTTTCAAATTATTCGTTTATTAACTTTAATTTATTGCAAAATAATACGTGGAGTAGCTATTTAAAATACGAGGGTTTTAAATGTTTTAGAAAATGTTTTACTTTCAAATGAACTGAAGAAATATAAAATATAATCTATTTAATAGCTTCTGCAGTTTTGCATATATTTCAAGATAAAATAGGTATTTATTATTTAAAATTTGCTATTATTTATCCTTTACAATACTACGCTGGAGTCACTGGTTACTCCTCGGTGTGAGTCAAGAGTGACTTCAGCACTGGCTAGTACTGTAAGGGTTAAAGTATATATTATGTCTAAGAACAAAATCTAAAATTTATGCCATAAATTAATATCATATTATAAACTTCAGATATATTATGAAATAAGTACCTACACGAATACTAATATTTTATTCAATCTACGTAATCTATTATATTTTATACGGGTCCTAATTCTCATTTCTGGTCATTCTGATCGAAATAGACAGCTCTTGCAGAAATACATGAAGCGATAACCGAATATACGTATAAGGAATAACGAATAAAATAATGCAACGCCTTCATACTCTATTTTCTTCGTGGTGATAAATGAGACAAATTAGAGAAACGACCCAAACACGACTATTTGAACGAGTAATTGTGTTTCATTCAAGGAGAAAAGCCTCGAAGGGGCGCTACGGATAACTGGCCGGTTCATTCATGAAGTTAAAAGACCTCAAGGCAGCCACTTGCGTTTATTGCTCGACCATGGAACTCAGGAAGGCGAGCATCAGCGATAGAGTGCATCGCATCGTAACCTTCGTCGCCGTTATTCTCTCCTTGTAAAATTTATTCGCAGATATAAAGTCTCTATCACTCATAGATACCATAAGCTCGTGAGAAGATTTTGGGTTGAGTTTCCTTGAAATTTTCTGGGTAAAACTTTATAAGTAACCTAGAACGAGAAAAGAACTTCGTAGATTTGTGTAATTCTAGTTTCGAAGGGTGTATGCAAAAATCATGAACAGAAATGATAAAATGTATCACTTCCTTGACTATATCACATTTGCAATTTGTTCATCACGAAGTGAAAGATAACGTATCCCCTGAAGGCGAATTCATTGTACAATAATTACCACGATATTTTCATCGCCATTCTATGGAAGTTAATTTTCTTGTGAGTTTGTCGACTCGATTATTATAAAACGTACAAAAAGTTGGACAATCAGTAAGAACAAAGTTATCTTAGTAAACAAACCGTACTTTCATATGTATTATTTAACCAGATGGATGCACAGCTGTCTGTTCGTGGTATATGTATAAAGCGAAGAATCAGGAAATGGGGTCCACGTCGGCGATGAAACGCGTTATGAGCTTCGTCACGGTCGTTTCGATTCGTGAAACTATATAATACTGTGGAGGAAACTTTGCAAGGAACAGTTGTTCGCGTTGATTTCAATATTCACATTAAAATTCCTAAGTGCCTGTATCTAGGTCGTGTGAAGAAGAGAAACAAGAAAAAATAGCAAGCTAATAGCTGATGCTTCGATTTAGTTACCAGGTACGATACTAATCACGTAATGGTTGCAGAGTTAAGAATGTTACAAGTAAACGTTTCTCATTATTACGTTTTATTCGATAGGAAAAAGCTAGCTTAATTCTCGTTTAATGTTTGTCTTATAGAAGTTATTTTTAATCATTTTAATTAATATAGATCGACATGGTGTACGTAATCTGCATTCTTACATTACCCTAGATAATTTGTATTTGAATAGTTTTTTTAAATAATCTGTCAGATGAAACTTGCTTGGTTTCAAGGGGCATATAATCTGGCGTTAACAATTTTTTTATGGCTAAAAGCGGGAAAGAGATATGGAGCTGAAGTTTCTTAAATTTTTAAATGGTATCATATATTTTTTAATACAGCTAGTTGCAGCTTGTCTTTAGTTATAAAAACTCTGCTATTTTGTAAAATAAAATACTTCATAATATTTAAATTAACATATTTTTTAATACATTGGTTTCTTGTCATAAGTGGCTTACTTAGTATTGTTTTGTAAAAAAACTGATGAGTTGTATCGATTGATGTATTAAAAAATATACGATTCCATTAAAGAAAAAAAAACGAAGTTGACCTTCACATCTTCTCTACATCTTTACATACGTTTAAAGTATTGACATCAGGTTATATCACTCCTGAAACCAAGCAAGTTTTCTGCCACTAATTTCTTTCTCCATCATCAACAGCAAGGGAGCTATTAAAGAAGCTTTTTCTAGTTGTCTTATCCTTTATATCGGCGTCAACTTCATTAACCATAGATAATGAAGTACACTTGAATTATATAATTAATAAGATCCATACATAGATACCTATAATTGACTCAGATTTACAGTTTTCTTTCATCAGTGCTACCGCGAAGAAATCTCAAGCTTTTATCAAACCATTGAGCCCCCACTTCCGGTAGCCTCAGCGTCGTCGCACGCTGGGCTTCCGTCCTTACCGTCCGAAGGATGTCGAATTACATAACGGGACCGCGTACCATTGTGCGGCGTTATTGGCTGCAATTATCGCATTACGTTGCACAACTTTGCTACTCCGCCTCAAACCAATCTTCGTGCTCTCGCTGCAATTCCCCTATATAGTTCACGCAACCGAGCGAATTTAATAAATCTCGCGTGACGAACATTTCGAGTAATCTTCAGGCAGAGGAGTTCTAGTCGACGTTGAAATTAATTTATCTGAGGCAACATGCGTTGATCAGTCGCGCTATTATGGTTTCGTAAAAGCCCTCCCCTCGATCACTCTTTTTATCGCGAACACGTTTCCGTGGTTTTTTCGCATCTACACGGTCGTACGGTATATTCCACTAAAATCAAAACATCGTCGAACGGACTAGGCGATTTAACGAGCACGCTGTGGCATCTACGGGTTGCATAACGGAATTACACCGGTTGGGATTATTACCAGAAACAAGTAGAATATCCGGGGGACGTTTTTGCGCGGGCACGAAACGATCGTCTCATATCCGTTGGCGCTTCGATCGTTGTTATTCCGTTACAGCTAATGTAGACGATGCGATTTTTTCACTAGTATTTTTGTCGACTCGATAATGACCAAAATATTGTTTATATATTTCTATATTTTCCTCGATTACTCAGGTACCAAACATTTGAATTAATTGATTTTGGTATAGTGTGAATGAACCCTTACCGTGACAGCTTATTTATACTACTATGAATCGATCATTTTTTAATCAATTGTTTTACCATCTTATGCAATATGCAGCGATCCAAGCGTTTAAGGCTGCAGTTACACTGGGTGCATATTCTAACGAATATGTCTAAACTTGTCTCTCTCATACGATAAATAGTTCGGACATATTCGTCAGAACACGCATCCATTGTAACCGCAGTTTTATATAAATATGTATGTACACACTAAGAAAACTAGAGTACTTACGATGAAGGTAAAGACAGGATGTATTTTTGCAGTTTTTTATCGCTAAAAAAATAACCAGGGACCTGAAAGAATAGTATATTTACTGACCTTGAAATAAAATGTACGTGGTGGAATGTGAAATGCTTTTAGAATAAAAGTTTAGAAAGCTTTTAAAATAAAAATTAAAGTCAAATAGCCGAAATTCCGAAAAGTCACTAAACTGTAGAATTATTGCAATGACTAAAATCAGAGGCAATCATTTCTGTGTTTTTCTTATCCTAAATCTCATTGTAGAATATAATTGTTGTTTAATTGTGTCGTTAATGTAATGTAACGAAACATAACGTTACTCCTATTGTTTTTTTCTGGAGTAAGTTTAATGGTAGCAAACCATTGTTGAGTCGCGCTTATTACCTACATATATCGTAATTCTAGATGTGTACTGTTTCCTCATTGTTTCTGTTGTCATTATTGTATTTTTGTTAATTATTTTTACGAGGGCGGAAGTAAAGACATGCCATATTTACTACATACACATTACGATTATTGTTAGTCAACTATTAACCTATCACCAAACGTTTATTTATTATATAGAGTGATAATGATTAGAAAAACTTCGCATATTATATGTATATGTTAATGAGGCAAATGGGTTAAACACAAATCAAATTACAGAAATTGAAAATGGATTGGGATTTGGGTCAGATATAGTGACTGTGGTGGATGAAATATATTCTTTAATCTTTGCTAGGCTAGATGTGATATATGATATCGTAAACGCTTGATTTAAACAGTTGCAAGCGTATTAGTAGTGACTAAATGTTTGTTTAAGTATGTTTAATCAGTCTGGTAAAAGTAGCTTAATACATACAAACTGACCATCAGAATTTGTTTTACCTGTTCTAACTACCAAAGCTTGAAAGTTCATATTTCTTAGAATTTATTCATGTTTAAATTTAGGACTTTATAAAATATTTTATTACTTTATTAGTTAAAATATTTTAAAACTAATCTGAATTTAATACCTCCAGATAGGTATGATTAAAGAGGTCATTCGAATTTTACATGCTTATATTTCTCTCATATGAGAAAAATTATATCCTTTTATAATTGTAGAATAGTAACTCAGCAGTTTACCGAATATTTTAAGTTACTCTTATAAGTATATAAAATTCATTTATGCTTCCACTTTAGTAAAATATTTAAAGTCCTACTTGTGTTTCGATCATAAAATTAAAACATTTGCATGCGAGAGTGATTTCATTAAGATGGTAAAGTGGCCACATTGTCGTTATATGTACATTAATGGGCTGCGAAAATTAATGCAGGGGAAATATGCAAATCTTCATGATATGTATGTCATGTGTGCAAAATAGATTTAAAATGTACCTTCTATGGTTTGTTTATTTTCATTACATTTATCAATTTTCTTTTTGACTTCTTCGAATATATAATTTCATATCAGATTATCTTTTGTATTTCTTGAGTTTAATATCTATTTTATATAACCTTTCAAAGTTTATGAATTCTAAAGTGAAACATGTGAGACTCGTTTCATATCCATTAGGAGTGGTCAAGAATTACTAATCAACACTTTCTTCTTTTCTCTTGTTAAATGATTAAACAGAAAGCAAGTACCTACTGCGAACAAATCGAGGTTTAAAATTTCGTATTTGCAGAATTAGAGAAACTTTTTCATAAGTATAGTCAAGAATAATTCAAATGAAATACGTATATGAGAAAATGCTATTCAAAAATAATATTTTGTACAATGTCTGTAGTTCAAGTAAATACTATTTATATGTAAATAAAATATTTGTTTTATGTTTAAATCAATGCCATAGATACCAAAGATGACTATCTTCTATTTTGTATTTCTGAATTACCACTTCAAAGATTATTTACATTTAGATAAACGATAAGTATGTATATCCACTTGAAATACATATTTCAGATGTTTATTTTACTGAATAATACGTTTTTAGGAATTTCATACAATCGTTGATATAATTGATAGTTTAAACCACTTTCAAAGGAAAAATGATTTTACATATATTAATATGTAAGAAAATGTTAATTAACATTTCCTCGATGTATAATAGATTTAAACGCAGATGCCTTGGTTAAAACGCTTAAATATGGGAACTTATGTTAATACGAACACTATTGTTTAAACACTCTGTTTCTCGCTTTGATCCTCGATGGGAATCTCTATTTTCATTTGTCTGTCATCATAGTAACTGTTCACAATTACCTACCTATATGGCGAATGAAGGTTTCTCGCACGATGTTAGAGATAATTCAACAATAACGGTCATATTATTTTGAGTTATTTATTTGCAATTTGAATACGTATCTAATATCTATTCACGTCATTTAAATACGTTCAACACCTTCAGAACCAGTAACATAATACTAAGCCATGTAAAAAATTGTATCTAATGTAGAAGAGAGTTGTATAAATTGTACCATTTACTCGATTTTTAAATATCTGTAATTTGCGTAAAATAATGTGCAATCTGGAAATATTTGGTTTCTGTATCTCATTACACATTTATTTCATATTTTTGGCACCAGATATTAAGTGATTTATAGTTTATATTTTAAGAGTTCGTTCAATAGAGTCTACAATTTTGGAATTCATTTTTTTGAAATTTGTATAATGAATAATGAATAGAAGTATGTTTACTAAACTACTTCATGGTTATAACTAAAAAAATGCGCCTTTTGACATGGATTACTTTTAAAATACATTTGCGGTATTGTCATTTTGTGTTCATTTATTTGCAAGTGGATTTATTTTATTTAATGTAGATAAATCTTCATATCAAGAATTAAATATTTCTGTTTAACCATTAAGTGATAAGTGCTACAATTATGTTTAATTCTCAATTATTCAATTATCTGTATATGCTTATTATTGAAAGTATAATGTTTCCCTCTATTTGCTCGCGGTTTATCGACACTGTGCCTACACGAAGGAATTTCCAAATCCAAATTTCCAAGGAGTTTCCAAAATCACATTTCGACGAAGATATAAGTGAAGCACCAGCCTCACCTATTCTTTAACTAAAGCTAAAGCTAAATGACATGAGTGAAAGTATATGAAAGTACATTTGCTCTACCTAATTCGAAGTGACTGAATTCTGTAACAGTCTCCAACTGAACTTATACTACCTAAGTTAATAACAGTACATAATCGTTAAAGTGTTGACAAGGTTGAAAACGTGGAGTCGACGATAAACTTGTTTTATTATCTTCATTACGAGATTGTATCGTCGTTCCAGCGGCCTGGTCGTTCGAAATCTGCCCTCGACCGTGATGGTGCCAGTTTTCAGCTGGCCGATCGCAAAAAATCACGTGCAAACTGTCGCTCACTTTCCACCACGAGACTCACGACACCGTGAAGTCGTCCTCCGCCAGCATAGCTCTGAAATCGAGTTTTGCCCCGTGTAAAACTCGAGAGACTCGATCGTGGACGATCTCGTTCTGTCGAGGTTCACGTAACGATCTAACGGGCCATGTAGAACGCGCCGCTGCACTCGTCGTCCATCAAAATGGAAATTTACCCTTGCCCAACCGACCATGCCGTCAAATGAGACATTGACTTTCGAGTTTCACGTTGTGAGACGAGATCTATCGATTGTCGAAGCCACCGTTGCGAAAAGTGACTGGTTGTGACGACAGATCGGTAGATGAGTCAATTGGTTGGCTGGTCACGGTGCTGGTTGAAGTTAGATGAAGACTGTTTCAAAGCATGATAAGATTAAAATGGTATGATATAAAGGATAGAGTAAAATCATTAGCCCTTTGTGAATGGAATCATTTAACTTTAGATGACTTCGGGTGGTTATTTGCTGATATGTATTCGTCTGCAAATTTTTAAAGTGGGTTGAATGCAAATCCTGTAGTTATAAACTCGTTGCTATAGTTATTGTATTGTGGAATTATTTAGGGTAAGTTTTGTTTGCAAAAATACTCTTTGGCGCACTTTTAATGAGACCAAAGTGAAGTTCTAGTACATGAGTTATTGTTTGGAACGTTTTGCTCATTATGGGCTCCTGTGCAGTAAATTATGAGTCTGTATCGAGAATACATTAGATATTGCTTGTAAGTCGTGGATAATTCGCAGATACAAAAACTTTTGAAGCTTGACTCTTTGAAACCAAGAGTATCGTGAGAATTATTGTATATTATATGAGTATGTATTAGATACATATTTATTAGTTCAGTATAAGTATATTTTATTTTTTTGCAATTTTCTTTTCTTTATTTACTTACGCATAGAGTCCAATGTGCATTTATGATTATAAAAAAGGAATACATTTCATATGTACATATCTATACATACCTCTTTCGGACTTAAAGTTGATTTTAAACCTTTCAAAGTTCGAATTTTCTAAGATTACGTATAAAAAGCTGATAAGCTTCGCTGTTAAAATGTTCAAAGTATTATATATTACACCCATAACAGGAAAAGTGCTTCAATTTCGTTATCTCTTAGATTGAATTACGAGTGACACAGCGCTATTATTTAATTCGTCACAATTAAGATGTTAGAGCCTCAATAACCGAAACTTCCATTTCTTCTTATCTGATAAGTAACTCAGGCTTATTCTGTACCACTAGAATTGAAGTATGATCATATTGATATGAATCACTTGTACATAAACATATTCCTTTCTCTTATCTTCAGACATCACTTCCCAAATCATATGGTATAATAACAGAGATGCAGATAAAATGTTTTGCTATTTTCAATATACCAACGAAAGTAATGACGGGGAAACAAAAACATTATAGTAATTTATTGTTAGGTGTTAATAATGTTCTTAAAAAACATTGTAATAAATTGTCACTGATTTATCGTGCAAAACATATGAGTATCAAAAATCAATAAATTCAAATAATATGAAATTATTAATACACAGGTTCGCGATTTGGCTAAATTTTCAGTGATGGCGATGGGAAAGTACGAAACGACAATCTCGGTGAAAGAGAAAGGCTCTGGGAAAGGATGTGTAGCAAAACGAGTGGCAGCCCCGTCTTCGCGGCGCATCCAGCTTAAATGACCTTTTCGTCGTTGCGAAACCTTTAACACTCGAGGTCAGGCCTAGTATCGATACCGTTCCGCTGAATCGGCTGCCACTTGCGAAATGGAAGGCTCCTCTTGATCGACAATTTACCTGTAATTACGCAGATTTGAATGCAACGGTTCGTTTGACGCTTATGTTCCTCAGAATTCGTGTTTTAACTGTGCTCGTTAACGATGACTCAACGCAATTGCTATTCAACGTCATTGAGCATGATTGGCAGCTTTTTTTATAAATAAAAAATTCCATTTGTTTGACCTTGATCTCAACAAAAGGTGTTTTGTTGATTAATAGTTTAAGCAAACTGAATTGGATTTGTTGGAAAAAGTAATTTATTTATAAATTTGTAAAATTGGTATTTATTAATTTTTGATGATGTCCCTTGGTTAGCCTTTGAAGGAGACTTATTGCTGGAATAGAAAGTACATGACTCCAATTTCACTGAACCGAGGTTCAAACCAAGTTTTAGACCCAGGGTTGCACCGGGGTCTAAGCCGAGTTCTAGACTGAGGATTGCCCTAGAGTTTAAACCGAGTTTTAGACCCAGGGTTAGTCCAGGGTTGCCCCAGGGATGTTACTCGGCTGCTCTAGGATGTAAACTAAGTTTTAAGACCTAGGATTGCTCCAGAGTTTAAAACGAGTTTTAGATCCAGGGTTTCATTTCTTTTATATTATGATTCTCCATTATTTCAGATACTCTGTAATATTTTTGTCACTTTCCCACTGTTTCTTACTATCTATTATTTTAAACTCTACTTCATTCTATCCAAGATTTCATTTCAGTACACAGTTTTTCAGTTTTAATACACGTTTCGTTTCTCTTGAGGTCAGCTATCACAACGGCGATATCATCTCGAATGCATCCATCACACACTTGGTTGCATAGGAATTACTTTCCAACATCTCTTCTTAAACTCTACTTCATGTCGTCTAGTTGGAATGCAGTAAGAATTTCCATTACATTCCAAAGACCTTGTCTGTGTCACATGTACAATACATCAGTTTATTTATAGTAACATTACACCGTTATTAGCGGTTGAATCGATCCATGTGCCTAGAGGGTGACCACGTGATTACAAATGTCAGAGGTTTTAAGAATTAATTACGCAATTCAAGGTATTCCATGTTGTCGTTGACTTTCGTTGCAATTAACAGCGACATGAGATACCTAGATGCGCGTTGTCAGTGGCTGATAATTATTAAACGTACACCTCAGTCCAAAAGTATTGGGACGTTTGCTTGATCACAACAAATATGTATTTGAAAAAAGTTGTAAAACCAGTACCTAATGAATTTCTATAAACTTTAAGTATTATGTTGTATACCCAGGTTCTCTAATTGTTATGATGAAGTTGTAGGATAGATAATACTAATTATGTTTTTAGTTGTAAATAAGAGTTAGAACAGTTTCGTTGCTCGTAGCTGTTATGGATGACGGAAATTTATTTTGGGTTTTCATAACAATTATTAGTGACTCGTTGACAATGAGAGAAATTCAATTCTGTAATATATAATCCTTATTAAAGACGGAAAATTTTTTCAGTACAGTAGAACTTCATTTATCTGACGATGATCAAGAGATAAGGTTGTTTGGATAACTGAATCTGTCGGATAATAGGAGTCCATGGATTATCCCCTACCTCGTTATTTATTCTTTCATATAATTGGAGTTGAGTTTCATATAACTGGATTTTTGGTACTATGGTGACATCTCGTCAAATAAATAGAATTCTACTGTAGTTATAATTGTCAATGAAAATGGAAATTCATCTCGATAACTTATAATAATTAACGATAAAAGAAATTCATTTCGATCTTTCATATTCTCTCATTTATCAATGAGAGAAACTTATTTGTGTCACTCATAACCATTATGACGACAGAACATTTTCTTCGGTTTCTCATAACAATTATCAATGATGAAAATATTTCTTCAGCCAAATATTTAGTTTCACCATGTAGTTTATGTATTAACAGTGCCAATAATACTTGTAATTTTAATTAATTATAACAAAAATTATTCAATAATTTTGAGAATGCAAATTATTAAATTATTCACATTCATGGAGCTAGAGTACATGGAGCTAGAAGATGGAAGGCGTCCTAATACTTTTAAATCGGGGTGTACGTGTTCAAAGATGAATGGAGAAAGCGTTACTTTCTCTGATCACGCCTTCCTGACGAGATAAAACGATTGTTCGATTTTCAATTGGCGCGTATGCAAAGTTCGCAGCTCGTTGCAGCTGCCTCGTCTCCTCGTCGAATTAACAGCCAAAGTTAAACAAGGCTTAATCGCTTCGCTCGTTCTTTCATCGGCTTAACGAGCAGAATTTTCTATTTAATACGAACGGTTTACGGTCAGTTACCTTCTCGGTCGCTAAACGCTCAAAACAATCGAAGCGAATTTGTCATGGTCGACTTGCAGTCGAGCGTATCCATTTCCCTGGCGTTTCGTAGCGTTACCTCTATTAAGATTAGCGCGCGTGCCGGATCGTAACGAGCCTCTGCTGCCTGCGTTACGCTTATTGGCAATGCTAGCGCAGATACTATCGGGAAAAGAAATAAATCTCTGGCATTGTGTTCTTTCGATCGATCGGTAGGATTGGTGACTCATGGTTACCGCTTTTATGCTATATAGTTACTGACTTCATCGTTACTTTTGAAGTTAGGTGATTGTATTAGTTCGATACGCATGTACTTATTGATTACAGGTGAGGTTTCTTTACTACAGTTAGAATAAACACGTGTACAAGAATAACTTAAGTTGAAATTTATTCTACAGCGTTTTATGAGATTGCTTTTTGATATAAATATTGTACATACAAGAAGACTCTGAGACAGGTTTTCTTTAGATTTTAATACACACTTGGCTCGAATTTGAACTTGAATTGAGCTTTTGTTTATAAGCTAAATTACGAGTTTTGTATTCATCGAGCAACAATCAGTTAAACTTAAGGGAGATTTTTGTTTCCCTTAATTTCAATTTGCTTAAATTTTAGATCCTGAATATGTCAGTTAGGTGCTATGTACTAGAGTTTGTATATTTCTTTGTATAGATTTGAAAAAGATAAAACATTTATTATTAATAAACTTATAGGTACATGTACTTATTTAGATATATCAAAGGAGATGATGGAAATGCCAACATCCTGATTTCTGTTACTTCACTGAACTGAATTTGCAAAAGTCAAGGATTTATGTTAATCACTGCCAGTATGGCTATGGTCAAGATCGCAACCAAAAAAGAAAAATATTGAAAACAACAACACTTTAGCGAAAAGACACTGAAATCGTATTAAGTAGTGGATTCATTCTTTTTTAGGTAAATGAAATAACTACAAGTATCGCGTTAATTGCGACAGCGATCATATAGAGATATTTATTTTGTACATGTATGTGTAAACTTTTATAAAAGTGACTTAATTAATTTCAGAGATTGCAAGAACATCGTCCTTTGACTTTAAGAAAGACGACTATAAAATTTTATATCTGAGTACCCACTTAATATAAAGAGGTAGCCTTGAAAAGTTGCATAAGTAACTTCGCCCACTTGTTAAATTTCTGTAGAATATTCTATAGATCGTTATTAATAAGCAGTAACAGTGTTATATGATCTTTAGATATCGTATTCTTCTTAAATTTCATCGATCAAAGCGATTTACTTAGGGAAATTTTAAACAGGATGAAAATTAGTTTTAATGTAGATTTAAAATAGAACTATCTTAGCTACAAAGAAAGATTTGATGTCAGATTTAGGTTTAGTCACAGTTGCTTTTGTTAGAATGTTAAATCTAGAGGGAATTAGAAATGTTCTCGGATTATTGGTTTTAGATAATTGAAGTTTAGTTTTACTTGCCTGAAAATTCGATCTATGTTAAGAAAATATTCGGGTTAGTTAAACAGTTATCAAATAAGAAAACAAGATCATGTGAAAGATAGTTAATAATAGATAATTATAAACTACATCGAATACCTACAACGGACCTAATGTGAAACATGACTTAGATCTTCATTAGATATAGGATAAAATGTACATTATTTATGCGTTAAGACATTTGTTTCTAAAAACAGTGCGAGTTTGTCGTAGACAAATTAGCTTGAAGTAAGAAGAAGGAAAACATGATTCACTGTAATCTTGAATTCTCCAAATTCCTACTTAAAATCACTTAAATCTTCAAGAACAGACTTCAGTAACCTTTTTAAGCCCGTTTTTAAGGAACATAAAAACATAATTCCCTGCTCCACGCTTCAAGACCAGAATCCCCGAGCAAAAATGTTACCAATTGTCCTACATTCTCGTTGAACTCATGCACGCTTATTAGCGATCAATTTAAACTCCATTAGGACTTCTAATTTGCGGGCACGAGCCTTTTCATGAAGATTACTGCAAAACAGTTCTTCTAATGCGCCTCTTAACGATCAGTGTTTTGCTTGAAGTGGATTCAAGATGTTTACAGACCATTCAGTTAAGACTACGAGGCACTTGCCATTGAACCCGATTAGAGGTATTTAGAACAAACGTGCTCGACTGAAACGGAAATGAGAATGCTTCCAGGTTCGACGAACAAAATCGCCGGTAAACTGCATCATCAAACAGCAATTGCTGACGAACGAGCGGGCAATTCTCTCCGTGTTCGCGCGACCGATAACCAGCCGACTTTCCACGGGACCGCTTCGCCACGACTGGTCCGAAAAGCGGTTCTCGGACGTAGAACGACCTTGGCTCGCTCCGTGTTCGCGTTACCTTCGACTTGGAGCTCGGAGCACGTTTTCCTGTCTTATTCCGGCCTGCCCGCCTCGATCTTTCATAATGAGTAAGTCGAACCTTCGCAATACTCTGACTAATATCGCCTGATTATTGAAATCTCGATCAGGCATCGTTTCGGGGTCGACTAACTCTTTGTTTTACGACCTTACGTAGGTTGCAGGGATTAGAGGTAATTTCAATAAAAGACGTATTTTTTTATTATGCAGCATGTTTCAGAACTGGTGGTACGGGAGATAATTCCACATGAAGAAATAAGTCGAGTATGTACCATATTTGTTGATATTACGCTTCCTTTTTGAGGAAGTTTGTTTTGAATTTTAGCCGAGGATAAGAACACCGAAGTACAATTTTAGGCATTTGATGGGTAATCGGGGAAAAGGGTATGCTTCTAACTTATTATGGAGACAGTCAGTGATCAGACCGTGAATGTTTCCTTTACCTTGTGTATCCTACAAATATGTAAAACTGTACTATGTTTGTACTTGAACGTAATTCAAATATCAATATTAGAAAATTTTATTCCGTATTTTCGACGTATTTTTTCATATAGAATTGCTAGTTTTATGCTAGTTTTTGGATACCCTGTATAGTTGAAACTAGTACCTCGAATCTTAAAAAAAGAGCTAAAGGTTTTATGTATGTAACTTATATCAATTCTTCTACACGTCAAGAATAGTTATTGATGACAATCCATCTAGAGAGACTTTTGTTTAAATAAAGATATGAATATTTTAATCAGCTTCCATGACGTGTTTAAGTACTGGACAGTTGTGTATATACTGAAGTACGTGTTACATACTTGGATTTCTAAATGTAGTGGTGATAAAGCTTTGACTTATAGAGATAAACTTTCAGTTGCAGAGGTTTCTTTGAATTTGACTTACAGAGGAAAAATAATGCACCTAAGTATACGATACATAGCTTGAATTAAACCAGCACATACAGATCCCAATACTATTTGACCAACACAAAATACTTTAAGACACCCTCTGTCAAAAATTAGTTTGAATAGTGGGTGAATAATGGGTCATTCGTAGGTGGCGAATTTCTTTGTGAACACGTGATAAATAGGTCATAGGTTAACAAACGAATAAATGTATCCCAGATATTATCGAATGTTTGATTATGCCAGTGGGAGCGTTTGCAGACATATGTGGGCGTATGAAACGAGCTGTCGCAGAAGTCAACCGCGACTGAATGTTGGCGGGAAACAATCGGTGCACGTATGTTGATGTGTATTGATGCAATCGACAGAGCTAGACTGTTATTTTCTATGGGAGTGGATGTATAGGGCGATTCCGCGGTTGGAATGAAACTAGTCTGCTCGAGATCGTTTCACTCAATTGTGAGTCGCGTCAGACGTAATACAGGGTGATGCAGAATCACAGGACAGTCAAACAGAGAGTTGTAAAGAACGATAGGTGAAAAGACCATTTTAGAAAGCCACACTTTTAAAAATCGGGTTTATGACTTATCATAAATTGAAGTCTACAAGATAAAATTTATGCTTTTAAGAGAAGCAGATTATGTTAAAGAACCCATTTTCTTAAAAAGTGAGATTACAATAAAATCCAACTTCATAGTACAGAATTAAGATACCAAACTTTAAAAACTAGTTTTTCGAAAGAAAAAAATGTGACTTATGCTGTTTTGCATTATAACCATACATGGGAAAAGGTTAAGCTAAAGTTATTGAAGTCTCTTATAGAATTTACAAAAGTACTCTGTAAACAGGTCTGAGTTTAACAGAATCAGTAAGAATCAACTTTATAGATTTAACAATCCTGTTTTTATTGTAGTCAAGCTTCCTTTGTTAATTTTACAAAGGTCTATAGCAGATCCTACAAAAGTCCAGACTGCTTAAATCTACTTAGAAGATTTTTGCAAGATCTGCATGACCATTTTTTCCATGTAAATATGTTCCCATGATAACCAAGGACGTTTCTATCGTTGCGTATCTCGATTGCATAGAAGTTATTAATTATAGTTGTCGATTAACGACAGAGGATTACTCGGCCGTAATAATGCTATAGAATTAATCGATTTCTCCAACGAGTTTTGCAAACCATCATCACCGAGACCCTTCAATTTGCCGTTTGAAACGTTCGCAATCGAAAACGAAGAGTCGACGTTCGTCGATGTCGAAACATTGCGATCCTTTGTAAATGACAGTGCAACTTTGTATTATTTCACATCGTGTTGAGACATTCAAATGAAATCAATGGCATTTGAAAAATCTGCATTATCTTTCGTTAAGAAAGCGACTGTGCACAGAGCAGATTAAATAGTTGCACAGTTTCGCGAGCAATGTTTCGTAAGGAGCAAAACGGTTATTACTTTCTATCACACACTCCTGTGTATGCCACAGAGAGCAAATATTTAAAACTCCTTGTTAGTCATCGTTAAATAAAATTAAGGTTCGTTTCTGTAAAAGTGAACGCGTGATGAATATCTATGAGAAAAATACATAAAACTTTCATCTTGTTCAGTGTTCTAGGCAAATATTTTTATCGAATGATTCAATGATTTTTAATAAAATCCTTACAGAGATAATTATATATATATTTTTAAAAAATTTTAAAAATTAAAACATTTTTTGTTATATATACATCAGTGAGGAAGATAAAAAAATGATTGAAAGTGTGAAATAAATTCTTCTCAAAAGTATGGGCCCAAAACCTAATGATAGTTTATTAATATCTAGCCTCCATCTTTCGTAAAATGAGTATTTGAAGTAAATTTATATTTAATGAGGGTACTGCTACTTTTGGCACAAGTTTTGGTATCCTATTCTATCATTTACTGGTCACCAGGTTTAAAGTTTCTGCCATACAATGTTCATTAAAACACAAGACCTGGTTATATATGCTTTCACTAAACAAAAATTGATGTAAAATTCTCATTTTAGGTGAAAGGCAGGTTAAACAGTAACCTCGTCATTAATTCTCACAGGTAGTGCTATAACATCTCACGCACGTCGACTGTAATCATGTTATGAAAAAAGAAAAGAACACTCGAAAGCAGCAAATACATAGTACAGATTTGCATTTAAATTTGAAATTGTTTATTCTTACATGTTTCCTGTAAAAGGTTCTCAAAGACTGGCTTTTTTCCACACACTGCAACGAGAAGACTCCTTTACTTCGCGATCCTCGTAATCAGATTGAATAATGCACAATACCTGTGCATTACGCCACTGTAATTGAGGAAGGACAGCATGCATAACGCAGACATAACCAAGAAGTAATCCGAGACACAGACCCCATAGAATCCCAATTAACGAACGAATCAGGAATACATAATGCTTTCGTGCGCGCTTCCGGGCGACTCGGGGATCGCATAAATCTCTGAACGAGAGATTTAAGAATCTGGCGGCTCGTGTCGGTACATTTAGCAGTTTTACACATGGCGTTACAGCAAAACTAGACGTTAGCGCCGAATTTGCATATTATCGTGGCCTAGTCGCCTGTATAAATAATAAGTAAGTCACGAACCGAGCGTGAAACCGAGTTATGAAGTAGCCACTCCGTGATTCACAGCATTCGGTAGGCCAGACTAACCGGGCAGAGTTATTGCTGAAGCGAATTTATAGGGTATCGAGGGTACTTAAAGCCTCTAACTAGAGGCATCGAGAGATTTAGCAAGACATAAGGGTAAACGTACCGTTATCTGGCGATAACTGATGAAATCTTAATGTTCCACGATGCTTTCTGGCACTAGGAACGAGATGAGATTATCTCGTTAAGCGTGCTTTGAATTTATTGAATTACTTACATAAGGTGTTTCGTAATATGCGGGCATGACTCGAGGGTGAAATCCGTGCACAAAAATAATGAGAAAGGTTCTCGTAAACGAAGGTTCTTTATCTATGCTTGTTCTTCAGTTGTGAATTATTTAGATACATAAAATTTGCTATATTATGTTCAGTTAACTTAAGTCCAAATCGTTTTTGTCTTGTACCCTAAAGTAACTATCTTTTATTAACTATCGGAACATATCATCGGAGTATACTAACTATCATTCAATTTAAAAAAATCGCTCTTTCTATAGTATCTAATAATTAAAAAATGATAAATTTTTGAGTTTTATAATATCTGCATAATTTTTCAATAAACATAGTATATTTCCTCTTTTGAAGCATTGAAATCACTTGTTAAAGCACTACTAATTAAACTAGCCTGACAGCTACATGTATTTTAGTATCAATATGAATTTGAGTCTCCATTTTGTTTCACTGGTAACAGAAAAGTTTCACAGAATCCGAATCTAAAAGGTGCACGGTATTTTAACGACTTTTCAGCTTCTTCAGTGGCTCTTACATGCTCCTTAGCGTCGTTGCACAATCCTTTGTTCACTTACAATTAGTAATGTCTTACTAACTTCTCTTTCTTCTGACGCGACGCTGCGATCTAGGATCCATGAACCTTGATGCGAGTTGCGTTTCAAGTGGATGCCGAGAGTGTACGCCAGAACGTGCGGTTGATTAGAAATTGGTTCACTTTCGTTTCCAGCCGAGCCTCGACTCGTCCCATTCGATTCAGAGCGTGCAGCGTTTCAGAGACTTTCCCAACTCTGGATACAAGATCACCGTTTTCGGTAAACTGTTACGATGTTACCCTACGATTGGTCGACAATCGTAGAAAGTCAAACGTTACGACAGAAATTCTAATCTAATCTGATCTAATTCTTCGATTTCAAATTGAACCTTCTCACGGAAAAAATTCCTTGAAAATATGGCACGGACTAGTTGCCAAATTTTTTTGTACTGGGATGCTTAGGCACTCATAGGATTCAAATATTTGACAAATATAAAGTGAATTTGTATGTTATTCTAATACTTGAATATTTTCAATTTTGAGGTATTTGACTGTTTTGTACAATTGGTCCATCTTGAATATGAATTATATAATTATATAGGTGGGAACTAAACTGCAGAGTCTAAATCTAAATATAGATTTATTTCATTTTCCAAATATTATAGGGTGTACTGTTAGAGAAATATCTATGTAAACTTTAGTATACTTTGTGTATTCTGTATTGTATGCATTTTATACTCTTATGCACATTTGAATTTCCCGTAAAAACTCCAAAATAAGTATCTATGTATTAAACTCGAAAACAGTGCACCTTAAGCAGCTAATAACATATGTACCTATGTATAATCTCCTCCTATAAAAATTGATTTAAAAATTATATTATGCCTTTACGTAAATTAAGGAAGAATTATATTCTTGAACTTGGTAATCCAAGGAGTTTATCGGTCACTGTCTCGTATTAACATCTAATGAATGATTGTGTAATCACTTATATATCATCTTTAACGTTTTCCCGTTGTTTGTCGTGAAATGTTCAAAGAAAACTTGTTGTAGCTGGAAAGTTCGTAAAAATTTACGGTTCAGATGGCAAACTGTGCACAGTTTTCATTAACCTACTTGATTCCGGCAGACCTCAATTGAGATCCGAGTGCGTCGATCCGTAGACCTCGATTGAGCCTTTTACCTTGCCAATGTGTGCATCGATTGGTAAAAGTGTATTATCGTCAAACATTTTTCTTAGTTGCTTCGTGTAGGTCTTGATTAGGTTTAAACAACTGCACGTGTTCTTCATTGGAAACTATGACAACTATTTCTCGCACAAGTGTGATTCATTTAATAGAAGTTGACATAAGTTCAAGTTCATGCCCGACTTAGATCACATTAATAGCATAAAGTTAATTGAAAAACAAAGCTTTTACGTGGACCTAGAATTTGGCTCAGTTTTAACTCTAGTTAATCATATATTTAACACAGATTAATATACGCACATATGCTAATCATAATTATTATTTAATCAATTTTAGCTTTCACTGATTAATATTGTTAACAATAAGGAAGTGATACTCTGTAATTAGTTGTAAATATAATTAATTTATTAGACGTTGACTTAATTTATGTCAGGTTAAATTAAAGGTTACTCTTAGCTAAAACTGAATTTGGTTTTACGTGGACCTAAAATCTGATTTATTAATAGTCTTAACTCAAGTTGAACCGTGACTTAATAGAGCCCAGATATTCCATGTATAAGTATTATTTAATCAATTTTAGCTCGTATTGATCTATATTTCAAATAACGAGGAAGTCATAAACTTGAGATAAGATACATATATGGAGGAAGTGATTGATAAAAAATTTGATCTAACCATGAGTATTAATTTCCTTCAGATTGGCATGACGCAAAAATCTTGTTTTTTATGTTCAACTCTCGATCACAACGTAGGATAAGAATTTCCTTGCAATCCTAACAACTGGCAAGTATTTCTAAATCGAATTGTGAGATTTGAGATAAAATCGTTTGTTGCCAGCAACATTTACACTTCGAAAGCAGGAGAATTGTAATTTTTTAAGATAACATTATTTTCAAAATGTAAATTATGCAAAAGTTAGTTTGAAGATCTTTATTTCGAATATATTTATTCATAATTAAAAACAATGTTCTTACTTCAGTTATAAAATTTTTTTTCTGTTACTAATAATCCCTCAGTTTAATCTCCGAAAGATGTCAAAGACATGAAATATTACTTAATTCAATACTCTTGATTGCAATTTTCGCCTCTAGGTGAGACTTTCGCTTATTACGTTATTTGCTCCCATTTTTACGTTGAAGTATTCAGCATTTCAGAGTGGCGTGATTTAAATTAATTGAACTTCCGTAATTATTTACCTCGCCTCCGCGTAATTGTATCTTAGCCAGGATCTTCCTCCCAGAAACATTACTGTACATATTGAGATACAAGATGATTATCAGTATCAGGAAGTATTACATGTATTTAGTGTATATTTTATAAATCTTAAATAATTAAAAATGAAAAATCAGTAGTAAATAGAAAATTAATTATATATCACAAAAAAGAGGACATTTTCTTGGAACTGCTTCATAAATAAATAGGTAAATAAATAAGTATTTTTGTAATAAAATGATGAATGAATTTTCGGTAACACTTACAAATTTAACGAATTTTTATAAAAATAACAATTCTTAACGATAAAAAAAGTTATTCCCTCGTTTTGAATAATTTTTCCATGTAAGATCACCTTTTTTCGATTTGCACAAGAGTGTCTGTGATGGATTTGAACGATAACACAGTTCCAGCTAACGTCACAGCAGCTGATGTCAGCTGATGCAGACGAAAGGAAAAGCGGAAAGATAATACATACAATCCTTCCCGTGTTACACTACCGGAAGTAAAAGGACCGAGGTAGATAAAAACCGATAAAAGTTGATCGACACTTTGTCCATGCATATACATATACATACAACGTCTGTCTGGAAAATATCTCATCATTTTGAATATCTCGAAAATGAATCACGTTATCTTGACGTAACTTAACAACCATTTAAAACAAATCTTACTACGTATACGTACACAATCATTCTTCCATGAAAGTATTCAGACTCCTGTCCATTCTTTGCATCTCGTAGAATTTTGGCAAAACAATGCATTATTCAGGTTTGTCAGCCCGCCGACAGTCTAGATTTGGCTCCTCGTGACATTTAACTTTTCCCAAAACGAAAGTGGTCCTTAAACAGGAGATTTCAGATTGTAAATGACGTTGAATACAACGAGGTGATTGATAAGAATCCCAAAAAAGAGCTTCGCAAATTTATTTAAAAAATAAAAGAACGATAGGATAAGTGTGTAAGATTTCAAAGAGAAAACTGAGACGCACTAAGGAGCCATTGTTCTATATACATGATTTTAGCTTTAATATTCAATAGCTAGATACTTTGCGGACACACCTCATAAGTATACATACTTTGTTGCAAGAACAGCTTATGCGGAACTCGATGCTCCCCATTCGTTGTTCCACGCTTGGGAACTAGGACGGAATAGCGCTTTCAAGATGCATATCTAGGGGGGGATCCATTACAGAAAAAATGGCAAACGGTTTTATCGGCGAAAGAAAGCCAGCTAAGCGGTACATCGAAGATGACGATAATCTTCCAAGGGTCTAAAGGAAAGAGGTACATAATTGTCCTCCAAGGAAGACTCAGTACAAAACGTGAGAAAACACTCGGCTGTGCTCTCTCGTGACAAAATGGGTCTTGCAGATTTCCTATAATTGACCGCGCATAAAAAAGATTACAAGCATTACAAGCGTACTCGATTATTCAGTGAAGACCTCTTTGGCGCTTGGTAACGGTGTTGCAAGTTTTATTAGAGTACTTTGAACTACTTTTCCAAGTGTTATTAGGTATAGGAAGCTGTATGATTATATGACATTTATTATATTGATTATATGGTTATAGGTTACGCATATCTCTACTGATATTTCCTTCGATTTTTAGGGCTCAAGGTTTGCGGATTATGAATAGTGATCTTTGTTGTCCTGACATCTTCTGCAAAGTTTGCCCAAATGCGTCACAGCGTAAAATAGCATCAAGGCTAGCACGTGCAATTCCTATGAACAGGATACCAAATTTAGTCAACATTTTAGTGAACATACTTTGGAACTAGGATTTGAAATTAAATTTTCTCATTGACCTCTTTAGAAACTTCCACGTACATATGAAAATATATACGTCAATTAACTGGAAGCTCTAACTTTGTACAGGAGAAAAATGGTCATAGAGATCTTGTAAAAGTCTTTTAAATAGATTTAAACAGGGTAGACTTTTGTAGGGTTTGTTATAGTCTATAACAGATTTTGAGACATTTATGAAAATGTATTATCCACCCCAACTCTGGGAGTGGTTTTCACCCCATCTGCAAGATCATCCCCTAAACATGAATATCATGCTTTATGCGTATATCAAGTTTCATCAAAATCGAAAGATGGCACTAAAGTGATGTTCCTTGTAAGTAGATTTAAATAGGGTAGATTTTCGTAGAATCTGTTATAGACCTTTGTATAATTAACAAAAGAATCTTCACTACAGTAAGAACAGTTTTATGAAATCTATAAAGTCGACTTTTGTTGACTCCATTAAACTCAGGCCTGAGTACTTTTGTAAATTCTATAAAAAACTTCAGTAATTTCAGTTTAATATTTTTGTATGAATCGCCTATAAAATGCTTTCTAATATCAAAAGACTGATGCAAAATAAATTGTAGACTAAAAGTAACTTATTAAAATTAATCAGTTTAAACTTCTAATAGAACTTTTAAACCAATTATGCACGCCAGTTATTTTTAGAGTCTAAATAATGTACATGATTTTTCGTTTAAACTGAAGATGTTGCGCATGTAAGGGTTAGATAAGAAATATGTATAACACAAAAAGACTTTAAGCAATGACTTTGACAACCACTTGGCATTCGAGAATTTTCTACAACCTCTTCTCAAGAATCTAGGTTAAAAGAATTTGCATGTTACTCGTAAAGATAGGTAAAAAAATAGAATGATTTATAGAGTTACTCTAGACACCTTTGACGCGAAGAACTTTATTTCTTCCACGTATATTCCCGTTACACGCATCATTCAGCAACGCTCGTCAAATGGACGGTAAGAGAAATCATTCTCTACTCAATAATAGATTCGTTTTAGTACGTATTATCACCCCATACGGTACGCTATGAAAGATCGGTGGATGAAGCGTAACCGATCTTAATAGATACAATAGGAATCGTGGCTCGAGTGTTGCTACCGATGACATAATTTCCGAACGAAAGTTACCTTCTTCCGCCAACACGAAATAGTTCGTAACATCCGGTTCTACCGACCAAGTCGCGTGCAAGTACGATTTGCGGCAATTTTCTTGCGTGGCAGAGATGATGCAATGACGGCACTGAAAATTGCAGGCGAAATGCCACCAATGCGACCACCGAGGACTAGATATCGAGAAAATCTGTCGAAACGATTACAGTTCGCGATGGTGGCCATGGCAGTCGTGTCCTGATTTCGGTTCTCTCGTTCTCTCGGTCACCGTCTCGGATTTCGCTTTCGTTTGGGTGGGCGTTGCAGAAGCATATCTTGCTTCGAAATTCGTGTCTGTGATTTAACATGTGTTACTAGAGATGAGACGATAAAATGGTCTGCTGCCTTTATAATAGTGCGTAGATATGAACTTTACGATGATGTATAGTGTCGTCATACCACATGTGATTTACTCATGAAATATAATAATCTGGTGGTTCATGATTCTTAGATTCTTAAATTAAACAATTTTCGAATTTTCAATTTTCAGAGCTTTAGAGTTCTAAAGTTTCAAATTTGATGTCTCCAAATTGTCAAAATTTCAAGTTTACACCTTTTTAAAGTTATCGAAGCTTTGAAACTATAGAGTTCAAAATTTTCAAAGCATCAGAGTCTCAGATTTCCAAATGAAGTCGTTTGGAATACTTAACTACTTGTTATATCGCTTGACATGTTTATGTCGTCAAATTTTTCAAATCACCGATAAAATCAGTACATAAAACCATATGTAGACTTATATGCCGCCTATTCTTGTAATATTACCCACTTACTTATTCTTAGCTTTAAATTTATTTTTGTTCAGTACTTTATTTCTGAGTCTTATTTAACGTCATCGTTGAACGGTAATATTAGTCGATAAAGTTTTCGTTTTTGCAGAAAGAAAGAAATGTTTTATTGCTTGTAATCGGCTGCTTCGTATGTACTAACTAACCCAGTACATATCTTCAACAAGTAGTGAAGAATACCGCTTATCAATGCATGTACGTACATCTGCTGCAGACAGTAATATTGAATAGAAAAGTGTTACTCATGCACATTAAAGTTACTCGACAGATGTTTCGCTGCAATCGTGGCCTTAATTTTATTTGTTCCTGTTATCATCATCGACCCAAATTTTTTGTGCCTGTTTCTTCTCATAACCACACACCAGTCAATCGCAATTTTTCCTTGAACATTGAGCGAACAAATTCTTTGGTTGTTTTCGGTGATCATTAGGAGATATCATTGAGATAAATATTCCACGTGCTCTCGATGTCCTTTTATTTATTTAATTTATGTTTCTTCGTTTCACATTATGAAATTATTCTTAATTCTGATAATATACCTACCTATTTGTCTCTGTATATTTTAGTAAAATTTGATTTAGTTCTATAATACCTACTGTTTTTTTTTCATCCATTTTGATTGATTTTTTGAGTTTGTAAGAAAGCAAATTTAATTATTTTTTGTGTTGAATTCTAACATAAAGGAGTTTGAAAAATGTTTATATTTGGAGAACAAAAATAATCATTTATAACTTTTCAGACTATTTATTAAGCATTGTGTACTTCGTTTTTTAAAAAACTTATAAGCAAATTGTACATTGGATTTATTTAGTACTATTACTAAAGTGTTCCGGTAACATTTAATTGAAATCGCTTTGCTAGTCTGGGAGAAAATTAATCATGAAGTTGGTCAATTTTCTATGTGGATAAAGTTCTTTTACGATTTCGTTCAAGGAAATCAACGTGAGAAATGCAAACAGTGAAAAAAGTTCAATATTATGGAATCTCTTACGTAGAAAGTAGTAATCCTTCTGCTGCAGATGTCAAAACAAAGAAAAAAATTATATGATATAATTACACATTAATTTGTATCGCTTAAAATATTGCATCAGCATACATACAAAATAGTAAAAATGTTTAACAGTTTTGAAACATAGGTTCTAAACACGGAAACAATTAAAAAACTCATATGTATAGACGTGCAATCGTTTAGATTCTTATTTCTACAATATTTTATCACATCACATTCTTAATACAAATATCTTTATACAAGCATGTACGAAATACAAAATAGTATACAACTAAAACACTAAGTGTTTCTGGGCACGTATCCACATGAATTTTTTTCATTGTTTCCGTGTTTAAAACCTGTGATCCAAAAATATTCCATATTTTGATTATTTTGTACGCATGCTAAGATAATATTTTAAGAGATACAAAATGACATAAATATAACTAAAAAGTTAAGCATTGTCAAACATTTCTTTGTCCTTTATACCTATTATATTTGGATTAGTGTGATCCGAAATGTAATTTAATTTTTACTGATTTTTAGAGAAAAAAATGAATTTAGATGAAGTTCATTGGCTTTTAACAAAAATAACTGAAGAATATATTTCCATATGACATTGTAAATACCTGATGGTACGTGTTCTGTCGAAAGCAACACTAATATGGGATAATTATTTGAATAATGTACAAGGGTTATTTAAAGATTTACCATTGTTTTTATGTCTGGAATCTACCCTTCGAATATGTTTTATATTTCTTCTATTTTGTACGCATTCTGTGGCATTTCAGGAAATACAAATTACTAAAAGAAAGGTACTGAAAACCTGCATTACATGCTTACACATGTCTACATGAATTTTTTTCTTATTTTAAAGTTTACGATCCATGCTGTGAAAGTGTTCCACATTTTTCCTAACACCCTATATTTTATTCCTTCTCGCGAAAGATCCCAAGAATCTCTTTTATGGTTGAATGGGATCATTATATTACGATCATTATGCACACAGTTTTCGCGTGAATCGACTATTCTCAGAACACTTTCGAGCCAGACGTCTGTCGGCCGTACCACATTGCAGTATGCAGCTCCGTCTCTGCGTTTTTGCGGGACTTTCGAAGCAGGAAGAGTTCGCTTGATCAGAATATTAAAAATGTATGCTTCTTACGAGCCGAGTGTACCGTCAAAGTATGAATCTTGCATGCACAGTTAGAGAAAGCTTAATGGACCTTAGGAACAAAAACAGAAATTAGCGATGAGTAAAACAGAAATACCTAGCACATAAAGTGTAAAATATGTAAATGGCCCAATACCCAAACACTTAAAGTGTTAAATATTTCAGTAAGTGAAAAATACATGCTAATACCGTATCCAAGCAGCTTAATATACTACTTTAAGACACTATTTTTTATTTTTTGTTAAATACATTCGAAGATAGGCTTAAAATTAAGTAAAATTGACGTTAATAGTATATAATTAAAATAACTACTGTATAACTGATAAAAGTCGGTTAATTTTAAGTACTAAGTTGCAAATGAAACAAACTCTAGACAGCAACCTGAACAATAGTAAACAAATATTGAATGTTATTTCGTTCCTAAAATATTCCTCACTCTTTAATAAGTTTTAACAGTCACATTATTTCCATCTATAATAGTCATCGCTGTTAATCAAGATGCTTTTGATACAACGTAAAAAAATTCATTTAAGGTAGTTTTTAGCTAAATACAAAAGGCCAAGACTTCGTTTAAATTCTGATGACCACTAATTTAGATTAAAAGAAACTTTTGTGCAAACTATGAAATCGATTTACCGTATAGTTATCGAGAAATTATTAATAAAAGTTGACGCATTTTAATATCGTAACATATGACAGAATCGATAAAAAACTGCTGGTCAGCTACTTTTTATCTTTGAGACTCTATTAAAGAGCGTTACTAAAATTTAAATGAGATTATATTGAAATGTTATAAAGTGTATATTAATTTCAATAATATCCATTCTCCAAACTGTCCATATAATCTTTTCGTAATTGCTAATGAAAAAACAAATTAGTATAACAATTTGTCCATCAATTGCAATGAAGCTAGTCAATTGTAGCTAAACACTTGATTTTATATACATCATTTAGTAACGAACTCCCAGTTGACCAACATAGTTAGCTAAGAAATACCTTGTAAAAAAATCTTAAATCCTAATGTCTCTAATAAAAAACAAAAATAGTATGTTTAACTACTGCGACACATGTCAACTGTACCTGCATAGAAATATCTAATAAGGTTGTCCACTTATTGAGACATTTAACATCTTAAGCGTCCAGGTATTGAAACATTTCCCTTACCTTACTCAAGATTGCAAAGCCGTGACTTGGCTAAGATTTACATGACAAATAGATTCCTCGATGTTCCAAGCGAGAAGTCGTCAAGCTCAAGAGTAAACTTTGAATTTTCTCTCGTTCGAACAATTACGATCGCTATTCCCTGTCTCGCGATAGAGTGTTTCCACGCGACTGTACCGTTAAATAAATGAATTGACTGCGGTGGTCTTCGGAGGGAAAAATTATACGGCTATCTGGTACGGTTGGTCAATATTTGTCGTGCATAACGTCGATGCAACTCCCGAGAGGCAATTTCGAACGCGAGTTAGACGTTCGCTCTCGCGTTTTCGCTCTGCTCGCACGCGATGTGAGTATTTTGGTGGCCGTTTTAAATTTTACATAAGCGCTTGCTATCGAGCAATGCTGTTATTTCAGGGCCCTGGAAGCCTCTCGCAATCTACCGATCTTGTTCGAAACAGGATGTTCAATTAAATTTCGCTAGACGAACGCGGAACATCAGCCTGGAAGCCTTACTACATTGATGAGGGATTCGATTCCTATATGTATAGGGTGTGAAAAAAATAGTGGTACCATTTTCTCACGGTTCTAATTAAATGAACAGAGATCTTCTTAAAAATTGGATGAAATCAGTTTCCATTTTGAAATTCTCTTTCTTCCTGTATACTTTATTTACACAAAATAATAAGTTTAATGGAATGGAACCCAGACCTAGCCCTTAGTCTAGGTCTATTTATTAACATTAGATACTCTAATTAATCGTATTTCTACTTTTGGCGAAAGTCTACTGTTTAACTATTTGTATTTATTAAAGAATATGTTTAATATGATTTTTATTGCATCGGCTATTTTTAAATAACATAATTGCCCGTATATATCTATAATTTTAGTTTAAACATATACTTTTTTATGTAAAAGAATGAAATGATTTTTTGTATCTCTTGTCATACTTAAAGGTTTAGAATTATGAGGTTTCCTAATTTAATTGGAGTGAATTGATGTGGATATGGAGAATAGAGTTACTCTAGTAAAAAGTTATGTAACATCCTCAATTTAATATATTTTTAATATAGTGATGAAACTATTGAAACAAATTTCAACACAGGTCTAAGAAAAGCATTATAGCATTATTGACGTATTATAACTTTCAAATGTTTTGGCACCTTGGAATGAGAAAAAGAGTTGTAAATACTTGAAATGCAATAATACAGTAATAACGTCTTTACACAATAAGTAACACCTTACTTCCTGATGCATGAAAAATACTGAACTGACGTAAGAATTTCTCGTTTCTGAAATCGGCTGTTGGCTCAAATTTTAAGAAATCTTAACACGCGGATGATACGATTACGCGATAATGATACTGCTCGAGTTGCAGTAATAAAGTGTACGGAATTAATATTAATGATGTAGCTTCTTAAGATAAACGAGTAAAAGGATGCAGAGAATGGAGGTACTTACGTACTAGATGTGAAATGGTAACGAGTATTTGGTAGGAGAACACGCGATGTAAATGTTATCTCTTCATTAGTTCTTCTTACGATACATTGTATTATTTATCGTGCTCTTGAATAAAAAAGCAAGTATTTGTTGCATCACATCGTGGCAGTAACTCTAAGTAAATAACGCATGCAAGAAGTATCGCATTCTTTTCTCATTTTTTATTATTTCTTTGATCAACCGTGCCATTTTAAGCGGATTTCTCTTACCGTTCTTTCCCTTAAAACAACAGATAAAAGATATTTCCATGGAATTTTTTCAGTCTGCGTTTTACCTTATTTTCATTGATTTTGTATTCGTTTTGGTCACGCTTAGTTTTGCAGTGATAATCACGCTGCTAGCGTTAATGTTTTTAAATTGCTCGTTTGTACCACGTTCATCGTACTTTTATGGAGCGATGTTTCCGGTAATTGCACGTTTATCTGATTAAACGATGGCTTGAATAATCACAATCATTCTACATTATAGATATATGTTTCAAGAAACTAAAAGTGTACTGTGGTGATAAAATTGAAGATTAATTTGTGCTTTAATGGTATTTTATTTATTCTAAATATGTAAAATGTCCTCTGAACCATTTTTACTGGAAAAGAGCTATTTTGTAATAAAAATATTTAAATTAGGCAAACTTTCTTATCCATTAGGTACAGTTATGAGTAAAACAAATGTTGAAATAAAATAATCAGTGTATCGTTACAGAGGAACTTATAATTTCCCTATTTGAAGCAAATTATTATTATGAGCATAAGGATTGTATTTTTCTAATTATTATAACTAAATAATTATTGTATATCAATATGTATAATTTTAAATAATTACTAAAGCAAATGGTTACGTGAAGCTTATACGCATATAGGATAGAGATGTCTTAAAAATATCTTAAAGACATCCAGTAAAGTCCTAAAAACACCCAAAAGTTGTCTTTGAAACAAAAGTTACAAAACAGTATGTCTTCAAAGCGTATTAAAAGAGATTTATAAGACATCTTAAAGACATCTAAATTAAGTGTATTAAACGTTCAGACTAAAAATAGACGTCTTTAAAACGTCTATAAGACGTTCTTTGGACATAAATTTCGGAAGCCTTTAAGAGATATGCTGTCGGATGCTTTAAAGGCGTCCAATTTATGTCGTAAGATGTTCAGGCATAAAATAAACATAAAATTGAGGTCTTCAAGACTGCTATCTGGGTATGTATGTGTGGTTGACATTTTAGGCGAACAAAGACCTTAGATTTAATGTTAACTAATTAAAGCAGTATCTATATACTGTGCAAGATAGTATGCCTTTATTATATCAAAAAAATTATAAGAATGAGCAAAAGAATATTTTTCTAATCATTATAAGCATGATTATTTTAAAATTTTGAGTTTTTCATTATAAATGATTCTTATGAGAAAACAAATATTTTCTAACATAAAAATTCTAAAATATTGACTCAAACAAGAATACGTTTCCTCGTACAAATGAATAAAAAATCTTATTCCTCGTTAACTAAAATCTTCATTATTTAGAAAGGAGGAGTATATAAAACAGAAAATATTTCCTTCACCATCACGATAAAAAAGGAAGTTGACCATTTGTGCAAATTCAGATAATCGAAATAATGAAAAAATAGACGAAAGAAAATATTTGTGAATATCAGCAATGGGAGCGATTCACCCTATATATTTTCCTCGGTCTTCCCACCTGTTCCCAATGTCCATGGGGTCCCTCGGGCACATCTCCCTCCCCAGAGTTAGGGCCACGTAAGCCGACCAATCGTTTCCTCCCTCACTGTTTCCCCACCGTTCGCGCTCGTCGACCCTCGAACGGCCCCGTATTCAAAGACTTCGTCCGGCGTCTGTCGGCAGTTAGTCGCGAGACGTTCATCGTGAAGCGCGTCCTGGCTCAGTCTCGATCGTCTCGTAACCCAGCGATCGCTCCCAACCCTCCTTATCACCCTCCGGCCTTGCGATAACCGGATCGGCCAGTGATCTTGACCCCAAATTCAACCGTTTCAGTCCTCGTTGTGTACTCGACCTGTAGACTGGTGCAACAAGTCCTGTGGCTAGCTCCCATCGTTGGGAGGTCGTTCCTTTGTTCCAGAGGAATAGTTCAGTTCGTGTAAACGTGATTCATCCACCTTCCCTAAACGCAAGTGACCGAGGATTTCCCGAGAAAGTAAATTTGAACGTTCACCAGCCAAAATGACTGAACGAAAAATCGTGTGGTGAATGGAGCAAATAGAAAGCTCCAAAGGATTCTCTTTGTGGTACAAGAGTCAAACGAAAATTGTCTCGTCTATGGTCCAAGGACTTCGAGGAATTGTAGAAAAAATTGGTGTGTTTTGAAGACAGGCACGAGATAACTGGTACGGATTATCAAGAGAAGAAAGTTAGTCTGGGAGCTGCATCCGGTTTGAAACGGCTGCTGCCCACCTTCCTCGATCCTCGCTCATCCCGGCCAGGGAATTTCGTGATTCCTCGGAGCTGGATTGCTCGACGTGTAGCGAGAAACCGTCGAAATCGATTCTGTTGGAGGAGGGACGAGAGATTCGATCGGAATGACGCGATCTTCGAGCGGAATGCCGGCACCCTGAACACTCGGATCGCGTTTTTTCCGCGCTCGTCGCTCGTAAAAACCCACAGCATGAGAGGTGTTGCGTGCACGGTGCTTCCGAAGAGTTTGAATGGATCAACTTCGAGGGTGTTTTAATCACCGTTCGGCTTGGACGATTCGCTTCTCCGCGTTTCTCGTAAGTAATTGCTTCGGAGTGTTGGTAACTCTGATGATTATTCTCAAAAGTGTGAAGCAATTTTTTTGGAAGATGTAGACAACTTTTAATGTTTGAGTGATGAAGAATTCTTTACTTAAATATTTCTATAATTCTCAGGCAAAATAGCAGGTTACGTATCACTCATTTTTTGCGTTATATTAATCAATAATGACTTAACTTAACCATTAACCATTTACGAGTCATTAGTATTAAGAAATTGGTTCTTGTGTGAAATGAAGTTATTGTCTCATTTCTTGAAAAATTATGATTTTTGAGTCACATCATGATTACAGCATTGGTCTATCTTCGAGATACATGTTAGTGTACGAAGGTTTGAGTTTCAATTCTATAGCACTGTCTTCCAGTTTACTATATTATTGTTTGTAACAATAGAAATACTACGGTTAACATATTGTCTGTTTTTAACGATATGTTGAAATTGCATTGTTGGAAAACTTATACACATTACAGAGCTAATTTTTGTTATATATCTCTGTTAACTGAATATTAAAAGTATTAAATGAGTGAAAGAAGAAAGTGACCAAGGAATAATCCTACTACAATAATAATCATTTTAACTGCTCTGGTTGCTCTAGTCTTAAGAAAAAAGTTTCTTTAATTCAATTAAAAAGAAACACTCAAACTTTTTCAGAATGTAATTTACGTCGTGTTGCTTTATAGCCACATCGACAGTTTTAGTATCAAATTTGTAATTTATTACTTCAAATTATATAAGATGGTATAAATGTATAAGATACTATTCAGTAGGAAATAAATGAGATAAAAAGAAAAACGAGGAAGCAGGAAGTTGTTCAATCATATCCGTTCGGTGATTAGAAGTACCTCTAACGATATCTGAGTTATATGTCTTTCTAAAGAAAAGTAATATAAGATATTAGAAATCCATTATATACAGAACTAAAAGCATACTCAAAGTGTTTCTAGAAAAAACTTATATCTCCTGTAGAATCGTAGTGGTTCTATTCCCCATTCGTGTTGGTCCAGAGCCCAACAACGTGATGCACGGAACGATCGAAGTCGCGACAGACTAGCATTATTTATTTCTACGCTGCAATATTATTCAAGTAACTTGAAATTGGTTTTCTTTTTCCACGATATCTCCCGTTTGTTCCGCGACAAAATTCGTTATGCGTTACAGTCTGATAGGTTTCGCACAGAATGCCAAAGGTGTTTGAACTGCATATCGGCAAACACTATAGAGGCATTAAAGAGGTTCGGTTCGACCTTTCAATGCTTCGCCCGTGTTGCAAAAACACGGAACTTTGCGTTCCGTGTGAAATTTTCCTAATTATGCGTCAGGCAAAGGATTTTCGATGTTCGATAGTTTCACGGCTAGAAGCAATTGTCCTCGGAAAACTACCGTTAAAGTGATCGTGACCTCGATCTGGTGTCTCTATAGATTCTGTATAGATCCGTGTTGATCGTCTATATATGACTGGACAACCGGATCGGCGACGTTTTACGAAATCGTTGAAAGGACAGGACCTAAACTTGACTTGGCAACTACTTTGATCTTTCCTCTGGGTCTCTGAATTGCTCTTGCGCGATTTGTTTGCTTCTTGACGCATGAAAACAGAGGGTTTGTTAATCATATTGACGTACAGCTTAAAATTCTTATTTATTAAGCTGTTTACTTTAACTAGGTTACTTAGCTTTACTAAAACTGAGAGAATATGAATGATTTAGTTGAATATAAGGATCGTATAGGTACTCGAATAGAACAAATGAATTCCGAGTGTTTCAATTACATTATCAAATTACAGTTTGCTTTTATGCGGTATATGCTACATGTATAATTGATTTTATCTTATCTTAAACGACACAGTTACCTATAGATTCTTTTTGGAAGATTTACGCCAAAATTTAAGATATTACTATGACTATCAGTTTATTGTCAAATGTTGTGGTAATATCATTTTATTGATCCAGATGTGTAGATTCATGCTTATATTGCCTATAAGCCATGAGAATTGGACAAAAAGTTCCTCTATAACTGGAGACATGTTTTCAATAAGACTAATGTTTTCATTTATTTCAAAAGAATTGATAATATCGTTTTGGATATATACACTAACGTAATTGTCGAAATTCATTTGCTGCGAAAACGAAACATTGTATAAGAGGAATACATTATACAATTTTGAAACATTTTTGGATGAGCAATCACATTACATAATCTAAAATAGCATATTATCCGGATAACTTTGCAATTAAAATTATAGTCTGGCGTAAGAGGAATTCCACGCAGTTTACTAAGGTCATCTGGCTTAACCTAGAACGCCCATAGAATAGTAACCATCGTCTGTATCAGCTGATTGAAAATTCTTACTAAAGGTTATACTTTACGTACATCATTGTCCTCATATACTATTAACTATAAATTAATCAATTATCGTGGAGCTATTTTGCTCCAAAATTAAATTAATAATATTAGCAAAACTTGACAGGTTGATGAGATTTTGTTTTTAACCCCTAAAAATGACCAAAGCTTGCTTGGTATTTCTAACAGCTTTGACAATATATAAAACATGTAGCAGAAGGTGTAACTGTAAGTCTTGAGTAGGATGTAAGTCTTCACAACACTAAATCTTGAGGATTCGATCGTAAATCTCACATTTTGAATTAGCTTAAATTGCAAAATTTGGGTACAGTCTACTTTGTACGTTTAACTCGTTTAAATTTTCGAACAGTTAATATGTTTCAAAGTTTGAAACACTTAAATTACACAGCAGATTAAATTTCACAATTTATATCAACTTCAGTTTGCTCATCATTTTATGCATCTAACAGTAGGAAATAAACTCTGTTGTCATATTAGAAAATACCAAATATTTAGTAATGATTCGATTCATTGAATTACACGAAGCTAATTAATGATTTATTAATTAGCCAATCCTATGTAATTCTGTAGTTTCTTTTTGATGTCCTATATCCATTCTAAGTAATTGAAATTTCGCAAGGTACTGAACGCATCCGACAGATTAGAATCAGAGCGAGTCTCTGTTTCGCAGAATAATCTCCATTTTTATAGACTCGTTAGACCTAAATTACTTTCAGTGCAAAAAATTTTGCAGAAGCATAATTCTGCCAATTAACTGTCAGTTAGCAAATCGTTCTTGGCGTACAATTAACGCGTTCGATTCATAACTCTTAAATTGTAGTAGTAAATTTACATACTGTACATCTATACCCGAAGAGATTTACAACCCTTGACGAGGTGCTCCAGTTCAATTCTTCTTCCTTTTAGCTCTGTTCATCGCCAATTACACTCACCCTACTAATTTTCCTAATTCTCATTCTGCATTCCCCGTTAACACGATCGCATCAGTGGTTCCGTGATTCACAGATTCCTCGGCTGTTAGCATCAGCCACATTTTATCGGTGCAAAAAGGCACAGAACTAGGAAGGGGAATATAATTGCCACGATTAACCACGAATCCGTGTAATCTCGTAGCTGCATCATAAATTTCTCGTCAATTAATTCGTGGTTGCAAGTTATGATCAGTGAATGCAACACTGGAGCAGTTACTTCATCGTCGGGCTCGTTTTTCGCTCTTCTTCTCGTTTGAAATTCGAGCAAAAAACATCACGAGGTACGAAGGATGCTCAAATCATTATAAATAGAGCCAATGTCGGATGAATTCTGAATTTCGAAATGTTCATAAAAGAAAACGACCGTCAAGGACTTTCCTTTCTGCTACCAAAGGGGAAACTGCCGAGGAATGAAGCCACTGGCGCGAATATGAATCGATTATGTCGGAAAACGTTGCTCACCATGAAGATTCCTGCTCGCACGCGCCGCCGTTTGCAACAAAAGCCTACAAGCGTGCAAGATATGCCAAAGATATTGTAAAAACTGCGATTTAGCGTTCTGACGTAAGCCAGATATCATCGTCCTGCGGTGCATTATAATATAATGCGCTGGAGTGACGACACAATCTCTGTGACTAACGTTTCGTAATATTATTTAGCATCGTCGAAACGCGAATAGATCGTCATTCTATTCGTCACACTAGTAGTGAGCGTTTTGTTAAGCAATGGAGCCTGGGCGAAAAAATTGCGAAAGGGAGCGATCCGTGGGCATCCGAGCGTCAATTGCAGTGATCAATCGAGTGGAAAGTTTCGGAGCTCAGTCAGTCTTAAGACTTTTGGGACTAAGTTCTGTACTTTTCAAAGAAACGTGCCAAAGTTTCGTCGGCATTGCAGCTTATCAGAGAATCAATTGATGTAGTAAGGGAGACTAGGGCTGGTTATTATATAATCTTTTAAATTATCGTTTCTATTTGTTTTTCGTGTCTCATCCCTATTTAGTAATTTATAAATAGTTTTCATAATATTTTGAACCAGAGATGGATAAGATTGCTGTATTGTGTGAGTTTTAATTAATTTGTATATAAAAGTCTAAATTGATGGCAAGCAGTCCAGATCTCGGAAATGGTTGCCTGAAACCAACATATTTGTTGTCACTGATGTTATAAAACTGTTGAATTATTGCTTTTCACTATAAATTTTACGATTATAATTTTGACGAATGTACATAAAGAATTTAATAGAGCACTTTTCGTCGGCTACTTTATTCAGTATAAACAATAGATCCACGTTTTCTGTGGTCAGCTATGTGAAAATAGTTCGGGACACATCAAGCAAAAGAGTTTCGTCTCTTCACTATCCAAAATCTTGTTTCTCTTATTTCTTTCACTTATTCCTTGAACTTAGCTCATTCCATAGACAAATATTCAGGAATGTGGAGTATCTGAGATCGAAATTGACTGCCGTTTATGAAGTTTTTAAAACATATAGACAATAATACCAAGTTCCTAGAAACATCTGGCAAAGATTGAAAAAAACTAACGAAGGAAGTAATATTTCACCGTTTAATTGCAATTTTTCATGCAATTAATGCTATTAAAGCGAGAACAATTGACTGTACCAAAGACTGATTACCAAGCTGGTTGACAAATTATGTAATAAATTAACTTGCTTGAAGGATAATTCTCTTCTATTCTCGGTAATGGCTACGCCAAGTATCAAACTAATATTCCTGATAAAGTCGGTCGATGCGCCGTAGGCGGCCTATTAAACTCGCGTTTGCGTCTCATTGCGTTTAACCCAATCGTTTACATCCTTAGCCTAATAAATATTACGAGAAATCATCGCGTGAATGTAACCCTTTTATTTTGAAATTGTTACCGTTGTTCTTTTGGCTTATTAATTACTGTATTAAAGTTCCGCGGTCTTTGAAAGTGCTGACGCAGAAGAGGCGTACACGTAATATACATATACTTGTTCTAATATATCTTTCTGGTTTGATTTTTTAGTGCTCTGGAATACTAGTGGTATTTTGCTATCACTGAAAACGTTATCAGCAAATTATGATAAGAAAACAAATTTTACCGAGAAACAAAATTCTTATATATCTAAAGATATAGATCGATATTAAAAAGTAGTAATATTATTTTGTATATACAATTCTAGATAGTTCCATATTTTTCTTATTAATATTTTAATATATTAACAAATAAAATTAATTTTGACTCCTAGATCTAAATGAAACCAGTTATTAGTACAAATTTAACTCAATCTAACTCAAATTCAATCCACAGTAAAACTATGTACAATAGATTAAAACAGATCATCCTAGCAAAACCTAAATAACTCTTTAATCAGGAAGTTACAACAAATTGAGATACAGCACGCAAGACAAATTTCAGTTGCCATTATCCTTTATTACATTAATAAATACATTAATAGCTTTGAAGATAATGTGCACCAGTGATATTAGTTACACAAGTAAATTTCTTCAGTGATATCGCCCTGAAACTCCTAGAAAAACTTTCAAATACCAAATGGTGTTAAACGCCATGTGAGGCTGGCTAAAAAAACTTAACGACCTATCACTGAGTGTGAATGAACCTCTTAGCCTCAAACTGTGCCTGTAGCGTATCATACGTTTTCCACGAAGACTATTAAAGCTTTTCAAAGCTTCTCTTTTTGAAAGACTCCAAAATTGTCTGTAACAACAATCAATTAATTTCACAAAAGTATATTACTTTTAGGGTACAATTCATTTTCTTCCTTCCTATTGTGTGTGTGTGTAAAGAATCAAACAAAGATAAATGCCATATATATAGAAAATTGCTTTCAACCTAAGCGTGTACATTAAAGGCTTAATAGACTCAAACATTAAACACGCATATCTGGACTGACAATGAGAAACATAAATTCTAGTCTATGACCAATAGAGTTTTATTAAGCGAGGGTTTAAAACCGATAGAGTTACCAATCCAATAGCACATAAAAGACGGTAACGACTACTGCTCTTACGTGGCGAGCGTAATCTCGAAATGGACGATCGGCTGGGGCAAAATGGAGCGAGTTCGAAGCGTGTAGGACCCGTTCAGTCGTCCCCCGTCCAGGCGATGACGTGCGCGCGGCCGGCAATTTAAAGTGTCATTTGCTTCCTGTGGAAGGGAACAACGGTCTCGTTTCGACATTCAGCTCGCCGTGGCTAAGTATTCGCGTGTGACCGTCCTAATTGCACGATATACGACACAAGCCAATCTCCCACAAACGACGCCCGCCTCGCGTTTCATATGTAGATACGCGTGTCATCGGTACACATCCACGACGCGATTATTAACGATACGTGGCCTGACTGTCGGCGAACGACACCGAGGAGAATACGAAACGAGCTTTGATTCATTGTTCGTCGCGCTACGTTTCTCCAATTGCTCTTACTTTCCGAAGGATGCGTCGCGTCGTCGCGCTCTAGGAACATCTTCACTTGGGTGGTGTCACGTTTTGAATGAAACTGAATGTGGAGCGAGAGCCAACCGGTCGCTATTCACTTGTCTACTGGTCTACTATCGCGTAGAATTCTTGCAATGCTTATGGCACAATGACAGGTCTTGTCAAGGAGCCCGCAGATGGTCAATGATATTGTTAATTCAATTTGACAATAATTTTGTAATAATTCAATCCGTGAGTTGGAGTACGGTACAAGTCTAAAAATCACATTTTGAGGTGCTTGATCCCATCATGTAGTTCTGGGGATTTACATATTTGGACCCTAGAATCCGAGTGTATTAAGTCCACTTTTTTTTCTGAATGATTTATGTACTATATTTTAGCTCTAGGGTTCAAATATTGTTTTATAATTATTTGAAAAAAACTAAGTTTAGGCTTGTGTTAAAAGAGATCGCAAAAAGTAAATAGCATAAAGTTACGGTCAGTAATTTTAATTCTGTATTGTGCCTATGGAAACAGTTGTAACCCTTAACTACAGACTCCAGTTTTGAAATCATTGTTTTCAGACTTGTGACTCATCTGTGAGACAAGTGGTCTGTAATTAACTGTTAAGAAAGCTGCTCTAGAGATGATAAAAAAATAGAATGCATTAATAAATTTGTTCAATGCTGTATCTTTATTCAATCGTGAATGATACAATTCCCCAGATTTTGTACTTTGATCGACAGAATCAGGTCAAAACTTATCTGCTCTCAACATGTAGTTTCATCGGCAGATCTAGAGATGATCAGTAGATCAGTGGAGCGGTAGGTCAGCAGTGGTTAGAATGGGACTGCGTTCCCACATCCCTAATGAAGCTAATTGATCAACACTCAACAGATCGCTACTTGATACTGGTCTCAGCGTTCTTGGGCTTCTGATGAAATTAGCTGATTTGTAGTAGTGAACATGGGGGTTAATCTTCAGATCATCGGTGGAGACAGCTGCACAATTACGATTAATTTAGTTTATTAAATCTGTTTCCAGACGAGCACTACTTATATGCATATGGGAAGTTTTTGGCAATTTCAATTGAAAAGAATTCGGGACATCTCAAAATAACGCCCAAGTGCTTGACCTTCTTGTACTAAGTCTGGTATATGGAAGTCCCCGTTTCCGCTAAATTTAAAGTCACGCACTCCCAATTACTTAACTTCTTGGACCTCGATCAAACCCCCCATGTATGATCCCTGTACTTCCCCTGGATATCCAGTTATTACAAGGAAACTAAAAACTAGAACTGGTTACAGCAAACTGGAAACACTTAAAACCGGTAGCAACTTTGAATATCCACAATATCCCATGGAATTAATTCTAAATTCCATACTCTGCATCGCAGCTGATACTTCCATGCAGATTTTGCTAGAGAACGTTCATAATTACGATTATCGTATACTTTAACAGGGAAATGCAGGCAGCATACTAGCAACATGATACAGATATCGTTGAAATTAAATTCAGTCCCTGTTACACCTCGTAAGCTAATTCGTATGCAAATTTATGTGTCATTACGCGCTATGCTGTAAGTACAGTTACATCCGTCGGGATGGTATGAAGCTGTTCTGAGGCTCGAGACGCCTTTCGAGGAATCCATCGAAGCAGATGCAACCGGCATGTGGCTTTTATCCACATATGTGCGCATCTCTGTGGGAACCTGGTGTCTAAGATTTATGGCGTACCAAGGGTCTGTGCGAACTGGTCGTTCCTTCGTAGCAAAAACTGCAATATTTGTTTAGCATGATGTGCCTGAATCGAAAGGAAAATGTAAGAAATGAGAGCATTATGTAGTGATTATAATTAACTAGAACTAAACAGATGTACAGATGTTGATCACAAATATTGGGACACATGTTGAATCAGGGCAAATATTTGGAAAAAGTTATAAAACCATTATTGAATTTCATTAAATGTTATGCATTTTGATTTTTACCACATTAGAATATCTATATATTATGACAAATAATCCATTCACAGTTGAGCAGCAGATATAATCAATCAACGAGACAAGTGGTGAGGCGGCTCAGTTTTGACTAATATTGAGTAAATTTACTCAGAGATATTAGAAAATTCATATTAATTGATTGTTATCTATATATATATGTTGACGCACACCTATTTATACTACAGTAAAAAATCTACTACTTATACATAATACTACATACTTATAAAACTTATATATAATACTACTATATACTTATAAAAAATATTCAATAGATATGCTAGGTACTGTATGAAGCTTTGCATATTTACTCAATTTACATTAAAAATATATGACTCGTTAGTCACATGAAATTCGCAAATATATTGCACACATGTTACATCTATAACGCTTCTTGATGGTAGGGTTGATTCTTGACTTCTGCTTAAGTGATAAATAAGCGAGCTCTCGGGCACTCAACCTAACATTGACAATATAAATGATCTATAATCTAAAAATGATCTCATATGACAGTTACAATGCGAGATAGATTTGACCCACCTTTGCAGGTCTTCACTGAACTGCTAAATTTACGGTACACATAATATAACTTTGTGTTATGATTCAAAGTTATGAAAAACAAAGTCAGCCAGGATTCATACAAACACCCTATATATTATAATTAAAAGAAAAACTTATCTCTAACCAAATATTAACTTCCCAGCCTCCGATTCCGCAAAAATTACGTCTAGGTTCTTTTGTCTCGTTTTATCGGTTTCGCGATGGTCGTGTCGAATCCAGCCTTGAAGCATTTTTGTTGTTCCATTCATATACATACATATTACACATGTATTTCTGAACCGAAAATCGACAGATCGTATGTACATACAGACAAGGTGTTTTTGCTGTGATGTTTTCATAGCGGTACTGCCTTTGAATCCTCAGGCAGGAGGATCACCCTGTATAATACTCGCTATTCTTGCTTGCTGCCATTTTCAACTTTAGTCTACGCAACCTTATGGTTATAACGATATACATATCGAAAATGTATCTCAAAAGTGACACAACTCAAAAAAGAATGTTTTTCAGGAGAAGCAAAAAAACTACTTATAAGCTTAGGAGCAAATTATTTACTAAATACATCCTGTTGACGTAAAGAATAGTTTCACTTAATGAAAGTTATCTTACTTGAATAAATAGTTTAAAAAATAGTTGTATTATTTACATTAGATGATTTTCTTATCATTACTTAAATAATTTGTAATTTATATTTCAAGAGTTCTTCAAATAAACTATAATTTTTATGTTTATCTAGTGAGATTTTTGTAATGAATAGAGATGTATTTATTAAACTGATTTATTATAGCTGTAACTCAAAAATCATATTTTTTGAGTTGTCACTTTTGAAGAACACGTGCAATGTGAAACATATGGCGATTAAAAATAGCCTGCGCTTATGTATGGGAAAATTGATTGATATCTTCCCATAACTAGGCGGCTCTTCGTCGAAATGGCGAGCGTTTTGTTTGAAGACGACCTGCAAGGACGACTTCATGGAAAGTCTGAAGGAGAGAGCGGTTGATGCTGTTGCTATACGTGTCTGCTCCAATTGCGATTTCTCGCTTACGCGTGCTAATTAACCCTAATTGCAACGGGTGGAGACGGGCGAAGACGAGTGAAGACGGAAGAGGACAAAGAGCGAGGCAGGAACGGAGTCCTCCGATTTCACTCGGCCACGGATTCTTCTCGTCGATCCTCGCGATTCGAGAGTGAGATACGTACCATTGCTACGTATCGTCCGCGATCATGTACAGCTGCACACGTACGTGTCACGCATGCCTGAATCCTTTCAACACCGAAAGTTCCGTGTTTCGTCTGCTCTTGTAGACCGCTATTACGTGTAGCACCACGCGCGGTTATGTCAAACTCCCCCTCGACGCTGGTTAATGCCGTCTCCCGCGTATTACGTCTTCAAATAGCGGACCGATGGGATGTGACGGGAGACCTCCGAGAGCCTCCGCTCACTATCGCCGGAGCAACACGAATGGGATGTAAATCTGCGGTTTATTCGAGAATAGTTTCCTTTTTAGCACAGTGCGACCTTCTTATTATTTTTTGTACAGTAAATCTTGGGTAGTTTAGTTTCAAACAGTGTAAGAATGTATTCAGGGTTTGAATTTTTAATATTTTTTTTCAATTCCTTTTCTCTTTGACGAAGTATGAGATTACTTATCTAGCACTCGGTGCTTTTAAAGCGTGAAACAATATGATCATAGATTGTAAGTAACAGTCAGTCAAGTCGAAGTTATAAGTAACTATTGTTGAAACAACACGAGTGAGATATGAATCTGCGGTTTTTCTAAAAATAAATTCCTTTTTTAGCATAACGTGACCTTCTGATTATTCCTGTTGTATTTAGTTTCAAGTGTGAATGCACTTGGGATTCATACATTGAATTTTTTCATTGTAACTTTTTTTTGACGAAGTATGAGACATACTGACCTGTCACGTATTAGGACTTTTGAAGTGTGAAGTAATGTGATCAGAGATTATAAACAGCAGTCATTCACTGTCACTGGATCAACATGAGCGAAATGTAAATCTGCGTTTACTCTAAAAATAGTTTTTTTTTCTCAATCTAGTGTAACCTTCTGGTTGTTTGTCATATATTGTTGTTTCAAGTTGTGTCTCAAATAATGGATGTTCGGTATAAATTTTTAATTTTTTAAGAAAATTCTTTTCTTCTCTGATGAAGAATCAAATAAGCTTATCAGTCACAGTTATATGTTATGATTTTAAATTGTGAAGCAAAGTGATAAAAGAATAATAAAGAGTTTAACTAAAGATAGAATCGACTAAGGACGGAGCTTAAATTTGTCTGAGAGACAGAAATTATTAATCAAAATAATTTCTTCTAAATATACTGTGAAATATTGAATGTTATTCGTATATTATAGTTGCAAGTCGTAAAGTGATGCAAGTGGAACGTTTTAAGAGTCTATGCATTTCTGCCAGACTGATGTGACTGGGGTGTAAATTTTAGTTTATTCAGGACATTACAAAGTAACAAAAATAGATTTTTCTTCTTAGTGTGCTATAAAGTACCCTCCCTCGCTTCTTATAACTTCAAATAGCGTACTGACATGTTGTAGGAACTTCAAAGAAACTAAATATAAAAATAATGAATTTCTTCCTTTCTTAAAAAAGGAAAACAATTTTTCCTTTAACTGGTTTTTAAAAAAAAATTTTTTTATTTTAACCATTTATCATATGTTACGTATTAATTAATATCTACCAGAAGTTTGCTATATATGTATAATGATATGTTAAGTGTTTCCTCGTTATATTTCACTATCAGTAAGCTTATAGCGAGAAACATATTTCTGATTGTAAGACAACTCATATGCAGCTAACTTATTGTTATTTTACATGAAATTACAAATCGTTTTCTTCAAATAATTCTATTATAGTGACAAAATATTGTACAGCAAATCAGTAACTCATACAATTCTTTAATCGCCAACTCATGGTTACAATAACCATTTCAATCACCTCGAACCGCAGTGCTAGATACCGCTATGTTTTTTTCGCGATATGGGAAAGAAGGTTTCAAAGAAATAACAGTTATATGTTAAGCAGCGGTATTAGCATACATAATTAAGCGGATGTTGAAAAGAAACGTTGGAAGTCAGTTCCATCATCTGGCATTCAGAAACTAAAATTATCGACGAGCCGCGCAAACTTCTAAAGGTGCGATAACATTCATGTTCATTGACTTATACGGTCCCCATGTTCAGGTATCCTTATTATTTTTAAAGTTAGCTGAGTGTCCGCTAGAATTCATAAAACTCAGTCATCGTCCAATGAGATACCGCAATCAAAGGTCGTAGAATCTTTATCAGAATCCGTCGATGATACGTGGAATAGGTCGTTCTCCTCTTTACAAGCTTCTATGTCATCTTGGTTATGTACATTGACTGGCGGCGGATTAATCCCGCTGAGAATCGACTAATTTATCGACGAGCGTGGAAAAATGGTTAATAGCAGAAGCAAGTATCAAACGAAGGACGTAGGCGCGTATAAACGCTGGGGAAGGACGTTCCTTTACCATGACGAATCTTCGTTCTCAGAAAACGTCATAATCGTCCAACACTGTTCCTCTTCGTGTCATTTATTCTTCGTGTGAGAAATGATCAAGTTATCTATATTATTTTGAGCAGCTTTTGTACAATTTTAGTAAAAAGAAGTTCAGTAAAATATCTCCTATATGTTCATACAATCGAGAAAATGAATTCACATAAATATAATTTTACAAACTTAGAGATATCTTACTTAATATTTCTTCAATAGCTATAATATTATAGTTTATGTAGGTACTCAGGTAGGCGATATTTTCGGAGTTCTGATTTTTGCACGTCTTAAATCTTGAGATTTCAATGATTTTAAGTCGCCAATAAAACGAAACGAAAAACTATCGCACACTCTGCCTAACTTTTTCATCGAATTTATAATTTTAAAAAAGGGCGCGAATTTAGAAAATATTGGGAATTGAATCATAGGAAAGATTAGGAAGTGGAAGTAGGGAGTGTCATCGTGTATTGCGTTTCTACTGAATTATCGATACTTTGGCGCGAAAGCAGATTAAATAAGTCTTAGGCTAATTGGTCGACTAATCGAGCCCCAGGGTCGTGGTGGTGCGAGATTTACGCACGAGCAACTGCATAAATCGGCTCGTAGTAACCAGGCACGATCTTTTTCCTCGCGTCCTGTTGTAATTAACGTTTTCAAGGATAAATTATACACGGATGGTTTCTAAAACTGCTTGGAAATAAGAGAAGCTGTTCTTGGAGAAGCAATAAGACGACAGTGATTCAAGAAAATTACTAATTATTTGGAAAAAAGAGACAGGTGTCTCAGATACTGTGATCTCAATCTACTAACCGCTAGAAATTTACCTGTCTTACAAGTCATTGAGCGACTAAACTGGTAGAGTTCCCATTGCATTGTGTGGTTAGCGCAATTACGATAAGTGTTAACGCGGTGGCGATGCAACATGTGAGTTCCTACTATCTAGGGCTAAAAATAATGCAAGCAAGCACCAAATAATGTCAAATATTTACAAGTCGAAAAAAATTAGAAAAAATTAATTAACGAAGTGTTAAAAAATTAAATATGAATGTGCTGGATATTTTACTAAAATTAATGTCCTTTTCCTACTTTCATATATTAATGAATGTTCGTATATTAATTTCCATATGTATGTTAATGGGGCCACAGAATTTTAAATGAAGTAATGGAGATTTAATTGCATGACATTTCGCGTCGACCACTAGCCAATAGCCCCAGCAGGACTTCAAATTATACGTAATATATATATTTTATCCTTCATGTAGACTCCTCTTCTTGCTATTTTCTTTGAATACTATTAATAAAGAATCAAAATTCATTTCCGTCGGATTGCACGCAAACGAAAACTCTAATTAAACATAGAAGCATTGTTACAGGGTCTTCCGCTAATTGTAAATTGGGACTTCCGCTAAATAATTCCACACTTTGAATTTAATCCTCAGTTCCTTGGCATACAATTTAATAAATTGTATAATTGTATTCATATACACAGTGGCCAAAAAGAAAACAATTTATGTTTCTATAAAATTAACTTTTAGCTAATTTATTGGGTAATCTCATTTACAATGATTCACTTTTAACTCTCTATTTTACTCTCTGTATCTCAGCATTATACACCATATTAATTGAGGATTGAATCATTTTTGTAAAACGAGTAGATTGCTAATGTATGTTCTGAATTCTTCCAGAAACACTTTTTTTCATAGGTAAACTGCAGATGTTTATGCATTTATAGGAAATTTAAATATGCAATAGAGTACAGAATGCATATAATATGCAAAAATGTAGGTAATAACATTCAAAGAGTGACACAAATATCTGTTAAGGTCCAGTTGCTCCACTTGTGTTTATACAAATAGAAATTTGCATGAACATCCGTAGTCTATTCGCGGAAAACGTTTGACATGCCAGAAACAATTATATCGCACCCACGTTACACGAGAAAACTGTTATAAGTCAAAAATATGTACTTTCTGAAAACAGCAAAGAGAAAATGTCTATTTGTAAATTCATTCAATTATGGTATTTTGAAACATGTGCTAGCTAAAGTTTATTATACAAATTTACTATAAAGTTTACTATACATTCCATTGTTTAGTGTAAAAAATGGTGTACATATATAAATGTACTAACAACTATACATAGTTGTAGCTAAAAAAAAACTGCACTACCTTTTTTATTAAACTGGGCATTTATTAAGCTGGGCCACCAGCGGATAATTCGTGAAGACTGATGGTAAAGAATGTTTGCAAATAGTTCGAACACCAAGTGGACATCAAGAACATTATGTGAAGAGATACTTACATGAACAGAGGATCTCTAGTTTTAATTTCCATACTGTTCGCGAACTCTGGTGTATACACACCTTTAAGATTACAGTTTATTGAATATGTAAACACATTGCAAATGTGAAGGCTACACTAAATTGTTTTACAAGTTAAATTTTCAGGTAAAAAAGTTCTAACGTTAAAAAACATAAATAGTCACTACTCTTTTTACTAGAAGTTACCCTGCGCGATTAAAAAAAGAGTTGATAATTTTTTATTTATGACTGTGAGTTCTTTCGCAGAGCTGCAATATATCAAAGAATCAAATAGATTAATATTCACCACACTGCAAATTCTACTAAAGAATCTGTTTCGTATATTTGATTAACATTTTAGGTCAGATGAGATACTTTGTACTGAATAAATCCTACCATTTATAAACTTTCGACCAATATAAGTAACAATAAGAATAACACAAAGTACCAGATCTTATTTTAACTTATTTAAAGAAAATCGTATAAGGACATCGAAAAATTTCGCGGCATTCGACGCATCAATATTCAACACTTCAAAGAGACTTCATGCGTGTAGCAGCCTCGATTAGTTCCGGCGCCACAGTTGCTATTTAGCTCTCCAGTAAAGTCTAGATCTCCACGTTCCTTTGAATTTGTTTCATAAATAGACTTGGAGCGTAGGGTGAAATATCTCGACGTTAGACGAAAGAACATCGCCTGTAGTGAGCAGTCTTCGACGGAGGGGCGATGTCCAGGTAGAGGGAGGTGCAAAAGGTGAAAAACAGTTTGCCATCAGCATAACCGGTTTCACGTGTCCCGAGTGCGCGTCTCTGTTTCTCCCGGCCTGGCGTGGCTCGATGCAATGTGTTTCGGGCAACGGGGGTTTTCTTCATCAGGATCCCTCGCTCCTCTCGATCATAATCGATCGCTGGCTGCTACCGGTGCTAGCGTTCTTGTACAGTTAAGCGTATCAACTGGTTTCTCGTTGAGAGCGACCTGGCTAGTTTGATTTGCATCGCATCTTCCTTCACGGTTTCCCTTATGGTCTTTGGCGATAAGTTTGCCATGATGATTCTGCGTGTCGACAGTTGTCGACTCCTGATCATTTTAGAGGGAAATATCTTCGACTCTAGAGAGTTGGTACATTTTATAATCTGCGTTAAGAAAAAGGATAAATATGAATCGTTGAAACTGTTCTTCAGTTGCGTCGATTCGGTGATTATGATAGTACATATGATTATATAGTATAGTCCTACTTACAAAACTTGTTATAAACTTGTTACTGCGAAGGTAATTGTAACAGTGATATCTAAATATATCTAAATTTTCATTTGTATAAACCAACATTTTCAGTAAGGAAGAGAAATCAGATTAATGACAAATAGCACAGAGGATTAATTTATTTTGTAACAGTTAAACCAAATCATTAATATTTATATGATGGTGCAATTTCAAGGGCCACTCTATATATTCAATATGTTTTGGAGTTATTTAAAATAAATGGGTTGTCATTTCATCTATTGTCATTTGTCACTTATTTTTGTATGAGCTAAAAATGAGTTACCAGTATAGGGGTTGGAGTTAGAAATGTGTTCTTCGCTGTAAGATTATACTCTCGCTAGAAGCTCCTTACTACGTTAGTATGTTTTCTTTATTTTGGAATTGTTTAAATCAAATTAGTTGCAATTTCATGTACTATCATACATTGTTTCCATATATTGAACTCAGAAATACCTACGTCCGTCGCTATAAATTTACTAATAACGATGTATGAGTCTACAGGGAGAAAACATTGCACTTATATGTATGTCACGTTGTCTTCAAAATGTAAGAAGCAAGCAGAAGCTATCGATTTCCAACTCAAATGAGAAGTAATCATTCATTAGTCAGGAACCTTTGGTGAAATCAGGAACTTTTTTGTCTAGACATCTAGGTCTAAGCAGTAGAAATTTTTAAACAATTTTCGATTTATAAAAGCTCGTAATTAAAATATCTCAAACGTGATATAGTCAAAATTGCACTAATTAATACCAAACTTATATTTACTATTTCAATTTCTGTTCAAGAAAAGAGAATTCTTATCAACCCGCAGCATTTGAGCGAGAATTCATTATAACTGTGCTGTTCCAATTTTACTAATTCCTTTTACTTTTCAATACTTCCTGAGATATTCACGCACATATCTAATCACGTGCGACCAATTAACGAACAAATAAACAAACTCGTGAAAGCAGCGACGGCGTCAGATATAACTACTCAACTAGTAAATAAAGTTCCTCTAAGCTCTCACCTTTATCGTTCGCGCGATTGTTGTTTTTTACTTTTCATATCGAGTTTGTCTGTTAAAAAATACGAGGTCATTTGTATCCGCGTACGGTCAAGGATAATCGTAGCGTTGGCTGAACACGTAATCGCACCTCGAGCCTGATGGACACCTCTTCCAGCATTTAGTTCATAGTAATACTCGTTCTAGGTGAGCGATCACAGTTTCATAAATAATAACGCTCGTTTAGTGGTATCCCCGCGAATAGGAAAAGCCTTGAGAATATCCATGGTCGGAATTAGAGATTTGCAGTCTATCCCATGAGCTTGAGAAGTAAAAATGATTTTTTAGCGTCCATTGGCTTTTTAATCTCTCACCCATTCTGAAGGAAGTTCTCGATTACGACCTTGACGTTTTACCGGTTGCATCAAAGCTCTGGGGCGAATCTTCTTCCCAGTTATTATGGTTTTCCTCTTGGACGATGGCAGCCAAGACAGGATAGTGCCTGTAATAAAACCTCCCGCATCCGGATTAATGGGACAAGGAATCTTCAATTAACGGAGCAGTCACTTTTGTAATACTAAATTTCATTTTCTTAACACGTTCGTTACTAACATTATATACTGTATGTCCATTTTAATTGAACTCGCTGAAATATCTTAGAAGGGATTGAAAACAGCAAAAATTTGTTACTAAAAAAGTTGTGTGGTTTGAATAGGGATGTAATGTGGTGGAATTGGTATAGGTGATGGAATGGGAGAAATCTCAGTGACAAATTAATTTTTTTAAGTAGAACCGTACATTTTTTGTTCGTACTATTATAGATCGTTTTAAGACTAATTTAATGAAGTGTTACACTATGTTACTTCGTTTTATGGTACTTTGCAGAACTTTAAAAATCCGCGGGTCTGATCAATGCATATTGCTCGCTTTCAGCAAGTCGAACCCCATTTGACTGTGACGCTAGTGCAAATTAGAGTACTCAACTTTTTGAAAAATCTCTACCTTCTCCTTCCTAGATAAAGAAGTTCAGTGACATCCAATAAATATTAATGGTGGTCAGGCGAATTTCTAAAGAACTATAAATTACTTACTTTTAATTAGTTTTATCAATGTGTTTAATTTGAGAAATCGTGCTGAATTACACTCTCTGCATACATCTTGCATATAATTTCTAATATTCGTTGCGTTATCCTTCATTTAACAAGAATAGTTTCCATTTATCTATCATTGTCCTACTAGACAGTGTTAGTGTCATATTAAATCGTTATAATCAAAATTAATTTGATCAAAGAAAAAAAAGTATACATTGTATGTAGACTACACATTTTCCTTAGAAAAATAAATTTATTGTTAGAATAATACTTGTTCGAATAACAGATTCTTCAGATAGTAAAGTGTTTGCAATTAGAGGATTTAAATAATCGGTATTTGGATAGGCGAAGCCTTACTGTATAAATTTCCTACGCTCTTAATTTCGGCAGCATCATTAACAATTGCACTGCGTCTGTTTCAGACGCAGCGGATCCCTACGTCAGCGTGATCCAAACCGGAGAGAAGGACAGGATCATTCGATCCATACGCAGCTAGTCTATATTCAATAGCCCTGAAGATGTTGCAAATTTGCAGTGGCGGCGGGTCCAGGTGCGCCAGACGCGCCCTGGTCTTCGTTTTCGCCTGGGGTCTAGTGATGATCGCAGCTGTACAGTTTCGTCACGTGGAGAACAGTCTTCGAGAGACACCTACGGCTGAGGAGGCAAATAGTGACCTGCTGGTCGAAGACGTATACCGACATCGGGAGCCTGTAATCAACAATCGTGGCTCCTCGAGTCTCGGCCTGTCGAGGTATCTATTGCAGAGATCTCCTGCGGAGGCCAGCTTCTCCAATTCCGCTGGTTCTGGCCTGCTCACAACCTTGACTACTCTATCCAATAGTCCAACTAGGAACCCCTTAGAGCTAGAGCCTCTATTAGACAAGAGACCAGCAAAAACCGAGGAGGAGCTGATCCAGGAGATAGAACAGAGGCTACCTAGCCTACCTCTAGCGTACTGGAACAAGAACAGCAAGTACACCAGTGCGCAGAGCAAAGTCAAGAGCAACGACAGCTGCTCCAACCTGAGGTACCCGTCTATTTACGACATAGAGTTCAATAACGTCTATTGGCAGACGATGAGGACCAGCAACGGGACCTTCCAGTTCTTCGGCGCGTTTTACGATCGCCGAAAGTTGTCCAGAATCGGGCCAGCGATCAGAATCGTCGGGATGATCGATAGAATCGAGCCCACGGTGAAAACTCACTGTCAATTGTGGTACGACGGAGAAAGGGAACCGAAGGTGGTTGAGACCTTGGAGTACAAGTACATCTGGTACCCAAAGTGGGGCAACTACAAGCAAGGCATTTATCAGCCCTACGTGATAGCCTGCAAGGTGCCTCAGTCCCACTGGTTGAAGGGGCCACCAGCGTCTGTGTCCATGGTCGAAAAGCCTTGCGACACACCCAGCAACAATCTCAGGGTGATTTACAATAAACCGGAGCGCAAGAAAGATTTCGCGGTCTGCGTGAAAGGCTTGGACTTTCTTCACGAGGACCTGTCGGTCAGGCTGGTCGAGTGGATCGAGCTGATCACTCTGCTGGGCGCGGACAAGATCTTCTTTTATCAGCTCCAGGTGCATCCAAACGTGACGAAGATTCTCGATCACTACCAGAAACTAGGAAAAGTGCACGTAACACCGTTAACGCTGCCTGGTGGACAGCCGAACGTGCCTGCCTTCCAGCACATGTACCTAACGAAGAAAACTAATCACAAGAGGCAGAACGAGCTGATCCCCTACAACGATTGCCTTTACAAGCATATGTACGAGTACGAGTACATCGCCTTGTTGGACGTAGATGAGGTGATCATGCCTGTGCAGGACGCCACGTGGCAGGACCTGATGAAGAGGGTGCTCACGAAGGCGTTCAAGATTAGGAATGAAACGCGGGCTTCCTATAACGTGAGGAACGTTTACTTCCTCGACGACCTGCTGCACTCTCATGGTTACTTCAAGGACATTCCAAAGTAAGTGACATTTCTACTTTCTAATGAACAGTCATTGGTGAGGTGTTTGTAGGGAAAATGATTTTGTGGGATACTGTTACATATTCTTCGTTTTATGTGTGTTTTGTTGTTTTGAATTAATGCGTAAGTTCCTACTACGTCACTTGTCCTTTTTAATCTCGTTGCACGTACACTATCCTTCATAAGTTTTTGGAGATCTGATAAAACCTAATCAAAACTTTTATATCTCTCATTTAATGAAAGTTTCATTGAATGGATTGTTGATAATGAATGTTATTGGTTAAATATTAAAACTTTTATTAGCAAACGGAAGATTATTAATGACCTAAAGATAACACGTAGTAACTGTCACAATCACCCGACTTTCTGAAAGAGAGTTATTGTTGGCAATTTTATTATGTCTCTCAAGTACGTTATATTTTTTGAAACTTTTTCTTTGAAGAACAAGAATATAATGAAATGTAAATCTATAACGAAGTATTGAGAATAAAAATATGTGACTTATGTTAGTTTACTACAACCATAGACATGCATATTATTACAAACCCTGTATGGATGATAGCCAAAATCTAACAAATGCATATATTCAGAAGGTATCGTAAAACTCGATACAATGACTGTCTGTTAGGAGCAAAGATGAATTTTTCAATAGATTTTTGTCTCAACTTACAAAGCAAGTACTACACAAGAATGGCTATGGAATAGTAACCTTAAGTTTATTAAGATTATTCTTTCAATATCCTATATTTGAATCCATTGGATTGCAAATTGTAGTTAGAGTTAGAAAATAAGCTCTACAGAATTTTCTATGGAAATTTGAACAGTTTGAAGAAAGCTTTTGCATCAGCAACAACCTTGCATCAAAACTGAGTGGTCTTTTAAATAAAACCCTTGAATTATTTTCATCATAACATGTATTAAAAGATCCTGATTAGTTAGAGATCAAATGCTGTCATCAAATACTATTTCTAACAGCACTTCTGGCAAGTCTAGGTAATTTAGTAAGAATATTAATGTTAATTCCGAATTGTATATTTCATCACAACGTCTGAGGAGTCTAAATTTGTTCGCAGGTATATGCACATGCTGCAGCACGTCTATCGCTCGAAGAACTTCACGAAGCCTAATCAGTATATCAAATGCTTCCACAATCCCGAGAGGGTGGTAACTCTCCACAACCATTTTCCTTTGGCTTGTTTGGGCGCAGGATGTACCAGTTATCCAATAGAGACGGAGGACGCTCAACTGCAGCATTATCGTGCTGACTGTGTCAAGTCTTTGAAGAAGACCTGTGTCGAATACAGAGAGAACAGTGTGTTGGATACGACGATCTGGCGGTACAGGGATCAGCTGATCGAAAGAGTCACCAGGACTCTGGAGACTCTCGGCTTTTTTGGACCAAGCTAGCGGGAGAGAGGTGTCCTGACTATCGAATTTCTGTTATGTGTGTTAGCCTTCCTCCCCATGTCCTTTTCTTCGACTCGCTCATGCAACGGTCTGTGGTGAAAACTTTGCTCTTCGAAACGCCGTTGAGGATACGCCGATTGCTTCGACTCTGGAGAACTTGAGATGGGCCACTCAAGTTTCATTGCTTTGGGGAATTCGGTTGGACTGGTGGAAGGTGTACCCTGTTTCCTTCGTTAAACTGGGTTCCTTTTTTTATATTTTAATTAACCAAAGTCATGTTTTGGTTGTTTGCTGATATTATATATGGTATCCCAAGGATTTTTGGTCAGATTGTGCTCAATACGTATTTCTTGAGTGCCTGAGGTAAATTTCAAGTGTAGGAGATAAGTGAAATGTGTACGAAATACTGGCAGCTATTTAAATTTTGTAGAAAAAGTTACATTAATTGAGTAGCTTAAAGTTTCGATCACGTTTCTCTACTTGAACTTACTGCTTCAGCTTTTTGCTTCTCAAAGAGATATTATATAAACAATGAGGAGTGCTACAAAAAATTGCTGAAGCGATGCTGAAGAAATTAAGTTCATGACTTTGAGCAGTCATTTTGACTTTGTTTCGAAGCCGAGCTTCAACACTCTGTATTTGGTATAATCGATATTATCCATTGAACTTTGGGATGCTCTACATACTTTTTCGCTCAAGATTCCCCAGAGAATTCTTTTTCTCTTTTCAAAGGAAATCAACTTTGTATGTATTACTTCTTATCGCACTTGAAGATGAAAAGGCTGTGTAATGACGGACGGAACTTATACATGAAACTGATTAGGATAATTCCTAGAATAAGATAGTGTTATGCTTTTCCCATTTGTGCCACTTGATGAAGGGAAACGTTGCAATTTGTAGAATTTGATTGTGTAACTCGTAGTAAAAAATTGCTCTCGAGCTTTACAACACTTGATACAACAGCCACTATACTCCCTGTTGGATTGAACGAAATCAAATATTTTATGGCGATATAATAACTGTCATCATATTCATGCAGAAAAACAGTAACTATACTGTAACGAATATTTCGTAGAACGAGAAAATGAAAAACTGATCCTACGAGAAGAAATTGAAAGTAAGGGGAATTTTTACAATTTCTCAGATTGGTGCAAGATTTGTCGACAAATTCGTGAATCATTTGATTCAACGATCATAAGTATTATAAGTGGACAAGAGTCGAGGAGGATCTTTCATTTTTGTCCCCAATGTCATCAGCTTCTATTTAATGAGTTCACGCGAGATTGTGTATTGTGAATGTACGATAATCTAACTATTCTTTCGTCCTAGAAAAGGAAGGATGCTTCGTGTGTCGATCAATCGAGATATGACAAAGTTAATAAAAAGAAGGGAAGATTGATTAATCGATGTCCGATCTCGTCCTACTTCTTGTTACTTCATTGAATATGCATTTACCGAATGCTGAGACTTTATTTTTAATCGAGTTGCACCACTTGTTAGTTTTAAATAGTTAAATAGATTTATTCCTTCTGGAGACTAGAACTCGCAGTATACTACATCGTTGCGTTTTTCTTTTTTTAGTGTGGAAGATCTATAATTGACTCATTATAGTTATGCTATAACAGATCATGCAGAAAAGTGTTGATTGCGAGAATATACTCGATAAGATTGCTAATTGTGAGCTTAAGATTATCAATTTAAAAAATTATTTTCAATTATGAAATATTGCTTCCAGTTGTTCAATTGTATTGCATTTTAAAATTGAATTAAGCTACTCCATGTATTCGATAATTATTTCTATTGAAAGATCAGTGTACTGAAGTAGAGTAGAAGTGTAAAAGAAGAAACTTATTTCTCTTGATAATTCAATCATAGAAAATTTTCGAAATTTCATCAAATTTCTGGGTTTCACTATTTATAAAACAACATATGAATAACTGTTCGGAATTTGTGTTTTTTAACATTTTGTATTCATTTTATGCCTAGAAAAGAATCTTAAAATAAGTTCTAAAATCTCTTTTACTAAAAAATAATTTCAAGAAATTATTCTTTTTCTTATTTTTAAAATTTTAATCTCTGCTTCGTAATATGTTTCATTATTTAAAACAGTCTACATATGAGACAATATTATATTTGGTACTCTTAAACCCATGATGTATAACTATATCTAGTACATCCTCGCTGTAAACTAACGACTGCATTTATTGAGAGATTACAAAAATTTTCTGTGTGAATACTTGTAACTAGAAGTTTCCTGTTTTACGAATGTAAGTTGAGTTGATAATCGAGTTCACGGTGGTTACGAATCAAATCAATTAAGTTCGATCAATACAAATACATGACGCGTTATTGTTAGTGATTCCTATACCACAGTTTATATGGCGGCAGTAAAATAATATTTCCATGCATGTAGCTGCATTAATATTACACAATCTAAAAGAAAATTCACGTAACAACAAAAATCATAAAAATCATCTTGATTGACTGACAATCAAAATCGTGAATAAGTCGGTTAAATGAAATTAAAAGAATTTCACATTTATTTATAAACTTTTCGTACGAAAGTTTCTAAAATTATTCAACGAATAGAATCTTGAGAGTTCCATAAAGAAATCAAAACATTCTTCTACCATTATGCAATCATTTCCATGTTATAGGGAAATCAAAGTTTCTGGTCGTTTGACTTCCTCCGCGCGCTATCTGAAAAAGTCACCAATGAAAGCATATCCGTGAAACGACCCCAGCTTACGACCCTGTTGTATGCGTTTTTCCTTCGTGCATAACTATCGAGAGCCAGCTCTCAACATTCTTTTCTCTACTCTTTTTCGCATGGTGAACCTCGATCGCTTTCTACGCGATACGATCGATTCGCTCGACATCCTAGAACCGTCGATTGTTTTTATCACAAAGTGAGAGCGCGATTGACGTTCCACCATGAATTTAACGACATTCAAGCGGACAAACGGTCCTCGAACCGATTATATTTTAAATAATAAATATTTATGCTCACAGTGGTCTGATACGTTAATCAACTAATTAGATCGTATTATGTAAGAACACGTGGCATATCACGATGTCCATAGAAAGCGATTGCGATGATCAGACTGATAACGATATTCCTGTCTATATCTTTGAATATTTACGCTCGGTTTTGTCGATTCTCCTCTTTCAACATTTTATCATTTATTAATCGTCGCTTTAACATTCGGTTACCGAATGGCATGATTTAATTTCTGTTTTATATAAGCTTTCCTGATGGAACCGAGCATCGAAGTGCCTAAAATCGATGGACGCAGTACGCGTTCTCGGCTCAGTCGACGATCGACCTTTATATATATATGTAAATACACTTGAAGAGTCGGTTGGGATAATTAATAAACTATTACGATACACTCATACTTTCCTTTTTGCAAGCGCATTATTGGTATAAATGATCATATAATAAAAATTCTTACAACTACCTAATCGCTTCCCTGTCTTATATAGTCTAGGTGTAGGTATCTAAACACCCCTATTCCATATAAAATTATTGAATTTTTAAATTAATTATCATTTGTATTTTTGCGAGAAATTTATCTTGGAGTGTCAAAAATTTCTTTATAGGACAGAGTATTGAAAAAGTCTGGATAAATTTTGAACGATTATTAAATAAAGTCTGTATTAAAATCAAATTCGTTTTTGATAATAAACTAAACAACTTTATTAAAATTAATGCTTAAATTGCACACATTAGTAAAACTGGAATTTCGTAATAAAACAATAATTATTCAAAAAGATTAAACTATTTTATCCTTTGTGATTTATATTTCAAATATTTCCCAAAACACTAATGTAATTCTAATTTCTACCACTAGAAGCATGATAATATTCTTTTATGCTGAGTCGGTAACGTTGCATTGATGTTAAACTCCGTAAGAGGGTACTCGAATCTACAGAATCAGTTAATCAGTCACATTGAAATTCAGAAAATTATTTTGAGTATATCACTTAAATATTTAAATATGTCAACAATTAAATTATTGATTTACTGAATTCAGTGTGCCAAAGTATGTCACAAGTTATATCTCCACGAGAAAATTATAGTGTCTATTTTACGTTTAAATACACAATTTCTCCCGCTCATTTAAGTAGCCATATTGGTTTTCAAATTGCGCGCGACGTCATTTCGTTTCTGGACGTGTCAAGAATGAGACGTTTGTACCTTTCGTCCTTTCGTGTTAAACGTGTTTAATCCTGTTTTTACTGGTTTCTATTCACTTTTAAAGGTATGTGTTTTTAACTTTAACATACTATCTCATGTCTGATTAAAAGATTGGTATCTCGCATTCATGAATTCTACAAACACTCGGTAATACGTTACAGTCAATATTTTTTTATATTAGTTAATTCATGTAGATTGAGCAAGTACAGACTGCCATTTCCATTCTTATATCTTTGTAGGGATGTAAGTGTAGTTAAAGCAATATCTACTTTTCTAAATTTGGCATTCTTTTATATTGCTTGAGGCAATTTATAGAAGTCTGTGAGGCAAATAAAGTATAATGACTCTGAAATTGAAATAACGCTATTAACATTTCTGCAAAAGTTAATAGAATGTACTCATTTATAATGTATTTCATAGGTTATAGTTATAGTTTTATAAGTCATGGCTACATTTTTGTCGATTTTACAGCAAAATACAAAGTATTGTATTTTAACAGTTGTTTTATTAGATGTTATAGTATTTTGCGTTCTGTGTAACAGGTGGGTGGTAGAAGAGCTTAAGCAAATGAGGTTCGACATTTTCGAAACTAAAACAATATTCTCGAAGTTGAGAATGCAGACCACTTCGAATGAGATGACGTCGAAGTACAGAGTTTATTGCACAAGTAAGTGGTTTCGCTATTTTACTTCGAAAAATTTTAAAATTTGTCGGATTTTTGTGGATTTCACATATTTAATACATTTATCGAATACTTTGGAAGCGATAATATATGATTCAAGTAGTACCGTAAAATTTTGTAAAAATCGTAAAAATGTGTTTGCAAACGATAATATTCTTTTAAGTGTTAAACAAGTCACAAACGTTGTATTGTATAATTTGTAACAGACAAGTTTTAAAGTGTAAACTTTAAACTAGTAAACCAAAGACATGAGTGGAAAACAAGTGTAGGAATTAAAAATGTTAATTGGATTCATCTTCTTTTGATATTTTCATTCGAAGATTACCTAAAACTTGTGAATGCAAAAATGAAAAACAGCAATTGAATTTATCTTTGATCGATGGTTATTTAAACCACATGAGCCTTAATAAAATGATAATTAAATATTAAGCCATAAACGTTAATAAAGAGGGAGAAATTATCAGTAAGGGATAGGGTAGAGCAGGCTACATCAAAAGTAGGGAAAACAGAAGAAACAAAATATAAAATTTAAAAAAGACTTACTCGTAGTTCAGGATAACCACTGGTCAAGCTGCCTACTGACTAGAGGAATCCAGGCGACCAGGGTTCCTGGGTGGTTTGAAGTAATGAATATAAGCAGGTTCTAACTCGGTAATGACGAGGGGGGCTGATATCACTAGGACTTGACGTTATGAGCGTAGGATCGTGGCTGATATCATAGGCAAGAGGAGTGGAATCCTGCCGTCAGTAATTATGGGGTCTATTTTTCAGACCGAATTTTTGGTAATACTGGGACCTACTTTCTTAGTCCCAGCTGTTGGTATTTCAAACCCAATCGATCAGTTCCAGCAGTTGGTATTTTAAACCCAATCGATCAGTCCCAGCAGTCGGTATTTTAAACCCAGTCGATCAGTACCAGCAGCCGGTATTTTAAACCCAGTCGATCAGTGCCAGCAGTCGGTATTTTAAACCCAGTCGATCAGTCCCAGCAGTCGGTAATTTTAGGCCCTAGAATGATCAAAAGTTCGATTTGAAAAAGTAAGCTCCATAATTACCGGGGACCAAAATTATCGATAGTTGAGACTAAACGGTTGGATCTGATTTACCGACTGCTGGAACAGAAAAAGTAGATCCCAGAGTTATCAAACTTCGGTCTGAAAAAGTATGACCTCCTCCGCGGGGGACGTTAGTCACCCCTTTGGCACTGTTAGATGTCGCCTGAACTCTCCTAGTGAGTAGGCAGCTTGACAAGGGGTTATCCTGGACCACTGACTAGGTAATAATAGATCTAACATCCTATGTATTTTTCTGTCCCTGATTTTTGGAGTGCCAGCACCCCATTATCATTTTAGCGTCACCGCCAATATTACCGGCGAAGTCTCAAAGCAGATTGCAACGCCACGAGTTTTCGGAATTACAATTAGAATGGAGTAGGCAGGTTATATTAAGCCCGCAATTTTTGAATGTTTATGTAAGAGTAATAATTAATAACTACATTGCGAATTTCATTCATTCATGCCAAAATATAGAAAATATGAAGAATATAAATCAAGTTGCAATATTTAGAAAATAAGACATACGGTTATTTAAATTTCATTCCTTTATTAAGTTTCTTGAAAACTTTAATTCAAATGAAAAGTCACAGTCTGATATTAACTTTAAAATTGTATTATAAATATATTTGACACAATAACACAGAAGAAAGGAATACAATAAAACAATGCAAAATGCAAAGTACATACAGCTAGGGCAGTAAAGACTTTGTTGAGATTATAAAATTTTGAATTTTATGTATGAGTATAATTAAATATACTACTTACATAAATAATAACTATACTCGACGTATCAGCTATTGATATATTAAATTTTGAAATTTTTTAATGTATTAAGCTATTAAGCAATACAATTTTCTAACCATTTGAACTATTACACTATAAAAACCTTCTTAATGTATATATATTAATGTATATAACTAACAAATATCATGATACTAAGAAACAATATTTGTTATATGTTGTAATAGTTATATAATAACTTACTTTAACTTGCAATCTTTATAAAGGTTCAAAGTAATGTAACCCCTTAATTATTTTCTGTAAACATAATTTTATGTAGATAGTAATAATGAATAAACATAATAATTATAGTATATAAACAAGCTAAATGAGAGCACCTACATACCACAAGGAAGTTACTACGAGAGCAGGTACACAGAGCCATAGATGAAATCAATATTCCACAGATCTTCCTTTAAAAACATATTAAAAAGATCTTCTAACAAGGAAGCACTGATATACCTCGGCGGATGCAATTCAGATGCGGATGCGATCAGCGATCTTCAGATAAAGAGTAAAGAGAAAACCAGCGAAGAAACCCAAGACTATCAAGAGAAATACACCAATAATTGAGGGAGCTTACCCAAAAACTAACAAGAAATGATAGGCCATCAACAAAAGAAACAAGTTACAACACTAAGCCTATCTTTAAATCTAATACAAAATACACAGCCATTAGCACGGACAAAGCCGTCCCAGGTCTCACCACGAGGAGGTTGCTGTGCTGGAGACCCACAGGGAGATAGATGGAATCAAACTTACATCGATCTCCCTTTACAAAAATCTTAAACTAACAAGCCAAAGACATGAATGGAAGCCAAGTTCCATCCACACCTTCAGCTTGGTTCTTATAGTAGAGATGTGCCAAGTAATCATTGAGTAGAGATTGGGAATATTTAGAATCTACCGCGTAAGGCAACCATGAAATAGACAATCGGTGGTGCGAGTCCTTCCACCTTGAAGACGGGTACTAGGAGAAGGCGACTGGCACCTCAGAGCCCAATCAGTTGCCTGATTGAACTGTGGGGTTTCCACCTGCAAGTGTGTCATACCACACACCATTCGGTGTCCACATCGTCTCTCGCTAGTACAAACCCCCAAGGGAAGAAGAACAAGCTCCATCGACCGCCGATTCCACGGCTGCGAGTTGCTTCTACTCAGAGAAGCTAAGATGACCTCCTCACAGAAGGTGAGGGGGAAGTAACCGAGCAAAAAGAGCTAAGAAATGACAACTTGGCAGTGTTACAGTGACTTTACAATGGAAACTTAGAAGTAGGGTCTTAAAAATATTTAAGCGATTGCGACTTATATACTAGATGCGGTGAATCCCTCGGCGGATGCGACGTCTTCGTTCTTCAATCTTTAAGTTAATATGAATGATTGGGGGAGCCTCCCCAACAATACCCCAACGATGGCACAGCCATTGGCCCGGACAGAACCGGCCCGGGTCTCACCACGAGGAGGTTGCTGTGCTGGAGACCCATATAGTAATCACAGAAATGAGAAAGAATTGACAGAACAATCCGTACTCCGAATTAAGACAGAACATATTTAGACAGAAAACAGAATGAAACGATGTTGGCATTTAGTTGAATACTTCTTCGATGTTCATCTAAACCCTGAAATGTTAAAAATTAGAAATGCCAATGAAGTCTCTCGGGGGATACGATGTCTTCGTTCGATGAGTGATCTTCATATGAATGAAATAGGAATGATAATTATAACCAGCGATGAAACTTACAAGAGAACAGAAAGACATGCAGTAAAGAGAGAAGGGACGAATAATAGAAGCATATCAATGATCGCAGAAACACAAGGGGAACCACCTCTACCGAACGACCCTTATATCTAATACAAGATGCACAGCCATTAGCACGGACAGAGCCGCCCCAGGTCTCACCACGAGGAGGTTGCTGTGCTGGAGACCCACAGGAAGATAGATGAAATCAAAGTTCCATCGATCTCCCTTTACAAAAATCTTAAACTAAGAAACCAAAGTCATGAATGGAAGCCATGTTCCATGCATGCCTTTAGCTTGGACCTTAAAGTAAAGATGTGCCAAGTAATCATTGAGGAGAGATTGGGAATATTTAGAATCTACCGCGTAAAGCAACCATGAAATAGACGATCGGTGGTGCGAGTCCTTCCACCTTGAAGACGGGTACTAGGAGAAGGCGACTGGCACCTCACAGCACAATCAGTTGCCTGATTGAACTGTGGGGTTTCCACCTGCAAGTGTGTCATACCACACACCATTCGGTGTCCACATCGTCTCTCACTAGTACAAACCCCCAAGGGAAGAAGAACAAGCTCCATCGACCGCCGATTCCACAGTTGGACATTTGCTTCTACTAAGAGAAGCAGATGACCTCCTCACAGAAGGTGAGGAGGAAGTAACCGAGCAAAGAGAGCTAAGAAATGACAACTTGGCAGTGTTACAATGACTTTACAATGGAAACTTAGAAGTAGGGTCTTAAAAATATTCTAAGTGATTGCGACTTATATACTAGAAGCGGTGAATCCCTCGGTGGATGCGACGTCTTCTTTCATACGAACAATAAAGAGTAAAGACAGAACTTTACGAACCAACGGTGCTGAATCCCTCGGCGGATGAGATGTCTTCCGTAGTCTTAAGGATACGATCTTAAGTTAAAATCTTAAAGTCTATAGTTTGAACTAGTAAACCAAAGACATGGATGGAAATCAAGTTCCATCCATATTTTTAGCTTGGACCTTAAAGTACAGAAGTGCCAAGTAATCATAGAGAAAAGATTGGGAATAGTTAAAGTCTACCGCGTAAGGCAACCATGAAATAGACAATCGGTGGTGCGAGTCCTTCCACCTTGAAGACGGGTACTAGGAGAAGGCGACTGGCACCTCACAGCACAATCAGTTGCCTGATTGAACTGTGGGGTTTCCACCTGCAAGTGTGTCATACCACACACCATTCGGTGTCCACATCGTCTCTCGCTAGTACAAACCCCCAAGGGAAGAAGAACAAGCTCCATCGACCGCCGATTCCACAGTTGGACATTTGCTTCTACTAAGAGAAGCACATAGAACCTCCTCACAGAAGGTGAGGAGGAAGTGTCCGAGCAAAGAAAGGTAAAAAGTGACAACTTGGCAGTGTTACAAAAATTTTACAATAGAATCTTAAAAGTAGGGTCTTAAAAATATCCTGAGCAATTGAGACTTACATACTAGAAGTGGTGTATCCCTCGGCGGATGCGATGTCTTCGTTCTTCAATCTTCAAGTTAAGAGTGAAGACAGAAGCAGCGGAGAAAAAGTATGAAGATTAATATATGAATGATCGGGGGAGCCTCCCCAAGAATACCCCAACGTTGGCACAGCCATTGGCCCGGACAGAACCGGCCCGGGTCTCACCACGAGGAGGTTGCTGTGCTGGAGACCCATATGGAGATCATAGAAATGATAAAGGATCTACAGAACAATCCGTACTCCGAATCAAAAAAGAACATATTTAGACAGAAAACAGAATTGGACGACGTTGGTATTTGATTACATTCTTCTCAATGTTCATCTAAACCCTGAAATGTTAAAAATTAGAAATGGAACTGAAATCACTCGGGCGATACGATGTCTTCGTTCGATGAATGATCTTCATGTGAAGGAAATAGGAATGATAATTAGAACCAGTGATGAAATCAGGAAGAGAATAAAGAGTCACGTAGCAGAAAAGAAAGGAAGGAATAACAAAAGCACATCAATGATTGCAAAAGCAAGAGATGAATCAGAGATCAAGAGAAATACATAAATGATTGAGGGTGCCTCCTCAAGAACAAGAAAGGCATCGTTGATGCTCTAGAAAACGAAGACATTAATACACACTTCTACTTAACTACTCTTATATCTAACACAAGATACACAGCCATTGGCACGGACAAAGCCGCCCAGGTCTCACCACGAGGAGGTTGCTGTGCTGGAGACCCACAGGGAGATAGATGGAAACAAAGTTCCATCGATCTCCCTTTACAAAAATCTTAAACTAACAAGTCAAAGACATGAATGGAAGCCAAGTTCCATGCATACCTTTAGCTTGGATCTTAAAGTAGGAAATTGTCGAGTTATCATTAGGTAGGGTTTGGTTAAATTAGACTCTACAGCTAATGCAACCGTGAAATAGACGAGCGATGGTGTGAGCTCTACCACCTTGAAGGCCGGTAGGTCGGAGAGGCGCACGGCACTACATGATTCAGTCAATTGTCCATTGCTCCCTGCTGCCACATAGGAGCTACCGAAGTAGACCTAATTCCGACAGGCTGGTAAAGAGAATGTGCAAAAGGCGGAAACGTGTAGTTTCCACAGTCGAGTGTGTCTTTCCACACACCCTACTGTGTCCGTGGCGTCGCTCCTAGTACAGACCCCCAAGAGGAGAACACACTCCACCGACCGACGATTCCACGGTTGGTCACATGCTTCTACCAAGAGAAGCAGAGGTGACTTCCTCACCAAAGATGAGGAACAAATTTCAAAAAAAGAAGTTAAGAAATGACAACTCGACAATTGTACAGTGAATATAAACTAGAAAGGCAAAGACATGGATGGAAGCCACGTTCCATCCACGCCTTTTCCTTGGACCTCAAAGAAAAGAACTGCCAAGTAATCATTGAGTGGAGATTGAGAATATTTAGAGTCTACCGCGTAAGGCAACCATGAAATAGACGATCGGTGCTGCGAGTCCTTCCACCTTGAAGACGGGTACTAGGAGAAGGCGACTGGCACCTCACAGCACAATCAGTTGCCTGATTGAACTGTGGGGTTTCCACCTGCAAGTGTGTCATACCACACACCATTCGGTGTCCACATCGTCTCTCACTAGTACAAACCCCCAAGGGAAGAAGAACAAGCTCCATCGACCGCCGATTCCACGGTTGGACATTTGCTTCTACTAAGAGAAGCAGATGACCTCCTCACAGAAGGTGAGGAGGAAGTAACCGAGCAAAGAGAGCTAAGAAGTGATAACTTGACAGTGTTACAATACTTTACAATGGAAACTTAGAAATAGGGCCTTAAAAATATTCTAAGCTATTGCGACTTATATACTAGAAGCGGTGAATTCCTCGGCGGATGCGACGTCTTCGTTCTTCAATCTTCAAGTAAAAAGTAAGAAGGGAACCAGCGATGAAAGGAGAGAGTATGAAGTGAAATGTATAAAAGACTGGGGCAGCCGCCCCAACAACAGGAGCAAAACGGGAGATAGGGAAAAATATATGAATAGATGGAGAAGCCTTCTGAATAGTAAGAGGAAAACCATAAACGTTCGAGAGAATAAATTTCAAGATCCCTCGAGGGATTGACGTCTTCGTTAAATGAGTGATCTTCGTACAAAGAGTAAAGAGAAAACCAGCGAAGGAAGAGCATGAAGAGGATTATGTCAATAATTGGGGGAGCCTCCCTAAGAATACCCCAACGATGGCACAGCCATTGGCCCGGACAGAACCGGCCCAGGTCTCACCACGAGGAGGTTGCTGTGCAGGAGACCCAAATGAAGATCACAGAAAGGAGAAAGGATTAACAGAACAATGCGTACTCCGAACCAAGAGAGAACATATTTAAACACGAAACAGAATTTAACAACATTGGCATTTGATTGAATTCTTCTTTTAGTACTTATATCCGATGTTCACCTGTATCTTGAAGTATTACAAATTAGAAATCGAATTGAAATCCCTCGGCGGATATGATGTCTGAAATCCCTCAGGGGATATGATGTCTGAAATCCCTCGGGGGATACGATGTCTTCGTTCGATGAATGTTCTTCATGTGAATGAAACAGGAATGATAATTGTAACCAGCGATGAAATTCTCACGAGAATAGAGAGCTTGCAGCAATGAAAGAAGGAACGAATAACAGAAGTATATTAATGATCCCAAAAACCAGAGCAAGAAATCAAATGTAATATATACATGATTGAAGGAGTCTCTTCCATCTTCTTTCACAAAAATCTTAAAGTCTAAACTTAAAACTAGTAAACTAAAGTCATGAATAGAAAACAAGTGTAAGAATTCGAAATGTTAATCGAATTCATTTTTTAACATATTGATTCGATGTGTGGTTTTAAAATAATAGTTAAATATTGACGAAAATATTTGATTGATATTGATGAAAATAGGGGGAAGTAAAATAGAAGGGCATAGTACACGCAAAATAAGAGAAGCAGAAGAAAGGGGGTCACATATATGCAAAATAGGGCTAACAGAAAAAATGAATTCAAAATTTGTACAAAAACTCACCGGTTGTCCAAGATGACCACTGGTCATCGGTCAGCTGACCACTGGTCAGGGGTGTCCAGGGGTCCAGGATACTCCGAGGTCCAGGCAGGTCCAAGGCCCAGGAGTCCCTCCAGGATCCCCAAGGAGGTCCGCACCCGCCGGAGGACCCGCGACGAGTGAGACACTCGTGCTCCTGCAGCGGTATTTATACTGTCTCGAGGGAGATGAGAAACCAATCAGAGAAGTTCTTCGGTTGATTAGAATTTCGAGACCGATCTAATTGATATTTTCCATAAAATAATGATCTTAACAACAATTTCAGGTGCACATTTTGTTAATAACAATCACACACAGTGTGCACTCATGTAAATAATTGATATTTATAATTGTTAGTTAACGAATACTGAAATTATTAATTTTTCGTACATTATTCTTCGTTCGATTAATCTCGAAATACTTGAAAATTTCTTAATATTTCTTTAATTAACAATTATAAATGTTAATAACTTACATGAGTCACTGCTTGCGATTGTTATTAATCCTCGGACGACAAACGCTGGGTCAAAAGTGACCCTGAGACCGCTGGTTCTGTATATGAATGTAAAACAATCTATTGTCCGAGGGATAACAATCTTCTTGTCAGTCGCTTCGAAGTTTTCAGCGGGTGTGAATCGTCCTGGTGATCCTCTGGAAGAACTTCCTGGATTATCATGGACTACCTTGGGTGACTCTCAACTATTCTGTCCACTAACAGCTTGACCGTTGGTCAGATATCTTTGGCTTACCAGTTTAGATTTCAGACTTTAAGATTTTTGCGAATGAAGATCAATGGGCCCTTAATTTCGTCTATCTCCCCATGAGCCTCCGTGGTTCGTGTACTATCTACCTTTAAAATTTTCAATCATTTTTCTTTACCACTTTTACTAAGCCATTCGTGGCCTTTGCAAAATAGCCTTAGCAAATTCTTTGCTGGAATTTCGTATTTCTTGGGTGTACCAAGTAATCCGAAGCATATCTTGATTAATATAACATAGATACAACTATTTCGGAATCAGTGAATGCTTCTTAGTACTTTTACATAAAATTCCTTATTTCACTGAATTTAGCCATAAAAAATAAGCATATTATTTAGAATAAATATCATCACTCTGGTATATATTTTCTGCAACAGCATATTTTTTGTAAATAGCATTTTCGCTTATTATTGAAATTATAGAGATAAAGAAGCAGCATAGTTTAATGGGACACCTTATATATTGGGTGGTATGGTAGGAATATTTTCTCGTTTGCCTGCACTATCAGCGTGAAAAGAATACGTTTCTACATCCACCGCTCAAAAATCGCAGAGGACGCTCGAAAACCAGTGGTTTCTCGAACTGTCGGTATTTCAGAACATGAGACACGGAAGTCCATTGAATGTTCAGTCTATCCTGTATACTCGTCTGTGGTCTGACTGTATATTCGCTGTAGGAAAACTACTGTAACATCGTCGGTAAAATAGAAGGAATTTGTTAGATTCCTATATTAGCAATCTGATTAATGTTTTAAACGGTTTTTATATGTATATGTGTATTAGGTATATGTTATTTATTATGTGTTGTGAGTTAGATAAATATTATAAAGAATTCGACTCTATTGTGTAATTTTGGAACATTTGGAATATTTATAGGAAAAGTTGAATAAATTTATAAATTAGTTTTTCTAGAATGCATGTACATCCAGCAGATGACGAGAAGACGTTATTCTGTTTTTCGGCTGCAATATTTTAAAATCTCTCTGTGATAATTTATTTATTACTGCAGAAAGTTTCTATGCTACTAAATAAATAATTTTGGTATTTAATATTACATAGTGTCTATAAAGTTTCTATAATAAATAAGTTTAAATTCTCAGTTTCCGAGAGCCTTGCCTTAATTCGTATACATAAATGCTAGATGGCAGTGATGTTACGCGGTTCATCTGAAACACCTTCTTATAATTACTAGATCAACGTGCAAGCTCCACGCACTACATACATCTGCGTATCTGTTTTCAATAATTTTCTGCTTCTTTACTTTTTGTAAATTACCTATAGAAAGAAAACTTGTTTCTGCTTGTTGTCGTTTGAACAGACGAGCATACAATTATTAATGGTTTTTGATAGATAAAATTTGATAGAGTTGCCTAAAGCTGTCGCCAAACCACAATATTGATCTCGAAAAAAATGTTGTGAGACAAAAATGATAAATATTCCCATTGTACCTAAGTTATAAATTTCACGATCGCATATATTCTATAATAAAAATAATTTAAATAATACAAAATAACACGACTAAAAACTGAGGATAACTTTCGAGATATTTGATACATCGACGAGACAACCAATCATTAACTCGGAAAATTGAGAACAGCATTCGAAAATTTCGATACAAAAAGCAATATTCATTGCATGACAAATACCGATATTTTGTTATGCAATAAATATACATTTTGCAGTATAATATATAAATATTCATCATGTTCTACTAACCCGCTAGTTATACTAACTAATTAAAAATCACGATGATGAAACTGTGCATTTGTACAAAACCTATAAGTCACCAATTCGACTGACAATAATAATAAACTTCAGAACATATTCGAGAACATTTGACGGCACAATCGATTCGTTCGCTAAAATGTCAGGGATAAAGTACAATTAATTTAGAAAGAGTCAAACTCAAAATCTCAAGTACCACGTATAAAATAACGTGGATTCAAAAGAAACTACCACCTTTGGAATCATTATAAATATTTTCCACGAGGATTCAAAGCGTAAAACATGATTTATTCGAATAAAGAAAAAAAGCAATTATTTCGTTCAAGGTTATACTCTTTGAACTATTAAATCATATAATCATAATTTATAAGGACATAAAGATCCTGCGTCGCAGTGTAAAATGAACGCCTTCACGGAGAATCCGTTCCTTTTCTTCGTGGACAAGGTGCCATCGATTTTTACTGTCGACGTTCCGAGGAACTCGAGGAAAATCGTTGAACTGTCTGATACGGGCTGTGATGCAAGAATACCAGTTGCATCTCTTCCACCAAACGCCAATCGATACCATTCTTCGAAATCTTCTAAAATGAAGCCGAATGAAGCTTGGAAATTTTACTGTGACGAAAATCCAGGGGCCAACTCCTACAGAGAAAGGTTCCGAGGCCAACCTGGGCAAACCGCGATGGATGTTGAAGAAATGTATTATGCCAATGGGCAGGATCAAGATATTCGTCAGGTACTAGAAGTCATGGTTAAGAACGTGTATTAATTAATTGTCTTATAATAACGAGTCACACGTGAGAATTAGCTTTGATACGAATGTTTTAAGAAAAATCGTAAGATAAGAGGTTAAATAGACACTTATACTTATGAATAATACATACAGGTTATTGGACAACAGGTGTCAGAAATTTGGAAGGGTCACTCTATAGCGTAAAATAAGACGAATATCAAGAATAATAAAAATCCGTTTAAGGCCTCATTTTAGAGTTATTAGTCGTTAAGAAAACGCTTAAAATTCACGTGAAATGTATCTAACTTGGGACTTATTCTATTGATTTTGCCATATATGATTTGGGATTTATTCTACTCTTTGTGCTGTGTCTGACTTAGGAATTATTCTACTGACTTTGCTATGGCTGATTTGGGATTTGTTCTACTGGCTTTGCTATGTCTGACTCAGGGCTTATTCTGATTTCTGTGTTTGATCTAGCTTCTGCATATCGACAGTAGAATAAGTGTTAAATCAGACATATTTCAGGTGTATTTTAGGCGTTTTCTCAATAATTAATAACTCTGAAACAAACCCTTATACGCAATTTTGTCTTTTCTTATTTTCGTCCTATTCTGATACATAGAATCATTCTTAAAATTTCTGACACCTGTTGTTGAATACTCTGTATAATGAGTACAGAGAAAGACAAAATTTGTGTTCTTACTTAGTTATTCACATAAGTGCATTTCAATATCTGTATATACTAGGGAGATACAAAATAATAGGACAAAATTCTTTTTATATTCATATTTTGTTATAAATATTATACGTACAGTAGTCAGAACCTAAAATAATTTTATTTAGAGTAACTAAAATCATTTTCTTTTTTTATAATTTGCTAAAAAATCAAGTAATGTTTTAAATGTACATCGTAAGATTATTACGCAACTTGGAAATATTATAATCACATTATATCAACCAAAGATTAGTCTATTTCGCTTTTTCGTATCACACTTCGTTAATTACACAGAGTTGCTGGCAAAAGCATTCCCCTTATGATGACATTAACGGCGACTCAACATTCAACGTAGATTTCCAACTGAATTCAAAAATGCCTCCAGAAAAAGCCAAAACGTATCCCTGGAAACGCAATAGTGTATATGGGACCCAACAAAGCCATCGTGACTACCACACAATGTCGCAGAATTTTCAAGATCAGACGAATATACCTCGAGACAATCGTCAATCACGAAAGGGAGCAGAAACAAGCGGAGTTCGTCCACAATCTGGTGGTTTAAGCTACTCCAAAATCGATCACAGGATCTACGATCAGAAAATCTTCGCTGACAGAAAAAAGATGGAATCTCTGATACTGAACTATCCAGAAGCCTTTGATTCTGAAAAATCTTCGCATCATACATCGAACACAGACCACTGGCAACAACTAAATGCATCCACTTACGAGCACACTGAAAGTCCATTGGAAGATTCGCGCAGAAGTCATAGATCCTCAAGGTCTACCTTCAGGAACGTGAGACCCATGGGCTCAGCAAAAACGAATGATGGTACGAGACACTTAGAGGATACAGAGAGTAACAGGATTCGATCCAGAACATGTTCACCGCCAGCCAATCGACAGAAAAGAACGCGGTCTGTCGTGAAATCGCCTTGCGAGAGGATAGACCAGGCTCAGGATGCACAAGAAGCTTCAAATCCTTGTGACATTGAAAACATCAAGTCTGTTCGGGAAGAGAACCCTAACACCACTCGTTTCACTGAGGAAGTGAAAAAATTCGTAGACCGTGCAGTGGATAAAGACAGTCTATCCGATGTTTTAAATGCATCCACTTCTACTGAATGCTTTTCTCATACACAAAGGTTGTCAAATGAGGACAGTAAAGAGAAAACTGGTTTATCTAGCTTCTGGGAGTTTATTCCTCTAGGTGAAAACGATCAGATGTGTGCAAAGAATCCCGGAAAAATCGCTTCCCTACTTCAACAAAAGATATACTCAGGTAGCAAAAGCTATCCTCTGACGAAAGGGTCAGTAAATGACAGAGAAGATGTGAACTCTAAATCCAAAAAGAGATGTCAAAGAGGTGTCGTAGAACAGGATTCGACTCAACAGATATTGGGCTCTTCGAATATGAAGTCAGTGACTGATTTGTCTCCATCGTTGAGACCTTCTAGTGCAAGAGGCGCTAAAGGTGAAAAGAATCCTTCCGATCCTCCTCTAATAGAGCAGTCTATAAAATCCCCAAACTATCGTGAGGCTGAACCAGGTTTAATAGCATCGAGGATTCCGAAGTATCAAGATCAAAGCAAGTATCAATCCAAGAACCAAAGTAAGCTGGAGAGTAGATTCGGCTTCGCTTGGCCTGGAAAGTCGAGCCAATATCTAAAAAGACCAAATAGCGCGAAGTATGATACGAACGGCGATAAGAAGAAAAAGGTAGTGAACAGTGAGCTTTCTAATATTTCTGACGACAAGCAACCTAGTATGAATTTCATGGAGAAGACAGCAGTATGTTTAAAGCGCAAACTCGAGAAGAAAACAGAGGATTCTCAACGTTCCACGACAGTAACGGAGAAAAAAATTCGATCGGAAGGTTCCGCCTACTCCAAGTTGCCTATCAGGATAGGGAGTCGTCTGAAGTCAAAAGATCCCTTGTTAAAACCTCGGGGCGATGTGAAAGCAGAGCCAGCTTACAAAGAGCAGAGCAAAGGCGACGAAGTGCCTGACGATCTCAGCCAGCAAACTTCGGTCAGATCTCGAACGAAACCAAAAGTGAAACAAACTGTGGAGCAAAATAAAGTCTCTTCGGATCTTGTAGCAGATGCAGTGAATTTCATGCCGGTGGAAAACGTCCAGGAGCATTTGATGAAATGTTCTTATCAGGAAGGTCAAAAAGTGGACTCAAAGATGGGGAACACTGCTGAGGGCAGGTTGATTAACCACATAAGCAGGCAAAGAAATTTGTCGTGGACAAGATTACCGAAAGATGAGACATTAGGAGGTAACATGGCGAATGTGAAGATTCTGAATGGGGTGCAGGACCGACGGAAACACGATGGACCAAGTCGATTTTCTGGGAAGGAAGTTAATAGGAGGAGCAATTTGTTCAAGGAAGTTAATGCTGGGGTGATGAGGAGCGAATTTAGGGAGAAGTGTTTTCTTCGTTTAGACGATGAGAATATGGTCTGCAATAGTTATTGTAATAAGAGTTCTAAGAATGGAAACCCATTTCGATCTGAACGGTTTGTAACAGTGAAAGCCAGGTTGTAGTGCGCTTAGGGTTGATTGATGCTGCTGAATGGGGAAATAGTGTTTTACTAAAAGGAATTTTTGAAATATTAGAGTTCTGTGTAATAGCAAATAATACAAATTTTATTTGCACCTTTAGCTTTTTGCGCTTTGCAAATTTTTACACAAATAGAAAACTGAGGAAAAAGTCAAGAAGATTAAACAGAAATAAAACTAATACATTTATCAGAAGCTGTTTTAGAGTATACTGTTTTACTTGAAATTTGGATGCACTGACAACTAATAAAATTAGCAAAAAAATACTTTTTTACAAACTGAGATTCTCAGTTAAATTTCTATAAAATTTATATACTATTATTATACTATAAAACACAGTATCTGTTTGTTGGAAGCAATATTATGCAGTCGGTCAAAATTTTATGAGGACAGCAACCTAAATACTACATTTTTCAATGATTTTTTGGTATTTTATAGAACTGAATACTTTAGCGATTGACTTTCTCGTTGATAATAGAGTATAAAATAGTAGAATTTAAAGTTGTTAGAGGTCTGAATAGTTGAATATTTGAAAATTGCAAAATTCTAAGTCTGAAACATTTAGTAGAGTTGAAATTTGAATTAATATTTGAGTATTTATACCTATACATGAAAACTTCAATGCTTCGCCACTGGTATACCAGAAGATTTAAATACTGAAATTTTTGAATATTTGAAAATATTTTAAACTTTTCAAGTACGTAAAGAGTAATTTTAATTATTAATACCTTGTTAATTACTGATCATATGCACTCAACAGAGAAGTATCAATTCAACTTGGTAGTACTACATGTCAAAAACTCATTAAAAAGTGTGCATAATACTTGCCAAATTCTTCTCATTACTTAATTTTAAAACGAACTAAAAAATTTAACAATATGTATATCTAAACAAAATAATAAATTTGGCAAAACTCTAATTTTTCAAAAGTAAACACCATTAAGCCTATGTATTTAAATTTTTAACTGAAGTCAAATTCACAAAAAATTCTGAACTTAAATGACGAAGACAACGTGTTCATCCCACGTGAAATCGACAATACAAATAAACGATTTCGTTGCTCCTAATTACCTTTATTCAACAAGAAACAAGTACAAATATTCCATTCGAAATTTGTATCTAAAAACAGTTTGCTCTTTCTTGATTCATCCATCGGTGAAAAGAAGGCCGTGGTGTGGTCGCCCACATATGGACTAGGCGTGTATATCCACGAGGGGGGTTGCGCTCATGGGTTACCTCAAAAGAAGATCCCGAATGATACCAATTATGTCATCAACGCACCATGCAGTCCCTCGGCTCCGTTCGTTCCCTGTCACACCACGGATTTCGCCCGCATGTCAACCCCTGCCTGTATCTCCACCCTCGTGTTCTTCGCAGCAATACGCCGCGGTCTCTGTGGGGATCCGCACAATCTCAGAATCAGAAGAAAAATATCTAATTGTCCTTGCTTGTGCCCCTCTCCCCTTTGCAAGAGCAAATTGAAAAAACGGGATGGTTACGATGATCCAGGAGCTGTGTATCGATAGACAAAATGATACGCTGAAAAAAGGACAGAACAAAAGCAACAGATTGGGGCAGGGTATGCATTGAAGTGGTTAGGTCACGCTTTAAAATTAAGTGGAATTAGGGCGCGCAAAAAGACACGTAATTATAATTGGTTTTGACATACTTTGTGTTAACGATTCAAACAAGTTTTATTACTATTCTGAATTAGATAAGAGGAACTCAGAGGGAGATGACCCAAACAAATTTTAGAAACATTATTTTAAATGATTAATTTTTGGAGACTCTTAAAATAAGGTATAGGGTACTTGTTTATATTCCTTTGCCCCTACCTATTTTTGTGCCTTTTAATTATAATCATTTTTAGAAAAAGAATTTTCATTCAAAGTGTAATATTTTTTTTCTAATCTCATATGTTAATAAGTAAATTCAAATAAAAAAATTAATTCTTAGTTTATCTATAAAAGACCTTTTTTGTAAATGATTTTAATCCGTAGATAGAGAATTAGTTACAGGCACAGAAATGTGGACAAATACCCAAGTTATTGAATTAACTTGTTGATTCCTCAGGACTGTAAAAAAAAATAAAAATCTATTTAATGGAATATTGATGATCTCTAAAAGAGAAGGATAGAAAACGTCCTTTTCTACAATATTTGTCACCCTTCTCAACAATCTATATTCAATACTGCCCACATATAAAAAGAGGCAGTAACTACAGAAAAATATAAAATTGAGTTTTTCGCATCTTTGGATTATTTTGAACATTTTGTGTCTTGTTTTAGTGCAAAATAACAGTAAAATATTTTTAGCAGATACTGCATTTCTCCACAGTTTAGCAGAATACCTTTATCATGAAACCACAAATGCCGAAGATATTTGAGTGATCCAATTTAGTAACCCACCCTGCATATGCATAAATATGACGAATCGACAAACACCCTTTACACTACTAGCTCACAAGTTCTCCCAATTTACACGTTCAGCCTGTAACAGTTCCTACCAATCTCGCATCCTAACATCGAAAGACAGCCTCTCCAAAAGGTACGACAACGAAAGACAAGGGACGAAATGCCAACGAAACGAGAGAGAGGGAGAGAGAGAGAGAGAGAAGCTCAGAGTAGCTCAGAAAAGGAGACAAGGGCAGAAGAGAGCGGGCCAGCTGGGGGAGAGGTAGATAATCAAATAACCTGCACGCACCGTATAAATTATCAATCAGGGCGCGATTGTGCAACCCCAACAGAGGGAGCCAGTCGTGGCTGGGTAAGGGTTGTTACACATCCCCGTTCCATGGCGCGGGGGAGGGGGAGGAAGATTGTGCGAGGCCTCGCCGTGTCGAGTGACCCCGCAAACGGTTATCTTCCCTTCGTGCGTGGGCGTGCGTGGACGTGAGTTCACGCCCTTAGTCGACTGGATGACACGTGCAAAGGGGGTTAGATGTGTCTGACATTAAAGGCGACCTCCATGTGCACCATCAACCATGTCACCGCAATAGACAATGACTTTGCACAGGAGAAAATTCTTTCGGGTTCTGGGAGACAGGTTTCTGTTCTCTTTGACTAAATTGTTATCTGTTAGCTGCGGAATAGGCGCTGTTATATCATTGAACGTAGCGAAAGTAGATAATTTTGAGCACTTAATTTATACGAGATGATATGGCAGCAGGTGTTAGAAATATTAAGGAATGACTATTCAATCTGGAGCTTCGTTTTAGAGTTATTAATTATTATAAAATTGTCTAAAATTCACGTGAACGGTGTCTGACTGTGACTTATTTGACTACCAGCGAACATTGTGAGTAGCCAAGTCAGACGCGGCGAAGTCAGTAGAATAAGTCCCCAGTCAGACACATGTATATTCTAGGCATTTCATCAACAATTTTCCCTATCTTCATTTTCATCTTATTTTAGCATGTAGAATTATATTTAAAATTTCTGACATCTGTTGCCAAACATCTTGTATATATTTCTTTTATTTAAATTAACTTGACTGCGTGTAGATTAAGAAAAAATTGCAAGATGAAGAATTAATGTCAAACTGAAATTGTATTTTAGTTAAACCCTCGGCTGATATAGCGAGGTCAATATTTTTAGTAACGCAGCATTTAAGTTATAATTTTCTCTCATAAGCCTAAACCCAGAACTTATGCATAAATTACAAAGTATCGTTTAAAGCACTTCTAAAACATTTAGCTGGTCCAGGTTATTATGTAATTTATTTAATCAATTTATCAATAGTATATCTATCTGAGTTAATAGTATTAACTCAGTATTAACTAATTAATAGTATTAACTCAGAAAGAATTAACCGAACAATTTCCTGGAGTTCATATTTTCAAAAATATGAGACTCCATTAACAAACACTCAATTAATAAGTGTTTGATTATCATCATACAAAAAATCATTTCATTCATAATTATATCGCAATTAATTTTATTGCGATGTTTGTTTTGACTTCATATCCACAATACGACGAAATTCCGTCGCATTTCTTGGAAGTACGAAGAGTCAACAGCGATTTGCTCCAATTTCGCTGACTGTGTGGAAAAAAGTACGAGTCAGCAAGAAACAATCGAGCTAACCACATGACGAACCCGTCAATTGGAAAAAGGAGGAAACACTATACTCCATCTCGCTTCATCTGCATCTGTTTCGCAGCTCGCCGACGAGACTTCTTTTTTCTGCTGTCGCTGCATCTTTCGTGAAATAGATAGAAGCAGGATCAGTTTTTATTCAAACAAAATAAATTTTAACCTACTGTTATTACTCTATTGTTATTACATATTATGTAGTTACCTCGGCTGCCAGACATCTGCACTTGCAAATCAATTAATTGATTTTTTTTGCATTTGTATTTACCAAGATTAGTAATGTCGTAGAGAAAAATCGTTGACAAGGCTAATGCATAACACTTGACACACAGTTCGGGTTTACTTGACCACTTCTCACAACGTTACCAGAGAACCAATCTCCAACCCCTTCAATCCTGCTTTTTCAGAAACAAGAACATAAAAAGGATAAGTGCATAATATATTGGAATCACATTTCTAATATTTTAAGTCAGATACTGAACTAGTAAAGCAGTGTGCAATGTGCACCAAGTCTGAAGAGCTTTCAATATTAATAGTTAGTATTTTAATAACAAATAATGAATGAAAAAAAATTGAGACCTTTGAGCCAGTGGTTAAACACTATTAGTTGATTTACTAGAACAACTTTCACGTCAAAATAGAATAGGAAGTTCCTATGAGGAGTGACCAATGTGCACCAAGTCTGAAGGGTTTTAAATATTAATAGTTAGTATTTTAATAACAAATGATGAATGAAAAAAAATTGAGACCTTTGAGCTAGTGGTTAAACACTAGTAGTTGATTTATTAGAACAACTTTCACGTCAAAATACGATAGGAAGTTCCTATGAGGAGCGACGACCGTTCTCTCGTTATGCGCAGAACGCATACAATGTACACAAAGATGTTAACTAAGAGGGTGATACTATTATATGCTTCCTTGTAGGCGTGGGTGCGCATACACGCAGATTCACGCCCTACATTCTGAGCCGACACGTGCAATGGGTCGGATACAACCTACCCCGAAACATCGCAATCGGCATCAAACGCGTGCAAGGTGGATGAGGTACAAAGTGCACGTGCACTATCTACAGAGAACAGGAATCGTATTAATTTACGATCAAGGTGGCATTGAATGCTTTTATTAGCGATTTGGCTTATACATATAGGGTGAGTTCAGAACTCTATTTAAATCAATTTATATAATTTTCTGGGTAACGGATTTACCCTAGCTTAGCAATGAAATTTGCACCTTATTTAATCATGTTTCATGAACTCATGATTCATTTGTGAATATTTATATAAATTCATATTTTTATAAACAAATTTGAAAGAATGAGAATACCAAGCTCAAGCAAGTTCGAAATTCCTATTGTGAAAAGATGTTTAAGGTTTTAAAAATCTATATAAAAATACCTGCACCTTACAATTCCTCACAGATTCGAGACAAACAATCTCTTGCACCATCTTTTGCACCATCTTTTACAGGAATAAGTATTTCAGCCAGGTAATACTAAATTACGGAGTATAAGCAAGTGTGTATACACACGGGATCAGGCGCGTAGATCACGCGCGAAAGGAGCGAGAAACTGTACATACACAGTGTAACCACGTACGCGCGAGCCAATTAAGCGTCGAAAGGGTGCACCCTAAGGCCCTTTGGTATCGTATAGAAAATTAATCCACGTGTAATTCTCCGAAGCCCAGCGAAACACCCTTCGCGCGTAAATAAGAAATTCTGTTTAATATTTAAGATTAGACTGCTTCGGGCGTACGCGTAGGGAGGTCTGTGCACTGTGAAATGCTATCATTAGACTCTGGATCTTTATGCATTTATTGGAAATTTGAATATGCCAAAAAGTATAATATATAATATGCAAAAGATGTACGAAATATGAAAAGTACAGTATGTTTTGTAATATTTAGAGAATGTAACTAGTCATCCCTAAGAGAATGATTAGATAAGGTGGTGACGATTGCTGATTGTTTGAGAATTATTTCCATCTAAAGCGAAAGTAGACAAAGAAACAAAATGTCGAAAGAAAAAAGAAGAGTATAGTGTTCTGTTCTGTTTCGTTGTTGCATGTGTTTAATTTTTATTTTACGGTTTAAGTTATGTATCTATCTCTGGCGTAAAGCCTTGTTCAAGTTAGTCAAGTTACTTGATTTCAAGTAACTTCTCAAGTAACTTCAAGTAATTTCAAGTAACTTCAAGTAACTTCAAGTAACTTTCAAGTAATTTCAAGCTACTTCTATTCAAGTAGCTTGATGTCAAGTTTGCGTTCACACGAGTCAAGTTACTTAGATTCAAGTGGCATGAATTCAAAAGTAACATGAATTCAAGCTGTTACATAAAAGTAATAAAACTAGCGTCGAAAGAGATGGTGCATGCTGATTATTTAGTTATGTATTTTTCAAACAAAACATGCACTTCTGGCAACTTTCTTGACGTTCATATATTTGTCGATTTGCTTGAAGTTTGCCCTGTATAGTACAGTATACATCATAGTATACGTCGATTAATGTGCATTTCAAGGCAAGGAAAAATTGAAAGGATGTCAACTTTACTTGAAGTTCGAAATAATATTTCAAGTCAAATAATACAACACGTTCACATTGGTCAAACTGCGTGAACTCATTTGCATTAAGATTGCTGTAAATTTGAATAACTTGACTAATCTGAACAAAGCTTAAGAAAAATTTGCCATAATTAAATAATCACTCCCTTGAGGAAGTAGGTGAAACAAATGGTCAATGAAAATAAGAATTTATGTACAAATATTCGCAAACTATCTATCACAGAAAAGGTGTAAGAGTAGATATTTCACCTTATGGATTTTGATGGATTAAATCAATTAGATATACAGAAATCGAAACTAATTTCACGTCCCTGATTTGCTTTAATTTCACCAAATAAGCTTCTTACTTGCAAATCTAAAAATCTCTTTCGTATAACTTAAAGAGTTGAATAATATATCTAAAATGATAGATCTCGAACCTGGTCTGTGACATTATTATCATAAAATTACGGCATAGCCGCAGACAAATATTTTACTCAGAAAATCGTTAGGAAATCGAGATATCGTATGACCATGAAATAAAGAACAAAAGAGGATCAATTGAAGTCTATCGAAGCGTTGACGAATCTGGTGAACGTTACCCAATCCGATTTTGTGATTTTAACGATCCATTCTTTCCAGTTGGACCGACCGAACGGAAAGATCGGCTCCACAGTAGGAAGCAAAGAAAATAAATAAACGGCAAAATCCGAGGCGTGCGTTCCTCTGCTTCGCGAAGCGGAATGCACCCATTAAAGGATGCAGCCACGCGCCAAGATAAAGGATCATGGGGGAGACTAAATAGTTTCCTATAGCCGCAGGCAGTGCACGATTGTGCATCGAGCCGTCGACGTAGGACAACGGGACACGAAACGTTCTCACGTTTCGACGTGGAAGCTTCGAAACGTCACATTTGACACGTGTGTCCTTTTATGATTCTCTGTCCACGAATCGATAAAGAAGCGACGCTGGACATCCGTGGATCTGCCTTAGGCTTTTGAAGTATGCAGCTTTGTGGGAGATTCAGAATATTGAAGTGTGTAAGAAGAAAGGAATAAAGTGAACTATTTGAACCTTTCGAATCAGTGACATTTCGTTCATGTAAATATTTGTTTTCTTAAATGAACTTTTACAGACTGCTGCAGATTAGAATGATTAGAATTTACTAAAGAGCAAGGAATATTTTAGATAATGGAATTTTTAGTTGATGGAAATTTTAAACTAGAAAGTTTTATTTAGAAAATTGAAACAAATACTTATATAATAAAAAAACTTTTAAAAAATGATAAAATTAAAGATTTGAATATTTGAAAATCTCAAGAGTTGGAAATTTGAGGATTTAAAAATTTTAAAACTTGGATTGGATAGTGTTGGAGAAATAGTACCCTACTTGGGTATGTTAACAATGAGGGTTAAGAAATGTATCTACAAAAATTCACAAATTTCATCTTATTCAAGTGTTGATATCGCAAAATTTTGAAAGCAGATACACCAATAATGAAACCTTCAGTTAAAACTCCGTAAAAGCTTTCTACGCTTCCATGTGTACCTTGCTCCAAATACATGGTCCCATTCAAACCATATTACTTGTCTCCAAAAAAGTAAACAAATCTAAAGGAAACCAGATCTACTTTCTACAAAAGACACCTATACTGGCGCTGCTCAAACTTCGATCCTAGAATCTTATCCTTTATCTCGAGGACGAGATAACGAGGCGTCGCGTTGTGGAGAAACAGCGGATCCCGCGAGTTCGCCGCGATTTCTCGCGTAGCCCGAAGCGGCAATTAAAACCGTTTGTCGTTTCATCGTCGAAGATAAATTCATAAAGCTGTCCGCGCGTGTGTAGAGCCTGGACCTTCTGGCAACCCATACACTCTCCCAGTAGCCAAGATGGACGCGTAAGAAGAGAGCCAGCCACAGGAGGGCAGAGAAGGATCGAGAGAAGGTCGGCTGCGTGTGCCGAGGCGGGATCGAGGAGCTCGCGCAGTCAGCCTGGTGATTTACATATTGCGCTGTTCGGCGTACTCTCTTAAGAATCACTATAAATATGCCCAGAGTGGTTTAATATGCGGTAGCCCTTTAATTTATAACAACTTATTAAATAAAGGCCCGCGGCCATTTACGCGCTCGACGCCTAACCACTTGCGGCGTCGATCGATCGCGATAAATAAGCTGCCCATAGGGTCGTTGGATCCCGCTCTTCGACAACTCGCGAGATTTCTTGCCAGGCTTTCATGGAAGATTTGCGCGGCTTTATTTACGATTGAGAGAACTAGGATTTTTACCCCTCATTGGATGTTGGTTGGTGCAAACGTTTTTACTGTGATATCGAGTAGTTATCTACATTCCATTGAATTGGACTGGTATGTAATCAGTACGTAGATGTATATTTGAACAGTGCACAAGCTAAATGAACTATTATATTTCTTAAATCTGAATAGTTGATAATAATCTCAAAAAATCCTTCCTTTGCAAAAAGAGGTCAAATGACACTCTGAGCGCGACTTAAAATTCACTAATAATATTATTATTTTAGCAGAGATTTTCACTTCCAAGAATTACTTACTACTTTTTAAGAATTACTTATTACTTTTAGGTATCAATTTTATAGTAGCTATTTTCTTTGAGTAGGTATCGCCAATTTTTTGTCAGTATCATTCATATCGCCTAATAGTGTGTTTAAACCAAGCGAATAAATGCTCGTACTATCCCTATTTCAGTAAAATTCAAGTGACAAGAGCATTCTTCCATTCAGTTATCAATTATATCATCCATAATAATTAAATTTTGCTAAAAATGGGAGAAGAACGAGCACTCGTTTACTTAGTGTAGTGTAAACGCATCATAAGTTAATAGCAGTTAAAGTGTTAAGAAGTATGGGACAGTTGGTGAATTTGGACTGGCGCGACACCTAGGATGGACTACTAGTGCAACTTGTAATGCTGCACTACTGTTTTAATAACTGAAAATTCAATGTTTTAACATTAAACTGCAAATTCTCCAGTTATTTCACTAGTACAAGTAATACAACATTCAGTTACATACGAGTATATAAAAATTATGTACATTAATTAAGCTACAAATTTACTGAATTAATTTTAAAACTCTTCCCTAAAATTAAGGTTAAGTACCTAAAACATTTTCAGTTATTTGGTAAAATTATTTAGATCGAACCAAAAGTAGACGTCTCTATTAGAAATATTTTCTTACCAACCTCTAGTAAACAATATTTTACTGGACCAAATTCAGCAACCTTCCCCTATATCTATAGAAATTCTCATTCTGCCACACATCCACTCTCTCCAAACACAACCCAGAATAATTCCCATATGAATCTTCATTCCCAAGAAGATCTGTTTTGAAACAGCACGATGGCAAATTGGTGTAACGATTTTCGTCTCCGCGGGGAATCCTCGCGATAGGACGTTTCCGTGAACCGGGTAAATTGTCGAGTCACCCCCGCGCACGAAATTGGATCGTTTGTATCGTTTGCGACTGTAACGTCGACAAATGCTGCCGGCGTGCCATTATAAACACGACAATGAGGCCGGTTGAGTTCGGCAGGGAGTAGGCCAGTGTGATCGGATTATCCTGGAAACTCCTTAGGCGAGAGAAGCAGGAACGCGAGTTTCTACGTGCAGGGCACACGCGTTCGTACAACTGACATAAGGCATTGTTAGCATCCCGGGGGACAAACCGAGATCAAACGCTGTTAGCACAAACTGTGCTCCTGATTCTCTCTCTTCTGGTTAAGTTCATTTCGCTGCCATACCCTCGGATCCTCGCGAAGCATGCTGCTGCTCCTAATTTGCTCTAGTTGGATTTTCTCGGGGTTTCCCTCTGTCTTTTTCATCGGGCTCGTTTTTGCTTAATCCTTGATCCAAAGAAATTTTTGGAGCATGATTCTCCTACTTTAATGTCAGCGTTTACATAGTTGTTTAGAGAGGTGTTTTCAATATTTCGATTTTCGTGGCTGTTATTATGACTTGCTATGCAAAATTTTCTGTCACTTTTAGATTTATTCACATCACCGAATAGTTACAAAGAGTTATACAAACTATAATACTGATTAACGCTTTTAGTGCCAAAGTACTGATCAATCGGTAGCAGGACGCGATGCTAAAATTGCTCTATGGGTAACATTAAAATTCCTCTAGCTTTTTTCAGTAGTAAATGTTTAGAAAGAAGTACAACTTTCTTTGGTTGGTTACTTTGGAAAGATTTGTTGGCGCGTAGAAAAACTTTGGTTCGCTAATAACAGTATTTATCATGAACATAGAATTCTTTCTTAGCGCATGAAAACTACGTAAATATTGGCTTAGGAATTCTCACTATACCTACCCCTAGTTAGAGAGTTAACAGTAAAGGGGTTAAATCAAAGTTGACATAGGTAGTAAAAATACTAATTTGTTGAGTAGGGTGCATTAAATTCCGTGAACTCTCAGAGTCTTATCTGTAAGATAAGTTTTTGGAGAACTAAATCCCCTTCAGTGTGTCAGAAATAATTCATAGAACACTGTTGAACTCTTATGTCAATAATCAAAATAGTCGTCATTTCAGGAGTATAGAGAAAACGGTACTCAGGTACCCAGTTATGGACCTAAGGGTTAATCTCAGACTCTCATCATCTTCTTCAAAAACAAGTTTTTACAGTCCATAATCGGATTTCTATCGAGTCAAAACTGTAGACAGAATGAACAAGATAGCATACCTAATTAACCCAACTAATTGAAACCTAGGCACTCAACAATGAATATTCCAATACTGTCAAAGAGTACCATTAATTTTCTCCCTATCTCAAAAAACACCCGAAAACAAAGAATTCACTCTTCCTCAATCCAATAAGCCAGCATATGTAACTCCTTCTAGTCCGTCTAAAATTCCATCATCGTCTGAGAGCCAGTCGAGCAACGGGAAGATCGCCGAGCGTTATTATAGTTGCGTGGGTACTATAATCCCGCGATAGTCGCGCGGAGGGACTTAAAGCACGCCGCTGGCCATAAGTCATTCGGCCGGCGGAGAGAAGAGGCCGACGAGGACACGGTGAATCGAGTCGGTGGTCAAACGGAGAGGCAGAAACGGGAAGAGAGACAAAGTGTCCCCGAAAATCGTGAAACCCACGCGGCCGTGTCGGGTTAATATATTTTACCTAGTGGGATATATCCGCCGTAGGTGCTGGCTTTTATATACCGTGTACGGTATTTATGTGTCGCCGCCTTTACCTAAGCGTTTGATATATGAACTATGAAGGAACGATATTCGAGGGTGGACGGGGAGGATCGGGGCGCAGAGGCAAGACAGAGACGTCTGCGTGGGGCCGATGCATGGGGCTTCTCGGAGGAGGAAAGTGGCGAAAAGAGAAGACGGCGAGGTATTCGAAAGATGGACGATCGCGCGACGAGCAAATAGGATGAAGCGCGTTGGGTGTTTGGACGATATCCCCCGAGGGATGGGATGTCTCTTTGGTATTCCTGATGGGAGCAGTTAGCCTCGTAGTTTTGGGAACACTTGTGAGAGGTGATGTTAGATAGCAGTTTTTGATAAAACAGTTTCACCAAGAATCGTATAGTAACTGCGTGAGACTAGAGCTTTTTTAGAGCCTGGTCACACGAGCGTTGATATAATGAACGTTACGTCTTTCTTTGCTTTCCTTGTTAAAAATGATAAAGACACAACTACAATCGTGTGTCAAATTCGACGTCCAACAGTACTCGTGTGATCAGGTTCTTAGGGTATGTGTCTATCTGTGAGAGATTTTGATAACATTTACTTTTGAAAGAGTCCTCAAAATGTGGGTCCACTTGTAGTTTGTTATAGTTGCTCTCCAAAAGTACTGTCAGTATGCAAGTATACATGCAGATTTGTATCTACTATTGGGAGTTCAGAATTTCAGCCTAATTGGCTCTGTTGTAGAACATATAAAGACGGGATACATCCATTTCCCTTGGTCTAATTGGACATGGCTATTATTACTATACTATTACTTGTAGTGAGTCGAGCGCTCCTCTTGTCTCTGTACCGTCTCGCTAACATATTCTGAGCTCCCAAAGCACTGTATACGTATGTTAATAAATTTGATTATTATGAGTTGTATTTTCTAATGGACCCGTACCTAAGTATCGTTACGTTAGTAACTATTACAGTCACTGGTTTCTTTGAACGTTTGTAACCACTTTTGCAACTTGCATCTAGAGAAAGGACACTTATTGTCTCGTTTAGATTAGTCAAGTGTGACTTGAATTTAATCTTCTTGTATTGAAATAGCTTGAACTCGATTAATTTAACTTGAATCAATGGATATCCAATATAGCAGCGAAGGAGGTTACTAACTATTTCTCACATAACATGCATTTGTATCATTGTGTGGTTCAAGTTCACATTACGTACACCGTTCAAAATGTATTTCAAGTCAATGGAAATTGAAAGAACCATAACTTCACCTAAAGTTTGAAAGAATATTTCAAGTCAAGTAAAACAATGAAGCCTTGTTTAGATTAGTTAAGTTACTTGATTTCAAACAACTTGTATTCAAGTAGCTTGATATCAAGTTTGTGTTTATACAAGTCAAGGTACTTGGATTCAAGTGGCATGAATTCAAAATTAACTTGAATTCAAGCTGTCAGACGAAAATAATAAAAATGGTGTCGAAAGAAGTGATGCATCCTAGTCATTTGGTTATGTATTTTTCAAACAAGACATTGGTACAATGATCTTAAGTTACTTGAATTCAAGTCAGTAACCTTTGTCTTGATTTCAGTATATCCAAAATTTTAAAATAGTTCAACTTTAAGAACATTGGAATTGATTCATGACCAAAGTTATAACGAGAAGGATAATTCGAGGGTGGAAAACCGAATTTCCTTTTTGAGTGGAAAACCAGGAACAGGGACAGAGTGGTAAAGAGACGACGACTACTTGATTGGGTTAGCACTTAGTTTCGTGATTGCCATTTGTGATTCCTTTCCCATTTTCGTCTTTGGGTACCCTCATGAGATTTTGTTTCAGAATCCCTACAATTACTTTTGTACTTTATTATTTTTCTTTTCTTGACAAAATTCCACAAACTTGAAAGAAAAGCTTTAAATCACAAAAGTAGGTTTACAGATAGGAATGTGTAATATCTCTGTAATTTTTAGAAATTTGAAAAACTTTATTTATAGAAGTTGTACGACACCATGGAAAACAATGAACTGACACAAGTAGTAATATTTTTGTGTATTTTGAAAAATATTCCTTTCTTCCATTATATGTAGATATTAGATTGGTGTATCTCTACCTACACACTTGAGATTATAGTTCGTTGAAATTGTCTGAATAGGCACTATTCTTCTAGAGTCAAAAAGAATATGTTAAATTCCATGTTAAGTAAGTATTTATGTTATTTAGAAAACTGAAGGTGATTTTAAAATTTTCTAAATCCTTCCTACCACAGAAATCATTACTGATACCTATGTTGTAGTCTATACTATACTGTACAATATTTATAAATGAACTGTTCTTATATCTCTAAAAATACCAGAAGTACCTACTAGAGGTAAACCATGGTTGCTTCTTCCTGTGCACATAATTCCTTCAGAATAATTCTCCGTCTGTAAAAGACGAGCGAAATGGATTGTTTAAGTACTTGCGCAAAGAATCATTGCATTAAATAGAGATTGATCAACCCAAGAACGAGCGTGCATGGTTTCATATTCAACACTCAAATAAACGAAGCCAGACGAAGCTTTCCGTTCATTAACGAAATAAAAGACACATACGTAATTTTGTTAACAATTAACGGTCTACTACGTTCTCTCGAGAATCATCATCAAAATATCATCCGTTACGGTCGCTACACAATTCCCCGAGCTATAAAGGATGTATTGCATTCAGAAGGAAGTCGTAGACGTGAGCCATTTTTTCAGCAATTTTCCACGGATGCTTGTCCTCCGATCAAGCTCGTTTACAGAGGTGTTAAATATAAACGACGGATCTTCGAAGGAGCTTCCTGCATACATGCACAATCACTGTTTTGTAATCAGCTATGCAAACGATGCTTGCCGCAGTAAAAGTGGCTGTATCTATAATGGCGCCAGCGAAGGTTTTTGCTCGTAAACGTTTCCAGTGAAATACGCACTAATAGCGGGTCGGAAGCATTGCTAAGTAAATACGCCTTAACCTGTACAAGTGCCGTGTTCGGTCGCGATGAACAGAGCAGACATGATAGTGGCTGTCCAGAAACGAGTCACTCAGTATTATGTATGACGCTATACATTTTACGACATTTTGCCGTCGCTAATTATAATTATAGTACTGTGAATAAAATGGCGTTTACAGACTATAGAGCCTTTTTGAGGCCCATCATCAGGCTGTGGTGTGGTATGTACTCATCTTGTTTTATGGTTGTTAAAACGTTTTCTTTCGTGTGATTGTAGTAGTTGGCTTCTGGTAATGACGATTAGTGAAGTTTGAGTAAAATTGTATTATAGAGCTGAAATATTTTGTGAGATTGAATGTGAGCTCAGAAGGAAGATGGTGTCAATGGTGTACTACGATTTGATGAAATGGTCACGTGTAAGTAGTGCACTGGTATATTTTACATGAAACAGGCTCGTGTACAGAATAAATTACTTAATATATTAGATTGGTACATGTAAAATGTCAGAATTCTAACAGAATGTGAAGTATAAATAATATGTTCAAAATATCATATGATCAATCAAAATAGTGGTCATTACGAGCTAAATATAAACCTACTGTTTTACTTACTGTTGTCTGCTCTTGTATTCCTAAGAGCCAGACTAACACGAGTCTCTTTTTTCAAAATTAAATTTTATACGACATCTCAGAGCTGCCTCTTAGTTTTATGAGAATAATAGGAATTTATTTAAGAATTTATTAAGGAATTTATTTATTTTTGCACGAGAATAGGCACTACGACTGACGCGAACGAACTTACTACTCAACCTAATAGTAGGTATAAAATAAACCATTTCAAATTCTGTATTAAGAAAATTGAATCTTGGGTGATCCAATTTGTTTTTTAGGTTTTCCTGAAAAATAACAGAAAAGGACTTAGATCAGATTAGCTGTCAGATACAGTGTTGTTACCAAGGATTTACTTAGCACATAAAGTTTCTTAACTTTAGACCGATAAATCCCTTATATTCCCTTAGAAAAAAGTTTTCGGGCAAGAATACGAAGTTATTTAAAAATATTGTAGTTCTTGAAAATGTAAAATACTACCGTACCAAATCCATCTAGTTTTCCCATATCTTTTATATTCATATGACAGCATTTTATGGTGCGTTTAAACTAAGCGACCGCATGCTCGTTCTTCTCCCACCGCCAGCAAAGTTTACTCATTATGTATAAATAAAATCGACAACTAAATGAAAGAATGCTCGTGTCACTTCAATTTTGCTGAAGAGGGAAACCAATGTACATTCGTTTTTTTGGTTTCAATGCACCATAACATTTCAAAAGGTACAATATTTTAAAATATCTTCATATTGTTGCGTTTGACCAAACACTTTCGGTCAGGGGTAGTATTCGTAGTACTAACTGAAATTATTTTTCGATCAGTCACATGAGTCATCCAATGTGTAACCGTTGCCAAAATTTCCCCCTAACGTCATCCACAATCCATGTAACGAGATAAACAATACGCGAGGACACTAATGATCAACGTAAAACGTATTAGCCAAAATTTCTCGATAAATCTTGAGGGGATGAAAAAGAGCAAGACAGGGAACGTATAAAATTTTTGCACTCGTCCAATATTTATATGGGCAAAGGGGGCAGGAGACGGTGCATGTCGGTGTGCCCTCCCTACTCGAAAAGGCATTGGTGCCGCGGTGGCCCAGCAATGGCGGCCTACAATAAATTTTAAATCGAAAAAAGGAGGAACAACGGCAACAAGAAGCGGCAACCGCGGCGAGTTACGGTTTCACGTTAAATATGAAATACTACTATCCGTGTACAAACACACGCGTGCACGTGTGTATATGAATACATACGCGCGCACTCTAGCACGGTATTAAGTAGCTGTTTAACATATTTTAATTGCCGCATTAAAATTTGAAATGTCACGGCGTCGGTGCCCGTCGTGGCGCTCGTAATGGCTTTCCTAATAGACCCTCGTAGACCGCTCGTCTATAAAGGTCTGATTTTCAGATCATCCCAAAATGATGAAGGATAACTTTTGGCTCGGTTAGTTTTGCTTGTTTGATGTTTCGAGTTCGATGGCGAGATGAACGAAGGAGGAGCAGAAATACGCTATTTTTAGGAAATCAAAATTTAACAAGAAGTATTTGTGGGCTTTTAAGGAGTTAATAATACTTTATTATTAACAATTTTATTCTGAGTTTTAAAAATATGATTGAAATTATAACGTTATTTTTCTGAGGAGATAAATTAGATTAATAAATTTTGTGGAAAATAGTAGCTAACACTATAAGATTCAGGGCATATAGTGTAAAGTAGTGATAATGTTTCATAATTATTGATCACATTAATTATTGACGATGTAGTGCCTACTTATGTCTGTAATTATTATAAAGCAAAACGACATAAGTCATATTTTTAAGACATTCATATTTTCATTTTATAGACTTAATGGAAGTCTATATAATGAAATTCGCATTTTTTGCAGAAGGAAATTGAATTAAAAGAACTTTTCTCATAAGGAAGAATATAAAAAGACGGACCTATATAATTTAAAATTGAGTTTTAAGACTTTAAATGTGAATAACATGAAAATAGAAATATACCTACCTGCAATTTATGCAGTTTTGCCTTAGGAGAACAGATATTATGTCGCTAAAGTGATATTCAATATGAAGAATGTCTTTCAAATTATGCGAAGGTGTGAAGTATGAATTATGAATTCATAAAGATTGTACTAACATTTGTAAAGGTTATAAAATCGATAAAACTATTCGCATAAAATTAAATTTGCATAGGTTTACGTAAGATGAAACGAGTTTGGTATAAAAAATCAAGGAATTATTTATTTCGTTCATGTTTAATTTATTCAAATCTGGACACACAAGGTATAAAGAACAATTTAAAAAAATAAAGTGATATTTTAAATTTCTTAACACGAAATTCATAGAGAAAACATTGTTGTAGAGTAAATTATTGCATCTCTATATGAAACAACAAAATTTCAAGGATTTTCGATGATTTCTCACTAACACCTAACTCGGGCCAAGGGATCTTCCCTTCCTTTATGATGTAGCTTGATATTTATGATTCCACTCCATTCAACACGGAACTACCAAATAGTAACGAGCTTCAGAGCAATAGGACCTGACCCATAGCAAAGGGTTCCAAGAGTGGTCAGTGGCTCATTAAAAAGACCTTATTAATATTGTAATTCCCTTTTAATACACGTAAATCTAGTATCATGACAAGGCCACCTTGGAGTCTGCTTTATGACCTTCCATCTTCATAGAAGAGGTAAAATTTTGGTCCAATCATCTCAACCTAGACCTTTTAGAGATTAATTTCGTTTATGTCCATTTCTACTTTGCTCTCCGATTCTGGTACTTTAGCCAGAAGCATTTTAGCTAAGTGCACTGTAGCAAGTACCTACAGGATTAAAAAGTTGCTCATATTTCGGAACTTAGAGGCGATCTTTGGTCCAAACTATTACTGTTCATTTGCGGGTTCCTTTAAGTTACTGTTATTCCTTCTCTATGCTTATTGTATATCCGTGTAGATAATACAGAAAATGGACTTGATAATCATTGATGATCAGCATATTAGTTTATGAAGAAGCATACCAGTCTGAAAAATGCAATTCTTAGAAAATCGCAATTAAGATTTCGCTGTCAAGTTATTTTGGAATTCAAATATATTTGGAATTTCATAAAAATTCGTTTAACAGAATACTCTAGGACAATGATGACCAAATCTTATCATGACAGAAGTCACATTTTGTTTACCAGAAATACTCGAAACACATTTTATATTGGGACAGGACTATTAGACACACTAGACACACTAGATACTAGATATACTAGATATAGGTACCAGATACTACTATACCAGTTCAAGAATGCATACGTTTGTACAGCTATACAAAAGAAGACTATCTAAAAAAGTATTTTTTTGAGAGAATAGTTTTGTTATGATTTAATTTTAATACTGACAATCAGAACCTAGGAACCACAGTAAGTACCTAGAGAAGCCACATGCAATTCGCAAGCCATGATATAACCATGGTTGATCTAGAACCTTCACACTAACAGAAAAGAGAAAAACAAAGAAATTAATTTTCCCGCCCCAATCTGAATACGCTGAACACGCTGAACTTGAATCAATTTGGATAAATCTCCATAGAAATTCATTCAATAGAATACTCCAGACTCTAAAACCTTCCCATCAATAAGAAAGACAAAAGCAAAAAGCTCGTTTTTTTCGATCCAATTCGAGGGAATACCCGCCCCTTTCAAAAAGACCAAAAACCCAGGGAAACCATACCAAACGAGCTATCCTATACGCCACTCTACTCGCATCCTCGCGCTCTGTCATTTTCGAAACGTCCCCCAGCCGATGTCGTTCTCCAAAGGCTCACTTACTGGTACGAAACTCGGAACGTCGGTAGGTGCCCACGTACGCTTAACAAACGTCCAACACGGATATCTCGGTATCATCGGCGGAGTTAGGCGGTCAGTCGCCGCCGCCGGTGCGAAGTCAGTCACTGATGGTGCTGGTATGACGTGGTAAATTATTTATTCACCGGCGACTGCGGGTGAATAATGGATCTTCCTTCGGCGCGAATGGCACCGAGGAACGTTATTGATCACCGAAATATCAAAAGTAGGCGTATCCATCACTGATGGACCACCATACGCACCAACGGAACGTGTGTCGAAACGGCTCGGTGGAGAGAACAGAGAGAAAGGTGAGAAGGAGAGAGCGCCGTGGCTCGTTGCGCGCGTACGCGACCAGAGAGAGAATATCACGGGGAGGCAAGCGCGAGCGAGGAGAACGGATGGACGAATGGACGGACGGACGGACGGACAGACAGACGGATGGAATGCTCGGCCTGCATCGCGCGGGCCTGTTCCGACAATAAAATCGATTTTTCATACCAGGCATTTATCATATACACCCGCGATAATGGGTATGTATGGGGGATACGGTATAAATATTTCGAGGTAAATAATCGTTAGCCCCGAGAAGTACCGGAGTGTGGAGAGAGCATTAATAATATCGGTGTCCTTTTCACGTGCTAGAGAAATTGACAGCGACGGTAGAATCCTTCGTTACCAATGAAGGGCCACGGCGATAATAAGCGAAGTTGATTATTGTTCGTCTACTTTCTTTTCTTCTTCAACGAATTGCCGAACGTGTTGGATAATTTCGGGACGACGATAACGGTGACAGTGTAGGGTTTTGGGGGAGATGGTAGTTGCAATTGGAACACGATGTACCTACGTAATGGATTCGAGTTTTGCTTTTGGTTTTGTTTCTGTTTGCATGAATTAATGCATGGAAGAAAAATGTTAAGTTGAAATAAGTGAAGTCGCTTGTTGGATTTACAGAAGTACTCTAACTGGCCTGAGTTTAATCAAATCGGTAAGAGTCTTTGTAGATTTAACAGTTTTTACTGTGGTCAAGCTAGCTTTGATAATTTTACAAGGGTCTATAACAGATTCTAGAAGTCTACGCTGCTTTTATTTATTTAGGAGACTTTTGCAAGATCTATATGGCTATTTTTTCCGTGCACATTCTATGCTGCACCAAAAATTGAAAGAGGTTCATGATAACGAAAATCGATTTTTGTGTAAAATACTGCTATGCTAAAATTAAAAATGTTTGCTTGGATAGAATATACCTCTATATGCAATATACATACATACAATGCAGCATAGCAAAGAATGACATAGCATAGTTTAGCTTAGCTTTCCGGTGGATTCCCAGCTTCAATCATTTTTGCTGTTATTAACCTTTTAAGAATCGAATTATTTTGCAAAAAACGGTCAAAAATTCCGAATTTTCTTATCGATTCAGAAATTAATTATTATGGCAATAAAGAACTGCGTAAACATGAGATAAAGGAAACCTGATGCAAGATTAAAACCATGTTAACAGGTGTATGGTCATTAAGAGGGGACTCTCGTGAAACAGATCCAAAAAATCGATTTCCATAGATCACGTTAATCACGACAGTGTGTAAAAAATTGACCTTATAAACTTTTTAATCGAATTTAGAAAAACAGCGAGATTATAGTGCATTGAATTTTAAACTATAAGCATTTTGAAAACCTTATTGGAAAGTTTAAATGCTTTTTCTTGATATCGTGCTTTTTAAATTGACGGGCAGCATAATTTAGGAACTAATCGATTAATCGATTTAGGACAAACTTTATTCATTTTTTAAAATCTTCTTCAGGGATCGAATCTAAAATTTGAATTTATTTTTCATTTATAATATTTTGAACAACCATGCGCAACCATGCCTACATCATTGAAGACGATTAAAAGACACGATCGCCATTTAATAAAAAGTGACAGGAAATGAACTAAAAAATATTTTTCACGTAGTTTAAGGGTCTCTCTCCATGTCCACAAAACTCTAGCACAATAGACGTTTTGAGTTCCTTCTCAAAAAATGTAAGAAAAACCATCAATTTTTAGTGTTGCTACACCAGAATCTTCCTTTAAGGAGTTAATATTGTATATATGTACAAAATTTTTAATAAAAAAAGGTAGCTTTTCATTAAAAAAGAGGATGACATAGAAATTGATGTTTTCCTTCATTGGGGGTAAGAAATTCCCATGACCGCGACGCGTACGTAACGTGCCCGCATTGAACGCGTTAAGAAATATCTAGAATAATTTGAAGGTAGCGATACTTTGGAAAAATGGGAAAACTTGGTTCAAAAGCAGTATGTGAAATTTTCTATTTTTTCTTTTTTTTTGCTTGCGTGAATGTGGAGATACGTATAACGAAGAATTTAAAAATTGTGACTCTAAATTAGAGGCGTCGAAATGTAGATAACAGCATATAATATTAATTTGTGAACATGTATCTATATTTATGTTAGGTATTATTGCTCTTGTTCTAGTTATATATAAAATGACCAAAAATCAGTAAAAAACATTTCCTCAAAGCTAGATAGAAATTTGTTTGCTACAGTTTAGATCTCCTCACTGAGCTAACACGTCTAAAATTCAACATCTTCATACAGGATAGTAATACCGTAAAATTACAGTGGTAGTGAACGGAGGTCTCCTCGCGGTTGTACCGCAATTAGTATCCCGCTGATTTTGAAAAGGAGGGGTGTTACGATTCGCTTCCGAGCTGCGCACTCGTGGCCTCTCCAGTCGTTTCGTGCCCTTTTGTCCGGTCAGTCGATGAAATTTTTCGGTTCGCTTGTCAAGATCGAGGGCCAAATTGTCGACAAGTGTCCTACGGTCGAGTGATCGGCGTTCAAGCGGATACAATAGCGCCCAGCTCGCAAACGACTGTCCTTATCTCGGCAACTATGTCTATCGTACTTTATCTACGCATGTGTATCTTCCCCAAAACTCTGTATGATGTGCATGAAACGCATATATGCTCTACTAATTTTCTCCTTTCAAGTTTAGATTAATTTTTGATAGGTTTGTACCTGTGGTTTTCTAGGGACAGGGGGAGATAGGATGAATTTACATATCAAGTTATTTATTGTTGCAATGAGATTGAGTTATTTATTTCCTTTATTGGTAAACTTGTTAAATAAATCAACAAGGAAATTGGGAAATTGATGTATTTTACAATAGTAAATTAGACAGGGTGGAGCTGTGAATACTTATGTAAATATTTTAGTTAAGATTTGTAGTTTAACAGTCCCTGTAATATTTTTTTACAATTATCCATTTTACAAATTTTGCCGTGTGTTGTTGTTCTCAACTTGTGCTGTCGAATGATTTGCTTCTGGAATGAAATTGATTTTCGATTTTAGTGACAAACTTTTATTAATGACTAATGTACTAATTAGATTAATTACAAGATACGATTTTATTATATTTTCTGATCAATTTTTTTTACACGTGAATAAAATGATATCTGTACAAAACAGAGAAAAATAATTTAGTGAGTCAGTACAAGAAGCTCCCATGCTACTGTATAGCTGCTTTAAACTACAGAGTTCAGTCTCTAACTTTTTGTTCTCTAGAATCGATGTAAAAATGTCGAACACCTAATTTTACTAACTAAACATTTTACTAAATACTAACCCCAATTAGTAAATAATAGTACTTTGCTTAGCATTCCAATCATCCATTTTAATCTTCATATTACAAATAAAAACTACTACTAGGTCATTTTAACCATTCGAGGAAGGAATTCTTTTAAAAACCAGATACAATAGTTATATTTTATTTTCTAAATGTATTCATTTGAGATACATTCAACCAAATCAAAGACAATAGGGAACTTCGTAAGGAATATCTAAATACTACCTGCGACAAAAAGTTTCAGCCAAATGCAACAATAATAAGTTCATTAAAAATATTATAGTTCTTGAAATGTAAAATATTATCACATTACACTCATCTAATATTCAAAACCTACAGTATTCTGAAAAAACTTTTCGTTTTTATAATCGTGCACGAATTGAAAAAAAAAGAAGAAACTAAAACTATTGACACACCTATGTACCACTTCCCTTCAAGAAGATAAATTGCAATAAAACCCAAGAAATTAAAGTAGACATTTCTCTAAACCGAGCGCGTATCATCAGGAAACGAAACAGCAAAACGTCAGAGCTCTCTTCCCATCGATTTTAAATCAACTTCAGTCAACTCTGACCAGCCAGTCAATCCGTTCCCTGCTCGTTACGTTAAACCGAACGGTATCGCTCGCTGTCTGGCTGAAATAGAACCGAGGCGAGGCCGTAACGACGTCCGTGACAAATCCGCGTCTATTAATCTCCGCCGAATACGCGGCCTGACGCGTCCGTTCTGTTTATTAGCATCGGTAGACACCGGGGCCGTTTACAAGGTGTAACTATGCGGCCAGGTGGTCGGGAACGTGGAACTCGACCAATGAAAACCTTACGTCAGGAATGACCCCCAGCTGGGAGTACTCCGTGGCTCCTTATTTTTTATTTCTCGCCTCCTACGGCGTTACCTCTTCATCTTCGGCCGTACTACGGGCCACGGCGTCCTCGTGGCCGACGGATTCGGGGATAATTACACGATCGATATGCTAAATATCCCTCGCCTCAATCACGTTGATAAACGGAGGCGCGTTGGTAAATTGGATTAGACGCTAGATTACTGACGTCCATCCTCCCCGCTGACCCTGTTCCGCTGACCCTGCTCTCATGCCACTGTGTTTTTAGTGAACGATCCCGATGGGAGAGATGAGAGCTGTGTTATTGATTCATTAGTAGAAAGTGCTACGGTACCTACAGCTAGAGTAGTTTTTCATGATATCGATGGTTGAGTTGACCACTGGTCACGAGCTAGGAATTGGTTAGCGATTTGTAGTGGAAGTGTTTTGAAACGGATCTGTTTCAGGCTGCAGTTTAATGCTTTCTGAGGCGATGTCAGAATCCTTTTTATTGTGGTATGATACAGACATAAATATTGTTTTTGCAGTATAAGTTTGTTTGTTTGAGGAAGAGCTTATACGTATACTTTACTTTCGATAACAAGAGTAAGAAATTTTAGAAAGTGATTCTACATGTCAAAATAAGACAAAAATGTAGGTGAAGTTGCGTAGCAAGCTTCATTTCCAACTTATTTATTGTTGAGGAAATGTCTATAATAGACATGAATTTTGTCTGACTCGAAAATTATTCTACTGACTTGGCTGTGTATGACTTGACTAATTTACGTTGACTCGCTGGCAGTAGAATTAGTCCTAAGTCAGACACATTTCATGTGAATCTTTTCAGACGTTTCTGGAAAAATTAATAATTTTGAAACTAAGTCCCAAGCCCAATTTTTTCATTCTTGATTTTCGTTTTATTTTAACACCTTTCTTAAAATTTCTAACACCTGATATTGAACACCCTGTATAATGAAAATAATATTTACTATATTTTTTATTTAAAAGTAGTACCATAGAAGATTTAAGTAACATAAACATTAATGGGTTTTGACACTCACAGTGTTTCTTGTCTATATTTTAACATCATAAGTTCTACAATTAATCTTTCTGATAGACAATTTTACACTAAAATTGTAAGTGAATTATGATTTGAGTCAGAAGCTATAGAACAAATTGTTTTATTTCATTCCGTAATAATACGAGCTTCAAAGTGATCAATATATGCAGATTATTAGCTTCAATATAAAGGAAATCTCTGTAATAAATATCTATTAATACCATCTATTCAATACTTTGTATTAATAGACAGCACACATTTGTGCTGAAGTGACAATATCTACTTCCACGCCTGTAATTACAGATTAATATTAATTCCCAAAGCAATTCCGAATTCTTGATTTATGGTGTAGAGTTTACAGGAATACGATAATTGCCAAGTAATCAATATTCACGTCTTTGGGCAGTGATTGCATTTCCATTAATCACTTTTACGCTGTTGCAGCACTCCTATATCTGTTGCTAGTTACAAGCTATTTATAGTTATCTAGTAAGTACTAGGGAAATCGAATCACGTTACTAAGCTGTCTACATACTCCAGAATTATAAACCTGTAACTAAATTACATATTTACGAATATGATAGATATTCTTAAAATAAATAACTTTTATAAAACTGATATGCATACAAAATAGAAATACAAAATAGATATTTACACTATGTATCTTCCCATAGAGTAGAAGTATTTTTATTTCAATTCTAAAAGAAGGAAATAATATTCATGATAGCCACCATTCAACACTAAATGTGATCACTAATAATTATAAAAGGTGCATGTGATCTTAAGCATTCAATTAAAAAAAAAATATTCATGCAATTTTATAATTTTATGGAAGAACCAAAGAAGTAGAGCACGAATAAAGATTTATTTCAGCTTAGTGTTCTAATATACTTATACAACATACTTACTTTACTCTAGATATTTTGTATAAATATCTACTTTTGAATATTAGATTCCTAGACCTGCCTATGTGCATTCTGTACATTTTCGTACATTTTAATTTCCCAAAAATTGAATGACTATCATAGATTCCAGAAAACGTCAAAAAATAAGGCTAATTTATAATCCTGTCTAATAGTGAACAAATAAGTGTATCCACACGAACCCAATGAATTGCAAAGTAAGCGTGACCATCGATCGCAAACCTTTGCGACCAGCCGATTCAGAAGTTCGGAGTTCACCTACATACGGTTGTCGCCGTCGCATACACAGGCGTCTACAACCGGATAAATCGCGTGCAAACTTATGCACTGGAACATGCGAAAAGCGTGAGTTTAATCTACTAACCCATAAGCCTGGACAGACGGTCCCGGGACTAAAGGGGATCGAGGATAAGAGATATACAGTGGACCGGATGGGGGTATCTCCCTGCGAACCTCCGAGCTGGACTTAAAGGCTTCGGATTCTTATTTCCCCATAAATAATTTTAATGACGCGCCACGGCAGTTCAGGTATAGGGTGAAGCTATGCGGCTCCCCTGTACCTGTAGCCAGCCTCGTATTGTTATTTATTATGTTCGTCGCATGCGAACGAGCGTCTACGCGCGAACACAAATCCTCGCGGTTGTGCCTTCTGGCAACGCGGAAACTATCGACGGTGAAATTTGCTATTTTTCAACTATTTCAGCTCCTACGCCGTAAATATCACACTACTATGCAATCGTTTGCAAATATTTTTGCTTACGAATTTTTCGCTGCCCGAGGAGGCGGCGAGAGTTATTCCCTCGTCGAGAGTGATGAGGTGTTTAAGGGTGCAGTTGCACTCGATTCGAAATTAGGTGAAGTAGGTTTCTTTTTGTGAGAAACTTTGAACATGAATTTTGTTTAATAAATGTGTTGTACAAGCTTCAAGTTTTAATATAAATTAGATTACGTAAAAATTTATTTAGTAGCTTTTTTACAGTCTGTATAGACTGATATGAAATTCACAGCTTATGTCAAAAATGTGGCACAATTAGAAGCTATTATCCTCTGTATAGGGTATTCCATTTTAATTTGTTCACGCAATCTTGAACTATTATTATAAGAAATATAAAGTAAAAAAAAAATATAAAAGATATATTATGAGGTACGAAAAGAGTTTTATGAAGAAAACAGCGGGCTCTTCAAAAGTGCAAAAATTTTAAAAATGAGGTTTGTAGTCCTTTTGCTATCAAATACACTAAACTCATTCGTGATCGAAGAATTTTTTTGAAAACCTGTTATTCTTATTTTTTCTGTCGACTAAGCTAATATACATACATATATGTACCACTAGTCACGAAGGGGTTAAACGATAATAAATGATATTCAAAGACTAACATATCACAGCTCAATAAATTGGTCTTGAAAAGAGCTACGAGTCTAGCTAAGCTAAAATATAGGTAGGTACTATAAAATATTTTATTAAAAAAAAAGAGAAAACGAATGTTATTTTAAAATTTCGAACCTTCACATAAGTCTTATGCACATAATAAAATGTCCTCTCAAGACAGAATAAATCTCTTTTCAAATACCTTTTTAAGTAACGAACACATCAACATATAGGTAACTAATTACTTCTAAATATTAAAAAAGAACAGACTCCTATCACACTCAAAATCTAAACCCTCAACAACATTACATACTTCACCAAACACCCCTTTCAAACATTTCCATTCCCCTAAAAGACCTCCCCCAAAAATGTAAAAAATCCATGCTCCCCCGGAAATCCAACAGAGTGGATAGCATCTCATAGCAACTTCTAGTTGCGCGCTCGCGAACAATTACATTCGAGGCAACCCCCGTCTCGCGAGAGGGACCTTCGAGAATGATCCTTCGCGGGGAACGCGGCCAATCGAAAAACAGTCGCTCCTCTCCCTAGGAGGGGGTATCGTGACGCGCGCGCGCGCTCTCGACCGCGTGGTAGCGTCACTTTCGCGTCGGTGGGCGGGGCGTAGGTCAACCAATCGGAGACAACGCAATCGTAGCGTCTCCCAAGCTGTCTGGGCCACGCCCACCAGACAGATACGATACTCGGAGCGGGTCGTGGTTCCCTGACGTTCCGCGTAGCGTACCCTCGGCTCGGGAATTACGTTATTATACCGTCGAGCGCACCGAGTCTCGAGCCATGCCGCGCTCCTCGGGCGTAGCTGTCGCTTGCTCGCGCGCCGCGTGAACGACGCGATTCATCTAACCGCGCGATTTCCCTACGCGATGCGCCTGGGATCGCGAATTACCCTCGTGTGACCACGGAACGGAGATTGTCGACGGAGCTCGAGTGTCTCGATCGTGATTTCAAGGGAACCATGAAGGTACGTGTACACGTTGATTGACTGGTTAATTCTGAGTGAGCTTTTGTGGGCTTCGCCTTTGGGCTGAGTGCTTTCTTTCGATGGCTTAGTGAGTTTGTTTTCGTTTCGAGGTTTGGTGATTGGAGTACTATTGTGATTATGAAACTATTCGAGATACATTATAACCAGGTGTGCAATGGAATATCTAGCTAAAAAGACAAATGACATATCGTGAGTGTCAAGCTATGATTACACTGAGATAATAACGAGGAACATTTTGTTGCCTGTTGTGGCTTATAGCGCGTAACTGAGGACCTGGGTATGGGTTTTCGTACACGTGTAAATTTGAATTTTTTATTGTTTTTGGGTCTAGAATCTGTTCTCCGAAAGTATCCTACTGTTTATTTTTGACACAAGGGGCGACAAAATGTTCATCGTTGTGGTCTCAGTGTAGACATAGCTTTATAGATGTAATAAATTAAGAAATATTTTGGCTTCTCGGGATTGTATTATAAGAAATTTTTCATTTCGAATGGATTAAGCTATGTCTTCACTGAAGCAACAAGGAGGAACTTTTTGTTGTTGTTTCATGTACCTTTAAAAAGCCGGCACTTGGTGCTAAATGTTTCTTCAGGTTTCTTTGTGTCTCTATAGCCAGCTTGAAATCGAAAAACATAAATATTCCTGGGATTATGTTGGTTCAGTGTGGACGAAATGTTTCTATAAGTTGGTGTTTGTTGGAAACATTTTGGAATATACAGTAACAAAAGAAGAAAAGGTGTGCGTCGTCCTTATTTTAGTGGAGACACCTTTAGGCAGGTGATGATTTATTGTTACTTGAATGCCATTTGTATCATGGTTTGAAGAGGTTTTAATTTCAAACGTTTATAATATAACAATAATAATAGCATCTCTATTCTTGAGGAAAGTTAGTGTCGTAAAGGAGTAGTGTGTATTAAGTTTAAGTTTGTAAATGTAGGATTAATTTGCAACAGAGGTGGTCAGAATAACTCTTACGTATAGTTCAGTCCTTGATGAGAGATTTTAATAGATTTTGTAAGGTTTTGAGAAAACTTAGTAGATTTCGAAAATTATAATGAACTAGTCTACTTTACTAGTTATAGGCATTTTATTGCATATGAAGTAGGTCTGCAGGAATTGCTGTAGTGGATAAAAATATGTAAAAGCTAAAGCTGAAATGTAATGTAACATTCTTGTAAGTACTTATAAAGAGTTCAAATGTTGTGTTGGTAGTTACGAAATCCAAGACACCTGTCTTGGGCGTCGAACCTTCGGTGATTTAATGTGCTACCATCTTCACCCCCTACTGCTTTTACAACCTCATTATGTTTCTTCTACCAATACATAATAGGCAGATATCTACCTGCGTATTTTAGAGCAGATAGTAAGTAAATAATATCCAGTCATAAACGAAATTGTAGTTGTAGGTAGAGATACTACTGTTTTGTAGTATCGAAAGATGTTACTTGTCATAAAATCAAATAAATTATTTTATTTCACTCAACATGTTTATTCACATTTTCATAATTACTTAGAAAAAGAAGCTTTCGTATAGAATTTAAAAAATTATTAGTTTTTATGCTAGGTTTTTTAAAAGTGTAAAATTGTAATCGCATTTGTATCTGTAAACTGTACTATCTATTGTGAATTTGGGTTCAAAGTGAGTTGTTTATATAAACCTAATTCCATTTTTAATGTTATTTCTGACATGATAGTGCATATTCTGCCAGAATTGGCAACCAAATCCAAATGAAAGTTTATAACAATTCATGAGTAAATATAGGTATTTATAGATATCTATTACTTGTCTAATCTGAGACTGTTTCTCCTAACATTGCCATTGTGTGCACCATTGTTACGAAATTTACTTTTACTCATGCTACATAATATAAATATTGACCTAATAAGATGTTGCATACAAGTTGCTACAATGTTATCTGTGCTCTACTTACATCACAAGCTCAAAGAGTAACATCGCCCTTCAACCAGAGTACCTACTTCAATAATTAAACATTACCTTGTGATACAATGTAGGTTATTTTCAGAAACAAATCATTTTCAAGTGATTCTTATACCTAACTACCAAACATAGCTATAGGACTACCACAATTTTTAATAAATCGATGATGCAATAACATCAGGATCAATACAATCTGGTTTTGGAGTTGAGTTCCAAGCACCATAAACATATGAACAAACATCTTTATATTCTAAGCGAAACCAAATAAGAAATGCCAGAGTTCCAAACAAAATGGTAAATAGTAAACTGATTTATTTTTTAAATTAGTATCTAAGTATTCAAATAATATTAACTAAAATAAAATAACCGAGAAAATAACAAATAAGATAAAAAGTTCATTGGAATAGTTATTTGAACAGAAATCTAGGTATATCTCGACGTCTCAGTTCCATGACAGTACCATCATTTCATTTAACTTCGTACATGTGCAAAAACTCAGTTGCAATATACATCAGCAAAGAACCTCACACTCGCAAACTCTTTCAATGACAAAACCAAGATCTCCCAAGAAGCGCCACAGTACGCATACAATTTCCACGCGGCTCTCTGCCCGCTATGAAATCCCTGAATCCGTCTCGGTGGCGGCTTGATGAGGCTGATGAGCGTTGGTGGACAGGCCGCGTCTCCCTTTGGCGTGAAAAAAGACAGTGCGAACGTATGGCGGGGAATCCTCGACCTGAGCCGGATGGAAGAGCACCAGCAGCCAACCAGGAGGCTGTTTCCGACGTGTCGCAAGGCGCGGTCGACGCCGAGCAGCTCCTCCGCGGAAAAGAGGGTGCCGGATTACGGTCGATCGTTTCGCGCGATTGTCTTGTCGGGATGTCGATCGCGTGTCGCCTTGGCTAACTCCCCTCGTATGCTAAATATCGTCGAACAGCCGCTGGAGCGCATACACGATGCGCTTCGCCCCGTTGTCACCGAGGCATCGATGCGTGTCGCTGCCCCGAATCGGAATGTTGCATCGAAGACATTGAATACCTAATAGTTGAACTCACAGGTCCGGTTGTTGCCGCTCGACTTCGATTGTTGCTCCATCGTGCTAGGCATTTCATGCGCAGTGGGTATAGTGACTGGTGAAATTGGGTGACCTGGGTAGCTTAAATGGAGGTTTCTGTTTCGCGAAGGCGTTGGGTGTAAAATGGTTACTTTGGATAGTTTGAAAGGATTCTGTGATTTTTGGCGGAAGAACTTTTGTGGGAGTGGTTTACTTTTAGAATTACTTTTAGAACTTTTTGGTGGACGTTGTTAGGTACAGAATTGAATTTTGCGGTCGCATCTTAGGTGACGAAACTAAGTCCAAGAAGTGAATGAGAAATAAGTGTTTTAATAGTTACCGCTTCCCAGATCGTGAAAATTGCTTCAAAGTGACGAAGGGAGTACGAGGTGAACGTTTTTACTAATCTGTAAAGATGTATCACAGATCTGCAGTCTAAAGTCTAGGTGAATGATGAAAGATTTCTAATTTTCAAATATTCAGATAATCAGTTTGCTAATATTCCAATTTTCTATTGTCAAAGCAACAAACTGTTTTGTTAATATTTAGATGTTAGATTTCCACATATTTCAGTATTAAAATTTTTAAGTATTCCGATACTCAAATTTTCATATGTCTCAATACTTATTGAAATTGTTAAATATTGGTATTCCAATATTTATCCAAATTTTTCAAAATTTATACATAACTCGAAAACATAATACTAAATATTCAAATATTCGAATATTAGGATTTTAAATACATTACTATATGCATTTATATAACGTAGATCATTGCTACCATAAGCATACTCTTAATCTCTTTAAACACATGAAAGCCAGAGCGCGTAAAATGTTAATTCTCAACTATGCTTAGTAGAAACAATATCGATATCTATTACTATTAACAGATGTTATATCATAGAATCATGTTAATTTCATTATAAAAAAATGATTACTATAGAAAATTCACAACTTTCTATATTGTTTGTTGCTTTCTAAATTATTTATCGTTTCATTTCTTCGGCCTCACAGCAAAATGGTAGGATATTTAATTATTCATAATATCTTCGATTTGGGCGAAAAAGTACAAGTTATACCAATAGATATTCTTATTTTCCAGATATTAACATTTGAAGTTGTAAACCTCAGTTCCCTAATTAGAATTTCGATTTTACTATACTTTTGTTCTTTAAAAAAAGAAAAAGAAAATGATGTAATCTTCTTGTTTAAAAGATACGAACCCTATTTGGTGTCTAAATGTCACTTATATCACTTTGACTTCTAATTACTTCTAGATAGACTTTTCATACTAAATAGTAAACGCTATATTAACACAACTAGGTACCTACCTACTATGATGTCCACGACAGTCAAGGGTTAGGTTTATCCCAACCAATCCTATTATACAGCCAGAACAGTGACAGACTCGCAGTAGTAACTAACGACACTTTTGAGCCGAGTTGGCGTCTGCTAGCACGTTGGTGAAGCGTCGAGAAAGAATGTAGTCTCATTATTTAAGGGGGGCGCGGCGTGTGTGCTCCATTAAATAACAGCGACGCGTCCACCTCGTGGATATCTATAAAGCATACCTACGCAGAGACGGGCGGAATCGTAAATAGCTGTAAGATCACACCCGAGACGCGATGCGTCGTCCCACGCGAGAAGGGCTCTACTGGAGTCCTTGCGCGAAAGGACCTTACAAGATGGCAGCCGGTGTGTGTGTGGTCCATTAAATTGTCGGCGTAAGGCGCAAAATGGCGCATCAGCTTGATCCGAAGTTATATGACTCCGTTTTCAGAGGACTCGTGCCCCAGAGGAGCGGGCGAGCCGCGAGCGCGACAGAAAAGGGCAGGCGGAGGGTCGCGGCGCGACTATTTGCTTTAAATGTTCCTGACAGGGCGACCTGTGACAGTGGAAGGTATTACACACTGTTTTGATGCATGGAAGATGCTCTTCTTTTTTTATTTAGTTTTTATGACCCTGGGATTCTTATTTAAGTGGGAGATTTGAATATTATGGTAATATCCACAGTTACTGTGGATGCGTTTTCTGGTGATGAACTGATGTCCTGACGAATATGTCTGAACTTGTCTCATTTGTACGATACATAGTTCGGAGTTTGGACATATTTTTCAGAACATCAATTTGTCAGAAAACACATCCACTGTAATCAGAGCCGAAAGCGTTGAAGTTTTGCGCTACTTTATTTTATTCTTGGTTCATTCTACTTAAAGTAGTCAGATGACTCTCTGACTTGAACATTCTTTAATCCTCTATCAGCAATCATTTTTTTACTAACACTGTCAGCAGTAGAACCTTTATGGGTCCCAACCTTGTAAAAAATCTACAAAAATTCCTTGTTACTTTTCAATATCTCTAAAGATTGTTTAATAGTTTCCATTCCTAATTGTCCCACCGTCATTTTTAGATCTTTTTTTAGTTTTCATGGAGTACTTCAAGAGAGTAATAAAGCCTGTGCATTAAGACACCCAGATTACTAAAAAAGTGTCAAATAAAATATTTGAAATTCGAAAAGCAGCAGAAATAAATTATCTCAGAATTTTAAACAGAAATTAGTTTTTTGTTTTATTTCAAATAGAATTTGCTCAAGTCTAGTGATTTAAAGGTTTCTGAGGTATCTAGTATTTCAGAGAAAAGAAATCTATGCACCAGTCTCTTTTCAATTAAGAATTAATATACATAGAATCAACAATTTTTGTGGTACCTTAGATTAAGTATTTACTTGCTTTGGTTTATTTATACGAGGATTTTAAACAAATTTGTTAATTTCAAAGATAGTCCAGCGACTGCTTGAGGTGTTGGAACCGACATTATTGAACGTGTCGACGATCCCATAGATCGTAACTCCGGATGATCCGTTTTACGCTGGACACGAGTTAGATCCGCGTGCCTTTTTACACCATTAATCTTCCTTGATCTCCTGAAATCCCTACGTTAATTCTGCTTTATCGATCCCGTTTACTTAACGTACGGTGAACTATTACCCGCCGGGTCTGTTTTCACTGTAGCGCATTCTTCTTTCGTGTAATTGATTCGAAGAATCTCTGATCGTTTTACTACTACAGCACGTATGAAATTATTAATTCATTAGTTCATCTAACTAACGTATGCTGATCTATACCCTTCGTGAACTTAAGAAATATTTTATTTATGTTCTGAATTAGCATGGAAGGTACCTATGTGGCTGTTAATATACTGGAATTATATAGCACTTGTTGTTTTAAGTTCCTATTGAGAAAAAGAATTAATCGTGACATATAATCTTCGAATTTTTGGTAACGAGTGATTTTATTCTCCCTTATTGACTACTTAAAGAAGAATATTTGAGTTTTTACTAAATTTTGATAATCAATATTTAGGTAATTCAGATTCTAGATGAGAGAATAGAAAAGTACAGACACATGAGAAGCTGTATTCACTTAGATTCAAGTTCTTTTATACTCTAAAAAAGGTATTAATAGGAAAATAAAAAGCGCTAAAACGTAAGAAGTGTACACACCCAATACACAAAAATGTAAATATCTCCAAAATAAAATACCTACACATTATAAATTTAAGAGTACACCATTTAGAGTTCCATCGCTTCAATTGAGTTTATACGAATTACAATATTTAAAGGGTAAACAAATTTCTATTTAAAGTACTACCTACTTAATTCAGTTTATAGAAATATAAATTTACATAAACATTTACTTTTTGATTATGAGATACATTCTCTCGTCTATCTATTAATTTTCTAATACCATTTTCATAAAACTAGCATGATTTGTCTCAACATGGTTTCTTTGAAAACCAGTTTTCACATGAATTTTGATAAAATAAATATAATTTATAACTCTGAACTTACATCTTTACTTGCAAAATTATCTGCTAACAATAACATCTCTGAATTACGACTCTTTCGAGGGTTGTCATCTGAAGAAAATATCCCTCTGTAAAAATAGTTGAAAAATGAGATTTTGATCGAGAAATCCCCCATTTAAAAACGCTATTCAAAAAATTCGAAATCGCAGGGAAATTGAAATGGGAAAGCGTGTATTGATAACGCACGTTGGAAGAATGAAAGGTTGCATGGCATTCATTCAGGGATATCTGTGTCGATCCGCCTTCTCGATTTCACCGTTTCCGTAACGATGTTCTAATGTATCAAGGGTGCGATATGCAAATGGTCTCAGGGCGATTCGGACGCGGATGGCCCGCTCTTTTTGATCGTGGTACCCTCTCGGCGAGGCTCGTCGGCGGTGGACGAATAATAATGGAAACGATACACCTTCGTTGGCATACGTACCGGCCAAATGCGGCGGTTATGCTAATCGAGGGAACAATTTTATTCCGGCGCGGTCGCGCGAACGAAACGTCGGCGCGTCGATGACAAAGTGCGTATATTCCGTGAATTGAAAGGAAAAAGAAAGGGCGAGAAAGAATTCGCGATAATATATCGCGATAGATAGTGGAGGCAGAACGAACTCGGCCACACTTCTGCCACTCTATTAATAAAACGCAAACATATGTTAATGGGCCGCATTTCCTTCGATCCACTGAATCAATTTATTATCCAGATCTAGAACTCTCGTTGTCAAGTCTTTGTACAGTACCTCTTTGATCGCGATCTTTATGTAATTAGGAATAAATAAGGTGTGGCTTAAGTCGTTTTTGTTACTTTCGATTCATTGTTTTAAACGAGTTGGTTAATTAGATTCTTATGTAAGATTTTTTTGTGTACATAGTACAAAATGGAGCAGATGATATTAATAGATATCTCGGGTAATTCCGTGAGAAAAGGAAACCGCAAATGTACGACAGATGTTCACACAAATCTTATCTATCGCTATTTTTTGGCTGAAATCTTGTTCACCTACTTGGGTTAATTATAACTTGGGTATTTTACTTGGGATAATTATAGCTGGTTATTTTACTAATTTCTAAACTTATACTCTTTTGGATAACATTAATGAAAAATGAATATGTAACATGTATTTTGAAAACTGTTTCTAAATTAAAGGTTCCCAGGTCTGACAATTACATAATCGTTTAGACAACATTGCTCACTGGTACATCTTATAACACTTGATTCAGCATACAGAAAAATGAATCTAATTATAAATACCTATAGAGTAAAGAATGTTAATTACTGTGCAGTGACCAATTACTTCCCCTTTACATAAGTATTACCATGTTTACATGTTTACATAAGTATTACCGGATATAGTACTACTAAACTAAAAATATTTTTATTAATTCTTTGAAGAACAGAAGTTTAGGAAAATAAAAAGACCCATGTTGCCCAGAAATATGATTCCTGTATAATTTAACAAAATAGATTTATTTTAATTATTAGAGTGCTTCAAGTAATTTTAATTTTTCAAGGTGATATAAAAGATATTCTACTATGTAGATTTAGGTATCAAAAAGGTGGAACACTTTTAATGTCACTATGCTTTAAAAAGTTAATTAAAAATGTATTTTAATTCTTGTTTTAATAGTGATATATCTTGTCTTCTATCAAAATAAAAGGAATGGAAGTGGGAGGGGGAGGTGTGGGAGCGCAAGCATAATAATCGAGCTGCTCACAGTAATCGACACTCCTACCGTATGTGATCGTTATTCCCACAGCGTGCAAGGGTTAACTAAAAATCGTTCACCGACTTTCCAATACATACCACGAACCTCCATAAACTCACCCCCGCAGACCGTATTGCTTACACCCGCAATAGGGTTCGTCCATCCCCTGTCGACTGGCTTCAGACGCTATTAGTACGTGGCTCGAGCTAATCGCGAGACGAATCTCCTGCTTGTGCGCCGTCAGCCGGTTTCGGTGCTGTCCATTCACGGCAATAAAGGGACGGGACAAGGAGCAAGACGGAACATAGACGGACATTGTGCAGCGCGAAACCAAAAATCGGATGGCGATTTAAATGGATTTCGAGTGGCTGGCGGCGGCTCCTTGAACGGATCGTCCATTATGCCCGCGGGGGATCGTTTTCTTCCTGGGCCCGTTAGGGGTGACCAGGGTAGGGGGAAGAGATTTCGACGAAGGCGTGAAGAGGCTCGTGCCCTTCGTGGCCAGTGCCACTCGAAAAGCCGCTCGAAACACACAAAAAGCGGAGGACGCATTATTTTCCAACGGAGAGCATCCTCTTTCGTGTTCTCGGCTCGCCTCTCCTTCCCTTTCGAGCGCTGGGGTATATCGGTTTGAAAGAAGGGCCGAAAGAAGGATGCCTGTAGTGGGCCACTTTGTCAACTTGTCACCTGGACCTCGAGGACGCGAAAGAAAACGATCGAAAGGCCCCTCGGGAAGAAGGGAACGAGCCTCGTTCTTGTTCGCACCAGGAAGCCTTGACTCCTCTCTTCCTGGAGATGTTCGTCTCTTTTTTCCTTGCCTTTGAGCTTTCCATTCTGCGAGCTCTTGGTTTCCCTTCAGTGTTGTTTTCCGATCGGTTATTGAAACGGTCAAATTATCCTTGGTTGCACATTGAAAAGGAGGACCTTTTGAAGGAAATTGCTTGTTAATTCTGGTGGATTCATTATTTTTTATGTGTATAGTATTCTCTCGTTATAACTTTGTTATCTTGGAAGAATTCGAAGTCAATAAATTTTGCTTTCATGCAATTCAGTTCACGTCTTAAGATAAGAGAAAAGGAAAATGTGGATTCAAAAAATGACTCAATCAGTTTCGCTCGATTCTGATACGAAAATAATGAATGAAGAGAATCCAACGTCATTCAGCTTGTGCATGCACCCTCGGCAGAAGCACTATAAGCTGATAAATTCCTCTAACGAGAACTTGTGAATACAGATAAGTCCTGTTAGATAGTGACCTTCTCGGACCGAGGGAGCCAGCTACAAAGTGTTCGATTCTAATTGGCTCGCGTGTTTGTTCCTAGCTGAAACGAATTTACGTCTCGTGTCCGCAGAATACAGAGAATCCTCCAAGGAAAAGTAGTCGCGCGCGTACACGGAGGACGTGTAAACGCCGAGGGATCGTGTGGCATTAAGCAAACTGGGACGTTGTATCGGAATCAACGTTTCAACTTTATTCGTAAGGGACTTGATTTACCCTTATTTAGAATGGAACCTTTCATCGACTTGTAAAAAACAATTCAAGGTTTTGTTTGTATCTTCGATTTTGTGTGTAGTGATAGGTACGCGAGGACGAGAAAGTGTGTAGAAGTATTGAAGATGCTTTATGCATTGTAGATTTTACGTTTGGTTATAATATGAAAAAAATGTAGCTTCATCTTTTTACTGATATTATAAAATCCTTAACTAATTACTGCAATATTTCATTTTGAGCATCTGCAAAGAATTTAATTTTCGAAGCTAAGGTAAATGTTCTTATACCTGGACGCGTAAGGTGTTAAATGTCCCAATAAGTGAGGAACCTAACAATAAATGTCCTGATACTTCAATTGGGTCCCAGTAGCTGAATACACTATTTCATGATAGAATGTAAACTTAAAATCAATTAAAATTAGCGTTACTATTCGGGTTTCAAGACATGCTCAGCTACCGAGACAATTACCTTCATTTACCTTTTCCAAAACTCAAATTCTTATTAAACACATCGACCTATTACAAATTGGACCTAAAGCACCTCGAGCAGAATCCTCGAAATTCTCTTTTCGAGCCCATGTCGAGGAGCATTATCATTATTACCAGGGCTGCGTCTACCTACCCCGAGGAACGCTGGCGCGGTGGACAGGCGCTAGGAGGGAAAGAAGTATCGGTTTCAATGGGCACCGTGTCGTGGACAGAAAGTGACACGAAGCCGCGAATACCGTAAGAAAGGCCATAGTGGGACCCCCGAAGGACCTCCCGTCGACAGGCTTTCAAGTTTGAAAGTCATACCCGGGCGGTGGCTTCTCCGTCGACAAGGGGACCGAAACCGAAACCACTCGAGGGGCAAGAATGGGGCCTCATGGCCGTCTGTGAATAGAGGCGTGTACAAACCCGGTGTACGAGTCCTCTATTCGCCTCTCTGCCGGAGTGTTCGCCGATCTACCTTTGTGTAAATAAGGCAATAAGGCGAAGGAAGCGGGATTATTCTCCTCTAAGTCTGCAGATCGGATTATATGGAGTAGCTATGGGTATCGATTCCGTCAGGATGCCAAATATTTGAATGGATCGTGGCGTTCTTCCACAGGGAAAGAGTTGTAAATGTTTTTATGGGGGTATGGTGGAATAACTTCTCGGTTGTGGAAAAAGAGTTGTTGCTGTGAGAAATAAGCGGGTTGTTCGATTCGTGGCTACTTGTTTTTTGGGGTTATTGAGGACTTTGCTAAATGGGAATCTATGTGTGAGCGTTTTTAAGGATATTCTGGTAATTAGTCTATAGGGAGTCTATGGATCTATTTATTGAACTCTCTTTTGAGATATTGTATAGTTGGAGCTAGCATACAAATGTTAAAGTATCACTGGTATAATCAAGGTTTGTGATTTAGTCGTCAGTATTAAAACATTGGACATCGATAATCCTGCATACGTAGAGCCAGGGAATAGCTCTTCTCATTAGCCGAAGGCACAACATTTGAGTTATTTTTATTCTTATTGTTAAAAGGCCGCTGAGGACAGTCTTGGCAAAATACATATACTGGGTCCCGAATATGTTAATTTTCACATAGATTTTAATAATTTATACGTAGGTATAAATATGTGAAGGTAGCTCATATAATAACAATTCTCTGATCAACAATCGTAAGCTAACAGTAATTTTTAGGAGAGTACCTAATTACCATGTTACACAGAAATGATCCACAGACTTTTGCACTCTAGAAAATGTTACACTCCAGCAGAATTCCAAAAACAGAGAAACCAACAACTTTTAAAGAAAGATAAAACGAGAATTCTCCAATTGAAAGAATCAAGTACCTATGTTACATAATTTGAACGATTAAATCATCCCTTGGAGGGGTCCCAAATCAATCCTCCCTTTCCTATCCACGCGTATCATTCTCGCGTCAAAGCTCGAAAATCACGCCCCTGACAGGCCGTGCGACCGCAGGAAGCAACTTCGGTGGAGTTTGGGCCGGGTACAAATGGGAGGGTATGCCGTTCACCATAACTCACGGGGTTGGTCCTGTGACAAGAACGCGTCTCTTCGTGATGGGCACCGCATGTTGAACCTTGCCACGACCACGAGCGCGTCGAAGCGTTGGGCTGTAGGTATAGATGCAGCACCTACGGCTTGCAGGTATTACGTTACAATAGCATTATGTAACTCCCGTGCGCCACCATTGTGGGGTCGGCTGTAACGTATGGTTAACCACCGACCATAGCCAACCAAATGTTCGCACGTTCTAACCGTGCACGGATATCTCGTGCTGTGCTGTTGTGGTCAGCACGGAAGCAATGAAAATGGCTCAAGTTGACGACGTTGGCCTTCACCCTTATCAGTAGTATTCGAGTTGATAAGAGCATAAAAATGGCTTGGTGTATTTATACGTATATCTATGTTAATTTAATTCCATGCTTATGATTCTTTAGACTGTCAGAATCTGTCTTCACTGAGATAAAGAAATGTAGCTGCAAATTAAGTAATCAGTGGACAAATAATTAGATATTATAAGACATATTAACAAATCACTAGGTTTTCAGAGAGCTTATGATTCTTTTTCATTTGCTAAGTTCTATGATTTAACAATGTCCACATTAATATTTAGGACATAGTTTCTACTAAATAGATTGTCTCATAGATGTGCAATGAAATTTTTCATTTTATTTAGAAATATTAATTTTTTTTTAAATAACATGATATTCAGCAATAAATGTTTCTTCATTCATTGGAATGATCTCATACAGCGCTACATACTCTCTTATATCCTACTTTATTATTTCATATTAATAGAATTTTGTTATCACATAAGATAATGTAAATTGAGTTTTTATACGAAATCGCATATTTTAAGTATTAATAGGTGCTAAAAAAGAGCAATCTTTATATCAATAGGATTCTAATAAAAAAGTGGTAAAAATCAAAATTAAGTGTTGGGCCAAATAACCCGATCAGAGCACAAAGTTTAATTAGTTGGTAGTTTATGTGGTTTTCTCTTATCTTATCGAATTTCTCATAATGCTTAAGAAAATTGATTTGTCCTCGTCGGTTTACTGTAACTTAGGATCACGTACAATGTTCAAGTTGCATTAACTACTAAGACGATAGCAGTCCTACACGGCTTTACACTAAATTGATTTCACGTAGCTTTACGAGATTGTTTGTTAGTTTATGTGATATATTATCCCACTAAGTTCTAATAATTCAAAGGATTGCTTGTCAGAGTCACGTTGATTAAGCAATTTTTAATCCTCTCTAAGAGCATGAGCTCTTAAATTCTTGAACACGGCTTAATTAATTCAGAAATCAAACTGAAGCTAAAGGGATTTAGGCATTAAGGTAGTAAACTGTTAGATGAAATTAAAGTGAATAATGAAGTTATACACACTGTAGTAATCATTGATCAACAGTGTAAAAGCAGAACAAAAATTGTGAAATCAGTAGGCAGTATGTATACAACTTTGTCGGAAGCTCAGAATGTATCAGTTACTCTAATTGGCTTCACGAAAAACTGATAAAAAACGACACATATAAATTTTCCATATTAACTACCACCTACTTGTAGCGAGCAGAGCACTCCTCTCGCCCCTGTGCTGCCTTGCTAATACCTTCTGAGCTCCCAACAGTATTTCAGTCGCTATTTTACTTCTTATTTATCTATTTTTACTGTAATAGATATACCTACCTATAACATAACAGTATACTAATACACAACTATTTTTATTTTACTAAGAATCGTTCTCTATCACCCTATTGTTTATTTCCCTGAAAGCCAAGTGGACCAAGTGCTACATCACACGAAAATATCCTTTCACGGTTCACTTTCGCTGCTCGACCGCGTGGTTCGCTGGCTTTTTGATATCGGGTGGCATATATTACACTAATAGCCGAAAGGAGTCTAATCCTTCGTTTTACGATTCCGCCTTGCATGCAACCGCGGCTCGTTATTGTCACCTATAACTCTCCCTCTCCCTCCTCGACCAGCCTCCGCCGTTGTGGGATGGCCGCGTTCTCGCGTTTCATATGCAAGTAGAAGTCGGGGACGCGGGCAATATTTTAGCGGCGGATTTATTACGACGGAAGAAAAGGCCAGAAGGTGAAAGATTAACGACACGGCTCGCAATAGAACCTGGGCTAGTACAAATTTCTAATCTCGATAGAGCGTGCGTGGGTTCCCCGAAACTTACGCCTTCATTCCGCGCTGCGAAGGACGTAGACCGTATTCAGCGAGACAAATGACTGAAAAATTTGAATACTGTTCGATTAAATGGTGCACGAGTAATTAGAACGAACGATGATTCCGTGGACAAATATTGAAACAGACGGATAAGATTAGGCGAAGTATGTCTATTTCAGGTTTTGGGGAGCGATTCCGTGAATTGGGTGAAAATTAATCTCTCTGTGAATAATGAATGATCAGGCTTCTGTATGGCTTGAGAGTTATAAGTTCTAGCTATTTTGTTAAGTATAGGTTATTTATAACGGGTAGATATATTATTTTTAGTAGAAGGAAATTAATATAGTGTCAGAAGCTGGTTATTCAGGTTATTCGGTGTGTAATACAAGAGATTAGTTATCGTTAACAAGTATAAGTAGGTACTTGAGTCAATAAAATGTTAATTGAAGTATAATGGAATATGGGTTGAAAATTAGACTGAGTTAATCATAGAGTTCTTTAAATAATAAAATTAATCATCAAGAGAATGTGTTCAATATAAATCTTATGGGAAGTCGATTAATCTAGATCCTACTAGATGCTAATGTAGGAATCTTAATAAAACTTTACATAATTGTTTATTAGAATGAACTACGAATTCAGAGAAATAGAAAGCATTAGAGGAAAGCATTACCTCTAATGACTTCTCATAAAACGCGTATAGCACCTGAACCTCCAGTTACCTTTAACTGAAAGTGAAGAAATCAACCATTAATCAATATTTTATTCTGTTCTTATTGTTATTACACTCAATACGCGCAGTTCTAAATGACAGAAATATTGAATATTCGAAGTTCAATTAATCGAGGCTCTACTGTAATTATTAAACTCAACCCTAACAAGATCACAATTATTACCTAAGTAACTATCATTTCCTACACATCTCAATCGAACAACTGCACAAAGAACCATCGCCCACAACCGATTACCCCACCTTCCCAAGCAAAGACTGTTCACCTTCGCTTCGACCGCTCCTCGCGAAAGAACGAGCAACCCCTCTGCAGCCTCCCTCTGGTCGGAAGTTTATTTACCCGGCACGCCCCCCTCGTTCGAAGATCATTTAGTGTGTGGCTCGAGCACAGTCGATCTAACGCTGATCCGACACGAGGCGCCGTAACAAGGCCGCCAACACAATGAGAGAGATGTTCGGAGGCGGCTGGACGCCTCGGTTGCCCATTTACGCGGCCCATTGGTGTAACACGCAGCATCCATGGAAGCCTTGCAAGCAGGGGGATGTTACAGGGTGGGCTGGCCGCGTACACCGCACCGGTGGCTGTGTGCGACGAGGGCAAGGACTTGCGCGCACAACAATGCATTTTGGGCGCGAAGGGCACGGGCATGCGTGTCACCATATTGAAGGGGAACGTCGACTGAGTATGGGGGCCCGAGGACTGTTACCTTCCACGGTGTTTCGCGGTATGTTGGCAACGTGTAACGTTCACCGTGGGGTGCCCTTTTCGCTTGACCAGCTGCCTACCGACTCGCTTACCAGCCTCCGCCATTCGACACGATGTGTCTGTGAACTACGAATTAGTTGACTTGGGTCGGTTCGAGGGGGAGAGGAATGCTGGAGAGCGGGACTATGGGAATTTGGCGGGATAGGATTGATAAGGGATGATAGTATGAGTGGAGTAAAAGACCAGTTACATATTGACACTTGGAGCAGACCTAATATGCTACCCCTATCAAAATGTTTTCGGCCAAACGTAAGAAGAAGAAGTTTTTTAAAAATATTGTAGTTTTCAAAAATGTAAAATACTATCGTACCAAACACATCTAATAGTTTTAATAGTTTTAAATAACTTCATATTGCTGCGTTTGATCGGAAATTTGTTGCCAGGGGTAGTAGTACAGCTATATGTATACGTATACCAAGCATGTAAAGTACACTATATTTCATAACCATAAAACCAGCTTGGACTATTAAAATCGTATCTTAGAGTGTCTGGTTTTGAAGAAAAGTAAAATGATGATACATAAAAAATGTTGAATCCTCAAGATATTAGAATATTTTGAAAATATTTAATCTGTTTTAGTTCCAATCACAAGATATAAGAACTAAAAAATCGAGAGTGATTTTATACTTATAAAACACAATGTGTAATAGTAGGTACTTACCATTATATGGTACCATATAAGTACCATGGTAAGTACCTATACAAAGGTCCTAGCAAAATTAAAAATTCGTTCACAAGTAAACGAAGTTCTGTCTCTGAAAATTTCACATGCCGCAAAAAGAAATACAAATTCTGAAAGGTATTGTCTGTTAGGTACTGATGAAAGAGAGAAACGCGTACAAGATTGAAAGGATAGGCAAGGGTTTACACGTAGCACCCGTAGCGAACCATGTTGAAACAGATTGATCGAAACGGACACATCGATCAAATGCGCGGCTGCTTTCGTGACAAGGACATCCGATAGTTTGCTGGCTGAATTCTGTATAGAATAGTGTGACACAATCTGCTACATGGGGATATCATTGAAGAATCGTGACTACTATAGATACACACATATGTAGAATACATAGGTACTTCCTTCATGTAGCAAACGTAGGTGTGTATCGACCGCTTTATATACCAAATTTAAAACAATTATATGTCAAACCAACTTAAACAACACTGTTTTAGGGTTACTACTGTAATTCGTCGAAACTCTCTTTTACAGTTCTATAACCATTACCAATTTTTTATATCTAATTAATCCTCTACCACGAGTAATTTTTCCTAATTTGTAGGTACATAAAATCACAGACTATTTTTACTTGTAATTTAGGTTTGCCATAAGCTCTACACTAATAAGGCGTAGAAAAAAACGAATTTAAGAAAAAAAGAAACAGTGATTTCCACACGATCTACGGTCAGAAGGTTAACATTAAGAGCATCTCTGCAGTCAACAAAAACTCTGCACAGAAAAATATGTTAAATTTTATTAAACTCTGTTGCAAAATTTTACAAAAGTACTCTAACAGGTCTGAGTGTAACAGAATCAGTAAGAGTCGACTTTGTAAATTTAACAATGTTACTTTTACTGTAGTGAAATTGCCTTTATTAATATACAATGGTCTCTAACAGATCCTACAAAAATCTACTCTGTTTAAATCTACTTAAGAGACTTTTGCAAGATCTGTATGACCATTTCTTTCTGTGCAGTTCCATAAAGAATCGAACAAGTTTTGTTATCTCCTTTCGGTAAATAAAAAATCGTGTTTGAAAGTGAAACTTGTTCCGCTGCTATAACACGTTTTTATCCGATATTACAGACGGAAGTGGAAGACATGACGGCCGACAGTGTCTGCGAGGGTACCGGGCCGAATCTCACTGCTCCTGAAACCACTGGCAGTCTGATAGGACCGGAAATGTCCCCGAGCGTGATGGAGTGTGGTGGCTGCGGCGAACGTGTCCGCGAGCGTACCGTTTTGTGCGTCGGCGGTCGAACTTGGCACTCGAGGTGTCTGAGATGTTGCGCTTGCGCCAGGCCACTGCACGATCAACACTCTTGCTTTCTGAAGGGCATGCGACTCTACTGCAGGCACGACTACGCTCTGTAAGTCATAGACACCATTATCGTTATCATTAGCTCGTAAGTCTGCTGTGCGTAGCGTAAGTTGAAAAAAAAGAAGAATAATACAGTAAGTACTCGTTATCAGCTCGTTACCATGGCTACCATTGCTGCTTTTAAGCGACAAGATCAGTGAAAGTCATCGACATTGTAATTAATCTCTCAAATGTATGTGTTGTGCTCTATAATCTGTAGAGCTCATTAGTGGAAACGAATCATGAAATTATAGGGAGTAGAGATTATATGGTTTACTGACTATGACTATGTGAATAATGTATTGTGTATGTATCTATAATACATTATATATATGTTTTGATTTTTCAATTTTATAATTCAACGATAGCTAAAGGTATGCATTGTAGTAAAGCTATTCTCTCAAGAAGATAGTTTTATAGATAGGCTTCTTTTGAACATGTGTGCTTCTATTGGAAATGTACTCGTACGGATACAAACGTAAGCATTTTTAAAATAGCATAATAGTGTTACCTAGTACAATATTTTAACTGCGTTTATAATTACTAATATTTATGTATATCTATAAAATACTGTTCCAATAGAGCATATGGCTTTCAAGTATCTAATAGGTGAAATACAGCTCCTGTCATGGCAGGGTTTGCCCACCACTGGGTATTATAATTCTCAACAAAACTTTTAGGGATCATTAGTGTAATTAGTTAGAAATCTAAATACAATAATACAATAATTCTGCATTTATTAGCCAGTTAGTTTGTATCATTCACGTATAATGCATTTTGACGCATACAGTTTTTAAATTACCAAACAATAATGAGTATTAACATTATTCCAAACTAAAAATATTAAAGAGCCAGAAGGTTACCAACAACAATGAATCATTATCGAAAATCTAAACTTTCAAAATGAAATACGGTACCTATCTCCAACTTTTTACCTTCTATTTCATCTCTCATGTTCGAAAGTCGTGATACGTTCCCCTCAGAGGTGTGTTATTATAAATGATTTATATAGACATAAAGACACATTGTTCGACACACGAACCGTTGTTGCGCTATTTGATAATGGTTCGATCGACCCGAGCGCTTTCGAATATTTTCGTAGGGAGGAACGTCGAAAAAGCATAGAGAAGCAATCGTGAACGAGAGAAGTCCGAAGTGACTCGACGATTGCGCGCAGGGAGTCCAAACCGAAGACTTTCCAACGTGTTTATCCAACTGTCAATCAAACGATCCGGTCACCTGGCTGTTGCACCGGCCCGTCTAAATCACGTATCGCGATGTCCGATCGTGATGTACAACCAGTATCGCTGTCCATATTATCGAATGCGGAAATCAATGTAGCTCCGCGAAGAAAGAAAACGAATGAAACGAGGGTTTTATCGTATTGCTGGCTTGCTAAATTATTGTGCTTCCAAGACTGACCATTTGGTTTTGAAATAAATCTAGGACCTCTAGGAAAATAGGCGTTGTACGTATTCGATTTTTATCAAAATATCTGGTATGAAACTGCTTACTGGTATTGTATGGAGATGAAAGGAAAATGATATCAAAATTAGAACAAGTTACAATCATTTGGATTTAGATGTTTTCTGTATGTTTTTACTTTTCCATCTTTTTGTTAGTAATATGTACTATTCTATTTAGAAGACCTAAGGACATTAAAAATACACATATCTATTATTATAAATCGCACATTATTCTATTTTGTAAGCATTTCGCGTTTAAAATACGATTATTTTATTCTGCTTTAAGGAATGATTTTGAAAATAGTCGTAACCTAATAATCAAGTCTTCTACACTGTACCTACGTATACTTGCCAAATGAATTGAAAGTATCTTTATAACTATTTCTTTTTCTGGTCTTGGAATAAGAAAATAATGATATGTAGTTGATTTTTTGAAATTTTTATTTTCAAAAAATAGTTATTTATTATTTTCAATAAATAGCTATTTGTTATATTTCTAAGTATCAATAAATAAAACTTACCAAACTAAATACTATTTCAAAAAGTTTATTATATTTATTTCAAACAAACTTTTTCCACGTCTGCTATTTAATTTCTTTTATGCATTATAAATTATAATATAGTTAGTACAATTATGTTAATAACTATGTTAATATGTTACACTATATAATAATTAGAATAATGATTATAATTGCAATTTAGGTAGTAATTCCTTTATTCTTACTTCTCGATCCGAGATACAAAGCTTTGAGTTCCAATTGACTAATTACTCTACAGTACAATTCTTATAGATATTATAAGTACAATAATTAGGTATTTAGTATAAATTATTGCTTTACTGAACGACTACATATCTGACAGAAAATACATCTATTATAAATTGCAGACAACTTACATCTTCTCATACCACTGTCCAGAATAAAATATAGGAACTTCGTAATTAGCCGAGTCAACTTACCTATTTAGAAGTAGATGCATACCTACTTACATACATACTTTTCGATATAACACCACTAAGAAAAATCAAAGATCTGCTCATTTATCTATTTCCAAGTGAAAATCAGCCAGCTCTAAAGAAATTCCAGTCAGACGTACGAAGGCTTTGACACGTAGGTGTTTCGCAAGATCGTTCAAACCCTGTGGAATCACAGTCAGAAATTTCGCAACGGTGTCGTCGTTCCCCGTGAAGAGAGTCGCAGGATTTTTCGAGCCGTCTGTCTTTGGAGCAGTCAAAGTCGTGTATGCGGGAGGTCCAGAGGAATCCGCCGCGTAATTTTTTTGACTCATGCTTTTCGCCTCGTAATGCTGGCTTACGATGACCCGGTCGACAGGATCCACGACCCCGTAGACTCGTCGACAAGCGACTTCGAAAGAAGCGAAGCCACCTTCTCGATCTACGCTCTCGACCTCCCGTGATAAATGATCGAAAACTATACCGCGAGATGCGAGATGCGGCTATGAGCAGGGACAACACCTCCGAAATGCCCATTCCTAGGCAGAATTGACATGTCGATACAAAGAGAGTTAATTAATGACATTTATGCAACAGTTGATACGAATTTTTGGTGCAAACTATGTGATCACTTTTGTGGGGTGTGTAAAAATGTGGAGTATTTTAGAATTCCTTAGGCAAATTGCAGCAATAGATACCTAAATACCTTGATATCACATATATATTTCAAAGGTGACACAACTCAAATATAGAGCTGTAAATCAGTTTGGTAAATGCATTTCTATTCATTATAAAAACTTTCCTAGTTAAAGATCAAAATTATAGAATTATTAGATTTAGGATTATTAGGTTACTATTAGAATTAATACAAGTAACACACAACTGTCTTTTATACTAATTATTCAAATGAGATAACTTTTATTAAGTAAAACCATGTACTTTTTGTGTTAATATTATATATTTAATAAATAATTTTCTCTTAAACCCAGAAATAGTTTTTTGTTTCTTCTCAAAAACACACTTCTTTGAGCTGTGTCACTTTTAGAATACATGTGCGATATGTTCTATTAGAAGAAATGAGAATTTTAAGAATTATATCTAATTGAGAATGTTTATGCAAATTCATATTTTTATAAGTTAGTAGCTACAGAATTGGAATATAATTTATTTGCTGCACATTCTGAATATACATTGTGTATTTTTGCATACTGGAGAGGTAACTGATTTTAGTTACATTTTTGGGGTCAGTACATGAAACTACAATTGAACTGGACGATGATTCTGTTTTAGTAATTGAAATTCACAAATTTCAATATTGAAGTGAAAATTTGAATATTTGAAAATTTTATGATATAAGTAAAAATTTTGATATGAAATTGTTGTAGAGAAGCTTGGATACGAAAAGACAAATATCGTTATTGGTAGGTTTTTTCCCAAACTAAATTTTTTGAAATTTAAGAAATTTAGTAATCATCTCATTGCATAATCGAATTACACACTCACACTATTCTTACCTACAAATTCAGTCGTTATAGATCAGTGGAATAAAGCTGAGAAAATAATTTTGTTTATTCATTATGAAAATTATCTCCTAATGAGGTAACAGGTTTATTCATCTCCGACACGAAAACAATGAAACTCGTAAGAAGCTTCACGCGGGGATTAATTTCCGTTGTTTTCGGCTTGGATGCAACATGCAAGCTTTCTCGGGATGAGATCTGCATCGGTTAGGATGAAACAGTCCTACGATCGGAATCAACTCGCTCAGAATTCAAATCCCTTCCTAGACATTGGCGTGGGTGTTCTGACACGAAAACTTCTTTGCAAGAAATAATAGGATTAAACTGTGCATTCGTTGTCAGTCAGAAAGATCTTCGTCAAAGGTGCGTCCTCAACAATTCGTGTTCCCTATTCGTATTTTGTTGGTCACAGAGATGAAAGAAATAAAGAAATAATTTATAAAATGCTTACTTAGGCATGCAATCATTTAATGAAAAATTTGAAAAATTCACGAATTAGGTAGGTATTCTTTTTCTAAACTGTATATTAGAATATTTAATTTTTACGTAGAGTTTCGAAGAATTGGTTAATGTAAGAAAATTGATAGCGGTGTTGTGGCAATTGGAAAAGTAGTTCAATATCAGAACCCAGCATTTTGTATTTTTTATGGTGGGTTATGAGGACTTGAGTAAAATGTTTTCGATTAATAGTATTTTTTCATAATATAACAGAAACTTAGTAAATAAAATTGTTTATGACTTTAATTAGTTTTGAGATATGGTATCCCATATGCCAACATCTCTTTTTTCTTTTGAACGACCTTTGGAACTTTAATGGCGCCAAAGTCCTATGTATAGAAACTACCAAATTTCATGAAATGTCGATACCCAGTCCAGAGATATAAAGCAAAATAGACATCAACATACTAACATACACACAAACATTCATAGATACAGAATTCAGTCATCGATTTTTTGGTGTGTTTCGACATAAAATAGACACATACATAATTTTTGTATAGGGTAAGTACACCTAATACCGAATGGCACCTAATAGTAGACATTAGCTATATCTTTCAAAAATGAAGCGTGACAAAGCAGGTATATTGTAAAAGTAAAGAATGGATTCCCTCCTATCACTTTTGCAGTTTGACTGCTTTATTGTATTCCATTCTTTAAAACTATAATTAGTATTTAATATTAAGTGCTGTCTAGTATTAGGTACACTTACTATTCTGTATCATTTTCTATTATCAATATGTCTCCCTTGAAAACCTCTACCTAAAAACCTGACTCTCAAATCAACCTAAAATTCTAAACATTCCAATTCGATCTCAAAGCAACAACTACTACCAGTACCACTTTTAACACCAATCCTCCTTAAGCCACAGCAACCGTCCCCAGTTTACCCTATTCATCCTCCACAAAACATCGTACTTAACCCACCCCCTAACACCCATTCCTAAGAAATCACCCCGTGCTTTGCACAGGATTGCATTCCTTCCTCGGCGTCGTCGTAGCACACAGCCTCCGCAGCGATCCCACCGTAAACTCGTACAAAACAATCAACTCCATTAGCAACCCCGATACTCGGCGCAGAGACCGTGCAAATATCTTCTCGCTCTTCGCCGCGCGTACGTCCTCTTAATCCAGCGCCCGATTGTCGCGGAGCGCGACGAAACAGCATGGTAAATAGTCGTCGAGTATCTAGGAGGCTGCGGTGTACTTTCTCTCCGCGGTCGAATGGGGTGGTGGGGCCACCGGGGTAGTCGCGTGGCCCCATAAGATGCCCAGCGTGGCTGGGCCCGCGGCGGGGTGGGAAGGGGTCGCGGTCCAGGGGCCGTATAAACAACTGGCAGGATAGTCGACGGAGGAACCGGACGAGGAATCGGGATGCACTTTCCGTGTTCATGAATATGATAATGGGCTAATGGCCGCTAGTCGTTGTTTAATTACCGGTCGAAGCGCGCACAACCGACCACACCGGACTCCTCGGGGCTGTGAACGGCGACCGTGCGCTGCCGAAGGCTTGTCGTTAGCGGCGGACGATCCCTCTGCTGACTCCTCTCTCTCGGTGCACCCATAACACCCACCTTTCGGGCCATTCATCTGGTTGTGCGTGCGTGTGTCGTGTACCATGCTCGTGTCTTGCCGCTACACGGCTACCGTTTACAACGGCGTAGCTCCCAGCGCTTTTTCGAGGGAACGGAGAAGCTCGGGGACTACCCTCGCTGGTGGCTGGCCTCTGGCGAGTCCACGATCGTGAGGAGATGCAAAGTGAAGACCGGTTGTAGGGTTTCGTGAGGAGATGCTGGGGCGTTTTTGTTGGTTTGCTGCTCTCGCCTAGGATGACGCTTAGATAATGAGGTGTACTGCTTTGGGAGCGATATGGGGGGCATTGATGATGAGTTTTTCGCGAGAGGTAGTTTTTCTTGGAGGATGATTTGCTTTTTTTGGTGATGAAAATTTGGCATATTCTGAGGTTTATGGAGTCTTGTAGGGCGAGGACAGATGGTGAAAGGGTTTTGTGATAAAATAGTATAGTGAGAAAATGTCCTAGGTGCTGTGTATAGTATCAATTATAAATTTGGTGTCATTTGTCTAGCTTCATTAAAATAATATTTTAATAATAGTATTATAGTATTTCATTTTAATAATTATGTGTCAACATTACTTATTTTACTATACTACTTTGTAAAATTTCATATGCACTTATTATAGATCCGTTATAGTTTTATTAACAGGAGTATAAATTAAAGGAACTTTGTAGAAAACTAGGATATAATAAATCACAAATTTCTAACGCAGAATTGTATTATAAAGGATGTTAAGGACATACAGAATAGGAGCCTAGATATAGATAGGTCCATCTATTAAGGTCAATACCTTGAAAATAAAAATGTGACTAATGCTGTTTTGTCTTACAGCCATAGAATTAAGGGCACACGCCTACAATTAAAATCTTTCTAACACGAACGTTTTGCGAGGAACACGTGCGAAATGTAATCATGGGCATTAATTAAACCTGTCCTAGATTTAGGACGCTTTCGAAAGAAGGTCTTGGATCACGAATAGAAAAATTAGGAGTCACAGGACACGTTTCCTGTTGGCGTGTCCTTCTGCCCAGGCTGCTGCAGGAAGAACTGATGGGAGTGTAGGAGGAACCGAGTGTCTGTGGAACATGCGCCACTGGAGATCACTTTCCAAGATGAGAGAGCCAAGTTTCTCTTCCCTCAACTTTCTTCTCGTCCTCCGAGCTTCTCTTCTTCTCTCTGAAGGCGCTTTCTAATACGATCTTTCACCTCTCGTTTCCTTCGTTCCTCTTCTCCGTTTCTGTTCGTTCACCCACTTATCAATTTTTTAATTTATCTTTTAGCCATACCCTTCCAATTAACCTCGGGACACGTCGAATAGCTCAGGACGTGTTCTAAGATTACTATTGACACTACCAACCAAAAGTTTTAAACCATTGCCTAATTTGAAGAAAACATAGATTATGCTATTAAATTTATAATTAGAGAAAATAACGAACAGTTGTATGTATTTATTTTATGATGTTGAAGTAAAGTACATTGTATTATATTACTGTTAATATCATCTTTTAATTGAAGATACACCATGCTTTAGTGTACAGTATAAATAATGACCACAGAGGAAGAACTTGATGAATCTACTATGTTGATTCTCAAAGTCATCTTCATGTTCATTTTCAAAGTCATCTGGTAGCTAATGGGAAGTCCTTTATCATGTTAGAGTTAAAAAGGTGAAAAATTTAAGAGAGTCCAAGGTACACTTACCTATTTTCATAATAGGTGTACAAGGAAGTAACTTTATAATTCTAAATAATAGACAATTTTTAATTTGAATTGAAAGAAGAAATTTGATAAGTTCACAAGAAACTCAAGGCTTTTAAGTTGTATCTAATAATTTTATTGAATAACATGATTGCACACACATACACACAAATTACGCAATATTGTCAGGATAAATTAACAAGTAACATAGGAAAAAAAGTATTAGTAGGTTTATAAAAATCTAAGAGAATAATGACTATAGTGACAATTAAGTTTTTTATACTTTTAGCAGAGCGAGAAAAACACATATTTCATTTGAAACCAAGTAAAAACACAATTCAAGTTATCTAGAACTGGTCTAGACGAGTCTAGAGTCTACAGCGTTTCCAATTTGAAAATTACTCTGCTGTAAATTCAAAAAACGTGATTTATCAAGTTCTCTTGTTTTCTTTAAATCTATTACGAATGGATAAATGATTCCAAACATTTGGCTCACACTATATTTGGATCAGCTCTCTCCTTACTCTTCTCGTTCCCATCCATCAGCCGAGGAAAAAGACTCATTAGATACCACGTCCATCAGACAACAAAAACTGATAGTTTTCACTATCACAACATAGTAAAGAAGCAATCTCGAACGCACGATTCAGCATTTGCATTTTTGCAGGTCGCTCCGCGTCAGTGTCGTATTTTTGCTCGTTTCCACAGTTCCCTGGAAAACATTTCTCACCGAGCAATTACAGGACATAGGTACACGTTCCACGACTTCACGCGTCACAACTTGTCCCTAGGGTATCAATACCCGCCGCTGACTAGAGATTTTTCCTTTTTCTCGGTTTCTTCGCCTCCATCCGTCCCCTGCAGTCCCTTCCGCCCTCAGGCTCTTCCTTCTTCGTTCCCCTCTTCTCTATTTTTCCTTCCACTTCCCCCTTATCTCCGGCCGATTTTGCCCCTGCCTCGTACACGCTACACCTTCCTTTTTTCCCCCTGCAGACCTCCGCGGCAACGCGACTCCCCGCGTATACACGCAAGCACGCTCTTCGGAGTCGCAGCTCGCGCTTCGGGGTCCAGGAGTCATTTATTTGTCACAGGACGACCGGTATACCCTCGGCTTCTTCCAGGTAAACGCGCGTTCGTGCGCGACGCCTTATCTAACCCGCGACCAATCGCTCTCGTCCGAGCTACGAATTATACCCTGAGACTGTTCACGCGAGCATGCTCGCGGATCGCGTACATATACAGTGTTGTCTCGATAGAAGCTTTAGGGATGTACCTTGAGGCAAACTGACCTATGTCATATTTTTCAAAAATTCGAGTTAAGACCTTAGCTGAGATCTAAATTATAGAATTTACATTTTCAGAGAGGAGAAAGGACATTAGCCCTTAACTATGAGCATCCAGTTATGAGATACAACAATTTTGATTAGAATCTAGTGTTATTAAATGTTTTTAAAATTAAGACGATATTAATTGCAATTTGGGAAGGAGGTATGATATATATTCCTAACTTTTGTTATTAAAGTCTTTGATATTTAAGTGAGAGCAATGGTAATAAATACACTACCGTGTATAAGTATTTGGATACTTTCCCATTTGTGGAAGTGCATGAAATAGACTTTTTTATTTGTAATAACTCATATTATAAATGTTGTTTTTGTCGATATTTGCAAATTTTATGCAATACATAGTCGTCTGAGATACGGTTTGTAGGTAAATCTATATTAGAGAGTTTTGTAGAGAAATTGTGCAGATACTTATGTACGATAGTACATATCAGAGTCTATTAGAAGACGGAGTGTTTTCACTTAAAAATAAAGGTTCAAGAAATCACAAGTCCATAAATCAGTGCTGAAGTTGAAAACTTCCAATGTCAGTATCTCAAAAACAAAAATGCACTGAATCATAAAAGCGCCAATTTGACGCAATAGTAAAATAAGTACTAATGCTAGTAGATTGACTTCACTAACTAAACCATTACTGCAGTAATAAATCTAAATGTAATAAAAGAGTTAATTCTCCAAAAGAGTAACAATATGGCGAGCGGCGATACTTTGAGAACCCTATAGCTCACATCTGATAGAAGAGACTCGGCAGCACTGTTTCTACAAATATAATAAATTTAAAATAAATAATTTAATATTTCACTTCGTTTTTTATTTATCAGTTTCATATTTAAATTAACAGTGTATAATTATGTTGTTTTTGAAAGAAAATATACTGTTTTGTTCGTGCGTCAAATTGACGCGTATCCCTAGAGATAGGTACATAAGAAATATCTGTAAACGGAGTGTTAAGTACTCTATATGAATTGAAGGACCATTTTCAATGACCAAGACCTTTAATCAAACTTATACCTTTTACACATTCGAATATCCGAATCCTTCCCCGGGTCCAAGCAGCATCTCACTCGACCAGGTTTCGAGTCGATGCACCCGCGCGTGATAAGAAAATCGTGAATAATAATAATTAATATCTCGGCTTCGCACGCAAGGGTTCGCCATTCCGCTGGTAGAAGCGATTACTAATGGCGGTAGGGAGTAGATTCACCAGGAAACCTACGAGGACTCGCGTTTTTCGCCGCGAAGAGGCTCCTCGTGCCCGTCGATAGCCAGCTTATCGACACCTCAATACGCGAACACGCAGACCCAAGGGAATCGTCGCTCGAGTGCCTCGCGTTGGATACCGCGGATACATTCGTTAAAGACGGCTTGGAAGCTAAATCCTTCGGCAAGGTTCCATCGTTGAATTTATTGGCGCCATTGCCGCAGGTGGCCGCGCGCGCTGCGTGCGTGCAAATTCTTTACGACCGCTTCTGATTTCCCTGCGTGGAGAACGCGCCGCGTCGTTACTCACTGAGCCCTGCTAGAGGAAAACCAAGGAAATTCTTTGTGACCTGTTGGAAATGATATTTGTGGAATACAGTAGTATACCCACTTGTGTTTTGTTCGTTTATGAAGATAGTGACGTTCCCATAAGCAATTAAATTCGACTTCTTAAGCTTAGGCGTGCATGACGATTTTGTCGATGTAACTACAGGCCAATTACAGATTGACTCTTCTTTTTTCTATCTAATGGGTAAGAATACAGTCGATACATAAAATTCTGTTCAGTCTGTATCAGGCTTTAGGTAGATCTACAAAATTGTCGGTCTTTGGCCAGTTTTCGTTAGGTTTCAACGAAAATATGCAATGTAGTATACATTGTGCTTAAAGTTATATATTTAATCACAAAGTTAATAGTGTTATTGAGTTTCTGTAGGCTGTTTTGGTCGTTAACAGCATAAACAAAATTAAGTAGGGAAAGTTTAGACAAAACGAGATACTCTGTAGTCTATTAAATAGGATCTATTTTATACAGTCATTTTGAATACTTCTATTGTTCATACAAATGACCTTAAACCTTTAACATTCACACAGAATCACAAAAAATAAATAATAAGATAAAATAAAAATGTTTAATTTTTGCTGTCCTCATTTAAGCTGCTAAAACGTTTGTTATTACATTTTATAATAAATAGTATAAATTACACCGTTTGGTCTACAATTTCTCTATAAATCATTTACAAATAAGAATTAAGCATTTTTATATTAATTTATATTGATTTAAATAAGTACTCCATTTTGTCCAACCTTCCCCTACAAATTTTCCAGACTTTTCTACAAATCTGCATTTTTATCGAATAAAATTTTGACCACTTAATTTGATAAACAATTGCATAATATGACACAGACTGAAAACTAAGGATTAAGGTTTTAAAGTCACTCTAAGGATTTTTTATAGTAAATTTTGTCTTACATAAAAGTTTCCAGGATTAGTAAGAAATTCAGTGTTGTTATTTTCGCAGAACCTTCGGTGCAAAGTGTGCAAAGTGCGGGCGCAGCGTGGGTGCTGGGGACTGGGTGAGGAGGGCCAGAGAAAGAGTTTATCATTTGGCTTGCTTCGCCTGTGACGCCTGCTCGCGTCAACTCTCCACGGGGGAACAATTCGCCCTGTTGGACGCCAGGTTGCTCTGCAAAGCTCACTATCTCGACGTCGTCGAAGGCAACAACACTTCCTCTGATGGTGAGACTATGCAGATATGTAGAGCTTGATACTTTTAGCACGAGCAATGCGAAAATTTTCTATACCTATCGAAAATTGGACAAAGGAGAAACTGAGGATTTGAAAATTGAAAAATTTAAAATTTAGAAAAAATTTAAAAATTGAAGTAACTGGAAGTTTGAGAATTTAGAAATTTACAAACTTGCGAATTTGGTAACTTAAAAGTACAAGAAGTTGATAGTTTCTAAGTTCGACAGTTTGAGTTAGTTTAAAAATATATTTGGAATAGTATAAAAATATGGGAATTTAGAAGCTCTGAGATTTGATGATGTAAAAATTAAAAAAACTGTGAATTTGGTAATTCGATAGTTTAAGGGTATAAGGCTTAAAAATTTTTGGAATTACAGACTTCGAGAATTTAAATTTATAAATATGATGAATATACAAGTTTGGAAATTTGAAACTTTACAAGTTAGAAGTTTGAAAACTTAAGAGTTCCAGAATTTGAGAACTTGAGAATCTAGAAGTAAAAAAGTTTGAGGTTTTGAGAGCTTAAAGAATTCGGCAATTTGGAAACTAGAGAATTGAAGAATATAAATACATAAAAGTTTGAAATACAGAGAATTTAAGAATGCAGTAGCCGAAAATTTAAAAACTCGAAAATTAAAAATTCCAATATTAATCAAGCACCCATGTACTTCACAAACCACAAAAAGTATTATTCATAGCACTCAACTATTTTAATGTTCAATTATCAAACGATAGCCTGATATCGAGCTCTGATTTGCATGAAAATTTCTCTAAGGTCCGTAATCGTTCCCACTTAAACTCAAAGTGTGCTAAAAGATAGAGGACGCACGAATTTAGAGATAAATGGAAGGAGGGGCACCCCTAATTGGTACTTTCGCAGAAGGCGGTGACTCGGAGAGCGGCCACAAGAGCGGTAACAAGGCGAAGAGAGTGAGAACCACGTTCACGGAGGAGCAGCTTTCCGTTCTCCAAGCGAATTTCCAACTGGACAGCAATCCCGACGGCCAGGACCTCGAGAGGATAGCGCATGTGACGGGACTCAGCAAAAGAGTTACGCAGGTTTGGTTCCAGAATTCTAGGGCGAGGCAGAAGAAGCATCTGCACACGGGCAAAATGAAAGGGCAACACGGTACTTCTTGCGTTTGTTTCTTTTAGCACCTATCCGACTGAGCTACCTTGCGAGACGAAAGGGATAGGCTGAGTGTGTAGGGCAATCTGGGACAAAGAGATTTGAAGCTAAATTTGTAGATTGATTTTTAGTTAAAGAGTAATCCTACTTTTTTCATTTAGGTAGAATGAGTTAAATTGGCAACAGTTATGAAATGAGGGTGAAAGGGTGATATGTTATAAAAGGTGATAAAAACAAGGTCTGGAATTTTAGACGCTTCTCATACTCATAGAGAGGAATAAATAATGTCTCGTTAAGATGTGAGCCGTTCACAGGCCAATGTGATTAATTCTATTTTCAAAATTTTGTCCAATTTTAGTATTATAGTATTTGATTGATATTTCACTTTGTACATCTAAAATAGATATATATATTTTTGTTTTGTGGAGTTAATCAATTTGGCAAATGACGGGCTCGTACGTAGGTTCTGAAACCAAATCTATCAGAATAAAATCAACTATTGATTGTTTATGTGCGTTTGACATCGTGAGCGAATCTCTTTATGACGTCAGCTGAATTGGTTTAGAAGTACATTAGTTAAAGGTTTTATGTCAGCACAAGGTTATTCCTAATATTAACAGTACTCACTTGACTAATTAGAAATTTGATTACCCATCTTGAATCTTTGGGGTATCTCTCGTAGAACACTTCAAGACTTTAGTTTACTCATCATCGATAAGTGTAACGCAGATCTATAACCTGCAGATGTGAATTTTCTATTGAAATTGATGGAAGGCATCCTAGAACATCTCTAACACAAGTGAAAAAAGCTCATATTTATTATCAAAAAGATTGACTTGAGGATCTAAGTACTTCAGACACTTTTTACTTCTCTCGATGAGTATTCACCCCTAAAGTTTCAGACTCATTTTTTTAACACCCTATTCGAATTTTATCATTTCTATATAATCTACATAATTTTCAATTTCTCAGTAGAAGCATAAGTATTGAGAACGTAATAGTGAAATTTGCTACTTCTGTTGATCACCTTTCGCAATCGCAGCATATATCTATTAATTTTGTCTAGCCAATCTGAAAAGTAAGATTGAAGTCCTCGAAGCATATAGTTATTCTCATTCATGAATTAAATATTACGAATTAATTGAATTAGATATATCCTCATTCTTGAATTAAATAAGAAGCAAATTCAAGATTGCGTTCATGAAAAGAAACGTGAGTGAGGAGGATGCTTTCTAAATTCGGTGAAATCTATTCTTCGACACGTAAGAATCTTAAGGATTATCATAATTTAGAATCGAGGAATGTTATTTACTATTACAGTTCATCAATCACCTCCGAATTCTACCGCGTCTTCGGGCGATTTCGGCCGACACATCAATTTACACCTGACCTACTCCTTTCAACATCAACAGCAACATCATCACGGCCAGCAACAGCCGCAACTCAGCCCTGCTACGTGCAAGAGTCCTACACCTTCGATTTATCATAATCACGGTAAGGGACCTACAGACTGTTTAATACCCTACGGCAATTTATCGGATAGAATTGTTCTCTTGTCGATGAATTCTTCAAAAACAACGTAACAACTTCACTAAATTAACTTTATTAAACAGACAAAACTAACTTCGCTAAATTGATATCTACAGACATTATTAGGGATGGAGTACAGTGTCGACCATAAGATTGAAACCAATTGCTAATTTGCGAAATCGATTAACACCGTAAAACAAAAATATTTATACATATATATTTTTTAAACATAAAAAGTTAAGCGTTAATTATGTGCTTTGGCACTACAATTTAATGAAATTAAAAAAGTGGAGTTAGTTACTTTAGTCTGAGACCGACTCAATTCTCATTACTTAGATTTATATTACCTACGTCGACGACAAAGAACGATAATTTCAGTGTTGCTTGTTTCAATATAATGAAATTAATTAATAAAATTGTTTATAGCAAACACAAAATCGTCGTGCATGCAAGAATTGAAATATTCATTACCAAAAATGAATTTACATAAAAAAGAGCGCTGATTAATTAGAAAGTGTTAAAAATCGTACAATAGAAGCTGTAGTCTAGTATCAATGGCAGTGAATTATTTTCTAAAGACAAAAAGAAAATTTTGCCTTGAAAAGGTCTACTCTCAATCGCAACCCCGTCAACTCTGTCTTCAGGCTCGGAACAATCGATGGACGAGCTCTCGCAAGACTCGATGATGTTGTCGATGCCAAACGAGGTTTAATCGTCGCAGTTGGAGTTAGCTTGTATTGTAAATACTCTTTATCGCGTTAAGATTCCATTTTTCCACGTCATGAATCTATCTCGGTGAACGTTTGATCTATTTTTGTCGATTTTATTTATGAAAAGATAAATCGATCGAATCGTCCGCGTCGATGTCGTTGAGCTTGAACCGTACGAGCCATCCCAAAGTGTTCGTCAACGAAAAGGAAAAGAAATCGATTTTCTTTGTAAGATGCTTTTTATTCGCTGACGAACATTATTGGATGAAAAATTTGCGACGGAACTCTGCGATTCAAGCTACAGAAATTGTTTTATTTTGTGGTGCATTTGTAAAATGTGCCACTCTCTGCGAATTGTTTTAGTACGTACTTTGTAGTATTTATTCAGTCGATTGGCCCTTTGAAGCACGAGTTTTTAAAGAAAATAATTACCACTATCCAATGTCCAAAGCCAGGAATTTAATAATGAATGTTTATTTTATACAACAAAGCTAAGTGTATTGATATCTAATATAGAAGAGGTAATAAATTGAGGTTTAGTAGCTCCGGGATATATTATACAAGTATTCAAATACTTTAATTTTGGAATATTTGAATATTTGAATATCTGAATATTTGAATATTTGAATACTTGAATACTTGAATGCTTGAATATTTGAATACTTGAATACTTGAATATTTGAACATTTGAATATTTGAATATTTGAATAATTGAATATTTGAATATTTGAATATTTGAATATTTGAATATTTGAATATTTGAATATTTGAATATTTGAGTATTTGAGTATTTGAATATTTGAGTATTTGAATATTTGAGTATTTGAATGTTTGACCACTTGACCACTGAATCACTTGCCAACTTGACTATTTGAAAACTTGACCTAGTTAAGTCACCTGATCATTTGACTATTTGACTGTTTGACTGTTTGACTGTTTGACTGTTTGACTATTGGACTACTTGTCTGCTTGACTACATGAATATTAGATAAAAAATCAAAAATTACATAATTTGATCATCTAAAACTTCTTATGCTGCATAAACAAAAACAAAATAGTAGGGATATCATGCATAGCTATAAATTCCAGTGCCAATCATAGCGATTAGTACACGTAGAAAATTCAGTTCAAAAGTAAAAACTACGGAACTTCAAAGGGTTGATTCAGGTACATTAACTCGTAACAGCTACTTCATACTTTCCGATAGTACTTAAGAAGACGACGTTGCTGAAAATATGCCAAACGTTTTGTATAATTTAGAACGAAATCCGCCCAAACGTTGTTAACCTATTAAGATATCAGCAAAACGTAGGTGACGCCAACAATTTAAGACTGGATGGCAGCACAGCTCTCTCGCACTCGGTGTCAAGCTTATTATAAATAAGTGAATACATTTAACGTTCCATTTTCATCTATGACATGGAAACGAGTCGCGAAGTTTTATCTTATCATGCGTCGTTGACTCCAGCGGTGGGCATGCGTTAGACGGGTACTATTAAAAAGATAATCATGCTCAAATTAGATAGTATTTGAAAATTTATTTCACTTACCAGTGGCAGTCATGAATTTAACGCAAATATTTTTGCAAAAGAAAAGAAATTATATTGGATATTATTTCGTGTAAATATGAATTTATGTTATTTTCTAGGACTTCTAGAACGAAGCAAAGTTGAAACTTACATAGTAGAGGAAATAGAGCTTCCAGGAAATATTATTTTCAAATACTACTTTGCCCACCTCTGGTCCATTCCCTCTTATCGCGAATCCCCTCGATTTGGCTTATCAGCGTGATTAGAAAATTAACCCCTTCCATTTTTATATAGATTTATTTTTAATAAGTGTTACATTAGCCACGTTGAACAGTGCTGACAGTTCACTAGACAATTCTTTGACTCTATTGTGGTTATTTGTGAACAGCTCAATCTAAATAATTTGAATTTTCCATTTTATTATATGTTATTACGTGGCCTCTTCGTCAAGGGAAAGGGTTGATTATAAATTTTGGAAAGATCCAAACGCGCCAAATATCCCCCGTTGTCGCGAAAAGCGATGCGTGCAACTTTTCTTCTTTCTCGAAGAACATTACGATGTAATTGTTGTCAGTTTCGTTGATCCGCGATGGTCCCTGATGTAATCAGGTTACGAAACGTGTAGGGTTGAATAAGATTAGCGTGAACGAGGAGTACAGAGTCGTTCGATGTCTTCGGGACTTCCGGAAGCCTCGCTCGTCGTTGCCTAGAGCTTCCAGGAACTCGAAGAGCATACGAAAGCAATGTTCCGAAATGAAAGTATCTTTTACAGTGTCTAGGTAATTGTGTAATCGTAAAAGAAGCGTAATTTAATATACATGTACTGTGATGTAAATATTGTAAGTAACTAAGTATATATAAATATAAAATGTTGCAAATAGTTCAGAACCTTCTTACTGCTGATCTTCCTGTTTCCTAAAGATGTTTTTATTGAACTAAAAGTTGAAGCATTTGGTGAAGTTATAGTTGAGTGTGTAGTGGAATATCGATTAACTGAGATCTCGAGAATATTAAAATTTAAAAATTTTAAAGAGTGAGAATTTGAAAAGATGAAAAGGTGAAAAACTGAAATATTGAAAAGTTAAAAAGTTGAAAATCCAAAAAGTTGAAAATTTTAAAAGCTGAAAAATTGAAAAGAAAAATCAACACTTTACAGCTTCAATTACAATTCCAGTCTTTTTTATTTAGAATTATGCTTATTCAACGTAATAAGAATAAGAATACAGTTCTTTAATTCTCTGAGATTTCAAGCATTAATTTTAATTATATTATTTTAAATAATTAAAGTAGTCATCAGAAGAATGTCTCAAGTTTGAGACTCATAATAATCAAAGGCCTATTTTGTAAACTTGTATAAAGTAATTATTATCGAGAGATAAATTATACATAATAATTTAATGGGAATATTTACGGTCGAAAATAATAAGACAAGTTAACAGTAAAAGACATTCTTTTATTAATAACAGTACGGTTTACAATATTGCGGTAGTGAGTGTACAACACAAGAGCAATATCAAATATTCATGCACGATTTCATGAATGATTTATATACAAAAGCTACAGGGTACGTCTATATACAATTGCGTTTTGAAAATAAAATAGGACACGTGTATCGTAAGGATTTCGATAATGTCAGTAACTAATGCAAAAAAGAAAAGGTGAAATATTTTACAAATATTTTTCTCCGGTGGTGATTTTTTGGAGTTATGTTTGGTATCGAATTTCGAATGATAATTGCTGTCAAAGAAAGTGCTAGTATTTTTATACTTATCAATTCTTCCCTAATTGCAATTGCATCTTCGCTGAAAAATTCGCTAAAAGAACACTCGCCACGCGTAACTGCAAATTATAAACCGCTACAATCGAAATTGAAGTATAATAAATAATTTCTTCGTCTAGTCATAAGCTACAATCCTTACCACGGAATCCTATCCTATTTGAATTATCACTTTTTCTTCTCGCTTCGCTTCCAACAGCTCCTTTTGGTATATACAAGAAAAAGAAAACGTCTCGATCATTCACCATTCAAACATTTTAAAACACGACGTTTTCCTTTCATCCTATGATCCAAAAAACACTCAATTTCGAAAGATAATTTAATAAAATACACAAAAACTATTTCTTGTTATTTTATAAGCATGACACAAATTTCTGAGAAATATCGAATATCATTTTAAATGCAATTCTTTGATAAGAAAATGAAATTTGGATCATACTCATCTCTCCACAATCTCTCCGAAATTATAGAATTCTCTCACTTTCGGTTCTCCAAGTGCCATTAACAATGACACAAAAATTCTCGAGATGCTCCCATCGATTGGGAACCAAGATAAAATTCTGGATACACTTTCAGAAGTAATCAGCGGTTTCACGTACAGTCTTTCGCGAAATTACCCGGTCTGATGACAAAATTGAGCTTGAAGGTGGTTAGGCGTTGTTGGTGTTAGGGGTGTCAATGGGGTAAGCGGCGTCAGTGGACTGCCAGGACTTTCGCTTCCTGCGCTGCCACCTTGGTATCCGCCCAAATAGGCGCCTACCATACTCACCCCAGAAGAATAAAGCTCTCCTGGATGATGTTGCATCGGCGGTGAGTGATGCACTAAACAAACAATGAAACTTTGATTGAAAATATTTGAAGATGCTTAGGTACCAAAAATCTATGACGTTTCATTGTTAGTAACTATTCGGGTGTAGTAATATTATTAAGATAAATTAATATGTATCTTTTCAAACCCTTTTCCTGAAACTTTCTTTACTCACTTAAGACAGAATGTGAAATTAGGAACTATAATGCTTATGAGATTATCTACGTGTGCAAGATGTTCGACTACAAATTTGAAAAAGTTACAAGGATTGCTTAGATATCGAAATATGATGAAAATCAAGTATAACAAAATTGCGTTTGAATATTCGTTTATCAATTATAAGCGTCCCAAGAAAACGGTTACTGTCACAATCATTTACATACAGTGACATTCACCTTATACAACTGGCATGAGATTTTGTAGTATTTAACCCAGACAGTGACATGCAATCAATTATGTCATTTTATCCTTAATTGGTATGGTGAGATCACAGCATTCATACCATCTCACTTTTAATATTTGTTGTGTAGAATATTAATGAATTACTTATAAATAATGATAAATTGAAAAACTATGAATTTTCTGTTCACTATTACTAATCAGTTTTTATAATGGAATGACAGTAATTTTACTAAGTTGTGTTATAATACTAACACCACACCAGTTACGGGTAAAGTATAGGCACACAAGGTTGACAATTTTGTCGGCTTGACTAAAAGCTGATTATAGACTGAAAATTTTTCTTTTTCTATCTAATGAATAAGAAGACAATTCATGAATAAGAATAAGAACATGAATAAAAAGAATAATCGATCTTTAGTTAGACTGATGAAATTGTCAGTCTGCACCACTTAAGCTAATTTTACTGAATTTCAAGCGAATTTTACTAATTTTGAAATGCTTATAATTAACAAGCAAACTTTCAACTGAAGTTCGTCATTCTTGAATTCTGTTTCATTTCAACACCTAAAATCCCCTCTTAAGCTTTCCCCCATCTATGGTACTTGACATAATATATATAAGCTGAGTTACTATAAAAGTACAAATGTTATGACCTGCACCATATCAATCAAAACTGAAACCAACAGACAATATTACTCACTTTGCGATTTAATTTTCCCACTATGCTTCTTTTGCCTGGCCCTCGAGTTCTGAAACCACACTTGCGTCACCCTCTTGCTGAGCCCCGTGACGTGCGCTATCCTCTCGAGGTCCTGGCCGTCGGGATTGCTGTCTAATTGAAAGTTCGCCTGCAAGACGGAAAGCTGCTCCTCGGTAAAAGTCGTCCTGACCCTCTTCGTCTTGCTGCCCTTGCCGCCGTGTTCAGAGTCGCAATCCTCGGAGGATGAGGTATTGTTTCCCTCGACCACGTCAAGGTAGTGAGCCTTGCAAAGCAGCCTGGCATCCAGCAGGGCAAATTGCTCCCCCGTGGACAGTTGACGCGAGCAAGCGTCACAGGCGAAACAGGCCAAGTGATAAACCCTTTCCCTGGCCCTCCTCACCCAATCCCCTGCACCGACGCTTCGACCACATTTTGCGCACTTTGCGCCGAACGTTCTGAAACATTTGGAATATCGAGCTCCATGAGGGGATCTCTAACATATTCAATATGGGTGACATGATATTATACAGAGTGAGACTCATAACTGTATCACCTAACCTTTTTTAAGCTATTTGTTGCGTGAGAAAATGTTTCAAATGAAAGTTGTTTGGTAGCAAAAGAAGCATACTAAAAAGGAGCATACCCTCGATAATAAACAACTTTTGTTTGAAACATTTTTTCATGACACGTATAGTTAAAAAAATTCTAGTGATACAGTTACGTGACTCACCCTGTATACCTATGTATGACACTATGTGGGAAATCGCAACTGTATGAAGTCAAGATAGAAGGATGTAGATATATGTATGGGTAGTACATAGCTCTATCCCTTTTATGTTCCTTGGAGTGTAATGCGAATGTGTCAGACAGATGACGAAAAGAGACAGAAAGATATATGTCTGTACTCTGATGTTGGCTTCATTGGCTTCTCATTGGAACTATATCCAATGCCTCATATAGTTTCATACATACATATACACGTTACGACAGTTCCGTATCTTATGGCGAGTAACACTTACGTCATGATTCCACTTCTGAAAAACGTGGAAATGGAAGACAAATTTTCTAAGTATCCAAATGTTCTTTGGTATAAACAGAGTTATATCCAGCAGCGTGTGAAGCTGTTTTTGATTGTATGCATTTTTCACCGTTTTAGTCTTTGTTTAGTGAGTGTCGTGTCAGTTTCACGTCATGCCACTTTTTAATGAAAAATAAATCTTTTTTGGCCAAAACATCTTGAAATGTTAAAAGTAGCATAAATGGATACATTCTATATAAAATTCGAGTTCCCCCACCAGGGACTGCCTTTCATTTTTAGTACCAATTGAATGTGCTGAATGGGTTTGTATTATGTTAAAAATTGAGCTTGAGAGGGTTGATTTAAACTGAAGAAAAGATATGGATTGGTTGGATTGTGATTCAGTAATTATTAACAGATACAGCAATGCAGTAGTTTCTCTTTCTAAAGTTTCATTGCATACATATTAATTGGGATCACACTTTCGCTTTTGAGAAAGCAGAAATGAATTTTTAACGTATAGATGGTCATCGGAAAAATATTTTCTATTCTTTATAGAGATGTTACTTGCATTGACTCATGAGTTTATAACGAGTAAGTAGTATAGATCAATGTTGAAGAGTCGTTCAACTTCTACACCTTCACAAATTATTCTTCTTATATAATTTTGAGATATTTTCTAATAAAACTTACAATACACGTTATATCTTATAGGTGTATGATTGTTAACAAAATATTGATTTTGTAAATTTTTCTTAATAATATGTGTTAATCAGAGTCTTTGAGTCCAAAAGTTCAGTGACTGTAGTAAAAAGTCACTCCATGTATTTCTGTACACCTTTCTTGCATACTTGTTATAACCAATTAATTTTATTTTTACTAATAGATAGTAAATTTACACAATTGTAAAGTCTTGCTGCAGTTGTAAGTAAATTTCACAAATTGCATAAGATATTAAAATTTAAGGGTTAAGCATAAGTATTCTGTTTCTGTCAACAATTTACTTTCAAATATCTTCTATCCCCACACACTATTCTCTCTCACGTTTGAAACAATTACTTTCTCATTGTTCCCATGGTGCTCACCCTATCACTCCAACAATTTACATAACATTACATGCTCTCTAATTTACTTAGCAGCATACTTTCCTTCATCTCAGACAACTCAAGTACATCCATTCATCTGTGCACAGGTTTCTTAATTGAGAAATAATTACAGCTCCCATAAATTTACTTCATAATTTGTTAGACAGAGTTCAGATTTCACTACTTTCTACTAATTTTTCACTTACATATATGTATATGCAACATATCTACTCATTTTTTAATTAATTTCATGAAAATATATCCATCTTTTAATTGAAAACAAAATATTATTTCCTGTTATAATTTCTATAAAAAGTCTGCGACATCTTCTCGAAATTAATCAGGTACAATTTACCATCTCAATTCACTTTCGTCTCATCACTAGTGAAAATGATACAAAGTGTAAAAATTTGTACAAATTTTAGCAAAAAAGGGAAAAAGTCACGGATGTATATTGAATAATACACTATAGTACTGTACCATGTACAAAATTGAAATCCCAAGAGCCAATATTTCTATCTTCCAATTTAACATAAAAGATCTATTTCTCATTCATAAACTCAACTAGTAGTATTTAGTACAATTTCATAACTTATCAATAGCAAGAAACCTATAAACAGTACCTACATAGGTACCTAGCTACGTAGACATCTCCTTGAAACAACTACAGATATTACAATTACAATTGAGCCGCTCATTTGCCAAATTAGGTAACTCCACAAAATATAAATATTTACTATTCATTTTTAATATGAAAAGCTAAACATTAATTAACTTGGCAATTAAATTTCAAAGAATTGGAAAGGTGGAATTAATCACATTGGTCTATGAGTAGCTCAATTACTAATTAACTTTCGCCTCGTTAAATTTGAAAACGAAACAAACTGTAAGGGTTTCAACCGATTTCCACAAACAAGTATCACAGTAATACTGTATAGGACTCTACCACACGGTCGAAGCCCTGGGAGCCACTATCCTCGCTCGCAAATTAGCGATCGCGAAACGCTGTGCCTCGAACGAAAAGGCCAGTGGTCGCGAGAAACAAGGGGCTATTTTGGTCGGGGCCGCAGGTTCATTCAGGACCTCCGTGCACGAGAATCCGCTGGCCCTGTCCTCATTAACATATTACTCTGCCACTCGATGTCCCTCGGAGTGGAGCGCGTCAGAGGCGCGTGAGCCACGGTTTAAGGATCGGCCCGGACTCGGCGGCCCGCGATTCGTCGGCCAGATTACGTCCAGATTATCTCGACGTCTCAGTCCTGCGGCTTCCCCTCGCCCTACAAATGACTCGAGCCCTTTGAATTTCTACCGACGATCAGGAAACGGATGACACGATCGCGATTGTTGAATATACGACTGTCTCGTTGTACCTAATTATCGCAGCTGGATCATCGCTAGGGCTGAGGCACTGAGGTATCAGTAGTCGAGCAGAATGCTCCCTTGCACGCCTTGAATCAATTCGTTCTCTCGATTGATATTGTTGTTATGCGATATGAATAATCCTGTTACCAGCCACTCTGAATGTATTTTCAAGCTTAACACGTCTGAAGGTTCTTCTGAGCTGCGATTATTCGATACGCATACAGGGCGATTCATAAATGCATGTTAATATTTCGGGGGTAGTGTACACACTAAAATGAGTAAAATTATATAGAGAGTAATGAGACAAAAGTTAAGTAGGTATTAAATAAAATAAGTAGATAATGCCTTCATACGTAGGACATATTAACGTAGCTTTCAAAAGTAGAAGTTTTAAAAGTAGAATTCTAGAATTCGAGTTAAGGTGTTAATTCAGATCTAGTAGAATATAGAATTTATATTCTCAGAAAGAAGAAAGGATATGAAAAGAGTTTTTTCTTACTTCAAAGTGAGAGTTTAAGAAGACAAAAGTTTGAGACAGATTAAGAGTTTAAGGCATATTGAAGTTAAAGACTTTAAACGTCAAAAACAAAAATATGTTACTTAGGTCTTAGGCCATTTTGGCTTACAACTACAGATACAGGTGCGTCCTTAATTTTTGCAGGCACATCATTTTTACTCCTAACTTTTGCTCTGATGATGAAGACAGAGGGTTGAAACTTAGAATAAATTATTTCTTCTGAGATACTACTGAGATTACAGATCCAATCCACTTTTCTACTTCTTTATCTACACCTTTTACAACTTCCTTTTACAATATGTGTATAGCCTACGCTGCTGATGTCGCTGAATAACTGTCGCTTATCAAAACTGTAGCTTATAAGAAGAGGGAGAAAGAAAAATATTCAGCGAAAAGAATTCGATCTTTCACTGGCAGCGGATTACAAAACGAAGGAGGGGTGGATAAATAGACTAAAGAAAGATTTCTTCTTCTTTCGACTGTTAAAAGAAAAGGACATAGCGAAAAGAAAAATGAGCGAAGGGTGAACAAGAAGAATGGTCGATCGACTAAAGGGTTATTGTATGGAAAAATATGGTAAGCCACGGAAGGATTAGTCTGCTCAATGGATTGCATCGTCATCGTTGCATCGAAGATATTTTCGGACATTATTGGTTATGGTGATCGTGCACGGGGCACGCCTAGGAGCATGTTCCCCTTGAAACCTGTCTCTGGGTTCAGTTTACTTCGCCCCTTTGGAGGTTTATACTTGTCAGGGATTCGATAATCTGCAGCCCCTACCTATCAAATTAAGACCGCTAAAAATCTTCAAATAAGCGAGATTCTCTTTGATAAAATTGCTAACTTTCCATTTCTCATTTTTCCTGAGTTGACACTGACAATGAAATATGTTATCACCTTCGTCAAAATTAATAACATACACATTTATTTTACTTGAGATGTCCTGTCGTTTCTCCATATCAATTTTCAGTTACTTTAGTAATACATCAAATAAAATATGTACCTATTTAGATATTATAAGAAGCATTTATTTTAATAATTATATTCTGTATACCTTGTAATATATTCACTTTCACTCACTTGAAAATTGCAGAGATCGAAGTGATTGAAAGATTGATTTATAGCACCTGAGAGACACTTTTGAGGTAATTAATGACCAGCAGGAACTAAATGCTTCAAAAACAGGTGGTCGTAAATTAATTGCTGCACGTAGTAATAATTTTGTGATTAAAAAAGTACAATCTTAGCATGTGTTCTGAATTCCTCGTCCAGAGGTTATACATACATATTCACATCAGTAGTCCACACTTCCACTAACATCACAATTATTTTTTAATTAGCATATATGGACTGCATAGATGGCTTTTTTATTTATCTGAAAAATTTGAGGGCCACCAAGTCTGACTAATTCCTAATCAGTATCAGGTACTACTTGCACTATTAATACAGCAATTAAATAGTATACAAACCGAGTCAACAAGTCAAGGCAATCAATTTATATGGAGCCAGATAAAGAACTTAGACAACAACAAAATGGCTGTGACTCGTAAAGAAAATCATATCATACATGGACTTAAATGAATCTCTTGGTTTATTTTTATACCTTCAATCCACCAACATTGCACGATACTTCCCGCATAATATAAAACATTCTGAGTAATCCATAAAGAAAGGCTGACAGACAAAGTGGGCAATCCACAATCCAGTACAACCTCTCCCACACGCAACTTGTTAAAATTAAATAAAACCGCAGCCCAAATGGCGCCATCGTCACCGAAGCTAAATTATATCCATAAATAATGTCCCAAAACTGAAAGTAAACACACGCAGGCCCTCAAATTTGTTCATAAACATCAAGAATCGAGTCGTTCGAGATAGTTTGCGATCCATTGGCGGACACCTTCCCCAGTAAACCAAGGAAAGTGTAAAAGATGACGCGATTTCGGTGTCGAGTCCGGTGCTAGAGGACCCCTAGACCTTGGTCGAGGTGTTATTAGCATAAATAGTGGCGCCACCCCTTTCCTCCTCTCGCGTGCACGTCGGGAGGATCCAAAGGTAGAAGGGTAGACAGCAGAAGCCCCGATGTAACCAGACTGCAGGGTGAGTGGGGGGAACTGGTATTGGGTATCTATAAATCTTCAGGGCCGTACATCGGCTACCAAACGACCCCGCCCTAATTTATTCATTTGTTCTTCCACATAGGCGGCCCCTATAAGTCAACGGGGGATTAAGTCAGGCGCTATCCCCGACCTCTGCACGGTAGAATTCATGGCCCCCCTCCCTCACCCTTCTGCTCCACCGATTCGATTCTCGCGCTCAGCCAGATCATGATCGCGATCTTCGATATTATCGGAGATATAAACGAACGACTAAATAAATTACAACGCTCGGTGTATTTTATGGTTGAATTATTGTTTCTTGATCGATGGTGCTGGTTGCACGCTTAGGGGACGATGAGGGAAGATGCAGACGTTGCGTGGAGATTGATGGCCGAATTGATTGTCTCGAAGAGGTTTTTTGTCCGACAAGTTTCAAGGTTCTTTTAATAGGTTTAATTTTAGGTACTACTTTTGGTAGTACAGAGGACTGGTAACTGAGATTCAGGTATTGAAAATTGTTGAAGTTCGTGATATCTTGGCTGCAAAAGTGAGGAAGTGACTTCAATCAAATTGGTTCTGAAAATTAGTACTCTATTAACCCTCAGCTGTTGATATAAAGTTTGGTGGATATATTCCATGATCCATGTGGATATAGATATTTTTATTATTGCTCTTATTTCAATTATGAAAGACTTTATATATGTTATAACAAGTTTCTACATTCCAGTTAACATCATATAAATTTTAGAAGTATTTAATATCAATAAGTTTTAATTAAAACTTTTATATTTTAAAATTTGGTTTACGTAGTTAAGGGCTAACATAATTTTAAATAAACTAAGTCCGCGATTCTTTGTAAATCTTTTATAATAAATGTTACATGATGCGTAATATATCGTTAAAGAAATGATAAATGATCATTTCATACAAAATATGTATAAGCATTGCTTTCAAAGTTCCTTCGTTCAATGCCTTCAATAACCTTTTAGGATTCGCTATAAAAAATTTCATCAAATTCGTTTCTTCAGATTCTAAAGAAAATTAGACATAAATCCCACTCTAATCTGCAGCCTAAATGTTTCATCTCATCTGCAAATATTCGCCAGCAAAACTCCTTACTATCAACGCTACGTAACGTTACTTCATTCACAGACCTAAGCCAAACACAAGGTATAACGGTACCGTTCAATCGTACCCCATAAACTCGGAGCCCAATCAGGAAGTGACGAGCCGAGGCAGCGGAGGAAGGAACGAAAAGGACAGCTGAACGAAACTGGTCCCCAAATTATTGTCGATAATCGCAATAGGCAGTGTTTAGGAAATCGTTGAAACCAGAGATGCCCCTGAATGTCGCGACCAGGCGAATTCTCGACTCTTTCCGGAGGGCGTAGGCATTCGCATTTAAGTGCCATTAAGGCTGGAGACGATAAGGTCATGATTAAGGCGGCGGTCGATTCGCTGTCGCGAACTTCGGCCACACTGAATTAAGAGAACCGGAATTCCGTAGCGGCTGGAGACCGCTAATAGAGCGATTCTGGGGCCCGCTCGTTGCCCAGCTCGCGTCGTTTTATTCACCGAAATCTTTTTCTGCGGAGCCGACGCGACACGGGTGGAAACGGATCGTCGAGGGGCGGAGAATAGCGTCGGCGAATATTTATTAATTTAAAAGACACCCGTCCCGGTTGAAAAGCACCGACACACGAGAGTGGACGAAAGAGAGAAAATCACAGCTGGGCTTCAGGGGCCTTACGAGGCGAATTCCTCGGTCCCCTGGAACACTAGCAGCCTTTGCTGGTCACTCGGCACCCACACGCGCGTGCCTCTGTGTAGGGCCCTGTTCGCCGTCCAAAACCACTAACCTTCTGGAATCGCTTCGTAATCGTGTAAGTTGTAATCATTAAGCTGATAAGAGTTATCTGGAAGGACACCCGGTTCACATACATCGAATTGTAATGAATCCTCGAATGACTTAGCAAGAGGAGGTCGAATTTGGGATTTTTTCTAATTCTTCCTTTTTTATTTATTTCAGCCGTGAGTGTATTGTGCTTGGATTGGGACTTATTTTAAGAAGGAAATTACTTTAACGATGGGTAGCTCATGAGGGGTCAAACCATATTTACAAACCTGTAGGAATTAAGTAATGAGAAATGGGAGGAGAGAAGAAATTTTGTATAAACTTTTCAGTAAACCTTCGGATATGTTGGTAACAATAGCTACTGAGGATGTAGTTTGCAAAACTCTAACTGGAGAAATTTCCAATTACACTTTTAGAACTGACTTCTCATATACAGAATGATCAGTTTAACTATATAGAAACCCTCTAATAAGTGTTGGCAGCACTCACAATGCTAATAACATTTACAATAAATACTCGAAGGGTTTCCAGTTAAACTGATCACCTTGTGCAGTAGTGGACACGGAAATTATACCACCTTCTACATAAATATCAATGTTTTTGGTTTAACCATTACATGAGAAGTAGCCACCTGTGTTATTTGTCATTAAAGATCTAATTCCCTCCCTTAACTTGAAATTTTGACTAACAATTTAGATATATTTATTATTATACATATTTATCATACTATAGCATGTAGGTCCTCCACATTGAAAGTACACACTTATGGTGGAAACTCGATTAACCGAACTCCGAATATTTAAAATTTCTGTTATTTAGGGTTACGAAAATTGAGTGTAATAACAGTAAGAATAGAGCAGTACATTAAGTACCTAAAATTTAAACAGTGAAGTAATAATAGTTTACTGAAGAAAGCTGGCTATCAAAAAGATGCCTCAAATATTTGAATCTCACATTACTTCAAATACATAATCGAGATCCTACTGTGTAAGATTCTTTCCCTTCCTGTACTAAATAAATATGAACATACTTTCCTTATATTTAACATAAGACCAAAACAGTTAACAACAATTAGCTAAGGAAGTCAAGTCTTTCCCCTATCGTGTACGATTTCGCCAAAAGATGGTATTGAGGATCACGTCTGTCGATCAAAAGGCGCCGTTTCGAAAGTTCGCACCAACCGACCGATCGTCGAAACACGAGCCTCTTTTTTTCGCGAGGGACCTGTAACCGCGAGAAAAAGTCAGTTGAGATGTCCTTTATTCCTGGCCAGCATCAGGGCAGCTTCAACGTCACAACGTGACTCGCAGCTCGCGTGTGAGCATGCGTGGTACACGTATGCCCGGTGACGTGAATAGCCGACTGTACGTGAGGTCCAAAGAAGAAGAAGAAGAAGGAGGAGAAGGAGAAGAAGAAGAAGAAGACAAAACCAAGAAGGCTACATTGGAAGACATTAATCACCCACTGGCGAATCTCTAGCGTATACAATCCGTCGAACATTCGTGTATAGATATCTGTTAGTCTGGCGGAATGTCTGCGTACACGTGACCACCACGTGACCTCGAAAGGGTGCACATATGGGTCAATAGATAGTGGGTAAAAGAAATAGAAGGGAATGCATGCTAAGGTAGGTGATCACAATTTCGCTAGTGCTTTCTAACTTGTCAATAATGAGAAATTCATGAACTAATAATTAAGATTTGACATTTGATAGTTTCACTAAATAGGTGTTCAAAAACATTGTAAAGAGTTTTAAACGTTAGTATGGAAAAATTCTGGCCATCTACTTTATGTAGAGATGAGAACAAGTTATTTAGAACCTTAAAAGGAACGCAAGTTCGATTGTTCCTCGTATCACCTCCTTGTGGCCCATTTTTTCTAGAATTGTATACCCCAACGCATTCTTTTGATTTAATAGCCGAGTGCGTGTGCATATTTGCAAAATTAGGCATTCGTATTAATATGTAATTTGTATACATATATATAAGCAACGCGACATAAAGAGGACTACACAGTGTCTGCAAAGTATTCCTCTCGCTCCTATGTCATTCCAAATGAACTTTTTCTTAATTAAGGCTTAACATCGAATTCATTGCTATTAACCCAAATGATGTTCTCGAACTTCTCTCGAGTTCTAGATAGTATTTGGGCAATTCTCAAGTAGTGACTAAGGCTAACGTGACAGAAAAGTACGACACTCGGTCAAGTAGCTCGTTCCAGAACCACAAAGGATTCGTAGCCAAAAGGGCCGTGTATTTTAGCTAGTCATGAGTTCATAATCCAGACCGATACCCTTCAAAATCGATCCCGAGGGAGCTGTTCGTGGAATCCTCTGAAGCTAGCTGCACGACAGGGTGTCTGAGATATCAGTTATGCCAGTGTCAGCGTACTCCGCGAGGACGGTCCCTGTAAGTCGAACAAATGATCGTTCTTTCCAGGAGCTCCTATGGTAGTTGAGAAACGTCCTCTTAAGCTCGGCTTTACTCACTGGTTACACGTATCAGTGGGGTGTCTATTCGATCGAACGGAATGTTATTAGACTTGTCGATAATCCCTGGTTGCTCCTGACGGACAACTGCTACTTCGATCGCGGTGTGATCGAGTAGCTGAAAGTTATCTTTAGGTAACCCGATGAAGATCTCTCTGGGAAGAGGTCAGAGATGCTTTTTGGTCATGTGTGTGATTCGTAAAGAAATTGAGCTAGGGGTGTAGAGAAATTGCAAATTGAGCTAAGGTCACTTGGATAACAGGATACTTTATCTCATAAAGTAGATGAACATACCATGCGTTCAACTACAAGTGGTAGGAACTTTAATAAGTGTTCCTAAACTTCAAAATATATTTCATAAATAGAAGCATTAAGAAAAACAATTCTGCTTAGATAGTAGAAATCTTATCAAAGTTCACTCTTCAAGAGGACTTTTCATTATTAACCCTTCTAGAGCCAACTGGCAATTTAGAACTGCGTCTTATTACCGATAGATCAGTATCTTGGCACTAAAAGAGTTAAATATGTACACAATAGAGATTATTCTTTAAAGTGACGTTAGGTGTGCCAAATCATGATCCTAAGTGTCATGCTTCTTACATAGATATTATTCGAACTGAAACCTTTGTGTCTTCATTTATTCAGTGAGCTTCATGTATACAAAATTATTGCGTAATTCAATGATCTAAAAATTGTTAACTTCAAATATTCTCAAACTTGTAAACATCAGAATATATTCCAAAAGGATTTCGTATTATCTATTCTATTACATTACCTATTCAAAAATTGTAAACTAATCATACAAAATACAGGCCAACGTATCGATAACTAAATGAAATGTTAATTACTAATTTCCTTGTAAATAAATTTACTAATCTCTAAATACATTTAAGACATATTACTTATATGGTGTCCTAATAGCTATGGTTTAGCTAACTTTAACATCGAGGTCTGTCGACTCTGGAAAGAGAAACGAAGTTGTACTTACAACGCGTAGTCGTGCCTGCAGTATAGCCGCATCCCCCGAAGGAAGCAGGAGTGCTGATCGTGCAAAGGCCTCGCACAAGCGCAACACTTGAGGCACCTGGAATGCCAGGTACGACCCCCTACACAGAGGACAGTGCGCTCGCGGACGCTTTCCCCGCAACCACCGCAATCCATTTCCATTCCATCGTGACTGTCGTTGCTTCCAATACTGTTGCTGACTTTCTTGATGCTTGGCACGTTATTATTGTTATTATTGTTAGTGCTATTGTTGTTGTTGTTGTTCGAGCAGAGGATAGTGTCCGTGCACTCCGTCTCCGTCTCGATCTCAGTCTGCAATAATTAAGAATTGAGTATTATTGATTAAATGGAACCAAAATGAGAAGTTTCTATAGTTAAGGAAGAATCAGTATAAAATTTCAATCCTTTAGGTACTGTATCAATTAAATAAAAATGATATCTTCATGCGTAGTCTTTGAAATTTCTTTTTTATATAACTAAATATCACGGAACAGAAGTTTGAATTTTCATTTCATCGCGTTGAATAGCTTCGAGCAGATTATTATCTATGCATTATTTGAATGCCTTGTTTAAATGGCCAACGCACGCATGGACTGGACTGGTTAAATATACTATAGTATCACGCAAACGAGTAATAGTGATCTAATGTACCCTTTCTGGGCAAATATATTTCTTCACACCATAAGCAAACTGAAACAAAATTTGGCAAAGTCCTGGAATATTTATTAAAGTCTCTATTATACATATCCGTAGTTATACAGCAAAGTGACCTAAGTCACACGTTTTTATCTTTGACATATTGGCATTTAGAACTCTTATTTTGAAGTGAAGAAATTCTTTATATACAAAGATCCACATCAGATGTAAGTGAACCTCGATACTTATCTACAAGTAAATATCATTAACAGAGTTGCCACCCGAGTCCCCTTCTTGGATACAGTAGAAGAAATTGGGAGGTGTGGGAAGAAATAACGAGTGTCCATTGCCATAAGTCTAGGCTCTAGACTCAAGCAAAACCTTAGCAACACACTACAACAGGACATCCATTATTTCTCCTCCCACTTACCAATTTGCCCCATTATACCAAGGAGGTAATTCGCGCGACAATTCTAATCATCAATGATAATGTTTTAAGCTTTACCAAAAAATCAGTTATCGAAACATTATTATCTATTCGACACCTTCGTTTTCAAGACTATTGAGTCAAACGAAGAAGCTACAGCCGTCGTTAGAAAGGCACACGGAAAATTTGTCTCTCGATGCAAACGACGATCGTCGATCGATTCATAACGCATAACGTGTAGTAAACGGCAGAGGAACGCACGCATTGGAGTCGTTTCCGGGTGTCGTGTACGGAAAGGCTGGCTGCGGGCTCCAAATCTCAATTAATACTCAGCAAAGTGAAATAATAAACGAGAGGGGGCTGCCGCCGGCTGATAAATGATGCCGCTCTGGGCATGATCCCTCGATCCCTGGATGGTCTGAGCAACGTCTACGATCCGCATGATTACACACACGTCGTGTATCACTGTTCTGCACGCGATTCCGTCTTCAGGTGGACAAGAGTTCGCTAATCGTAGGACAGGGGACTCGAGGTGTTCTAGGGGCTTCTTTCTTTTTATAGTTTCTTAACCCCTTGCCTTGTGGCTTTGTTTTAGGGTGTATGTATCAGGGTCAATTCACATGAAATGAAAATATGTATATATATTAAAGCCCAAAAATTTGGAAACACTTGTTGGTCTTTATTACAGTTACAATCTATGGCAAAGTATTTTTAACTCAAAGTTAATATTTATGATAATATTATATCATAAATGTATATATTATAATTATTACAATACTTTTTTTTCTTATATAAAATCAGATACAGTGATGAGGAAATATGTAGTTCCATAATAATGAGAAAAATTCTTCGAAGAATTTTTAGTAACTATCACTTGACTAAAAAGTAGAAATACTTTTAATGCCCATAGACAGAGCACTAATTATCCGACTTCAATGATTAAACAACTAAAATGTTGGATACGATGCAAGGAATCTAAAAACATGTGAATTTTGAGCACTGCTCATGCTTGAATGTGTTGTAGGAACGAAAAACTGCATGATGAGACTATTATCTAATATTTCTGGCGTCCATAATTTGGCAAAGAATCTTTATCATTCGACTAAAAGCTAAAAATAAAAATTTGTTAATCTTTTTCTAGCTTCTTTCGTTTCTAACGCTATTTTCATTCTTGTATCCCTATGAGTGGTATGTTTTCATATAGTTAGTGGATCGAATGAATGCATGAGGGATACCGTGGGCACTCGTTTAATTAATTAGACCCATTTGTGAAACGTGACCGAGGGATTCCTCGCCCAACTATAAACCGGAAAGAGGTTCCTACGAGGTCGACCATGCAAACCCGCGGATGTCGTCAGCAGAATTTACTACGGATATATTAATTTCCATCGGGATAATATTCGAAAAGATTTATCACTGGTCCTAGCGATCGAGCTATTAAATCCTACGGTTGGTTAATAATCCTAAACAACGGACCGAAGGTGAAACTCTAGGAAAGGTCGTAATTTTGGAATATTTATCTTAGCAAACGTCATTCTGTTGGTTCAATCGTCCTAGAATAAAAAAGAAAAGAGGAATTACTAATAAGATGCAGCGCTATATAAATTTACTGGCACACCTTTGTCTTTAGTTTTAATCCCATTGCACCTGAAAATAGATCATTCTCTAAAAAACTATCACTAGCACCTAGGTAACCTTTGAATAATATTATACCTAAGTACTTTTATCACAGAATTTCTGTGAACATGTTTCTTTCATAATATCTTTTGCTTAATCTTTTACTTAATACCTCTTTTACATAATATCTTTTGAGGTAACTGAAAAGTGATACATAATCTCTAAGATAAAATATCATATTCCACCCCAGCGAGGAAACTGTCATGAACCATTAAAGTCTTGCAAAACGGCGACATGAAATTTTCTATTTTCATTTAAAACTAAAAATAATGGTTCTCCACGAATTGAATGAAAATTAAAAGATGTTTACAGTTTAAAAGTAACAAACTTAAACAATTTGCTTTGATAGTTCGTATCACACTAGTCGAATAGTACGAATATTTCAATATAACCACATATCTATACTTACAATTAATCACTATACATATAATGTAATTGAATAATGGCAACAAAAAGCTCCACTACTGAGAGGTAAGAGGTCAGAGTTCATTTAAAAATTATTTATGGATTACATAATAATACTAAAATATCCGAAATTTAGGTAGGTATTCCTGACATTCGATAGATATTCAGGTATTAAAAGTCCACTGTATCATATAAATATTCAATAATCCAAAGTTTATTCCTAATATCCTAATAACTAATCATTCAAAATTCGAAAGTTATTGGTAACATTGGTAACATAAAATCTTCAAATATTAAATTCCAAGCTCCACTCCAAACTCACCTGCCCTCAACTCTAGACTCTACCTCTCTCATGCCGCTATCCTGCAAACGAACACCAACGCCATCCTTCATTAACCAACAAATCTCACTCGAGACAAAACCTCTTGGTCGCATAAACTCCCGACTGCGATTAATTGACAATTCAATGACACGACGCAGCTGATTCGTCCTTTTTCCCTCGGACCCAGTCACGTCGCGCCGCGAGGAAGAACCGTGGGGCGAAGGAGGGAGGAAGACAACGCGAAGGGGGTACAGAAAGTCATTGTGAGTGCGTAGAGATAAACGCGAAGATAACTCGTATCTGATCTGTACGCAGTTTTTTCTTATCGCCGTCTGGGCACACGTGGTCGCGCGCACACACCTGTACGCACACTCGCGCGCTCGCGCCCCATGCACGTGCACGTCTCGGCCCGATAATATTAATTGGTACACGAGTAATGCACAAAGGTTATTGTATTCGTCCCAGCGTGCAATCAATGAGTTAATTACATTACATCCCTCGATTTATTGCGCGTTCTCGTGTTTACCTCTTTCTAACCGCGTCCGCGGTCCTCGATATGCAAAAGCTGTCGCGTGCAATTTAGTGGAACGTTCCCGCATGCTGTGGAGAACGCCGACGATGAAAATGATAAGCTCGAGATATCGATACGTGACCGAATAGCTGTAATCGAAATATGTGCAATGAGAAAAGGTTTTATGTGGACAAATTTGTTTGGAATAAAGTGAATTCTTAGTGACCAAAGTGTTTCAGCTTTCGTTCTAGGTATAATGAAAAATATTAGTTCATTCGGTGAACATTGGTCTAAACGTCATCTTATTTCGAAGAAATTAATATTTACAGTTATACTTAAACACTATTATTTTTTACAAACATCATCTATGTTTTTTAGACTTGTGTGTTAGATCATTTGTGAGTTCCTTCTTCAGACAATTTTTATTTTTTTGAGATAAGTAGATAAAATTAAAATTGATATCTATTTAATATTTGAAAAATTTTATATTTAAAATAGATATGTAGTTAATACTTGAGAACTACTTTAGGAATAATGTAGCAATGCCAGAAAAAAGTGACTCAATTTTTGTCTAATTTGGCAGATGACAGGTACTCTGTCTATCTACAGAATTTTTCAAACATATTAGAGTTAAGCAAAATAGTTGCTTTTGCTTTAGCCTGTATTTCGTATATTTCTAGCCTAAGGCTTAAAAGTAATGAATTCTTAAATAACCGTATAATTATGTATAGTATGTGCACTATGTACAATATCTTTGTTCACAGTATAAGTACATTATTATTACAAATATAATATACCAACTTAAAAATTTGTATAGCTAATATGTCAAGGGTCAAATGAAATTTCATTATTCTTGATTTTCCTCTTATTTTGACGTCTAGAATTACCCCTTACATTTTTCCCTGCCTATAGCCGAAGATCCTGTAGAATCGTAGATATACATGTAGTATATTCAACGATTTGAGTCACTAAATAAATATAAATAAACGCACGTGGTGACATTTTGGTGAGACAGGGTCATATTCACAGTTTTCAGATGTTGTAGCTAGTGATGAGAGTTCGAATCTCAATTTAGAAGCAATTTTAAATTTTTCAAGACCATCAGCATTCGAATCACTTCGAACATGATTCGAAGTCTAAAACTCTTGAATCTTGAAAGATAACTCAAACTTTTCAAATTCTCTCTAACACTTTAATGTTAATAGTACTGCTTAGACGACGATACATATTGGAAATGCTTCTAAGATTTTGAACTGTTACCCATTTCTCAAGACCTACTGAATCTCCCAAAGCTTCTAAAACTATCAAGACTTTCAAGAGCTCCAAGCTTCGAAACATGCTCGAAATAAGTCAAATTGTTCGTTGCACATACAGATTCTAAGCGATTCGAAACGTTTCAGTTGCCATCACTCATTCTAACCCCTTCATTGTCAAATTTGCAAACATACTATGAACTATCACAGAAGTTTTCTAATATTTTGGGCCTAGACTCATTGAACGAATTTTAATATCTTCATCACTCTAGTTCAAATAAAAAGAAAAAAATGTTTTCCAAGAAGGAACATTTTTTTACGATAAAATCAACTCGTCTCTCAATAAGTACATGAAATTCGCGTTTCAGCGCGTAAATTTCCATCTGAGGCCCCGAATGAACGGTTCCAGCCGTGCAGGAAGAAACGCTGATAGAAAGGCGCGTTGCACAACCGACGTCTGAAGAAAGACAACATCGACGACAGCCAATTTCGAAGACGTTACGGCTCGTCCTTCCACCTTCCTTGTTGCGCCTTCTCCCGTCGACCGGTAATCATTTCACGTATAACTGGACGGTCATTGATTTATGATCTGCCGAAGGCAAAGTTGAACTTCTCCACCTGTGATTTATGCCTTCTGGCGATTCGATCTTCTCTGGCGAAGCGGCCTATGCTCCTCGTCAACACGACTTTGTCGATTAATACCGTGTCGCGCGCGTTCTAGCCATTTTAACGCCATTATTATTATGCCCAGAGGGTTCGAGTACACTTGGTGCTTGGAAAAACTCATCCTCGATTCTTTATGGTTTCTTTAGAACGTGTCTCTGCACGTTGTAGGTAGAATAACAGCTATGGGTACACTGCCAGTCAAAAGTGTCAGTAGACTTGTTTACTTTGGTAGTGTGTAATTTAAGGTTTAAATACTTGTAATACAGGAGCTTAACATTATTTCATTTGTATTGCATGTAGGTGTAATAGGTATGTGTAAAACTGAAAATTGATTTTCATGGACAAGTTAGTTTAAAATGTAATAACGAAATGGTGCTCGTAAATGTCAGATCTAGTGAAACTATATTGTTACATGATTATCCTTATCGTTAGTCGTGGATTATCTTAAGTAATTTTTTAATTTATAATAATGAATCTTGCTGATAATATAAACTGTGTGCACAATATTGGAGCAGATGTTACATGGTCGAACTGAGCAGTGAAGAAATGGAAAAATGGAGAAATTGTAGGATCTTTAAGTGGCTAAGAGTAGCTACTTTAAAGCTAATTTAAGTCAATAATTTTAAATAACTAATTTATCTATACAGTTCTTTTTTGTTTAAATCAATTTAAATGTATGCAATCTGAAAAATATCGGAGGACAAAAAATTAAATACATACAAGTTCTAGTAACGAAAGAGTTGAAAGCAGGTACGCGTGACAATTGTTTTCTTGGTAAAAAAATAATACTACAATCTAGTACCTACTCAAAATAATTTTCTTTCTTTTACTATTTACTTGCATTATAGATAGATATTATTTATTTGAACAAGTAATGACATTATTACATAAAGAATTAAAGTAGAACCACTCTACACACCAAAGCTTCACAGTAAAGGTTACTTGAATCATATACAGCTTAGAAAAGTATTTCCTTGATTGACAGCACGGCGACTGGAAAGTCAAAGAATCACACGTTGCTCTGCCAAGACTGTCTAATCCTCCGTGAAAGAATTACCAGGGAAACTCAGTGTACAATATTATGTAACAATTCCAACAGCAACATCACATCATCATAGATTTACAAAGTATACCTACACCACGTTATTCCATGAATTCATAATCCTATCACCTTACTCCGAGATTCCTACTATCGCATAACAAATGTTGCACGACGAAAATATTGCGTAACATGTCCATCAAACGTGACGTTATATAATTGCGATTCATTAATTCCATTGTCTGAAGACGATAAATTTTCACGCTTCGCCAGTCTTATTAAATCTCGAAACGTGTGACATCTCGTATCCGTGCGTATCAAAAGGATTACACAAATATTTATACAACAACACTCTCTGTTCATTCTTTGAAGTTCTTCTGCAGCATCACTGACAATCTTGCGCGCTAACATTGTTTCCACCATTGATCCTAGCCGTTCATAAATCTTGACAGTTTGGAGCAGACACCAAAGGTGTGAGAAAACGAGGAAAGTGCCTTCTAATTATCTGCGAGTTGCGCAACGAGAGAAAATTTGTGTGAAACTAAAAGAATAGGAAGGCGTTTGAGTGACCACGGCTGACCGTGGGATTTTACGACGCTGTCCCCTCTTTAGGATAGACCAACTCCATGAAATCTAAGGGGTAATTTACAGCGGGTCCGAATTCGTCTCGACCTCAGAAACGGGTCGGGAAAACGCTCCAAACTATAAAAAGGGGCATATCTCTGAAATGGAGCTTTTGAACATTCAAAAAATGATTTTCTAGTAGTGGCGATATTCTTTTTACTGCTCTATAGTGTATTGTGAATATTTTCGCAAGTACCTACATGTTTCTCAGAAAAATAATTAAATAATAGAATTACAGAATATAATTAAGGAATATTATAATATTAAGCAAATATTATATTATTAAAGAACAGAATTCTCTTACAAAAAGCTCAAAAATAAAAATATAGATATGACTATTTTGCCCAACTATGGAAGGCAGTATAATATATAATTCTGTAATATATAAGGCAGTAATTACAGAAAAATGTGAAATTGAATTTTTTGTATTGTTGGATAATTTTAAACACTTTGCGTCTTATCTTAGTGTAAAATAGCTGTAAAATATTTTTAATAGATACTGCTTTTTTAAAAGTATCATTATGGATAGTTCACGATATTTGCAGCATCCAAAAAAAGCATAGAGGAAGACATATATATATATATATGTGCAAAATTTGTTGAATAAATTTTGTGCTTTCACTGTGTATACCCACTTTTGCCTCTCACTCTGTACATACTATCCTTGAACATCCAAACATTCAGAGCTATCAAATCTTCAAAGTCGTTTTATATAGATATTCAGGTATACCCATTTCCATTTTTTGAACTTTGTTAATATTTAAGTTTTGGGTAACTCCTTGACATGATATGGATTAACTTGAAAACATATCCATTCTACAAGAACTAACTTAATGGATTTATGAAACCATGAACACTACACAACCAATGCAACAGTTGATCTCTCGGAGATTTCAATGCTGCGATCATGGACAGGCTGAAACTGTCAGTACAAAATAGAAATACATAATCGTAACCAGAATATCCTGCGACGTCGAAGAAAATTAATTCGACGGAATAATTCTTCCAACTGGTTATCGTTTCAAAGTCCTTGGAACACAAGGGTCCTTGCACCTCTCCACAGCTCGAATCGAATTTTTGCTCGTGGAAAGAAGGCATGTTTCGATGCGTCTGGAAGGTCGCTCGTAGTAGGTGGACGCGATCCTCGAAGAATGCAATCAACGAGCAGTTAAGAAGAATAATAGGAGTCATTTTTTATTCGTCGACACTTTGGGGGCGACGGAGATGAGCTGACAAAGTGAGAAATGCGCGGGTGAAGAGGTCAAACGGGCTTCACCTACCGACTACCGGACACAGTGGATCCTCCTGCAACATCCGATTCGTCCAGCTAGCTACAGAGACGGACGTTTAATGGCACGAGCAAGTACCATTCCCAGTGATTTATCGCCCTTATACGTTTCACTGACTATCGTAAATAATTTTTCACGATATTTCAAAATTATTTTACTCGTCGTTCGACGACGGAGCCGAAACCGACTTGTTATGCAGGAAGAGAGACGACTCTGTAAGAAAGTATGTACTTTGTGATGATGGTGATTTCAATTTTTAACACTCGCAGGCTCGCTGAGGTTGGGTCATTCTGTCCCAGGAATTGATTATGCTTCCACATTATTGCTTCTTTTTAATTCTTGCAGTATTGAAGATGCAAGAATGAAGATGCAAGTATTCTCTTTGAAGCATCGCACGCAAATTAGTTAATCAAGTTAAAGTGGATGCAACATTATTCAAATGAAAAAAATGCAGGACAAAAAGTGAGTATTGTTTTTGAATGTAAATAGCTTAATGCTTTTTTATGGTAAAAGACATAAAAATGCAGGATGCAGAAAAGTGTATTAGCATACTAAAGAATATTTTACATCTAATGTTACTTAATTTTATAGGGAAATTAGACAGGTAGCTAAAGTTGCGAATCATTTCAAGATCCGACGGAAAGGTGTCACATGTTTGAAGAGTAATTTCTGAAGTTCATATTTGTGCATTTTGCGTATGACGATCATGAATATACGTCAAGTAGTTTCAATATTTTGTTTTACTATGTTGAAACACTTAATATTTGACTAATACAATTATCATCAAATGCAGAGCGCTATGGCGTCACAAAAATTGTGACGTTAGTAGATCAGGATAGATTTTTCCTCGTTCGATGTTCAAGCAAGAAAAATATGAACAAAATTTACATGTGAGTTTTATCATATTCGAATGGATACACCTGTACATACATAGACGCGCGTATTTTAGGAGTTCGCGATAGTTATTGATTGCCACTGAAGTGTATAAAATTCAGAATAATAATATTATTCAAGCAAAAGAACATTGTTTATATTAATTACGCGATGTGTCTGTAGTCTACGCATCTTCTTGATTTCAATTTTCGGTAACATTGCTAAATACATAGATATTAATAGATGGTTCTTCAAATATTTAGATTTCAATTTCAAATTTTTATAATTCATATTTAATTTTCTAGTTTTAAGATTTCAATTTCAATTTTAAATTTTTATAATTTATATAGAATTTTCTAAATTTTACAATTCAAACATTTAAATTTTAATTTCACTGACTTATCAGAGATAGGGTAATTCTTATTTATGAATAATTAAAATTTGCGGCTAAGAATACGGTCATTCAAAGATTCATTCATACGTAATTGGAACAGTAATTAACCCGTAGAAATTACTGTGAGATGGATATATTTTTCTTTTCTAATATCTCCTTCTCTTTCGAATTTTCTATTTACCTCTCGTTTCTTAATTTTCATGCAAAGTGTAAAATATCTAGAAAATTTGAAAATGTCACGAACAAAGTCCTGGATTTCTATAACTAGATGTTGTATGCTTATTGTAATATTCAGTTTTTAAAAAGCGAGAAATTGATCGAATAATAGTAAACAGTAGTGCAAGTCAATTTTTTTCAGACACATGAATGTAGATAACACTACTGCAATTGTGCACTTTACTTTTTTAACAACTTCCTTAAATGTAAGGCAGTTATTATCAATATCTAAATTTCTGATTTTTCGATATTATAATAAAGGTTCATTAGGAGCATCCATAATGATGTGTTAATCATAAACATTTTTCATAATGGACGTACTAAGATTAGAACCACTATATCTATTAATAAAAGTAGAAACATGGAAATATTTCACAGTTTATTGACGCGCTCATTATGTTATAACATTAATGGCATTAACGTTATTTGGAACATGTTTATTGCGAAGTAACAACAAAGTCTAATTAAGAATAGTCTTCTCCTTAGTTATACTAATAATAAAGACACTCTGACTGTAAACACTCATCCCTAAAATCATCATCTTTCATTCCACGTTATAAACATTATTTTAATATCGAACAGTATTTGTCTTTTGTAATACTAGCTATTTAAACCTCATAAGCTGTTACATTTTCTTACAATTAGTTATCTAATATTTCTCAAAAATCAAAGACTACAAATTTCCAGATCATTGCATCCCTTCAAAACTTACTTCACGATCAAGAAACAGGTCATACAGATCTTGCAAAAGTCTCCTAAGTAGATTTACGCAGGGTAGACTTATATACAATTAACAAAATAACTTGACTACAGTAAGAGCACCTTTCTCAAATCTACAAAGTCAACTCTTACTGACTCTCCTAAACTTAGGTCTGTTAGAGTACCTTTATAAATTCTACAAGAGACTCCAATAACCTCAGCTCAACATTTTGTCCCTGTTCCACTTGTCCTAGATCCAACGCAAGAGCCATTAAATCCAAGTTCTTCCCTCCACTCAAAGCTCAAAACCTCCCCAATTTGAATTCCCCCATTCCACCCCACAATCCACCACTCAACCCGCTCCAAAATTCATTCCCACCTCCCGAGTCTCTCGAAACTCACCTTCATGTTGTCCCTGGTTCGTGGATCCTCCGAGTCACGAGCTCCCCATCCCCCGTTCCATAATTAACCAACGGCGACGAGAGTCCAGGCGGAAGACACGGCTGTCACAAGCGCGTCCAGTCACAACACCGCGTGCAGAAACTCGTGAACTCGCGCGGCGACGTGTGACACGGGTACCTTTACCAGGTACTGCAAAAAGAAACGAGCGTCGAGAAAGTGAACGATCGGAGGTCGGGAAAAATATCGGTTCGAAACGATCGAAAAGGATCAGAGACGATACCCTGTCCGGATCCGTGGCCCGGGGAAGACTGGCATCCTCGATTCTGCCCCTTCCACGCGCTGCAATCGCCGCTTGGTCCACGCGCGCACACAGCGAGCCTCGGTCCTCTCCGTTCCGCAGGGTGGCCAACGTGCGCCCGTTGCTCTTGGTGTAGGGGAGCCAGGCGTCTGTGTCGAGCGAGTCGAGCAACGCTGGAGGGGAACCGTGTTGCGTGACTCGAGTCGTCGGGGTCGTTCGTGCCGAGGGGTGGCTGTGGAACGATGGTTTTCAGGACGAAGACCCCTGGAACCGAGAGCAAGCTCCGCCTATAGGAGCACGCCCATGTTCCACGCTCGTTCGCGCCAGCTCGAGGCTTCGCGGGCCCGATGAAGTGGGGAGCCTCTCTCTCGAGGCGAATCAAACCCGAATAGAATTTCCACGGAGATTCTCGGACGCGGTCTTCTTCCTATTCAAGAATGAGCACGTCCTTCCGTTTTTAGTTTTATTTCGGAAAGACTTGGACGATCGTTTCTCTTGACTGCTCTTTCGCTCGAGTTTCCTTTCATCCGTTTTTCTGGGGGTCTCTTTCGATGGTCTTCTTGCTTTTGTTCAAGAAATGTTCTAGTTTGAGAGAGGAGGTTTCTTGATGTTTTAGGTAGTGGCTCTTTGAGAGAACGATTTTTGAAATTGTTTTATTGTTGAAGTAATTTTTGGTCTACGTGTTATTTACTTGTGTCTCTAATTTCTGATTTTGTTCTATAATGCCATGGTTGTACAATAACACCCTGAAGTTATGCTTTAATTAGTTTTATAGTATTCCACATAATCTAATTAGAGGCCTCGCTATAAAAACTAGTCTGCTCCAATTTCTATCGAAACAACTGTTTGTGCAAATTTGAATATACTTTAGTATTTGGTAATTTTTTTATTAATATTGCAAAATTTTTAAAAATGGAGCAGATCGGATTTTGAACTTAACCCTTCATTTAGAAATAGAATTAATGTATGTGTATTGTATTAACATTTTTTGAAGTGAAGAGATGACTAGTATTTCGTAAAGACGACTATGTGAGTAATATGTAACATAGATAATATTCTTTAATTTTAGTATCTACGTAAGGAAATACAGATATGTGTAATTATCTTTATATTATAATAAGTGTGTTCACATTAATAACATTAACAAAAATATTGGTTTTGCAATCACATAATATATTGAGACCCTGCGTAAATTTATGCTGCGTCACATTTCTCTTTTCTTCATGCATCAAAAATATGTTTTTATGTTATAAAATAGTTACAGCTTCTAGTTTCTACTTGTAGAAACTATTTAATACAGTTGTTTAATATTTAAGTCTGTCCTACTTTTAAAACCTTACACGATTTGATCCCACATCGCCGTGTCAGAACGATTTCTGTATTAACAAAAAAAAATGAAGTTTTTTACATATCATAATAATAATATATTTCGATGAATATCAACAATTCCATAGAGAAAAAAAAGGAGCTGTAATATGATACTAACTTATGTCTCAATCCAGTAAGTAGACAAAACATGAAATGAAACATATCCTCTTTTCTAATCAAAATCTAAAAATGGAATGGATAAAAATTAATAAAATAAAAAGCTCGCATTGTTAAGGAGAATTTAACAATTTGCAAAAATTACAACAATAGTGAAAAAACGAAGTTCGAATTAATGTAGGTCGAGAAGACGAAAGTCAATTAAAACGACTGCATATGTAGAAGAAAGCTTGATTCGTCCAAATAATAAAGGTCTTCCAAACACCTTTGGAACAACAAATAAATATGATAGGTACCTATTATTTAATAAACATATAGTTTTGTTACAGTTTTGGTAGAACTCTACTTATGAACACGCGATTTCATTAAGCCATACAGTCACAACCAGTTTTATTAAAAGACATTGCGGAAGTTCGTGTTTCCAACACACTTGAGCAGCTTATGAATGACTCTCACGCATAACGAAAAATATTTACGGTGTTTCTACAAAACATTCTCAATTGACCATTTAATGTTCGTAAAACTTCGATTAACGTGTGTTTTAATTCATGATTTTCCGCTGTCGTGAAACGCGAGCGCGCGCGTGACAATCAGCTGATCGGTACACCTAACAAATCGATCAGGAAATTATCGATCACTCGTTCGTGGACTTCTGGTTTTCTTCGATTCGATCCAGATACGGAAAGAATATCTACTATTTGTAATTGTAAATGTCACGTATTGAAAATGTATTGTATACTTCAATTATGAATCGCGCTGCGGAGGCGTGTGAATTGCGACAGGAAACAATAACAATAACATCTCACTGCAGAGGTTTTAGCGTATCAAATATGAAAGTATAAATAATAATAATTTGTGTCTTGATATGGACTTAATGAATCTATGTTGGACATTACATTACAACCTGTTAATTTTTTTAAAGTGAAATTATAAGAATAGTAGTATTTCATAACATAGCAATTGGGGACCAATACTGATTCTGCAAGTCTAGAGAGCGAATCTATGTATCTAATTGTCGTAAAATTACATAAATTATAATTGTGATGCTTCATTTGACACTTGTATGTTATTAAAACTTCTTTATTAACGCTTCAACATAGTTATATAATTTATTTGTCTTAAAAAGAATATTGTCCAATATTACTACCCGAATTTTTACTTGTACGATTTCGCCTTAATTCAGGAAAAATGAAAAATTCAAATGTCCTATAAAATTCACAATACTTAGTTTATATGGCACATGTCGCATGAAATTCTCCAAAGTTATCCATCAATATTTTTTATTTGCAGCTATTCTGAGACTCCCTAAGTCATCAATCAAATAAAATTCCTACCCTTTACTCTACTCTTTACGTACACAAATTTGTGACTATTAATACCAACTCATTAAAATTCCTTCTGCCCACGTCAGAAAATCTCCAAAACCACCGAAAGCTCTAACATAGAAACACAGACCGAAGTGATCCGTGAATTGGGGGCGACTCGAGGTCGATCGAAGCGTTTCATCTCGCAGCAAGGTAAAAAGATGAACGTCGCTTGGTTGTTACCCCTAGGACAGGCACCATCCCCTTCCAGCATATTTACGCGTGGTTATATATTTTATATTCCCGTCGTTTCCTTTTTATTTTCGATGAGTTTGGGTTCTCGGGGGGGTTCGAGCACCTGTTTGTATTTCTGCTGCGCCGACACATAAATCATCCCGGAATGGACTAACGCCTTTTATCACTGCTATCCCTCTCCCAGCCAGTGTCTCTCTTTCCTGCACTCGCCCTCTCACTTTCTCGATCGAGACCTGTGTGCGCGAGCTGGGACCTAAGCACACATTCACGAGATCGTAGTCGAGCGACCCGTATACGCCCACGCCTAGGATGAATATGAATTTTTCGTTTCGAGTCCGAGGAAAACTGTCAAACGGGTTTCGGTCCCTATCCTTGAGGCCCGCCTTTTTATTGCCACCACGAAACCGTGCGCGTGTGCACGCATCCGTGAAATCCAGTGTTTCTTGAATTATGCGCCGGCCGAAGGGGAGGAAAGGGATCGACGAGAAAGGGAGCCAGTATCTTCGGATTAGAGCGGCAAAGTGGCCGCGTGAAAATGGACCAATATCTTCTACCTGCTCGACTCTGGTTAGTGATCGATAAAGGCCAGTTGACTGATAACAAGGTAGAGAGGAATACGTATCCGCTCTTGGATTAATGGAAAGATATGAGTGGATAGTAGAATATACTCCTCTTTCAAGGAGTATTTATTTTTTAAGGAAAGTGGTACAAACTCGTTTAAAGTAATAGAAGAAATATATTAGTACAAAAATATGCGCTACAAATGGAAGAAGAATTATAAATTTGTATTTACCTATATTTGTCGTTTTAATACGTTAATGTTTTCTTGATATGGCTTTTGTTTTTGGAATATTAAACAAATTTTATTATGAAAGGACAAAGGTGCTTAAAATTAGTAATATTGTAATTGTATGCAATACTATTGATGAGTCATAAGGTGATTGTGCTGAGGGATATTGTTTTAGTAGTTTATACGAATAAGAAGGCTTTGAATATTTGTGACATTAAAAATTTTGAATATTTGAAACACGGAAGTATATGAATACTTGGAATTTTTGTATGCAAAACCAGTAATGAGGAGAAAGGTGATTCTGTCTGAGGGATATTATTTTAGTAATTGATACAAATAAAAGGACTCTGAATACTTGTAAAATTAAATAAATCTGAATACCTACAATGAGTACACGATTACAGGAGTAAGACACAAATACACAAATATTTAAATACTTGAAGTTTTCGTATGCAATACTATCGATGAGGAAGAAGGTTATTGTGTCTGAGGGATTTTGCTGAAGTAATAGATACAAATAAATTTTGAATACACGTGAAATAAAAAATTTTAATATCTGAATGCCTACAATCAATATACGAATACAGAAGTAGATACACAAACACACAAATATTTGAAAACGTAAAATTTTCGAATATTTGAGTATCTACTTGAAGTGACGGAAATGTCATCTGTCAATATAATTCAAAATGAAAATCGTAACTCTAAAGACGTAATTCCACTAAGGCAGCACTAGATGACTTACAGCATGCCACAATACTTTTTAAGTAAAATAGTATAAACTGTAGGTTGGTACTCTAAAATAGAGTAATGTTTATAAATAGAGCAATTACTAAAAGTAATGTTTACGAGCAAAGTACCCCAGCTCGATAATATGTACTACATAGCCGAAGAAGAAGGCGATTAATATAGCGAATGTATCTGAACTATAAGCAAGTAGATAGACGCATGGTAAAATTTATTTATTTTTCTCAACGTATTGTATAATTGTAAATATATATAAACACATTTTACAATAATTGAAGCATTATTTAGAAAACCATGTCATGATTCTGTTAGGAAGAATTTTTCTAAATAATTTTTCAATTGTTGCAAAATATGTACGTAGGTGTTATTTAGCTTAAAAAACATTGTGACATGCTAGAAGACGCAAGTCGCCTAGTGTTGCCTCGCTGAAATTGTACCTTGATCATCGTAGACTACATTTTCTGGAGGAATACCTCAAGAACATAATGAAAACACTGGCAGCGACGAATTTCGAAGAACGTCTAGAAACTCTGTCCCTTTATTCTAATAATTTCTCAGCCAAGTCCCCTAGAAAGTCTCCTCGATTGTTTGCCAGTCCCTGGCATTATTTAACGACGCCAGTTAAATCGGTCCACAGATTCCCTTTTGAATATGAAACGCGAGACGCATCTGCATGCGGTTTCGCCGCAGGTGTTCCAGCTTTACTTTTCCTAGCACTGAATCGCACTTCACACCCGAGGAAACTCCTATCACCCTTGGGAGCGCAAGGGTTTTGTCGGCGTCACGGGGTTGGAGGAAACAACGAGGCCTTACACAGGTTTCTTCTTTCTAAGAAAGATCTGGCGTGCCCCACGATGGAAGCTCGGAAGGGATCCACCGCGACTTCACGAATCATTCTGATACAATGACATCGAAGAAAACCTCGATCAGGAATGCTATAAAAAAGAGAAGTTTCGGTTTTCATCCCTCCTCTTTGTATGCTTCAAGACGTACCGATAAAGAAGACTAATGATACTTTGCTCTTCGCTTTTTGAGATGTTCTATTCTTTGGAAGTGTGTACAGTTCTGTGTATCAAAAGAGGAATCTTCCTGAGGCTAGTGAATTAAATAAGATTCAATAATATTTAAGAATCTAATTTTCTTGTACAGGGGTTTCTTTCTTTTGTTTATTAAACTTCTTTTGAGAAATGATTTTATGTGCAAAGTTAATCCAAAGAAATTGGTTGAATAAAAAATATACTTCACTTCCATTCTATTTATTGTAGCTTCTAATTTTTTAACCCTTAATTGGTATAGTGTCAGTATTGTGACATAATGTTGTGAGCTTTGCTGCTATTCCATTATCAACAATGACCAATAGTAAGTAAAAAAAGAATTCACAATTTTTCGATTTATACATTAATACTGTAATGTATTCTATCTACCTACTGTAATTTATACATTAATAATCACAGATCCTTCTCCAATAATCCCACAAGTCCACCACGCATCTTCCCTTCCACTCTTTTCTTCCAGTTTCATCGAGTCCCGAGCACCACGTGTCGCAGAGGTAGACACCCCCGCGAGCGTTCGACCAAAACGAGACCCGATTCAGTCGATTTGTCCCCGTGATCTCTGCGGCTGCAGCCGAGCTAACATTCCTGAGACAAATGCGCGTTATACGTTCGTGATGCTTCCTATTTATTAAGATCATCTGGGGAGCGCGTGCACAGGCCAGCGGGCACACGCGTGCACCCGCGACACCGCTCTGGACGCGTGTATGGGTGAGTTCACGCCGCCGCAAACGAGCCACCAGGGACATCGAGGGTCCTACGATCGGCAGAGAACGGGCCATTAGTAACGCTTACCCGGCATAAAGCGAGAAAAATGGCGGTCGAATTATTCCGCTGGTGGGACCAAAGGTGGACAAAGGTCCTACCTCCACGAGGACACGCGGAGGATCCTCGAAAAAGGAGCCACGGGGTTCCATGGTGCCGATCCTGCCTGAGGAGCCGACCCCGACGTCCACTCTCGAACGCTCCACCGATGTCATTAATCGATACCATCGGGAATCTTGTTCGCGATCGATGTCCCCCTCTTATGGGATGGGTGTACGCTTTGCGTGCTGATTCTGCGACTCTTAGCGCGTTCAAAGACGTATTAGGAGGGAGTAGATTAATGCTGTGGTTAGAATTGTTGCTAATACTGGGTATAGTTTGTAGGGATTGTAATGTTATAAAATGGTTTATTGTGTGTGGGATGTATGGAAAGGGTGTATGCAAAATAAAATAATAATGAAGAAGTTTAGAGACGTAGGGTACATATTTCCACATTTAACAAATTATAGCACTATTAAGCTGAATATATTTGTTTTCTTTTTATAAAATCGAATATTTTAAGTTTAGAAATATTACAACTGGTTACACGTGAAATTAAAGGGGAAGAGGGGCACAGTAATCGGTCAGAATACAGTAATTGGTAGTTACCCTGTTAAGGCTGAGACTAAAGAAATAGATTAGTATTGCAATATTGTTGCAAACGTTGTGTATGTTATGTAAAGATTACTATAGACTATACATAGATACTGTATTGTAGTTTCGAGTCCTTTCATCGAATATTTAACGCGTTCGAGGTATTTTTCCTTGCAGTTTCTCTCCAACCATTTTCCTAAAGAATTTCCCAGCATTATCATGATAAAAGTGGACCAGGGACCTATCCGTATTTGAAACCAGTTTGAACATTCATAGCAGCTCATTGTCATTCAATCCTCAATACTCCATAAAAGAATACGAATTCTCGAAAAGGTAGGGTGACATGTCACTTGCAGCTAACCACCTGCTGTGCATACACGCGAACTGTGGAAGAATTACACAAAACCAGCTCCTTCGACGTCACCGATCTACTTTCTTTCTATACGCGTCACAAAGCTGTTCAATATTAAAAAGAGTACCGAGAAACCTGGTCCTGACGTAATAACAGTTATTAAATAGAAAATTAAAGCGTTTATCATTGCTCAGTGAATTAAAAGCGAAACGAGACATGAATCTTTATCAGTATTTATCGTTTCGTCGAATGTAACGTCAAAGCTGGTTGAAATTTCAACTTTATTGCTGATGTTTAAACACCATTAATGAATTACAAATCTAATTTACTACATCCACGTATGATTTTTAAATAAATCATTTTTGTGTATTCAAGTATGCTTTTTTGTAAACAAACGATATTTGTTTTAAATATTTGTATTCCTAGAACTAAAGAAATTCTCACGCCTTAGTAGATAACATATTAGACTTTCACTAATTATAAGGTATCTATAAATTTAAGTTTTTGGAAAATGTTATTTATTCTGTTTTTCTTTGCAACTATAAATGTAACACAACATCCATAAGAAGTGAACCTATCTCTTCATTATTATAATGTCTCTACATTTCTTTACCACTTAAATTAACTCTGACTCGTGTAGCCTAAGAAACCCCCCAATATAAGGGGATAACTAATAACACCATGGTTGACTCCTTAGGTACTTACCTACTTCTGAGACTTTCGAGAATAAGCCAAGTGCTTTGAAAAAATTGGCCAACTAAATACTTAAAAAGATTTAATTAGTAACCAATGAACTGGAACTTAAACAAGAAAACAGATAGGTAACTATACTCAGGCAAATAGTAGATCACCTCAAGGCACAATAAAGGTGACAAACAATTTGTATGAATAAAGTGTTCAGTAGCAGAAGTATCGCAAATGCTAAACAAGACCCATTATACTATTAATAATCATTTAAAAAACAAAGAAACGTACATATACAAAAAAAAGACATCTTAATGAACGTCCAAGAGTTAAACTATCCACAAAGGGTACGCTATCTTAAAGACTACTCTTAATTCGACAATTAATTCGACATTCGACACAGCAAATTGCAAGGGTAGCCTTCTTCCAAAATTCTTCGGTTTCCATTTCCTCAGCTCAGATAGTTCTACGCGATAATAGTTCACTACGCGACTATGGTACTTCGTTAACAGTCACCGATTCTCATCTAGTTCCTGGGATCCGAGGAATTGCCTTACAGCCGGAAATTTCGCGAGATATTTACGCGCAGGTATACGCGGCAGCGTCGTCTACGGATGCGTATAGTCCTGTAATTTTGGGATTCCCACTTTCCATCGTTCTGGAATAGAGGGTAGGGGGGATCGAAGGGGGACGGGTGTACGCAACAGCGACGGCACGAGAGCCTCCCCCAACGCGTCCTCTCATCCGCCGTCTACGCTCTCAGCTTCCTGCTCTGTGATCTCAGCCCGTCTGAGTTTCATCCCTCTTCAAGTTAGCTAACAGCAGGATCCTGCACAATGTAGTCGTGATTGCAAATCCGCTCGTTATCATCAAAACTGCGCCCGACCTAACGAAACCCGCTCCCTCGTCGCGCGCAATCCTCCCCCTCGCGCCACTCCGCGCCACGGCTAGTCGCGCCGTTCCTCTCGGCCTCTTCGCTTCGCTTCTGCGCGCTGCTATCATCCCGTCCATCGTTCCTTTGACGCGGCAAAGTGAGTGCTTCCAGACAGTAAAAAGATTTCCCGCTTTCGCGAAATTTTTCCTCTGCCCGAGGAAAGTTTGAAAGTTCGACGGCGACGTTCGCTAATTCAATCGGCTATAACGGAGGGCGCCGAGTGAAACGTTCAAACTTCAGACGACGTGCTTGATTCACAGGGTGCAAAACGAGAAATTCAAATGAGTCGCAGCGGAGCACTTGTTTACGATTCCTTGAGAGGTATTGTGTTTTCTCGCTGTAGGCTCATGGACCTGTGATGAGTTTAGGGCGAGGAACTTTTTCTTAAGGAAAATTCAATGAGTATTGATGGCGCGATTTTGGGTTTATCAAAGGTGCAGAATGAGATAGATTAATAAGTTAGAAGTTGTTGAAAATTGTTCTAAGCCTTTCTTTCCCAAATTAGTTAACGACTACAAAGAAATGAGTATTTATGTTTTAAGCACTTTGTATGGCAAATATGTGTTTCATGAAAGTATACTAATATTTTTAAAACATTGTAGTTCACATACCATTTGTTATTATTTCTTATTGTTAGCAGTGGCAGACAAAGAATTTAAATAAGATTTTTATTTCGATTGATATATTACATACTATGTACCTATGAAAGGGTTAAGATATGGTGAACATAGCAATGAAATTATACTGTATTTGGGAGTGAAGGATCTTAAAGGGATCTTAAAGGATCTTCTGTATTATATTAAATTAATGATTGACTATCCATAATGGCGAATGTACACTTTGTTTGAACATTCTATGGTACTTATCACTGAAGTTTCATCGTATTGAATTGATGTTAATGGTGAGGTAATTTGTGCCACTTGTGCACGTCATCAATACGTTCTATAATAAATAATAATAATAATGTCTTTATTGCAACATAATATTAATGACATACAGAAATAATACATAGATATACATGCAAGTAGTAAGTCAAGATTAAAATTCTAAAATAGTTATAAGAGAGAGTTATCTAAACCGCCCCACTTAAAGTATTTCACTGACACTAATATGACTTTCTTTGACACCAATTTGTTCAAAAATTAATATTGAATACACACGCTATGACTTGATGTTTAAAACGAGTCTTAGGTACTATACGTATTTATAATTAATTGTTTTCTAAAGCTAAGTTAATTTATTGTAAGCGTTTTCTAACGCCATAGAAAAAATTTAAAGAACCGATCTCCTAAATTGTTCTTAGGTACATCAAAACTATTAAATTTACAAATGAAAATAATACTTAATAATGTATGAGTCCAGTAATTATTCATTAATATAGCTACTTCCATTATACATGTGCACCTAATATATATTACATTAAGAATAAATAAAGAGCCATCTAGTAATACAATTATTTGAAAAATAATATAAATTAGTATCACGCGCAACTAAATATATGTATCATATTAATCTATAATCTCTCATTACTTTTTGAATTTTCTTCTGACAATAGTTACTTTATAAAAAGATAAAATTAGATCATCCTCTAATATGACAATTACTTAACAGAATAAAACTTTTCATTCCATTTGATTCTGTTTTTTTTTTGTATAAGACTTAAGATAAACACAATACAGTACAGCAATTGTTCACGTCACTCTACCGTCAGAATGATCGATCTTCGAGAAAGGAAATCATGATACAATAAAGGAACAGTTTTGATAACGGATGCCAGTGATCCTTACTCACCTGTAATAGCACAGGTAGTTTCGTCATCGTGTGGGAATGTCGTGAGTTTTCTCAGCGTATTCCTAAGGATGTCACGACCGAAAAGGTTCCTGTAATGTTTTTATAGCTCTGGTAACTTCTCTCAAGGCTCAACGCTAGCTTAGAAATGATGTTTCACTTCAAAAGAATGTAGGAAGAATTTTGTTTAATATTCCTACGTATTACACGCTTCATTGCGAGAAATGAAAAAATTGATGAAAACACAAATACACAAAATACACACTTATGTAAAATAAACAACTACTTTACAACAATTTCTGTTATAATTTTGTTATAATAATTTACCAGATATGTCGGAGGTCTAACTCTAACACTACAGGTTGGTACTCTATTAGGTCACAAAACACCCTTAAAAACACTTATTAGAAATAAGTGGGAATTAAGAAGAAAGAAATGCTTATTCGTAATATATGCCCATCCGGTCACCTACACCTTACTCAGAATTACTTTTTCCTTAAAAAAGAATTACTTTGGTTTTCTACAAAAATAGTTTTTGGTTGCCCCTTAATAACACCGAACAATATACAGGATGTTTCATAACATATGGGATCCACTTCGAGAGTTGATTGTATGTTTAAAAACAATAAAAAAATGTCATGTAAACACATGTTCTATAGTCTTCGTTTATAAGATATAATGAATTTTCTGTTTTAATTACATTTACAGAAGATGCTCAAAATGACCACCTTGCATTTGAAGATAAGTCTGCACTGCCATTTACTTAAGTTCAAGGGAACTTTTTCAATATTCTTTCTGCGAATTGAAGCTTTACAGATAATAAAGGCAAACCCAACAATTATAAAATATTTTTCTTTTTATTCAACCTAATAAAAAACAAATAAAAAGCGTTTTCCTCGAAATACAAATCTGTTGAGTTCGTCTTTACTACCCACAATCCCTCAATCCTAAAACGTGTTTTACTGTATACATACCTAGTTCAACCCCTCCAGGCCTAGTACATATTACAATGTACACTTACTACACTTACTTTACTACTTCAATATATAACTTAAAATAATTATTCTTTATTTATATCTTCTTTTATTTTTAAAAAAATGTAGCCTGAAAAAATGAAGAAACACAAGCTTTCTAACGACACAATCTTCGTTTCCATTTTCACAGTATGAACTCTTGTAAACGAAAATGGTCCATCTTCGAAGGGTTAATAAGGCGCACAGCAACTTTCTCGTTTCACCGCGTTTGCGCCCATTCATCGATTACGTGGTCGTAGACGGAACGAAACCCCGTGCAACTGGAAGCACCGATCGTCCCGCGCACAAAGGAGATCATCGCTAATCCGGAACACAGGCGACGTTGAATGCGACCACATGCCTAAGCCCGTTACACATATCTTGTTTCGGATTCGCGAGATCCACGGGATTATGCGTCTCGAGGGTTAGACGACGCGTCGCCACGCGATAACACGCGCGTACAGGGATACACGCATATTAGCGCGCGCGTGCAAGCTGTTTCCTATTCGGCCCAGCTCCATGGGAACAGGTCGTTTCCGCAGGCAGCTCAGGTGCGCGGCGGGATTGCACGCGGCGCGTCCATGCGTCGATGATTCAGCTCGATCGGTCGACCACGGCGATAATGTTCGCGATAATTAGTCAGAGGGGACCGATAGCATCTGCCGATGCCGTTATCCTGCGACGACCGACGTCGATTCTTTTCTCGTCGTCGACAGACTGACACTTTCCACGGACGATCGTGCGTCATGCTCCGACGGAGAAAAGGGACCGCAAAAATCGGTGTAAAAGATTAAAGAGGATTGTTGGCTCGGCGGTGGTTGTTTTGTGTTTGCGTTTCTATAGTGAATGAGATTCTAATTGTGCAGCGAGTAATTAAGGATCGGAGGGCAAAAGGTGGAAAGTGTCTTCGAGGTGTTATTTCCGGTTTGAGAGACATGTTGCTTCTGGTGGATGGTGAGGGAAAGGGTAGGTGTCTAGGTGTGTAGGAAATTTGATTAACCAGAGTCTAGTTCTTTTTTGTAGGGTCATTGCATATGACTGTTTTCTTGCGTAAAGAAGTTATTGGAAATGTATGCAAATTATTTCATGAGATCTAGATTACTGTACTCCTCCCTGGAATATTGTAACGTATATTAAAATTGTACAAATTGTGTATTTCAAATTTCAAAGAAATTAATAAGCATGTGTTCATAGACTGTAATGACATCTTAGAAATAATACTAGTGTACTCTATTTTCTATAGTATAATAAAGCTCTAGGGTAAATGGATTTAAGAATCCAGAAATGATTTCCTTATAAAGTAGGAAAAGGTTCTATAAGGGTGGTTAAATAATCATTTTCGTTTGAAATATTAGAATATGTTCAATGTAGCTACTTAATACAATTTTTTAGTAATAGTAAGTTTTTATAAAATGAAAGAAATTGAGATTCAGTACAAAGCAGGTCCATGCAAAGACATGAAACTACTCTTCTTGTCTCTGTAGCGTTCTATTAAACTATTCATCTTCGCAATGTAGGTACTGTATGTATGTGGTTAGTGCTATAGTTATAGTAGGACCATTCTGATTTAATTGCACAGACAGTTTTTAAACCACGTATTAAAAATTAAGTTAATATAAAATTTATGGTCCATATTAAATTCTTTTTCATAATGCAATGCAGATTCTTTAATTTGTTTTTTTTTTTTTTATTGTTTCTAAGTTTCAAACGATGAGTGTTAATGAGTAAATTTTAGGGGTGCACAGTTATATGCAGTCACGTTTTTCAGATCCACCTGTAGAATTGGAAAGGTTGACAATTTTACTCCAAAATTGCATTAGAAATGCAACTAAATAAAAAGGTTTTCCAAATGTGTAAAAAACAAAAGGCTTAAGTAATTAAAAAATGGAATATTAGAAACTTCAAATATTTGAAAATTCGAATATCAGGGAACTATAATCGCGTAATATTTATAACCACGATGAAAATCTTAACTATAACGAAATAATTCCATTCATCACTTCTTTTTTTAATCAATTAAGCCGCTTTTTTGTCGAATCAATTAACTCCACAAAACAAAAATATTTATATTTATTTTAAGTACAAGAAGTTAAGCTTCAATCAAATCTTGTGGCATTAAAATTTAAAAAAATTCAAAGAGTGTAATAACTTTGGTTGTAAACGACTCAATTAGAACCTGACTTACTTAGAAGCATTATTCTACTTCATCCTAACCGCTATTAAACTAACAAGGAACATCACTTAAGTGCTATCTTCTGCTTTTGATGAAAATTGATGTATGAGTAGTACATTGAAAAACGTTAAACACGTATTATTTTGAGCTGTTGATATTTATATTTAAGAGATGAAAACCATTCCCAAATTTGGGACGAAAAATACATTTTCGAAAATATCTGAAATTTTGTTTACGTCATCTCATTGCTCATGGAAAAACCACACATTTTGTATATTTACCATTTTTTCTACCTGCATTAGTTTTCGAGATATCTCCAAAAACGTATTTCCCGCCCCAACTTTGGCGGTGATTTTCACCCCCTAAACACGAATATCACCAGCCAAAGAAAAACGTGTCTAATAATTTTCGATGCTCTACTCGTACACAAAGATTCATCAAAATCGGAAAATGATACTAAAATAATATCCCTCGTAAGTCCCCAAATCTCAACACTCAATCTCTCCCCAAAAGAAACCAAACACTAGAGGATATCATCGCGCTAACTTTCTCCAGCCAGCGATACCATCATCGATAACATCACAGTCGACGTGACCGCGTGGGATCTGGATAGACGTGGGGCACGGAATAAATCGCGAAGGAAAATCGCAGTCACAGTACGGTTGCGAAACGCAGTCCATCCGACGTCCTAATAAGAGGGTGTAAGTCTAATATTACGTAATAGGGGGCACGTGGCGGGCACGCAGTACCCCAGAACGAAATTCAGTTGGGCCTCGGACTCGCTCGGTCTCGATTGTTCAAGGAAAAAGGAGGCAAGAGCCGCCCGTATTCCGCATAGCTACGTGGGCTTCATCCCTCTCGAGTCAACGTTCACAATGAACTGCACCCCGAGCGCGCGCGACCGCGCCAGTATTCAGCCCTAATCCGATTATTCCTTTCGAATCAACGAGCAACGCGCTTCATTCCGGTCCGCGTGCACCACTTACAACGCCGACCTATGATGTAATATACGGGCACGGACGTGCCGCTGGAAAAATCCGTGTAATCGGTTACATCCCAATGAGAACGAACCTCCTGGTATTTACATTTCGCGACGTTCGTATCAGGGGTTCGTTAAAGTGCGCAACCGTGTCTCAACGAGGGATGAGCTCCATCGAACGTGATCACCAGCCTTAAAACTCACGACGATCTGGAATTGGCTTGAAAGTTGCAAAAAATTGTGGATGCTTCTTTTCTGAACTGCTCGGGAACGGTTGAAGTGCGACATGATTATTTTAGGGGATGGTGAATGATTGAGATGGTTTGGTTGGATCGGTTAGGGAACTACAAATGCGTTGTTTGTGTAATTAGTTGCAGATGTATGAGAGGTATTATTGTTTAGGATTTTACGAGAATGATTTAGTGTTCTGAAAATATACTGTGAATCGTGTCGTTTTTCTCGACCTTATGATTATTTTCTGTTGAACAGAATGAGTCAGTAATCGTAGTACAAATGGACGGAGGGTGATTTCAGATGAAAAGATAAAAACAAAATTTAATACTACTCTTTTTCGCCCAGAGCTTCATTTTCAAGACAATTGATTTAGAAAATTGATATGCAGAGAGTTTGATAACAAGTGGCATCTAGAAATTTTATGGAATAATTCTACATGTTAAAACAAAATAAAAATGAAATGTCTAAAATATGCGTGAAATATGTCTGACTTGGGACTTATTCTACTGACTTTGCTGTGTCTGGCCTGGCTGATGCACATCAGCAGTAAAATAAATCCCAAGACAAACAATTTTATTAACCTTAATTTTTATTCTATTTTGAAGTGTGAAATCAGTCCTTAAAATTTCTGTCCGTTATCGAACAGCCTGCATGAACATATGATACTATACCAAATCGTAGGTACTAAGTTGTTTCCATGTATGATAAATTTCAAAATAGCTACTTACGAGGGTGTAGCCAGAGTCTATAATAGTTAGATTTTTAATAGTTACTGGAAAACATTGAAAGGTTTCAGGAAAGCAATTAATTTTTTTCTATAATCACTGATGAAAGTATCAACTCACGAATTTTGCAATATTCTTTAATTAAAAGTTGTGAAAAGGCAATCTTAATTTGTGATGGTACATTTAATTGAGGAAGAATTTAACTCTAAAATAAAATATTAACAAAATGTGATACGAATTATCATTGTAACGTTTCTTTTAAAAAGGAAACTGCTATAGTGTACCATTTTCTTAAAACTGTATCTATTAATTATACGTAGGTACGAAAATATTAATTATTCACAATGTTCGCTTAAGGAAAATTTGAGACTACTTAACAAATTAGTCATGAATCATAGATACTAAAATAGTGTATAAACTGGAAAGTAAAAAAACTGAATTTTTTTATAGAAATGTTACAAAATTATTAAACAAAAGAACCTAAAAACACACTTAACTAAATATCTAAATAACCGAATAATACAGTTTTTCGTACCTAAACTGAGCATCAAATATAATACCCAATATTATTTCCACCAGTGTCCAAATACTGTATCCAAGTATTGGGTCCTTCACCCAGAACCTTTCCCACAAGCCTAGTAGCCGAATCACTTTGCCAACCGTTATCCAAGGGATAAGCGCAAGGTTTGTCCGTTCGATAAAAATCGGTCCCTGGATAATGGCAGCAGCGCAGCGAAGTTTAATGCCCGAAGCAGCCGAGGCCGAGGAATAATCTCGCGGGCGAAATTAAATCACCCACGGCGATTACCGCGTTTCGCCGTGTCGATTGAGTCGTTCGCAGAGACGAAATTTCTCTACCCTCCCTCCCCCTCCGCCCTCCCCCGCAGGTTCGTCCGTGCCGTCGGGGCCGAGAACGTGCACAGCCAGCAAAATAAATAACGAGAGCCGCCGCGTATCGGGATCGGCGTGGCGTTCAAGAAGAAAGAAATCGCGTTGGCAGGGTGCGCGGTGAATTGGTATTTAAAAATATGCATGCCGACGGATGCGGTTTCCATGTCGCACGCTTCCAGCGACTCCCATAAATATGATAAGACCCTATAAAGAGATATACGAGCCTATAAGCCGGTTTCGCGTACCCACCGACTCGATCCTGCACTCGCCGACGAACGCTCGCGATACGAGCGCAAAAGCGAAAAAAAGAAGAGAACGGAGGAAACGGATGGATCGAAGATTACGCGTTAACGTTCATTAATTGGAAGGTTAATCGCCGGTTCCTGAGAGCGGAATGGCGACGGACTGCGACGATGATCGCGGGGATTCGCGCGTCTGAACGACGTGGATGGTGCTCGTGAGATTGTGGAAATGGATCGTCTTGGTGAGAAGGAAATTTGTATCGTGGTATGGGAATGTTGGCTGAGGAAACGATTTTGATACCTAGTTTTAGCGATCATTTTTGGTATACTTGAAGTTCAAATTGGGTAGACCTATTGAGTTGTATTATTAGTAGTGAAGGAAATTGGAAAGAGGCTCTGAAGGATGAGAAGATTCTTAAAATAAATCTACAGTACGTGTTATATAACGATGTTATGTAACTTTTACGAAAATAGAAAAGAGACATATGTATGTATAACATCTCTCTTTTCTGTATTCTAGAAGTGTTGACCTACAATTAGCATGTCTTTGCGATTGGGTTCAGTCTTTTAGAGGAAATTAATAGCTCGACCTTTACTTTTAATGTTTAGCATGAAAAATTTACAGTGATTTACAGTGATATAATGTAGAGAGAGGTTTCTTATTTTTCGTATACCACTCATAATCATTTCAATTATTTAACAATATGTTATAATACAGGCATTATGTCATTTAAGGACTGCAAACAAATTATGCAAACAATAGTATTTCTACACAGATGTGTCGACAAAGGAAAATACTTCTTGTTAAGTGGAAGATACTCAATCTTAGCTTTTATGAAATTTATCATCAAAGTATAGAGAATGTGTATAAATTTATGATAGGTACAAACTTGGTACTGCATGTAGGAAATTCTTCATAATTTGCTTCTCACAATAATATTACAACTTAGTCCGATTTTTAAAAAGCAATGAACTACTTACCAAATTGTCGACCAGATCATATCAAAAGAAGAGACAAAAAATAAACATTTTGAAATGCTTTCAAAATTCAGAAATTGGTCATTGTGTCATAATCACGTAATTTATCGAATAGAAATTTCAAATTAGGACTTATACTTTTCAAGAATTTTTTATTTTCAACTCCTGATAGTTTCCTCGCAGTAGTGCAATATTATTTATATTTACAGTTTCAGTAGAACTAGAATTCAATTATTTGCAATATAATAGGTACCTAAAATATCTAGTACCTAGAACTACAATATAACAGTTGTTTGTCAAAAATAATAAAATTAAAAATCAAGAAGATGCTTCAGATATAACTCATATGTTAATCTGATGAATCGAAATTCTACTGTGTAGCAATTGGAGACCTTGTTAACATTAATGTCCAAAAACTGAGTATCAGTGGTTAACACATTGAACGCTAGTCAATTTCTCCCCATTCTTTATAATCTCATTCGTTTATTTAAATATACATAGGACACACCTTTCTTAAAAAGAAAATAGAAAAAAATTGAACAGCTGAACTTGCCAATTTTTGTCTTTTTCTAGGAGAGCAAAAAAATACTGTAGCATCTTTAATTTTTGTTCAGTTGCTTAATGCTTTTTTAACAAAATATTCATCAGACTAATACACATTGCGTTTTTTTGGTAGATATAGGTTGTATTATATGTCAATTTCGTTTCTGGCCACCAGAAAAGTTCTTATTAAAAAACAACATAAAATTTGACAAGTACTGTTCTCATTATGAACTCTTGAATTGTACCTAATGTCAGTTGAAAATCAGCAAAAATATTTATTTATTACAAAGCATCTAATCTACTCTAAAATATAGAAATCACCTGTGACCGTCGTGTCACTTAAAGTACCTACAGCACCATTTATAAGTATTCAAGCAGTGTCACATCTTAAGAAAAATACAGGTTTCTTTACAGTAACTGATGTATATTCTTTACATTTATTTCGTACTTCTATTATATTTTAAAATTATGTATATAATAATTACAGTAATTGTATTGTTAGCAGTAATTAGTGGTTAATCTAAGCAATAAATATCGCTTGCAACCAATAAATCCGTAATTTTCCAAACTTGTGAAATCGTTCTAATACTTCTAAGCGGTACTGTATACTGGTTAAGAACGCCAAGTACGAAACGACGTACCCACTAAAGTCACCCCCGTAGTGACAAACATTTCAGAAAGTTCGCGACGATCCCTGGGCACTAATCAGCGAAATCGAAGTGACCCACAGCATGCTTCTCGAAGACGCACCCTCAGACAAGTGGAAACGCCTCGCCGACGCGTTCCCATCGCGGAAATACGTCCACGCGAACGTCCGCTGAATTTTCACGTATCCATCGGCGGAAAAGTAAAATGGCCGTTGCCGTACGTACGGCCGTTGATCGATAAAAGCGTCGCGACGCTGGGCGTGTCCGTTGCTGCAAGCCGCCTCCGCAACGCCCCGCGAATCGCCGCGAAACTGCGGGAAAGTTTACCCGCGTCGTCGACAAACGGCGCAGCGACAAAAAGGCGAGACACCCCGTTGCTAACAAACTACTCTTTCCCTCTCTTCTGCCTCCCCTTGCCAGCTACGCCTTGTACTTTCTTTTCCTCTCTCGTCTTCGCCGAATAGTCGCTATCAACCTCCGCGACTCCTTCCGTTCTGAGCTTCGTCGCTTCCACGAAGACACGGAGACACTTGTTTAAGACGCGCCACCCCTGATGCTGACAAGGCACAGTGTTCTGAAACGACTGTTTGGCCGTGAAAAAAATCGATATTTTAGGTACTGATGGTTATTCTATTTTTGGGGTTGTTATTTCCTGGATTCTTGAGGATACTCTTGCGAAATATTATTCGTCTATAGAAATTGGATAAATAGGGTGATTTTTATGCGGGAGTCTGTGAACTCTAGGGGCTTTAAAAATGATACTTGCCGAGTCAATGTTTCTGCTTAGTTTAAAGAAGGGTATTACTGTTGAATCATTTTAGTCTGCATGGATTTTGTGCAGGAATGTACATACTTTATTTCTGCGAAGAAAAATGCAGAAATGTATGACACTGTGCTCTCTTTACAATGTAAAAAGTGATACATGGTATGGTTCTATTTAAAATAATAAATATAATTTCGTTTTTTAATAAAAGTAAATTTTGGGAATCTTATTTACTGTCGTATACCCGAGGCTGGAAACTAAAGTATACATTGAACGTAAAGTTATTTTAGTGATGACGATAATGATAGTCAAGACCACAAAATTATAACGATAAATGTTGAAATAGCTTATATTTGATTAACTTAATCAACAAAGTAAATATATTTCACATATAGAATACTGATGATTTCAGTGAGTCGACAAACAAGCTTCTTTAACTGCTTCTTCAGTACAGAAAGCTAGCAAGTAGAAACGTCCAGTGTATGACCAGACAGCAGACGAATAAGTGTGACAAAACTATTTAATACGGCTATAGTAAAGGAATTTCCTTATGGTAGTGCACATGTCAGACGTTCAAAATTAGAAACAAGAACAAATAAATCACTCTAAATCAGAGTTAATAAATAATTTCTAGTATTACCCAACCTCAAACTTTTCTTTTTTCTAAGTCAATCAATCTTATCTTAAAGCATGTATAATGTTAACATTACAACATAACGCAATGGAATCATTGCCATTCTATGCTGAAAAATAATTTCTAGTAGCACACAGAAAATTTATAGCTAACCTGTTTATTGATATCTATAAATTATTTGTAGGTATTTTTATGCCAAATGTAAAAGGTTGACACACACACAGATACAGTATCATTTAAATGTCTGATATCTAATTACAAAACTTCCAAAACTTGAAAAATTTTTGATATCGAGCCTTGAAAGCTTTAAACCATCTTTGTAGAAGAATGTTGATGTGTCTAGAGTTAATATAAGTAGTTTCTATGATCCCATGATACTGCCCAACTATAGAGAAAAGTAGTATTTACTAAAAATATTTACTGCTATTTGCATTAAAACAAAATGCGAAATGTTCAAAATTATCCTAAGATACAAAAAACTCAATTTCACATTTTCCTCTAGTTACTGTCTGTCTCCATAGCTTGACAATATAATGATGAGGGTCAACACTAACGCTACTGGAATCAAATACGTCTACATTTAAACTTTTAATTCTATGCCAAAATTACAAATTTTTGAAAAAGCACTTACATAATTTATATATATACCTACGATTTATTTACATGCTTTTTAGTTTAATTCAGCATCAACTGAGAAAAGAATAACGCTAGCAAAAAAATAGTATAGATATATAAAAAACAATCATATCCGCCATTTTAACCGCCCTGTTACTTCTAGTGTTAACTTACATGACACTGTAATAAGATTGTGTAAGTCTCTTTAACTATAAATCACTGTCGCGAAACAAGAGACGACAATGGATTATTTCTTAAGACAGAATCACAAAGTAGAGAGAAAAGATAGAGTCCTAACATGTTTCCATAAAAGGCTGATAGTAGTTGGTGCGCCACTTGTTGGCGCGTATCGGTGATGTTCACGGGGGGTATTTTTGAGGCCTCGCTTACCTCGCCGTTGTCAACGACGTTTAATTCACCGTGTAACCGTATGCGGGATCGAGTTAACGTTAAGATCAAATTGGATTTAGCGCCGGCGCTGGCCCGACTAAAACTTAGTCATCCGGCAGGACCCTCCTAATCCGTTTATGTTCCTTCGTCCTGGCTGCTAGCTGCTGCCGTCTCCACGTCTACGTCGTCGGTGAAATAAAGAGAATGGCAGCGAACAAAAAGAAGGAACGTACTCGTTGAAAGAAGGAACGAGAAGCTCCGCTAGGTTCCACTTAACTTTCGTGCTCTGAGAAACTTCTCGGATGAGAAACAATATTGCAGAATATGCAGGGTGAATAAGGATGTATTTTATATGGAGATCTACAGGTATATTTCTTTAGAGGTCTGTATTTCATATGTACTGACAGAATTGTATTTTTTGTTGTATTTGCATAAATAGCTCAACTTTTCTCTATAAAAATAGAATACTAAATAATCAAATTGAATTGGTGAGTTGGTAAACGATAATTTTGAGATATTTCATCCCAACGTGTAGTACTGTGCATTCTACACATTTGAACGCCAGAGCTAGAAAATATAGAATAGTTGAAAATGGTTAATTTTGGACTTATATTGTTCTTTAATTCGCCGATTCAATTTTAATAGCGGCAATTGTATTGCTTTATGTTACGCAAATTTATAGAGATATTTTGTTTGGTGATTAATTCGAATCAATGAACATAAATGCTCTAGTGTCTTTGTATTGAAAATTGCCTAAATAAATCAAAATGCAAATACAATTATAATATTTACTTAGAATAGAGATAGGAATACAGATAGAATAAGATAGAAATACAACTTAAAATACAGATCCCTAATAATTAATTTGTGTATTTTTTATTTAGACTCCACAGGTATCACATTAAACACTTCGCACATCAAGCTTAAATATTTCCATGTTATAATTCGAAAACGATTTATTCCAAACCAGAGTTCACTGATATTCCTCCCTTTATTTAAACTGCTACAAAGTGGAGCCTCCACTCTGAATCCTCGAACATCCACTGTAATTACAACTTATTAACGCCCAGCAAATACCTCGAAACCTCTGATACCCCCTCGCTAGGTTCACCTAGACCCGATTTAACGAGGGACAAATATTTATTATCATTTACATCGAACAAACTCCGCCAAGTCAGCGACGAACCTCCGAGGAACATCAAAGCGTTGATCATCCTCAAAGAGGAGCATGAACGCTCGCGCGTACACAGGGACGGTGTAATCGTCGTGAATCCGATTATATTAAAGATTCTCGCCGCTGACTTGGCGATTTTGCAAGGATAACGGTGTAAACGCATAGACGTTTCCGGGCGACTTAAAAAGCCCAGATCCACCCTCTGGTTTCGCTGTACGCCGAGAGCAGAAAGTCTTCCAGCAGAAGATGATTACGCCGACGGGGATGGAGTTCTCAGGCAGGCTCGTGAAATTGGGGAGAACAAGGTGAATTCGGCTCGCCCCGGTCCGGTTTATCGAGCTGGAACAACAAGCGGCAATCAGGCATAACTCGATCATTTCATTCTTCTACGGTCCACCCTCTCCACCCTCGATCTTCCCTTGGCCCTTCCTGGGTTGCGTCGCCTCGATGTGTTGGCCGATACAAGCGCGTAGAGGATGTTTCAAAAGTCTTCGGCAGGAGCAGACAGAGAGTTTGTCATAATCAAAATTTCTATTGACTCGCAAATTCGTTTATACACTTGTAACCAAAGATTTTGAATCATTCGTTAATTCTGATTTAGTACTTCTAATTTGAGGTTAACATTTTCGATAAGAATTTCAACACTTTTTATTTTGGAGTAAATTAGTTAAATAATTAATTAAAATAAATTAGTTGAAGTGTTTATACGTAATTGCTTAAATTGTGTGTTTAATAAGCTAACCTTTATTTTCAGTCCTTTAAAAAATGAGTGTAGATTTTTGGCTAGGTCTCTTTATCTAGAATTTTAATTAATTGTGAAAATTGCTTTAGTTATTTCTTCTTTTTATCTAATCTTCACAACTTTATTACAAAAAGTATACCGTTTGTCTTTAGAATTGAATATATGAATTTTCTATTGAATATATGAATTTTCTAGTCTTTGACAAAAATATTCAGGGTTTCTTTCCTCAATTGTGAAACACATCGTCAATTTTATTCTTAGAACAATTGAAACATGTAGAACTAATTTCAGTGGTCTACTTCTTAAATTTTAGAGTGTCTAAATATTCTATCGGCTTCAAAAGTTCACCAATTTCATATAAACTTCAAGGAGTTTGCTGTAGTTTTGAACCACTCTATAGACTTACACAATATAAGCAGGAGCGATATCGACATTTGTGAGAGTTACCTTTATAGAATCTCCCCCTGTTTTATTTCGACGGAATCGCGAATCCTAAAATCCCAAACAGTTTCTGGGCAACGCGCTTGTACAGCTTTACCCTGTACGTGGCTGGAATACACATTTCGTATCGAAAAGACAAACACGTCGGTAAACAAAAAATTTCTGCCTTCATAAGGGGTGAAATGATTGTTCGAAATATTTTATATTATTCTCATCTTCAAATTTAGTTCGTCATCATTAATACGAAATCTCAGATTCTGAGATTTCCACAAGTTTTTCTCTGTGCTTAGCTTTATTAGATTTCTATGTACATAATAATAACAGAGAATCATCTCTGATAATAACATTATCGTATTAATTTTATAAATATCTAATAGCAGCATACTGTACCTACTCGGCGTCCCAGTGTCCAAAATTTAAATGTCAGTAGTTAAGGGTTAAATATTTCAAAATTCTAAAATTTTCAGTCAAATATGCGAAATACAATGTTCCTTCGTTATAGACTTACAACTTACTAACAAGCTTGCGACGAATTTTTCTAGTGTAGTAGAGATTACTACTAGAAAAATAACACTAATTGTAAATGAAATATATTTTTCAGAAAATTGATTTGAAATCTTTTTGCTAAAAAATGACTTATTACTAAACCACTAAAAGTAATAGAGACAGTTGCATTGTCTTCTATCAATATGTAGCTAGATTAAACAATGTAATTTAGCAGTCAAGTAGCATAGAATTCATAAATGTAATTATACATCAGAAATGCAATCGCTTTGTTATAGAAAAATTCTTTTACCCAAACACTTACATGTATCTCCCTATTAATTCATATACCGAAGATTTTACTGAAATTAATGATGTTTTAAGTAACTATGTCCTTCTTCTAAGAAACTGACGACAAGGTCCTCAACATACTCAAAAGTCTGCGAGTCGAAAGAAATAAGCAAACCGAACAGAAAATCCGTATGCAGGTATACAATACGGCACAGGGTGCACTCAGCAAATATTATGCACCCCCGTAGACTCGGCAGCTCATTGGTCGATTCGATAGCTACGTACCACGCAGGCGGCTGGTTATCAGGGGGAAAGGGCTGCAAACCCCTAATTTCTGGAACAATAATTTCAGTCATCGGGCACGGTGGTCGATTTGCGAATCGCGTTACGGCACACTCAAAGGGCCAACGAGACTCGATTCTGTTAGTAAATTTCGTCGGCCGATCATTATGACTCGAACGGGGAAGCATGTGCGCGCGGAAGGGACGGTATGGGCGGTCTGTTTTTATTGAAAAAAGCTGACCTTCCTTTCTGCGGCACGCTTCTGTCCACCTAATATCCATAATCGATGGATCGAGAGCGGTTCAAAGGGTTGATATTACAAAGGCAAGGGAGGGAAGAGGGTCGTGTTACACCTTCTCGATGTTAGATTTAGGGAAAAGAATTATTACAGTTCGTAAGAGCTATTTCTGTGCCCTAATAAATCGTAGAATATCTCGTTTGTTAACGAAGTGAATAGTTACTTTAATTAGGAAAATAGAATTTTAGTTAAGCGCTACCTGAATGGATTCAGTTTTAACCCTCAGGTGATATGATGCCAAATTTTGTAACATAATATAAGGGACTTCTACGTAGATATTTTTTCTATCAAAAATTCGAAGTTGTGTAAATGGATATAAGTTCTGTGATGTTGCCATACCAGCTGAGAATAAATATGTAAAGGGACTATCGTTGTAGGTGTTTAAAAAGCGGTGGGTCCATTTAAAAAAATGGAGCTGACCTTGATATCTCTAAAAAAAATGACAAAAGACAAAAATTCTTTTGGTATTGTATAAGCTCCATTGAAGCATTCAACTTTCTCCTTGAGACATTTGACGTATTTTAAAAAACAACAAAGATATTTGAGGTGCAAACATTAGGTGACTCACCCTATAATATGTACATACGTAAAGCTGATTTCAGAATAACCAAATTTCAAAAAATTAGTAGTACAAAATTAGGAAAATTAATCAATTAAATTCGCTTTAATTATGGAAAAAAGATATGAGCTATCAAGTGGAGTTTTATTAAGTTAGTTTCAGAACAGCAAAGAATTAAAATTCAACGAAAACTAGAATCTCGTTTGATAGTTACATTATGGAACCAAGCTATGTAATAATAAATAAACTACCAACAATAAAATTGAACAAATATTCTGCGATTTGGGATTCAGAACGCGCCCTGGCCTTGCACCTCCCTGTACCTCGCAACATTATTCGGTCCACTTGTCGGCACCCCTCTGTGTGGCAACCCCTACAAGACCACCCTTCCATAATCCTGTTACAGAGTACGACGCTTCCACACACCTACGCATTTGCCAATCTACCCCCTTTATTCTCGTAGTCTAGCAAAAAACAATGAACAACACGGACCTCGCTTTGAAAACTATCTAACGGAAGAAATATAAAGTTCGCAAAGCTTTCTTTCTCTGAGCAATTCGAATAAGATTTGTGAGAGATTTCAATTCGCTTTTTTGTAAACTTCCCACCAATCATGTTATTATTCAAGACTAGAAAATCGAAGCTACTGATCATGTTGTACTTGGGTGATCTGTAATTAATCACCATAATATCTACCAACTAGGGTGCAAGTGCATCTTAAATCCCCAATTTTTATTATGCCAGGTTTCGATCCCAGTATCATGAAAGTTACAAAAATTGATACTACACGACATGTAAATTTCAGGTGCCACTACTTGTGACTTCTAAAGGTATTTTCCTTTTTCTAGTCTAGAATTAAACAAATCTATCTAAATATACTTTTTGCAAACACAATAATTCAGTTTTCCTAACATAATTTACTATAAATAATTTAGTTTTATTGTTGAAACCAAATTTTTGCGCAAAGTAGTTGGTATGAGGATATTTTCAGTTGTTGCACAGAGAAAATAAAAGTATAGAACACATCCTGATTAAATATCTACTGTACAATGAAGTCAAATCTAATGAATAAAGGAAAAAACTATGAAAGAGATCCTAAAAACGAAAGAATAACAAATATGGTAATTAACCAGATTTACAAAAGTAAGTCTAAAAATAAGAGCCCCTTGCTGGATAGAAGTCGGTGAGAAGAAGAGAATGTAAGGTTTGAAAACAAGCCAAAACACAAATCAAACAGGAAATAAAGAAATACGTATTAAAACACACTTATAGACATAAGGATTTTTAGATAATATCAAAACATAACACTAACTAAATAATTAAGAATTGAGTATTAAAGTATATACAGTACAAAAATTATATAAGAATAGCACAAACGTACAATATGTAATCAAAGATTGTACTAGGGAATATGCCTCATTACAATGAAATAAATAAAACATAAATGAAAGTATTTTCAACAGGTACTAGAAAGAAGGATCTACTATAGAATATCCAAGCTAGAGCACTGTCTGTACATCAGTAGTGATGTATCTACCAAAGAGAAAGAGTTTCATAGACGCCGTAAGAGGACGTTAATCAAGGAACGATCGAAACATCAAAAGGGCAGCCGGCGGAATTGGAAATTGCATGCAAATCACAAGGAAAGAAGGAGTTTACTTCTCCCTTTACGTTGACGAGGCCCCTTGGTTCTCGATCGCTTCCTTCCTTCCTGTCAAACCAAGCTCGCTGCCGTAAATTAGCCGCGACGCGATAAAAGAAAGTTAAAAGAGGGTTGCCCGCCTCGGCCATTTCCATTTGCAACCCCCTCCCCCGTGTTCCAATCATTAATTCTCTCTTTCCTTTCCAGTCTGGAAATTCATGATCGACCGACCGTATCGACTGGCATTTTTCTGCCATGATAATTATTGTCCCCGCCGATGATTTGCATGAATTTGCATCAACGTCGACTTCATTCCTCGGACAGCGAAAACTCGAGGCGCGAGGGCAACGATTCCCTCCTTTCCTTCTCCTGTCCCTCTCCCTATAACTTCGACACAGCGCAGAATGTATCAAGGATTTCGCATTCGAACCCCCAACGTATCAATTGTTGCGCAGGGGGTGTTAAGCACAGCGTAGGACATGTGCGACATGTGCTACCAGCCACGACGATTCACCCCGTGTCTTATGTAACGGGAGAACGGAGTGGCGAACAATCGAGAGTCACTCTGTGTTCGCCACCCCTTTGCTTAATTTTTCTCCGCGGCTCCATTCGCTCGCTCGAGTGCGTTACTCGAGGATTAACCCCTTGGTAAACCTTATACAGAGACGAAACGGGGGTTGAGGAATTTGCAGTGAGCGCGAAAACAAGTTTCGAGTAAATATGGGGATTCTAATTTGACGAAGAACTTGGCAAACAATTCCCTTGGGGTACTGGGACTCTGTTGATCATTGGCACATGTAATTGAAGAAGAGGGTTAATCTTAGTATTATTGTTTGAAAGAGATTTTTGGATGATGGTAATAGTATTAATGTGGAAACTAGATAAGTTTTAACGTTTGGACACCACGATAAGAAAAACTACTAAAATATATACCTAAATTTGAAATACACTTGTAGAACCTTACTTTGAGGAAAATTTTTGTAGATATATTGTTGATGATATCAATATGAAATAAATTGAAAATTTATATATCTTAGGTATATTTTGTACCTTCTTTTGTATTTACTCATCTCATAGATTCTACCGCGTATATAGGTATCTACTTTTTTTCACATTATTATTTTTAAGATATCATTAGATTCTGTACAAATGTACTTATTAATTTGTCATTTGTTATTGGATTTCTAACGAGTAGTTTGTACAACATTAAAACAAATAAAACACATTCAAATATTGTCTATATTAGTTTTACCACTTGGAGTCTGATATACCATTCCAAAGTTAAATAGGTAAGTATTAGATTATACTTTGAACAAGATTCTTTCAGTAAGATGTTCTCATATACACATATTTATCTATAAGACATTATATGTAGATAATATGTCAAGTTTCTCTATATTAATGAAACTGGGCTCAATTGAACATTTCAACGTTACTAATAATACTAATATATTTAAATATAGTATTATAATAGTAATTTGTAATAATAGATATAGGTATTAGGTATACGATTTTATCACAATAATTTTGTCGACAATGAGTAAATACTTGTGACTAAGTCAACAAGTCACTATAAATTTGAAAACTATATCTCAACATTCCAACCAGTCTGGAAGACTCGTTAAAAAACAATTTAAGGGGAAACAGAAAACTACAAATCAACATCTCAGAAACGAAGCTAATAATCTCTTAAACAATACGCCGCATCATATCCCACTGTCCACTAATTTCAAAGTAAATTTCGAAATGAGTAACTCAATTGACGATAGTTAAAACAGATCACCAGTTAAAAAGTAAGGCACCAGTTAATCCATGGCAAGAATCGTCTCTACTACTTATCTCTACTACTTATTACAGTTGTAACTATCGCGCTTAAGCCTCCCCGTGGGGCAGTCACCGAGCCACCCCAGTGCAAACGTAATCCTGTAAAAATGTAAATTTCCCTGATCCCCGAAAGCCTAGGACGGAATCGTCGTTCGACAGAGGCGATGTTTGCGGTGACGTGCACGCCGTCGAGATGCGGCGCGTCGAGTTCGATGCCGATTCGCCCGACACGAGCGCAGTTGGAACGCATTACAACGTGCATGTAATGCGCTACCCACGGGCAAATATTCACAGATGCGAGCCGGGAAAATTCGGCTTTGCGGCGCTCTCGCGCCGGCTACGGCTAACAGGATTTATTTGTATCCACGTGTACGTAGCGTTCCGCGTTTCAAGCCCCTCGCCACCTCCCCGCCTCCACCCCCGTGCCAATGGAACACAGTACATACGTATGTACGTACGTATGTAGCGCAGCGAGTATATGGCAGCAGCGGGAGAAAGAGAGACGAACGGAGTTAGACTAACTAACGGACTACCAGTTCATTAGAGATCGCTAAACTTTAGGGTGCACCGAAAAGGGTGAGGATTTCGTTATCGTCGCCCCGTGTACATTTTATACCAGCCCGTATCCCGATGGTAATAAAAATCAGCCTCGCTGCCGGGCTTTCTTCTCGCGGCAGGCTTTTCGACGCGATCTCGACTAAAATGCGAGGGGATAATGTTTCTTTTGGAGTCGAGGTGGGGGGAAGTTGATGACTTCGAGAGAGGTTTTGTTGAAGCGTTATCCATATATTGGCTTTTGTTTAGGGTCTAAGGATAGGTGTGCATTTGAGAGTTTCTTGTGATACTTGTCGTCGGGAGTACCTACTGTTATTGTTAAATTAGGTATGTATCCACGTTAGAATATTTGGAAAATTATTTGCTCACAAAATGGCCTACTGTCTGACAACATTTTTAGGAATGTGTTCATTTGGATTTAACACATGTAGGAATGTATGTGGCTCTCTAAAGGATTTTTATACCATAAGTAGAAAGTATATAGTTAGTTATAAAGATACTTTATAATACTTAATTATTTAACAATCGTAAAAATGGATTAACAAGTAAACCGTTTGCATTTGGGGAGAGAATTGAACCGTTTCACACCTTAAGGGAAACTATTCTATGGAGGTCGAAGGAGAGTCGTATAGCAATGAAAGTGGTCTCGCGATGATCGATCTGAAAAAAAAATTGGCGGAACTAAACGATCCCCCTTTTGCGTTCGTTCCCGTGATTTTCATTAGCATATCACAATAAACTCGGTACGCGGAGGACAAGCGTATCCGTTTCTCTCGTTCGCGTCTTTCATTCCTCCTGTGGTGGCATTAATCTTAAACGCATGTCAGCAATAATCATGCATCTTGTACCCTGTGTGTGAAACGGACCATCGTGAACGACCATGTACCTTGCCAAGAAACAAAAACTTACCTTCAATAATGATAGTTTGAAATACTAAATCCATTAGATGAGAAATACTTGTTTAAGCTAGGAAGAAGTGATAAATAATACGAGCCGTTACTAACGTTAGATCAATCTCAATGGTATTGATAGAACAAGTATATATTCTTTCAGAATAAGCTCTTGAAAAAGTTTTCAACTCTTTAAGGAGAATACTGAACGGTACCTTATTCTTTTATATCATATGATACTGTATTCATAACGATGGTGGATTTTAAAATTCAAACTGTACCTAGATATTAATAATTTATAAAACTGTAATCATTTCTTTGAATCAAATAAAATAAGAGCAATTAAATTTCATTTATTAATATTTAATTCAAAGAAAGGTACATTTCAGTTTCTTTATTTTCTAAATTCCCGATTCCTAAATTTTTCTATTTCCTCATTTTCCAGTTTCTTAAATTCTAAATTTCTTACTTTTCAAATTTTTCAATTTCCCAATTTCTCAGTTTCCCAATTTCTCAGTTTCTCAATTTCTTAATTTTTTTAAGTTCTCAATTTCTTAATATTCCAGTTTCTTAGTTTATTAGTTTATCAGTTCATCAAGTTCCAAGTTTCCTAATTTTCCAATTGCTCAAGAGCTCACTTTCCCAATTTCGAAACATGTCAGGGCCTCAGTTTCCCAACTCTTTAATCTTACATTTCACAATTCTTCAAGAATTAGTTTCTTAGTCGTCAATGACCAACCAATTAATGGGACGTAAAATACACATAAGGAAAAAGAAGAAGAATCAATTTCTAAAATTTCTGGGGCTATATAAATAAACATAAATAAATAAGTAAAATTATCGTAACATCACGTACCTACGTACCTACTTCATGTAAAACCATGCCAAGACCAAGTATGTACACCAAGTTCCATTAGACCTACTTAAAACACACATTCCAGAAAGAATGTCGAAACAAACGACTAACTCCGACCAAAACACGATTGAACCTCAATCTTCAAAAGAGATCGAGATTCGGTCAATCTGAGCCATGGTCGCTGAAAGATTCGACCGGAAGGAGTTCATTGTCAATCGACGATCGGCTCATTGGTGGTCCGGTATTGTCGGTCGTCGCGTCGAGGAGATCTTAATCGTTTATTTATGCCAGTGAATGTACGCCGGTTGTCTACCTGTCGTTTCGTGGCATTGTCCCGTGACTTTAGCCCCGCCGCGAGATGCGTCACGACGTTACCAAGCCGATTTTATTTCCTGCTTGTCGTCCCATTACATAATAACCCCGCGCTGCCATCGGGCCTCTTAATCGTAGATTATCGGCGATCGATAGACATCTACACCGACAACCGTTGCCTCCTCTTCTGGGTGATCGAGCCGCGTAGCCGTTTGGTCTCACCGCCATTGATCCTCTCGCGCGGAACGTAACCATCATTTCCGTTCGCCGAGGCTTACTTGCAATCGCGCCGCGATGTCAGGTGCACGATTAGAATAGTCACGGGAAGTAGGAAGGGCAAACGGCGCAGTGAAATATCGGCTGACGTTCGAATGCACTGTTTGACAAGTGATCGCGCTGGGTCCCGAAAGGTGAACTCTGCACGGTCCATTTCCTTGAAATTTAAACCAGAGCAAACTTCCTTGCAGCCAGAAGGTCGAGTATGTCTTCTCGACCCTCTCCGAGAGGGTCTTGATCCCTTTTTGGATGAGTGATTAATTGGTCCTTGTTTGTCTCTTGATAGTGGTGTGGTAGTTGCTGAGCAATAGGTCAAGTAAATGCTACAATACTCAAACATTTCAGATGTCAAATGTCCCAGTAAGTGAACGACCTTAAAATACATGTCCTGCACTTCAATTATGAAATTCTAGTAACTGAGTATACTATTATATGATAACTATTTTTCACTTTTAAAATTAAATTACAGTTAGTATAATATTATTTCTTTCCAATAATTTTTTCCATTTTTCTGTGCAACAGAAAATCGATCGACTGTACAGATTCGTTCTACTCTTAAATCACTTGCTATCCTCTAGTAATTCCATGCACGCGCACATCAAACGTTTCGCCACAACGCTCGAAGGAGATAAAATCAGATCTGAAAGGGTTAAAACACACGGCGTGCGAACGTGTGCCCGACCCTCGTCCCAGGTCGAGCTCGTCTTTCGATCCTACGAGGCTATGATGTTGACGAATGTGCTAAGATCAGCCGAGGGTGACTGGCGGATTGTTCGCCAGCGTTCTCAGCGGTGGTCCACGCTCGGCGCAGCATCGATCGATAGATTCTGACCTTAAACGACCGCTTCGGCACGCCTCTCGAAAAATGATAGATTTCCAGCTAACTTGATTCGGACCTCGATACAGCCTGTTTCTCGTCGATTTATCGCGCTCCGCGTGTTTCGAGCTAACGGCTCGTCGTGTGTGGTGGACAGTGGAATTACGCGAGCTGTTGTGAATGAAAGTGTGACGACGCATCCGAGAACGATGGATGGTAACCCCTTGCTTGTTATTACAGATGTTGAGACGAAACAAAAATTTCTTTTTTGTGTCCTTTTTTTAAATAATATAATCACTTTTATGTTGTATTCAATAAAAATTCTATAAGATGCACAGTGATTCTTATTGTAAGTAAAACTGGTTTTGTCTTCATTTTATACTTGTCACAGTGATCTTCATTTTTTAAAATAATTATAATTTTCTACAAGTGCTATTAATAAGTAACTAAATTAACATAATTTGTAATCATGTGGAGGCTGTCACCTATATGTATATTGTGGGTGATATGGTAGTTGAAGTGTTCAGGTGAGTCTGCACAGTTATGGTATGTTTTCATAGTCATCTATAGTTAATAATCTTTAACTCTTTTTTATGTACTAATTTAATTTAAGTATTAGGTGAAACTTTAAACTGTACGAAATATTTGGAAAATATTTGTTCAAATAATTTTACAACGCTCTAGGATTGATATGAAATTGTGTACTCCTACTTTGTAATATCTAAAATTTAATATGTCCTTAAAATATGAAATGAAAACAAGTGAAGAAAATATATCATCATCAATTATAAGATATGCCATAGTCAAATACTTTTACTAGTCAATATTACGTTGTAATGTGAATAAAAAAGAAATGACAATAATGTTTGGATAGAAAATTAACCACTCCAAAATTGTCTATAAATGTCTATTCAAAAATAAGCAACCTTCTTACTGTCATTATGTATGTACCTACTACCACGATCATATAACAATTTACCATTTTCTATACAATTCGATTGACGAAGGCGTAAACACAACATGCATCTAAATACTGCTTTCTCTAAAAAAGTATTATGAAATTTCTAAACGACAAAACCCTAATATACATAGGTAATTGTGAAGCACCTACAATGTTGTCTTAGGTATATGACTGTGAACGTATTATGAATTGACTGCAAGAATTTTACTAATAGTCATTAACTTGTTCTTTTTTTCTTAAATTTTATTTACTCTTCTAGATTCTAAAAATTATCAGCTCCTTTACATTTATATTTGATCTGAGGGCTAACCTATGTCTGCTATATTCTGACATTGAATTATATGTTCTGCTATCGCTTGAATAAGTTGAATGTTCTGTATGTAGATTTGTTTTTCGCCTTACTATTGTCAGACAATTTACGACATCAATATTGTCCGACTTATACTATTGAGAATAGTTACGGATTTAACAAGTTCTACTTACGTCTGTCCAGTTGGAGATTATGTCAACCTCATGTCACGACTACAGCTGCATTCAATGCAATACTGGTTTCGTTAACGAAATATCATACAGTATTCAACTCATTGTTCACGTACAGTTATTTGTACCCTTTCAAAAGAATTGATATTTTTAATAATTAATCTACCCAAATCGTAAAATTAAATTGACCTTCGATTCATTAACAGCTCAGACATGCAAGCATCATGAAAAGATGCTCATGATCAGTACGATCTGTACCCACCATAATGGAAATATCGAGAGCGCCCTTTAGTTTAGTCGCGACGAGATAGTGCCAATGAACAAAAAGTCTCGTTTAATGGTACAAGTGGAAGCTTCCGTGGCGCCGTTGATGAGTCGAACGTTCGCGATGTCGAGTCGGCCATTTCAGCGATCATTTAACGATCCCGTCGACGATCGTAAAATCCGCGATCTCTGATTAGCCGAAAGACCCAAGCATAGGGGTAGGAAGGCCGTCGGAGCGGCGAAGTAAATTTCAAGGTCCTGCCTTAACGACGGGGGCGTGTTTACGGTAGGCAATGTCCCCTAGTTTTTGCCCACAGTCGAGGCCCGACATGGCGGCGTTCTTAATCAAACTTTGATCGCCCCGAGCGTCCCTCTTATCCCTCACCCATTTGCTGTACGCAAAAATCCACGGATATTAGCGAGCTCGCTTCGCGAACCTTTATGATTGCGGCCTGCCTCCTGAAGAGCCCGCTGAGATTATAAATCAAGCAATCAACCGCCATAAAAGTCCGCCCACGCGAATTCGCGGCCCTCTTTTTTCCGCGATCGAGCCAGGGGTTTTCTTCTTTTCTCTTTGCCCAAGCGAAGAAGAAGCGACCTGTTGTAGAAGACCAACGATGCCGTTAGGGTTTCTCGAATTGATTTAATGGGTGATATGTGAGGACGTCTGTATCGAAGCTATTGGAAACTGGAAGAATGTTAGGATACTTCTGACATTGTTTGATATATTGGAGTCCGACAGGTGTTCGGCTCAATTATGAGATCGATTGATTGAGAAAGACTGTTTTACCTATTCTTCCATTGGTAATTTGGCTCATTTTCGTTTAGGTTTACAACCTAGGCCATTTTTGTTTGTTTAATTTTCTCCTGTTTTGTTTTAAAAAAATTAAGATAACATGTAATAATAAAAACTATTGAATGACATTCCAGAAACTTGAAAATGTATTTAATCCCTTCAGATCTGATGTTTCAAAAACAGAAAAATAAAGAGAAAGCGTATATCTACATGATTGCAGTCATAGTATTAATGTTTTAAATCAGATATTGAAGTAGTAAAGCGGTGTACATTGTAATGTGCACCAGGTTTGAAAGGGTTAAGGATTTTTGGGGATATTTAAACATACAAACACTTAAAAGCAAACTGTATGGACTCAGTTTGCAGATAGCATCAGTAAAAATAAGATAGCAGACGGTGGATTAAATATCTTTGAGTTTTAGTATTATATAACTTATAATACTTTATAACTTCATGACCTATTAGTGATCGCAACTATGTATAGTGACAAAACTGTATTACTCTATTGAAAATTGTAAAATTAATTTACTATCAGTCTTAAGTAGGCTAGAAATAACAATAAACAGCATTAATTTAATAATTAAAAGAATTATTAAATTGCTAATAAGTAGGCTGTGGATGTTTATACAAATTTCTATTTTCATAAACACAATTAGAAGAATAACACCTAATTAAAAATCAACTAGACCATCCAAATATTATAAAGTGTATTTAGCTTCCGATGTTTAGTACATTTTTGCATATAATATAAATTGTGTACTTTTTCGCATATTGAAATTTCCCATAAATACATAAAAAGCCGTAGTCTACTAGTAAGTAATCGTTATTAACATATTGTTTGAGTTAAAGAAGAGTTAAATTGAATTTTCTGTAAATAAAACATCGATAAAGTATTCGATCAATTTTTTTAAATATGTTCTGCTTCGAATAATATTCGTATCAAAATTACGACTTAAATTAATTATTCGGGAATAGAAACTACCTTTTCATTTTTGTAAAATTTAAGTCCAATAGACAAGAACAAAAATACCCGTCTGAACGGGTAACATATTTTACTACACAATCACAGAATCAGTAGAATTAGTCTGACAAACATGTAACATATTCTACTGCACGATCTCATAAGTAGAATTAGGTTGAACGTGACGCACATTCAACTGCACTTTGTAATCAGTAGAATGTTATGTACGGTCAGCCTGATACTTTTAATATTTGTATCTATACTCAAATAATTCTTTATTATGAAATTATATTCAAATAAAAAACTGTTCAATACTCATGAATAATTCAATATATTCATAACTTTATTCGATCATTATTCACAGTAAAATTTCTTCGAATAAAAATTGATTTGCATAATACTCAACTCTGCTTATCACTAATAATTTCATAATTAATACTAAGCTATCATTAAAAATGAAAAGTTACCTATAAAAGTCAAACTTAGCCCAATGAACGAGCATTATCCTGTAATAACACCCCCTAAGAAAGCTCATCCCCTTTCAAACAGGTCACGTTGGGTCTACTATCGACGTCGTAAAGGGCCACTAATGGGACAGAGTTTGGATACCTTAACGTACGCTCATCTCGAAATTTGTTACCTCGCATTCCGAGTTATCGCCACCTCCCCTGGCTGGCCAGCAGAATGGCACCTACCCTCGAAATCTCGTGGCACGATTGCGATTCGCCACGCCAGCCTCTCGGTGTCCCCCTTCGCGCGGCGGGTAAACCGACCAGCGAAGACGATTGTTGCGCCAACAAAATACGCAAGTCGGGCGAAGGCGAAAAGAAATCAGGACCAGTCCCTGGTCCTGGGCCCATTGTCGCGGCTAGGATCGCCACGTATATATATAACCGAGGAGTTTAAAGAGCACAATACACCATAAATCAGCGATCATCGTGTTCTCTCGAGCTGCCCGATTCACGCGGAACGCGCGTGGGCGCGTTGTCGCACGCGCGCCCCCGAATCACTCCGAATCCCGTATCTTATCGCCGATTTTCCATTCTTTACGACTTCACGATAAGCGAACCCGAATCGGGTGCACGCGACGATTGTGATTCACGAGATCTGGGGGAAGTTTAAGTCGAGAACCTATTGAATCGGTGGATCTTCGTGGTAAGGATTTAGCAAGTGGACTTATTCGAACGAACTGAAGAAGCATTTCCTGTAGGGTATGAGGAAGGAGGAAATTGTTGATACACTTGAAGAGTTTAATATGGTGGCTACGAAGCAGAGGTTTTCAACTGAAACGGTCAGTTTTTAATGAATCTACCCGTTTATAGAACTCGTTAGACCATGTAGGCTAGTTCTGGAAGCATACAGAAATTTTCAAATACTCAAACATTTAAATATTCAAATGTTCAAATATTCAAATATATAAGTATTCAAATATTAAAATAATCAAATATTTAACTATTCAAATATTCGAATTTTCAAATATCTAAATAGTTACCTAAATTACCAACAATTAAAATTTCCAAATATAAGAAATTGTTTATTTTTAAGAAAATAAGACAAGTGAAACACCTTGAATTATTAGTGTCTTATAGTATTAAATATCTTATTAAACTATTACTGTCTTCAACTTGACTTCTACAAAGTGACAAAAGCTTCTTACTAAAAAGTGAACATTAAATTTACGTAGTTACTTCTCCTCGTATCGTTTTCATCGATAGTATCTTCTTATTATTAATTCAAAGCATGATTAGATTTTGAAACTCGAATGCAAGTTTCGGGCACCTACAAACAAGCAACCCACCATACATTGGGTGTCCAAGAACCACATACTACTCATATTTCTACTAAATTGTACACATTTTTAAGATACAAAATGGCATATCCTTTGATGCAATGATTTTATTACATCATCTCGGTTCTTTTAATTTAGATAGTAACTAATCATATTAGATGTATCATTCATATAAATAAATATAAGAGAAGATCACGTCACATTATTTGCAAATGCATTCAAATATTATTAGTTCACAAAAACGCAAAAATATATACACTTTTATTAGACAGAAATGTTCTTTTCATTATCTTGTGTTGCCCTTCACTGAAGTAGCCTCTAACACTGAATCATCATTTAATTCTTACACCTTCCTCCCCAACACCCCAATCGGATAAATTTCTAGAGAATATCTATATTTAAATTAACAATTAATATTTCAAAAACTAAAATTTAGATACAAATAGGTATCTTAAAAAGAAGAGGTAAGTACATAAAAATGTGATCTATTTCCAGCTTTCTTTTCACCAAGCAGATTTTTAAATAGACAGCACGGTGAGTATAATAAGTAGTATGGTGAACGATATTCATATTCTATATGAACGTCATCCACTGTATTATGCATGTAAACAGATAGACGTGCATCTAGTTCGCAAATGATCGAAACGTATTCTGATTTGTATTCGCCCGCCGTGCAGTCCCAATCATTCTATTTGCCAGCGGATGAGACGAAACGAAATGAAATCTAGAAATTCTGCTTATTCTACTCGCGAACGCGTCGGCTTTATTACTTTCATAATAATCATCCGCTTCCTCTTCGGATAGAACGGCGAATGAATATTTGATTAATTTCCTCCGTGCTACGAGTTTCGCGGGTATTCCCCGCGAACCGTCCTAGTATTTTACCTTTACCTATGTGTTTCACCGACATTTCTATTAAACAAGTATTACCGTAGATATAAAAAGATAATTTAATGATTAGATATTTGCAGAACGAAAGTAACCATGGAAGTCTACAAAAATCATGAACGAATCTGTAACCCTCATTACGAAGAGTCTACATACAGGGTGTTTAATTATACGAGACGATCCAAAGCCTCCAAAGTAAGAACGTCTCAAAATGTTATGTCACATTTAGAGAAATTTGTTAGGTATACATTTGATGCATAAATAATTACTATGAATTTAATTATTTAAAATAGAGTACATGGAAAAATGATCATACAGATCTTGTAAAAGTCTCTTAAGAACTTAGATTTAAGTAGGGTAGACTTTTGTAGGATCTGTTATAAACTTTTGTAAAATTAACAAAGGTAGCTAGATTACAATAAAAGCAACACTGTGAAATCTACAAATCTGACTCTTATTGTTTTTGTTAAACTCAGGCCTCTTATAGTATTTTCGTAAATCCTACAAGAGATTTCAACATTTTCTTCTGTGCAAAAGCATTGATATTTGTACGGTGGCGTCATTTCAATGGCCACTACTGTATGTATTAGTCTATTAGACGATATTTCTCGCGGTTAAACATCTGAAAGTCGAAAATTGTTTACTCCTGGCTGCTTTTTATGACAATGTACATAGGTGCCTACCTAGGCAAAAGAAATTTAGATCGAAAAGATATGGACTTGAGAAAGTCCATAAGAAATTTTAAACGATGCTGTTACTGATTCTAATAAACTCAATTCTGTGAGAGTACTTTTGCAAATTTTACGAGAGACTTTAATACCTTCAGCTTAACATTTTCTCTATGTATCAGATAGAAATATTTAAATATAAATTACAAGCTAATTTCAAATCGTGTAAAAGAAGGTCCAAGAATTTATGTATTTTACACATTTTACCCCAAAGAAAGGTCTCTGAATCCGCTTCTATTCATTAATAGGGAGGAGGAAATTGAAGAAGCGATTCTGTACATATGTATATCAAAGTGAGATGAAAATCATGAACAAAGCAATTGTAATTGAGCTTTCATTTATTTAATAAACGTCTAAAAATTTATAGAATCTGCCTGAAATTCAGGTGGCAAACCACTTAACGCTATTATTAACGTGAAGATTATGGAAGAGATCAAATTATTGGAAAGCAGAGATTTCACTGCTACTAGCTAGAATATCTAGTAGTCTAGTTTATCGCAGAATTTCATCGTGTAATGAATACCATTTAACGCTGAACATCAATGGTTATAATAACCACCGATTTCCTTAAATAATTATCAACAGACTGTGGATTTTTATGCTAAATCAAACTTTCATAGGTGCATTTTAAAAAGCAAAATCTAAGTAAAAACCTGTTTGATTCTTCAAAAATTGTATTGCTTATTTTGCTTTTAATATTTTGTATATTTTTGTATATAGGGTGTATTTTGTACCCTTTTACACATTTAAATTTTCTGTAAATGCAGAAAAATCCGCAGTCTACTTATAAATAATAAATGAAAACTTAAACGTAATTTCGTTGCTTTTTATATATATCATATTAATGTCTAGACTTTCCCCTGTAACCGAACATCTTGCAAAAATAATTACTCATTTGCAAAAAAATTCATACTATAAAAAAATGATCGCTCACCAAAATAAAGATGTACAGCCTATTCAGCATCTCGTGCCATCTTTTGATACAGCACATGAATCTCGACGATGCAGATCCATAGATGGCACATACATGTTCTTACGCATTTCTTGTTTCGGATATCGTCGGCGCTGTTCGTTAATTTCCGTAATTCGGAAACCGCGATCTACTCCGCAATTCTGGAAACACCTTCCGCGAATATTGTGTCATATTAAGCGTAGATTACACAAAGAGTATACAGTAAGTAGCTTAAAAACGTGACAAAGTACATTTAAAATGTCTCTAAAATTTAATAAACAATAAGATCGATATTGTCATTGTTATTGTATAACTTTAGATAGACTATATAGACGCGACCAAGATAAGAATATATTCTAAAGAAGTGGAAAGAAAATAAATTGTAAGAAAAAATATGTTTATTAGCATAGCAAACCGAATAATAATTCCTTGTTCTTACTCTGTCAGAAATTTTGAATCGAAACGTTAAATTTGTATTAATCAATTTTAAATTTTTTACTTACCCTACATCTTTCGTGTACTCTAACGTTCTAATTCTAGGCTATAGCTTACGTCACGCTCTGAAGTTGAATACGATTCGAACGCCATTTCAAACAGTCAGTATTATTTTGGCGATGATACTATAAAGTTGCAGTTCTTCTAATGAATCGTTGTATTCATACAGCAATTCAAATTCAAATTACGTGGTACTTGTACACTCTACGATATACGAAATTGTGCAAAAGTAATAATTGAACATATCGAGTCGCGTTTTGGTAGGCAATTTTCCGAAGATAAAGTGTAAATATGTGTGTATCATATTTGGGGTTACGTGAATGTGCATTAAATTATAAGATTGTTTTCTACTACGAATAGAAACTACAGTGTGTTCTTATTTATGATATATTGGAACTAACTGTTCGCGGAACAGCGTCTGTGAAGCTAGATCTACATACTATGTTACCTGTGTGTGAATACAACCAACGCCATATTTAAATTGCGCGCGCTGAGGACTCCGAACCAGGTCTTGCAGATTGGTAACGTACTTTTTGATTTCTTTTAACGCTTGCTTCTTTTTCCTAATTTTAGACATAATTCAAAGTACTGTTGTTATAAATCATTGCATTAGTCTTGGAATAGAGATATTCTATGTACATATATTCGATTATTTTACTAAAAATATCGATACCACAAAAATATGAAAATCGTTAACTACTTTGAAGGGGAACAAAAAATAAAACAAAATGGGAAAATAATTCCAAGAGATTTTTTAATCTGAGAAATAATGACGCCCTTCAGCAGCTAAAGTATTGTATGAACATCCTCGATCATTCACGCGATTCTCACATTTGAAACACTAACAAAGAGCCGAAGTAATTACCATAACCACGACTAATGTATTTGGTAACAGATGATGGAAAATCGATCAAAATATTGATCGTGAGGGCAGCTTGTGTATGTGATTTGCACATAATGCAAATAGAAACAACCATTTATGCAAATATAACAGCATTTTATTTTATAAACGTAGGACGAACGACGTAGGTCATTACAAAAATAAGATTACAAAATATAATATTTCACTTAAACACATTACGTAATTATTGCGCGTTATAAACGATAATAATCTATTACTGCTTAATCATTACAAAATGTGTATCAAATCAGCCATTATACAGACGCATTTGCGCACCTTGTTTTGTCCTCTTTACCTCTTTCTTCTTTTTTTTGTCTTTTTGCTTAATAACTAATGGACTACCATTCCACATTTTCTTCATTAAAAAACCGTTATTAAATCTCAACTTATCGATAAACGTTTTCTTTAAATATCCAAACATTTTCTTTTTTTTTGGATATAACAAGAATTACAACTTTAATATGGCTGAATGTTTCATTCACAGCACTGTTATTCATTTTTTTTAACCCCTAACGAGAAATAATCCTCCTAAACAATCTCCAATTTTTTGTTCGACAACAATGCTTACTATATACCTCTTTTATCTTAAATACGTATTAAGTAATTGAAAAATAATTAATAAAAGTACTTGGCTTATTAACAGTAAAATCAATAACATAATGCAAACACTTAAATTGAAATACAACAGCTTTTAATTCGGTAAAGGTTGTATAGCTGTTTCCTTGTAAACGTAATCATTAAATTATAAAAATATATTTACTATATGAAATTCTTTTTACTAAATAATTGCTTTGTATAAAAAGATATTAACGTTTATGAGTTTAAACCCATTTTTCTTGTTAAGGGTTAACTACCTCTCCCTATCTTGTGTTTAAAGAAAAATTAGAGAGCAAAATTCAGATTCTATTGACTCCGAATTCTTTGAGAATACGAATCCTTGCTTAAAATAATTTTACTTCTCAACAACTTTCGTTCTTGACGGAATTACGATTTACATCTACTGAACCATCTAAAATGAACGATTTAATGTTTGACAAATTGTTCGCGAAAAAATAAACAGATCTATATTTAAAATCATCATTTATAACAAAAAGAGTAGAAAGGGAGAGAGAGAGAACAACGGTATGGAGAAAATGTACCTTTAAGGAGTATTCAAATATCTCATCCTAGATACTTTGTTCATTTTCAGTTCTGCACAAAGTTGTGCGCATTTATGGCGAATTTAAACTTTTGCCTGCTAATGTAGCAGCCTTAGAAAGCACTATTTGAATGTCCATTGAAGGGAAATTCTAAATATAAAATAGAGTACATAGTATTTTAATATCATAAGTAATGTGAAACTATACACTCTACTTACTTGTAACAGCTTGACATTTGTAGCAAAGTCACCAGCAAGTAGTTGGTCCCTCAGTAATCTAAAAAATTTGATTACCTTATACGTACTTTTAGGAATCGAATTAATTTATTAAAACGATACTTACAAGATCATGGCACAGCAAATGTGTATTAAGAAACTGAACCTGTTCTCATCAGCAAACAAGGAATCCCAAATCCTCATAACATCCGGTAAAGGAAATTCTTGCGAGAGTAGAAGGGTTAGCCATCTAGTGGAAAGTTTCGAGTTACCCAAATATTAAGCTTTGGTCAATAATGTAATTGCTTTGTTATAAATGAGAAAATTGATTCTAATTAATTTGACTCACCTAAAGCTGTAATATTGTGGACATAATTCCTGTTGGTGCAAACGTAGCCAAACTTCGGGGTCATTAGTCTTAACTTGAGTCGTTAGTTTACTCATCATTGAATTTATTCCAAATTCAGCTTCATCCAACGATTTTATAAAGAAATCACGAATTTCACCCATCAAATTGGTAAAGCAAAAGAAAGTGTCTGCCTCTGCATGTTCTATAAAAATTATTAGGTTCTGCTATAAAACTTAAAAAGCATATAGTTAACTTTACTTCCTTTAACTTTACTAAAGCTTTACCTCTCCATTTTTGATCAGGATCACAGGCAAATGCATGATAAATAGGGCCAACAATTTCATTCATTCCTTGCACATAGCCTTGACCAGGATTTAATTTAGCATAAAGAAACAGTATTCTTTCTAAAACCTCCCAATGTGCCTCACCTCCTTCCGCTAGGGGTGCATAATCTTCTGTTGCTTTTCTAATGGAAACTGCTATCTGTAAAAACCATAAAATATATTTTAAAAAATTGTTCTATTGTATTTTATTATGTTTATTAAACGACGTTACCTGCTGCTTTCCGTAAAAGCGTAAAGAGAATATGAGAAATTAAATTAATCTTATTTATTTATTTATTACGTTACTCATAAATTTAATTACCTTGGTAATGCCAAGACCCTTTCTTTCCACATTTGCACTTCTTAACACTGTGTGCTGCACTCTATCATGCAAACGCTTTTGTCCACTGGCATTCACAATCTCTTTGCATGGATAGTCTGTACCTTGTTGAAAGAACGATATATCTGGGCATAATCTCCTACAAAAAGGAACTTATTTTATGCACCTTGAATTAGAAACTATAATCACATATAACAGAGATACTACCTAACATCTTTATCTATCTGTAGGAGAACTTCGTTGTCTTTGAAATACGTTTGCCATTTACTGTCAGGATTTAAATTTAAAGGATGATCATGAAATGTAACATCTACTCTTTCGCCATCTGTATTTGTTTCCCCTGGTGTGACAATGAGATCCTCTATAAATAATGAACATTTGTATTGTTTTTTTTTCGTTCTAGTTCCTCTCTTTGCATCGCAAACAAAATAAGAACCATTAGTCGTACCAATAAAAGTTTTATAAAGTATCCTCTTGCGCGTTAGAGTTTCTGACCAACTTGCCCTTGTTGGAGGCAAATAATTTAACAACAATTTCCAACACAATGGTCTCAATCCCCCTTCATCTGGTATCCCTAAGAACATAATAATTGGTCAATACAAATAAGCAGTTAACAAGATTTAGCATTCAATGGAAACCTACAAAATATGTGACATGGAATTAGCTTCACAAAGAAAAATATGCATGCAGCGTACAGTGTAACAGGCAAAGAGGATTAAGATAGTTGCACAGAATCGTACCATGGAAGCACAATCGTTTCAGACTAACGAGATTTATCTCCTCGGCGTTGAGAACATCGTCGAATTCGTTCAATCTAAAACAAATTTCTTCACTAAAAATTTGAGAGTCGACTTAAACACGCGAATTATTACCTCTTCCTTAAAATACTCATCGTGGCGGCGTTTGACACGTGCGTTACTTAATGAGAAATTCGCTTTGCTTTTATCAGCATTCGATAGACGTGTGGGCGTACAAAGATATGCTTGTTTCTCATATTATTGTCAGTGATCTGCCAGCTTGACAGGCGGACTAACCGCCATTTTTCCCTTCGCACGACTTGACTGTCTTTTATATTATACAATGATTCAATTTTGTTATCTTAGGGAGTGGACAGGTCTTTCTTATCATTGCAATATGGCACTCTATACTCTCGTGACTATAAGCACACGAACTGTAGTTTCTACATGAGATATGAGTTAATCCGATTCCAATCTAACCTATCTGACACAGATGTCTTACGATGGATCCAGGAGTATCAGATTGTCTTCTATCGTATTAGTTTAATTGTCTTTTAAGATGCACGGTATATTACGATAAGTATTCCAGTTTAATTTCTGATATTATTTCTATCCCCTATACGTATAGAAAGCTGAAATTATCAAGCAAAATTTAAAGAGAATCAGGTTATCATGTATAGTAAAGTAGATTGTAAACACAATTGACCGCTATTGAGATGAAATCTGTATATTATTGTATATATTTATATGATATACAAAGCAATTATGTTTTATGTATAATGAATGAAAGATATGAAATTTAAAAACTAAGAAAAAGAGTGGAAATCTTAATTGGCTTATAAATACATCCAGATTATCCCTAATCTTTATAGATAAATTGTAAATATGTTCGTAAGTGTATGTGTAATTATGTTTTGAAGAATACTAAAACGAATTTTATTTCATTTTCTTCTCACATTAAAAAAAAATTAAAATAATATATTACTAGTGTTATGAATTTCATTTTCATTCAAATCATTCAAGTATTGCACGTTTTAATAGAGGTAATCCAAGGGTAGGAAATTTTTTAAATGTTAGGAAAAATGATTTAAATATTTAGATATAAAAAAATTGAATCTTTTTAGACATGAAATAGTAAAACCTCGATTAGTCAAGTTATAATTATGTATGATCGTTAGTATTCAGATTATTACTAATAATTTGAAGGAAATGAAAAAAATTAGCCAATGACAAAGCACTTCTTTAGTGTGCATTTTGCTACCCAAATTTGTCATCCTCAAAAAAAACAAATAATTTTATTATATTATCTTTCACACTCAAAAATACTTACGATTTGTTACTATCAAGATGATTGGATATTCAAGTTTTAGATGTCTCGGGGAATCAAGGAGCGGATACGAAAGACAAAAGACGAGCTAACATTGTTTATTATTTTTTTTGTATTCAAGGTATCTCGAAGTAATTATTACAAGCAATAATATAATGAAAGGTAATGAATAAAAAGCGATGAAACTAAACATCAGACGTTACACCTCATTCGTTATTGGTCACATTATCATCTCATTCTCGAATGATTAATTTTTTTTAATCCGCATTTACGGTTCTTTTTATTCTTTTTTTGTTTTCTCTTTCGCTCTCTCTTTCTCTCCCTCTCAGTAATAATTTGTACTTCTCTATTGGCGCAATCCCTTGCCTCTCTAGTACCTAAGAAACCGGTCGATTGCTTCACCAACTTCGACAGATTTGCGAGGTTTCACTATACGTTATCTTTACGACGATAATAATGTTATTACGGAGACGACGCGACTCGATTCGCGCGAATAATGGACAGTCTTCAACGGATCGACGAACGAGCTCGACTCTGCTGAAAAATCAGTCATAGAGATTTCTGCAGTGCTCGGGCCGAGAATTTCATTTCGTCGATTAAAAAAACGCGAAGAGAATGAAGAAGGGAATTCCTCTTTCGAACCTTCGAAACAGAAAAAAAAGGACCATGCGAAATGGCCCTCTGGTCGAGAGGAAAATTATTTTTCATCGCGATCTCTTTGGCTCGCTATGTGGATGCTTCGTGTGAACAAGGAAATAGAAACGAGGGGATAAATCGAGTCGCGTCGTCGCGATGATCGGTCACGTTAACGACGACAAAGAAAATCTCTTTCGTTGTCCACGTCGACACGTTCGGCTCAATAAAATCTGGTTGATTAACAGTGAAATGAACGTTAGTCGTAATAATTCTGTTTCTTTTACCAGTCGATAATTATACACCGTTCTTCTAATGGATGGTTACGTGGGAATATACAAAGTATGTAGAAAAAGAAGTGGAAAGTAAAACTTCGTCCTATGAATTAAAATGCTTCTGCATTCATAAATATGTAAACGTATTGCGTAATAGCTAGAACACGTTGTCGACGATTTTAGAGCGCATCCGATGAAAAGCAGTGAATTCAATGCGTGGACATAACCAGTGCAGTTGAATGGGGGATTCTGGACCAAACATGGACGATTTTCGATCCTGACGACATTCGACACTCTGCTTTCTTTAAAAGTTCCCTTTTGGATGCTGCTTGCTCGTGTAGTTTATTGATTTTTAAGTTTCAAATCAAATGAATATTAAATTAGGGTAAAAAGCACTGATAGAAAATGTTATTACAATTACAAGAAAAGAAATCTGGAGAAAATAATTTTTTTCTTAATTCGTTTTATAAAAATGAAAACACTTTTACCATTATTTTTACTTTCTAGAATTTAAAAATTAGAGTTTTACAAAATGTTGACTCCAGTTTTCGTATAGTTTCCTTTCAATGTTCTTTTGTTGTGGATCCAATGTCACTGTGAAACCAAAAGAGTAACTTCTAATACAGACATTATTTTAATTACAATATTGGAAATCTTAGGACAGCAATTCTCTTCCAAATTTAAAATGAAAACTTCATAATTTTACACAAATTAGATTTTCGTGACTTTAAAAATGAAAGCAAAGAGTAAACTTAAGCTCGAATTCATCGTGTCTGTTTGATTCTACTTCTTCATTATTAATATTGTCATTAATTGATCAAAGTTCCCGAGTCCAGAAACAGGCGAATAAGTCGTAAAGGGTCCATAAAGAGAGGATCGATCCTCGTGGTCTCACGGTCGAGCGAAAATGGCTAAAATACATGCGAGAATTTCGCGGAGGCGCCCTAAAACGGTCGACGGTATCAATGGGTACCGCCCGTATTAATATTCTCGTTACCTTTTCCTTTTAATCGTAATGTACCGTTACAATGTTCGTATAACAATAAAGCAATATGCAAATAGTATGAAGACTTCTTTCCTTCTTGAAGAGTGACTGCTCGTGTGGCACGTTCCGTGCATCGCGCGACTTTAAGTTATTACATATTACAATTAACAATAAAACATTGCACTTTCACATGTCTCGGTATATATCTGTTTCCCTTTTATTTCCTCATTTCTCTTTGTGTCATGTATTCTTTGACTACCTTTAATTTATCCATCATTTTTTTACTTTTTTCATTTTTTTTCCCCCTCTCCGCAAGTTTATCGTCGATCGCACGCTCAACGATATTTTATTGCTGATCGACGCGGTGCAACGTTTCATCGCCGTCCTATACAATAATATATACGCTATTTAATACAATAAATTATCTTTCGTATAGGTATAATACATTATCCAGCAAGATAATATATTATCTCGAAATAATATTACTTTACAACGCGAGCTTGTAGCCGGGTTCGCGTGTCCTACGAGCACGCGTCCAAAGATCAAATCGTTATCTCGCGTATTTTTATTTTATCCTTCTTATTTTTTGTTCAACATTTCTTCGCGTATTTTTCTCCCTATTCTATACTTTTTTTTTTCTCTCGCCACATTCGACGGAGACATCTTGCACGCCTCTGCGTCTTTCTTTGGAAACGACTGGACTTCGAACCCGTTGTGTTTGCACGAAACATCCGCCCCGAGCTTCTCCCGACGTTTTTCTGACCGTCGATATAGTAACCAAATACAGCTTAATTCTATCAGTCGACTCGAGCGATACTCGAACACGGCTTAACTCCTCGAGGATCACACAGCTTCGTTAACGACAGCGAACCATGTCCTCTAATTTTAATATAGTTACTCAAATCATTTTTATACGGAATGAAGGGTACGACTTGATGGGTTATACCCTTTTCAATATTAAAAATGGAAGAAGAAGTGAAACTAAATATCTGAACAATTAATGGTAAATACTAACATCTCTAGGATATTAATTTTGTTGCAGATACAAATACTTTTGCCAAAATATCACAAAGAGTTGAAAATTGCAGAACCATTAATATAGTTCTTCGTTATAAGCTCGTCAGTATCCCGTTCATCCCTACTTTTCTTCGCTACCATATTCGATAACACAGAAACGAATAATCAATGCATAGACTCGGTAGTTGGACTACGAGTCTATTGCTCATAAATAGTGTACTTCTACTTTGTATCGTAAGAACATGGTTCAATAGAATTTTATTTTTTACGAGCAATTTCTTATGAAACACCGTTTTTTTCTCAAATACATAAATACCCGAAACCTTTTTGCTCGATTGCCAGCCTGAAGGAGTTAAGACAGCCAGTGGAAAAGCACAGTATAAAGTCAGCCAGCTTTTCGAGGTTCGCTCGAGTCGTTTCAGTGCAGTCGGTGTCTCGCTTCATTTTCTATTCTTAATAATTACGACGCTTAGAATACATCATTTTCGCTTCTGTCACACGCACACTCGCATTCTCTCTCTTTTTTCCCACGCACTTGTCTTCCCATATCGTCTTTTCTTCCTCGATCACACGCTTATTTCTATCTAATCTCGCGCTCCTTTTTCTCGTCGACCTGTATCAGTCGACTCGAGGAAGGATCGCGATTTTCTTTTTGGATACCTCTGGCTTTTTTAAACGTTACACTTTTCTTTTACGTCGTATTAACAATCTCCGACGGTTCTCGTTAATACTTTGGTGACCGAGATACAGTTACTCACGGTGGAAGTCATTAACACGTTTCAATAGAAACGTTCTCTGAAAAACATGCTGATTTATACGCATTATTAATAATCCATCTCGCTGAAAAATGGTCGATGATTGGGTAAGGGTTAGAAAAGAGCCAAAATAACAAATAATTTAAAAAAGGAAATTTTAGGAATTGATAAGCTTTCTAACCTCCAGAGTCTAAAATAGTCAAATTTGCACAAGCTGTGTTGTGAAGAATTTCGTTCACAACACTGATTAAAATTCCTTCATTGTTAAAGGTTGGTTTAGGTTAGTTTAGAAAGTCTCTGAAGGTTAACACTTGTCTTCCTTTTTTTGCTTTCGATATAAGATACATTAATTAATAATCAGAACAGTATCTGAGAGAACCATGTCCCAACCATCGATACATCAATCGCGAAACAGAACTATTCGCTCGTTGCGAGCGATATCCTCTGCATAGATCGAATCAGACGCGTCTAACAGAGGGCTGGTCTGAAGTGTTCTTCTTTAATTTCGATTTCTCTTTGCGGGAAGATGCGATATAAATTCCTGTTACAATTTGCGAACTATTAGCTGTACACACTTACTAATTTCGAATGTAGAGAAAATATTTGTATTTTACAATAGATTATACATTAAAATAGAATAACTTATACTTCGTTTGCTATCACTCGGCTCTACCGTTCGCTTGTGTAACAAATTCAAGAAACAATACACGTTATAGCGTAGATCGCAAGGTACACGTAATAGTACGTCTAAATTATCAAGTGTTTACATCTAATGCTGTACACGTCGTAACAGTGACTGGAGCGACACCAGCAAAAGTGCGTCAAAATCGAAGAAGAATACTGAAAACCCTTCCTTTACGAGCATCACCCCTCCCCACTATTAAACTTTCTATATTTCTTTCCCCTTTTTTCTAACTACGTGTAGTCAAGGTGCACGATTTCAACCCCTATCTTCTTCACGTGGTTAATTAATCTCTTTCGAGAAACTCGTTCTCGGATCCCGCCCATACATTTCCCCACCACCGATTCGCCGTATGAACAAGTTCATTCGTAACAATCAGCATTGTTCGTTTCCTGAACTGTCACACATTCAACAAAATTTTCTCACGTACATCGCGAGACGTCGAACGCGAAGACTCGTACTATCGATCCCCTCGACTCCGGTTTCGTCTTTCGTGAAACCGACTGAATTTTTGTGTCAAGCGAAACACTATTTCTCGGCCCAACAGGAACTATTTTTATTTCTCTATTTTCAAGATACGATTGATTTTTTTTCTTTTTACTGGCTGACGCGCTATATATTACGCGGAGCATAATTGTGAGTGTGGATAACATTATTTCAGCTCAGTTTCCTCAGCCTTCTTTTATTTCATCTGCAGAAGTAGTATTTGTACACGATTCGATGGACAAAAGTTCGCGACGTTTGCGTAAAGCAACGTCGCTGGAGAGATAAAAACAATATTGCGATTGTAATGATAACGATCAGTTCCGTGATTAAGAAATATAAATACATCACAGAGTGTTATGTTTCCACTTGCTTTTTCCATCCTCGATTCTCCCCCATCTCCTCACGAATATTAATCCACGCGCGATTTGTCCCTGGACTGACTCGAATCTCATCCAACCCCCTCATTGCGGCACAAGTTACGTAAAAATTCAAGTTTAATCGCAGCTAGCGATCTCACTGTGCCCTTTTTCATATTTTTTTCATCTACTGATCGTGCGTTGCGGTTCTGTTCGTGTTTGCAAGAATAAGCGAAGAAGTTTATGATTTTAGACGATAGATACGCTACTGATCATGAATTTTGAAGATCAAAACTCTTAAACAAGATTTCAGTTGGTCCATGAGTACCGAAAGTTGACAAAATGATTGAGTTATACAGGGTGTTTCAAAATCGGTGGTACAAGCTAGATAGTGATACATTGTTTTATACGAAAGAAGATTTGTGAGTATAGAATAAAATATTTTGGAAAGATTGAGTTTGAGTTTTAATCGAATACAAGTGCATCGACATACAGTATTTATTTACTAGAAGATCATTAATATCTCTATCATCTCAACACAAATACCAATTGTTTATTATTCTCGAAAGCGTGACTCTTACAATCTATTAACTTGTGGCTCAAAATGAACCGCAAAACTATAACGAAGTACTGTACATATTTAGAAGATCAGAGTGCCAATACAAGTGTATTCACTCAAAATTCAAAACTAATTTTTCCAAAAACGAAGCGTAGAAAAATTGTATTCTATTGAGTCGTCTCATAAATAATATAAATACTATTTTGAACAAGATAAAGCTAAGATAAAGCTTATGATACCATCGTTTCTGAAACACTATAAAAATACCTTGAAATAGATATGTTCACAAATTGACGATCACGATAGAAGTAAAATCATTTACTTCGGTGACTGTGAACCAAAGACACCAATGTGATAATAATCATCTCGTACAAATTGTTAAATTTTCACAAAAGAATCGATTTACGATTCATTAAAATGTAGTCTCTTACGACTGATAATACATCATATATCAAAGTACTCCACACCGATCGTCTCTTTTACTAAAAAATGCGACTTCTTGGACCTAGGATCCCCGCCGATCCAATATTGAATGTTTAAAGTCAAAGTAGAAGTTTGTTCATTAAAAAAAAATCATCGTCAGAAAACTTGCAAAAGTAACGTTCTCGTCACATCCAATGGGAGCTATTCCTACGTTAGGCACTTAACACTGTCATCGGATACATTCTTTCTTATGTAAAGTAAAACCAATAATTCACACGAATCGTGCACGATTTGAAGGGATTCGGGAGGTGATCGTAGAGAGTCGAAGGCGAGATTTCACTTCAACCTGCGTTAGTCCAGGGAAAAATAAATTATTCAATAAAACTCTAGTAAATGGAGATTAGAGACACACTAAATAAATATAACGAAAAGATACAATCCATTCACGCTAACAGCCTTTACATCTCCTCCAACCCCGTTTAATGTCCTCGAATTCATATCTTCAAAGACATTATTATCTCCACGTTAAATTAGAACCCCTCGTAATTAAGAAGTAGTTTTAACCAGCTAGTTTAGAATCTTAGATAAAATATTCGATAATCTTAGATAAATCTTAGATAAATATTATCACTACTGCCAAACTAACGCAAGGTTCATCTCCATATCCTAGATACGCTGTATCTTACCGCGTACCCAATATTTAAAAGTCTTATCGTTAGAAGAATCACAAAATGGCTTCACTCCGAATTAAAATCTGTGTTAAAATCCAGAACACTACGAACGAAACACTGAGAGAATTTCCTACGATCATCCTACGCGATCTCCGACGTCCCGTAAGCTGCTCGCCGAAAATTCTTTCCCCCCTGTCAGGGTGCAGACAACGAGAGGTATTTCGGCTACGAATATTGAACACCTATCGAATATCGGCGTGTTCGGTGCACAAAAACGCAAGAAAAAAGAAAAAAACACTGCGACAAGTTCCCTCGGAACCGCGAACACCACAGAGAGAGTTCGAAATCGGAAACAGAATCATCCGCGAAGGATACACTCACACCAGTGGAGGGATTAACTTACTACGTTCGCAACCGTTTAAAAAAGACCGATACGATCATCGTGTATATATCAATGGTTCGTCGGATTCGTCGATCCTTCCCCCTCCCCTCGCGAGGAGCCACCATTATCTCACCGCTTGCGAGTCTCTTAAAGAACGTTAAAAAATTTCGGGCTACAAATATATCGTACGAGTTAGAAAAATCGCATATTAGAAATTCAAACGAGACTTGAAATACGCTTCCAAATGGAATACAAATCGATGAAAAGTTTCTCGAGTGTTTCTGTACAGACGATCGATCTCGAATCGTAGGGGAGTTCGAGATTGATCGTGCGGGGGTGTTATCAATCTTCCGTGTCGGGCTCGCCGCTCTTGATCTCGTTTCGAGGCGGTCGAAACAGTCTTTCTTTGTAGGTGTATGCAAAGGGCGGCGTTCCCACGGTTAAAAATTCGCTAGTCTTTCCTTCTACCTCTAAGCGCGTCTTGGCTAACTACTTTTGGATACCGACTATTACACGTTAACCCTACAGTCGTTGGCACTAAAATGCCCTGTAAATTCGACAGAAAATCATCGATCATTGAACGCGATTCACGGTGGATACGTAGTAATTAAATCTCCGAGCATACACGCGCGCACACTTTCCTCTCCTCTTCCTTTTTACTTCTTTTTTTTTTTGTATAATTTTTTTCTCTTTTTTCTTAGGATATAGGCTAAACAGTCGAGAGCTTTTCCCATTTTTCGCACATTGATTAGAATACTGTGTAAATGAAAGTGAGATGAATAATATGATGGCTTAGAATGTATATAAATGTAATGATTTTGTGTTCTTACTATTTTTGAAACACTAAGCGAAGCGAGCATGTTTCTCTAGTAAGTGAAATGATTCATGTCTGAATTAGAAAATAATATTTACAGTAATATTCTCCCTAATATATTTCTTAATTTTTATACAAAGGAATCGGTATTTGGGTTTTTATTTCTTAAAATGTAATTTTTAATCGATTATTCGCGTCGTTAAATAAATAAACCAAAGAGTAATTCCCTCTGAAAAACAGCAATGATAATAATATAATAATATAGGACATTTCCATGTGCGTTAAGACAGTATTCTTTTCGCTGTGCGATTTTTCCTTTTCTTCTATGTTAAACGCTTTAAATATTTCGGACCGCTAGAAAATCACTTCGACTACGATTATTAGTAACTATTAAATTTAAATATATACAAAATCAAAATTTTTAAATAAAAGCTTCGTGCTCCGCCAGTAATTCACAATTTCATACGATTGTAATAATTTTGTCTGAACACGATCAGGAACAAATAACACCGTGAATAATATTAATAACAAAGAAATGCAAGAAATGATTAAACGTCGAAGTGTTCATTAATAATTCATAGAACTGTGCACACGTTCGAATATTTCGTCGCGTTTTCTCATTTGCACACGCACAATCATACACCTACACGCTCGTCGTATCCGTTTCGTTATCAATTTTCTTCCGTTATCATTTCACGCATTACAAATGAGTACATTCGACCGAATGGCAGTTTGTTCTTATGATTTAGGCGGCGTTTACTGCGTGCAAAAGCATTCTCTATTCTTTTACTTCTTTATTTTTCTATATTTGCTTTTTCGTTATCACTTATTTCATCTCCGCGGTTCTCTTTTCGTCGCACGGGAATACGGTCCCACGAAGCAAACGCAGCTTCAACTTGAGGAACTTTTGCTTCAATTCTCATTTCTCTTTTTTTTTTCTACTTTTTAAATTTCTTGTCGCAACAACACCTCGATGCTTGAGGGCCTCCTAACTCGAACCTCGGTTACTTGAACGATTTCTTTCTTTTAATTTACGTATAATTATTGTTTATATTACTCGTGGAATAATCGCGGTAAAACCTCGATTAAGTCTTCTTTTTATTCCAAGCGTCTCTTTACCTCCCTGAACAAATTTCAATTCTCAGAAAGCAAGTGGCGATTCTGGCAAGTATTAATTCAGAGTTTAGCATCGATCCCACCCCCCCAACTTCATAAGCCATTAAAACGCGTTTATTATTCATCGTGGTTAACATTGTTTCGTTAATTCATTCGTTCGCAAAATGTCTGTCCGTCTTTCATTCGTATGAATACAATAAATATTATCACGTCTTGTTAATCGAAGCTTCTTCTCTTTGGAACTCTCCGTTCTTGGAATCGACTTCCGAATCATTAGGTAGTATAATTTGTTTATAAAGAATTATTGTAAAATATCAAGGAAAATGTGGCGATAAGAAAAATACGCGTTTGCGTTGTAACATTCTAATGATAAATTATAATTTTTGTACGTGCTACCCAAAAAAGTGAATAATCTCACATTTTTCGTAAAATAGAATCAAATTTCTTTACATATTACTTTAAAGAAAATAAATGCGAATGGAAATGATTGGGATCCCAATTTAAAGTGTATCTTGCGAAAATGTATCCTGTGAAGAGTGTGAAACTTAAAGTCCATTGTTGTTCTCGGTATGTTGGTTTTATTGCGAATAGTATGGTTGTTTCATTGTGAATAATAATAAAGATGAGATTTAATATAGCATAATCTTAGTAACGATAATGACGTCGGTGTATCTGTTCATAACGAAACACATATGGATAATAAAAAAATACATGGGGAAAACAAATGTCTTGTGTACGCCTGCAAGAAAGATGATAGCGATTGAAAGAAGGGAAATAAGAAGCATAATATTTGACAGAAATAAACATTCATCGATATCTTCTTTCAACTCAAAACCGTGCTTAAAGAGTTTTTTAATTCAATTATACACTGATCAAGATTTCTTGATACTTCGATAAAGCAAACGGTCATCGAATATAGGAAGACAAAACTGAAAATCAACACGGTTCTGGGTTAAACTCCTACGTTCATGTTTCTTGCAAGTGTGCAATCTGTCCAAAGATCGAACAAAGTAACAAAGAACTTACAAAAAAAACTCATAGTACGTAAAAAAATAAGTAGCTACTTTCAGAGGTGAATAATAAATAATACATATACATGTACATAGAATCTTAACAACTAAACACGTCCCGCAAATTGAAATGTCACGAACAAAAAGAATCATTACCCGTCTGATAAATTGGGTTTATCGAGGTTTTACCGACGACTCGAGTCGTTTTTGATCCACGTGCCTCCATGGATTCGCGCGTTTCGATTTACAAAAGAAGGGAAAGAAAACATCGTTATGTTACTTCTCGGTCGATAATACTGTTAACAATGTCCCCTTCGCGAGAACTCGCGACCTTTCTTCGACCCCCCTTACGTCGTACGATTAATTAAACGGTGCTTCGAATTAATTACATTATCTCGATCGACTTTCTTAAGATCGTCAAATAACATGATCTTTTTTACTCTTTCGTTTACTGGACAGTTTATATAAATTCAGATTTCGTATATGTATTCTGTACTCTCAGCTACTCAGATCGCTTAATTTTATGTGCATCAGGCGTATAAGAAATGCTACGAATTAACATTTTGACGAATCTCCAGAGACATTAACGCGTGTACTGCAATCAGAGTTGGGCAGAATTTTGGTTATCAAGAGCCGAAGTGGCGAAAAAAAAGTTTCTGTGCTTTGAATTACTTTACAATTTTTGTGCCAGTATTACTTTAAATTTTAAATAATACAGAAATTGTATCATATAATAAAATTGAACTATTACATTTAATTAGCTCCCTATATTGCAAATATTACGATAATCTACAAGCATTCAAAAATAAAGGAGTATCTAACTGCTTATAAAAGGACAGCCTGTAACTTTGAATTTCTATGATTTAATCTGAAATCTGATTACAAACTTCTAACTTTTCTCAATCTTCAAATTCAAGTTTACTTATTAATTAAAAATTGGACGATATAAATGCCCGTCAGAATAATTAAATGAGCAGACATTTTATCCACTTGTGTTCATCAAAAAGTGTCCTAAAAAGAAATGAATGATCCACATTATTAAATAAATAATTTCCCTCTGAACGATTAAAATTCGAAGAGTGCCCAACTCTGCGCCCTAGAACTGGCCTGCCTCGGTCACGGAATCCCCACAGTCAAATGATATCAACAGTCTAGCTTCGTAAGAAGAGGAAAAAGAACTGTATTTTTTCATGGAGTTTTCGGAGAACATCGTAAGTCGTTCTACAAATGACAAGACACACGCAGCGAACACGCACGCACACGCGGGGAGCAACCGAAACCTGACGTCCCTCTTGAAAGAATCTTCACGAATTTTCGAAATCTGTTCGTTATATTCTACCAAACGTCACCCACATTCTTTTCTTCCCCTTTCCACTCTATTTGCCCGCTTTCCTTTCATTCCTTGAGTTTCGGCGCTAGTAGGACGTCCCACGCTCTCGTTTCTCTGATCTACTCTCGCACGCAATATGGTGGCCGTAGCTCTATCAATCTACACGACTTACACGCTATACACAGTGCCTCGGTTTCGTTTCTCTGGCCTGTGGCGACCGAAAGCACGACGACGTAGAAAAATAATCACGGTTGATCGTCCCCTCGAGCTGAGACAAGGCTCGAGGGCGAATAATACTCGAATACGATTCCCTCTCATCATCAGGGACAGGGTTGCCAGAAAATCCCTCGCCGAGAGAGGAAGCCAATCCCCTGTAAGTTCCACATCCACCAAATACCTACTCTTTAATAAAGAGTTCGTTGATGAATTCTACATACCCCAAATACTCTTTGATTCAAATGTTCCTTAACTCTAGAACTCCTAAGCCCCTTACATTTAGAACGTTTTCTTTTTATGCGTACAATGTATTTTACACGTAGCAAGAGGACTTTAGAACATCGTATTTTAATGTGTATACGATAATAAATAATTTGTAGCGAATTTTCGACTTGAGTAAGACAAGTCTAGTTTAAAATATTTTAATTGTGGGTTTGAAGAACCCATTTGTTAGGAATTCTAGGGTTAATAAGGAGTTCGTTGGCGAATTTTCACATCCCCTAAATACATACTTTTTAATAAGGAATTCTTTAGCGAATTTGGGGTTTGTGGGACGTGTGGTGGAAATATTTTTCCCTGTCGGCAAGGAGTTTCCTGACAACCCTGATCAGGGACCTCCGATTCGTGCTACAAAAAGGACATGTTCGGAAGACACTGACTTCCGGGTTCAGAGAAGGCGACGCCCAGTTTCGTCTTTGCGACGGACGATCGAATTATGGTTGTCTTTCAGTCGCCATTTGCCAATTTAAAAAAAAAATACAAATCGAAATGATCCTTAACAGCAAACTTGTCGTTTTCTATATATATATATATGTAATGAATATTTTCGTAGTCCCTCGCTATCCGCACAGCCACGCTCGCCTAACGTTAAGAGGAGCTTTTTCCTCGTCATCCTCACCCTCATTCGCGCCTCGTTCTTCGCTGCTATCATTTTCGTGCTGCCACACTCTCCCTATAGCTTTATTTCTAATTAACAGATTCGTTTTTTTTCAGCCATGATTCTACGCGTGAATTGTCAGTTCCTCGTTCACCTAATCTTTCGCTTAACGAAACCGTAAAGTAGTTTATAGGAGCCATTGTTCTCGTATAACATATATTTCTATATATATATGTATATATAATATATATATAATTTATATATAGTCAACGATAAAAAAGAAACTCGCCTCGATCGAAACGACCGGGCGTCGTTAATTCGCGGTGACAAGAGTCTTTTAATTCTCATCTCTTTTTTCATTCTGTTCTCTTGGATTCGGGGAAACGCCGAATTTCGAAGTGGCTGCGCGAAGATTGCCCACTGAGCGTAATAACTGATCGAGGAATCTAGTACTCGATGCATGGAATCCCTCTGATACGAATACCACTTGAAATTCTGGCGTTTCTTCATTGTGGCTTATTTCTTCGTTCCTTTTTTTCTTTTTTGTTCCTTGCTTCCCTATCTTTTTTAAGTTATAGCATATTATACGCGGAGAAACCGATAAGAATAGAGATAAAAGTATTTTTGTATGGATTTGTATGGAAATTGTGAAAAGGGATACCAACGTTGACGTATATTTGAAGAATATTAAATTTGTTAATATCTACGAACTAAAAAAAAGAAGGAAAAAATTATATTATAGAAAAAGTCCGTCTTCAAGGCCATACACCTTTTTTTCAGTCGTGTCACTGATTTATATGAAAGCACTGTACACGTTTAAGTGATACGAAATTTGTCTATGTTCGATAATCAGTTTAAGAAGACCTTAACCTATAGTATTTGCGATGGAATAAAAAGAGTTCATTCGTTTTGAATAACTTTTTAAGATACTTTTAATGGATTTGAACAAATATACGTCAACGCAATCGCGAAATCGACTTTTCGGATTACCAGGGAAACAAATGTGTAATAAAGCCACCCACATATTAGGTTACTAGGTTACAGTTTTTATACGCTCTTACTGATTCTAAGCTTGCGTTAATGTTTCGTTTTCATGAAGAACAAAAAAATCAGAGAACATGTCGAAGACAAGGTTTGACGAATGGAAAATAAATTTTCATTCAGTTGTGCAAACCTTTAGAAAAATGAAAATATTTTCCCGAAATATTCCGTAAAGTATGAATTAAAATATACATATATGCGCGTAATACTCTCATACACGTTGCACGCTTCTTCATAAATGCTTGTAGAAGCATTTATGCGGTCCTTGCCATTAGAATTTGTTTTGGGCAATTCTGAGTAATTAATAATTAAATTTACTATTTAAACAAGAGTAAATTTTAATTCTGTTACGTGAACTCAATTTGAATGATTGACTAGGTGTCGAGACAGCTGTCGAGTAAATGAAATATTCACGTGGTTCCTTATCTCATAAAGTAATTTATTAAATGTTAGTTCAATATTAACTTTAACACATTAAATACGGACAAAGGGAATATATATTTTTTTCGATAACGAGGCGTTAATTATGTATTAATAGCGTAACAGAATATTTGTTCGCATAATACATTTAAGAAAAATTTATGTTGCAGTCGTTTAACGCGTTGACATCGATTTCCAGTTCCGCTTCTAATGTGTTAAGATAATTTATTTTCCTTTTACTAAAGAACAACGAAAATTGAAATTTATTCTAAAAATGGTAGATGGTTTTATAAAATAAAAATTTAAATACAAAATGAATCTAAATCGTAGGACATATTTGTACTCCTCATCGGATGACTGATACTCTTCAACGAATGATAAAAATTCATAACAAAAGGACAATCATGAATATTTCATAATCGAGGTTCTCTCGATGCACGGCCAAGTACTTCCAACTACAGAGAAAAATCAATTTATTAAGAACCACGTTACATCCATCTTTGGAATGTATAACAATTGCAGCAAGCTCTTCTTAAATCATTGATAAAACTTTATCATCGGTATCGCATGACAAGAACCGCGTTATAAAAGAAAACATAGAAGAAAATTCGGGAAAAAAGCTGTCGCGTACACAGGATCGCGCAGGAGTCAAAAAAAGCGAGATCGCGCGCATACATGCAGAATTTGAGAAGTACGGTAGCGAGATTCGTGTGAAGTAATCGTAGATATACAAAGACAAAAAAAGAAACGCAAGAAAGGATATAGAAACGATCGAAGAAACTCGCGTGTCTCGACTTGTTAGGCCCTCGTGCTTCCTCGCGCGAACATCGACATCGAGATGCTGTTGTACGCGTCAACACCTTCGACAGGGTGTTCTCCCCTTCGGGTCTACTGTATGTGATATAAGGTACGATATATCAAAGAGGCGTTTAATTACACTTTCATCGCGGACTTAACATCTTACTACATAGAATCGAGGACTCCTCATCGTACCAGTCGCGACGCGCCCAGTGCAAACACTTGTCGGGCTACGAGGGGGCGAAAAAACGGGTTGAAATAGTGGCATCGAAAATCGGTAGAAAAACGACGAACACGCGGTAGAAAAAAGTTCGCTTGTCCGTCGACGAGGACCAACTCGAGCGCGGTCGTGCTAGGTACGAGAAAGCGTCGTGTCCTGTCATCTCTTGACCTCTTCCATGAAGAGCTTATCTTTTCAACGTCGCACGTTCCCTTAGGTAGTCGTACGCCCATGCTACGTACGCAGCGTATCGATCTAAATAGTATATACACACAGTACATATTACGGATTAGCGTTCACATTTATCATACCGATAGACAATATTATAATAACTTGGTTGTATCTCGTCAGTGTACTCGGCTAACGATTCCTACGTACTCTAATCGCTAAACGTTAACTAAAGTTTCGCTTAATCATACGCCTGTTCATTCCCCTTACGATCATCGGTGCTTTCGCGCTTACATAAAGCACTTGCTTAAACGAATAGCTAAAATTAATCCTCTCGTAGGCATACGTTCCTCACGCACATCGAAATTCAACACGCTCGCCTGTGCTTCTCCTATCTTCCGTTCGCTTTCGATCGCTGCTCTGAATCACGGGAAAAGAACGTCCTGTCGTTACGACACGGTCACTGCGATCGAAAGGATCCCTGTTGCTAATCGTACTTACAGTTAGAATATATTGGTCTACTTGGATTATCGGTGATCAGTCCCGGATTAATCGATCGTTCGCCGGCGGATTCGATCGAACGTAAAGAAAAAAAAGTGAAAGAAGATGGGACGCGTGAACGCGTCAGAGAGAGAGAGAGACACGCGTGGAACGGGAACGGAACACAGTGGTGTTCCATCTTGATTAACGCCAGCTGATCGGTCTACCTCGCGCGAGGCTACGGGCGTCAATCGTTCCTCCCCTCGAGAAAGGCACGAAAAAATCTTCCGACTGCTAGTCTCGCTTGTTCCTCGCGTCCCTTAACCTAATAATAAACATCCTCAATCGATTGTTGCGTAGAAAAAGGTATCTCGGGGAGATGGGAAAAAAGTGTCTCCGAGAAGTGGTCACCGAAGGAGGTGTTTCGCCACCTTGCTCAGTATTTCAGCCTTGTATGTTTCGATCTCTCGCGTCACGATCACGGGCGCGGGAAAAAAGGTGAGGGGATGTATTTAAAAAAGAGTCGAGCCGTAGGGAAAAATCGCTTCGTCGGCCTTCGACGCGTCGAAAGCACGCTAACGATTCTTTTTTAAGGGGCTGAACGATCCTCGCTCGATCATCGGGCACGGCACCGATCCGCCATTTCGTCACCACTACATATCTACGAAGGAACAAAAGTATCTGGGTTACTCGATATTTGGCACAGATTAAACGGAATTTCGGCTCGCGATCTCTCGTCCCTGCGACGAGAACGCTCCGCGGAGAGAACGTTTTTCCCTCCCCGCCGAAAAGGTCACTCGGTTTGCGGAACTCTGCTTCTTCGCTGCGGCTTGGACGCCGTCGGTGCATCTTAATGTGTGTCAAATATTAAGCATGCGGTGCATACAGGGTAATTCAGAGACAGCTGGCCGAATCTTGAATATTCTACTTGACTTAGAGATCGTCACTGGGACATGATTTCTTGATGCACTCCCTTTTAGAAGAGTTATAAACAGGTATTCGTCGCGACCAAATTTTGTGGGAACACTTTACAAGTGTTTATTATTATATATACATGCTAAATAACTACGTTGGTTTCTTTGCGTTTCCATTCCATGAAACAAAAATTTCAAATATGTACAAAATTTTTTAATAACTTCGACGATTTATAAAACAGTTTCCAGCAACTTATCTTATTGCGTTTATAACTCGTTCTGGAACCTATGTACATATGACTTCTTTCGTGTTTTAAGTCGAGTAGAATATGAGCTTTTAAAGCGTGACCAGGTATTTCTGAATTACGTTGTGTATAATACACATATACGCACATATATATACGTGTATGCCAGTGTGTTTGAGTGTAATTATGTATATAGGTGTTTTGATTAATGTCTTGTTGTTCGTCGAATAGTCCGTTTTCTCTTTGCAGCAATATTCGCAAAGCGGTAACCCCATTAAATATCAGAAAAAGAACCATTAACGCGTCGGTCGTAAGTGAATCTATTTCAGAATAGAAGATATGTACCAGAGGATCGCATATTGAACCTTTAAAAAAGTTATTCCATGTTTTCCAAGTACATGCTACTTGTCAGTGAAGCAATGGCTTTAGGAAGACGTCTTCTCTAAGCTAAGTGCTAGGTGCCATCAATCATGAGCAATTTCGCGGATATGATTCTGTCAGCAAGACACGGCTCGTTACCTTGTCTCTTAGAAATCACTGAAGACATATTGGAGACTCGTTGCAGGCAGTGGCTTCTCCATATTATTCTCATATACTGATTCAGCAATATTTGAGCAGACTATTGTTAGTTGTCATATTGTTGAAAGCAAATCTTGTTCTTGTCTCTAGAATAATGGGATCTCAACGAATCTTTCAAATTGAATTTGCGAAGATTTTTGGTTATATGGATGCTCAGTTCGTCAGATATTAAATTGTGAATGCCAATTGGTAATCAAACTATGGGTTAACTATACCTTTATATTACTACAAAATTTGTTGAAGCTATGGTTTAATTGAATTGCTTATAAAAGCATCAATAGTCATTCTTTCACGCATTTGCCATTGGCATGATGCTTCAGTCAGATATATTTCATTCACAAAGTACATCATGACAATCTATGGTCTTAATCTTCGGTGATTCCTCGATTCCTTGAATTCTTAAAGTATCTCTGACCCGAAATAGACAATTATTTGCCACTCAAAATCTTCTACCACTGCTCATGCTATGTACTAGCGGGTTTGGTTGAAACAAGTGCGCACACGTGCTAATACACGTTGTTTGTGACTTTATATATACTGACTGTCAGCCTATCAGATCCTCGAGTGCATACCTTCTCCCGTTTCTTGTCTCTTTCATCTTTATATTCTCGTAACAATGTAAAAAAAGAACGTAAATAAGTATTTATATGTATATATATATATGTTCATTATATATATCAACATACGCACATATACACATATACATGTATATATGTACACTAGAGGATCCGCATACATGTATATAGGTACATCACGTGTGTATGTATGTATACATATCCGTACAATACATCGTACGCAGCCTTACCATCTACGATTATTATTATTATCATCATCATTGTTATCATCATTACTATTACTAATCATATTAATAATATTATTAATCATTACTGTGGTAGCAAGACGCTTAAGTCTAAAAAAATGAAAATCCTGCCTCGTAACACGAGGAGAAACGCCCGCTTCACTGTCTCGCGATTCGCGAAGGGTGGGTGAACAGAGGATAGAAGGGGATCAGTTTCGACTGTGACCATCCCCGCTGCTCGAGAGCAGCGCAGAAGGAAGAATCCTTTTCGAGATTCAGGATAACGCGGGGATCTGAACGCGCGTTCGCCTGCCTACTTCTCGTGTAACGAGAAATCGGAAACGAACAAGAGGATTTACACATAGTATGTCGGTGGTATGTACAAGAAGTAAAGGGAGATAGGGCGTGGATGGGGTGGGGGGAGACGTTTCGACGACTCGGTGGCGAGGATCCTTTCGTCGAGCTTCTTCGACTTAACCCACCTTCGTTTCGAGTTTACCCAGACCCACCATGGTTGAACAGCCTGAGGAAGAGGATCACGTCCGATCCGTCTCGTCGTGATTTAATCCGCAATTAAATCGCGACCAGCTCTTCCCAGTTTCGACGAACAACGTCCCACATCGAACGGAAAAGAACAACTTCGGCGCGGTTCCCGCCATGTATCAATGCGTACATGTGCTTCTGTGCATGGTGTGTGTGTGTGCAGTCGAAACGAAGGCGGACAACGGGCAGTAGGAACATACGAAAACACCGACCAGATTCGCACAGAACTCGGATCGTCTTCGGTCGATGGTACACGCACCGAACGCAAGGAGGCCTTCCCCGAGCGTCTTCGAGAGGAAACGGAGCCTCCGGCTCAAGCGTCCAGGGTGTAAAACGTAGAAACGGTCGCAGAAAGGTCCTTTCCTTCTCCTATTCTGTTTCTTGCCTATCTTAACGTGACACGCATGTATACGCTTCCACGCGGCGCTCCTCTTGGCTCGACGCGACGCGGGGACTGCTGTTTCTCGAGCGGAGCCGAGCTGTCCGTGGCGTGAAGCGCGTTCAGTTTACTGATCGCGACGCGCCTTTCGATCACGAGTGCTTCACTACGATCACGCCCGGTCGCTGCTGGGTCTGCTGCTGTCTGTGGAACTGGAGGAACTCGGCCTGCAGCAGCCGCTGCTTCGCCGTCGACGACGTCGACGACTTGCCCGACGTGTTCGCGGTCTGTTTGTTGGTCAACGCCAGCGGCACGTCCTGCGCCGGCTCGTCGCTGAACAAGTGGTCACCCTCGAGGTGACGTATCGCCTCAACGATCGTTTCAAGGTTCTGTCGCGAGGTGTTCGCCAGGTACAGCCTCGCCTGAGGGGAGCCGTCGTCCAACGAGTTCGACGGCGACGGCAACCTGTAATCAAAGAATTTTTTGTTATGCTACGTTTACATTAGGCAACTTTTGGTCAGGCAAATGAGCTGTTCAATCTGAAGTCGACCAAAGTTGTCCGTGTAAACACAGTTTCAACCAAGTTGAAACGACCTTTAATCGTTCAACCAGAAGTCGCCAATTTGGGTATTTTTGGTTAAACGACCTGATGGTTTCAATTCAAGTTGATCGTGTAAATCCTTGAGCGTCAGTTGACAGGCGACTGTAATATTGCAGAGATAGTTAACAGCCGGGCAGTGGATAATTGAACAGTGAATCGGGTGGCGGAGCTAGGTCGCTTTTGATCTATGCTTGAATATGTTTACTCAGAGACATTGGAGAAGGGTCAATTTATAATTTACTTATAAAAATGCACTTTCTTAGTTCTTTTTGTGTTTTAATTAATGCAATCAGGTCCAAAACTCATCTACTTCTAGCTATTTTTGTATTCAATCTAAGAAGATTAAACAAGTATTGGAAGTTAGAAAAAAGATAGATAAGAGAAAAAAATAAGTCACAAGTCACAATACTCTTCACAATTACTTGATCTTCTGAATAAGATTCTGAATAATAATTTTCTGTATTGAAAGCATTTTATAAATCTACAGTGAGAGTCAATATTAAAATATAAGAAAAGCTTAGAGATCTTGGAATTTTCTTTCATCATAAGCTGTACGTTTAAATTACTTTCAGAAAACTAAATATACATAAGAATTACTGTTCTCGCTGGCCCTTTAAATTTGATTCCTTCCACAATCATCCAATAACTCTATAAAGAGCACATGCCCATCAGCCCTCGACACTTCACTGTCTTACTATACCAACTACTTCCTATCTTCATAACGTTACCACAATTCTTTCACCTACTGTATATCCTGATAAAGGTTCTCATGCACTTACCTCTCAACCTCCACCTTTGGTTCCGCTTTCATCGCCGCTTCCAGGACACTGGGTAACCGTTGTGGTTCCGGGTTCGGCGAAAATGGCCTGGTGGGACTTGCGGTGATGTACTGAGGCGACGAGGTCTTGAAATCTCCCGTACTCGAGCCATAGGTGACGCGACTCGACGAGGAGAACGAGTCAGCAGTCGTTTGCTCCTCGATCGTGGAGAACGCCTGGTTCTGGCTGAATGCGACGATCTTCGGGCTTCCAGGGCCCGTTTCCTCGTCTTTGATCTCCTCGGGCACCATGTCGGCAGGCTGTGGCGACAGCGGTGGTGAACTTGGATCAGGACTAGAGGTCTCAACCGTTTGCGTCGAGCCAACTGGCGGCAGGGACACCAGGGAGACTACTTGGAGAGCGGCAACTGCGTCTTCCGTCTCCTGAGCTATTACGTTGTCTGTGTGTTCGATCACCTGTGCAGAAATTTTAGATTTTTTCTTTGTTAAAAAAGACTAATTTTTATTGAATAGTTATGTTTACTAAACGTTACTATTTTAATGGGAACTATTATTGCTGAGTACTTCTAGGGTTTACAGTGGTGAATGAAAGGAAACTTTAAAAGCAAGCGAAAAGAAGGAACTTTAATTCATAATAGGGAATTTGAGAATATGTAAGTGTAACCATTGTAAAATAAAATATCTAGTATAAAAATTGTTAATATACTTATGACGGCAGAAGTTTGGGATCATTTTATAAATTAAGGAACAAGAAATAATTCCATGAATCGTTCTCATTGTACCCAGAGAAAGAACATTGTAAATATTATAAAAAGTATGTACGTACTACCTTCAAAAATACTTCATTATGTAACTTTATTAATTATTAACAACATCCCTAACTTTTAGACTGTAATGTATACATAAATTCCAACTTGTAACCTCCTTTTATCCGTTACTGCATATATTCTAAACCTTGTAATTAAAAATTCTGTGATCTTTATTCACACAATTTGGGCAAGATACAGAAGTAGTTAATACTTCTCCAAAATACAGTTTCTTCAATATGTGGATACACAGCTGCACTAAATTATATTGTAAATCAAATTTTTCTGTAAAAATAGTAAATCAACCCTCTAATTCCTAATAGTGCAGACAGTTATTTTTCACGTAATAATTGAACCAAAACTATTAATATTTTTCAGATGATACAATTCCTATGACCACTATTGTACAAAGTTTCTATCAGAGTAATGTATGTTTGAAGTTATTTACTTTGGTAGTGTAAAATTATACTATACCTCATGAGGCTGGTAAGTGATCAGCTGATTGTCCCGGAATCTTTCCGGGTATAGTTGACTCTGTATAGCTCTCATCTGCTTCTCTAGATGCAACCTCGCGTGACGCTCCCTTTCTAACTGTCGTCTGAGCTCTACCACCTCGCTGTTGACCACGGAATGTCCCTCTGTGGTCACTGTTATTACCGACAGAGGTTCAGGGGACATGCTACCCAATCCCTCGTCGCCGCTCTCGCTAACGTGCATTGGTAGACTGACTACGACACCTCCTAAAATCAACACATCATGAAGACAATACTTTTATAAGAGAACTACTAATTACGTGATTAACCTTTCAACAATGGTGCATTTTCTCCTGTATAAACATTGTGCAAATGGAAATTATGTTATTAGAAAGCTTGTGTATTGTAAATTAAATGGTACATAGAGATTTGAAGCTTTCATGATCCAGTATTGAACAGTTCTCACAGTTGAAACTTTCGAGGATAGGCTATGTTCTTTCTATACAATCCCTCAACGTTTTGCAAGCACTGCAGCTAGCCTCATCAGGGATTCGAATAACACACTGACACTGGTATGTGTCTTGTAATGACCTACTGTTTAGGTGTACACCTGCTCACGTTCAGGTTCACTGCTTACTAATCTGTCTTTTTAAGTGGTCAGTTGGATAATGAAGCTGCAAACCTTGCGAAATTTCTTCCAAGCCTTAACAGTGAGAACTGTATAGTGCATTTGTATTTCACAATTAAAGGCTCGTTCTGATAAGTAAAATTATATGGATTTAAACAGCGTAAATGTAAATAAATTTGGACAACTTTACCAATGTGAATTATTCAGTTGACTTGAGGTTTACCTTTCAGGTTCCTATTTCATTAGTCAAGTTATTTGAATTCAAGTAATTTAAGGAAGCTTGACTACTGTAAATATATTATTTTTCTTGACTTAAAATATCCTTTCAAGCTTCAAACGACGTTGAAGCCCTTTCAACATATTCCCCCTTAAAATACACATTCGTTGATATATCTGTGATTGTAAGGCAAAACGACTTCAGTCACATATTTTTGTTTTCCAGATATTGACGTTTAAAGTTTTCAATTTGAATACTGTCTAATGGACTTGTGCATTCTTGATCCCTTATTTTTAAATAAAACAATTCTTTTATTACTCAGTTTTCTTTTTAAAAATATAAATTCTATATTCAAGATATCAATTAAGGCCTTAACTCTAATTTCTCGAAAATGTGTAATAATAATAAATGCGTACAACTACAAAAAATTGATTTACATCAAGCTACTCGAATTCAACTCACTTGACTAATCTCAACAAGCCTAAATGGAAAATTATTTAGAAAAATCCTTCAAAAGAGAAGCATGACAGGGCGTGCTATATCTTATGAATACTGCAATCGCTTTGTCCCTGCAACCAGTTCATTATATTTAACTTGGCGATATGATTCTCAGAGAAAGGATCCATTCCCCTTTCTATCTATAACGGCTGATTAATCTGAAAAATTGAATCGTACCGCGAGGGTAAAGGCGTGTAAACGAAGTTTCGATCTCATTGATCGGATTGCGACTCTTTTCCCCCTCGTGAACGGAATAGAATATCCGGCATAGGACCGTCGACCACCAAGAATGTAATTACTCCCGTGAAAATGACGAACGACTCTCCTATATTAATCTCCATGCTACTTTCGGTGGGCAAATTAAAAAATTCCTCGGCGAACGTTCGCCCAGTCAGTAACATAAAGTGCGTTGTGTTCTGTTGACGCGGGTAAATTAGTGGTTGCCACCGCAGATCCATGAATCATTTTTATGACAAACTGGAGGATGCTCTACGACTCGAATTTTATAATTGTGTGATCACCTTAAGGCGTATAGAAGTTCTCTACTTTATTTTATTAACACTCTTGGAACGTATCACGCGATTTCTCGTGTTATGATCGCTGATGAGTTCTTAATTGACTTGCTCAATTATTGTGTGTCTCTAGTTTGGCACGGAACTTTCTAATTCGACTTTTGTTATCACTTAAAAATCTTGGATCATGAAGGCTCTGACTAAATTATTCACTAATCTAAATTATTCTGAATCTCATTATATATAGTGCTTAGGTAATTTGTGTAGATTTTTATAATGATTCGTTGGATTTTCAATATTTTTATAGTTTCTAACTTTTTTCGATAAGATATAAACAGTCCTGAGCAAATTTGAAACGAGTAACGTTATTTGTACTATTATTTTAAATAATACACTATTTTATTTTATAGCTATGTTAGTTCTCAAATACAATTCTGTTATTCTTTTGCAATAAATAGTTTTGAATGTAATCAGTTTACTCGTAACTCATCAAAGTGTATAAAAGCAATGTTTGCTGATCTAGTATCTATTGTTATTATAGAAAAGTGCATAAACTTTTCCAGTTGTCTGATAAATGAAGAGTGCATCAATTGAGTACAAGCATTGACATATAACAGCGAAATGCACTAGCGCAAAAATGGAACACAGACCTTGATTGTCCGGCTTGCGCTTCTTGATCGGGACATCGCCACCCTCGTGCTGATTCACCAATCGCTTCAATTGACAATTCTGTGACAACAGCTGAGTCTTCTCTTGCTCTAGCTGGTATATGTACTCTGCTGTCTGTTGAAGTATCGCAGCCTGAAAAAATAAATCAATTTCTTCCGTTAGTACCTCATTTTCCAAATAGTAAATAAGAAAGGCAATTTTTTGGTAAACAAATATATTATTATTATAATAGACTGTTGTGTTTCTGCAATATGCTAATCTTGGAGCATATTAACGAGTTTGTAACAGGGAACACGTTTACAAGATTAATTTGTACTCGTACTACTTAGCATTCTTAGTATTATTAGACATATGAATATAATAATAACGAGATAAATTTATTTAATCCAATAATTTCAAATACAGCAACGAACTTATAACAAATGAATACAGTAATTGGAACAAAAGGGTAAGGAAGAGAATACGAAGTATTATAAAAAAATGATGGCAGATGAAGCAAATAAAAAAATGTTTAAAATCTGGTCTCTTTCTTTGTACCTCATTCTCTAATCCATGTAGACGTAATATTTAATCTTTATGTAGGTTCTACTGTTCAATATACACCTATTTTCGCCGCAAAAAATATCACAGCATAAATGCCTGTATATTAGACACACCAACAAAAAACAATTCTTTATTTTCTCATTTCCACGAAAACGAGATTCAACTTCAAATCATCTTCCCACCAAACTCTTGCCAACAAACTGAGAAAAGGTTCTCAGGTTGTCAATTACATTCACAAATACATTGCCTCAGAAACTGCTAATGACGAGCTAATGAGAGACTAGATAAAAAGTAAAAAATCGCTAAACACCAGAACCACGTTCCAAGGGATCCTAGCTGGAACGTCGAAGTTCAAAGTGCTAACACGATCGGCGAAGAGAACGAGGACCAAAGTGGAATTGTGCCACGTTTAAAAAGAATCGAGGGTAACGATAGGCGGCGAGCAGGTGTTCCTCGGGTGCTGTGTGTAACCTGCGTCGGAGGATACGGGGGAGGGAGGGGACGCACTTCCTGTTTACATGGCGCGAGCTTAAAGGGTTTTACTGGATCAGAGGGGACCACCAAGGGTCCCCACGAGTCGATAACATCCGGAGAGCCGACTATCGCGTGTCGCGCGTGCGTTGCGTACTACGGCGTAGTAAAACGGTAACGGCGGAGGAGCCAGTGAAAACAAAAGGGCCAATTGATATCGGAGTCGAAGGTAACGGGGCCCGAACCGTGCGTTTTGCACCTGCCGACAGGTGGTCAACGAACAGATGCTCCCGATCGTGGTGCCTTCTACCGCCGAAAGGCCAGCGAATGTTTTCAGCCGGTGCGCGAAATCCCTGGCCTGTTTGCAATTTAAAGTCGCCCGTGTTCGGCGAGTGGCTCTTCCGCCATGACGAGTGATTTACTTTGCGGAGAATATCTCTCGCGTTTGGTTTGCATTCGTGCTTGCGGGTCAAGGGAAAATGTTTAAATGCGGTTTTCTTTTTATGAATTTTAGAAGAGGGAATTTCAGAATACTCGAATGAAGTTTTGGTGGTAACGAAATTGAGCTCTCCTTTTATTTTATTTTTGAAAAGCGTAATAATAAATTATCGTTATCATCGTTACTTACAGAATGAAGCTTCATTTGTGTAATGATAATAATGTTAATAGTAGATATACAAACAAAGGGTACGAAATATGAAGCTAATTTTGGATACTGTAATAATGCTGTGCTGCTAGAATGAGGAATAATTATGCATCGTTGTTTCTGAATGATAATATAAATTTGAGGAAGAAATTTTAATGACCTCAATATAGCATAGTATATCATTTATGAAATGTAATTAATGAATAATATAGAGTTACTTTAGTTCGCTAAGTATAATTTAAATTATACTTAAATTGCATTATTTCCTTTAATATTACACTTTTTAGTATAGATGTATGAAAATAAATACAATATTCGTTGAAAAATGTAAATCATGGCGAGATTTACGGGTAAAATATTGTTTATATTTATAAGGTTAGGTATAAAGCTACATAATATTCACGTATGGATATTTGATTGTATATTCATGACAGTTAAGATATGATATATTCGACTTAATTTTACCTGACAGTAAAGCGTCAATAATTATATTAAACATTTAACGTATAGGTTTTTTATCTGCATACAAATCGTTATTTACGTTACACGCTCTTTATTGGTAGTCATCTTTTTTCTATTTTAGCGAAGTTTAGTAAAGTTTAGTTTTAAAAATGGATATATTTGGGAAAGATTAATTTAGTCTAAGTAGAAATGATAAAAATTTGTTCAAAAATCTAAAACCTGTAGAAAACTTTATAAATAAACAATTTTCATTAAATTATAGTTAATAATATGTAATATTATTATCATGCAGACTAATGTTACACAGATAAAAGGAATAAATATAAATACTACTGAACTGTCGAATTTTTATACACATGATCGTCAGAAAGAAAATAGTTTATACCACAAAAAAATTAAAATATTTTATAAAAATATATAGACTACTAAAGCACATAAGTTTCGTATGTTTTTAAAACCAATTTTATAACCAAGATCAATTAATTCCAAGAAGTAAAAGAGAGAGCAATGATCGTGTATCAAATAATGTTGTAAATGCAAATTCATAAAAGAATATACAATAAAAATTCAGTACAGAGTTTTCCTTCACAGCGCAAGACCAAGCGAAATACTGCCGAGAAAACATCATAAAAATTAATTGCAGGTCAAAATGTCATTTCCGTCAATTACTAATTACAAACTGATCACTGCATTCGAGATGATGCGAAAGGGTATATATTATATGACAGAAGCCAATCCAAAGATTCGCGAGTTCGGGGGACACAATCAACGTTCGTCGTTCCTCAAGTCGATTACAATCGTCATCCATTTCAATACACGGTTCCAATCACTTTGATAGATCACGCAAATCCTGCAGATTACGATCTGTTCCAAGAGTGCGCCAGTTATTTACCAGTTTCGCGGAAATGGAGGTCGAAACGAACAACGAAAATCAGGATACTCAGTACGAGATCGAAGAAGTGTTGGAGAAAGTAAAATATGGCACTGACATGAATTATAAGCATAAATATATCTGGCAACTCGTGATGGGCCATACTTTACTTCAATTAGGATGGCTGATTGGCATGTACACTTTCTTTTTCGCCAAAGCTGCTACTATTTTATGGGGTAAGTTGAAGCTAGCAATTGGAGCGTAATAATTGTAAAACTGGATTTACTGACTTGCTCGAACTTTTATCATGGGGTTTAGATTGAATGATTGAAGGATAATTAATTAGCTTGGCTTGTGCTATGAATCCCTTGCAATTTTTGATTAAAGAGATCTTCTACTGTAGGATATAACTTTTTAAACATTATTATCTCTGTTTTGTTTTTCACAAACTATGAATTTCTTGCTAGCATTTTCGGTATATATTTATTTATACTTTAGTAATATTTATGAATTTTTTTTTTTAAGAGAAAGAATCAAAATTAATGATATTGTAACGTTAATCACTTATGAAAGTAGTCTTCTCGTGGCTTATATGATATTTTAAGATCTAGTATAGCCTGTAGCACAGGTTATTAATTGAGCATTACATTTTTGTCTCATATTTGCAATCAAGTTAAGGATACGAAAAGTAAATAAAAAAAATTAATAATCGAATTCCAAAGTGCCATCTTTTCTTTAACTATTCATGTTTTGCTTTCATTCTGGTTCCCACGATAGCCAAACTCAACCAAATTAAAAATCTTTCCAACTTTCTTATTTCCGACGAACGTATAATGAGCGAAATCAATCACGAGAAGACTTCCTTCTTAGAAGATAGAATTTCAGTCTCTATAATCTTTTTTTTTAATTTGTGGGCATTACTGAAATATAGATAAATATGCAGTCAAGAAAAAAAAATCTCCAAGAAAAACTTATAAACCATCCCTACAATAAGAGATCCCCTTGAACACCTTTTGAGTTTCTATTCCGCAGGATTCTTTATTGGTTTCTTGGCTGCTGAGGGAGTAGCCATTGGCGCACATCGTGGCTACAGTCACAAGAGTTTCAAATCGAGCCTCCCTTTAAGAGTCGCTCTCCTTTTTTGCCAAACGATGGCGGGTCAGGTACGATAATTCTTTAGTCTTTATTATCGCTTAAACAAAGCTTTCTAACAACCTTAAAACTGAAATTCGTGGTGTCAGCAGCAATTTCAATAATTCTGTTCAAACGAGCGCGTCGGTTTTTAGAATAGCATGTTCACATGGGCAAGAGACCATAAACTTCACCATAAATACAGTGACACGGATGCAGATCCACACAACTCAACTCGAGGATTTTTCTTCTCTCACATGGGTTGGCTGATGGTGGTGCCACATCCGCTGCTACGACAAAAAAAGCGCGAAGTCGATGTTTCCGAACTCCTGCAGGATAAACTTCTCATGTTTCAGCACAAGTAAATACAAATACACAATTCTGATTCTGTTACAATTTTCTCAGAATATGTTCTACCCTTACACTTGCTGAGTATATCATTTTTCATCTCGTAAAATTCCTTTGATCAATAAAATACAGTGACTTCTATTAAGCTACGCATTGAGTTCTTCAATTTTCAAAAATCTCGAACTCACATTTTATTTATAGGTTTTATAGAACTTGACGTTTTTGTATATTTATATAATTTTATTTATTTATAGAGTGTTTCAGAACTGGTGGGTACAATCAACAAAGGTTGTGATTCTACATAACGAAATAAAACGTGGAAATGATAAAATACAGTTTTCGAACATTTTATTTTAATCTGAATATTGAAAATATAGAACAAAATTATTTAATATCATGCATTGTTTCTCAGGAATATTAAGTGTGCATTTTAGCTGAGTTCACGTGCACCGAAGTACACTTTTAGACGCTTGAGGGGCGCGCCACGTAAGAGGAACATTCAGTCTGACCACTGACTCTATCTACTGTAAACCAGAAGCGTCCCTTCCTCTTACTTCCTCGTACTCCTCAGGCGTCTGAAACTGAACTTTGGTGCACGTGCACTCGACTGACATTCAAACTCAATTATCTCGCAAATGAAGCTCAATATAAATTAATTTTATTGCGTATTCTCAACTTATTTTTTCATACAAAATTACCACTCGTCTGCACCACTGATTCTAAAAAATCATTTTTATTCTCATGTCCATATTAAGTTAATTAATGTTTATACGTGTCTACACCCTCTTTTCAAATAACGACTATACATTACAACTAACAGCAAATCAAACTCACTAATTTCCACATTTATTCCTACCAAGAACCGATTGCTTATCAAGTATTCATTTACATTGCTCTTTCATCACTTTCACCGCCTCTCGACATTCCCACGCCTCAACGTTTCACGACTGAAGTGATGATTTAGCATAAAAAATTAATATCAATTCTAGGTATTTCTTGTACCTTTACATCCCCCTGGCAGTGGTCTTTCCAGTAGGGGTGCCAGTATATTTTTGGAACGAATCACTTTGGAATTCTTTCTTCGTGGTGTATTGCCTCCAATATGTTACCAACCTGCACATCACCTGGTCGATCAATTCGTTTGCACACCTTTGGGGACCGAAGCCTTACGACAAGTAAAATGATAATACGATATATATTCTTGTAACGCACTGAGGTGATGGAAGATTTTGTCAAATAAGGTATAATTGGGAACTGATTGGTCCCAAAAAGGTACCAAGATGGAGATGTCTCTTATTTTTGGTTGTAGAAGTTTTCTACTTCAAGCATTACTAAATGCTTCAACCAATCAATTTTTATGTAACTAAGTTCAATTTTCGGCTTGGAAGAGAAGCAAAAATGATTGGATGATCTCGAGATTTTTATTTTTGAAGCTTCTTTTCTACTTATTTTTTTAATAATTCAGTGCTGATCTCTAATAGTTTAGGATTTGTTTATACTACAGTAGAATCTTTTTTAACCGAGTCTTAATTATACAAAGTCTCTTTTATTGAGGGGTAAAGTTATTCGGTGTAATGGTAATAGGATTACACATGCAAATAATGCTTTAAGCCTGAGTCTCATGTTATTCGAGATCGACTTTTAGCTAGCATAAATTATAATGTGTATTAACGTCTTGTATAAATTAAAACCAAAAATATCAAATCAGTACTAAATAACTATTAGGTACTTTGAGCGTAATGAGAATGTTGGGCCAAGTATTAACACGTCACTAATAACGATTTTTGTTTCAAATTTGGTATCTTAATTAACAGAATCAGGTCCAAATTCAAACGCTCCCAACTGTACATGTTCCACTCGTCTGAGCGTAAATTCGTTCTAGCTCTATCTAAATTTTGCTGAGTAAGCAACAGGGCAGAATCAAAATCGCTAATTTCTCCATCAACCACCTCCATGTAGTACAAGTTCCATCGATCAACATATCCAGAGCTTCTAGTCTAATGTATTCCTGCATTTCAGGAGAGTCAAAGCAAGGGAATCAATACTGGTTCAGATGTTAACATTAGGCGAAGGTAGTCACAATTTCCACCACGCTTTCCCCTGGGACTACCGAATGACGAGGAAGTTCAGCCTCTCTGCCAATGTGTTAGAAGTGCTTTCGTACCTTGGCTTGGCCTACGATCTCAGGAGTGTAACATCTAACATCATTCAAGGTCACTCAAAAAGGCACGGGCTTTTCGATGATAAAGAAACGCTCGCAAGGAAGATTGCTCAATTCAAGGAAGAGCAAAATAATGCAAAAAGGAAACTACACGCTATGTGAATAATAAGAAATCCTGACGTAAAATGAATTCTTTTGGATAAATTTAATTAGAATGTAGAAAACAGAAACTTACTGTATGTACCTACAGGCTATTATGCTCGAAAAAATTCAAATATAACATATTGTAATTGGAATAAATATTATAATTGTAATTATAAATACAAATTGTAATGTGGTTTGTCTTATATTTATCCATGTTGCTGGCAGAAATAAATATCGTGTGTTAATCACGCAATCGCATCAAATTACACAAAATTTCTCCTCTTATCTTTAAGCTATGGCTTCAGTAAAATTTCTTTATCAGAATTTTTAATAGAGAATTTAATATGGAATTGAATTATTTCGAGTTAGACTTTCTAATAGAGAAATTCGAAACTCAACTAAATCAATTATTGAAACTGAAATAGAATTTCTTTTAACGACATTTATATCAGTAGGAACTAAGTTCCACTTCTATTTAACTAAACAATCAGTCGTTATTCACGAATAATTCCTACCGTTTTTAATTTCACTGGAACATCATTCAAAACAGAATTAACTTCAAAACACCGATTCGAACAAGAATATATTTCAATATCGTACAACTCAGGTTCGACATAGCCTCGAAATAGAACAAAACGAAGAAAAGCGCAAACGAAGGGAAGGGAACTGTAGAATGAACATTGCGTGCAACGCGAGCGATCCCTCGTGGTGGGCGCAAAGCTGAAGAATCTTTCGCTGAAAAAGGGGGAGGGGATCCGTGAAATTGGAAACGAAAACACGAGAGTCGCGTGAAGAAGTGCCAAAGAAGAATCTCTTCAGCGGGTAAGAAGGACATTTCATGAGGAAGGAAATGAAAGGATTTCATGGGAAAGTGGAGACAAGAAAAACTTGTCAAACGTAACAAGATAGATTGAAGTGGCGGGAAAAGAAATTGCAGGAAACGGCTCGAAAGAGAGGGGTGGAAGGACAGCGAGAGGAGGAAGGGAAAAGAAAGAAAGCGTCTGCGGCGAAATTCAATAAAGGAAGACAGGAAGAGAAATATTACGCGGGGAATGGAAAATGATGTCTCAAGAGAGACAGAAGCGAACCAACAACCTCAAGCGCGAAACGAAGGAAGAGCGGGAAAATATTCGAGAAGAAGCGACGTGCATGACGGAGAACCAGAATTTCCACCAAAAGGAGAACATCGTTAGATGTAACGCAACGTGGAAGAACGTGTGGTAATGAAAAAGAAAATTGAGAGTCCCTCAATGGATGAGAAAACGAATTTTGCGAAAGAACATATCGCAGAGAAAACTCAGAAGTCGAAAACATAAAATTCTTGAGAAAAATGGAAAGACAAATTTTAATTGTTTAATTACACCATTACTTTATTATGAAGTATATGTTAGCTAAAACTTACTTACATTTGCACTCAGCGTATCATTAAATGAAAATTTAACATGTTTTACTTATGACGTTTCACTACTTTAATACAGTTAGGCAAACACGCTAGAAAAGTTATATATTATACAGAATAAAGATGATTAAGAAAGTTTTAGCATGTGCACAGTAAACTTCACTAACTTTCCTTAAGATATTCTATTTTTTACTTGGTGAAGAAAATTCTAAGAGCTGTATAAAGTGAAGCTTTAGCATGTTGACTGCCATGTTATCCATATATTGGTGATAATTTTTAGATTGTTACAGTAACATTAACGTACTATACAATTATATATGGTATTAATAAAAAAAATTACAGTAGTAACTAACTAGATGAAGCAGTAAATTGTAAAAGAAATATAAAAATTAATTAAAAATCTCTTTTTTTGTTTTTCAAGTTGAAGTTACTATCAAAATGATGAAATTTGTAACTGATTTAGTAAAGCAATGAACGTGTCATTGGTATACTAGACAAATTTGAGATCTGGGCATGCAAGCTTTATATTGTGCCTCAAGTTTGCCTGGTGTACTAATAACATGTTTACAGTCCATCAAAAGTATATTAATTTATTCTTAAATTTAAGAAAGTAATATCTACAATTTATAAAATTCACTTTTAGTTATATTGGAACATAATATATTGTGATCACTGCAAGTTCACTGTGGAAAATAATCTATAGCAGCATAGAGAAAATTCACAATTTTTCACTTTGTTAATTTTTATAAGTTTTGCTAGTAACATGAATTAGTAAAAATTCTATGATCTCATATTAACAAGGATCTAACGTTCAATAAAAAAAAACTATAGGAACCCAGATCCACACACTTTTTGACAAAAATTCAATAAAAGTCTTTAAAAAATATCGTACTATTAGTGTTAAAAAAATACCAAAATCATTATTCAAATTTCTCTGATCCACATATAGATCAAGTATGAACATATCAAGTTTCTTTTGAACACAAAGAATAATGGCCTAACATACAGACAGCGAATAAAAAGTTTCTCTTTATATTACTTGCATCAGGAACCAAAGAAGAAGTAGAATAAGAGGAAAGACGAAATAAAAGAAGAAGAGGAAATGGAAACAGAAGGCTCACATTTTCGAAAGCAAAGTAGTTCCTAAGAAAAGGGCGAATTCCACAAGAAGTGCAGCGAAAGGAACAAGAAGGAAGCTATGTATGAAAGGAGAATTCGGGAAGCAAAGTAGACGGAGTTTTAACACAAAAAATACGAAAGGAAGAAAACGTGTATTCCATCATAATGACATCGCAGGACAGAGAGACCGGATGCGAGGTCTTATTATTGCGATTGCGTGCAAGCAAGACCGTTCTTGGGACAAAATCGCGAGCACTGCATCTGCCGGGGGCAGGAAGGGTTAAACGAAAGGGCTGCCCTTTGCACGCGTTGTTTTCTTCGCAGGGTTCTAACTGCGCAATTAAAAACCTCACGGTTAAGACTGGGAACGCTCGAGATTGAAACTCGTTCACACGCAAACTGCACGACTGCACCTATTCAATGCACGATGAACACCTTGACTATCTGAATGAATTCGTACACAACGCTTTAATAAATAGTTGTTCGTTTTCCATTTTCTTTTAGGTAATTGAATGATAACATTTTTTTTAGAAATGGGAAATTAGAAATTATTGTACGAATTTCGTGACTTTCTTTGTTACTGCTGTTAAATGTGACATGAACTTCCTTTAACGAACTCGTTTCCTCAATAATCTTTTATGCAGATATTTATGAGTTTCTATAGGTCAGTGAACAAATCTGAATAAACAGTACAAAACAAATTCAAGAAAATAGAGGGATAATATATATGATATCGTAAGAGAAAATGGTAGTCAAATGAAACTAACAAATTAGTTTTAGAATTTTCGAATTTTTGAGAAGCCAGCTTTTCTTATGTAAAATGTTTCTTTTTTCATTAGAAACTGATTGTCTATTGTACCAGCTTAGGTGTAATTATTTTTTCCTGCTTATTATATGAGCTAACAATTAATAGAATTTTCGTCTAGACTATGTTTTCCTAATTTAATAGATAGCATTACCTTAAAACAGGTAAAAAAGTTTGAAACTTGAATAATTTATGTGTAAGCTAGATACTAATAAAAGATCCCCAACTACACTGAAAATAATAAACACAATAGCAACTCTTGTATAAATAATAATATGTCAACAAATATATATAATTTTGCAAGACAAGGTTTCAAACAAAATAGTTTCAATTTTCATTTCTTGTAGCTTCACAACTTTTTATATGACTGTAAATGGATTTATAAAATATCCATAAATATCCACAATAAAAATTTAACTCTTCTACCTTAAGTAGTTTCTCCAAAAACTATAGTTACCTAAAGAAATGAGAAAATAAAACTATAGGGATTAGGGACTACAGGGATTATAGGCTGCCTATCGTTTTTCTTGATATTCATATGAATCAGTCGACTACAGAGTCAGTAGAGTAGGCTGGTCTGGCTTCAATTTGGGGCATACGGCCTACTCGAGCCGAGTTCCGACGCACGTGCCGAAATCTTGTTAATACCATTCTGCAAAGTCGAGACAGGCCAAGGTCAGAGCCCGGCGTTTCCTGAACGGCCTCAGATAGTGATTTATAACCAAAAAGAAGCCGACCTGCTGGCAATTTTTTTAAATAGCCTGCTCCGAAATTTCACTCGAGCGATCGTTTCGCCTCTGACGTACGTTAGCTGAACGATCTCGATATTCCATCCGCTAATTTAAAGAGTATCAATGGAAAGATCGATGCTTTCAATTCGCACATATAATATATATTTCAAGAGTGTACAGTATATGTTATTAACGCATGACTCATATTTTTGGTCGGAAGTTTGTTTTATAAGCATAATTTCTGATGTTTATCATTATATTGTAGATTTTTATGCAAATTCATATGTGTTTTTGTAAACATAGCTGGAATAATGGAAGCTACAGAGAGATTTATTTTATGCTTCAAATAATATAATGTATGCTCTGTACATTTTGTATGTTTTTGTGTATTATGGGCAGGTTATACCTTATTGAGAATTTAAATCTCTCGTAAATAGAGGAATGCCTGCAGTGTATTTATAATAAAATAAAATAATGTTGAAAATAATTGAAAGAACTACATGATACCTAAAAATAGCTTCTACATATTTATATTACTGAAGATACCTTTATAGAATTAATACCATAACAACATTATCACTGATAATACTGCAAATAAAATAGGCTATAAACAACCAATTGTGCTTTCATAATCCTACTATATGCTACTTGAATTTATATGAACGCTATGAAACTTCATATAGCAAAAATCACCAATCATCTTCAAGAGAACTAAAATTAGCCTCTGCGTCTCCGAGAAAAAAATAAAAAGCTTTAATTACTCAAAAATCATGCACGCTGATACACAACCGAGCGATCATCAGTAGTAACTTATTTACGACGTCTAAGAAAATTCTTGAAGTGCAAAATATCTCGTGGGATTTAGTAATGTCCAATCTCACAGTGGAATGAACTGAACAGAACATAAATGTTTCTCGGATAACAGGGTGGCCTGGTCTCGAACACGGACATTTTTCGCTAGATCGTTCATTTTCCCGACGTCATCGTGCCGGAAAAATCAGGATAGGACAGCTGTGACCGTGACTGAATGGAGTGACGACACGGCTGGATCAATAAGAGTAAAAGACTAGAGGGCATAATGCCGCGCAGCTGGCGATCGAAAGAAAGGAAAGTTCGCAGCCGTAAAAGCGTGCCCGTGCACTAAGCTTGTGACCCTACCTGCTGAACCCATTTCCACGTCTGCTCGAGCACTGTCGCGTATGCTTTCAGCTGTAGTACACAACCCCTGGCCATGGAATTAGAGCCACGTCTAAAATGTTACTTCTCTAACTACTTCTGTCATAAATGGTAAACCGCCTGAGCAAATGATTGCTAAATATGTGGATGATGAGTGTATAACAAGGAATTTATTATTATCTGCCTTTGGAGTATTTAACCCTTATTGATCGTCAATTAATGTAAGAATAGCTTTTGAGTTCTATGAATGTGCCGATCTATCAATTGCTTCAGCCTTATTGTAATGTTTAAATGAATTAGTCTTAATTAATCGCAGGCTCTTTTATTAGGTTTACTATTATTCTGTGATATGAGAATAAAAGCAGAATTTGTATTGTATTGTTTAGTTGTCATCGATAGGTTTGAAATATAATTTAACAGTAGTCTGATAATAATAAAGAACTGTAGAAGGTACTGGTAATAATAGAATTTACCACGAAACGGGTTCTTCATGTTTAAAGCTGGGATCTATAAGTGAAACAATAGATAATAGAAGGCCTCTTTCTTATACCATGTAGAAGAATTTTTTAACAAAATTCGGTTTTTAAGAATATCTCAACCTGTCCTTGCTCTTTGAATGGCAAAGAAAAAGCAAGGTATAGATTCCTTGCTAAATTGCAGCATCGAGTAAAAGTGTCGCCTAATATAAACACGTGATCCTACAAGAAACTAAAACCCTTTTTTATCAATATTTCTGTCACATTACTTGTCCTAATATCCCTCATATGTTCCTCTTACTGCTTGATTAATTTTACAACTTCAATATTTCTGAACCAATATAAACAACTCTCCTCTACAATAACACAGTTCGACAGTTTTCCCCAAACAATATCACACGACGCTGAAATCTCATTTCCAATTTAATATAGACTACAATCCTTTTTCCCTAAACTATCCCATTGTTTCCCTAGGACTTCCAGGAACAGTTCCCCGATTCAACGATTCTCGCAGCAATTTCGCTCCCAGTTCGAAGCCATCGCTGGAAGCGCGCGATGGAATTCTCTCCCACCGAAAGTCGACTCGGCCTCGAGAAGAATCGAATCGTTTTCTTCTTGTTGCGTCGGCGGCGTCGGCGGCGTCGGCATTCCAAAGACCGACCGCGCGAATGCAAGCGAGCGGTGGTCGCCCGTTCACCATTGGTCACCTATCGAACTCGCTCTCTCGATCGCTCTCTCACTTCGCCGCTGCCTCGCGTTCCTTTATGATCCTGCGTGCCATCGATGGTCCACCCACTCCTCTCCCTCCGCGGCGAGGGGCGACTCGAAACTCTATTGTTTTCGCCCAGCACCGACCGACTGACGATTATCATGTACAGAGCCATCCCTAAAACCCAATGGACCGCGAGGGGATGTCGATTGCGCTCGATGACGCTCGATCGCGACGCGGTTCGCTTTTCGTCGCGGGACTCGGTCCATGTACTGCTGTGAATTTGATTAACTCGAAGAACTTGGTCGTTCCACGACTCTCGCGAGGGGAGGGTGGATGCTGGTTGAATTCTGGTCAGATTTATAACGAATCGTTGCTCTATATGGGAAGTATGCATTGCATGGACCGAGTGTCTCGAGTGAAGGGTTCGGTGCTTGCGATGGAAGCATTGAAATTTGTTTGTTGAGTGCTGTGGAGGAGAATATAGAGTGTTCCTAAAGCTGGTGGCATTAGAGGAAAGAGTGGAATTCTATATAAACAAATTAGTCGAGAATGTAAAATATAGTTTTTTCATTTGTTTCTAAAAGATTAACTTTGAATTTTAACAGAGAAGAAGACTAATTTATTGTAGAGATAGTTAACCCTTTCTTGTCCACTGGTTTTAGACTGAAACAATATTTTCATAGCTTGTTATCAAATTCGATTAAACAGAATTTGTCCTGTGTTTATTCATTTTCATATCCTGAGGCACGAAAGGTTAATAGTTAGGCTATGAGTGTCCCCTTATTCCATATACCCTTTAAGTACCCAAAACTGATTTCTAATACACTTGTTCATTTGTATTCAATACAAAGTAAATTTTCTTGTAAATGCGGGCATGATATCTAACAATTTTATTCTACATTTTCGATTAACTTTTTCTTGTAAAATCGTCTCCTTTTTGCTTGTATCACCAATTCTGTGACAGCCTGTATAATTAGTTATTTAGTAAAGGTCCTAAAACGTCGAGTATCGGATGTTCAAGACACGTCAAGAAGAAATCGGGTCGAGTCGGGTTAGGTCAGGATTCCGAGAATATCAAGAACCCGAATCATGTTTCGGGACAACTGATTTGAAATTAGAATATATCATTCAGTTAGTGCATTATTTCTGTTCTGTGTTATATCTTCTACAAATTTATAATATTAAGGATACGAAAACATCTCTAAAGACAAAAACCCAAGATAATGGACATATTCAAAAGGACCGCTTTGAAATGTGAGTCGAGTTTTTTTTACATTGCCAGACATCTCGACCTTCTAGAACTATCAAGATACTTTTGGGAACCCAAATCGATTCAGAGGAAAATTCTCGACCTGATATTTTCGACTTCTCGCACATCTCTATTAATTAGTACTGAGCGTTTCGATGTGCTATAGACGTTTAGGGAATATGGTTAATGACTATGGTTGAAGGATTTCTGCACGCAAAGTATGCTAACAGCTCAAAATTTAGAAACCTTAAGAGTTACAGACAAATGTTTTCCTTTTTAGAGAATTAACAGTGATTTTGTAGAACAATAGAACTTCTAGTAATTCAGCTATCTGAATATTTTAGGTAGATCTCGCTAGTTTTAATGGATTTTAAAATTCATGTTGAATTATGCCTATAATAATTTCATAAGCTGAGGAGCTTACAATATTTACACCTACAAAACGCCTCGTAGATAGTAAAATTGTACATAGAACAGATTTTCCTTGAATCTTGTCCAAAATTCTAATGAACCACTAGGACAGCCCATTTCAAATACACGCAGTCTCTTCCTCAAACCACTTAACTCACCAACCGATTCGTCCAATGTTGTTTCGCTCCACTCCATTGCATCGCGAACCTTGTAAACTCGATTTAAATCGCAACACGGGTCAACAGGGAAGAGTTAAAATCTATTCAACGAATTCACCCGCGCTCCCAAGCATGCACGTTCTCCTCCAACAATTCTGTCTTCGCGGAAATAATCTCGACTTGGTCCGCCAGTTACTCTTCCCTAAATATCTCCCAAAAGACACATTTAGAGAATTTGTGGGAAATGCACAAGAACGCAGGGATGCTTACACTATACTTTGAGCCATGTCAGTTTCGTCTTTCAAAGACACAATGTTGACCGCGAAAATGGCTGGCAGCCAAAGCGCCAGGATTAACGAGCGACCGCCTCAGATTCTTACTGTCACGTTGCAATTACCTTGACAGACGGTGTACAAACGCGTTTTCAGCCAGACCCGCGAAAATTAGCATTTTCTTGGACCGTTTGCAACACGGCACCGCGACGCGCAGTTTTAGCCCTGACGTCTACAGGGCTTCGCAGTGCGCCTCCGCAAGAGCCTCCCTTAATTTCTCCGTAATGTGAGGATTCGCAATTAGCCGTAAATTTTCAGACCGTGATGTATCGCTCTGAGAAAATACCTTGTACTTTTACGGTCGGTATAAATAAAAAGACGAAATGGAGGAGTCGGGTTTATGAGTTTAGCCCAATTTAGCTTTATGGGTTTATCCCAATATTTCTCGTAACCTGCACCCAGTGCTTCTTCACTGACGAGTACTCCCTGCTTGAGTAGGAAGCAGTTGATCGTGACGCTTCGGATGAACGCATGAGAGGGACTTCTTCACTCTTAAAGAACGAACCATTTGCACTTGTAGTACTATGTAAATGGAAATTTGAATTACTTTGTTACAAGGCTCGTGTTTTATGAGGAAAATGGCGCGAACGCTCTTACATCCAGAATGTACTAGTTATCAGCAACTGTAGATAACTCTCGTTTTTTAATGTGGATTTAGTCAAACCGAATTTGTTAACCTTATTTTTGGACGCATGTGACCAATGATTTATGAGGTATTAATATTTATAATGTTCAAAGTTCTTCCTTAAAGTTTTGAAAATATGAAATTGTAGACATTTAAAAATTTAGGATTTGGAGATTTTGAAAAATCCTTTTCCAGTTTCCATCCTTCTCAGTTTACTGCAAAGTACCCTGAAGAATTCCAAAAAATGAAGAAAACCCCCAACCAATATTTAACCCTTACTGGTCGTTAATTAATGTAAGGAATAGCTAGCTATTGAGTTCTATGAATGTATCGATCTATCAATTGCTTCAACCTTATTGTAGTGTTTAAATGAATTAGAATGGAAGAATAGTAGGAGCTTTAGTAACTAGGTCTCAATTATTCTCAGGCTCTTTTCTTAGGATTACCATTATTCTGTGATATGACAACAATAGAATTTATATTCTACAGTTCAGCTGTTATCGATAGAAATTTCAACTATAATTTATAATTATATTTATGTATTCATAATCAGCAACTGTATGTAACTCTCATTTTTTTAATGAGAAACTAGTCAAGCCGAATTTGTCAACCCCACCTTTGGGTGCATATGACCAATAGTTCATGAGCCATTAATACTTAAAGTGTTCAGAATTCTTACCTTCCTGAAAATTCGAAGATACAAAATTGTAGACATTTAAAAATTTAGAATTAGAAGAATTTGAACAATTTTCCAGTTTCCATTTTTCCCAATTTACTACAAAGTACCCTGAAGAATTCCAAATAATGAAGAAGACCCCCAACCAAGAGCCATCACATGAAGACGACTCTCTTATCGGCTGTCCGTATCGCAGAAGTGGTAACGTAACGTCCCCTTGAAACGGCCGATCAGCTAACGATATATTCGACGTTAATTAACAGCTTGTTTCACGGTTCCGTTAGGGTTTCCGTATTTTTTCGTCAGTCGTGGGGGAACGCAGCGAGGGGATAATTAAAATTCCCGATGATGAGGTAACGAGAAGGCGAAATCGACCTTTCTGGCGGCAGGACGAGAAAAGAAACACGCCGCCGTGGTTTTAGAAGCCTTCCAGGAAGCGAGGTCTTTTGTAGTCGCTGTGTATGCTAAACGGGTTTACCTGCGGAAAAGGTGAAACGAGAGATGCCAGAAATGCGAGCCAAACGACCGTTACGGGGTTCCTTGCTGGACCCCTTTACACGCGACACCGCTGGCTCACGACTCCCATGCTGGATGTTCACAGGTTCGCACGACGGATCACCGGTGTCTGTTACATCGAAGTCAGACACTTTTCACTTTCCTCTTTTATATGGAACTCTTTCACGCTTTGAATTGAGGACTTGGGTAAGATGGTGCGCCAAGGCTTCTTTAACCTCTACCTGAGGGTGTTTCTACGGATGGAGTGCTTTGTTATTTTATGCAGAGTGTCACAGATCTGGCGACGCAAGTGAAAGAGCGGTGATTTTATTTGAAAAGGTAAGTCGAAGGTGGGGTATGAAGTTTTTTTGGCTCTGAAGGAGTCAACTTTGAATTCTTGAGGACTATGAGTGCACCAAATTCGGACTTTGTGCAGTTCAGTGGTGCACTGTAGTGGGACACCTGTGATTTACAGTAGATACAGTCAGTGGTCAGACTACTGCGTGCTTCTATTATCCTGTGGAACCCTTTGTGGCTGAAATTGTATCTTTGTAGACTTTTATTTGGCTCAGATTCAAACTCAATTTGATTGCAAATTAAATGCTATATTAAATATTTATGTATTTAAAAGTTTATATTTATCCTATATTTTTGACCTTTTTCTTCAGATGGAATCACAAACTTTAGAATAACTTATAAATTATTTTCTAAATTCCAGTTTCTTTGTATCTCTCCTGCATTTTGAAGCAATCGTTTGGAAGATAAAAATACAAATCTCTGAACATTTCTCATCATTTTCTTTCCCTAAGAAAGGTTTAAATTAACATATTCCATATTTAATAAGTAGAATTTTTTGGTCATTAGAACTTGCAAAATGATGCAGATATTAATATGCTAATCTGAAATCCTTTGTTTTAATCTTCAATTTTAAAACTTGAGTCATTTCGACACACTCAACAATATTTCAATAGTACCTAATGCATTTTTCTAAACCTAGGCATTCTTTTTTATCCCCCTGTGAAACCTAATATCATAATATAAATTTATTAATAAACTCAGATTCCATATTTCTGGAGAATACTTTACCTCAAACCCTTTGCAAGCTTTCCTTTTAATCAAAGCAGAGCTGTTTTTTAGAACATTCCTTTTACTGTCACCAACTGGCTTACAAAGCAACAGAAGGGTCAGACGCAGTATAGAAAAGTACAATCTTTTGATTGATATGCAATCTTGCCGCGTGGCTAACGCAAGCGTTTTGCACGGTCTATTAAAGCGAACGAGAATTGCAAATTACCTGCATTTGTTCGTCTGTCATGGCACGTTGCGGTCGAGCGTCCCGGCGCCAAATGTCGCCGCGGATGGGGCTCGACTCTCGGCGAGCCAAGCGTCGACCGGAAGCGCAAAATTGCGTTCCTCGATCTGGGACCTCTATAACCGCTTTTTCCAACGATTTCCTTTCGTTTTTTTCCGAACTATTCCAACGACAATGGAAGTTACAAGGCTGATCTTTTTATCTGAATATTTGTTTTTCTGCTTTCACTATCTTTCAGTACCACATTCAATTTTTATGCACTTCCCTTTCAGACGTGATGGAAGCTTCTTTGAATTGTACAAACTGTTACACAGTGAAATTTTCTTTTTATACGTAAGTAGGTATTCTTGTTCTGGATTATCAGAAACATTAGAGTATGAATAATAGTAGATTAGAAATTATTAATGATTTTTACAATTTAGAAAGGAAGTTAGATGCGTTGAGTAATATTTTAAATTATATTTAGAGTCATTGGTACTATTATCAGAGATTTCCCCATTCTAGTAGCTGTAGTATTAGTTTAATTTCAAAATTTTCTCAGTTTATAGGAAGTTCAAAAAATGTCATACGTACACATTTTACTTCATACATATTATCTGGTCAAACGATACTGTTACATTCGATAATATTTTCATACTATTACAGTAATATTACATAAATGAAACAGAGAACAATCCATAATAGTAATTCTTCACAAAAACCATATACATTTACTACGCACACTTTCTTCCTTCATCTACCTCATTTCCCGTCCTCACACTCGGCCCATCTCCAACTTCTTTAATCTTAATAGAGAAAATAAAATATCTCCAAAATTGAAACAGCCATCCTTATCTTTGACGAATAAATTCGTGATTCATTATACGAGTATTTTTCTAAGCCTCAAAGACGAGTAACTGTTCTCGGCAGAAATCATCGACTGCACTCAGTCAGTATTAGACCCTGGGTGAGAATGACGGGAGGTCTAACTAATCTAATCGCGCAGCAGAACCGTTTCAGCGGGGAATGGCGACGAGAATAAATGATAGCCCATTCCCACGGTTACCGTATTAAGAACACGTATAGCCGCTCATACGATTCGAGCAACTTCGCTGGCGTATTTGGAGGACTTGGCATGAAAACGTCGAAAAGAAAAATAACTTTAAGCACGTTCCGCTGGGTTGGGAGAAGCTGGACACCTTGCCAAGGCACGAAGCTGTACATTGCGACCGCGGAAGGAGCAGAGGAAGGAAGCGGGATTAAACTACGCCGTGCTAAACCGTTCAACTCGCCGACTGATTGCGACACGTTAGGAGGAAAGGAGAGGCGACTGCATGGAGAATTCAAGAAATTGAAATCGACGAAATAAGAAGGCATTCCTTGCGGCGACAGTACAGGCTCGCTCAAAATTGAAGGTCTGAGATGGGAGGAAATTTGGAAATAGGAATGATGGAAGATGTCGATGAAAATACCATTTTCAAATTTGAGAGCTAGGCTGACTCAAGTTGATTTTTTTTTTCAAAATTAAATTTTATGCAGCATCTTATTACTTTCTCTTAATTTTATTAGAGTAATAGAAATTTGTTTGAGTTTTGTTACAAATTAATAAGATTTAGGGGAAGGTGGGATGAAACTATACGCGTAATTTTCTAATCCTATAAGTTCTTAATTTATAAATCTAATTGTAAAATTCAAAATTTACCTATTAGAGGCATTCCTAATTAACATGAAATAATAATAATATAATTGAAAAGTTCAAACATACTATTTATTTTAATAACAAAAGAGAATGTCTACCTTTCCTGGTTTTGCCCCATACGGGTGGATAAAATCGTATATGTTATACAACGTTGCCCTTGATCTTAACTAATAATGGAGAAGCTAATTTGATACATTGTTCCCAATAATAATATAAACAATTTCAAATATTATGTTAGACAGTGGGTGATAGCATTTGTTTCTCTGCTCTCCTGAAAAATAATAAAAAGAGCTTGTGTTGGGTTGGCTCACAGAACCAGTTTTACTGAGAAGCAATCTATCATGGACCAATTGTCTAAAACGTCATAAGTTGCTGCTGTTTCTGTAACTTTCTTAACCTTCTTGCATGGTTCAATTAATTAAATGCTAACATAATCGAGTAATGTGAGTACAATCGAATTAATTCCTGTCATATAAAACAGTGTAAATTGTATTTTCTTATGACAATATGTATCTTGTATACTTTAAATTTAAATGTACATTGGATTTTTATTAAGATGAACATTGATGTTTAAAATTAAGATTCAGGAAATTGAAATTCAAATTAAATTTAAGGTTCAATATTTTGAATTTAATTTTATTTACTTGTATTCAAAATGTTTCAAAATACCATTTGTGTAATAAACCAGTTTCATATTTAAAAAAAAATTCAACATTTTATCACAGAAATACTTCCATTCTAAACACTCTGCAATGTAATTCTGAATAAAGACTAAACACAATCTTCAACACCAAAAAATCGCTAAATCTTTAAAAAAAGGAAGATCAATTTCCATCACATGGATAAACATACCAAAAACCAACGACTTTAACACAAGTCTCAATTTTCTATACATCAACACAATTACTCATTTCTTACATAACACTCGTGCTTCAACCAAAAAATCAAAATTCCATATTTCACCTCCCATTTTCGACTCGCCAATTTTCCCACAAGAGTTCGATAAGAGAAAGAACCCGAGTCGCTCCGCGAGTAAACAAAAAAACGCGAGTGACAAAGAGAACCGCAGAGGAGCCAAAAGAGAAGACAGTGACGAGGCCACGAGAGAATGGAAGAGATGCTGAGAGAGGAAAGGAACGGAAGGAAGGGAACGAAAGGCCGTCGCGGGCAGGCAGGTCGTGGGGGGGAACGTTATGCAACTGCATTCTGAGCGTGGCGTACTCTCGTACGTGCACTCGAGGACATTACTCCCAGCGCGGCGGGCCGAAGCCGCCTCCGAGCGTCGGCCACGGGGCCAATCCAAAAAGACGGGGAAACTGCGACGATGGCCAAAACGTCTTGTCAACCGGCGCGCACACGGCCCCCCCCCTCGGAATCGACTGGTTCGATGCACTTTTGACCGCCACCCTCGAGCCCGCCCGATTATCCGCGACGCAATCTAAACTCGACAGCGACTTTTAACGCTCTGGACCGTCTACCGTCTGGCGCCGTTTAAATGTTCGCCGAATGGCATTACCGAGAGACACTGTTGGGATCGTTCAACGAGCTCTTTAGAGTTTTTATGAATGAACCCCGATCGCCTGCGTCGAGCGCGGATACGCGGCTCTTTTGTTAACGAGCGATAACTCATTTTAAGGGATATAGCTCGTTGCCCTCAGAACTCGCGGAGAAGTATTTTCTGGGGATTGAAACGGAGATTGAAATTGTGGGGTCTGAAAGATGGTTATGATCAACAGCGACTGTCTGACTTCTGGGTAGTTTAGTAGCGAGGGAGGTATTGGATATTGGGGATTTAAGATCGCTAGATTTTACGACACCAGAATTTTATTAATCTAGAATTTTAGAAGAAAGAGTGTATTAAAAGAGAAGTGCTGTACATGAATTACTGATTCGTTCATTTTTAACGGTGAAACAAAATTGAGTTGAATTTCGTGGAATAATAAATTCTGTTTTTTATTACTGAGAGTTTTTTATAGGTAGAAATAGCGACCATTTTAAAATGTAATTGCATTTTTGCAAGTTTTCAAGTTATTCTTGAATCGTGGTTTCCTTCGTACTTACTCCATACTTTTGTAGAAACTGTTTTATAGAGCATTAAGCAACCTATATTTAAACTATAATTTGTTCTCGTTTATATTTATAAAGTATACAGACAAAATTCGACCTGAAAAATTTAGGACACTGTATTGATCAAAACTAGCGATTGAAATAGATTTCACATTATGAGAAAATGTGTACTGAAGAACAAATCTGTGTTATCTACTCAAATACTACATTGGAACTTCAAAAATTCTAGAAATGCATGGATATTTCCACGTACCATAATACTGAAAATCTTCAGATGTGTTTTGTGAGGCTATTTTTTGTTATGCTACAATTAAATCAAATGGTGCTCATAAATGTAGGTACTGATTTTTTACTTTTAAATGTTTATTGATCCTGCATTGATTTCCTTCTAGAAATACTTTCTCTAAATATTAGTATCTTAATATTTATTACTATATTTATTGAAATATTTAGTATATTAGTTTCAACACACTATGTGAAAGTAAATTACTTTTCCTTGTCGTCATTTTGCTCCACATATTTTACTTATGTAAAAGTTAAATTTCAACAAAATTGAGAAATAATTTATCCCCAATGTTCCACAAAAATTACAAGTGAAAATTATAATTATGATAAATTTGGAGATTACAAATCTAATACGTTTCGAGAAGCATCTTTTCTTCTAGCGCGTCAGTGCATCGCGATCACACACGGAATCGTGCTGTCCGCTGGCTGGTTGTCTTAGAGGGCTCATTAACATAAATACATAACATTCACGTAACAAGTTGCCGCGGTTCAGCATACCCCGCGAGCTAGCAGCCATTAAACCGCGAGAGAGTTTGCTCGCTATAAAATGCAGTCGAGTTGGAATGCGCGTGGGAATGCCAGTGCTGGAGAAGGAGACAGTGAAAAGAGAGAAACGGTACGTATACCAATCGATCACGATTGATTGTTTCTATTATTTAGAAATCCGCGAAACCGTGTCTTTTACCTGCTTGCGTGCAATGAGCTTCGTGTAAAGACTGAACGCTATTCTAATTTAAAACAACTTCGAACAGTTCAAATACTAAGACCAATTTCATTTTAAATGTTTAATCTTCACGTGGCCATGATTTTTCATGAAATTTCACACAGCTTACTCTTGAATATAAGGTAAGTGCAGAATAACAGTGCTATATATCGCTTTATTATTCATGAATCATGCGAAAAATGTAGGCAAAATATTCATTTTCTTATTTTGAATAATATTTTTAATAACAGTGTTTACTGGTTATGCTTTCATTATACTAGTTTTTTAATATTGTATTAATTTAACACCAAGGGACAAATCCAGTTGAAAATATGGAGGATGAAAATTAATATTAAAGTAAAATTTTGAATGAAAAATAGAAGATTAAAGGTTTAAAAATACTTTAAATCTTGAGCACTGTTCTTATTAGGCGCACTTTTGAGCAATAAAAATATTTAACGCAAAAATACTTTACAATGAATCAACATTACTTCGATGGTTTTAAATTTATATTAAATTTCGAATGAAAGTATTAAAAGATGGTTCGGAAAAAGGCAATAGATGGAGGATAAAAAAGACGTGCTTCTTAAAAAAAATAAAAATAGTTGAGGTGCAAAGAAACGGGGAACGTGAAAATTCCATTAGGTTCGATTGCATCTAGAAATATAAAATTCCATCGTCGAAGAGCAATAGGTTCGAATATGGGGTGAAAGGACCGTGGCGAAACTGAAGAGACTGAAAAATATAACAATATCGGTTTAACGTGAATTGATTCATTCTCCCGTGAAGAACGCGATACCGTCCTGCTCTTTGAGATCGGTAAATCGAATATGAGCGACACTGCTCGTCTTATAAATTTTAGGGTCCCTGTCCCTCTATCTTCTTCCTCTGTTTCACTCCGTTTCTTGTATGTATTGGAAATTGTCCGACACTTTCTTTACACAAAATAAAAAAATAACACTGAGTAATAAAAGGTCTAAAATAAACTAAAACCAATAGTTATTAATAAATAATCATTTCTCGTAGAATTATTTCTATCTTACTAATCTGTAATATTTAAAATAACGTCCTACTCGCGACCATGCTCCATGATGCATCATCTAACAATAAACAAATCAACTTTAATATTACCTATAATTGCCTTTTATAGCATTAAAATATGAACCAGGTATCGATATCCTCGAAAGGTGTTAATTATTATCGTGGAAGCATTAAACTCGTATCAATACTTTTATACAAATGTCAATAAGGTACCAATTCTTTTCGATACTCACGATAGGTGTCGATACTGAGCCAAAATTTATAAACTGGTATCGATAAAATCGATACTGGTATCGGTCCCAACACCAGAAAGAGCAAATCTAGAAGGAAGAATTCGCCACAAGAGCGACAGACGAGGAAATTAAAAGAGAAAACAGTAGGGGCAGATGTACACCTGACACAGTCTAATCCAGCGGCGAGTGCAGTGGGACAGCAGTATTCCCAGGAGAGTCAACGCTGATAGCGACGACCATGCAATTACCGGCTTCAGCCGGAGCCATGGAAAAGCCGGTAATTAGTTAACGTGCTCCAGATTCGATGTTTGAGGAGATAAGCTGACAGCCTGACCGCGGCTGCATGCGATTCATGGGGGTCGGTTCACGGCCACGGTCAAGGTTACCCAATGAATTCCACGTTTCGCTTGTAGACCATCTGCCCTCGTACGATCATCGATCGTACTTCTGCAAATTGTAGCTTTCGATAAAAGGGACGGGGCAAAGTACTTTAACAAATGTCGAGTACCGAGTAAAAGGCATCCTTTACCTTTCTGGTGAAAGATATGCTCTGTTCATGAAGAATATTCCCAGATTTTAATAGCCAATCGTATAGTTATTTTATTTGTGAAAATAATTAACGCAATATTTAAACTTTGTTTAAAAATGACATTAGTTCCATCATTATTTTAACATTCTTTAAAGACTACCTTAATTTTAATCGCCATCTGCACACTCATTTAGTTTTCTTTTATCATAAGTAATTGTTGCGACATTTCAAAGGAGAACTTGCTTCTGTAGTTATCTTTTTCAGATACTGACAATTGTTGGTTCCTTGGGATTCATGGAATAGTCCTATATCCAATGTCAATTAAGGAAACGCTAATTGATAGACTTCACGTTTGTCGCTGAGACCACTAAGGATGCATCAACTAATGTCTGTAGAGAAAAGAAACTAGTAGAAACGTTAAAGAAAAATGAACCACGAGATAAACCTGAAAAGTGAAAGCGGTCTGACGCGACTTGTCTCCGCGCATCCGATTTCCTGCGACCGATTTCATAGGCTTGATCGGGTGTCAACCGCGGGGGTCTCACGAGGACGGATACGAGGCAGACAAGTGTGTTTGACCTTTCCCTGGAAGTGATCGCTGTGAAATTTCACGCTGTCTCGGATTAAAGGCTGCCAGGACTTGTGCGGTTTGACGAATCGTGCCTTATCTGCGGTGAGAAAGGCACATGATCTCTTCTCTCATCTCGTGGCGATGACCAGGACGTTAGACTAGTCAGCGTCTCCTAAGTTTCTCGTATTTTCACGCAAGAAAATCGCTGCGACTTCGAAATCCAAGTGGACTGTCAAGTAGGCAGCGTTGGGATTGAATAAAAAGATGCATGTGTTTGAACTTTTTTTTTTGTATGTTCAATAGGGGAGCTGAGGTTGCTTGAAATGCCTGAGGGAATGGTTCACTTCGTTGAGGATGATATTGAGCATTTAATTTCAATTACTTGAGTATTTTCCTTTGATGTATTAATTAAGTCATATTTACCCTGGCTACTTTTCTGGTGTATTTAATTTGTGTATTTGAGAATAATTTTAGGGAAATTGTCCCATTTTATTTATTAGAAACATTATGCAAAACTTTAATACTTTTGGGACAATACAAAAATAAGTATCACTTTTATTTTTCAAAAATGAAAATATCACAAACGACGCAGTTAATTGGCATTTTCTTCAAGTAGAACATTTATTGCTGGCCATCGCAGTTTGCAAGACATAAAAAACTATTGTAGATTCATAATCTAAAAACTATTACTTACAGTATAGTGTACAATTTTCTTGATATCTTAATTATTTGATTTTTAGTAGACGATTAAAGTTAATTTTCCACAGTAAAAATCATTGCTTTTCCTTCAAAATACTGCTATCTCCATATTAATTAAAATTTTTACAAAATCGTATTCTAAATTTTAGATAATACTTTTTAGTTTCTGAATCAACAAATGTTTTTTATTTCACACGTTCCAGTTCTCGTCAACTGCGATAACCAGCAATTAATATTCTACCTGTAAAAATTATGGGAACAGCAAATAACTTCGCCATTCTGTACCATTTTCGCTTTCAAAAAATTAAAAAATGAAGTTGAAACTTACATTCACATTCTCCAAAAAGAACGATACTTTTCATTTAATAATTACCTTCCAAAAAGTTTCCAAACTTTACCTACTTTTTGACACGCCAGGGTGGTGTCCCCTCTCAAATGAATTCACGATACCTTCTCAACCATCTCAACAACGCCCACAACGTCCTATACACGGATAAACGTACGACAAAAGCGTTAATTAAGGGTAATCTGCGTTCCCCGCTGTCGACGTGGCGACCGTTTACAAGAGAGTAAAGTGTTGCCGCGCGAAACGCGAGGTTCGCGCAATATTATGCGTGGGAGGACCATGGGAACATCCGTGGGGAACGAGGAGCAGGCTCAGCTCCGTGGAAACGTCCCTGAGAGCAGCAGAACGCGTTGCACATCGCACAGTGTGATATTCTGATAATCTGGGGAGATTTACTTCTCAACGATCTTTTTTCTTTTTTTTTTTCTTTTTTTTTTTTGACCATGTATTTTATGTTAGTTACTTAGAATATTAATTTATAAGTATATTTTAATACGACTTAGTGATTTTGATAAACTTCAAATTTAAGAGTAAACCTAAAATAGAATATATAATAGATTTGTTAAACTAAATGTAATAGTATAACTGAATATATGTACATAGAAAATAAGTTGTTGAGAATTAAATACCCTAGATTATTGAAATATCGCATCGCTAATCACAGTGAAAAGCGGTATTAAAGATAGTAGAACTCAATTTAAAGATACAAACGGACTCTTAAGTTAGCAAATAGACGCAACTTTTTTTGATAAGACGATAATTTTGTTCGTTCCCTTCCGCTCCGATACGAAAACCTCTATAAATCGAAATAAAATTTACTTTGACTCGAATTATTTATCACATGTTTAGGTGCATTTTTTACTTCTGTAAATCAAATTTAAAATCACTAAACCTCTGCAAGTTGAAGTTTACTTCTATAAGTGAAACTTTGTAACTCGAACTTATAGCTATGTGTTCTAATTTGTCAAATAAATAAATACTGGAAAACTTAAGATGACACTTGCCGTGCCTCTGTCCCTCCATTCATGCACACACATACAAGCTGGTTGTTTATCATAAATCGTACACATAATTCCCATCCTCATCCTCAATTGTAAACTTCCCATCGTTGAGTAAATTCTGAATGAAATGAGCAAAATGAGTTCTAAGAGGAAACCTAAGACACTAACACCTTCTAAATTAAAATTGAATTTTTCTCTGTTTAAATTATTTCAATCATTAAATTATCAACTCTACTACAAACGCTCTGTAAATCGAGTTTTGATATGTTAAACTTCTTTTCCTTGAATACATCAATAAGTCAATATTTCCATCATCATCACTGATCGTCAGACACCAAACAAATTCCAAACATAAAAATGACAGATTCAGTACCATAATTACATCTACTAAATAAATCATACAAATAATTATCATGTCACACTACTTTATATTTTGCCCTATATTCGTTACATATTTTCTTCTTATTGACGTAAATATAAATCCTTAACATGTAGTAGCTATGGCCACGTTACGACCACCGACTACCATCACCCTCATAATTACCATGAAATTATCAATTCTAGTACAAACCCCCTGCAAGTAAAATGTTCGTATGCTAAACCTCTCTATTAACTCGAAGCTTTCACATCTCTTCCCTTGACATTCGAGTTATCGAGGCCCGCCTGTATCACACTCGGATTTTCATCGTGCAGGGCTTGCTCGTGTGCAAACGGGTCGCAGGAGAGAACCGGGGAAACTGGTCGTATTCGTCGTCGCGGAGTCGCGTTGCTCCGGGTGAATCGAGAGGAGGCCCGTGTGGTACCAAGCACGTGGCCGTTTATGGGAGACGCGGTGCCCATTGGATGGCAAGCCGACTGGACGTGTGGACGACCCTGACCTTGGCTGTCGGACAAGGACAGCGAGACGCGAGCATCGTGCAGGTTCGTTCACAACGGGACCACGGTTGCATCGATTCGATGCATCTTGGCGATTTTAGACGGCTTGACCTACATCATCGCGATACGCGCGATGGAGAGGACTTGACGCCGAGCAGAGGCCTGGAGTGAATTAACGAGGGGAGTGAACCGCCGGGAGGGTCATCGATTTGCCGCGAATTTTGCACACGTTTGCTGGGAGAGACGTATGCGTTATGCAGCTCTTAATTAGGCTTCGCGCGGTAATGGGGCTAGGGCAGGGAAGCTGATTGCCGCGCGGTTTTATGGAGCTGGCGTTCGTGGAAATGCGGCTGGTGGGCTGAAATGAGATTTCGAAAGATGAGGATCGTTTTTGTGTTGAAACGCTGGAAATTTGGGCGAGTTTTCTCTGATTTTAACGGGGGAGCAATATTCTTGAACTATTTGTTGAGGATGTCTATACAGGGTGGTTTGTGAGTAGCTGTAAGATCAAATTGGAACAAGCTTTATCTCTTTTTATGTGTAATTAGCAACAGTTGGTAAAAGGAAAAAGTTGCTACTTTCCTCTGAACCTGTTTTACGCAGAATAACGAGAATTCGTGCAAGCAAATATACGTATACATGCTTCTATTTTTAAAAATGGTGCAAGTATTGTATGCACTTGCTTCGTTGTACTTGCAAGAAGTTACGATTTGGATAATAAGTATAATCTTTTTTTGAGATGTTCATCTTTCTCTTACAGGGAAATGTTTCAGTTGCGTCAACTGTCTTATATAGCTAGCACCATTCCTATTTAAGAAGTCCTATATAACTTTGACAAATACTAAAATAATTGCGTAAAATTAAAGTTCAGACAACCTTTAGATTAATAACTTGTCATAACTAGACATAAGTTGCTAAATATTTGATACTGTTTTATAGAGAGCAAAAGACTATATCAATTAATACAGTACAAGTTTGTACTTTAACTCATCATTGTATTTTAACCCCTTATTTTCACGAGCTATTTTTTTATGTAACTTATGCCTGTATATACATTTCTCGCGCAAAAGCTAAGCTAAAATGAAAACATTCAAATTTCATTCAAATTTTCTTTTAGGACTGAATTAGAGTCCTAATTATCCTTATTATTATCTGAAATTATTATTATTGAATTTACTACCCTCATCCAGCTATCAGACAGTTATGTATCCACACAGCTTAAAAACAGAGAGAAATTGCTCTTTTTATTAGATATACAAATCAATTCGTTACCCTTAACCCATTACCTTGCGCTTTACTTTTATGCAAATGTACACATGTGCTCATTGAGGCCATTCAATATAGCAGTCCTCTGCGCATAATAGTAATGAATAAAAGTAACATTTCACAAACAAAAACTATTCAACTTTGCTAGAACAACTTGGTAAAATAATTATACAAATCCTGACGAAATTCATCAGTTTCACTGCAGGGATTAAACCAATCACATTTCCATTTCAATTTAAAGTCTTTTCCTCTCTTTCCCAATTTTGAAGATTTCATTTCAAAAATGGTAATAAAATTTTAGTTAATAACGATATCAATCAAAATTCCTCTAAATAAATATCGAATTCTTTTAAAATAGGTATCAAATTAATTTCTACACCTAGTAGACCCAAAACAACGCTTAAAATGAATCCAAAAACATACAGCATCCCCCATCACTTAACGTTGCCTCATGGATCCCTTTCTACTCATTTCAGAGTCACCCTTTGTCACATTCACTGAATTAGTCTCAAACTCCCCAAAAACTCTTTGATGGCCTCGCCACAAGACTTCGAAAACGAGAAATAATCAACCGGAAGCGTAGCGATAAGTACGCCAGAAAGAAGAGGGATGAAGAGGGGGTGGCGGTGGCGCGACACAAAGAACTGAACTTGATCCGAGGGACACGTTCTCTCAGGAACAAAAAGGTTTCGCCGTAGGTGCGTGTGAATCGAGCCTGAAGGTGCACACGCGCCAGGTTGTACGCGCCAGGTACAAAGCGCGAGAAGGCGCGAAAGAGGAGAAACGCGTCGGGTAGACGGTGGTACGCGACGGGGCATGGTTTGTTTGCATTCCGCGACCGTGAAGCGGTCGTCAGTCTTCCATGGAAATTATCGTCGCGCATGGGGCCACGTTGCCCTTCGCCCCCCTACCTCTTTGTTACTCGCGCCCCACCTCCCGCTATATCCTTCTCTGTTTGGCCTCGCACCTTGAAAGTCCGACGATCAGAAAATTGTGGAATACTTTAACGTAGGATGGTAGTGATGCATCGATAGATCGAAATCAGTGCTACAGGTGAGAATATTTCTTTAGAGTATATTCTATAGTTGAGAATGTTTATATACCTGAGCTAGACTAACCTAAGTCCATTTTTTTAAAAATTAAGCTGTTTACAGGATCTTATTGCTTTTTCTTTATTTTATCAGAATAAATAGGATATTTAGTTAAGTTACGTTATAAGTAAAGGATATTTAATTGTATAAACTACTTCAACTGTTGTGTGAAGAAATGGGTAATCGCATTTGTTTTTTGACTCTCCTGAAAAGTAAGGAAAAAGGACTTGGGTCACGTTGGCTCTCACGTATAGATTTCTTATTGATACAAAAGAAAACAGTAATAAAAAGAAAGATGGTATTATTGTAGTAGTAGAAGAGGATAAAATAAGTAATATAAGAATAGGAATACAGAAAATATTCTGGGTTTTCAATAACAAGTATTAAAAATTTTAAGAGATGGTTCTACAATATTCTACATGGGAAAATAAGATGAAAGTTAAGAATGAAAAAAATATGTTTGAGACTTCGTTTCAGAATTATTGGTTGTTGGCGAAACGTCTAGAATACGCGTGATATGTCTGACGTGGGACTTATTCTACTGACTTCTGTGTCTGGCCTGACTAGAGTGGCTAGTGCACATCAGCAGTAGAATAAATTTCAAATCAGACACATTTCACGCATGCTTAGGCGTATCCTCAGCAACAATTAATATGTAACTCTGAAATAAGGACTTAAGCTAATCATTTTATACAATTGTAGCACAATTCTTGCTAATCACTTCTTACAACTAACTTCCTTTAAAGAAAACTGAAATCTACTTACAAAACAACAAAGTGTTAATTTTTGTATCTAATACATTTTACTATCAATATTCCATCTTTAAATTACCTCAATAAAAACCTTCTCAATTCTTCCATATACTATATTCTACTCTCTACGACTTCGAAATAAAGTATTATCTCGAAACAACTTTATATACTCGTACTTTCTTGGAACTACATATTTTTCGACTTCACTTGATCCTAATTTACGAGGAGACAAATTCAACGTTCTATAAGCGCCTGGCTGGTTCTAAATCGTGACAGAAGTCTGCAGAAACCTGACAGAAAACAAACAGTCTACAGAAGAAAGCCAATAAACTCTGCAACTTTAACATCGAAAATGCCAAGTGACCACTAGGTCCCTCGTATAGTTACCAGATAGGTTTAAATAATTCACAGTTTTCGACTAATCCTTTAGCATGGAACGCTAACGACAAGACTTCAAATGACAGGTTTAACGGTCGCTGGCACTGACTGGTTCAAGCCGAGACTCCAAGACCCACCGTCTCTGTCCTATGTATGCACGTTGCACGCGCGCGCCGCATTAACTATGCGATCGAACTCGCTCTGCATATTTTGTCATTCGCGTGTGATCGCGTACCCGCGCATGTGAGCGTTTCATTGAATCTCTCCAGCGAATAATGAAGTTTTAGTTCAAGCGTCGGCGAATGTCCTTTCTATGACAACAAAGGGGAGGAGAGGTATTAGCATCTCGCGCACGCTCACGAGGATGGAACCCACTCAAATAGTACTTTCAATCACGTACACAGCAAACAGGAATTATTGAACGCTGCAAGACTTTATTTAAATAGAAATATATATATGCAATGTCAAGACCAATAGTACGTTGACCTCTACTGTGCTCGGGGTCTGACGTCTTTTGAGAGAAATACGAGTTTTATTTTTCAATATGCTCTCGTTTGATGTATGTTTACTCCCTTCTGATGAATTTTGTGAGGATGAAATAGGTAAGATGATAAATTCCATGATTCACGTATAATATTACGAAAGTATTAGGTGATCTGTGTGTTCAATAGGTATTATATTCTGAATGAGAATTCTAATTCATCCTGAATTTCAGAATTTTGTAACTGCAATTTTTTTTATTGTTTGTCTTTTGAATTTTTATTTTACATGGAGATTAGCTAGTATTTAGTAGTAAACGAACACCCTCCCTTACCTTCAAGCACCCACCCTTAACCCTCAATGCACCAAGCAGGCCAAAGACACAAAGCTTAGGATAATTGCAGTTTTGAATTCTCGAGATTGAAACACTTGAGAAACTGAATTGCTTTATTTAAAGTGTTAAAAAATCCAACGTTTCTGAAATTCGAAAATTTGAGCATATGTTACTTAAAGTTCTTCAATAACACCACCTGTATCTATCAACAAATAGCTAAGTTAAACTCACTTTCTTTCAAGCACAAAGTGATTAAAAACAATCAAACACTTAAAAATCAAACTTCTCAGTGCTCCGATCATAAAATATTCCCAAAAAATCGAACAAAAAAAAAAAGAACATTCCGTATTCCATATCCAAAGCGAGGAATTTTGCTATTTCTTATCGTTGCATCGAAAAGCAATTCTTCCTTCCATCCGGCAGCGACGTTTCGCTCCGAGGCTTCCAATCGCGTTCGTTCACCAGATATCCACGCAGATTCTCGCGCGACGAGATTGAAGTCCACGGTGTGTCAGATGGTCCACGGAACGGTTCGCTGAGAACGGGTCTGCGAGGCCGAGTGACAAGCCAGACAAGGGAAAGGGAAAGGAAAGAAACGGCCACGCGACGAGTTCCCTCGACGGGGCGGGACCGGAATGGAAGGAACGTGGAAGAGGGGAAAAAACGAGGGAATTCGATCGAATTCCAAGAAGAGGATCGTCGAAGGAGTGGATGGAGGGTTACACGACCTCTCCTTATTTATGCATTAAAGATGCCAAATCGATATCCATCGATATTGCCATTCTCGAGTGCCGCAGCCCCGTGGTCTTGGTCTACAGACGAAACTTAAACTCCATTTCACTATGGTATTTCAAGTAGTTGCCAAACTCTCGAGAAACTTTAATATCCCGCGTCGCGAGAGATTAAAGATTCAACCGCTACTTGTCATTCCATCGCCACGTTCCAGAGCAACCTTCCTCTCGCGTCGACGGTTTCTGCACCCTCTTTCTCCCACTTACTTTCATCTCGAAGTCCTTTTCCTCCCTGTCGCGCTTCTTTGCGACCTATAGACCGTTTCAATGGTAAATCGTTTGCACAGTCACTCGACTAGCGCGACGTTGGTCCATCTCTTCTAGTTACCCCTTAAGGGGTTACGTATACTTACAGGGTGACACCAGAAGCTAGAGATTATAAAGCTTCTTCCTTGGTGTGTGATTAACCTTTAGTTGGTCGCACAGTGTTCTACAATTGCTGTCGCAAAAAAATATGTCACCTTAACCCTTACGCTGCGATATTCGACTATGTGATACTTAAACGCCACTGTATTTCTGTTATTTTTATAGTGATATGCGTACTACTAATATGTGAAATGTAGAAAAACTTCAAAACTCACGAATTTTTTCGTCCTAAATTGATATTTTTCAAGAATCTTCCAAAACATTTAAATTCGCGGTGTAAAGAGTAAAAGTATCTTAAATAATGAAGACAATTTTATTAATCAAAGATTAAAATTTTCGTTACTTATTTCTTAAATAAAATTGCCCAAAATTTCTGCTTCAAAATTTCATCCAGTCTTACTCCTACGATCCAAATTACACTCATCGTCAGGAAAGCGCGAGATAGAAGTAATGCAGCAGGCATTAGTAATTTTTAGCACAAAAATTTCTAAATTGTACTTTTATGCTGTTCTTAACGTTGAACGATATTATATCAAAATTATAATACAAAAATAATAATTTGAGAGCAAAATTTGAGTGCAAAATTAAATTGTATATAAATTAATTCAGAAACTAAAATAACGGAAAATTATAATTTACAACATTTTAGTTTCAAAATTCCTGGTGGTATCGTAAAAATTAATTTTGTGACAAAATTCTTTTTAGAGAAAAAAAATCCTACGTTATTTCATCCAGCGTTAAAAATAGCGTAAAAGCACATATTTAATGAGCTCCACCTTGTAAATGACTCCTAGCGCCGTAAAAACTAATTTTCTAATAAAACTTCATCCCAGAGCATTAATACAACCATTAAACATATAATTTCATTCATTGTAAAAAATTGTGTAAAATTACGTACACAGAATTTTATCTTCAAAATCGTTGGCAAATATTACTGTAAAGATTCATTTTGCAAAAAAAATGATTCCCACGCAACATTTCTCTAATCTTCACATATTATATATCATCGTTAAAAATAAAATAAAACTATATATTTGCAAAACTTTTTTTGAAAATCAATGGTAGATACCATCGCAAAAACTCAATTTGTCAGAAAATTTCTTCCACAAAAAATGCATGTAATCTTTACAGAATACAATTTATCATTGAAAACAGAACCAACCTACATATTTTCAAACCTTCATTTTAAAAATCACTGGTGAATACAATCGGAAAAATTCAGTTTATATAAAAATTTCTTCTACAAAAAATGTGTACAATCTTTGCAGAATGCAATTTATCATTAACAATAAATGAACCTACATATTTGTAGCTCTTCGTTTTAAAAATCGCTAGCGAATACTGTCGCAAAAATTCAGTTTATATAAAAATTTCTACCACAAAAAATTTGAACAATCTTTGCAGAATGCAATTTATCAACAATAAAGCGAACCCACATATCTGTAGCCCTTTATTTTCAAAATCACTGGCGAATACTACCGCAAAAATTCAGTTTAAATGAAAACATCTTCCACAAAAAGTTTGTGCTCTTCAAGGAATGCCCTTCATCGTTAAACATATCTTAGTACAATTACACATTTACGATCCTTTATCGTTAAACTTCCCAAGTAATTGATTTTCGCCGCAGATCCCATTTGAACGCGAGTGCAACTATCCCAGCGCAACGACGTGCCGCGCTCTGGCGGCGACGCGATGCACCGATTCCCAGCGCGTTGCAATTCGTTGCAGCGATGCACACGGGCCCAGGCGCGAGAGGTGGTGCGCCTCTGCGTAGAGGTGGTGCGCGACGAGGCAGCGGTTGCGTGCACTTATGCACGCGTGTGGACGTTTCCTGGCGAGGGAACGGGCCGACGCACGGCGCAAAGGGAAAAGGGAAGAAAGACCGAGAATACTCGCGGCACGTACGAGCGGGCACGCACGTAACCGAGCGTCTGCTGCTGGCGAGCGACGAGGTGACGTCGAGACGCTGGCCTCTCTCTCTCTCTCTCTCTCTCTCTCTCTCCCTCTTCCTCCCTCCTCCTTCTCTATCTGTCTATCCCTTTCTTTGCCCCTTTCTGCGAAAATGCATCGTCATGGAACTAGCCATGCGTGGCGTATTTGCATACGTAGATTGACCAACGACCGCCGCGAGATCTCGTGCTTTTATGAACTCTTCGATACTGGCATTCCACATCTGAAACAGCTCGTTTATGGAGCTATTCGAATTACTGACGAGAAATGCTTGGGTACACTGGGTGGCTCGGTCGGTGCTGCGTGATTTTTGTGTAGGTATATTTAATGAACAATTCAATGCCTAAGTAGGTAGTAGTAATAGTAGTTAATAGATATGTCGTAAAAATTTTTTGTCTACACTTAACTGCGTGAAATATTTTCCAACATATAGATTTATTATCGTTTTTAATTTTAGTTAGTAGATTGTTTAGTCGTTAATACATTTTAGTTCACGTGTGTTTCATAAGGTTGTAATTAAAAACTGTTCTTTTTACTGCACTTGAGAAGTTTATGTTTTCGATACCTGACAGTTTTCTTCTTGGGATGCAATATGTAAGTACATACGTAATGTATTAATTAAAGATTTAGTATTGTGTTTATTTAAATTCCAATGCGAGATATTGTTCAATTTTTATGATAAAATGACTTGTCTTGTTCAATCAGAAGGAATGTTTGAATGAGTCAGATTGCTTTCCACGGTTAACAGGTCAATTAACGTCTCATTGACAGAAACAATTTCGAGCACGATTTTCCTACTTACAACGTTAAATTCATTATCAATTCGTTTATTTATAAATTTCTTTCTGAATCTTCTAAATACGTGCACCTAATAAAAGAAAATTTGAAATTCGAATATTTTTATGAAATCTAGTGTGGATGTCGAACACGTAGAATTATCTAAACGGTGGAACTCTTATGACAAAAAATAAGCAGAGGTGGTAAAATCGAGCCTTTGAATGGAACCTTTTCATTTTTTATTTTAATGTAAGTTTGCACCGACACGAGATAAAATAGAACTTTAAATACAAGAGTTATTCGTTTCTTTATGCTCTATAACATAAAGCAGACATGTTTAATAAAAAAAATGTATAATTTTTCAATTTGTTATAATATGAATATAAAAGTATGCAATTTCAAAACATTTTTAATTTGTAAGGGTGAACTTTCCACTTCTGTGCTTACTCTACCACGTTTATGGATACCATTTTATTGCATTCATATTCTGAAATTGACAGAAAAAGCTGTTTTTTCGTCACACAAAGAAAAAACGTAATATTTATACGAATTCCTTTTTTCAATTTTTGCCTCCTGTAAACGTAATAAATATAACCATTCTTCGAATACAGATACTACAAAAACTTATTAATATATTAATATATAAACCACACAAAGTAGTCAATAAAAAAAGCACACATTCGATAATTACTATTTATCCAAAAAAAAGTGTCCTCCAACTGTTATAATAGGTACAAAGTATCTATCACAAAAAACCATCGCGTAGTTTAAAAAAAGAAGAAGAGTTTCATCTCGTAATCTGTAGCATCATCCACAACAATATTCCACGAACCGCGAGACAGCGCGTTACTCATCGACGAGGTGTTAATAACGAAGGAGCCTTCGATCAGTTGGTCGTTCGAAGGAAACGCAAGAGTAAACGCGATAATGAGCGATATCGATCTCGTTGGCGCTCGAACGCAGGGCAAACGATACGACACGGCGCGCGCGTCTGTCTGTGGAGCCGCGGATTCTATTATCGGCCAGCGAAAAGTTATTTTTAACGTCGATTTTCAGCGAGTCGGTGACGCTGACGACGGCTGCGTCGCAGCAGGCCTCTGCAGAGCGCCACTGACCTCGCCAACCGCCGACTGCGGTTCACCGCGAAACTCGTATCTGAAACGTCACCTCTTGCTCGCACAGCTTCTGGTCCCTCCCCGTTTTTGTAATCGCTTTTATTTCGTGCCTTGCACACCTCACGGGCACGGGTCTCTCGCGTTTCAGGTCGTACTCACGCGTATCGCGCGCCCACCGACGCGAACCACCTCTTGCGTGCATGGCGAACTCGAATTCTTGAGAACCGAGCAAGGTTGCTATATGAATTCCTTCTTTGGGTACAGTGGGGAAAATTCAGAAGTGAGGGAAGAAATTAGGGGTGTCCTATTGGTGTAGGTCTAGGCCCTCGACCATGTCTGAGCAACCCCCGGTCCTCTACTTCTTTTAACCTCTTGACCTGCGATTTTGTTTTGTAATTTTATCACCTTCGCTGCCGATCTGAAATGGGTATCTATCCTAAACTGCCAACCACAGAGCTCCCATTAAGCGAACATAGACTCCTCACGCGATGGTGCGTGATCGGTTAATTGCGAAATATTCTCATCACGCGTTATCGCGTAGTCGGCAGTGAAGATATTGTAAAAAGTGCACGAATCAAACTCGTTATAGGTCATGGGGTTAATTCGGCATTAATCTGTTTCAGCGAAGTGTGTCTGATTCGTAATGGTAGAAAATATGAAATAGTACTTTGTTTTAATTCATTTAATATTAATTTGTTTTATTTAATAATACGGTCTGGCCCTTGACTTGGAGACAATGATAATTTGGCCTTCAAACTAAGAAAGGTTACCCATGCCTACCCTAGATTCTATACTCGAAGAAACACAAAATTTACGCGTGGTGTTCACGTGATCGATGTCAAGCCTGTGCATTTGTTTGCATCTGCTGATTCGTCTCGTTGACACGAATATAGACCCTAGATGGGACAGCTGTTATTTCTTCCCTCATCTTCCAATTTCACCCGCTATTCCCAAGGAGGGAGTTTGTATGGCAACCCTGGAACCGAGACGCGGTCTTGGGGTCTAAACTCGGATCCCTCTGGTATCTCTTTCTTTGGGGGGATCGGAGGCTATGTAGGATTAGAATTGATTTGAGTACGTACACCTGTGTGTATGTGTGTATTTGAAATGCATAGTAAGAGCGATTATGTAATCACTGATTAACACTTTGACTGTTTGTGTTTGCTGGATATTGTGGCTGAATAGGTGACCGTGATTTGAATTTGTAATGGAAATGGTGCTGGCTTGGTTTATGTCGGACTTCTGTCGGTTTTAATAGTTGAGGGGAACATGCAGAGTAGTGGATTAAATTGATTTTTATTAAAAAGTGAAATAAGTACAGAATTTGTATTTACCCTGAGGAAATATGGCGCTACTACAGTATTGCCTTGTTACAAGATCTTTACTAACTTGAAACTGAGCAAAAGAGTTTACATACTTGTTTATATTATCGTTCGCATCTTTAGTAAGACTGAAATAGGCCATCATAAGTATAAAAATTGAACTCAAAAACATGTTCCTTGCTATAAACTTGCCACAGATCCATGAACCTATATCGAAACAAAACTGTATTTTCTTTTTCTTTTCTACGCCCGAACAATTTCAATTTTCCAATTTTCAAACTCCCAAATTTCCTAATAGGTATTTAACTGTTACAGAGTCTCAGTATTTGTAGTGACAAACATTTTAATGTTTCTCACCAATAAATCGAAAAATTTGTGCATTTTCTATATCAGTGATACAAATAATTTTTTCAAATGAAATTGTAGCTATAGTATAGTAGTTCATTTATAGTAATCCTAAAACTAAGACAGTATTTCAGATTCCATAGAGACAATATTGCCCTGCGAAATAGATCGACAGTGAGTTCGCTCGAAAACATGCGACACATAAAGTGTTACCGTGAAACAAAGCTACGCACATTCGATTATTCGATACGCCCTATTAATTATCTGCCTTTTCTCTTCGACGACAAAGAACACGTTTATATAACTATCTGCGCTTGTGTGTAATTACGTGAACGGTCGGGACCGATCATGGCAGAGAATAAAGAAAACCACGGGTTTTGTTGGCAATCTCTCAAGTGTTATTACAATTTGCCTGTAATTATGGCCCGAGAATACGATTACCATTGCTCATTTCTCACACTTTGTCGTAATGCTGTCACCATGACACTAGGTCAAACATGGCGAATGGTATGCAGCAGGTTGCTGTTCTAACAATCGTCAATTATCTGTGATTGTTAATAATACAGACAAGAGTGTCTTTGCAAGTTAATTACTAGATTTTTTGCTAATAATAAATAGTTGATCGAAAATTTTGTTGGTGGGTATATAAGGTGGAAATGTTTGGTGTAGTAAAATTGAATAGGCAGAAAAATTCATATGGACAAAAGGTACCTATTTTGGAGCTAAGGAATACGTGCCTATAGTAAAACTTTGTATTCCTTTGGAAATACATTTGCACATCATTTCAACTGTGTTTTTAACATTTTAACTGTGCTTACGCCTGTTACAATATTCCCTCGTTATAGGCTCGTTACTAGAGTCATTATGCTTCAAATTATTTACAAACGAGATTTCGCCTGCATGGGCTATATCTTTAATGAGACCAAAGCGAATACCAGTTTACGATTCGATCCTATAAATGTGTTCGTCGTCATAAATTCATCGATGAGATTTGTATTTACTCATTACGAAGGAACACTACGTGTATTTGTAACATATTCAATATAAGACACTTAATTAGTAACAGGTACAAATTTAAAAACGTAATCTATGTCATAATTTCACATAATTCGTCTAATATTCTAATAATTAATTAATCAAATAATCGTCATTTTTAGTCATTGATAATTCGAAATTCTATGTACTTATTACTGTTTTCCTATTGTTGTATTAAAACACTACAATTCTTTAACGACAGTTCATTTGCAAATGCACTGTACAAATGAAAATGAAAATTAGATCACTGCAAAGCTTGTACTTTTTTAGTTAAAGTGCTCATATGCGTCTTATAATTATTGACAAATCATTGACAAATTATTTAGATAAATTTTCCTGAACAGAACCATGGTACGGTACATGGCAGAATACACTTCATGATTATATCTAGACTACGCACTTTTATTTAATTTCATGTTTTTATAAACACAATTAAAACACTGGAATGTAATTAAAGATTTAGTTTAACTTTCAAATACTAAATATAATTTGCACTCTAGTTTTCATATTTTTTATGTTTGAATATTATATACATTCTGCGACTTTTGCACACTAAAAATTTCATAAAAATTGCATAAAAATTCGCAGTCGAATTATATCTATAATTACAAGACAAAGTGACGTAAGTTACATATACACTAGCTTACTAGACTGCGGACGTTCATGCAAATTTCTATTTTAAGGCCCTGTTTTCAGCTAAGAAAAACAATATACATACATGAATAATAAATCACAAATCCATTGTACTACTCTCTACAAAACAATGAACTGATACCTAATATTAAAGCTCAGTTGTGGGACAGTAAAGTGAGGTCTGCAATATTAGTTATGAGCGGATATTTCATAAGTTACAACCCAATATTATCAGGTTCGCGACCAGCAAGAAATCTGAATGAAACGATGCAAATTGCTCGAACGCACGTACAGCGAAGTTAAGCTGGTTGCAACGGCGACTAATAGAAAAGTCGGAAGCCTTTAATCTCACGAACCACAGGGTAATTTTAATACGTTCGCCCGTGGAAATCTCGGCCTCCCCTTATTTCGTTTGTGTTTAACGAATGCTTGGCAGGAAACAGAGTGAAATCTTCCCTGTTACCGGTTTCCTTCGCGCATTAATATTTCAAACCGCAATATGCTCCCCTTCGATCGATGCGCCATTTACTGCACGATCACCAGGTTCATCTCATTAGAAGAATAATTAGGTTTGTCGGTTTGTTGGATTGTAACATCGTTTTTCACTGTCCACGAAGTCATCGTGCAACTATGTTAAGAAGTCAATTAGGTTCATTGATTTAGAGAGAAATTAAGGCTTCGATAATTGGTGAAATCACTGTCATAAATTAGAAACCAGGTGTCCCCATTCTGTCTCATGACGGAGAAATGCTTAACACTCGAATTTCTATCTACTATGTACGTTCTCACGTTGCCTGCAAGCTCTAAATACTCATGCATGCCTTCTTGCATTTCTGTGTTAACGATTTGATAAAGAAGACACGAATTTTGAATTTTGAACATTCTTTTTCAAAGAGGCACGAGGGCATCGATGATTGAATGTTTATTTCGTTTAATCAATAGGCGAGAGCTGTGTCTATACCTATGTAATTATAGTGACTTAGAAAATTACTTGGTATAAACGAAGGTGACCGCTTTGTGAATAACAGTTGCCTTCCATCTCGCCAAATAGCATAGTCTATCCTATTATTACGTAATTATCTTCAATTGTTCACCGTGTGAAAAACGATGTTGATAATGTGTTCCAGAGTGAAGGTAAAAAAATAATTTCGAAGGCAATTTGAGGAGATTAAAAGCAAGGTGACTGGTGCAAGTTAAGGAAGAAAATGGCAGAGAAAAGGGTACACATGGAAGGCATCGTCTCTCGTACACAATTGACTAATTTCATGTAATTATGGTCATCTTGGTAACCATCGATCAGCTATTTAGATACAAAGGTAATTCTTCATGGCCGTTGCCTGAATTAGCTTTGTTCTCAATTGCGCCTTCAATTAAAGAAAAATAACACGCTCAGTAAATTAGTACCTTCAATTGATTCGAAGTAGTATTTGCGAATGATTCATGGCTAGATTTGAGAATACAATCTCTTCTCGTTAGAAAATCGTGGATATTCCACTTGTTTCTTGGAATTACCTTTTCATTTTTCTTCATACTTTGCATTTGAGAGAACAGACACAAGCTATAGGAGTGTAAATTGACCTTAGAAATATAGGCTCGATATAAGTTTACCAGTCACTGACAAGTTTGTAGTGAAGGATAAATATCCAGAAAAATTCTGAAGCAAACTCATGCTTCTGGCAGTTTTTTATCTGTCCACGCGATAAAAAACTACTTTTTCCAAAAATAGACCGCTTCGTGTCTTCTAACAGCATAGCATACATGTTCCACGAGAAGTCTCACCAAAAGCATTGTATCTAATGCTCTCCAAGGGACATCCCATAGGACACAAATAATATCTCCTACACCTCACAGTACAAAGATAAGAACTCCAACAAAACGACACAGGGAAAGAGACGTACAGATATCTCTGACTCTCCGTGGCTCTGCTGGGTCATTCTACTTACGAATTAATAATAGAAACGAATGGCTAATTGCATAAGTACCTATACACGTACACTCGGCGATAAAAACAAAGGAACACTCTGGCGCATCCAGCAGAAGAAAAGGTGGGCCACAGGGAGGAGATTATACCAGAGCCAATCAGACCCGCATTCTTGACTTCTCATCTCTGCACAGTATTGTGCAAAGCTCAGAGTTAACACTCCGCTGGAATGCACGTCTAATTGGTTACAGCGTAATAAAGCCAAGCTACGCGGGCACAGTCATAAAAGGACACACGCATTTTCGCTATTAGCCAAATCAGTTCCATCTATGCTTGGTCCAAATATAGCGTGGCCGTAAAATTAATCAAACGGTAAAATGGCACTAAGACAAATGAAACGATAGGAATATTGGAAGACGATTGTGGCTTTAGCTACTTACACGCCCACGAGAAGTTGTTATTATCTGTTTATATTAGACGGCACTTCCACTCGATGCCTCAATTTACCACGCTATATTTATGGCTGCAAGGCAAAACGACCTATGTCACGTTTTCAAAAAATTCGAGTTCAAGCATTAATACATTAACGACCGCATGCTCTTTAAGATACTTGGCCTTAAGTCCAGCACATTACTCGAAATAATAAGCGCATGAGTAATAAATAAATAAATGCATGCATCAGTGCGTTAATTAAAATCTACAATATAAAATTTATATTTGCAGAAAGAAGAAAGAGTATTGGAAGAATTTTCACTTAAAAATCGTGGTTCAGGAAGACACAAGTCCATAAGACAGTGTAGAAATTAAAAACTTTAAAGTTAAACGCCAATAGCTCGGAAATAAAAACGTGTGAATTAGGTTGTCTCTGTAGTCAAATGGTAAAACGTGAAATGTTACTTTTTCCAAATTCAAGATACGTACTTTTTCATGGGACACCAAAAGAATTTTTTAATCTAAAAATAAGAGTTCAAAAAGGAATATGTCTATAAGACAATATTAAAGAAAATATGTGACTTAGGTAATTTTTCCTTACAACCAAAGATATATTTGTTGGTAGTTATTTTATCTACTAACAGATAGCTCTTTTTGAGTCATCCTCAGTAACCTTCAGTTAAGTCACATTGTATCCTGTATCATTTTGCAACTAGTGTTATCAATTGTTATTCCTGAAGTGTATCGATAACATAGTTCGAAAGATACTCTTCGTAAACGGTACATCTTATTTTGTTACATAATACGGTATTTATAGAACTCCACTAGAGTGTTATCGTTCTCGTATTTCACTAGAGTACTTAAGGATTAAGGAAAACAAGGTGGCAATTTGTAGTATGTGAGTTTACTTATTGGTTCTGTTGAAGCGACACGTTTATGTATAATCGCGATATCTATTGTAATAAACTAATTAGGACGAATCGGAACAATTAACTAGGTGTCGCATGAGCGTACAAAATGCGTGGTTATTTCGTCTTTTTGTTACAGCGGTTAAACAAAGCAGACGTATTGTGAAAATGTATTGATCAAATTGAGTATATATCATTATTGTATTTTTTCGAGTATTTCGAAAACAAGTTTCCTGCTTCCATTTGAACACTTCTAACAGGTTCACCTAACCTTAAAATCACTGTACTAAAAAATTAGAAAATCATAACATATGCTTTACCATTTGACTACAGATTTTGCCCTATACCATGCTATACAGAGTGTTTCATAATATGTGGACCCACTAGGGAAGCTAATTGTACGCCTAAAAACAACGAAAAAAGTTTATATAAACATATGACCTATCTGAGATATAATGAATTTTTTAAATTTTTAGAATAATTTCTTAGAGCCTAAACTTTAAAACTGCTTAAATAAAATTAAATAATTGTAAATAGAGCAAACGCTCTGCGCGTTCTCTCTGTCCATAGATCGCAACATATCCTAAGTAAAAGTTGATGTCTTTCATATGACTATTTAAGGATTCAGCAAATTTCACAATTCTCTGTGAATCAGTTCAGTTCTTACTATCAATGAGACTATTCCTTTTAACGCTGTATACCTGTACAACTTTTTGTATTATCATATAAAATTTCGTTTGAAGTGATAATCGATCCCCATAGACTTGCCTCCAAATGCAAAATGGTCATTTCGAGTATTTTCTGCAAGAGTTGTTATCGTATAGGTAACAAAACCAAAACAGAAAATTCATTAAACCTCATAAATGAAGACAGATGAGACACGTGTTTATATATATTTCTTCTATTACTTTTAGATGTACAATCTGCTCCCAAAGTGGATCCCACATATTACAAAACACTCCATATTTCTATCCAAACTGTACCAATCGGCGTCTCCGTGATCCCAAGTGCCATCTCCCTAGCTCTCCCCAGCGCATTCATCCCCTCACATCCGCCTCGTCCACGACCTTGCACATTCGCGGCTCGCGGCGTTTCGATTCGTTAATCGTCGGGATCAGGTCGCGCGAGGCTCATTAGCCTCGCGCGCGTATCGTAGTGGAAACCGTGGATCCGCTGCACCTCGACGAAGAAAGCCGAGCCGCCCATTGAAAAGCTCGCCGCGTTACACTCGAGCAGATGCACAGCGGTGCATCGGTGCAGCTCGAGCCCCTCCCCCCGCGCGCGCGAAAGATTTGTCAATACGAGCGAGCGGATCTGAAAAACCGTGGGCGCGTCATTCATCGCGGGGTAGACAGAGGCTCCGTCGATAATGAGGGAGAAGATGGCGGATCGGGTGTGCCGTCGGTGCAGAGAAAGAGACGGCGGTGACTGGCCGAGGGTTGAAGCGGGAGCGCGAGGCGCGGGGGCGGAGTGCTCCCATTTTTCTTTCCCGCTGCCGGCGGCGGAGTTACGGTTGTAATTGTAACGGAACCATTAAAAGCAGCGACAGAATCCTCCGCGGGATATTAGGCTCGGCCCCGATCGCTGGCGCGGCGGCGGCTGGGCGATGATAAAAGTATCGTACCGTAGTAGCAGCTGCTGCAGCAGCCTCGTACGCGCGGTAGTAGGACGAATAGTAGTAGTACGGGCGGCGGTAGTAGGAGTAGTAGTAGGTGGTTCGTTCGCGAGCCACAGTTGCAGCCGAGGCAGAATCGCGAGGGGCCTGGAGGGGCTTCGGGGGCGAGGAGACGGTCGAGACGGAGGGGGGCAGACGAGTGCAGGCCGGGTCTGGTCGCGCTAGGTCGGCTCTCTGGTTGCAGCACTCCGTAATGAATGGTGCATCGCGCGCGGGGCAACGCCCTGTCAGCCAGCTGACTGAAATGAACCGAATCGAAGCGAGCCGAGCTGCGCCGAATCGAGCCGAGCCCCGTACGCCGCCTCGCGAGCCCGTGCCTTCTTTTCACGCGACCCGCCACTCCCCGATTCGACCGATTTTCGAATTTTCCTCGGTCACGCGCGATCAATCGCGGGGGAACTGGCCGAGAGCTGTTTTAGAGGTTCTGGCGGGGGATTCGCGACCAGTGTTGCGTCGAGACGCTGGAGTCTTAATGGAGACAGTGGTTTACGTGGCCAGGTTGATTTGATGAATGAGCGTGTTTGAAGGTTACTTAAGGAGCTTCTGAAAGGCTTTCCTGTGTTTCTTTCATTGTTTTCTGGAGATGAGCACTGATGGACTAAAGTATGCTAATAATAAGTAAAGTCATACATTAATTAAAAAATTGCAGTAGAACCTGGATTAACTGAATTTCAAGTATTCTGAGTTTCTGTTACTTAGGGTTGTGCATATTGAATGTAATAACAATAAGAGTAGAGTAAGACTTCATTTAAGATTCAAACAGTGAAGGAGTAGTAGTTTGCTGAAGAAAATAAAGCTAGCTATTAAAAAGATGTTTTAGGTTTGAATTCGTGGTATGTACTTCGGATAATCGAGATATTACTATGTAATGACAGAAAAGTCATCACATTAATTGCAGATAAAGACTAAATTAGAGGATTAGTCCATAAATCCACACTGATGACCGACGTGAAACGTAATAAATACTCAGGTGGTAATTACAACGAATAATAAAGCACACACTCATTATGTGCTTGTATTTAGGTACTCGTTTTAAGGCTGTGGATATTCCCCTTAGTTTTTGGAGTTACCTCTTGTTTTACAATAAAATAATTTTTTCTTCATTTTAACATTTAGTAAAGCAACCAGTTTTAATTAGTATCTATTTATTTTGTTTGCCAGTATTTCAAGTAAAAACGCTGAATGTTATCTCTCCGAATTTCCTGTTATTTTAATGAAATTAATATGTTCCTCGATTCCAAACAATATTCCCGCGAGTAAAAGAGCGGTATATTATTTCGAACCGCTATTTTTTGAAAGCTTGTCGGTATCTGCTTTTGTCACCTCAAATATTCGTGCACCACAACGTAATCGAACATAGCGGCGTATTGTTGAATGGGAAAACGCTCTGATCTCACAGTCCTGTTTCGAGGGATTCTGTCCAATATTATTATTGTCCACCAATATAATATTCCCGACGAATATGATCCTATTTTTATAATGTGTCATTCTTTTTTACTTTGATCCTCTTCAGAAATAAATTTATTAAAATTCTGAAAAAATAATATCATTTCTGTGTTCGAATATATTTATCTATACAATTCCCTGTTTTCTTATGAATATAATCTTATGGATTTAAAAAGTAGAAAACATTTAAAAACTGTTAGAATTTAATGGTCGCCTATATTCTATAAAGCTAGGCAATGAAATTGTTTAAAATTTATAGATAAAAGAGAGTGTTTCTTTATTAAAACTATAAAATCAATGACATAATAAATCGTTAAATTTCTCGTAATCATTTTTTCTATATGTGATACATTTTTAAAGACACATGGGAAAACAGGAAACCACTTATTTAAGCTTCAAAGGGTGTTTCCACCCTGAAAACCCAGAAAGTAGGAAAAAAGAAAATTGTCCTAGCCTCGTCGTGAAGCCCTCTACAAACCCCCAAAGTTTAAAAGAAATCAGAATTTTCCGAGTACCAAAGTTTCCTTATTAGATTCCACTTTTTCAATCATGTCTTTAAAAATATGAATTTATAATAGATAGCGTCAATTTATTCGCATCATTGTTATAACAGTTCTGCCACTGATATCCAAACATAAAAACCTCACCAGATACCCACAAAAATTCAAAGAGCAGCATCCCAATTTTTATCCTCTAAATTCAACAAAAATCTCATTTGCAGTACTGCCCCTAACATAACCAACACTATAAAAACTAAATATTTTCGCTCCGAATGAATATTTTTCTCGCGCCATATCTCGCTATTGGACGAATATCGAAGCAGTGGACGACGAGGAAAAAGCAGAACAAAAATGACCGTTCGAACAGATAGCGCAAACGTGTCAACACGACGAATCCGCGAGGTTGCTTGGAGGGAAGAAGATGAAACGTCCTCTCGACGGTAATCGTAGTCATCCCCCATAAACTGTTCGCCTGACAACACGACTCGGTTTCACGCTTCCACACGTGTACACTCGCGCGCGAGCCCGCTTAGTTCCCCACCCCTTTTCTCAATAGGGCCATGCCTTCGATTTGTCGATTCTCGAAACTGTGTCGAGCCGTAAATGGGGCACTCCTGAAAGGCTCAGGAGCGAGATGTGCATGTATGGACTCTGATAAAGGCGCAACTTCGTGTTGAGAACTTGTGTCGTTTCGTTTTAGCGTCCTTAGGGCCAACTTCGATTCACGTAAACGTGTTACCTACTCGATATCCTAGTTTACCTCTACCAAGAATGAGCTCGAGTTGTTGTAGGGTCAGAGTTCTGAGACGGCAGTGTTCTTTGTACGTACCTGGAACAGAGAAGAAAATGTAGGTTAGCTATGGCTCGTGCAGATGATTAATAGGTGGCACGCGTTATTTGTGATGTCCTGATTGCTTGTGACAGGTTGATGGTAGACACACGTGATACTGATATGTTTGCGGTCTAGTAGATAGCGGGAGATACATTTTCTTGATATATTGGCATATACGTATAGTGGTTTTTTGTTATAGGGTTATGATTGTCAGTGATCAAATTGTAGCGAATAAAACATTCTTGTATGTTTGTATGTCCTGAGGAGAGTTTAAATTGCTATTTACATTAAAGTGCTATTTTAAACTGAATATGTTTAAAACTCTGCTGGTAGCTACATATCCTATTTCTCTATAATATTTTGAACAACATTAATATTTTGTATATATTGTATATATAATATTGTATATATAATATTTTGTATAATCTGTTCTTAGTTCTGCCTCTTTTCTAGCAAACTGTAATTACTAAGTATACCTCTAATTCAAGATATTAATGGGTTAACATTTTAATTTTTCTTTATGAGTGGCTATCTCCATATTTCTGACTTGCAACTTTATTGTTCTCGACCACAATGATCCTAAATAAATAAAAGTTACAGAGTGAACAACCCTATATCAGCTTAACCGAGGAAAAGCTATCACTTTATCTGGGGAATATTATACACAATGATAAGAAAAGAAATAATTCATACCGCAAGTGTAAATTAGAATTCCAAGATAAGACGAACACAATAACGAGCGTACAACGAAAAATAATACACAGTTGAATTAAAACCTCTATAATCTACCTTTGTCTCCGCTTGTAAACTAGTGAAAATATTTAATACACATAGAAGCTTATCAAATAAGTACAAATCTCTTACAGGCCTCATAAAAATATCATTACTCCAAGAATCCTGCATTTATAATTAGAACTATATAACCTTCTCGATACAAAATAGGCACAAACATATCAAATCCCAAAATAAACCAGTGATTACGTTTCGAACGATCTGTATTTCTTCAAAAATGATTAACGAGATATTTATCAGTAGATTGATTCCGGTGATTCCATAACACAGGATATCAACCACAGTACGAGGTCCTTGGTAGCCACTCCCTCCTCCCAAAATTCAAAATTCGAATCTGAATGCGCATGATAACCGCGCCGTCGAAAGGTAAAATTACGCCGCCTGTGCGGAGGCAACGAACTTCCTGGGGGCTAGTTGATGCGAGCTCTGTAATACACAGAGGGGCCAGGGGGTTATTTGGTTTCGGTGCTTCCCGGGGTGGGTTCCAGGGGCTGGTGCACCCGACACGCTTTGGGCGAGGGCAACGGGCGTGACGTCACGCCCTGCTCTGATACCAGAGAAAGGGTGGCCGAGAGTGAGGCGCAATTAGGAAAGAGATGACCCACCAGGTAAAGAGCGCGAGAGCTGGCCCAGCAGACGCACCTGAAAAGGCTATTTCCCGTGCTCCTTTCATGCGCGGAGGAAGAGCGCGTTTTTTTCTCCCCGTTGAAGGCGAACACGGGCGAAACGCGATGGAAAAGCGAGCAAAACGGTCGCGGAGGGTGGACGGAGATGAGCTCAAACGAAAAATGACTGCGGGAAGAGGGAAAGCTGGATCGAAGATGGAAGACGACGGCGGAAAAAAGGAGTCGAGGATGAAAAACGAAAAGGTGGAAGTATTATCGAGAAAAATAGACGCGGGGTGGATCGATGGTATGGAAAAAGGCGGACAATCGAGGGGGTGGTGGACGATAAATGAAATAATAAACAGAATAATATGAAACAAAAATGGGGAGGGGGAGGAGAACATGAGAGGGGAATGGCGTTAGAGGCGAGAAGAAAGGGGGAAAAGGCGGGAGAGGAAAATGGTGGAGCGAGGGAACGGGGAAGCGAAAAAAATGAGAGTAGTGTAAGAGTACGAGAGGAAGAGGAAAAGGAAGTGGAGGGAGTGTGGGAGGGGAGACGCAGAGGGTGGCTGGTAGTGGAAGGAAAACGTAGTAGAAAGGAGCGTCGCCCGGGCGAGTGGAATATCGAGCGACGTCCGCCGTCGGGACGCCGACCCACGCAAACCGTGACGTCACGCGACGCGTCAGCTGCTGCTTCCGCGCAGACCAAGCCGTGCGCCCAGCTCTGTGGACCCCACCGGCGGCTTCTCGTCTTCCCGGATCTGCGACGGGTCTTCCTCATTCTGTTTGCACGGACGAAAACGTGGTCGCCACATGCGGTCGCGTTCTGCGCGCCCCCTCTTTCGCGTACGCCGTTTTTCCTCTTCTGCTCGCCGCGATGACATGCAACGAACTTTCCGTTCGATGCAAATCTCTTTCGTTTAACTGTTGCTTCATGATTTTACCTAGGCAGCATGCGCTTACAGGTAAAACGCGGTGAAAGAGAATGTGTACATGAGTTAAGTTCGACTCGGAATATGTATGGTAATAATAATAATAATTGTTTGGTTTTATTGGATCGCTATAATTAGGGACGAAATAAGTAAAGTTTAGTATTACTGACTCTCTGTTATAGAATTCTGATTTTACTGAAAGCGATGAAATTATTTACGTAGATTTTAGTGTTGTTTGCTTAAATGGATTCTACAAGTCCTGTATTAAGTCAGGTATTTAATTAAGTTAGGTATTTATTGATCTTTTGGGGTATAAAGAATTACGTACACGCTAATTGCATTTCTTTAATGTTGCTATAAAGGAGAAAAATATAGCCTACAGTAGTTATTAAAAATGGCGAAATCTAAACATCAAATCAATTACACTTAATAATGTATATTTGTATATCCAATACAATTTAACACAGATCTAGTCAACGTAGAAATTCACTTTATATAATAGTATTATCGCGACTCCTTCACAGACTTAAACCAGGAATACCTCAATCATCAAATATCATAGCATAAAATAGAATCAAAACTCAGACGTTACAATCCTCAATAAAAACAAAGAAAAATCTCCACCAGGATTCAAACTCTATTATAATTCCATACCCCAAATTCATTTCTGTACGTGCTAAAATCAGTCTCAAGAAACTGACCCTCAAATCCCTCACAAAAGAGCGTAACCCATTCAACCTCGGTAATTTCGAAACCGCTCCCTCCATTCTAGCCCCGTTCCATGAATGAAACAGAAAAACCAGGACACTCGTCATACTCTTGCTTGTCCTCAAGCAGCCAGCAACGTTTTCCCGCCATTTTGGTCGCAGACAGGAAACGGTCGGCGGCGGAGGCGGCGTCTGGCTCAACCCGGAAGTGGAGTGCCGCGGATGGCGGAGAGGATGACGAGCAGACGGTGAAGAGCGAGAGAGCCCGAGGGGAGGAGAGAGAAAAAGGCATTGTCTATGAATTCCTGGCGGGCTTCCGCCTGGGCGTATCACCGCGACCGGATTGACTGCCTACGAGCGAGCGGTCGCGTGCGTCTATCCGGTACACAGCCGCGTGGCTACTTTCACGTACGACGACCACGACGACGCGTGCAACGACTCGAAATACCAATCTCTGCTCGATAAAAGTCCGCCTACGTGTCACCTACCACGGCCTCCGGGACGACTCGAAACAGAATTTGCGGGAGCACGCTGCGCGACGCTAGAAACCCCTCGCTGCCGCATCGTTCTCCGACAGAGCACTCGGTATCGCTGCCGAGCGATGACGCAAACGACCAGATAATGGGCGACCTTGATTTCGACCGGATGAAACATCGCGCTAAATGTGCCGATACGGGCGCCTCGTGTGGTAGGCTTTATTTGGATTGTCGGTGTTTAGGCCTGGAGGCTGTTTTTGATGCTTTGGGCTATCGGAGGAACTAGTTCCATTGATTGATCCTTCGTTTTAGGGTACATTTAAATGGAGAATGTGTGTCTCGATAGCAGAAACAGAATGGATTAAGGACATTGTTTATCTGTGTGATTTAATATGTGTACTTAGGTTCTGAGGTTCAGGTATCTAGGAAAAGGTTTCTTGTATAACTGTCGATTCGTTATATTGGGAAAGTCTCTTGGTATGGGTCTCTTAAGTTGACAAATGGCATATTTTTGCTATAATAACATTATAATAACTTAAAAACATTTGAGTATAATTCTTGCAAACGTAGTGTAATCTAAGTGGTCAGTGAATGAAAAAACGCCACTGTACCTGCAAACCAGAGTAATAACCTGGTTTTTCAAAATATATGTGATAAAAAGTTCGAATTTACGTCTTCATTAAACTCTACGAATTTTTGGAAACAAATGAAAATTAAATTAAAAGAACTTTTTCTCTGAAAAAGAAGGATATAAGAAGACCTATGTGAGCTATAAATTTAAATGAATAAAAATAATAGGACAATGTACTTAAAAAACAATATTAAAAAATATCTATGTCACCACAATTATTTTTCTGCCTCACTCAGAAACATCAAAAAAGCGACTTTCATCAGCGTGGACTTCAAGTTCCTATAGACTTCCTTTCACATCAATAACTCAAAAACGACCGAGTTCATAAAGACAAAAGGCTCCATCACAGAAGTACCCTAGAATCTCTAAAAATTCAAAGAGCATAGACTCCTCAGTCCTATCAAATCGCGAAAGCTGATCAAAGCTTCGCTCTGACTGCGATAAAATCGGCTCCCCTTCGTTGGAGGTGGCCAAGATAAACGCGTTTAAGCGACGTTAATCCACAGTGAACCCGAGGAGAGAAGCCAGCCAGCCCGTCCACACGCTGGCGATCCCCTTTTGCCGCGGCTCCGCAGACGGGCCCGCAAGTACGCCAATTGGCTAACGCGATAAATGAGTAGAATAAAACGAATTGACCGTACGATAGGTTAGGAGCATCAGCCGGTCGGCCAGTCAGTCAGGCGTTCGGCTTCCTGTGACGCATCCGATTGAACCGGCTAAAGAGGAATGAGACGCAGTATGCAACTCGCCTGGTACCACCAGACACTGGACGTCTCTCTTTCACGTGTCTTCTTTTTTTTTTTTCCTCTTTTTTCCTTTTTCGCGTCGCTCCCGCCACGTGGGTGGCACCAGTAGCACCCATGACGAAACTCATTATCGCCGATCGATCCGGTGATTCATCGGCCGCAACCGCTAACCTTCCGCTTCCTGATTTTACCTGTAATTAGAACGGCTGTGCCAGAAACCCGCTAGGTACACAATCCTGAACGCGAGCCTGGACATGACTCTCGTGCTCTCGCCTCCTGCTCGAACGACGTACGAACCTGACGTGTAGGGCCTTCGAGAACCACTTCACCCGATGACATGACCCTCCGTAATTGAGGATACGGAATTTCCAATGTACACCCCACTCTAATGGATCGGTTCAGATCGATTCCCTGGAAAGGAATTTTACCACGATGCGTGCTTTGGCTGATGCAGCGCTTTGATTTAAATGGGGGAGGTAAAAGGGAAGTAATCTTTCTTAATGTTAATGCTGTTTTAAAGGTTTATATTTGGGGCTGTTTATGGACAGTTGAGTACAAACTCTCTAGGGTGAAAATATTTTATTTCTTGAAATGGATTTTTAAGTTCTTTTTTGTTTCTGGCTTATTGTTTTTTATTAGAGTTCGTCATATTTTGAGGGGTATTTATGTGTGTATTACAAGATATTAAGACTTATTTAAGTTATAATATAAACACACTACCGAATGTATTTTTGGTTTGGAATTGTTTTTATGGTAGTATAATAGAAGATGTTTGTGTAATTGTTTACTGTTACTTAAATTGTGTTTGGCAAAGGAAAATTCATTTTCCTTAATTTAGAAAATAATTCCAAACTTTTGGTTAGTAGTATACGTGTACGTTTAATTTTTTAGATTCGAATATTTTCTTTCGCAAGGAAATGAGAAGCTCGGTCATATGATCCTTATTATAATTAATATTTTAATATCGTGTACATATAATGCAAGAAATGAGATGTAATCTGAGTTGGCTACGGCACCTAATTGCAATCTGACTGAAAAATTGTGTAAATATAATTATTAGTAAAGAAACATTAGTTTACAGACATTACAAATGTAGGACCCTAAGCTAGAAAAGGTGTACCTTCATATTTGACAAAATATGTGAAAAGTGATAAGAACTATATTGATTGTGAACTTAAGGAGAACTAATAATAAATAATGAAAATAAGATAATAAGTAGAAAGATATATATATATACTGCTGCTTTATATATTTTAAAACAGGTAAATATTTTTAAACTAGGGCTTCCACCTGCCTTCAATATAGCAGGTACTGATAATATCCTCGAGGTACTTTTTTACGCGCAAAAATAGCACTGATATTCGATACGATAAAGTGTCTTGTAAAAGTATTTTTGATAACATCGGTGCAATTTACGGATTACATAAAATGTGTTTCACGAATGTATTTTATTCTTGCAGAACAGAGCCATTACTGGTGAATTCTCACTTTTCGGTAACATAGTATTTACTCGTCAGAAATTCGTCTCTATGGCAACCATCCCCATTTTGCTCTCTGAGGTATATGTTTTTTTCAATTTGTCGATAAAATAAAAAACACAATAGCTATCACTGACACATTCATATGAAAATTGTACAAACAACAAAATCTATAATTTGAAAAATTTTAGCAAAAAATATCTGTATGTCTTCGAACATTAATAGACTAGATGTCGCTATTATTATTAGGCAATACTTGTATCAAACTATAACTTTAATTTTAATTATAGTCCCAATACTATACCTATTCTTTTTATTTACACTATTCCTTTTTTTTTAATATTATTCCTTTATATAAATCATTAACTTTCAAGTAAACAGGTCTCAAGACTGTGCATTCATAATAACAAACGAGATGAAGTCACCTAAGGAACACCAAAGGAGTCCACAGATCTCCAAACTACAGTACTACTTTACTCCTTACAATCTCGCAATTCGTCACGAACAACGATCTAATTAATAAAATACAGAAATAACATACTTGTAAAGTAAATTCAATCATCAACACCTCCACTTTATTTTCCCAGAAGAGAGTCTACGCAAAAGCAAAAATCCAAGAAAGAAGAACACTAAACAAATCCCACGTAATGAATTCACGAGTTCCAGGCACAGTACACGAAAAATTTCACAATTCCACCCATCACGCAGTGCAACGCAATATTCGTCGGGTCCGGGGTAAAAAATCTTCCGCCGTCAGAAAAATGCAGGAGAGCAGCCCTCTGAGCGCGGCGAGGTGCATGTAACGCGCCGAAATTGGAAAAGGTTTCGGTGCAGCTAGCGGGGTTCACCGTGTCAAAAGTCAACGACCTTTCGGCTTACTCCAGTGACCAGCGCGCGGGGCACCGGCCACCGAGTGCATGCAAAGTGAAGCACGATGGAAAATCGAGCGTGCGGATAATGGTTAGGGACGTGGCGCGTGCACGGGGCTGGCTTTCCTCTCTGTTGTCGTTCGGTCGAGTAAGTAGTCGGCTCCGTCAAGCTTTTCAGGCTCTCTCGTAATGGCCGCTCAAGGTTTACGCTTCGTCGAGCAATCCGGCTGAATCGATCGACCAGAGACGCGGCCTCTGCACATCCCCCTCGTGGTCGCGTGCTATCGCTTTCTTGTCGATACACGCGGAAGATTATCGGGGAGTTCGCGAAACGAGAAACAGAAGTCAGAGGGAGGGAGGGCCTCTCCTGTGGAGGAGACACCGCCCCGCGGTGACTCGTGTTTCGCGACACAGGCACGAGGAAGCGGCTGCGATCCCTCGATCTATTCATAGATCGTCGAACGTGAAAGAACGCGGCGGGCTTAGACTGGAAAGCTATGAATCAGTAAGGTAAATGTCCCAGTAACAGATCATGTGCAAGTACTGACACTAATTTTATTCAATCGAATCGGCGAGTTGAAGAACAGTGTATGTCCAAAATTACCTATTTTCAAATAATCTTGAAATTATGTCTGGACCTCAAAGCTGAAGTGTATTAAGCCACATAGTAAACGATTTTCTCAATATGAGTACAATATTGTTTGTATTGGCTACATGTAGATGAGGTTTTTACTATAACAATTGAATTAGTGAGTTGAAGAACAGTGTATGTCCAAAATTACCTATTTTCAAACAATCTCAAAATTATGTCTGGACCTCAAAGCTACAGTGTATTAAGCCACATAGAAAACGATTTTCTCAATATGAGTACAATATTGCTTATATTCTTATTATCCTGAGTGCTTTGTATTGGCTCCATGTAGATGAAGTTTTGACTATAACAACTGAATTAGTGAGTTGAAGAACAGTGTATATCTAAAATTAGCTATTTTCAAACAGTCTCGAAATTATGTCTGGACCTCAAAGCTAAAGTGTATTAAGCCACGTAGAAAACGATTTTCTCAATATAAGTTCAATATCGTTTACGTCCTTATTGTCCCGAATGCTTCATATTGGATCCGTATAGATGAGGTTTTGACGGCTACAATTCAATTAATGAGTCGAAGAACAATAGAAGTCCAAATTAGTGTCTTTCAAATAATTTCGAAACTATGTCTGGAGTCTAGAGCCAATGGGTATTAAACTTCACCTTTCTTAACGAGTCTGACTCGTCCACTTTTTATATCTTCGTTGCCGATCACGGGTCAACGCGTAATGAGGCTTTTCCACAAGTAACCGGTCACGCATCATCGCGTGATAAATCTATGTTCAGTTAACGAGAGCTCTATGGTTGGTTGTTTGGAATAGTCTGTCGGTTCAAATCGACAGTGAAGGTTATAATATTATAAAAGAAAATTGTAGGTGAAGGGGTTAAATGATATAGAAAACAAGTGGACTTAATAAACTCTGGTTCTTGGGTCAAGATATGTAAAATGCACAGGATTTAAATTTGCAATTTTTTAATTCACTGATTCGATTTGAAATTTAAATTCTAAAAGTAATAACAAAAAATAGAATCATACAACTCTATGTTGAGTTGCAGGAACACAGGTGAAGGGACGTACGGTTTTGGGTCGCTTACTTATTGAGACGTTTGACGTCTTAATGTCTTTCTTAATACATTGAAGACCAATGATCCATTGAGTCACGGGACAGTCCTTTCCTCATTAGCCGAGGACAGAACATTCGAGTTATTTTTATACTTAGAGGACTGTTATCAGCCTCTGAGGACAGTCTGGGTAAAATACACTGCTAGAAAATTGCTAGAAAGCTAGAAAGCGGAACAATTCAAGTGTAAGAGGAGACTCTGCGTGATCGTATTTGTGACGTTATTCCTAATTACTTGAATTCAGATAACTTGACTTGAAAACCACTTTTAGATTAGTCAAGTGATATTTCTATTTTGACCTCTTGAATTCAAATAGCTTGAATTCGATTAATTTAAAGTGGAGCAATGAATCGAAACATGAGCAGGTACAAGCTAATTAATATGGTATCTTGCTCATTCTCATAAGTATAATTTAGATGATCATTATCAGAGTGCGGATATTTATGCATTTTTTTGAAAATTTAAATATGTAAAAATATATAGAATATACATACTATATAAACCAAAACTTAATTTTGAGATAAGTGGACTTGGTTAGTCTGAATTTCAGGTACAGAACTATTAAAAAAGAAACGTCTAAAATACGCGTGAAATATGTCTGACTAGAAATTTATTTTATTACTGATGTACATGAGTCAAGTTGGGCACACCAAATTTAGTAAAATATGTCCTAGGTTAGACATATTAAAGCTAGTAAAATAAGGCCCAAACCAGCAAGGCCAGTAGAATAAGTCCTAAGTCAGGAACAACAAAGCCAGTAGAATACCTTCCACGTCAGACACACCGAAATCAGTAGAATATGTCTCGAGTCAGACACATTTCCCAAGTATTTTAGGTGTATTTTTGAACAATTAATAATTCTAAAACGAAGCCCCAAATACAATTTACCAAGCTCCATTTTAGTACATAGACTCACCCCTTAAAATGTCTGACACCTGTCGTCGAACACCCTAGACACGAATCAAGCCTAACAACTGAACACCCTCTCCCTCATGATTAATCACAAATTGCATCGGGAATTACTCGTTCTTTGCGTGAAACTTCAAATAAACGTCCGTCAGGTCTCGCTCCAAAGCACACTCATATGTCTCCCGAATCGCAGCACGATCGCAACAGCCTGAACGCACGCTCGCGAGCACGCTTACGAGCCGGTGATTAAAGACCCCAGCCGTGCATATTTTTCCCAAGAATGATCTTAGAATTAATCTGTACGCGTGCTTCGAGTACAAACAAATCGACCTTGACAAAGTCGACGGCGTGTATACCAGTTCCGCGAGGAAGGAAAAACGCTCGGTGCATTACACTCTCGCGGCGGGGCTCCCCAGGAGGAAAAGGCCCGAAACGATGATGGCCGTTAATCAACGTCATCCTCCGCGCGCGCTGGAATCTACGAATGCATCGAGGCCACGGATATCCAACGAATCTAATCACGAACTTGACTCGATAGGAATACGGAAGGCTCCGTGGCTCGAGCTGGCAGTTTTGACGATCGTTCGAACGGATTCGTCAGCCACGGGCGAAAGGTCGCGATTCAGGGATCTGATAACGCCGTGGATGGTAAAATTCGAAGGTAGTGGATGTTAGGAAACCTGTGATGCTGGACGAGAGCATCGACTGATCTCCGCGAAACAGCTTCCAGGAAATTCGAGGCTTCGATGGTGTCAGTCTGTCTACTAGAGTTAAACGCTGTCGGTCTGGTAATCGATCCGAGCTGGTGTCTGACATCTGATTGGGAAGTGATCATTTATCTCGCGTTCAACTTTATTTACTATGAAATTCGTGCTTTTTTCTCTTGTGTTCAGCGTATGATATAGTATTCACTAGAATATTTAAATATGTAGGGCACGTTGGTGCAACGATGCTGCGAGAATGAAAGAACGGGGATAAAAGATCGTGATATAGGGGCCTTGGTCTCCATAACGCTTGGAAAGGACAAAACCTTCGAGGGGACGATTATGAAAAACAAAAAGCGAACTAGTTCGCCTTCTTGCAATGCGTCGACATAAGAAATGCCAAGGACGATGTCTTTGATCTTCGCGTTCAGTGTAAATCTGCCTCGATCGTTTGAAAACGTACTTGCACAACGAGAATATTAACGAGATACGATTACGTTGGCGATAGAGGCTTCTTTTTCTTTCAGGAAATGTAAAAAAAGCTTGTTCCAAGAAAAAACATGGATACTGTGACAGAAGTTTCCACGAAAGACTAAGGAGATGTTATGGTAACAGCATGTGTTCGTGCAAATTCTATGCTTGTTAACGAGCCCTCTCATCCTTCGGTTGCTTCCTGGAAGGCGATGCTAGCGGTATTTCAATTAGCGCCGATAGGCCAATTAGCAACGATATTCTTATTGACGCGGAACAATCTGTCGTAGGGAAGCAGACGAAGTTGCGTTTGATATCTCGCGGAAGGTGTGCAGCGGCAATTCCATCGAAATAGAAATCCTTTCGCCGACATCTTGAATCGCGATTGGTCGCGGTCGACGGCTGCGAAAAAACGGCGCCCGCCGCGAGTGAAACTGCATTCTTGTCAAGTACGTTTGCGGCGATCGTAACCAATCATTATTCCACGCAAGGTGAACCAGCGCGCTTTCCCAGGAAACGCGGCGGCTCACGCTTCAAATCGGCCACGACATTTGAAACTATCCACAGCATTTTTCACTTTCCCTCGTGAAATGTGATAGACTTGAGGAATTTTTTCGAGCTTCGTAAAAAGGCAATGATTTTTTAGCACGTTTGTGCAATTAATTGTAAGTTAGGATCAAGCTGTTGGATTTTAAGTGCTGAGTGAAGTATTAGAATGGTTTAGTAGAAATTAAACCTTGGCACTTGAAGCATTTTAAATTTACGTAAAAATTTGCGCTCTGATTGCACTGGAATGCAAAGGGTTAGGTAAGTGACCTTGTGATACTTGATTTGCTTTTTCTGCTTTTACTACTTTGGACCATAGAAAGAAAATTAGAACTGTATTTATTGTTACAAATTATTGTCTTTTTATGTGATTCAAAAAGTAAATGAAGAAAGGGTACAGTTGTGAAAGATTAACATTTATATAGGCATTCTAGTGTGTTCTCAGCGTTTCGTTGTTAGTTGTGAAATATATAAAATAAGAAAATATAGGTATGACTCAATTTCTATTATTGCTTATGAAATGATTTAGTATCAACTATTTATATACATATATTGAGAAATGGTAGTATTATACAAACCACTGATCAAAATTTGTATGACTTGTTAAGGACGACTGACATACCCAAGATATTGAACAAGAACTAGAAATTTGAAGGAACGATTCTATATGGCACATTAAAACGAAAACAAAAAATGGAAAAAATTGCGTTGGAGACTTTGTTTTGAACTTATTAATTGTTAAAGATAAACCTGAAGTGTCAGTGAAATGTGTCTGACTCGAAACTTATTCTACTGCCGGCGTGCATCATCAGCTTGGTCAGACGATGTCAGTAGAATAAATCTTCAAGTTACAGACACCTTAGGAGTGGTTCAAACGTTTTTTTAACAATTAATAACTCGAATGCAATTTCATTATCCTTCATTTTCGTTTTATTTTCATACACAGAATTATTCCTTAAATGTCTGATACCTTTTCTCGAAGGCGCTCTATAATTATGCTATTTCGTACCACATGAACCTACGTATCCAGGAATCAAGTGACTAATATAAGACCATCTAACCTACTCTAAAAATATACCCATCCTCAAAAACTTATTTTAAAGCACTCATCTTTACCACAATAGAATGAATTCTTATTTACATATAAGTTACACAAAAAAAATATTCTCGTCAAACAACACTTCTATCGAATAATTATAACACCTTTACCTTACTTAAAAATAGCTCACTCTTAGACATAACCTGTGCAAATGTCTCAAAACTCAATGCTTTTTACAGCGCCACTCTTCCAGCAAACCAATATCTACCAGTCTCAACCATCAGAAACGAGTGTAACCGATTCTCCCCAGAAAACTACCCTCCCCCTCACGCAGGATAATTTCATGCAGACGCATTTGTCCCTGACAGAGTGAAAAATAGAAGATCCTATCCAAAGTCGTGGCCTGGAAAGTGGATGGTTAGAGCCGAGAAAGAAACGGGAGCGACGTCGGTGCGGCAAGGCGCAGATTCATCGAGAGAGATCGTAGCTATGAATAGGAGATAAATAGACGAAGCTGGCAGAGAGAAAGGGAGGAGGGAGGAAAAGAAAGAGAGGCAGGAACGGCGTGAGGTGTTGCAAACAGAATAGTCAAGGTTCACGGGAGAGGTATGCGGATCTGAAAAGCCGATAGAACCGAACGAGCCGAGATTTCGCGAGCGTAATGTGTGCGCGCGCGGGACAAAGGAAATATCCTCTCCGAACAATGGAAAAATATTTTTCACCGCGGGACCGTGCTCTACGTTTATGCAGAGCGAGTCACATTTTGATAGGCCGCGAGATAATCAATTTATCTCGAGTGACCACCGTGACGAACGAGTTGAACCGAGTTATCAGTTTACAGCGATGCACGCAAGTTTTTGATCGATTATCTGGTTACACTTTTTTAGAATGTGCTAAATCAAGAGACTCTGACTTCACCATTATGTATTTCCATAGAGTAAAAGAAATACCTATACAGCTTATAAAAGCAGTGTAACTGCAAAATTTTTTTTAATTTAATGTTCCAGTTCTTCATGAGTAGACTCATTTCCATGCGATTCAATTAATGAAATAACTCTTTCTAAATTTTGGACTTGTACCATTTCTTTTAATAACCAGCACATTTTCTTTTTGTATAGTTAAACTTTGTACGAAAGAAAGCTGTCAGAGACACTGTGTTTTTAAACGATTCTGGTCTATGCTTTTTTGCGAGGATTTATAAACTGAATCAACGAGATTGAACGAAAAAATACGTGCATGTGTCACAGTTGTAACGGGATTCGAACGCAACCAAGAGCATCGATTTTATTTATGCTTTGTCCATTCTGTTGCAAGGGTTGATCGAACGGTCAGACACGCGCCATTGGATCCGAACGATTTTGTTGGCTGTGTCGGCAGAACGAAAATTATACAGCCAGTAAAACGAAGTGCCGGTCTAATTGTATCAATTATACCCCACGCGATCCGCTACCGCAGCTAGAGGAAGTCGCCTAAATTCTCAGCAGCATCGCGACCGACTCTTACGGAGTGTCTGAGATTACTGGAAGGATCAGGATACCTAGAGTATAAATTTATGTAACCAAATTTCTACAGAATTGTGTGTATAGTAGAACTATTAATCAAGCTTTAATTACTCATGATCTTTAGTATATGATTCTATTCTGAATATCCACTGTGTTAAAGGTAAGAGTACAGTAGGATCATGGCTGAAACTTAGAGTTAGACCATGGTTTAATAATATTTAGTTTGCAGAAAATAGAAAAATTAGTCATTAAATTAACCATTAGACCAATTAATCAAGCGACTAAGGTGGGATCAGGTAGAATACCTATAGTATTTCTTTAACACGAGAGATTTTAAATTTTCTTGATTGATATCCACATTTCCAAACCTTCAGATTTTCAAATAGAATTTTAAAATATAAAATGGGTTAAAATTAAAAATTAGAAGTTTTTAACTATGTAAATCCTGACATTATTTAAAATATAAATCTTCAATTTTTCAGATTTGTAAATTTACCTTTATTATTATTATACCTTCAAACATTTAAATGTTTAACATACATCTTTACAGGTACTTCGAACGAAAATTTACTGTAATTTTATTGTAATTATTATAATAGTAACCAAAAAATACTAAATATGATATTAGTCAAATATTTCTCTAATAGTAATATTTTTTTTGTAAATCTAAAATCTTCTGGTATACTGTTTAATCTACTGATATTAATATTTTTCTAAAGAAATAAATAACAAAGCTTTTTTCAGTCAAACTGAAACGGAAACAGTCTTCTATTTAGTTTTACTAAACTGTAATTTAAAATTTAAAAACTTTTAAATTTAAAGACAGTATTTTATTTCTAAATAGGTTTCTAGTATTTAAAAATGGTAGAAAACGAAGAAGAATTAGAGAGAGAGGTAATATTTTTTCTTTGTAAAACTCATTGCCTATCAATTTACCTGTGTTTAACTATCCAATTGGGGATCCTCTCCGCCAAAACGAATTTTCTCGTTCGTAGAAGTATTATTTTTAGTCTCGATTTCTCGAACTTCATTGCGTAAAATAAATGAAATTACTGGTATTAATGTGTACCTGTGCTAATTTTTGTTAAGAGAATACCTTACATAATACGATCATTAATTGCAATAACAACAGATGACAACCGAGAAACTTTCAATAACATTTGACCACAAATATGAATAAATGTTTCTGCGAATACATTACCTACTCATAGGTTCATCATATGCAACTATTCTTTTTTGAAAGATTTTGATAAATACATTTACTAGATAAAGAAAAAGATAATTTACTATTGCTCTACAATTCAATTTCCCTATAATTATAATAACCGCCTTATACCACTTAGGCTATGGTCACACGAGTTTTTTTTTTAAGCTAATTACTCAATGAAATTCATTGTTTTGTTATCACAAGTCATCAACTGGGATATACTACTAATTTTGAAAGAGGCAAGCACAGTTTCATACAAGTTATTCCTAAAATTGAACGATATCAGATAAATTTCACATTAGGAGAACATAGTTTTTCACAAATTTTCCCAACGATGGAGAAACATGTTGTAACACGATCAAATGTAAAAGTTTCAATATCTCGAAATTGAAAATACATGAACTTAGGCCACTTTCCTAATAACTGACACAAACACAAATCCTAAAATAAAATATTGCTAAATTCACGCACCTACAATGAATCTTACAAATACTTGTCTAAAAAAGGTCGCTTAAGTCGCCACTCCCACATAAATTCCGCTCCTAGAACCCATTACAAAGTCATTCAACAGGATTTTTATCTCCTACTTCGAATAGTACGTGCCCGTATCCGCGGCACATATCGAGAATCGTTCCTCGACGGAGAGCTTTCCATCCCAATGGGGTAACTCTCTTCCCGCCCCTGAGCACTGCCGACACGCCGAGAATTTCCACCTCGAGGCCGATCGAGTGTAAATAAAGCGCAGATACGCCGCGGAAAAGTATACGGGGGCACAGGCAGGGAGCGGAGTCGGCGAGCAAACGAACGAGCTCGATTCTTAGCGCTCGCGTGAGCATGACCCGCGCAACACTCCGTTGGAATTCCACGACGGCAGGTCTTTCCGCAGGCACATCGGCCCCGTAAATGCTTCGAGACTTGTCGCTGGAAAAAAGATATTAAGGTAAATGCCCTGGTACCTGGGCGTTTAAAATGTCACGTGTCCCAGTCAGTGGACAACCTGAAATTCTATGGTCTGACATTTGAATTTGGCGCCAGTAGCTGATTAGACTTGCTAGTTGATAATATTTAGCGTGCTTTTTGGTTTCTGGTGGATACAGTAGAATTTGAGTGTAAAGTTAAAGAAAATTAGAGTTAGTGTTCAGGTATCGGGACATGGTCGACTACTGGGACGTTTATTTTGCCAACGTCGCGACAATCTACTCACGATACGACACTGTGTGAACGCGGGGAATCGTTTTGAGCTCTGAGCAAACGCAATGTACCATGATAACGCACTATGTCATTGCTATGGAATGGCATGAGGTAGGAGCAGTAAAGGGACGATTTCAGGTCACTGCATATCGCGACTTTTACGATCATTACGATCATTTTACGATCAGTTTGACTAATAGTTGAATATTATTCATCTCTGAATGTAATTGGAATGTTACTGAAATACGTTACATTTCTTAAATGATAATTTTTTACATCTTTTTAATACTTTTTTTATAGTTTTACGAAAACTGTATTCGGAGGACTTGCAGAATTTAATAAACTGAAAAGTGAAATTTTTGTATACTACTTTTGTATACTAATTTTTCTATACTATCAAATTATAATTTTGATACTATAGCTACTAAATCTAAAAGGAATGAGATATATAGACGAAAAAAGTACGAAACACAAGTCTTTATATATACATATACATAAAATATATATGCATATGTTCTATATATGTATAATATATAAATGTATGTAAACGAATCTGCAAACCAATATACGAAAAGCAGATTAATTAGTACACTCAACAAATAAAATCCTTCCATTCACATTTTCACATCTCCTTCCCCTTTCCAATAAATATGTAAGTATGGATATTCGCAATCAAATATTCTTGTAATTGATGTCGAGAAAATTGATCTGTAAGTAGAGTCAGTTTAATATCAAATAAAACGAGCAATTGAGTATCGAAGTTTCTCATAACAAATGCAAATAAAAGCTTAATAAATTCTACGAACGAAACACAGCAACTGCAAAATTGCACAAGATCGTATTTCGTTAACGCTATTTATTCCGATCGGAATTGTACAATCATGAATGAATGTGCATAGGTGCCGCGCAAAAACGGATCACGCGAGAACAGATTGCAATCCGTTGCGTTACTTATGGCGCCTCTAAATTATGGGCCTCGAAGAGCATTTTGCCCCGCTACACCTCGCATCGCTGTTGCTCCTTTTCCTTCCCGATAAATATATCAGCGGAGTACAGGTTGACGAAATGAATTTCTTTTCGTCGTCAGGATCGAATGAAATATGAAGACGAAATAAAACAAAAACTTGAAAGTCTGTGTACGTACCAATGGAAAAAAAGATTGAAGTGGATGATGAACGTTACGAACAGACTCGATGTACCTGATTTTTAAACGAGAAACGAAGCGTGTTATGTAATATATTATTATATTATTTATTAAATTATATTACACTGACTACTACTATTACATTATATTTTTCAGTAATGTTAAATTAAGATTAATGAATGTGAAGACAGTGTCACACGGGATTCATTTTTAAAATTTGTTTTAATTTTTAAATACTGTGTTTATTTTACCGTCGCGAAAATTTTGTATATGTACAATGTATTTTTTTAATATCTAAAAAAGCGAGGATTATATGCATATAATCAGTATCTAAAATTAGTACAGTGAAAACTACAAAATTCTTCAAATTACAGCTATTTTATGGTGTTCAACGAAAATTTTCAAATTTGTCGCTCTTTAAATACTTACTCTTCTACTTCATGATCAACTAAAAATTGTGAAATAATCCAATTAGTAATTCTTCCTTCAGAAGCTCCAAAAGATAATCCTACTAACTCTCCAACACAAAACACAGTACTTTTTCCTGCAGTCTCACAGCCCATTCACAAGCTCATAACAAAAAACATATTTTCGAAAATGGATAGTAATCCATGCGTAGCCTCCTTTAATTTCACCAGTGACATTATAAACCCTTTGACAGTTCATCCTGAATGAGACTCGAGCATGGCAGGACATCAATAAAAATAAAGTAAAAAAAAAACATGTTGTTTTATATTTATTAGAATGCATAGTATTTTCAAGAATAAAAACACATATTTTTCTACCAAAACTTGCAGTCCTACCAAACTGTTGAAGCGACTACAATATCTACCCGCAATAAGGCCTCGTTTGTCCCACACAATTTATACCTGTGGCAACAAGCTTATAACGCGGCAACGCCCCCAAGAAGAATCACTTCATCCCAACAAATCAGAGAATTGACAGTCTATTATATCTCTTCCCAGAAGGCATCCGTATCGGAAGAATCAGTAAGGTAACTGCCACACGAACGCCGCGTATCGCGGTTATTTTAATTAACAAGCCGCTCCGAGCGAAAGCTTTAACAACCTCCCGCGCGCTTTCTATCCGAATGCCTGCGACAGTTCCTGTCCCCGTGAAATATGTCCACGACTAATTGGTTTCTCCTCGAGCACCCTGCGAAAGCGGCCGATCGCGTGTGCCTTCGCCGATTCGTGGCCGTAGCAATCGCCGAGCAATTTTCGCCCAAGCTCTGCTGGGCCCTGGCTGTTTCTCGAGGCAAGTGGACCAGCGGATGAGCCACACCCAATAATGTTGCAAGAAGAGGGACAAGCCCCACTCGAGGTCCCCGAGCGCGTTGGGGGCCCGCTACTCGTTCATCGTTGCAGATCGAGTGTTATTACCGACTCATAAATATTTCTCGCGCGGAACTAGGATACAAATCTTCCCGCTTCTTCCGCGCTTGCTTTCTCCTTTTAATGCACTGCCACGCAATTTTTTCTCCCCTGTGCCCGCCTTTGGCTTTTGGCGGTCTCGTGCCCTGGAGCAGATCTCTCTGTTTTGAGCTAAGTGGTTGTTTAGTGTAATAAGTAATAAAATTAAGCGATTTACTGCTCGTAAACTACAAGGTTCGTTAACGAGGATAACGCTGTTATATTGGTACCTATTATATTTATTAGGTATGTTAAGATTATTAGATAGCATTTAAATTATATAAGTGCCCGGTTGTAGTAACGATATTTATTTTTGCATGATATCTTGATTATTTGTTTTATATTATGTGGGGCGAACGAGTTGGGATTTTCGAAGTTTGCAAAGATTTTGCAAAGATAATACTTAAACATTTAAATTTTCTAATATTCGAATTTTTAAATACTTATATTTCTTATTATTTAAATATTAAAAATATTTAACAACCATTAAAATTCTTAAATATTAAACTTTGTTTGTATTGAATATGCAAATTTCTTAATTGTGAAATTTCCAAATGTATTTATTTTCAGACTCTCGAAGTTTGTTTTTTTCTTTTCAAGTTTCACATTTTGTCAGTTCATCAGTTTTGGAAAAATTACTAAAAACACACAAGACTTCTATATTACTGCCTGTTCCTATATTGGGAACATAAACCATTCTGTTCGAACATCCCCCAAGAAATAATTCTGTTTACCTCCTCATCTAATCTACGACTCAATTTTCTGTATCGTCCACAATACAATTTGACCCATATTAACCCTCACTACTGATATGAAGTCTGGTAGCCTCCACGTAATACGTTCATTATTATTACCCTCATAGCAAATTGTTCTCTGTGCATTTGCTCTCGAAAGGTTTGAAGATTTGAAAAATTTAAAGATTGTAAAAACAAATGCAGCAAAAAATTGTGTGAAGCTCACAACAAAGTGCAGTTTTTCGCTTAAAACTTAAGTTTTTTTAGCCTAAACTAATAGTTTTCGATTTCATAATCAAAGGAATTAGCAAGATCGGCTTTTTTTGTTTACAAAATTGAAAGTCCATAGTTTCCTTATAGTAATATACAAGGAACGAAATAAGTAGGCACTTATACCTCTCATTTGCTGCAACAATTACTTGAATTAAATTGAATTTGCTGCAACAAAATTAATTTTCCGAAAAATGAGGCAATAACTTCATTTAACACAAGAACCATTTTACTTTACATTAAGACCTCAATTGACCAAACCTCGAATATTAAGAGTTCCTGTTATTTAGAGTTGCGCATATTAGGCTTAATAATAATGAGAGTACAGTACAACATCGATTAAAATTTAAGCAATGAAGTTGTAATAATCTGCTAAAGAAAATAAAGCTAGCTATTGAAAGGTTGCTGCAGGTTTGAATTTTGTAGTACTTCGGATAATCGAGGTTCTATCTATTTTTTAAGTTATTAATATATCTACATTAGGAACTCGATTATTCGAAGTACCACGGAATCCAAACCTGAATCATCCTTTTAACAGATAGCTTTATTTTCTTCGGTAAACTATTATTATTTCACTGTTTAAGTTTTAGATAATTGATGTTCTATTGTAGTTTTCTTGTTATTACACCCAATTTTCACAGCCCTAAATGACCAAAATTTAGAATATTCAAAGTTCAGTTAATCGAGGTTCTACTTTAAGAAGAATCTCTAGTTCTTCTAGTTTCAATTTGAAGTACCTATTTACTATAGTGGCCAAGAAAATTACAACACTCCCTAAAAATACTATTAGTTGAACATGAAAGTAATTATAAAATAAGATCCTAATATATACATATGAATAATTAAAAAAATAAGTACGATCTGGATTATCCGAAGTACCACGAAATTCAAACCCGAAACATCCTTTTAATAGCTACCTCCATTTTCTTCAGCAAATGATTACAACTTTGCTCAAAAATAGTTACTTATTGCAGCGAATGAGCTACGTATCGCGTTCTTTTCCCGATCTACCATGTTAGCGAGCACGAACACGTTAAAAGTTCACGACTTCAAGTACACTGCAAATTAGGTCACACCAATTCTTCAATCCACTTCATCAGTCCAACTACATCCCCTCAGAAAAATCTCCTATGACTTACGCCTCGAAAATGTCCCCTTCTCTGACACAATCCCGCTCCACCGCGATAACGTCACGCCCCTCCAGCGCAGGAACAGAGGCTTTGATATAAGTCGACCGTGCAGATCGCAACAAGACGGGAAAACTACACGCTGCATGATTAATGCCCCAGCAATTTGCCCGCTGCGAATCGAGATCGACGAGCGAAGGATCGTCGCGCATTCATCGCCAGCTAGTGCATTACGCGAATGAAAAAACGGCTCTGCTCCGCGGTATCCGCATCGAGCACCGCCCACGTCTTCTTCGCTTTTAATTACTCGAGACGACGCGAGGCAAGTGGTCCCGACGCCGAGCGTCGAGGAACGAGATCGCCAAGAACATAGAGCGTTCTCCCAAACGCCCTGGTACCACAGAGCCTTCTGCCTGGCAGTGACGGATTTCCACGTCAAAGTGACAACGCCGTGGCTTGGGCGATATTGGCTCCTTCCGTCGCGGCTTTTAAACGCGGATGGACAAACACTCGGTGTGTAGATCAGGGCGCAGAGTGTGTGCTCTGTTTCTCTGGCTTTGTACAGAGGGTTCTGTGTTATTGAATTTCTATAGCTTCGCTGAATAATTAATTTAAAAATAACGAGTCATGGTGTGAGGAGAGTACAGTCGAGTAATTGGAGCCTGTCTATGTTACTTAGTATTCTAATTCTGTGATCCAGAGCTAAATTGATGCGAGTACCTTTTTTCTTTTCTTCTTGTACATGTTTAGGAGACGGAAAAAATGTGATCAGTTATTTCTTAAGATACCATTTAAAGTAATTTGAGGTGATTGTTAATAGTTTTGGGATTTTTGTTTTTGGTGTCCCCTGGTGTTTGAACAGTTCAATGTTTTTACTTGTAACGTAACTTAAATAAGTAGGTTCCTATTATTTTAATAGAAGGAAGCTGATTTATGAAATAAAAAATGAATAAAAATGGACTTGGGCTAGTTTTACTATCAGATACTGAATTATTCCATGTATTAAGGGCTATTGTAGAAAACTGTAGAGCTATTATAGAGTTTTCTACAAGAGCTGCTCTCGAGAGTGCTCTAAAATTGTGTGTTAATTTATAGTTCTGCACAATAATTGTTCTCCGTGGACAGTACTTTGGGATATTTAACTCTCAAATGGAACTCCTGTAGTTATAATCTCAAGTGGACACATATCTACTCTAAGAGAACAGTAAAACCCAGATCATGATTTAATGACAGAATGTACTAAATTTATTAATACTATTCTGAACAACGATCATATTTTGCTATAGTACAAATGGTTATCACGTAGATGCTGGAATATTTGAGAAGCATTGATTTCTATGCATGTATAAAGGAACTTGGTATTATTCAGCTAATGGGGAAACTTCCGAATGTTGACTGTCGAGACAAAAGAATTTTTCGATAACAGAATATTCGTTTTTCCGATTCTTAATATTGTAACTTTCACATACAATAACATACACGAGGGTAGTAAAATAAAATAATATATTTACTGAGCAAAAATATTAAAATATACAAAAGAATATGTATGAATCATTTTGCTTCGTTCAATGAAACCATTTTTTTAGATTTTCCATATCCCTTCATTTATGCAAATATATATTACTAAAACCAAGAATATTCTATAATTTAATAATACATCTGTTAGTTCCCATAAAATTCTAACTATATTACTTAAAAGTTGATAAAAGTTAAGATTCATTTATTGCAAGTATTTCTAGAAAACATCAGCAATTCAAAGTGTTTGTTACTAGATTATCACGATAGTGAATAATGTCAAACAAAGAAGTAATTAATTCTGTCATCTTAGCCTTAAAAATCCCAAACTATCGAAAGATTTAAAATTAGTCTTAATTTCAAAAACATAAGTAGGCATACCGTAAGTACCCCCAACAGAATTACCTTTCTTTTTACACAATAACAAATTTATTTGTCATACACAACATACTTCAAAACCTAATTGTCAATTACTTAAAAGTATGTGGACGTTTCATAATCCATTTGAAAGTTTCCTAAGATTAATCATTCAATTTTTCAACAAGCATCTCTGGGCACGATGCCATCGTGAAGCTATTCGTGATACCATTTCACCCCTACTGTCGAAAGTATCATCCCGTATTATTTGAGGAAAATATATTCAACGAGGGAATTTGATTTCCTGAACTTCCGACACCTTATTGTCGCATTGGATACGTTACTCTGGTACGTGGTCGTAATGGAAATCCTAGAGGGTGGCCAGATTGGCTAATGGCCAAGGAATCGGGTTAAAGACAAAGTTACGAGTTCCGTGAGCCATTGTTTTCCAAGCGCGAAATCGTTGACTGCCGACTTATCGATATTCTTATTATTCGATACGCGAGACATAAGCTGCCCATTGTTTCAGAGACACTGGACTGCATTACTTTTTATGAAATCATTTCGTCGCAGACAGTTTCCACAATTACGAATAATTCTTAGAAATTAATATTGATATCAGTTTTACTGGCTATACAGGGTGGGTGGAGAATCGTAGTACAACCAACCAGGGAATAATTCTACGTAAAAAAAAATAAACTTCAAATTCAATTTTCTCGAAAACAAAGCCTCCGATAAAAACATTGGATACCAAATTTTTTCCTTATTTTTTTACGTAGAATTATCCTCTGACTGGTTGTACTACGCTTTTTCCACCCTCCTTGTATGTATTCGCTATTCAAATTTAAAATTATCTTTTCTACCCTTTTTATATCGATTATTACTTGTCATCAAATTAGAATTTCTTTGCTTTTAGTTTTACTTTTATATCTAATTTGAAAATAAAATTGCCTTTCCATTTCATAGACCTTCTTTCGCCAATTTTGTAATCTGTATTTTAGTTTAATCCTCACATTTTTAAAGGTAAAAATTTCAATATGGTATAATATTATATTAAGCTTGTTACAGAATTGCTACACGCCATTCGTGCGAAAGTGCACGAATAATAGGTTGAACGCGCGAGGCGAAGCCGTCGAAACGGAAGTCACCAAATGGAAACAACGTGGGCGTGAAAGATCGAAGGTCGACGACATTCGATCATCCATCAATTTGATCGTGGAAACTAATGCACCTTTATCGGCAATTCCGGTTACGTCGTTTCCCGAAACATCGTGTCCCTTCTCGCCGAAAGCCCTAAGTCGAGCATAAATCAACCCTTGTTAGCAAACCTTAACAGAGGTGTTCTCTTCCATCTCGATCCAGCTACCTTTCCTTACACGCTATAATTCAAACGCTATAAAATTTACGCGAAACGTCGAGAATGATCGACGGACTAATGTATCTTATAATTGTAATCGTGCTTCTGTTCAACAACTGTTCCTTCTTACTGTGAAAATTGTGGTATGGTGTTATACGAAGAATACTCAAAGATTACTAGTACATTTCTGTATTCCTTTTCCTGGGTACTATTAGTTTTTATATTAAAAAGCAAAAGGGAGAAATTTAAAAAATTGAAAATTAAAAATGTTAAATGTACACATATTAGAAGATTTGAAAATATAAATATCTGTAGATTGGAAAATTGAGAATTTAAAGAAATAAAAATAAAAAAATATAAAAATTTGTAAGCTTGAATATTCTAATATTCTAATAAGGACAAGATTGTAATACTGGAAAATCTAAAAACGTGTAAATTTGAAAATTTAAATACCCATCTGAAAAGTAAAGAAAAGATGAATTTTTAAAGACCCAAAATTTGAAAAAGGAGATTGAAATCCGTTTGTAATGAATAAATAAAAAACTTCAGTTGAAATAATAATAAAAGCCTGAAAATGAAAGTTAAAAACCTTCGAAAATAATTTCATGGCAATTGGATACTGAATGTCACCGAAAACACTAGTAAAATTAGTACCTAACGAGACTTCAATACCCACGCGTGCACTATTAAAGTAAACCACCTCTCGTCATAGATAAAACATCGTAACGATCACGGAAGTTCCATAGAGATTTATAGCTACGACAAAAACCATTCAACAGGCCACGTCGTCGGCGGTCCCGTGAATTTTAGCACCTTTTCGCCGTTCCCTCGGCAAACACTTTTCCTTCATCCTTCGAATATGGAGGACAGTTCCGCTTCCCCCCTTTTGTTCGTTTCACTTAGCGCGCGCGCATCGTGGGGCCCAAGCGTTAATTGGATACCTCCAGGTCCAATGCTGGATAGAATCGACGTATTCGTTCATACGGAACGCTTTATGAATGTCTCGCGTTCCCGCGATTATATACGAAATGCAAATTCAGTGACGATCTGAGGCTTACTCATGGGAAATAACACGTTGAATTATGTATGGCGCTATTCTAACTCTAAACCGATCTAACGGATAGAAATCTTGTCTCTTGAAAGTGTTACGACTGTAACTTTAAATGGTGCGTTAGGTGGACTACTTTAGAGTAGATATAGATTAAAACTGATCGATCCATATCGATGAGTAATAGTGTAACATGGATAAACTTTAGTAGAGAGTCAATGTTTTTAACTACTAAAAACTGATCTCTTGATCGGATCTCTGGATCAACTCTTATCATATTACGATGAAGTTGGTTAGGATCTTAGTAGAGTCTATATTCGTTATAATATTGTGATTGCATGTCAGTAAGAAGTTTATAAAATTAAGCCTCCATAGGTGACCTAGAATCGATGGTACAAGGTGCGTTGAATCTTATTTTTACCGAAGTCAGTATTTAATATTTCATATAACGAATGACTGTGTAAATAATATAGTAGAGAAATTGATAAGTATCCAAGACATTGTACAAATTTCTTGAAAACTCAACGCGGTAAAAGAATTATTTATTTTAATGAATCGTAAGGAACTTAGCACACTCATGCAACGTACACAAGTATTATGGGCTTGATCAATATGGCATATGAGTGGTTCATCCCTTCATATCTCTTATTAGAAATATGGGCAGAGATTTAGCTAGCAATTTGTTCCTGAGTCTATGTTTAATGAAAATGTTCACTATTTATTAATTAAACCGTTTGGGAAGGTATATTTTGTATCGCGAGAGCTACGACGTTTCTTCGACGAACCATTGACTTCAAGTGAGACACTCACACAAGGAAGAGAGGAAAAGGACCTACAACGAACTGTGCAGCAGAGATAGGAAAGTTACGAAGAACACATGGCCCTTTGTCATATTCTTAAATATTAAACAGGAAAGAGATTAATTTTCTTATAACAAAGTGTAGTCGTAATTTATTCAAAACGTAGTTTCTGTCTTGTCTTTAGATATCCTTTCACTAGCAGATTCCGCGACAAAGTGCGCAATACTTTCCTCTATAGTATCTGACAATCCTCCTTGGCTATTATCTCGTCGTCCAAGCTTTGTTTATAAATTTATCTCAGATAGTCTGGCGGTCTTTAAGGAAACGAGTAGACTCATTTACGAAATTGATGCACGAGTTGCTTCAAGCTAACAAATACTTGTTAAAACAAATTCATTCACAAAAGAATAAATTAAACGTATATATCTAATATCTATAGTTATAAATTCATAACAATTAAACACTGTGCTCTAATTGAGGCAGTAAGGGTAGTAAGGGCGAACTGAATAATTTAAAAAATACTTCTTATTTTATACGTTCTTGTAGAACGTAAATAAAAAGCTTTTTTTTTTTTTTTCGAAATTCGGATTTGTTGAGTTCACGCTTACTACCCTCAACGCCTCAATTTCCCTCCATCTTTTTAATACCTAAAACAGAGTCTCAAAAACCATCCCACCCTTTTCCTAACACCCTCTACTACCCAGGAACCTGAGTCCACAAATATAATCCTCGAGAACTAAACATCAGACAGAAAATTAAATCGCAAAGAAGTATCGAAAGAATGAATCTACTACAAGAAAGGACATGAAGGCCAATCGAACCAAACCTCGAATGTTAAAGAATTTCCTTCATTTAGTGTCGCGTATATTGGGCTTAAAAAACAATCAGAATACAGTAGAACATTCGATTAAGATTTAAACAGTAAAGCTGTAATAATTTGCTAAAGAAGATAAAACTAGCTGTCAAAAGGATGCTTCAGACTTGAATTTCGTGGTACTTCGAATAATCGAGATCTTACTAATACATATTATACTAATAACCCAAAAATAGTTACTTTCTGAGTTATGTAATTATTACAGCAAATTAGCGATGTGTTTTTTTTTCCTCCACTCTACCATGCTTGCAAACACGTTAAAAGTCCCCAAAAACCACCCCATCCTCTTCCTATCACCTCCACTACCCAAGGACCTAATCCATGAATACAATCCTCGAGGCCTACACATCACACGAAAAATGAAATTGCAAAGAAGCATCGAAATAATGAACCTACTGAAAGAATCGGCGTGAAGGCCAACCGAAAATTTTCGCCTCCTCAAGGATCGAAATTTACGAGGACCACCTGCGACGGCCGAGCACCACTATCGCCCCCCATCTTCCTCGCTCACGCACACTCACGCGTTCTGGGCCGCCAGTGGAAATCGGGGGGTGACCGATGCACATGGCAGGTGCAACCTCTTCCCGTGTGGACGCGGGGAACGTCAATGGGAAACGTGCGTGCCATCATCGGGAAGAGATTACCGCGCGCGCGCCAGTCCCGAGCGAGCGAGCGAGCGAGCGAGCGCGCGAAACAGCAGGCAGCATTCAAGAACGAGCAACGGACCCGCTTACCTTGGCGAGGTCCTTCCACTCGCGGGCTCTGGAATGCAACGAGCTACGTGACCTCAGGAAAAAGAACATCTCGAGAACGAGAGGAGGAGAAGGAGACGGAGGAAAAGTAGCAAGACGGAGAGGAGGATCACGGGAAAGACTGTCAGAGGTGGTCCAGGCGCGGGAATTGCGTCGAAGGGAGTCGCGCGAAAAGGGAGGCGCAAGGGAAGAAGGAAATGATCGATGAGAATTCGACGATGGGAGAGGATGGAAAAGTTCATGGTGAAATTCGATTGAGGTCCTCTTACGTTCAGGCCACTTTTTTCGCGTTAGAATCTCGAGAGGGTCTGGTAAAGAAGTTCTGAGGCACAGGATGCACCTTTCTGTAGTCAATGAACCGCTTGGCTTCTAACAAGGAAATATGATCGCGATATGCCGTATCGTAGGGGAGAATGGGGTAATGGCGGTCAGTTGAACAATAATTGCTACGAAACCAAAATATAAGATAATGTATTTATTCGAAGACACTTTTTATAAACTGGAATGACTAAGCTATTCATTTAATACAGGAATAATCAGTTTTATAATTACTTATTTGGTGAAATTAACAGTCAACAAAAGGTGGCTTCGACCACTATTGTCCACACCAGAGGATAATAGCAGTCACTCCTGATCTAAAGTATCGCAGTTTTTACATGTAGAATTTTTAGGTAAATTCCAACCAAAACATTCAGAATAAGTCCATAGGCCCTAGTGTTACAAAACGCCAAAAAAAGAATTACGCAAATCAGGAAGACCACTTTATGATAATCACACTCACCACCATTACTCTATTCTCCCCTACGTATTAAAAGTTCCTCGACGTGAGTTTATCGACATAAGTAAAATTCTTTAATTCTATAACTTTTGCTCATTATAATCTGACGATTTGTTGAATCTATAGAGCGTAGAATATACGTTTCCATGAAATATTCACTCCTTGTCATAGAATAATGAGGTATACTTGTGATACAACTAATTTTCCAAATATAGAGTTCTTCCGGTATGGGCTTACGGTTTACTGATGAGTTTATAGTAAAGAACACGTTTCTGAAGCCAACTGATGCTCATTAGTATCCCACTTTGAAGTAATCAAAGATATGAGTGCAGGCGAGAAAAACTCCTTCGCTTCAACCATTACAGGTTGAAGCTTTAGTAAACATAGGAACATACTTATAACAAGGGAACTTCGTAGTCGAGGAGATACTCTTACGATATTATCTTGTTACAAACTTACAATTTGAAATTCGATAAAATCTTAGAGAATATAACAAACTCATTTGTAAAATCAGTTTAGATAGTAGGAACTAAAATTTGCTTTTCCAAAGGGTAAAACAAAAGAATATAGTTCAAAAGCACAAGAGTACAAGAGTTGTCTTGGTATAGAATGTAAGTTTGCGACTTGGACCAATTGGGAAGTTCTTTTTGTTAACTAAATAACAATAATTTTCTACCGAGTGTAATCAGCAATTTTGTTGTAGGTGTGGTTAATGTAAGTGAGAGTGTTTCTTATAAGTAGATAAAAAGTTTTTCACTGAAAATTTCCTTCTTCTTCTGTTTTCAGAAATCTGTGTTTTAAAAGAGTTTCGATATTTCAATATTAGAATATTGTTGTAGTTCATTACATAAATTATTATAATTTATGGCATATTTGCTGGCTTCGTGTCTGATTTCCTTTAGCCCAGGGATTTTATGAACATAATCACTTTTTTCGTAACATGATATACCATGTACCGAGCAGAACAAGAGAAAAAGTAGCATCTATAAATATCTAATGGCTTCTCGGCTTCTAATAACAATTCACCACTTAACTACACAATTTAAATATTTTTCTTTTATTTTAAAATAACCCCGATCCATTGAATAGCTCTGGAATAGCCCATCGAATACGTATATGCACCATATCAGGAAAGTAATCGAGATAAAGTGTACGACTCGAGGTGTAAGCTCGCGGCAAGTAGAAATTCTATCGATTTTCTAATGCTTTTCTGTCGGGGGAGATGGGATGCAAAAGGATTAATCGAAAATGTCGAGCATAACGGGTAGAGTTACCTCATCGCCTTGCCTCCTAATAGGGAGCTGCATTTATGGCGCGAGTTATGTTTCAAATACTGAAGCATTGGTTCATCGTGTTGCATCTCCTCCCGTGTTCATCGAGTTCCCGTTTGATGCGCATTCATTATCACGGTGAATCAGGTTAGACGAGACTTAAGAGCTCACTTCGTATGCCGGGTCTAATGAAATTAAATACGACACACGGCCGTTCTATTAACCATACCGAAACTGAAGAAGTATTGTACGCGATTAAAGAGGATTTATCGGCGCAGGTGCAGCCCCGCGATCGCTGAATCGTTGGATCTTACGCTAGACACTTTTTCCTGGGGAAATCTCTTTCATTCGAACGTACCTTGTGACTACGCGAGATACTAAACTTGCTGGCTAACATAATGTGGGACAAAACGTTTCTCGCTTTTATAACGTTGAAGCGAGCTACGGTATTCTTTTGTCATAAATTCGTCGTTGCTGTATCATTACATATTAAAATGTATGGTACTCGAAGTACTAGAGAGGCAAGTGTTCGTATAACTGGATTTTCAGATAATAGAATAATCGCTTGTCTGATACGAAGCTTCATTTCTGTAAGTAGAGATCAAGGAAATTGATAAGAAAATTATTTACATATATATTTGTGAATCGTATGGCTTTTTGGCTATTAAATTGCATAAACCATTCAATTTGCATAGATATACTTATAGAGGGTGCCCCTCAACAAGTGTCAGAAATTTTAAAGGGTGATTCTACATGTCAAAACAGGTTGAATTTTAAGAATAACTATATTGTATTTAAGGCTTCGTTCTAGAGTTATTAATTATTGAGAAAACTACTAACACAAAATGTGTCTGACTTGGGACCTATTCTACTGATTCTTCTTCTGTGTCTGATATGGCTAGCGCACGTCGACAGTAGAACAAGTCCAAAGCCAGACACACGTCACGCGTATTTTAGGCGTTTTCTTAGTAATTAATAATTCTGAAACGAAGTGTCAAATACATTTTCATCATTCTTAATTTTCATTTAAAAAAATTTTTTAAATTTCTGCCACCTGTCATCGATCACTTTGTATAATAGTGTAGTCTCACAAACCTTACATAATGAATCTACGTGTTCAATACTACATAGGTACATGCTTGTGCTAACTTTTGTCAAGCTTCTCAATTGTTTCGTATTTTCTATAGATAGTTAGAATTAATTATAAATAGATACAAATCTCCTCGTTAATTACCATTTGATTACACATTTACCAGTTAATTACACATTTCATTCTTATTAAAAATATCATTTAATGCTTCGTGTTGGAGTCATTAATTGTTAAAGATTAACTTATTCTACTGCCAGCTTGCATTAGATAGGTTAAACGATGTCAGTAGGATAAATTCCTAAGCTACAGAGACTTCACACGGAGCTTGGATGTTATTTCAGCAAATAATCATTTAAAAACAAAGCTTCAAATATACTTTTGCCATTCTAGATTTTTACAAATTTAAATCTATTTTTTTTCTAATCATTTTACATGAATCAATCTCGCAAATATGTTTCCCGCCATAAATTTATTAGCGAATCGTGTAGTTCTGAGCTCTAAAGAGCTCTGTAGTTCTAAAACAGAGTAGTTCTGAGGTTTTAAAAATAATTGGAAGACTACGTTAGTATTAAATCCATATATTTCAGATCCAACTAACCCCATATAATTGCATCAAATGTCTACAGATAGGTATTAAATATGAAACTTTAGTACGACCACTACATCGAATAATAAATAAAAAAAAGTCGATAAGATTATAGTAACCGTTTGTTAAATTACAAACAGCACATCATATATCGCGAAATAAATAATCAAGTCCAAGCAATGGGAAAGTACATGACTGATGGAACGTAAAAGTCAATCGATTGATTGCTTCTCAAATTTACAGCATTCTCAATAATACACCGGCAACGTTTCATTATCTTCACTCGTTATCCTTTAATTGAATTCCTGGTGTAATTTTCAGGCGCTTCGAAACTTCGCATTCAGGTAATGATTAGCTGCAAATGCTTTCAATAATCGATACAAAGATTGTACCTGATTTACTCACAATCGACGCGCGGCAGCGAAATACGTACGTGCATACGTAACTTACGTAACTATCGTACGTGCACTAAGTTACAAAAGCCTCCCAGTCAATCATCAAAGAGATAATAATATATTTTTCGGAAGCAGTAATCACATAGACGTATGTAGAGAATGCAACTACGCAATTCCTAAGGCGACGAAACCGCGTCGTGGATAAATGAAGCCTTATTTACGCAATGCAATGTAGGGACAACGAACTTCGCTGGACGCCATTGCATTAATTCATCGAATACACGGACAGAAGAAGAGATCTGTTTTGTAAAACGTTTGAAATCAGAGTTGGGTCTCATTTGAACTAGTTTTCATATGAATAAAAATTCCAATATGTTTTGCGTTGAATAATTTTTAAAAAAAAGTCATGAATAATTAGTTATCCGCAAATAACAAAAAATTTTACATGGAACAGTATAGTTATCTGTTAATCATGAATAAATTTGAAGAATTTAATTTTTGAAGTTCACACTCAATATTTTAACCCTAAGAATAATTGAGATCTGAGCTATCACGTGGAAGTCTAAAGGGTTCTTCAAATACACCCTTTTTATGTATCGCACAAATATTTCAAAAGATACACAACTTAAGAATACGATTTTTGAGTTACCACCATGGAACACTTTAGTACACGTACCTTTGTTCATCGTAAAAATTTTACGAATAAATATACTGCGAATTTTTATGCATGTACCTACACGTTTTCATAAAAGCAGCTGAAGAAATAAAACCTAAATGAAAATTTACTTCACTTTCCAAATTGTATAACTTACATTTTATTTTCTTTGTCTATTTTTTAATGTACACATTCTGTAGCTTATCAAATTTCAAATTTCCATGTATATTAGAATATTAGAATTTCATATTTTTGTTTATATATATGTATATAACAAGTACCATTTTTTGGCGAGATCTTTCATTAACCACATAACGTCAAAAGTTCAAGTAGCATTGAATCAGACATTTGATATGCAACCTAATAAAAAAGCACGTGTCTCTTATTTTTCGGTCCTCTATAACACATCTGAGAACCAAAGCAATCCGAGATGAACACCTAAAAGCCCTTCCTCGCAAAGTGACATTTCCTGTGAGCAAAACACCAAAGTCCCATGCGCAGGACGGAAGAAGCTGGCAGAGGAAGCAGTGCAGCCCGACGAAATCTGCGCGAACAATGCTCGGCAAGCAGGTACGTAAGCTCGTAATGCAAATTCGCTGGCCATTCCAGGGCAATTGAGATATCACGGTGACATAACAATGCGACGCGTGTGTACGCGCAGCTGGCACGCATTATCGCGAATCTCGTTCGGGCGAAACGTCGCGCGCGCATTGTCGCGCGTTTCGCGCTCGTCGATATCGAGTGAACGAAGGGAACTGGCACCAGATGGGCGAGGGGCCAAAGAGGAGGAGGAGGCGTTGGGCGAATTCGATACGAGTAACGTAAGAGTATTTAACGTGCAACGCATTCCCCGTACGCTCGAGTTAGCCGACTCTCCTCTATCGATAAGATATATCCACGCCTGGGGCGATGAAACTCGAGACAACGACGCGTAACGCCCTGGGCGATACGCGACCGATAATGATTCCTCCTATCTAGCTACCTGGAATCGAGATTGCCCACAGAGCGGCGCTGAGGAAAAATAAAGAGGCGAATTAAGATACCTCTTATAAATAGAACGCTCGTCTGCGATGAGTTATAGCAGAGAGATCGACGGGAGATTTCTCCGAGCTTTATCGGCCGCTGATATTGCCGAAGACTAAATACACAAGTGGTTTAACACCCTAACTGGCGATTGGGACACTCGCGTGGTGATAACGTACCACGTCAGAGCTTATGAATACGAGGGGCTAGCCCCTTCGTGAATGCTCTCGTCAACTCGTTTACGCATTATTATAAACGGGAGAAGAAGGATGAAATATTTGTTTCGGTGTCTGACACTTTATGTGCGAGGCATTTTGCAGTTTTGACCTATGTGCCTAGGACTATTTTGGGGGATTTTGCGAAGTAGATGAAGTGAGGATGGAATCTTTTGTTGCTAATAGATAAGCATCGTAAGAGGAATTAGAGAATATTTTGTTGATCGTGTATGAAAGTGAACAGTTAAAAATGCTCATTTTGTCAACCTTTCAAGTATGGTGCATTTTGCAGAAGCACCGTGTGAGGAGATATGCAAATTATATTATTAGGATCGAAAGTGATTTTAACAACAGTATACACAATATTTACAGTTTCCCAGTTTACTACTACCTATAAATAATACACAACAAATATTAAAAGTGAAGTAATATAAATACTGTAACCTTAACATACCAATTAAGGGTACATAAGAGAGTTATGCATCAGCTTCTAATGGTTCTGTTTCCTTCAACCTACAATTTCAAAGCTAAGATACACAAGAATACATCCATGACAGCCACAGCGTTCCAGATGCATTAAAGAACTTAAGAACTCAAGAATTCCAAATAAGTTGGATTTAAGAATTCGAACTAAACGAGAAAAAAGAAAGGAAAAAGTTCGCCACTGATAATGAGAAAGCCTGACCGAACGTTGCTGTTCATCGAACAGCGAAGTGCCTCGGAAGGACGCGACATGCATTTTGCAAGTGGCTGCACCATGCTCGAAGGTGCATGCAAGTAAATCGGGAGTAAGGTATCTTGGTACACGCGCGGGATCGCGCGTGACTCAACATGTAAATGTTCGAGGGGCGGCTATTAATTTGTTACGTGTTTAACCCAAATAACCATTCCAGGACCGACAGAGACGATCGCGCGTATTATGCCTGAAGCTAATGCATGCGACGACTCTGGCTAGGTACGTCGTGAACGGCGCCAATCCTCATAAACCGAGCTGTGCTCTCTGTGCTAGGGCCCTAACCCTTTTATCCTATCGAACTATTCAATCGAAAAAATTGGACGAGATTTTAATAGGTAAAAATTAGAAAAGTGGGTAATTCGAACTATGGCATTGCAGAATAATTTGGAAAAATTGGGTAATTCGAACTATGGCATTGCAGAACAATTTGAAAAAATTGGGCAATTCGAATTATGACACTTCAGAATAAGTTTACTATGCCTGAGTAAAATAGTAGTTCTGCAAGAAGAATAATCTACAGAATGATCTACAAATGATTTGTAATTGAGAAACAGGTGAAGAACTGAACATAACCATCGTATCGATGGCTTAATGGACGAATCTTGTGTGTTCACCTGTGGTCAAGTTTGAGATTTTATATTGTGAACAGACTTTATGTTATAAAATCTCAAGCTTAAGCAAAAGTGGACATAGAACGTTTGTACATTCCGCCAAGGATGTATTAAATTAGCCTGACATTTTGTGTAATTTTGAATAATTTTAGCGAGATTGGCTTTAATAAATTATTTTGCTCATTTTAAAATGCTTTATTTGCTAGAGATTCTTGTTAATTTACTTAGTAATTTTGTAAATTGGTATTACTTTTAACACATCTAAAATGTTACATACATAAAAATGAAATATTACCGCGTTCTTCAAGCAGACTGTAAAGTATTCGTCGTTGCTACATTTAGTATACCTTGAGCTAATTTAGAGCAAACTAGTCTATTAATATATAAATCGATCTCAAAAACGTGTCTCTCACTAGCTTCATCGCTATACTTGGATCCTGTAGCGAGTAGACGCTGTACTCCGTTTCTTTTAACTATCTTCTTGGCAGTATTACATTTGAAGCAATCAGAGCAGGCACCGCGATAATTCCACGAAATGCAAATATTACGTCAGAATCGAACAACACGAGGATCGAGCATTTCTTGGCAATGATCACACGGCGAAGCGCAACGAGTCAACAAACTCATTGACTTTCTTACGCAGAGCCACGTGGACCGTCAGGAGTGAGTCATTGTGAGATTACTCGCGCGTTCTCTTCTCCTTCCTCTCCACCTAGCCCTCGGACACCTCCTCGTTTCACGATTCGCAAAACACACACGCATGTTACGAAAGACCATGAGTGCCAAGTTTCTCGACAGATATTTCGTATTTTTGCGAAATTTTGTTTTCTAACACGTGTCTACGTTTAGTTTTTCTTTTTTTTTTAATTCATGTATGATTATAAAAGACATAATGGAAATACTTGGGTGTGGATATTCTCTAGAAAATTCTCTAACAAAAACAGCAAAAGATACTCTATCGATGGATTGCTAGGTATTATACCTACATGTGTATTGTTATTATACCTGCATATAATATTGTATAATTTCATTTAAGGACAGACTATTTCTTATTGATTTCTTCAAAAATTAAGCACAGTATTTTTCGTTATGAACTCGTTACATGTATATTCCCTACAAGTTGAATGAAGGAAACATTGTGCAGTGTAAATAATTTGAAGGATTATATAACTCACCCCGGTTTCTTAAACAGAATAGATAGTTCTCTGATGAATCACAATTCTATTGAGCCTTTGCTAATGAGTAACAATTGTAAGTACATACCTGTAACAGAAAAGAGGAATTCGATTAGAATCATAATTAAATACTGCGCTATTCAGAATGATTCACAAATGTATAATGGTATTTCAGAGAATAGGCTTACATACTAAACGAATAGGAACGTTATATGCTTATGAGGAGACTAAGGATTGTTATGCAATTTCATATTACTATAAACTCAATTAAAGAGATGGAACCTAAATGAAAATTTGAAAAGATTCTAAAAAAGAACTTTATCTTTCTCATTTTCTATATTTTTGAGTATGAATGTTACTGATATGCATTTTGAAATTTTTTATACATTTAGAATATCCATAAATGCATAAAAATCTGCAGTCTACTTATAGACTAATTAATTTATGTGATGCCTTTAAATTTACCAATCTCAGTAACCATTTTCTATATCCAAAACTGTTTTTACTTTATAGTAATTTTAAAAAATTGTCATCTCTAAGGTATAAAATAAAATTTTAATATTGACTGAAGGAAGATTACAAGGTGTCCGTCTTACGTTTCAATGTACAGACACATATTATAAGTTAGGAATATCGAGAATATGTTTAGCAAGATATGAGGTGAATGTGGTAAACTGTGATAGGTGTGACATGTACTCAAATGACATTTCCTATTTATTTTTAATGTGTGTACTATCGCGTCATGCGTGTATTTTACTATCGTTTATTTATGAATCATCTGGTATAAATAGAAAATTCTGTAGAAACATTGCTGTTTTAGGAGCGCAGTTTATGTTTCATATAGCCATAATATTCTGATATCTATCGAATATATTATTATCGTATCGTTTCCACAAATTCTTTTTTCAATCCGTACTATAAACATTTTTTCCTTCTCAAATTACTCGCGGAAGCTTCAGTTCTCGAAGACCCATTTAATAATTAATTCCACAAAAAACGAAAACGTGTTATTCACTTACAGTCCTCGTGTATCTGTCGTCCTTGGGAATATTAACGATATTCACCAAGCTAAGCTGGACGACACGTGTCACACGATTTATTTCAACGACCTCATGGACGCTGCTTTTCGTTAATTATTCATTCTACGATAGCTAAAAAAGCCACGACGTCAGATTTAACACCATTACGCTGACTCCACTCAATATTGCAAATTAAGAGATGTAGTAGCCTTCCTGTACCAACATCTCCAAAAATTCGTGTAAATACATGTTCACACACGTGAGAATACAGAAACTGATCAGCTATTACGAGATATTACGGAAGACAGCTTTAACAAATTCATAACTCGCTAAAAGTATACTGATTCACTCCTACATCAAAGCAAACCATACAAATTTAACAGAATTATTGGAAATACGAAATAAAAAAAAGTGAAGAGAATATACAGGAAGAGAAACCTACAGGAACAGAATTTATATATATTTCTGTAAGAAATTTGATAACAATCTAACGAAAATATCGCCTGAAATTATCATTCAAATTACTCTGTTCTACAACTTCTAAACATCGAATTAAAATCTGGGTTAGTGGTAAATGTGCAGATTAGGATACGATACGAACGAATTTCTACCTGAACTAGTTTAAATATATTGAAAGTTACATCTCGTCACTCGTCTCTCCAAAGCGCGTTTCGCGCGCAAAAATACATAACATCCCCTTTTTCCATGGCAGACCCCCCAACATAGACAGTACTTTCCAAATTGAACCTTTACTCTCAGAGTAGTAGAAGATCCTCGCCCCCAATTCACGAATATCTCAGAAACTAAAGAAATAGTATATACATAGAAAAAAGTTGCCCAGAGTTGCCCTGGTTGCCTTTTACAACACATTTCAAGTTCATCGAAATCGGCGAGGACGTCGCGCATCGACAGATTAACCGTGATGAACTTATAACGAGCAAGTACAGTCGTAACACATACATAAACGATGAAATTAAAATAACGATAGGAACTGAACCTGTGAATTAATAACATCTCCGACCAACCACTGAGCGCATAATCTGTGCGAGGAATTTCATGCTCGTCATGCGAGGCAACGTCAACGCGCACCCCAACAGCAGGAATATTTTATCAAAAGTACCAATTCCCCAGCGTACGTATTCCGTTTCGCCCGCGAATCGTCCGCGGTTTAATCGAAACGACAATCGATATTTCTATCAAACCGTGCCGAACGGCTTTCGGACTTTGGTTCGCGAAACCAATTACACGTTCCATCGGAGGAGGATTAATAACCGTCAAGGTAAATAAAACAATATATCGCGCCGGTATCGACGAGAGCAGGCAATAAAAGATACAATAAAGTGGCAATAACATCGGCGAGATTACGCGGGGGACATAAAATCGTGGAAAGAAAGGCCGTAAGAGTAATCGCGTAACCGGCCAGTAACGCGCGGATGAACCTCGAGCCGACCTAGACGGAATCGGGACACGTTGAGATCCATTAACGTCGCACGATCGGTTGATGAACGAAGCAATCTATTAAACGATACACACCTTTTAATAAACGATGGGTAACGCGAATGTTATTTACGATAGCGAGAAGTCGGGGATTAATCATGGAAAAACGATGGGTGGTCTCCCACCATTTAGGAAATGTGTTAAATAAGTTACTGTTCTTATTGTTGGATTCCCAGGAATAATTAACCCCTTGACCTATAACAACAAGTCAGACTCGTGCACTTTTTCTGTATCTTCGCTGCCGATTACGCGATAACGCGTGATGAGAATATTGTACACGTAACCGATCACGCATTATCGCGTGAGGAGTCTATGTTCGCTTAATGGGTGCTCTGTGGTTGGCAGTTTAAGATAGATTCCCGTTTCAGATCGGCAGTGAAGGTGATAGAATTACGAAAGAAAATCGTAGGTCAAGGGGTTAACTTGTATGTTAACTAGAATATGCTTTATTGGAACAGTGCGTACAGTTCGACAGTCAACCAAAATCTGCCTTTTTCACCGAAGGCAAGCATCGGACCCTCTTGAGGGGGTAGGTGGTGGTGGAAACTCTGTAGGCCTCTTCAAATAAGTTTATGGGTTTTCTCATGGTTGTGCTTGTAAGGAAAAGCAAGGTTGCCACACGAATTATCGGGCTGAGAAATGCTAGGTTTTCAACATTATTATCAAAAATTTCAAAAAATTGTTTACTGTCAGTTGCATTTATTGTCATATTTTTGATATTTAGAATTATTGATATAGATGCCTACTCTTAGGATATGACTCTTTGAACGTTGCTTTTTGAATGAAAATATACAGGGTGTCTCAGATTGCAAGCGACAGACTTTGTCAATATGGTTGAGAGGTCATTTTGAGCAGAGTGTTATATCCATCGTGGGTCGCAGGTCGTTTTCGAGATATGGAAGGGAAAGTAGTGTAAATCATAGGTACTTAACTTTTGAAGATAATCATTTATTTGGAACTGTGTTTTACTGTTATTTATACTGTATAAAGTAATTTAAAGAAATTAGTCAAAATGATCATCTCTTGATCGTATATATGTAACTGGGCTTGTTTTCATGGAGTGCATCCACTGTGAGGTATTTGCAAGATTGTATTATTGATTTTCCACGTAAAAATAGAGAATTTTTCATCTAAAAATAAAGGTACAAAAGGACACAAGTCAATAAGGCAGTGTTGAAAGTTGAATACTTTAAACGTCAATATCTCGAAGACAAAAACGTATGACTTAGATCGTTTTGTCTTACAATGTTACAACCACAGATGCAGTGATAGTAATATGTTCACACCTTGTCGTTTGAATGATTCGAACGTGACTTCTGCCGAGGATTCGTTTAGAAGAGAATCATTGCAATCGCGATTGCTGTCTCGAATGAATATATTGCCGTAGATAAATTAAGATGACACATCGGTATAATTAATTGCTTTTGCTGAAAGCAAGTTGATATAGTTGGAAGTGTTACTTGATGTATGAGCTCCTCAGGGACCGAACTGATTGACTTTATTGCCTCGTTCAGATTAGTTAAGTGTTATGTGAATTCAAGACTCTTGAAAGCCTCTTAAATTCTAATACCTTCAATTCGATTCATTTAACTGGAAGCACTGGATACCCCAGACAATGTTGAAAGAGTTTAAGAATTACATACTTTCAAAAACGACACAAGTCATTTTTAAATAACTGCTACTATTTCATATATTTGATACATTTAGATTCAAATGTAGGTAAAATGAAACTGATTTTTATTATTTCCAATCTCATTGATGCAATTATAGGTGCAAATGAATTTCTTGATTTTTAAAATTTTAGTTATTATTCACACGGTTGGATAATTAAAAATTTTATAAAAAAGTGAGATCATTTCAATTTCTCAGGATTATGTATTCAATAAATAATATATAAATGATAATACTACAATATAATAGTAAGTAGTTTCTGAAATATTAAGTAGAAACGATTGAACGTTAGATTTAATAAGAACTTCACAGAAAAAGTGTCAAGTTCATCGATCTCTTCAAATTATTATTTACGATAGAAATGTTGGTCAAGGCGTCTTTGTAGTTGCCGCGTTTCATCTCGAGAATCGACTTTCTACTCAGGCCACCCGAAACCCGCGCTTCTGTGAACCCATCACAGGTAAGAGGCAAAAAAGAAAGTGAAATCGACCAGAAAGAAGGATCTAAGAATCGGCAGAGGAAGTAACAAATTTTCAATTATCGATGTCGAAAGCGATAACGTGTGTTTTTTGACTGAATCATTCCCAGAGTATCACCTATTCGAAAGTGAATAATTTCGCAGGTACAAAAACAGAAAAGGAGTTTTCGTTTCTGATGAGCATAGAGCAAAACAACTGTCACATAAACCGATCAACGTTATGATAGTTATTTGATATTGGAAAATCCTGTTAAGACAAAAAAAAGGTAATGAAAGTACTGTCAATCTTGGTCAACTTTCAAATTGTAACGCCTTAACAAAAATCTTTTATCAGTTACATGAAGTCCTAATAATTCTTTATTCGACTTGAGATTTTTTTATACTCTCATAAATCTATTTTACATATTATTAAATACTAGTTATTCCAAATTTTATGTATACAATAATCATAGCAAAAGTTAGGTAAAAAATGTATAAGGAAATACGTGAAGCTCAAAATAAATAAAAATCTTAACATAGCTCGTTTAAATATGTAGAAAAAACAATCGAAGAATTAGTCCTCATACACATTCTGTTATCCCTTCGCCAATAATTTGAGTATTTTTAAATAGTTTTTAAAGTAATTTTAAGACACATGCTTTGTTACTCTCTTGAAATTCTCCGTAGAAACTAAAAAGAAATGGTGCAACATTCACGAACAAAAACTATTAGACGATATTGCAAAGATATTAAATAGCAACACAGAATTTTCGTAGATCTTTTACAATCTTAGAACATCGAAAAAATCATTGGAGAACATAAACAACTCATACTGCAGAACGGCGTTAGTAAATAAATTATTGCTGGCGAAGGGTTAATAAAATCGCAAGTACAAAGGTTAGTTCTATACAATTTGAATATAAATTTTGCTCTATAAAATTTGAAATTATAAAAAAGTAGATGATCACTTTGCCATGCTAATGTTTAAGCGTTTTACAATGTCTTTCAATACATGTTTAGTAAAATTATCAAATATCTCATAAAGTTTAGGGTTTCATCTGGCGCCTAGAACACCAATGTTATTTTGCGATTTTAACACTAAAATTACCGTGGTTAATCTGTGTCTATTTTTAACGATGTGCCACAATTACAAATATCTGAACAGGTATGTAACTTACAGAACTAACGTTTCTTCTTCATATGTTCCTTTTGTATTATTCAGCATTAATTATGAAAAAAATAAAGTTTGTAAAGGATAAAATATGGCTAAGGAATAACCATACCAGTCATTTTGACAGGTTTGCCAGTTCTAGTGTTAATTTTTAATTTACAGTTTTCCCATGGGTGGTGAATTTGAAATCACTGGCAAAATCGTGGCCAACGATTTGCAACACACTAAACGTCCTACTTACATTCTACCAGTGCAAACTAATCCATAAAAAAAAATACACCATCGAACCTTCTGTGTCGATATCACCGATCTCCCCAATACGTACACTTTTATCGCGGGCGAACAATATAAAGCGGAGTCGGAGACACGTGGTCAAATCGAGCCATAAGAGAAAGGGAGGAGTAGAAAGAGTAAACGCAAATAGCGGTAAGCCAGCCGACATTAAATTTGCATTTATATTGTATTTCGTAATTTATGACAGCGACTTATCTCGCGCAGTGGATGTACGTGCTCGTAATTGTTTTCACTGGGTGCGTATATAGTGTACGCACCGAGTGCCCTCGTGGCTCGCACAATCGCTCAAACTACGCGGCAGAAAAGACAAAATCGGCTGGAACCACTAAAGAGGTCTGCTAGGGGAGGACAAAAGGAGAGGTCGTCGTAAAGGGGGAGGGAAACGACAAACAGAGCTAACGCGACCGAGAGGGAGCAGAGTAGACAGAAAAAAAGGGGGGTGGAGAAGGGCAGGGAGGGAAGAGGAGGTAGGTACAATAAAGCTCGTCGAGGACCCGCGAAGAGTGTTCAGAGTTACGAGTTGTCGCGAATTGTGGAGAGTGGCGCAAAAGTTTCTCGATTCCGGCGCTGGGGGGGAAAAAAAAAAGTAAACGCGTTTACGTGTATCTTATCGCCTGAATACTTCACGGCGATACGAACTCGCGAGGCGCACACCTCAGTTTACTGATTTATTTATTTTTTTCTTTTCATTTCTTATTTTTCGTACGCTAAGACAGAGCTGAATTCATAGAATTTATTCGACGACATGGATGAAAATGATTTATGTGCCCTTTTTCACGAAATTCGTCTACAGAAAATCAAGAACGAAATGAATATTTAAAATAATCTCTATAATTTTCAGTGATTTTTCCTGATATACTATTTTTCAGAGTCGATACTTGGAAATTAAAAAAGAGCCAGGGAAAATTTTTAATTGAAATAGAAATATGAGTGATTTTGTTTAAGTAACTGTAATGGGAAGTGAATTCTCGTTGACGAGGAATCGTGTGTTAAGGGTGAACAGTCAAACCTTCGGGAATCCCTGTATATGTCTCTCACCCTTAATCCCTTCATCTTGTCTCTTCTCCCCTACTTCCCAGATTCTAAAAGACATTAGAAGATTGGGTCAGAAACAAAGGAGAAAGGGAAGAGAATACACCCTTTCTAGTTTCTGGTCCTCTTTTCTCCCTCTCCCCTTTTTCTTCCTCCTGTGCCCTTTGTCCACTCTTCCTTTTCCTTAGTTCTCAATGGGGGTTACAGACAAGAACCAAGGAGTAAAAGAAAAGACTACTATCTAGTACCTCCTTACTTTCTTTCTGGTTTATTTATCAGGAAATTGAGGGAAAAGATTTGCTCCATTCGCCAACCAAACGCCTTACGTGAAAGTCTTTTACTTTGAGGATGATAGAGTGAGGTTACAGCATTTTTACTAATTCGTCTTTAACATTTAATACGAAAGATATCCATGGACAATTTATAGAAATTAATGAACAGAAAAAATGTGAATTTTTTATATCTAGATACTATTATAAATTCTTTTCGTAATAGAATAGCGTGATAGTAGCGATCCCTTCATATTATGTTCATTCTTTTCGCTTTAAATTTCCTGTGAATTATTTTCATAGTTCCATTCGTTTGCAGCTTGCTCATGAACATCAATAATCAAGAAAGAAATCACTGTATTAATTAGAACAATTATCCAAGAATTTAATAAAGCTGATTGTTAACTATCACAGAACTGGATGTATGTGTAGCAAATTAATTCCAATTTGTGAACATAGAAAGTAATTTATTACTTTAACGAAATTAATAAACTACAATATCCAAAAGTCTAGTATAGTTGGTGAATGTAACATAATTCATTCAGTCAGCCTCACAGGCTATGCAACACGTGGAATCCCGAAAATGAGATATCAGGGGAACAAGGAAATGATGAACGACACGCAAAAGTATCATGCGCGACCCTCCAATTACATCCAGTCCAGTGCCAACTAATTAGGCTAATGACTCGTCCAATCTAGTCGGACGATAACTGCAAAGGACTGTCATTACGAAACGTGGCCCAGCTAATTTCGAAAATTTCGTTTTGCCTTTGATGATTGATTCGTTCACAAAATATACCTACAAACTCATTTATAATCATTATTATTCACTATCTCATAACACATAGAATTAAAAATATTAAGTAAAAAAAAGGTATTCCTGATTACCTACGTAACTGAGTAATTATCTAACTGTCAACTGTTGAACCTTTTCGTTTTTTCTGTATGCTACCCATAGATATAAGCCAATCATTTGCCAAATAAATTAACCTCATAAAATAAAAATATGTATACATATTTTAAATTTATTAAAAAGTAAGCATCAATTAAGTGTCTCGGCCCTACAATTGTTGAAAATTCAAACAGTGAAATTAATCACTTTGACCTGTAAACGGCTCATATTTTTGTACATTATATTTCTCTGTATGACAGCATGTGTGAGTACGCGATACACATTTCCCAGAAAGCAATGTTTGAAAAGGATTAGCGACTTATTTTCACTGCAAGCAACTATGCATCGTCATATAGCGATCGTAACTCATCTTTATCCAGATCATTATCGATCAGAGGCCTTTCTGGGAGCCAAGGCTTGTCGATATTTACACTGCTGATACTCTAATGATTCATGCCGGTTACGCGATCGACACATGTACGTGCATTCGGTCAATGGCGTTCACGGAGAATGACGCATACAAAGGCGATGCGACATCGATAATTTGATACGGGGGCGGAACGAAATTGCACACCATGAATGGTTACACTATCGCACCCTATAACTTGATTAAAGTATTCATAACACATGTGTACTTCAAAAGTGACAGAACATAGAAACGTGACTTTTTAATTACAGCTATAAATCAGATTGGTAAATGCACCTCTATTTATTCGAAAAAGTTTACTAGTTAAAGACCAAAATTATAAAATTTATTCAAATAAGTCTTCAAATGTAAATTAGAAATTATTTATATAATAACAAGATTATTTAATGCAAATAACGTGTAACTATTTTTTAAACTAATTATTTCAGTAAAATAACTTTCATTAAATAAAACTACTATTTATGTCAATATTATGTGCTTAATAAATATTTTTCTCTTCAACTAATAAATAGTGTTTTACTCCTCCTCGAAAACGTATTTTTTTTAATTATGTCACTCTTGTAAATCATGTGCGATATATTGTACTAAAAGCCTATTTAAATGAATGTTATTGATATTTAAAAGAATTAGTATGAGTTTTCTGTTTTTGTACGCTTTTTATAATATATTGTTAATGTATGTAGTACCTCTCTTGATAGCTAGCTTTATTTTCTTCAGTAAACTACTATTGCAATAATGGCAAAACAACGACTCTCGAGACACATGTGGCTCATAAGCATTTGCTACAGCTCCTAGGTTCACAATATCAAAATTAATTTACAATACACCAATTCTTCAAGAACGAAATTTCTTTTATTCTACAACAAAGCTAGTAGAACAAATCTTAAGTCAAAGAGAACGAAGTCAGTACAATAAGTCTCGAATCAGATACGGCGAAGTCAGTAGAATAGGTCCCAAGTCAGACAGAGCGAAGTCAGTAGAATAGGTCTCAAGTCAGACAGAGCGAAGTCAGTAGAATAGGTCTCAAGTCAGACAGAGTAAAATCAGTAGAATAGGTCCCAAGTCAGACAGAGCAAAGTCAGTAGAATAGGTCCCAAGTCAGACAGAGCGAAGTCAGTAGAATAGGTCCCAAGTCAGACAGAGCAAAGTCAGTAGAATAGGTCCCAAGTCAGACAGAGCGAAGTCAGTAGAATAGGTCCCAAGTCAGACAGACACAAAATAGACAAAATAGACAGACGCAACACAAAGCAGCATATAACTAAAAAACTGAACATCGTCAAACATATGTTCATACGAATTTTTCTCATCGCCTATGAATGTAAAACCTATCCTCCAAAAATGCCTCACACGTTTGAAAACACCCTTTATACGTAACCCTAAATGACAGAATTTAAAATATTCAAAGTTAACTAATCGAGGCTTTACTGTAATTTAGATTCCAAGAACCGCTTTGCAAGAGCTAGTGGTGAACATAAGCTTTTTTCGGTCAGTAACGTAAGTGGCTCTCGGAACATCGGCTCCGAACAAGCGATCCTTGTAATTAATTTGAACGGCGTGTAACATGCGGCGAAGGGTTTTCACTTCTCGCGTACACGAGTACAGGAGGGAACGCATGTCCCGCATTTGTTTACACGGCTTCGGCTCCTTTTATCGACAGCTAGACTATCCGCTTTCACAAATGTGCAGTAACTTTCCACAAATAGAACAGTTGATCGACAGGTTGACAAATCAGTGGAGGCAGCCACTACACCCGATTCCACAATAATCTCTTCAATCTTAGCTGATTCAATTTAAACTACTCATCGGTAACTGAACTTTCGATTGGCTTCTTCGGCATCGAATCAAATATAAAATAAGAAAAAATATGTGTATATTTGAGAGAAGAAAGGTCTCTAGATTTTGCTAGGCACATTAGAATTCTGGAAGTTGTATGGACTGGAATCATGAGATCATTGTAATGATAATTTAACGTGTTGAGTACTGTGATATTTCAATTTTTTAATTTTTATTTCTTTGGAAATATTTGAAATGGTGTGACAATTAACTACGAATGACACAGTAGTACAATCCTTTCTTTCTTAAATTATTTAACGACTATAAAGAAGTGTTTATATTTTGAGAGCATTGCATGTCAAATCTGTGATTCATGAAAATATTCCAACAGTTTCAAAAGATTCAAGTCTTCTTTGCTTTTGTTATTAATTTCTTAGAACTGGCACATGAAGAAACACAAGAATCTTAAATGAGATTTTGATTTCGATTGATGTGTTGCCATATGGCTTACATCGAGAAAGAAATGGTCGGAAGATAACATGTGTGAAGTAATTTAAGCTCTGAAATCACGAACACTGAAAAATGTGATGAAAGCTGACGCCGAGAGGTTCGATGCTTGCGAAGTGGAAACTGGGAGTCATTTACGGGACATCATTTCTCGCGCGTGAACTAAAAGAGATTCATTTTCTACCCTCGACAGTAGAAAAAAGAATCGATAAAAATAATTAAAAAACGCAAGGGTTATTCAACTTCTAATGGCGAAGAAAAATGTTTTACGGACCACTCTGTGTCTACAGAAAAGAATATTTATATACGAAATATTCCATGCATTACTTGCAGGAAAAGAGAAACATAGTAAACAAAAGAAAAAGATCAAATCTCTTGAAATTGTGCTGTAGGTACGTTCTAAGTTTTCTAATTATCGACCACCTGTGAATGGTTACTCAAGCTAAAACGCAATAAGATGCGAAAGAATCGTATACGTCGACACAGAGTGCATCGCGGCGATTCCATTGGCGCGCAGCCCTTTCACGGGTGACAGTAAAAAAGAATAACAAGGAGGAAACGTCGAAGACAGTACAATCACATTTAAACCTTAGTAATGTTACTTCCGTCGCAAATGCAACGATGTAACTCTGAAAAGTGCAACTGCACATTTTCTTCCGAAAGGAATCGTGCCTTTCCTTTTATGCATACGTATAGTCATTTCACCTCGCCATTCTTCACCGTAAAAGCGCCAACATAAAATATTCAAGAAGGGCATAGTGTACGTAAAATTAAAAATTCTTTTTATGTATCCTTTTATTAACACTGGATCCTTTCATGTCTTTTCATCGAAGATATCTGCACAGCATGCTTGGGGATGATTAAAAAGGATAATAAATACAGAAGAGTAACACAGCTAAGGGTAGTAAATTTTTCATTTCTAAGTTTTAAATTTGTTTTGAATTTTTTATGCTGAAAAGTTATTAATTATTCAGCTATCGAGCCAACGAGGAAATCTTTTTTACGATTTGACTAGTAGTCTTTAGACTTTAAAGACAAAATATTAGGTTTTAGGTATCATTAGAGTAATAGTAATAATTAAACAGAAATATTAAATTAGAAATTGGTGACTCGCTTGAAAATAGAATTTCAATTAACTTAGTTTTGACATATAATATAATAGAATGCATTATTGAAAAATGCATTAATAATTGCTTATAAAGTGACACAACTTAAGAAACATTTTGGTATAAAACAGAGGATCGCAAAGTGGGCAATACCGCCTCCTACGAGAGATCCAAACGATATAGAGGAACAGTAGTAGCCACAGATGCGAATGGGGGTCGTTGAATAAAAATAAAAAGCTATCATATTTACAACATCATCTTTCTTTACTAGACTGCACGATGCAGGTAGAAATATAGATACATAAAAGAAGGTTTTGTCATTGCATCTTTCTGTTTACTCGCTTAAAGAATCTAGATTTGGGGGGTTGAATACTTTTCCTTTAATTTTTAAATTTTTAAGGAGATCGTCTAAGTTTCGGAACCTCTAGTATAAAAGTAAACATTTAGTAAACAAATTTTTTGAGTTATGTCGCTTCTGAAACAAATGTGCAATATGTAAGTACACGCACAATTCAGAAATATGGCACCTGAGATAAAACTAGCTCAGGTTTATTAATATTTCTCTAAATATCTCAAAATTAACGCCTTTCACGATGTACATCACTCTTTTAGTAAACCTACGATATATGGTAATCCCAAATATCAAAAGAAAAGAGCTACTCCTGCAACACTAGAGTACAAAATATCTCTAAAACAAAATCAAAATTATAGTACCTACGAGAAAAAAAAGCACAAAAATTATAGAAGCAGAAAATATGAAAAGAATTCACGTTTATTGCATTTCCGCCGAAATTAATAGAAATCTGTCTGATGCGGAGTGCACAGAGGCAACAGCAAAGCCTGAAAAACGAGAACTGCGCAGTTCGGTAAATTTGATACGCGAAGAAAGGAATTGTACGTGCCGAGCATTTCGCGCACGGATTTTCTCCCACGATATCGTTTCCGACTATTGCGCACGATGTATCGTCGTCCTGTTTGAATCGTGACGTACACGCGAAATAAAATAAAGTAAAAACAACGATCCCGTTGTTGACATGAATTTTTCTGTTCGTAAGACGTCAGGAAGCAAGGGAAAACCGTACACGAACAGCGATACGATGGAACGAGGCTTACGAGACGGTACAGCTTTATTGTTATCCTATACCAGTCCCACTGTGGACGTTACATCCACGATCAGTCGGCGGCCACTCCGCGTACGAAGTAATGCTGCAATTTTCAGGAGCGAGTCCGCACGTGAGAACTGATCACGTTGCTACAACAATGTTACAGGTTGGTTCTACATCGATGTCGAGCAGAATAGTGCCAGTATTGATAACGCTTGCGGTAAATACCGATGGTGTCCTGTAGTTATTAATGACACTAATTATCGATATTATCGCTTTTACATAAACAAGTTAAATTTCAGTCGGGGAATTACCGTGGACACTGTAGAACGAGTAAGGGAGGTTATAATACAGTATGTACGGTTCAAATGTTTACACGCGATTAATTCTCTGTGTGTTAAGAATACGAGAATATGTTTCAGACAAAAGCTGTATGGCATTAAAGGGCAAATATGGCGATGACAATGATTTACCCTTGAGATGACCTTGGAGAGCCCTGTAAACACTACATTTGAATTTTTAAATGGAAGCCTATATTTTTCACTGCCAATGCATTCGATTCATTCAATGTTATTGGTAGAGTATTCAATCGAAATTTGATTAAAATTGCTTTCCAATGATTTGAAAGAAAATGAGTTATGAAATTCAAATGTACAGATCTCGATGCTGTGCTCTCTTAACTTTTTAGCTGTAGCAAATTGTTAAACTGTTTATGTTAAACGAAAATTGATCACTACCTATTTTATGAGCACACTTTTTTATATATTTTATAATGACAAAAAAACCAACATCTACTATGTAAGTATAATATTCCCTTTTGTAACACGTTTCTTTTAACCCTTATCTGATATTGTGTCAGTATTATATTCATAATGTCATAAAATTACTACCATTCTATTATCAAAAATGATTAATAATAAGCAAATGGAGAAATTACAGCTTCTCAGTTTATTGCTATGTATAAATAAATCACTAATAGACACTCCCATTATCGAAAATGATTAATAGTAAGCAAATGGAGAAATTACAGCTTCTAAGTTTATTGCTATGTATAAATAAATCACTAATAAACACATAACACATATTAAAAGTTCAACCATCTACAAAAATCAGTCGATGCGATGTTAAAAAATTCACATTAAAAAAAAATATTAACATTGAGATAATATAAATACTGTGCCCCACCATACTAGTTAGGGGTTAATATACCCGTCTAACGCGTGCAATGACAGTGGCACAGAAACCCGTGCGTTTTCGTATAGCCTCCCATCTACCTTCACCTGTGAGCTTTAATACGCCTACTATCTCTAGATAAACCTATATGTTCCTCACTGAACCTTCAACATAAAAATAAATTCAGAAACTACCCCTAGAACTAGATGTCCTAAATCCTCCACTCAGAATCAGTAAAACACGCCAGAAATCCCAAAGAACGTAAATCTCCCACGTCCATCGTCGCAAGTGTCTTCACCTCGGCGTATCGAGAAGAAAGGTGTCGAGGAGAGAGAATTTTTGCTCACCTTTGAAGCCGACGACACTTTGTGAAAGCGGCACGCGGCGCCACCTCTCCTCCCCTCCCAGTCTCCCTCCCAAGCTATCCACGGAGTGTTGAGCTCATTAACAGGGAGCTCTGCACTGGAGCGATGGTACTTGATTTATTGCCGGTACAACGCGACAGATACCGACTCGCTGGGTTTTATCAGGCCGCTCGTTAACGGTGAAGGAACCGACGGCCAGAGGAGGGGGGGGACGAAACACAAGAGACACCCCGAGGGAAGGACAAAAGGCGATTTCCCACGAGCGAGCGACCCAGAGAGCGAGGATCCTGCAGGTACCTGGCATCCGCGAAGGCGACAAGTCGCAGTAACGAATCTCTCGCCGCGACAGCAATGCAATCCGAAGCTGACGCAGCGAAGATCGTCATCGCGACGTCCTGGCGCCCGAGGTATCTCGAGACGGGAATGAGTCCCGACCGAAAACCATGCCTCGCCTTTATCCTATCATCCTCCTAATCGCGATGATACGAAACGGGGCAGATAAACGAGATAAGATTCGCGGCCGAAGATTTACGCTGCACGTGAACTTGAAACGGACAGAGGGAAGGGTTGATCCTTCGCGGCGTAGGCGTTTTATCGCTTTCTATGTACGGTTGGATCATTTGATTCTGGTCACGCAACTAGAGACGTGTGCTGGGGAGAAAGTTCCTGAGCGGTGACTTTTTCCTGTACACGGTTCATTGAGTTTCCTCGGACTGGAGGTCAATTACCAATTTCGTGTCACTTGAGACTGGGAACTTTTAGGAAAGGACCACGAGTATTTGAGAAATTAGGGATGATGGTTGGGCACTTAAATGCTAATAAGAGTAGGGTAGGTATAACGTTTATTTTTTCCTTTTGTTTTTAAATTGATGAGACATTCAGAAAGTTGACGCATGACTCATAATTTCTTTACAGATTTTAGAAATTTGAAAATTCGATAATTTAGAATCTTGAATAAGTAAGTAGTACTATGTATGACCCATGAGAAGTCCCCTGGCAAGCATTACTCCTAAAGATCTTCAGGGGACCTCTCATGGGACACGATCTTAAGCTGTGGTTACAGTGGATGCATTTTCTGATGAATATATCTGAATTGTCCTGCTCGTACAATAAATAGTTTGGACATATTCCTCAGAAAAGGCATCCACTGTAACCACAGCCTTAACTGATTATTTCAAAGATTCACTGTTTCATAATATGAAGATTTACTAATTGACAAATTTGAATATATGACAATTTGAATATCTGAATATGTGAAAATTGAATTATCTTAAAATACAAAAACAACTATCAGAAATTTGTATGTGACACTACAAGTACCAGAGTATTGTACTGTATCGAAGAAACTGGACTAAACCTCGATACAAGTTCACTGTAGGTTTCTACCCGCGGCCTAGTTTTGAGGCACCTCTATTATTGTAACCGCTGTGGAGGAAGTACGTAGGTACGTAGAGAAATAGGAAATCTCTACTGTTGACGTTATTCAAGATTCACGAACGTTTTGGTTTGTGTTCCCATTTAACTTTCGAAAAGTTCAAGACGCAACGTACACTAACAGGAGCACAATGATTTAGTTAATACAGTGGACAGCACTATGAACATTTTCAACAATTTGAGTAGCAATAAATCTTGATGGTAACTAAATGTCTTAGCTTCATGCATAAACCTGTCCTAAACAGATTCATAGCAGCCTGATACTAATGCTATTTGTAAAGTCGAACAAGCAAGATAGGATCTGTAGCGGGACTTGCAACATTAATTTTCAGCCATGTGCGCGTATATCCGACAGGTTTTCGAACTCGTTTCTAGCGAAAACAACGGCCGTTTCGCAAACATCTATTCACCGCTTTCCATCTCATTCTTTCGCGAGGGATCGCCTATTTCTCCGTTACTACCCGCAGCAAATTATCTCATATATCAATAGCAAGGGTACCGTAATATTTTAATATTTTCGGACCTTAAAAGCCCAGGACTGAAGAAAGAAGACTGAGAAGATTAGATGTTTCTGCTCTGTAAAGTGCGGGTAGTAAAATGTTAACTCAAACACGGACAGTAATGAGATATGCAATTAACATCTTGTGCATGGTAAAAGAGGAAGATAAGCAATTAGTCGGCGCTCAAAGTCCAGCTAGAACCACTCGTCTTTCAGTATGCATCAGACGTTTTATAGGAACCATTCGCTTTTTCAATGAAAGAGTAAGAGAAAAAATTATATTGGTCACGAAATCAACTAAAACCGAACCTTCTTCCTTATACATCTTCTTTCATATACCTGCATATTTATCATTCACAGATAAAAGATTAAAAATATTTATGTGAAATATGAATACCCTGTCATGCAAGTACACCACGTATCTACATACCTATTGTAATTTTTTTATAAACTTTACCAATACCTTACATCGAAACAGTATATTTGTAACATATATATTTTTTCGACAAAATAATAACTATTAAAAATGCTGTAATAACTTTATAAGTAAGTAAAATAAGGATCTAATAAAAATATGTATTGTAAGTTTTAAATTGACTCGAAGGTTGTACAAAGATTAATATAAAATTCATATTAAACTGTTATCTATACATTCTATATTTACAGCAATTAATAATCCCAACACCTTAATTCAATTTCTCTTGTATGAATCCCTGATGCAGAGGACCTAACTCCGCTCCCCGAAACGATGTGCATTCCTCTTTACACCTCCTTCATATTTCAAAAATACTTTAGGTAACAGAAGCACAAAATCGCTCGCGATTTGCTGAAAGCTCCCCAATTCGATGTTAATAAAATAGAAATTCTAGAACTCCTCGAATATCGTCCGATCGTCACGAGTCTCGCTTCGCCGATAGAGCCCTGGAATGTCCACAGATTCAGGGCACGGTCGGTCTAAAGACACACTCTGACCGACGACGGTCTCGCTCTTCGAGAGGTGGCTAGAGGCAGAGAAGCAACGCCACCGTTTCTATCGCTGGATCTCGCAATCCTTGCTTCTCATTTATACCGGGAGCAACAAATCTTAGACTTGTCACGGAAGTCCCCATTAGGAGCGAAGCCACTAGCTGGGAAAAGTAGGATTCCACCGCACACCACGAGGACAAAATAAACAAATATAGATTATGGGCTCTGGCGGAGGACGCCACGGTAACACGCAACCTGGGCTCGTGCTATATTCGAAAACGCGCAAGTTGCTTTGTCGCATAGGTGCAATAACAAAGTTTGAAATGGGTGCGCGATTACTTAATGATAAAAAGCAATTTTAGATTTTTGCTCTCAGATTGGTTCACCATTAACAATTTCAAAGGTATTCTAATTTATGATATTCGTGATGGAACTGAAGTCATCTCATTTTTATAGCGCAATAAAAATATTTTGCATAAGCAGATAGCCGCGGTTTCACTGAGATTTATGATTAGCTCCTTCATAACGAAGCATTACTGTCTGCAGATGCAATTTATAAATACAAGTGAAAATTGTGTGTAAACGTTTACTGAATACATTTGACGATGATATTTAATCGACACATTACGTAATCTTGTACTAAGATGTCAAAGTCTCCGCGAGTATATCTTCTCCGTAAAAAAATTGGTGAAAAACATTTTTAGAAAAGTACTCCTTTAGTCTATAAGTAGTAATCTTGAACCTTCCAATTAATTCTATAAAAATGCTTTTATTATCTAGTCAGAATACAGTCTAGTCTCACTACGATCTCGATAAAACACTCATGATTAAGGACCGATGTACACGAGCGATATTTTGACGCGCGATCTCACTGCGACCACATGTTTTTCTTTATTTTCCCAATTACAAACAATGAAGATAGACGTATTATGATCGCGACGAGATTGCACGACAAAATATCGCTCATGTGCATCGGGGTTAAAAAGACAAATTGAAGTTGCTAGTGCCTTAGAAATTATGTTGGGCACACATGATTCTCACATACCTAATTAAGGACAATGATTATTTGACAAACTTGGATGAGAATTTGTAATTGAGGATATGTTTCGTGTAGGAAAACACGATTTGACATTAAAAATACGAGAGGGAGGAAAACTGGGAATTCTATTAATCTGTTTCTAAATTCTACAAACTTGATTGGTTGAATTTAAAACGGTGAATTTAGTACTGGCTATTTCCAAATTTTCGTTAATCCACGCGAAATGCCACATCGCTAAGTTCTTATGCTCCTGGGGCAAGCTCAGTTTAAGCTGACCCTTGGGTCCCCCAGATGCATCTCAATAAACCCTACCATATAAGTATAAAACAATAAATCGATAATTTCAATATTCTCGGGAATTAACAAATTAGTTTATTAGACTCTAATTTCCAACGCGTCTGAGAGTCGAAGATTAAGCATCTAGCTAAATAATTCTAAAGCTATGTCTATACTGAAGCAACAACGAGGAACATTTTGTCATTTTTTGTTGCTGCATGTTCCAAAATGTGTCCAAGGAACACCAGTTTATAGAAGCATTTTGTCCACGCTGAGGCAACATACTCCAAGGAATAGATGTTGCTATTTCGAATGAAAACAGGCAACAAGCGGCGACATTTCTGACAACATGAAACAGCAACAAAAAGTTCCCTGTTGCCTCAGTGAAGACATAGCTTAACAATCCTGCGAACGCAAATACGACATCCAAAATTCAAACCAACTGTCCCAATGCAACCAATCTAACGCTTGCTCAAATTCAATCTGGCCACTTAGCCTAGACGCACACGACCGACAATTTTGTCGGTCTAAAGGCCAATTACAGACTTAACACTTTGCCAGCGGGAGGGTCTAACTTAACACATTCGAGCCCGATGACCAACCCATTAGGTCAAAGGATAGCTCTCTTCATTAGCCAAGGACACAAGATGTGAGTCACCTTTGTGCTGAAAAGACTGTTACCAGCCGCTGAGGACAGTCTTGGCAAAATACACTGGTCTCACATGTGTTAAGATCGTACGCTGAGAGCCTTCTATGTTTGCAGCATACACAAAATTGAGGACAGGCACCTTTCTTAAGGGAAAAATTGAGAAATATTAATACACCTGTTTCAAATGCGAAAAAAAGTGGAATTTATATATTTCTTTAAGAAAGATTCAATACTACATCAACTGCTCTCAATTTTTATTTTCGAAAAGATGTATAGTCGAGTCAACGAGACAAGTCAGCAGGTGTAAACAAATGAATGGGCTTGGCGCGCCAGAACAGGACCGAATGCACAGTTTCCAGACCCCCTGTGTGAGTATCAGGAAATGAATATTTAATGTGTCTTTTAAAAGGCGACGTTTTAATACTTTCCCATTCATAATCAGAACTTGAAGAAGTTATAACGAAAGCGCACAGCGGAAGCAAAAAGGCAAACGTGGACTTGGATGGCTCATAAAAATCTGACTGTTTATTTCAGTATTTTCCCAGATTCGTCTCTGAATATATCACTTGAATGTTATTTGACAGACACGCGAAAATTTTGTTTTTCTTTGCTGACTCGTCTCGTTGACCTGAGTACCTTATGTCATCCGACAACAAAGTGTTAACAAAAGTTTATGTATGGAATGTCTTCTTATCCAATCTTAAAAAAGTGATTGTGCCATTTTGTATCGAAATTCTCGAATGTTATCCTCAGTTATGCGCATTAATGATTGATTGTCTCACAGATATATCAAATATCTCAGAAATTATGCACAATTTTCAGCCGCGCGTAGATATAGTAGAAATATTTATAATTTTTTTCTTACAAAATTTCTTTTGAGATCAACATTGTAGTTTGTTAACAGCCTCAGGCGACTCTGTCAAACTGTCACTCATTTCATCTATCAAAACCTATTAATAATTGTATACACGTCTGCTCAAACGACAGCAAGCAAAGGCCAGGTTTCTTTCTATAAGTAATTTACAAAAAGTAAAGAAACAAAAACTTATTAAAAACAGATGCGCAGATGTATTCTGCGTGCATGGAGCACGCGCGTTAATTTAATCCATTATACAAAAAGGATTCTTCAGTTTGCAATCGATCTATAGACTGTCCAAGTACTCAGCTACCGATTGTCAATAGGCATGCACCCAAAATCATCGTAATTCAGCGGTGATAGGTGACCAGGATGGCGCGAGAGTCCTCGAAAGGATCAAAGCCTGGCGGGGCGCCACCCACAAAATCGCGGACTGCTCACACGCGCGCGCGTTACGCAATAGGCGAGCTAATGTAATAGCCAGCTAGCCAGTCAGTTGGCCAACGCTCGCGCGCGTACGCGTTGTAACGAGATCACTTTGCAATGATTGCGCGCACCGTCGCCGCAATGGCATCTGTGCCTAAGGTAATTGACCCGCGGCGCGTTACGCAATTCTTAACTAGGTTCCAGGAGACTCCGATTCCACGTACGCGTACCTGGCTCCGCGGCTCGCTCGCGACGACGCAACAGGCAAACGAACGTTCCCTCCAGGGTCGTTCGACTCCCAGCGTACGAGCCCCCGTCTCTGTCAACATGGAAACGCGACAGCGACGACGTTCCATTCGCGCGACATTCTTTTTTCCCCGCCTGGCGAACGCGCGGACTAAGTATGCCATCCCGCTCTCTTGCACCATCCAAGTCCTCGTGCATTTTCTTTGCCTGCCGCACCTGCTCGCTCCGCGGCTAGGACTGGCCAGGTAGCGTCATTCGGGATGCAAGGGGTGACTGTTGGTTCGGGATTATTGGAGACGGTGTAGGCTGCGGAATGCGGACAAGCATGTGTGCCTGATTGAGGATGAAGTCTTTTTTTTGAGAGGCAATTTTCTGAGTTTTAGTAGTAGCTGCATATGCACTGCTGTGTAGATACGAGGTGGATGCTATATTCATATTCATGTGTTTTTAATCTCTACGATGCTTATTTAGATTTTCAGATGATTCTTGAAAAGTGTCGATTTTAGACGGAAAAAAGGTCTTTAGTTTGCAACTTTTTTTGTATTTTATGTGGTAGTATACTAGCACATAAATATACATTATTACGAGTGCTAATCGTTATAAATATAAGAATGTGTCGATTAAAGTTGAAATTGGCGGCAAACAGGAGTGCAGCGGCATTCGACTATAGTGAAATAGGGGAACGTAAGGGTTGAAACTATCTTTTCACTTTGTCTAGCCTTCATATTTGAGAAGTGCAGTTCAGTTGTAGAATAAATATAAAACAACGACACTATACAGGGGGTTTAACAACAAGTGTCAGAAAGTTTAAGGAGTTATTCTGTACGATAAAATAAGGAAGAATAAAGGTACATAAAATTCTGTTTAAGGTTTCGGTTCTAAATTATTAATTGTTTAAGAAATACCTAAAATAGGTGTGAAGTGTGTCTGATTTGGAGGACTTATTCTACTGAGTTTGCTATGACACGTGATTGACTTGACTAATGCAACCTGAACACTGGAGTAAGTCTCAAGTCAGTCTATAATTAGTAACAAGTAAGTCTATAATTCTTTAGTTTGGCCACTGTAATTCTTGTAGTAAGTTGTATTTTTTAATAGATGCATTATGTATAATTTTTACGATAATCTGAATTTTAAAAATTTTAAATTTTAAATATATTCGTAGGTAATTTGTAACATAATTGAATATTAGAAATAGCCATTATACTTTTTATACCGACAGTAATTTTTAAATATATTCATAATAATTTTCCAATAATATGAATTTTGTTATAATTTGAGTTTTAAATATAACCACTGTAAATTTTGCAGTCATTTGAATTTTTGAATATTTCCGTCATATTTTTCACAACAATTTTGATTCTTTTTAAAAGTTGCATGCAATTTTTGCATAAATGTAATTTGTTACTCTGCAAATATACTGTAAGTTTTACAATTATTAGTAATAATTTTGGGACATTTTGAACTGTTATATTTTATATCCATTGCAAGAATTACAATATTCACACTATCGTTTCAGATATATGTTAATTTCAAACGAATTATAATTACCATTATTATTTTTCCAGCATTATAACGTAAATAATGATAGTAAAAATAATAACACCAACAATAATTTTTTAATTTACCCTCCTCCTTTATAACCATAATATAAGAAACTAACGTTCATTAGAAAAAAACTTATATGCAAGGAAGTTAAACTTGATTTACATAAAACAAATCGCAAAGATAAATTTTCCAGATAAATACAGAATTGCATTTATTCAGTTTTCTCTCTTTTGGGATGGTTCGATAAACAAGTACACACTGTTTCACCCGTGAGCATTTTGTGCAGAATCAAAGACGTCCGTGGGCACATTACACTTCCACGAGTTCTCCAAAGTGTAGGAACGTTTGAGAAACGAGGAAAAATAACCGCAAAGCGGGAGAAAACAACGTTAGGAAACACGGGAGAAAAAGACGAACGCGAACAGGACCGATAGGACGAAACAGAAAGGAAAGAACCAACACGAAACAGTGCTTACTCTGAAAAAGCAGGCAACGTATCGTAAAGCATTCTAGCTGGGAGGGGTTGCGAAAACGCGGGGATTTCTTGTCACTACTCAATTCACACGCAGTGACAAGTTGAATGTACACTGTTTCTTGTTCAATTCGCCAACTGTAGTTCTGGGAGAACCAATTAAACGCAGGTTTTATAAAACTTGATTAATGTAGTGAGAATATCGCAGAGAGGTTTCGTCCTCTCAATTTTTAAAAAAACAAAATGCTAATACAAAATAAATAAATATAATTGCTTTATTTATGATAAATATAATTGAAATTTAAGACGAAATTTAATACACATGAATAAAATTGTTTAAAATATAATTAATTACATTAGAAACCAATACTTCAGCTGATTTAAATCTTAGAAAAGAAAAATCGACATTGCTGAATGAAGAGTAATTCATGATCACAAAAACTGCTCTAGGGTTAGGTAATGAAGAATTCTCAAAAGAGGAAAAGTAATTGTGTTCGACACCTACGACTCATTTCTATAGAATCAGTGGATAGTTACTACAATAATAGAACGAACTATCTCATTTTGCATGCCCCATCCCCACAAGAAAACTGATAAAAAATTGAAACCATACAATTTTTAAGAAAATCAAGACAAAATTTCTACTTGCAAAATTACTGAGTTACAATATTTTGAAATCTATTAAAAAAGAGTTATTATTCAAAATTAAAACCGATAGTTTTGTTTATTAGAATATGCCTCACACAATTAGACAAGAATTGAAAACTGCTGACATCTGACTCTTTTCTCACAGGGTTGCGGTATTTTGAATAGGCACCAATGAAACAACGCACTCAATACAAGCCTACCCTCGACGATGCCCGTCAAAGTCAGCTATAGACGTAGTCTGTCTCGTAAACAGAGACTCCAAATCAAGCGAGAATACTTAGTTGTAAGCTGTTCACGGTGGCAATTACGAGTAACAAGTATCAAAAAAGAGGACAGAGAGACACAGGAGGGGAATGGCATGGGAGAACGCGAATGACTAGAGTAACTCAGAACCCAGTCGCGTTTCCGCCAAGTTCCAGGCCGATGACAAGACCCGAATGACGAGCACACAATGAGGGGAGAAGGCTGTCTTTCCTAGAGGAGATGAGTTCTTGATTGCGCCGATGTTACTAGAGATGCAATGTCAAGGCATTGGAGAAACGACAGAAGTGCAAGCAAATTGCAATCGAAAACCATTTCCCTTCAGAGACCTCTGCTACCCTTGTTTCTTAACGTTGTCAGACATTCAGATATTTTGAATGGTTCCTTTATATGTGCTTAATGGTGCGTACAAGTGATGTTCTTTTTAAATGTCTTTCAAGGAAGACATTCATTGCAGTTTGGGAAAGATGATTTTACTGTTTTTCTTTCAATTTTACTTATTTAGTACATTATTTAGTTATTTAATGGACTTTGTACTTTCTTCGCGAGAAATGTCGAGATAATTTAGTTTATTTTAGATATACGTATTTGTTAGAGATATTTGAAGAGAAAGAATAAATTAAATGTGCATATGTGAGCTAGTATCCCTGAAGACATTAATGAGAACTTTAGGAAAGGTTTTAGAAAAACCCAAGAAACTTGAGCTATTGGAAGATTCAAGACGTGTATTAATTTCACATAAATAAGTAGGTACTATTTTACCACTAAATTAACTAAAAAATAAATATACAAATTGAAACATAACTGACTTAGATGTTTGAATAAGAAGACAAATTTAAATGCTAATGGAACCCTAGAGTGATACAACTCTGACTACTGATATTTGTTACATGATAACTGAACACGACAGCAGGTACTTTTATACTTGTTGTAAACTATCAAAAGACCTAATATTTTAATGAAATATTTCAAACAAATATTAATATTTCCATTTTCATTCCACACAGAAAAATTGCATAAAAAGCTGTCAGTGTGCCTTCAGTCACTTCCCTGAACAATGAATATTACATAAATTTTGCAAGCATCTGATAATACACTCGAGCAAGAATCCCACAGAACAGTACGTCCGTCTTAGCGCCTAAACCGCGGGTCCCAGCAGCGAAGGGTTAAAAACCCCGAGCGTTTGAAACGCGATACAGTGTCGGGAGACACCCTCAGGCGTGAAGGGGTAGCAACGGTCCACGAGAGGAACCGAAGTTTTCGGGCGGGCAAAGGAGAAATAACAATAATAACGCGATCGTCGCCATTCCTGTAAACACTCGAGAGGAGAGGGAGGAAGGGAGCCGGAATAAAACAATAACGGGACAATTGGTCCACTTTGGGCTAAGTTTCCGCGACGGGAATAAAAGGTAAAAAGGGGTGCTGACATCCAGCAGGAGAGAGCGCCAGGGGTGGAAGAGAAAGAGCCGCGCGGAAGAGAGCAGCGAAGCAACGAGAAACGGGGCAAGGGGCGAGGGGGCTCGTCTTGAGGCCGACGCCCAGATCGATGCTCCCGTCTGAGGTTCCCGTAGGCGGAGGCTGTGCAGAATTCTCGACCATAAGGAACTCCGTGGTCCTTGCCGCCTGTACTCCCTCTCCTCCCTTTCGTTATTTTGCCACGGAGAGGAACGTCCAGGCCAGCGGCGGCCTGAAAACCTTCCGGGCAACCTTCTCCTTCCGACGAACTTTGCCCCCTTGATGGGATCAAGTTCACTTCCGGCTAAACACTACCGGGTCATGCCGATGCCACCTCGCCGAGCTGAGGCGTTGTCATGCACCGTTGATTTGGAAATTATGCATCGAACTGGAATGTGGTTTATAGTAGGATTGGACATTATTTGAATGGAATGTTTTAGGAATGATTAGCTAAGTAATATAACGTTTTCGGTTAGATATTAGGTTGAAATAGATACATATTAGCTTAGTTGAAGGAACAAGTAATTTTTCTTCGATTTGCTTCATTATTTGATTATTAATTGAGAGGATCTTTTACTTTTATTTGTCAATTCATTTTTAATTCTGTTGTATTAATACTGTCAACTGTGTTAAAAATACCTGTGCAATAGTTCACACAGTTTCAGTTTCATGCACATGAACTTACAATTGGATACATACATATTATCCAATGATAGATTAATATATAAATGTGTTTAGAAAAAGTATAAACATAGTTTGTAAAATTTCTTGGGTTTTAAATTTAATGCTTAATTAATTCGTTCAAACAAAATAATAAGTAATTATTTTAAATTACCTCAAACTTTACCATATTTAGCAGACATAATACCTAGCACTGAGACGACTGAAACTGAAGCTGAGACCCAACAGTTTTATCAGAAATTCCAAAAATGGTAAAGACAAGGTAAGGAATGAAAGCCACTGAAGGGACCCAAGTTACGGTGGACAATCCAGGGAACCATTGAAGCTAGAAAGATCCCATCGTACATTACAGCCCTCTAGGGAGAAGGAAGTCCAGCAGTCTTGGGAGCACATGTGACAAATGCCTTTATTCGTTTGCTCCCACACTCTTCCGCGTATCATGATCGTGAGGCACGTATACGCACTCCGCGAAAGCATTCTTTTCCTCGTCGTAGCTGTAACCCGACCATGTGCCATTAGAGAGGCTGGCAAGCGTCAATAACTAGGGTCTAAACGATATAACCACGCATTTCGCTTATTGCAACGAATTATGTGAACGTGGACCGAAAGGAAAGAGGAAACCTATTCTTCGATTGGATGATTGCCTGTCACAGCAGTTCTACTTTGCTTTTACCCAGCTTTAATAGCTATTTCATTAATCGTGCTTCGAGTGCTATTGTAGCAGTCTCTTAAAAGGATACTGTTATAGGAAGTGTAATTATATTTATGGTTTCTATATTTCTTGTAGCAGCAGATTGTCGATTGTGTATGGAACCTCTATATTTGCAATCTCGAGGGTTGCTGGCGAAATTTCTTTGTTGCATTTTATCGAGAAATAGTATTGTATTATTCTTCTATGATATTAAAAATAAAAGAAGCATCATGAACATATAAGAACAAGTAGATTTTAATTTAAAACCGACTCTACTGCATAAACCTTGGTACCTGCATAGACCTTCATCCCTATTTTTCTCCTACGATCAAAATTCTACTAGGACATTTTTTAGATATTTGAAGAATGACAGTTAAAAATATAATTAGTTTATACTATGAAATCGTGTTGTATAGAGATACAAACAGGCACATTAAAGAGTATCATAAAGGACATTCGTCTAATAGTGATGGCAGTTCATCGATGGCACTGATAAATCGAATCATTTGTAGCCATAAGAGGGAACAGAAGGGAGAAGGAAAAAATAACATCCCGTCTGATCAAGTTTCCGTAATATCGAGTTATAACCGCGTTACGATCAGTCTGCACTTGTTATGACGTTGCGGTCGATCAAATTCAATCTTAAGTTCAGAATAGTGGTGGCTATTGGCTCACGGAATTACGAGTAACAATAGATTTTACGCCTTCTGCGACAGTTTTGAGGAAAGATTATTGTTTTTCAAAATTCTACGCTGTACCTACTATTATTATACATATAAAATATTATATATTGTATTCTCTCTGAGAATACAGAAAAAACCATATAATAAGAAAAAATACACAATATACAAAAAATTAAGTAGATACACTTTACAAAGGAAGGCGAAGAAAATGTCTAATTAAACTCTGTTTCTCTGTGTTTATGATAATATGCATTTGCATAAACATTTGCAGTCTAATTATATAATACTGTGATAATTTAAAAAGAATTTATGTTAAGAAGTGACTTACGACCTTCGACTATCGACAGCGAGAGTGTACCGCGTACTGAATCATGAGTAAAGTTTCTGGACTCACCTGTAACAAACAAAAAATGAGAAGGTTATTACGTTTTAACTACTGCTGACACAAAGTTGTTGTAAAAACAGTAATAAAGAAAAAGTAAATAAGGATTCTTGCTCTCGTTTTTCTATGTGCCTAATACTTTTTTATGGAATGATTTAACGATGCGTGCGTGACAAAAGGGTACGAAATAAAGGCGGAAGCGTCTGCGCTATTAATTATATACCTTATAACTGATGTTAATAAAGACTACGTAGTTTATTGCGTCATATATTCGTTAGAACGTCTCGGGACATGAGGCGTATCTCTTAGGGTAGGCAACGCTAATGGCGTTTATTTGCGACAACATATTTCCGAACCGACATTCCTTGCATACCCCGATGTTATACTGCTATTATATCTTCCGATCGCTAATTAAAATGCAGCCATCGCATCATAAACAGAATTTAAAAATCTAGGTAACATTTAGACTTGCAAATAAACGCGGAGTTCTCGTAGAAACAATTTCTCAATTTTCTATTTTATGGCGTGGATGGCAAAATCGATCTAACTGTGTGATTTAAATTATTCATGAAATATTTTATACCAATTTCATAATACGAAGATTATCAGCTATATAGATATGCGTTTTTTGAATCAGTGAGCGAAACTATTTGCGAGGTGGTATGCGATTTTATTTCAGAAATTATAATAGAATTTGGGAATTAAAATAAGTAAGAAGGCTTTAAAAAATGTAAAACTTTGAATATTAGAAAATTTTAATATTCACTTCCTGAAATATTTGAAAATTTAAAACTGCCATAGTTGAAATTTTAATATTTCAATATTTACATATCAGTATTTGAATTTTTATTACTTAGATAATATTTGAATGTTAGAAACTTCAAAAATCAGAAATTCCTCGCACCGATGCAGTACAGAAATAACCAGACATTCTATTCCATTTTATTGTATTATCAAGTAAAAAAAAAATTCTATTGAAATCATATCTTCCACTTGTTTACTGAAACAAACCGACCCTCGCCCCATCACTCACGTACCATCTACTTCATTCCAGCAATATCAAATTAAATAATCCTTCTGGCAACGCAATCTTGCACAATCGCATCATTATTTATTAAAACAAAAAAAAACGTTCGTTGCACGGGTATCTGAATGGAAAAATAAAGTATTCATTCTTTCCATTCATTCCTCATCCCCGTGACGGCAACCGTGGCTGTCGCGCATTGCCAATAAACCATCATCGGAGATCTTATCGTCGAAGAAACGCAACGATATTTTTACGCCGAAGAAAGGGACACTCGATTGTCTTCAATTCCCATTACGACAGAGCCGACGGAACGCTTTTCTTGTGTAACGGATTTAAAGAACCCCGAGGACGGTGCAACGCTGATTTACGATCACTGGCGTTCAGCGATAACACACTCGTAGGCGTAATTCATCGTAGCGGCGACGTTATGTAACACGTTCTGTGAATGAATCAAAAGTTACGTTCGCCGTGGCTTTATCTACGCTCGCGCAACTGTGTTTCTTTCACAATATTCATTTTTTCTCCACGCACGAACGCACATTCTTGCTGATACTTGCGACGCTAACAATCGCTCAAGGTGGAAGCACTGTGCTCCAGTTTTAATTATTATTGTTTACAGGATTCAATATTCGAGTGCTATTGTCATTCATTTTTATTGTAGGTATTCTGCATTTATTAGTCCCTTCACGTGCGATTACATTGAAAGAAGTTTCTATTTAATTTTGTTCCGATCTCCATGTATCTACACAGTGGTCGAGAATATGATTCTGTAATTTTTCGAGGGCATCATTTTTGTAGGGAATAAAATATTGTGATTTTAAAATTATAATATTTTGTAGAATAAACAGGTAATACAGGATGTTACAGAAATAGGTGACCAAAGTTTGATATTATATTCTACAGCTCCTAAGGATGAAAAAAGATCGTATAAACATAGGTTGAGAGACTCTTCGTTTTTGAGATATAAATACTTTTTGTTTATCTCAAACCTACATGAGTAAATATCACATATAAAATTACGAGGACTAATAACACCTTTTTCTGATATTGATGCTAAGATTGATTAATAGCATGCGAATATTCATGCATCTCATGGCAGAAGTCATTTTCAACAATTTCTTTGAGGAAATTACGAATTGTTTAAGTATTCAGTTACAAATAAAAAACGAAGAGTTTCCAAACTTATGTTTATATGACCTTTTTTCATCCTTAGGAGGTGTAGAATATGATACCAAAGTTTAGCTACCTATACTTTTGTAATACCCTGTGCATGTCACTTTAACATCTCTTGAAAGAATGTTTTCATGTATATAAAAAATGTGTAACGAATCAGAGACCACATTTGACATAAAAGAATTAACATTAGTAAAAAGGACATTTATAAATCTATGGATTTTGAAGATTTCTAAATTTGTAGTTCTATAGATAAATATTTAATGAGTATTATCTAAATACATATACAATGTAATTATCCACAAACATTATTAGAATTATCCCGTAATTAATATAGGTTCATAAAATAACGTGAAACGTGTTTCTGATATTCTGCAAACATGGTCAACTCCAAGCTGCAGGCTTATAAAAGAGCAAAGTTTGTAGTAAGAGCCTAAGTTATATAAATTTTATATCTTATCAATAATATGATTCTTAATCAATATACACATACTATAGACACATACCTCACGTTACGTCCAACTTGTTTACCTACTACCTCCGTTCAAAATCATTTTACATAGATTACAAGATAAAAGTATCTCTTATATCACGCGAATGATTCAATTCATTTCTGATCGTAGATTTCCATTAATTTCATACAGTTATCAACCGATTTCTTGTCATACAAATGTCATTGCAACGTCACGACTCACCGATTCTCGCGATTAAAAAATTCTTTTCTTTTTTCTTCGCTAAAATAATTCGCACCAATTTATGCTCCAATAAACGACACACCGAAATCGATAGAAACTGCATTATTTTTATCGTCGCTGAATCGACATTTTCTTTCTAGCACCGGCTTCCTGATGACAGTAGTAGCCTTGAGTAGAGCTCAGACAGAGGAGGGAACGAACGGAACGGAATCGAGCGGAGTCGAGCAGAGCAAGCAGGCGTTACAAGAACGATGAAGAGGAGGCAGAGTTGCGTGGCGTGTATCTATGTTTAGACGGGCAAGTACGTCACATCCGGTAGTCTGCGCTCCCCTTGATCGTTCGCTCACTCTTTCGCCTTCTATCTTGTTCTTGTACTTCGCCGTGGGTTCCTTCGTCCGGCTCCTTTTCCGCTTTCCCCTCCAGCCGTATTGTCACATGTCGTAACCGCTTTTCTGAGAACCCGTCTTTTGAGATTCTGTTCAAAGGTTTTGAAAAATCGATGACGAACTTCGACTTGAAAACTGAACTGTGTATCTCTTTCTTCATGGATATTTAAGCAGCAAGATAAAGATCTGAAGGACTTTAACAACATTTTTTTTAGAGACCTTAAAGCAACGTATCGCGGTGGATTAATTAATTAAGGTTTCATTTGAAGTCTAATTTAGGTAGAAAATAAGATTATATAAATAATTTAAATAGGAATAAACAGTTGTATTAACTTATTTAATTATTTTGAAACAAAATACACTGTCACTATTGGAAATCTTAACTTTAAATTTAAAGTACGTAGTTTGTTGTGAAGTATATCTAACTTTAAGAAGAATTACGTATAATGTAATATGAAAATTTTTACTAATAATGTGGTAATAATTCGTTTCAAATTTAAAATCATTTTTTAGAACTTAATTTGAATAAAAATATACAAATATCAGGTATGTTCATTATTCTAGCACTGAAATACCATTTGTTTATTGTCATTATTGATACTAATTATTCTATATTAAACACAAAAGTTTATTTACTTTACTATCTCGCGAATATCATAAAATATTGTAATTTTCGTATACGTCTGCCATAAGATACAAGAGTCTTTGAACACTATGGCTCGTAGAAAATCCTTACACGAACCTGACCTACGGTAAGTTACGACTGCGACCTTCGGATCGATACGATACAGATAGAAGTTTTTTTTAATATCATCAAGGTTACCTGCATCCTGTAAGACGCAACAGACTTGCAAGAATCGATTTTCTGTGTTCGCTTAATCATCAAGATACTATTTATCCCCGTTTTTATTCGTCTCACCTTTCATTTTACCACACCCTTTTCTTTTAATATTTCCTGTGACAATGAATAAATAAAAAAGAATATGTTAATCTTTAAGTGAAAATCAATCTTCGTGAATCAGTGCATGTAAAGAGAACACTAATGTTCACCTTTCATTTTTTATGTCTACTGAACTTGTTAGAACTTTTACTTCCTTTTGTTTCAGTCATATCACTTATACTTACATATTTTTTTAATACTTGATACAAACATGTTTATAGACAAGTTGTGGGAATTGACAAACTGACTACTATAAGTAGCAGAATATTGTAGAAACTATAAATAATTTTTTACAATACGGTTTAGGATAATTAGTAATGTCTTCCCCATTTTACATTTTCTTTGAATTTACTAGAAACTGATCTGAAGTCTATTCTACTATTCTATTATTTCCAATATTCTAATATTCTAATTAAATATTCTATTATTTCTATTATTAAATTCTATTATTTTTATTATTAGAAATAATAGTATAATATATAATAGAAATAATAATTATTATTAGAAATAATAGAATAGAAATAATTAGAAATAATATTATTATTAGAAATAATAGAATAGAAAATAATTGTAACAAACACTAGTCAACATTACTGCCAAAATATAACAAAAAAATAATTTCCCCAGATGTAAAATAATTTCCAGCCACATTATTTACATGGCAAACTCTAAATCTAAGTATTATCCTATCGATATCACAGCAGTCAAAAACGAAACACATCGCCATCAGAAATAAAACCAAAACACAACGCGAAACAATCGCAAAGGCTAAACGACCCCGGGCCATCACGAAATCCATAGAAATTAATATCAAAGACCGCAATTCCAGTAACAACGCCCGAAATCGTTTAACACAGACGCTATTTATTCGATCAGAAAGAGACAATCACGGGGGCAGACGTGTCGCCCAGTCATCACGTTAATGCAAATATTAATACAACCCATACGCATACCAGTTCCTCTACAACCCCCAGATCCCACACGGTACAAATTTTGCAAGCTGTGTTCAACACAGAGCCGATCGAGCGACAGGGGTACCGCACAAAACGCCGCGCTCTCAATTAATCGCTAATTAGTTCCCGAACGGCGTCGTGTAGAACATTATCGGGCCTGTTTAGGCGTTTAGTCGATTCGAGGCGCGTGGGCGAGCGTTAGGCCGCGAAATCGGCACCGGGGGTCCAATTAAAAAGACGTCGATCCAATTAAAATGTCAAATGGAAGGTTGTCGCGCGGTCGCGCGCGGGGCTGCCACGTCGCGGCGTACGCGCACGCGAGTCAGCACGGGCGTCGAGTACGCGAGCAGCGCACGAGGAGAGGTCGCAGTCGGGCTGGAGTAAAGTTTTCATTAACGAGAAAGTGCCTTGGCGCGCGTACCGAGTCAAGCCGACTCGAGTTGAATTGCGTGCACGTTAAGAACTCGCGCGCAAGGCCCTCGTGCCTCGTCGACCGCCGCCGCCCCCTCGACCCACGCCCGCTCTCGCCCCCCCACGACAAGCCACCAGGAGCTCCCTTCACGCTTCCTCCGTCATCGTCGTCGTCGTCGTTGTCGACGTCCCCCGCGCGCTGCACGTCCACACGCTCGTTCCTGAGCGCATGCAACGCTCCCGTGTACTCGCTCGTAGCAGCGCTCGCGAGCCCTGACCACGCACGAGTACACCTGAAACGTGTGCAGCGTGTATACAGCCGCGATACGATGCACTACGTAGTACACAGTCTTGTTTCTGCTACGGTGACCAGGGTCGAATTAGTTGCCCCCTTCACCAGACCGCCCTTCCCGCCTCTTCGCTTCCCTCGCTCTTTTCATCCGTATTAAGAGCGTTCTGATGGATTGGAAGCCGATGATTTCTGCCTTTCAGAAGAGCCTGAGCTCTGGCGTTCTGGGTGGGCGGTTGCAGTGCTTATGGTTTGGGCTTGGATTGAAATTGGTTTCTCTTGGATTTTTGGGTCACTATAGTTTCTTGGTTATTAGCGACAGTAAGTTGTTTTAGGCCTGGTGCACGCGAACTATATTTTGACACATGATCTCATTCTGATCATGTTTTTCGTCGTTTTTCCAGTTACAAATAATGAAGACAGAGATATGAACTAAATATAGCTCACATGTTTTCAAAGAGAAACTTCTTTAAATCTAATTTGCTTATGACTAAAATGTAAATTCCATCTCATAGCTTTTACTTAAGACATAAACTCAAAGCTTCAGAATATAATCAATTTTATTTATTTTTACTCATTTGTATCATGTAACCTAAATTGTCTAAGAAGTTGAAACTAAGTACATCATTTAATTTTTGATAACTGTAGACAACTAACTTTCTGTTCGCGGGCCACTATATATATCTCTGTTCTCACAGTTCCTTTTTCTACATCTCAACACAACTTTTGTGACGAATCTAAAATGCAATTATAATTATCTTATAATTTTATACAAAAAAAATAAAAAATTAATGGTAGTTCGTGGGTCTAACAATTTAATTTTAGCGACCTATTACTTTTGAATTAGTTCTTCTATACCATCACACAATAATTTTTTAAACCAGAAGTCATATAAGAATTGTACTCAATAGAATCAAACACTGCTTCACCTAATCACCAAAATTAATTGATTCTACTGCATCAAGTTTTTCAATTGATTAGTGCAGCATCACACTCGCGCTGTTTTTATATTTAAAAACAAACACAAAATAAGTTGTAAAGCGATCCTAAATCGAATACGCCAGGCGCGCGTTTCTCGCAAGAAATTGCACCTTCCACGAGACAGGCCAATTTTCGGCCTTGGAAGTGATGCATCGTGCGTACGTTGCACCCGAGTATGAATGCACTCGGCGATCTTCGAGGCAATGTCGACTACGTTCATGTGCACGCGAAATATCACACGAGACAGGCGCGCTTCGAGGCAATGGAAGCGACCGAGCCAGTAGGTTACCCACTCTTATAATAAACGTGAACGAAAGCAAAAACACTGACGGTGCATCAGTAATGCGTTGCACCACGTCTGATTAAAACTGAATCAAGTGCATTTGTCGCGAAATCCTTTCATTCATCACCGTCTCTTATAAAGAAAAACGAACGACAAATGTCAAATACTGGAAATTAATTAATGAGGAATAATGAAGGATATTAACCCTTCACTGCTCTTCTGGTGCCCCACAAAACCTCAGACATTATACAGGGTGTCCTATTTTAATTTCCCATGGCAAATATTTTAAAAAATATGAAAGATATGAAAAAATGGTTTAGATAAAATTTGTATGGTTTCTTAGGTCTTTAAAAAGCTTACAAAAGTCAATTTGGAATTTTTTAAACGCTACCTAAATATAATTTCTGTATTTCGCTCACTTCTTTCAAAGTTGCTATGACGCAAGTCATTGCAAGGTCAAATAAACGAGCCTTGGGAAATTAAACTGGGACACCCAGTATAAACACTTGTTGGTAGTTTTCTTATCCACTCATAGATAGTTTCTTTAGAGCCTCTGTAATTTTCAGTTCAGTGATATTGTTTTGTGTATCACTTTGCAGTTAGTGTTGTCGATTATTATTCGTGACGTGTATTGATAATAAAGTTTGGAAAAATATTCCACCATGGCAGTTAAGGATTAATTTTAAAAAGGGGATACTTGAAAAATGCAGCACAGCAATGTTGCTGGAGGCAGTTTTATAAGCAGTCGTTACGATCTGAGGATGCAAAAGGTTTCCATTGAAGGAGAAAAACTGAATATAGCCACGAGCTATACTATGTGGTGTAAATCATAGAACGATTAGCATATCCTATTCAAGGATGTAGCAGAAGAGAAATATCTGCACACTTTCTTAGCTATTAATTATTCAAAGAACATTAAACGTCTCCCCGTCTATTTTTTGTTTTGTTAGACTTGAATTTATAGCTCGCAACTATTCATTAAATTTTGTAATTTGTATCACATAATCGCAAACCATTGAGTAATAAATCATTGGCAATCATGCAATCATTTCACCATTATAAATTTTCACACACCACGCGAATGCTTCTTCCCCCTTTGTTATTACTATTTAATTTCATATCTCAATTTACGTGATTAACGACTGAGCTTCGTTTTCTATTGTTGACGTCACTGTCTTTATAAAGCACCAGATTTGCAGGTACAAAGCAAAAGAACATAAGCACAGTTTGCAAAATTTGAGCTTTTAGTTTCAATTTGATAGCAAAATAAAAATTTATATTCTTGAGAAAAGAGAGCAAAGTAAGTTAGACTAAGTATTCCTTCGAAAACGAAAATACGTACAATAAAACACAAGCCACGATACAAAATTGAAGTTTAAAGCTTTGAACGTGAGTATCGTAAAAGTAAAAGCACATAACTTATATTCTATAACCTTACAATCATAGAAAACATTTTCAATGGAATAACTGAATAATTCTGGAAGAAACGTGCCTGATAATAAATAACTTTCAGAATGTTCCCGAAATAAAAAGGATCATTGCCCCTTGTAATGAATTTCATGGAAATTTATTCCACCTATCGAAAAAGATTCGTTCGCTAGCATAACTCGGGGCATGTATCCTCTTCGATCGCACAATGCAGCAAGTTCAACATGCACAATCGCCCGTCCAGTGCACTATAGTGAATTATGCTCTGTCGTCATGGTTACGAGACTTCGACTTCCTTTGTTTCACCACGGCCGACCCGTAGAAGCAGAACGCGCGCAACATTGTGCACCAGCAAGGAAGTACGTAGGCTGTGTGCGCGAGTCGATGAACGAAAGATCGATCGATGATGTGGCGAATATGCAACGTGGCGCACGAGAACGGGAACCTCTGGCGATCGATCGATCCGCGTCGTCTTGCAACCCACGCTTGCAACTCTACGATTTGTCTAGCCGCACTTCCTGCACGCTCGACCCTTTTGTCCGCTGATTTTTCCATTCATTTATTCCCTGTACAAAAACATTTACGATCCGGATTACAATGAAAGCAATCCATTCTCATCCGACAGAGAACGGTATCAAAGTTATTTAATACACTGATTTTGTAAACGCTCTATAAATCTTTGTCGACTTGAAAATAGCTTTTGCGTATTTCCTGGACTTCTGACTTGGTTTTAGTACTAGTTTGGAAACATTGGAATGGGCAAAATATGGTGTAGATGTGATTGGAGATGGTTTTGAATATGTTGAATGTATGATGTGGATTACTTATCTTAGGAAGTTCAAGCGAGTCAAAACTGACCGCTAATTTGTCAATGATTTTTTTCTTATAATCACAAGATAATTTTTACAGTAGAAAGAATGTGGGTTATATTTGATACATTTTAAGCTGGAGATTGAATAAATAAAATGGCTTGGCAAACTAGAAAATGTGAGTATTTATATACTCGAATATTTGTAAATTGAAGTATTTAAATATTGGGATATTTCAAATTTGAATATTCAAGTGTGTGGATATTTTAATTTTGAACATTTAAGTATTGAGATACTTCCAATTTCAATATTTAAGTATAGATATTTCGAATTCATATATTTAAGCATTGGGATATTTCAGATTTATGAATATTTGAAAATTAGTATATTTAGGTATTGGAATTGATATATTTCAAATTAGAAGATTTATCTCTTTGCGCTTGGTTGTCCATCCTAAGAAGACAAACTGAACGACAAATTAGAACCTGCAAAGGATTAAGTGCAGGGATACTTCAAACTCAAATATTTACGAATATTTAAAAATCATAATGTTCACCTATCAGAATATGTAAAAAAAATTGTTTGTTTCAACTACTGAAATAAAAATTTGAAAAAAAAATACCATAAAACTCAAAAATCGGAGAATATCTCGCATCCTAACCCAATGCATTGTCCATTTGACCAATCAGAGACCTATAAGAAAACCGTAAAATCGATCATAAGTCATATGCATTCATCCTACAATGCATGATATTTTTTGACCACTTGTACAGTCACCGCCCGCCCTAATGGAGTCCAGCAACAATGAAAATTTGATTCCATTCGGTTGTCAGTCAGCCTGGCCCGATCCTATCATTAACGTCACATTTTATAAATACTCCTACAAGTGCACTGGATCGTATCCATCAAGTGGATCGCATTCAACCGTACAATCACCCTCGCCCGAGTAATCTCCGATCTCAGACGGCTCGAATTTTCATTCGTGCCTACAGCAGCCATGCAGTTGGTTCTTTTTCTTTCAACGTGAGGCAGACAATGCAGCAATCGCGACGTGTACATCTAAAACGAGCAACGAACGTGCACGAAAGCGTTTATGACTTGCGTCGCAGGAACGGAAAAGGGGGTATTGTTTCTTGCACGCAACCGCGGGCGTACAGCTAAGTCCTCATCCCCGTCGATATTGTTGCAAGCATGAACACTGCCAGCGACTTGTTCCACTGTCGAAAACAGACAGCGAGCAAGTCTGCTGCAAACTTGCATCGCGATTCGCAAAACAACGTTGGAGAAATACTGTGTCCTCTCATTCTAAGCTCATGACACATATGTGAGTTCATAACGGGGAATGTGCAACGTGTGTAGGGTTGATTTGCGAGCTGGAGTTCGCTTCGGCTTTGTTAAAAATACGCGCAAGCCACTCTTCTCGTTTGCTTTAAGTGACCTCGTGGGAGGATGTGAGCTTTTATTGGCGAATCCGTTAGCTCTATAAAACATAAATATTTATGTTAATGGTAAATAAGTATAGAAAGTTAAGTATCAATCAAACGCTTTGGCACTAAAATTTTAAACAATTCAGAGTGGAGTTAACCACTTTAGCCTGAGGGTGGTTTATATGGCGAATAGGATAGCTTTAATGAGAAGAAGGTGTACTGTATCAATATTATCGACTGTTCAGGTCAGATGTCGATGAATTTATGTGCGAGTTTATAACGTTCTGTGGGGTGAACTTATGCGTTCATAATTCGCTTTAGTGTCATTGAAGATGCATGTGGGCAACGCTCGATAAATAATCTCTAGATAAAGTGAATACGATACGCTTGGGCCGAGAAAAAGAATTACTGTATCAACATTGTCGACTGTTCGAGGCAATTGCCGATGAATTTATGTGCAGCCATTTGCTTGACCGCCGTCTTACTAATGCATCCGCGTTTGCTTACTTACACAGAAGCAAGTGGAAATCGTTGCACGACGACATTCCATGGAAACGTTGAAAGACTTTCAACGTCCTGCCAGAGCCATTTCGTGATTTTATTCCCCACAAAGTAGCGAAATATTATCGCGCCGACGAATCGCGGCGCTGGTGCGCGCGCGCAATTCGATATGCTTCTGTGCGACTTTTCTTCGAGTCTAGCAACTGCTAGAAACGTATTTCGTGCGTTTATATAGTAGAGTTGAAGTTATTTGAATTATTTTTGAAAATATAATGTAATAAATATTGAAATGTTATGAATATGCGAATATTATTATTTGAATATGGAGTACTACTAATATGTTAAATGTTGGGCATGTGATATTATGTTTCATCAGTATAGGAGAATTTACAGAATATTGTCAACTGTAAATATGGATTATTATGGAAATATAAAGTAATATATTGTAAACTGAGCAATGTTCCTTTGGTGTAGAAAAATATATTGGAACTGCAATGGGAATTTATTCCTTATCTACTATATTCCCTAAAGTATGTACAGAGATTTTATAGTTTAAGTGGGAGAAACTTCAATAATTTTACAATTACAGAAAATTCGAGAAGTTTTTTATTTAACACGTTGGATAATATTGGTCTGCTATCGGTCATCGGTGCCCCAAACTTTGAATTATCTTACATATTTTGTAATAAATTAACTTTAATATTTGTAAACTTTTTTCTTTTTAAGGAAGATCTATATGTTTGGAAAAATAAAAATATCGCAGCATTCAACGTACATATTACTGACAAATCTAAAGATTTCTATAAAAGAGTGATAACACGACTTCCATATCGATGGGAAACCCTATATGAAAATATATAGTTTGTAGTAAATTAGTATAAACTGTTTTCAAAAATAAAATGCTTTAAATATATACTTTATCAGCTGAAATTGTAACAATCAAAAACATTGCCCAATATAATGTCAAATTTTACAATTTTTTTTACTACGAACACATCCTAGTAGTCAGAAATGAGATTCAAACATAAGAAATTGAAGATTCACGAAATACGTGTACCACGATAAACATTTTACTTAAAAAACATTACTCAATTGAACAAGAATTAAAGACGCCACAGAATCTTTTTGCTCACCTAAAAAAAAGTCAAAAATCGACAAGGGTAGTTTTCGTCATGATCTCTCCATTTCCCCAAATCTACTCCAGAACCCAACTAACTCAAACCAACAATAACAATAATAACAAACAGTAATCCACCAAAAACAGAATAATAAAAATAATCCTTGTCGAATAAGCACAAGCATTCCCAAACACTACCAAGCGTGTGCCTCGATTCTAAATACTAATCGAGCGCAGCTCCCCCAATGGCGCGCGTTCCAGGGCGCGCTTGTCGCCCCGTGTTTGAACAGCGGCGGAATTACTGGTAAGCGCGTGTCGCCGCGGCGTTCGAGTTTCGAGGATATGGAAGAAACCCCGGAGGTTGTGTCAGCGTTTCTTTTCGAAAGGCCGCGGCGCGACGTCGGCGGCGGTGGCAGAGCGGCGGACGAGCGAGAAGCAGTTTCTACGTCGTCATGAATCGCTCGAGCAGAACGCGTCGGTGGTGGCTGGCTGGCTGGCTGGCTGGCTGGCTGGCTGGCGGGTTGGCAGGCTGGCTTGGTGGGGCAAGGTGTAGGTCTCGTGACGTAGCAGTACGTATTTCTACTACTACGTTGTAACCTCTGTACAACCCCTGCTCGCCCCGCCGCCGCGCTGGAATCAGACCTGGTTCTCAACCCTCTCGTGTGTAACCGGAATATGAGCAACCACCCCTCCACCGTTCTAGACCAGCCAGCCAGCCAGCCGCCACCTACTCCGCCTCCTCTTCTTTCTCCTCCACGTTGCACGTCGTAGCCATGGCAATATTGATCGACCGGCTGGCCAGCCAGCCAGGCGGCCAGACTGGCTGGTATGCTCGGTCTGCGCTTCCTACGACAGCCAACGAGCTTTCGGGGCCGCCGCGATATGCCTTTTCCTCGAGATCCTTCGATCCGCTGACTACTACACACCATCCACCGATGTTACGCAGCTGTGGTGTCCCGCGCGCTTTTACCTTACCCTCTGACTATGTGCCATCCCTCTCCGCGCTGTCCCTTCTGGTCTTCGCTGTCTGTCCGCTGGGTAATGCCGAAATTTGCGAGCGACATACAGGGATTTTCTTTCTTGCTTGATCTCTCTGAACCGGACGCGCGACACAGTCGGTTTTCCTACGCTCGTCTTTTCTTATATTTGAACAGAGGGCGTTGTTGAATTGGCCGTTTTTGGGGCGAGGAGATTGATGCAAGCGGCCTGCTTGGGTTTTTGTTTTTTATGGGGTTGCTTTTTTAAGGAGTTTTATGACCGATTGTGGGGAAGAATGTTGGAGATGTATCGCTACTGTACTCTGTCAGTGATTTGTTAATTTTTAGGGGTACTCTGGGAGGTTCAAGTTTATGGGAAGTCTGAAAGCAGACTTAGTTAAAAAATAAGTATGTGTTGTATACAAGAGGTTCAAAATCGAACTGATCCTTGTTAATTGTTGTCTTGTTCCAGTAGAGAGAATAAATATTTTAGAGGACCATTAATTCTTATTCTAGGCTACAGAGTCCTTCAGATTACACATATTACGTTTTTAATGGCATAGGGTTCCATTATGCGAATCTCACTTCTAACCAAAAATATATCTATACGTATTATACAATACGTTTTCACTATTTAAAAAAGAAACAAAAATGTAGCAAGAGTTACTTTCGTTAATAACCCTTCAATTATTTTGTGACATGAAAACAAATTGGGTATTGGAAGTGTGCATAAGCTATTTCATGAAAAAGAAAATAAATATTGTTTAAAGATTAGTCTGCATATTTTATCTGTTTTACTCTTTAAAAAAGTGTTCTCGGGATACTTTAAGTCTCCTAGGTACCATTACGTCGCTTTCACAGTATTCTTTTAGTCTTTATGAATGAATCTACATTTTTAGTAAAGTACTACTTTTATAGTACTACTATAAATTATTACTACTATAAATTATTACTACTATACTGCCAGCACCACGTTGAAATATAAGTTAATAATACTCTTCGTAGAAAACTCGTTTCATGCTTCTACTATCCTCCCACCACCCCACCAGCATAAAAGAATCTACCACAAAAGATACAGTTTTTTATTTCACTCTTTTCTGTTGTGTATCCAAGATATTTTTTACAGCCCTTTCTTCATTCGTTCTACTTCTTACAACGAAGGAAGAAAATAAAAAAGTTTTTACTACGATTGTACAAATCAGTCCCCAGCAGGAGCTACTACTGGCGTAGTAAATGCGTGTTCGTGTGTCGATGCACTAGTGCAGCGCCAGGGAACTGCAAAGTTCGCGTCGGGAGGCTCGGCGTTGAGAGTTCGTAAACCTCGATGCGTCGTAAACTCGGCCCTGAATACAGACTGTGCACCTAACGAGCCACGATACGAATCCACTTCCGCAGTTCTCAATACAGACCAATTTTTCTCAATGAATCGTCCCCACTAATGGTCGATAATTTCTTGCAATCACTTTTTTTCATATTCGTTTCAGGTTCGATTCATTTTAGAGATTTCTTTATTGCGAATGTTTTCTTTCCATAAGGTAATATCAAATTTTATATAACTGAACTTTTTCTGCAGTTATGATTTAACGCATTCTAATCATATGTGTACTTTCCTTTTTCTTAAATTTTCATTTATATCAATGATTAGTCATAATTAATCGATCGATCTTTTTTGTATAAAATTTCGTTGATAAATTTTGTAACATCTCTAACATAAATTTTTATATACTTTTTCTTATGTCCACTTGACTTTATCTTACAAAAATTTAAACGGTGTTCAGTGATATACAAATAAAATAAATTTATAAAATTACAAAAAGTTTCATTATAAGAATTTGAAATTTAAATTTCGAAGTTCGAGTAAAAAGTCAGTAAGACTCAAGATTAATAAGTAGAAAATTAAGAAGTAACAAAATAAGACTCATCCTTCATATGACTGAAATAAACTCGAAAATATTTTATAATAAATACAATACCTACAAGATGACCCCCCAATCATAAATAACTAGCATAAGTAAAAACTTATGAAACATAAAATCGTCATGAATATAGTAAATGTTAGAAGTAAACATTAGTTTCAAAATGTACAAGCTTAACTTTAATTTCATTCAACTTCTTCAAAATTATATTCCTAATAAATTCCATGAAAGAGACTCTATCTCATCAACTAAACGATTCTTATAATCCAAACTTCGGTTTTCCAAGAAAAGGGATATCTAAAGAAATAAGAATTCCCTCTCATAGATCAGATGCCAGAGAAAAAGGGCGTCGGCATTCAAAAATCAAATCTTGTCAGTGTTTCCAGTTCATATACGCGGATTGTCGTAACGTGGGAAGAGATTGAATCGTCCTATCGGACTTGTCCGAAATTTATTCTGGCAGAGGACAATATAGGCGAGCTGGACAACCTTTTTTCTTTTTTTTTCGTCGATCACCGTGTGCAGGTGTGCGCGCACGTCACCGGGCCAGTTCAAAGGACTTGACCCGGCCGAGTGGCCGAGATCCATTCTGGGTGCTGACCGAATGTTCAACCAAGATCACCTCTTGCCTCTGGAAGCGGACCAGACACTGTGAATCGAACATGACCCTCAACGACCTTTCCCCTCTCGGTCATATCTGCTGGCCCAAAACGGGAATCGAAAGGTCGCGCCACTGAATTAGTTCCGTAATAATGAAAGAGGGAATAGAGTACGCTGGCTCAGATTATATCGGTTACTATACGTCAATTCGAGCGTTCTGAATATTCTGGGTATTTCTGGGGATACATCAAGCAGAGTGTACTCTGCACTCTGTAACATTTTCGACGTTTACATATTTGAGTGGACTATTTTAGTGGTTTGATCTCTCGAGTGCATTGGACTTGTTCAGAGGTTACTAGAACGATTTGATTCCTTTTTTAAACGTCGAAATAACATCAAGAACCCAGTTCCTGACCACTTAAGAGTAAGAAGCATAGTTTGTCAAATCCAACAAATTTTTTGTTATACATATAAATCTATGTGTCGTCTTCAACTTGTTATTGAAGAAAGTACGAAAATAATTCTATCATAATTTAGTTCTAAAGAGAGTAATAACTGATCACTTAAATTGAGGGTTACTACTAGCTGTTAAGTTTCACGTGTTAATATCAAAATAGATAACAATTATTTACTAATTTTTTGGAAGAAATTTTTGTCAAAATAATATTTCATGGACGTATTTAAATACTAAACTGATCGAGAATTAGTAATTTCTTCTGAATATCTATCCATTGACTACCGCTGACTAATTCTATCTGTCATTTTAAAATCTAAAGTTATTGATATACGTTTACGTCATTTTAAAATTTATAACAATTCTTCCATTGTTTTCCGAGTCTAACACAAAACTTAAGAGATAGCTGAGGCATTTTACTTTTTATTATTACAAAATATCATGTTCATGCACTTAACTGAAATGAGGGCGTTACAGAACAGCAACCGAAGAAAATTAAAGTTTTATTGATGAGCTAGAAATTCGAAATACAAGAATACGAAAGGTATTGCGCCTCACGAGTGCACAAATTGCCCATGATTCTTCACGCATGAACACCACAAATATTTGCGATGCTGTCTGCAACGGAACTGAGCTATCTCAGGCTGGCTCTCCTCTGCCACGCCATCGACGCCCTTATCGATAACGGCTTCGTACACCAAGCCTACTCGTAACAGCCAACAATGCAGCAACGCTGAGGCTCACAAAGTGGCTTTGAACTGAAATTTACTCGCGCTTTCACTCAATCGTTTTTTAATTCTATTCACTGCTCTCTGTTAACTTTTCCTCATTCTATTAGGTTGCTGCATACGAAACGTCACCTTTTCAGAATTGGAGGTAGCTGAATCGATGCAATGCATTCAATTTTTTCATTTGCTCGTGTATATTTATGTTGAATATTAATAAAACTTTTAGTAAAATTGGATTCTTTTTATTTAACATTATTACTGAAGTAGCACACTTTTTTCTGATTGCCACATGACACGCTGGGTCTTTCAAGTTTAGCGTGATTTTTATACATTACCAATATGTAAAAACTTCTGTTAAAATTCGATGAAATACTTTCAATTGTATAATTTAAGGTAATCAAATTCAAATGTTAGAAAATATAGCTACAAGACGATTTTATTTGCTAATTATGTTCCAACATAGTAGGAGAAATAAATATTTTCTTAGTGCCATGAAAGACCTCAGTGTGCCATTTCAGAGTTAAAAGTCATCGGAATAATCGAATAACTTTTGCTGAATTTAAACTTAAGAAAGGACCGTAGAAGTTGCTGGAAATATGAATTTAGCATTTATAAAAGTTCACGTAAATATCAGCACAGTTTATTTTTACTTTCTAAAATCCAATACTGCTGATTCTGATCGAAAAACATACAAAAACAATAATACACATGAAATGATAAAAAGAGACAGCATTTCAAGCGAGTGTAAAGAAAAGCAGAAAATAAACATACGAAACAATTGTGTTAAAATTTCATTACATAAACATATTTTAAATTATAAAACTTATTATTTTCATAAATTTAGAGTAATAAAATCAATTAGTCGTTAAAAGTTGTGCAGGAAATCCGATAGAACTTATTTCAGTAAGTAGTACAAAGTGTTTCGAAAAAAATACATAAATATAAAATACAGTTCATGAGAATACTTGCCTACGTTTCATGTGCATCAACCTAATATATCATACTGATCGAATTAGATTATTTTATAGCCCAATCGAATGACTTTTAGTCCATAGCATCCTTTTCAAGAACCGTTACAATATTCAGCGGTTAATATGCGGAAACTAATGCCAATCCCACGTGAACGAACGTCGGAGCAAGTGGTTCGTCGCGATACGTAGGACGTGCGACTTGCGGTATGCTGGCAGCGGTTTGCTCGCGTACATCTGATATCGTATTTTCCAACAACCGCTCTACGCGCGTTCGCTTATGAAGATCGACTTTATCGTACGACCGAGTCTTATCGGACTTCGCCACAGGCATTTAGTCGACACGATCCGCTAGACCGAGGGAGCAATCGAGAAACCTGGAGGACTTATGTAATGAAAGAGGAGGAGTCTAAGTCTTGGGCAAAAGTAAATTATGTATCTCATGCTCTCTTGTTTCTTTAGGAAAGAAGGAATAGAGGTTTAATTCCTTAACTACACAGGAAGTAGAACATATCTAGAGATATTTTTCAGAAAGTACTAAATACAACAAATCTATTTTCTCCAAGGACTACGTAATTCATGATACTCTAAAACACATTAAAGAAATTAACTTTTAAGACCATGTCATCTATACAGATTCTATGAATGTAGTCCAAGCTTCTGATGAACTCTATTAAAAAAGGAAAAAATGAAATAATAAGAAACATATTCTTAATGTGCACCGAACTCGCCAAAATAAACAAAAATGTTACTATTACCTGGATACCTTCATATTAAGGAATAACGAGGAAGGAAAAAGCAGATTACAATTCCAACACTTCTACTAAATTTTTTGGTCCCTATACCATATCAAGAACTTATAAAACATGAAGAAAGCTATATCACGGAAGAATGGCACTAAACATGGATCATATCGAACAAGACAAACATCCACAATGTAGTTAAAGATTTTTATCAAGAAATCCCAAATACCAAACTAAATAGGAAAGAGAAAGCAGTAATGTCTTGGCTAAAGACAGAACACTCCAAAATTACACATGAATCTGTAACCAAAGAAAACGGAACCACTTTATTGTAATAACTGTCAAAAGTCTATAACGATTCATCATCTCCTACTTGAATGCAGAAAATTTGAAATCCAAAGATAAAAACATGGAATCAACCCAGATACAGCTCTAACCTCACAAAAACATAAAAAATACAATTAATTATTTAATAGAATCAAACTTATTTCCTAAAATATAATCGAAACCATCGCGTCGCTAATAACTTAAATATCGATGCGACGTTAAATTCAGGTACATTAAACCTAACTTAACCAAACTTTTACTTTCATGCCCATTTCTTTTATTTCTCTTTTCAGAAGCCATTCAAAACGTTTATCAATTGACTACATCGCGAAAGGTTTCCGCTTCTCAATCCACTGACTACGAGACAACGAGAGGATAAAAGAAGAGTTCAAGCGCTTTTGAGTAGGAGTGCGAAGAGGGTAGGGCAGTCGCCACTGGACCACTTCCGCCCATTATTTTATCGAATCGTGGCGAACCGATGGCTACCAAAAGAGAACACAGGAATATAAAGGAGACGAGAAGCGAAAAGAGACTGCTTTTAGCGAGGAAGGCCTGAGTAACAGGCTTGGAACTGTCGCTGGAAAGTACACTTTGAATATTGGTGTGGACCAAGACGAGATGCCCGACAGAGTGCAACCTCAGGTTAGGTCGCTTCAAACGCAAAGACCGACATCTCCTTTGAGTTGATATCTTGATGAGATGAGGTGAAGGAAAGAACTTGATGCTTTCGTATTTTAAAACTCTCGTGGAAGATTATTTCATCGCTCTCTTGAAGGAAACGAGTCTTTAGGAAGATCAATTTCAAGGTTCTCCGCTGTAGTATTTGATGAGATAATTGTAAACGGAAATTCAACTTAAAATATTATGCTAAAAATATCAGCCACTTTTTGTCTCTCAAAGATTACTCTTCATAATTCGTTACATTTTTAATTGTATTCAGAGTTACAAAAGTGCAAATTAATGTGAACGTGAACACGCTGATTATTTGAAATTTTTATAAATAGCAAAAATGAATTGATTTCGCGCCAAAAAAAGTAAAATACATTTCCTCTGAAAAATGATAATATAGTACATTGTATTTTTACTTAAAACTGAGTTTATGATTAATATAGATATCGAGTTGTGTAATTTTTTTAATGAAATTCACCTATCCTGTTAGTAAAATATAGTTTCCTTACACTTTAATTTAGAATATATTCGTCATTATTATAAAATTCTTAGAACAACTAGAAACTACCTGCATTGGAACTTATGTATGACAACTCAATTAGCTTGCACAATAATTACTTAAAATTGAAATAAAAAACCAAATTGAACTGTATCCTTCTTCAATATTTTGCCCCTCAAAATAAGCCAATGAAAACAAAAATGAAACACCCTTGCATCCAGATAGTGGCAGAAGCGGGCTAAATTCATTCGAACAGTACGGCAATGAAACAGTTTCCAACGGAAGATACCTAAATTAATCCAAAATTAACGCCACATCTCCATCGCGTTCGCAGCGCTGATAAAGCAGAATTTATTGCTGACACGATAGGAAGGAACAATCCTCGCTGATAAAACTGGACGATTTGTTCTCAGAAATACCAAAATTCTTCGAGCTGTCAGGGAGATCGTGCTCCTCGGTCAATCGTAACGTATCGTGTAACGCTCGGCTGATAAGATCGTGGCTCGGGTCCTCGGCTCGCGCGATTACTCGTACACGCGTCCACAGATTATTCGACAAAAGGCTCGCAAAGTCGCGCGTATCGCCCACGCCTAGACCCATGAATTGTATCTTTATCAGGGCCCCGGAAGTTGGCTCCGGTATCGATGCCTCTTTAGATCATCGCTCTATTCTCGCGACGTATACATCTCCGCGGCATGCTCGGGATGGGAATGATCGAGCGAGCGGGTCAGCGTAAATGCCAACCTGCCAAGGCTACAAATAACACCACGTGGATCCGTGATACTTCACAATGACGGTATTTGTGATCGATGCGCGAGAGACTGCGGGGGTCGACGATGACAGAGGTCACCAAACTCAATTGAATTATTTCTTCATCCCCGAAGGATAACATTCGCGATGTACCTACCCCTTGAGATTCATTGGAAACCTAATTTCTCATTATTAGACTGCGGATTTTTATGCATTTACGAGGATTTGAAATGTATCAAATGTTTCAGAATGCATACAATATTCAAGAATATAGGAAAGTATGAAGAATAAAGTACAAATTATGGTATTTGAATGTTAAAGCAAATTTTTATTTGGGTTCCATTTCTTTAACTGTGTGTATGAAGATATGAAATTGCATGAGAATCCGCTGTCTAGTTATTATGCAACTGTTTGCATACCTACTTTATGGCAAATAGGGTAAGGGAAAAACTCAGTAAGTAGGAAGAAGCATCTTCTTGTGTTTTAGAGACAAATTATTAATCCAAATCAACCACCTTGCGAGCGTGTTGAGCGAAAATTCTACAGTCCTTCTATTGGCCATATTTGTCGACGCCTGTAGGCGTTCAACGCAGTCAGCAATGATCAGCTAAGTGGGCGCAAGTAGCAATCAAAGGATTAAAAATGTGAAATCTGTGATTAATGTCGACCATGCAAATCACACTCTTCCTAACAATTTTCTTCTTCAAAATAGAAGATGAGTACTCTTTGCTACTTTTTGTGGTTCTATAGCTACATCCTCTTTAACGCCTTAAGAAAGTCTGTAAAAAATATGTTGGATTACAGTTTATGATTTTTATATGATAGTCATATATTATTACTATCTCTCGCTGGAATCATGTACTTAGCTTAACACCCGAGACAAGCTTCAATCGTGTAGGATTTGATTCTAATTCATCACTAATCTACTGAATACTTATATGAGGAAATGAAATATCCACTCTGAAAGATTTAAGAACAAATGTAGATACTAATTCTGTACAGCAGACCTTGATTACTTGCTTGAGGACACATTTGAAACTGAAGTGTCCCTTTGGAGTCTAATTTTCTAAATTTCGTTAACCTATCATTACACCATAAATAATAGTATATAAAGATAATGAAGGTTCAGCTAATCTAGTTAATTTACTGTACTATAATTCGATAAGAAAAGGATTCAGAAAACTTCATCAGTTAACTCTATCACCATAAACACTGTCACAGAGTGAATTCTCAACTCCAAGAGATATCTCCCATCATCCTTAATGAAGCGATAAAACGAGATTAAGTGAATTGTCTCCGAAGGGTTTCTCCCCTCGAGATCTACGGCTAAACAGCATATCGGCGCTTCTTCCGAAGAAAACCCCGCGAAAGCAAGAACAATTCCATCCGAATCGCGGAGATATTCACACTAGTCTACGATCTGGAACGGAATTCCTGGACTCCAGAGTTCCGCAAATTACCAGAAAATACGCAAAGGCAGACAGGCGGTCGGTTCTAGAGACAGACGAGCAAAACAAGGATAATTGGCAAAGGTAAACAGGGAAGAGATAAGCGAAGCCAATCCGTTGCAGGAAGAGGGAGGAAGAAAGTGTTGCCACAAAAAGGCATTATTAACCGTCTCGTTGAACAAAGAGAAACAGTAATTTTGCTGCTGGCATGGAGGAAGTTCGCATTTTCTTTGCTCTTTTCTATCCTCCTCTGCTTCTATCTCCGCGCTTTGTTTTTTTATTACGTTCAACTGCGACCCTGTTTTTAACATCCTTCAGATTTAATATCTTATTTCTTCCTGGTTAGAAGATTCGAAAGTGCGACAAATCTGAGGTATTAATAGATTAGTCAACAGGTTAATTTGAGTATTGATGAGTTTGTTAGTTGAGTATAAAAAAGAATCTTTAAAAATCCTTAGAGTCTTTGGGCGTTGTTTGTCAAGCTAGTGATCGACCTGGATTAATTAGTGGTATAATTAACGCGACGAGCGATTTAATCGCGTGTCGATGCATTATTTGTCCTTTGAACGCTAATTACTCAACGACTAGGTGTTCGTTTTGCTGACTATTATATGAAGGATTTTTCGGCTTCTACAAATATGATGCACTTTTCTATTTTCATTAAATGCAGGATTTTCCTTTATTGATTTTGCTCATTTTTCCGAGTTAATAAAACACGATTCATTATAATTTGGATTAAAACTAATAATCCATAATACAGAGGCATTCAGTTAATACATAATCACGAGATATATAATTTAGATCCTAAATTATACATACATATATGTATCAAATATATTTACATATATTTACATATATGTAAATATGAAATCTTCACTATCTCCTTCTGTTTCAAATTTTTAAATATTTCAATATTTAAAATATTTGAAATATTTCAATATTTCAAATTTTCAATATTCAAATTTCAAAATATGTATTCAAATTCAAAAATAGAGTACCTAAATATTTAAATACTTCAATTTTCAAAATTTTGAAACTCTTTCTTTATTTCAACTTCTGAATTCCAATTCCTCAAACAGAAATACCTTTCTTTATTATGACATAAAAATAAAAACAAAAATAACCAAAAAATGTATCATATCTATTACCTTATAACTGTCTTCTAACATATTCCTGATCGAAAACTCAGCCATTTAACAGGTGTACTAAAAAGAAGAGCACCTTCTCTCAGCTGTGCTCCGGAAAGGACACAAAAAATCAGGATGCGCTACGCAGGGAACACGTTACATACGAACGGAACACTACAGGAATACGGAATTCACGGAATTCATGAAATTTAGCACGGGCGGATAAGCAGTTGGACGTGTTTCCCGAGAGGTGGGGGTTTCCTCATTTTTTCTCGTTTCTTTGGAGCGACCGCTCACAACTATATTTGTGGTGAAAGACAGGCTGGCTCCAACGTTTCCATGAACGCGTCGGTACAGTTATACGCGCGTCTGGTGGGTGGAAAGGCAGCGAGGAGGCACGAAAAGACAACCGGACCGATCCCGATCCAACGATGGGCCCACACGCCGGACGAGCCAGCGAGTTAAAAGACTTTTAAGCCTGTCCAGCTGTGATTTATGATGCTCGTTTAAAGCCCACGACGAGAGCGGGATGCCATCGTCGTTCTTGTCGCGAGGGCAGCGATCTTACTCCTTCGAACGCTTTCGATGAGAGATCGTCAACGTAAACACCTAATAAAATACACCCTCCTGGCATGGGATCAAAACTTACGAAGAATCGTGTTTTCTCCCATAAACTTTAACTTCTACCTTTTTTCCCTACCCTTTCTCATTTATTTTCACCTCTGTGCAGTTTTACTCGACTCGTTTATTTCATTATGTAGATATAAATTTTGGGTTATCTGGGAAGCGCTATAAAAGGCCTTATATTTTTATGTACACTCCCGCTCAAAAGGTTGGAGCATGTTAAGATTTCGAAAGAAGTAATATCTTCCTTCAGTAAATAAATTTACATAAATATTTTATTTATAATATTATTCTTTTATATCGTTGAAACTGTAGTTTATTATAATGAAAAATAAAAGTAGCACCTGCATATCTATGAGAAACTTAGTTTTGTCAAGTTCTTTTGTCAAGTCTAAAAACTATATTTTGAGATATTTCATATTTCATCCTAATATGTAGTTCTGCGCTCTTTATTTATATATTTGGACCCCAAAGCCAGAGTGTATTAAGTCCACTTGCTTTCTGTATGAATTATACTTTGATCCTGGAGTCTAGATATATTGTAGCTTTGAGATTATTTGAAAATGACTAATTTTGGACTAGCATCTAAAAATATGAAGCACTCTGGATAATAAGGACATCAGCCACATTGAGCTCAGGTGTACTGAGAATAGCGACATCAAAAGTTTTCATTAAATTCTGAAATCAGATACAAATTTACTAAATTCATATACTACGTAATGCAGTTTCATACAGGTTCCGTGTACCAGCTCCTTGTTCATTCGCCATATTGAATTCTGTGCAACTTGGGACGTTGCTGACTCAAAATAACGGAAATATTTAAATTGGGCAAACGAGGACTTTAAAGCAGTGTCGTTAATTTTCATTATTTTTTTAATAATTTTTATCAGATGGTTTGCGCTCATCTTGGAGCACATTTCTATATAGGGTAAATCAGGAGAATCAAGACCTCTAAATATTTATGTTATTTATGGTTGTATCAAAAGAGTTCTGAAGACAAAGTTTCACTATTTGAAAAGATGTAAATAGTGACAGCGAAAGAATTTTCCAAGATAATTTTTAGCGAGATTTCAAGGTCCTCAGCATGTAAATGAAATTTTATATATTTATTTCAGTATCCTTGTAAATCCCCTTAAAAAATGAATTCAAAAACCACATTAACCATAATCATATTAACAACTCTATCTCAAGATATTTGCATCTGGAGGTTAAAATCGTTTAAAAATTCCCAACAGACGAGGGAACACTGAACTATCCCTCTCGTTCACCTGACCTCACCCCATTAGATTCTTATCCCTGAGACGAACTCAGAAATGTGGCTTACCGTAAGAAAATGCAATCTAAATATTTAGGGTTCCTGTCTCTGGTGACTCAGCCCGTCCAGGTATCACGATCTTCGTTAGAACGTGGCTTGTGTCTTTACTGCCCCGAACGCTTCGTACGTCCCAGCATAAAATATGATCGTTCCGCAAGCGTATCTGAGCAGTTAGCGACCGTCTCGAGCTCGTCTCGAAATTGCTCACGCTGCGGCTGAAATAACGGGGAGCAGTAAAGAGAGTCGGGAAAGTATGCAGCCGGAAAAACGTGCGCGGTGAGGTCATCGTCTGACGTGGCCGCATCGCGACGAGCGTGGCGCGCTCGGCCGAACCGATTCACGCACACAGAGGACCGTGGGGCCAGGTGTGTTCGCGCGTCCGCGAGCACACGCGCCGCGGTGTCCACGGAATGGGCATCATCGTCGCGCGCACGCCGCCGCCTGGCTCGTGTGTACGCACGCAGCGCACGGAAAAGGCGCGCACAGACAGGCACAGGCGCGCGCGCTCGCACACGAGCAAACGGTCGGGCCGAGCCGCGGAGGCGCAGTCACAACTACGCACACCCACTCGAACTGCATTCATTCATAAAAGTAGCGAGCAGAGCCGTGCGCCGCGCCCTGCTAGCCTCCGGCTGGCCTTTTACGAGCACAACGTACACACACTACTCTCTCTCACTCTCGGCGATTCCTGACCGCGTGCGGACGAATACTACCGCTCTTTTACTAGAAAGGAAGTGTCTTATGACGAGATCCTAACGACACAGCCGCTGCGGGGAGCTTGGACGACAGGGGGTTGAAGTTTGACGGAGGGGGTTGGGGTGGGAAGATGCGTTTGGTACGAGTGATGGGACTGATGTGGGATAATTAGGGTGATTTCTGTGGCTGCGAGGCGAAAGGACTTGGGTCACGAGTTCGAGAAATTCGAGTTATGGTCTTAATCTTCTGAGTACTGTCCAGGAGTCATTTTTAATTCGTTGCTGTGTGGGTCAGAAATTACTCTGGTACAATATACCGAGGGTTAATTCTGTGATTGTGAAACAAAACGACCTGTGTCATGATTTCAAGAAATTCGAGTTAAGGCCTTAACCCTCTGAGTACTGTGCAGGAGACATTTTTAATTCGTTGCTGTGTGGGTCAGAAATGACTCTGGCACAATATACAGAGAATTAATTCTGTGATTGTAAAATAGAACGACCTGTGTCATGATTTCAAGAAATTCGAGTTAAGGCCTTAATTCTGTGGTTGTAAGGCAAAACGACCTATGTCATATGCTCTTGTTTTCGAGATACTGGCATTTAAAGTTTTCAGCTTCAGTACTAGCTTATGGACTTGTTTTCCTGGACCTTTATTTCTGGGTGAGCTGAAGAATAGTTTGATAAGTCCATGAAAACTCAACATTATTAAATAGTCAGTTGTCGAACTCGTTCAAGCAAAACAAATTACTTCTTGAACTTAAGTTGAAGCTATAATACTCTCATTATTATTTACAATTATCATTAGATATTGCCAAACTTGTTACTCTCACATGACTATCAAACTACTATGCAATCCCTACTAAAAACTGCTGAAAATTTATCTCTTAAAAGTTTCTGTAAGATCTATACAGCCCCTTATCAAAATGATATCCCCTAAATTTTGCATAAATGAAGCATTCTACTCCATAATTAAACTTCGTTTAATTTATTTTCGCGGTCTTGTAGCAACCCATGTAATTGTTGCGGCGAATGCAATCATTATAAGGAGATTTACGTCACGGTTTCTCGGCTTTAATTGTTCAATTCATTTGTACTCGACAAGTGTAATTATCGTATAAAATAAGTTAACATGAATGCAAAGGCGAGGTGTAATCACATGATTGTGTTTTAATTGCGCGTTCGTTTCGGCTGGCGATTGTATGCTGATATGTCCGCAATAAAATTGTGTCGATCGACTTCCCAGAAATATGGCGAAGCCTTTCATTGACCTTAGACACGAAACAGAATCGAAACTGTAACTCAGAAACTGTACAGGATGTTCAACAACAGGTGTCGAAAATTTTAAGGGCTGATTCTTCAAAAACGTTTAAAAGTCGTGTAAAATGTGTCTGACTAGGAACTTATTCTACTGCCTATGCATAGTAGTCAAATCAAATACGGCGAAATCAGTAGAACAAGTCTCAAGTCAGATAAATTTAATCCTTACGTTGTGGTATTCTATTATAATCAAACACCGCCACATTTCTGTTCGCTGTCCATTTCGACTTTAATCGATGAGTTCTTATTTTAACAACGATATTATAGGTACTGACGTACACACTAACATATGAAATGCAAAATATTGAAAGTTAAACATCTTTTTTTCGTCTAAAATTAACACTTTTCGAGAGTCGACTGAAAATTTAAATAAGCGTAAGGGTTAACACGTATTTTAAGCGTTTTCTCGAAAATAGTTAATAACTCGAAAACGAAGCCTCGAATGCAATTTCATCCACCTTCATTTTCATCTTCTTTTAGCATGCACTTTTTAACCCCTCAAATCGATTCGACATATACGTTTCGTCTGCATATGAACCGTTCACAGGCCAAACTGATTAACTCCACTTTTTGAATTTTTTAAAATTCTAATACCAAAGCATTAGATTGATGCTTCATTTTCTATGTTTAAAATAATTATAAATATTTTTTTGTAGAGTTACAGTGGAACCTCGTTTATCCAAACCTTTATTATCCAAACAATTTGAGGCCCAACCTCTATTACACGAGCTTCCAGGTGAGCCTCTATTCATCGAACTGAAATTGAGTGTAATCTCAGTTATCTGAACGCGAATTCTGTGTTCTGCATAAGTCACTGATATGTACAATTGGCCTGTATACATCCTAGCAGGAATGGTATATGATCCCGAAACTGAAATTCATTTTGATTTTGATATACCTTTTCAAATAGATCGTATTTAGTTCGGGGTTTCTTTCTAACGCTGTTTTAAAAATCTTATTTACTGGTTCTACAAAGAGGTCTCATTTTAAAAACCGAAATGCCTTTCGGTCAAAATTTTTTTTGGGTCCGAGAACTTACTTAGTTTGATATCAAATTAAATAAAGAGTACTGATAAAATAGTTCTTTACGTACAGAATATGTAACATTAACATTTTATAATTAACATAACAGTAAATAACATTTTATTTTAAGTCTAGTATTTTAACTAGACTTGTAAAAGCTAACCAAATTAAATTTCAGTTTTATAAATATCCTCGAAATAGATGTTATTTGGTCCTGCAACCAAAATTTTTTTTGGGTCCCAGAACTTACTTAGTTTGATACCAAATTAAATAAAAAGTACTGATAAAATACAGTTCTTTACATACAGAATATGTAACATGTATACGTTTCAATATTCTAGGAGGTGGTAGGATACCTCAATTAGATCACAAAATATTGTATAACACGGTGTCCGATCTGCTTTTGTGTTGCAGTATTAATGCCTTAAAATTAGCACTATGTTCTAAACCGAAGAGTAGCTCGTGCATATCGGCGAGACACGTGAAAAGAATCCATTAATCTAGAGAATTCGGTTGCTTGCAGAGGTTGTCTGTTACAGACCCAAATTCTTCAATGGGACTCCTATTGTAAACGATCCTTCGGGGCTGAATATCATCCCTGATAATAATTTTGATCTCACATAGAAACTCGAAATAAATTTGACGTACTTAATGAAAGTAGAAACAGGTACTTAATATCAAGTATCAAGTATAATTAAGTCAAGTATCAAATATAATATCAAGTATAATTTAGTTACTTAATATCAAGAATCGTATTTTATCAAAAATTCAAAAATTCGGTTTCGAAACCAAATACCATCCCTGCATACTAGCATATAGGGATACCAGCAGACCTCTGTTTAGCGAATATAAAAACCTCTCTTATCCCAACTAATAAGGAAAAATGGTAGAGACGCTGGTGGATCTCTATTAACCGAACAACTCGACTATCCAAAGTACCCTACCCTCAACCAGTTCAGATAAACAGGTCCACTGTAATCGATTTGTCAAATAAGCGACTCATGCCCCCAGTGACAACTCTCATCTTGAGAAGTCAACATTCCTGACACCTGTCATCGAACATCCCACACCTATTATTCCGCAATTCTCGAACTGAAATCGTAAACTCGATCGCTGCTCGTCCCCAACGTCTGAACAGATTGAAACGCAAGCCAGCTCGTGAAACGTAACGAAACGGTAAACAGCTGGATGGAGAGCAGCAGCGCCCGAATTACGGTCTTCTCGCGTTACGTTCATCTTCGCCCCCTGGGACGCCGCGCGGAAACGAATCCGAAGTTGCAGCAGCATTCCTGTCTCTTATATTGTATAAATATACAGAGGGGCTAGACCAAGGAACCGCTCTCTCGCCTCTTTCTCCCTGCCCCGTCTTTCCCGCCGTCTCTGTGGCCACTCTAATGCGGTCAGGGAGAAATTGTGTGCTAATGGCTGATCGCTATCCATGCGCGCGGCCCGCAGTAAATTCAACCGTACTTCCCGAACCGCCGCCGCTGCAGCCACTATCGAACTCGCGCTATTATTATCCATTTTCCGAACCCTCCGAGATACACCCTCCCCCTCGCGCACGGCGAGCAGCTGACTGCTCCTCGTGTTCGCGTGTACCTGCCTCGCGACCCGAAATACGACTGCCGTGGTCTTAACCCCGTAACGTAGGATTCAATTAAAAGTTATTTTACAGGCAAATACGGTTTAACTTGTTGGGGAAGGTTCGGTGGTTATTTTGGATGTAGGGGGATATAGGGGCTTAGGTTTCGACGGCGGGGAGGGAAAGCTGGTGACTCTAGCAAGGGAAGTTACTCAGATGAGCAATTAGCTTTGAAAGAATGACAATAGACAGCTATGTCGTATACACCTTCTGATAACTGAAATGAGTGACATACGCTCGAAGAAATAGATACTCGTTAGAAAAATGGCGTCAGTCTTTTCCAAGAAGTTTTATTTTCGTTTTGGATATTTCTAGATACGTATAGGTAATGTAACTGAAATAGAAAAGAAACTCGTGTTCCGATTCCGATAGTGGGTGTTAAAGATCTTTATATCTATTCTTGCTGGAGTAAGAATTGCGTTGGGTGTGGTACCCAGGAAGGTTGTGAGTAATCCTAGGTCGAGGAGTTATCTAAATTGATCTTTTATACGGAATATTTTGTGATATTGCGTTTTGGTTTTGCGAGAGTTTAGAATGAGTATAGTTATCGCGAAATCGTGTGGTAAATTGAGCATTGGATTGTGGTACCACCTAAAATAGATTAGAGTAGGTAGGTACTATGTACATTGATACAATTCAATTTTTCATATACTTAAAATCACTTATCTTCTATTTGATATATTACCTACTGGTTTCAGGACATCAGTAGTCTTTTGTCCAACTACTGTAATTTAAACATTGCGAAGTAGCTATTTCAGTAGAATGACGTAAATGTTCTATCAATATAATAATATGTAATTACAGTATCAGAATTGTAGCAGGGGCTAAAGACATCATTCGAGTTCAAGAGGTTAACTGCAGAACTATCCACTTGATAAAAGAGAATACGGTGTGGTCACAATTCCTCAATAGAGGAAGAAGTGTAATAATGTAAAAGAAAACCTGAGAAACAACATCATCAAATGTAAAGTGTTTGAATAATTTTTCTGAATATGTACGTCCTTTCTATTAAGACTTTAGAAAGAATATTGTCAACATACTTCCATAATATTTGTAGCCGAAAATAATATATAAAGTGAATAACAAATAATTGTCGCCATTTTCAGAAGTGAAATCGAATTCCTGGATCAGTGCAAAGTTACACTTCGCGTTGAAGATCTCCTTTACGTCTATCCCACTTAGGTCCGCTGCAGACAAGCGTCTTCTTGCGCTTCAACATTACGACAATCCCCAATTTTCAATTGCGGAAAACAAGGAAAGACATACAAATGCGACAAACTGGCGGCACGTCTGCGTATTCCCAAAACAACACAGATCCTGTTTCGCCCCTACAACTTGCCGCAATTGTATCACCTGGTTACCACGTTCCAACGTCTTTCCTTGTTTTCCACATGTGGCGACCGTGGCGATACTCCTTGATACGAAGTTGCAGTTATTGAAGATTCAAATGTTAAAAGAACATAATTGTTTTATTAATTAACAAGACACAAAACGTTTAATCGATCCTTGGAATTGTAGGTAGAAGGATCAAAAGTTTTGCGTTACTATTTACATTTTACAAAGTTTTGAATAAAGTCCTTATTTTAACCCCTTGACCTACGATTTTCTTTCGTAATTTTATCACCTTTACTGCCGATCTGAAACGGGTATCTATCCTAAACTGCCAATCGCAGAGCACCCATTAAGCCAACATAGACTCCTCACGCGATAATGCGTGATCGGTTACGTGTAAGAAATCCTCATCACGCGTTATCGCGTAATCGGCAGCGAAGATACAGTACAAAGTGCACGAGTCTGACTCGTTGTTATAGGTCAAGCGGTTAAAGAATTAACTTCAGTCTCACATATTCATTGGAGACCCTAGAAATAAATCCCCTAGAGGTCCGCCAAACACAATTGAAAATCGGGGATTGTCCCTGTTGCAACAACGCACAGCGACGAAAAGACGCTCGCCCGCGGCGGGCCATCGTCTGCGCGCGCCTGCCGCGGGAAAGCTCGCCGATTCAAAATCCCTCGCGCCGCCGTGTCTGAATCAACGAGCAGCAAGAAAACGCGGCCTGCTCGAGCGTCAGCCGCGAAGTAGGCGGAAAATAAAGGAGCGTGCGATCGAGACAGCTGGGTATCTCGAGACAGGACGAAGTCGTCCTGGTTCTGATCGGTCGGCCGCGTTCAAGGCCGTATAAAAAGCCGAGGCACGCCGCAAATGCAACCGCAACGGCATCCACCGGCGAGATATAACACGATAAGTAGAAACGAGCGCCGTCTGCACCGTTGCACCGTCCCTTCTCCTTCTCGATCGTCGGAGATCGTCTGGTCGATCGAGGAGGGCAGAGCGCGGGACGATCGAGCGGTCGAGGGAACGAACGAGGACCGAGGGACGCCGTGTGTCGCGGGGACCCGAAAAATGCAACGAGAAAAGGGGCCCAGAGGCGTACGCGCGCGCCACGGGAGAGAACCGCTGGCCCATTGGCCAGAAATCTTACGCCGAAAACCAGTTTCGCGAAACTGCACCGGCAACCTCGTTATCTGAACTCGAGCACGACCGACCGTTTCGTCCCCCTTGCGCTCTACGAACAGAGACCGACCAACCGGTTTCGTTCATGCACGCCTCCTTGGTATTTTAACGTCCTCCGCTTCTTTCATCCTCCCTCCTCACCCTCTTTCATGCTAGCAACATTTTCTCGGGGTCCCAGCGTAATGCGCATAGTACTAAATTCCACGGAACTCAGGGTAAAATATTGTAATGGTTCATGCCGAAGCGTCTGCTGTCTGCCTCGAACGATAACCAGTCGAGGCCTGGCTTTTTCACCAGTTTTATTGATCTTTGACGGGTGATTGGGATTATGGATTGAAATGAGGAGAATAATGCGCGCGAGTTTTTCAATGGATTCGTTTGAATGATTGGAATTGTGTTAATTTTATATTGTGAGCGGAGTAGGTACTCGTTATGGGCCTGGTCTTAGGCGTTTTATTTCTTTAAATTGCTTTTGCGTTTTTAGTCGTCGCGGGCGATGAGAGAAACTGTATTATTGATGTATGAACTGGCAGAAGAGGTTTGGTAGTTTACTTGTATAGGCTTGTGAGTGGTGGTAAGTTGCGTGATTATATCAAATAAGATAGTAGCTCTAACGAGAAATTGAAATTTCTATGATCAATTTTAGTTATAAGTTGTATGTACTAATTGTTAACATTTGCCAATTCTTCCAAATTTCGTTAGTTGCACCAGACTCCTTTTCCTTAAGAAGTAAATCCTAAATTGTATATAACAAATTGTAAATCATAATATATACATCAAACTTTCATAATTACTGTCTTACTAATAACCTTTCTATAAATACTTTCTATAACTTCATGTAGATTCTTTTAACTCTTCTTTCTCATTATCCCTCTCCGCTGCTTTTGAATTTAATATCTTAATTCTTATTCGATTCTACGTATTGGCCCTACACCGAAACTACTTTTACTATTACCCTGTCTTTGCTAAGATCAAAATTTCTGCCAAATAAAACAAATAAATAATCGAAAAAAAGTTGAAGATCTTAACAGCCAAAGAACAGTAAAGATTTGTCTGAGTTGTGTAAGTTAACGATCTAAATAAAATACGCCTTAAAAAGCTATCTTATACAACACGTCATATCAGGATATTACAAACTAAAATTTCTACCTTTCAAGCCATAAAAAAGAATACCTTGTCTTCAATTGTAAAAAAGTTAAAAGCATTACGGAAAGAATTATTGTAACCCTCGAAGATAATTTCGCGAAAACGAGGTAAACCTTTTAAAAGGATTCCTAAAAGGCTCACAAAGTACTGTGCTTCACAGCGTGATCACGCTAAACCGGAATAAGAAATGATTCATCTGATGGTTAGCATTTTTTCGCCCGGCTCGCATCGTTATATACGTTTCCTGTATGGAAAACGCCAGTCGCGATTGTCGTAATGAATGCAAAAATCATATTTCTCGCGTCCACGCGAAACACGAGCGACCTCCGCGGTGCCGCCAGCCGAACACTGGTCCCGACTTCCGGAACAACTGCAATTATGCAAAATTCCGCGAAACTAACATCGATCCCTTTTCTTTCCATGCTCCTGCGGCTCAATTTGCTTTTATGACGACCGAGGGGTGGAACGAAACATCGGGACGCATCGGTGATCAGAATGGTAATTTTCACAAAGTAGCAGGCAAGGAGGTACTGAGCCACAGGAGGACCTGTGTAGCTTCACTTTTTCGGCAAGAGTCGATTTACGGCCGATAGCCTTCATTATACCCTTGGGTGACTTAACTTTTTCAGATGGCACATTCTTTAGATGCTGAGCACAGCTTGCGAGAAATTTTTAATTTATTATGAATTCTCTGGGATAGTAACGCAGATAATATTCTATTGTAGTTTTTTTAAGAACTGTTGTTTATATTTTAACTAAAAATTGTTTAAGACTTTGTTTCAATAACTATTGTTTATATTTTAACTAAAAATAAATGGTTCAGGTAATTGGCGAATTCTGAAAGCTATTATACTTTTAAATATAGTAATTGTAAGATACTATAGTATCTAGATATATGTTTTAATTTTAAGGCGGCTGTTAAAATTTAAGACTGATATCAGTGATTACTGTAAAAAGAATTTTCTATGTAGATACATACACTACTATTGAATAGCTATTTGATCTATTTGGATAAGAGTGTAGACTCTACAGTGTAGAGAATTGGTGCTAGATTTTCGTTTAAAATTTTTAGTTTCCCACGCCTAAGAAAGCCACAGAAAAATGTAAGAAAATGAAAGATGGCGGTCTGAAACGTTCTTATTCTACTTAAACTTGACCTTTTTATTTGAAGAAATTGAACATCAAACTAGGCTAGGGTTTCTCAACTTTTTTTGACTTCTGGCTTTCTTCTAAACATCAGCCACCTCAATGCTCCCCCTCCTTTATTCTTCCTATCACCATTTTTTCTCCATATTTTGTTCTATCCCTATTGCATTCGTATACTGAATTTTTATCTCCATTTTTGTCCATATCTCCTTCTGTCGTTCGCATAGATCCAAAAATTTGGTGTCAGGACCCCAAGGGGATCCCACGAAGACCCCCAACTTTGATAACCGAACTCTAGACCAACCCAAAGCCTTATTTATTCATTCACTCACTAAGAGATAAACCAACTGGGTCATTCTCAGAGAAACCAAAAAAAAGTCTATCAAGAAATTATCATGTTACAAAATAAGAATTCAAAACAAAAAATTCCTTACATAAATGTCATTGAATCAATCATCGAACAGAAACCAAAGTGCATACCCCGCAGAGAAAAAATTCCGAATTACCACCTAAATAGAAAAAAACAGTAATCACCTTATTTAATAGTAGGTACATATTCATGTAATTCTAAATATCCAGTAAACAAAAAGCTACATAAATTACATGACGCAAAAATGAAATCAGAAGACCCTGAAACTTAAACAGAATCTCCAAAGACGAAAAGTGAATAGAAAGAAGAATTGCTCGAAAAATGGGAATGACGAACGAAGGAAACCGCGCGACGCATCGATCACAGATCGTCGAACAGAAAGAACGCGGACGAGGAGGAACGAAGAACGGCTGAGGCCGCAACAGTAAGAAAGGAAGCCAGGAAAGAGAGAGAGGGGCAGCAGTAGAAGTGGGGTTCGGTCGGCTGGTAAGGTTGAGGTTGGGATTAAGTAAGGTTAGGTTGCCAACGTGGTAGACGACTGCAGCCTGAAAATAGCACGGCACTCACTGTCTGGCTATGTGGCGTCTGTACTCCACTCCCGCCACTCGGTTCGTCCGTTTGTCCGTTTATCCGTTTGTCAGTCAGTCCGTCCTTTCCCATTCGTCTATCCGTCGATCTGAAACCGTATACGCGCCACACAACTGCACCGCCACCGACCGCCGCTCTTCCCGCGTTATTCTAGTCGTTTTCGCCGTCGCTCTTGCCCGCTTTTCTCGATTCGAGACGCCGCGCCGTTCCCGCTGCACACCACCTACATACGTATCCCCTGGCGATTACCCTGTGTCGCTGTCGTTCCAGATACGATCCACGATTGAACACGCGCGACCGATCGGAGCTATTCGTATTTTTCCCCGATTTTTGTGAAACCGTACGCCGCCGCTGCCGCGAACGCTCCAGACACACGAGAATCTAGATTCTGCGGTCAACCAATCGCCTTTGTGAAAAACTTAGACTCCGAGCGGTGAAACGACTCTGCGAGAGGAAATGTCGTTCAGGAAATGATAGACGCAGTTTTACGGCGGTTTCGTAGCTTATGGGTTTTTTATGGTTTCACCATCGAGTGGATAAGTGGTATCTAGTTTGAAAGAAACGTCACTAGTATCTGTGATTATGCATGACGTGCTTGAATGATAAATGTTAAGCGAGTCTTTAATGTAATTTGAACTTCGGTAATTTAGAGACAGTATGGATGGAGTAATTTCTTTGCATAAATTAATATGGTTACTAGTTTATGCACGCTTCTTATTACATACGTTAGTGTTGTTTAAATGTCAGAGGTTTTATGTTGGAAATGTTTTAAAAAATGTGGTAGATGGAATATAGTTTCGAGAAGATGGGTTCCATATGACAAAATAGGTCAAAAACGAATAATGACAAAATTGCGTTTGAGTTTCCATCTAATTAAATTAATTGTCGAGGAAACACCTAAAATTTGTGTGCAATGCGTCTGACTTGGGACTTATTCCACTGGTTTTGCTGTGTCTGACCTAGATAGTACATGTCGACAGTAGAATAAGTCCCAAGTCAGACACATTTCACGCGAATTTCAGACGTTTTCTCAGCTACTAAGAACTCTGAAACGAGATCTGAAACCAATTTTTATCATTTATTTTAACGTTACAATTTCCAACACCTACCTTCGAACAATCTGTACATAAAACAAAAAATATTGTATTTCACATAATATCTTATTAAATAAAAATGTTACATCTAATTCGTCAATGCGTTCCATAAAGCATCAAATCCCAAATAAATAGAGGATTTTGTTCAATTCTCCGCCAGCTTCCCAGCAAACTCGTTTTTCGATCTCAGCCAACGCGTATCGCACATCAACTAGATAAACATGTCGATAATTGATCTTTTAATTACTTCAACGCAAGCCTCGCCACGTTCACCTGAACCTCTCGACAAAATACAACCAAGCAAATTGAAAACTCATCTAAAGTTCAAGAGCATCGAAAAGAGAAGAAGAGGAGGCGAAACCGAATCGACCTTCAACGCCGTTCGATCTAACGGAGCCGCTAATGCGTTTCAAACACTGTTTGGCGTAGTGGAGAACGCTCGTTTCGCCACAGACCGATTCGAAGCCTTGTCTGCAGGCTAGCTCGTAAAACTTGTACTTGACCCTATTTTCGTTACGATAACTACTGTTGTTGATGTTATTGCCGTGGACTCTGTACGACTCAGCGCCGATACGAGCCGCAATAAACGAGGGTGACTGACTGTACAATCAGCGTCGGCCATTTATCGCGCCACAAATGCACATTCCGTTCCCGTCCATACATTATAATCCCATTTTATCGTCTTTTAACCGCCGTGGCGAGCCCGAGGTACGTAATCGGAAATTATCCCGCCGCGTGAAAAGAGGATTTTGCACGGTCAACCGTGCGGGGGAAATCTAGCTCCATTCTATTACCCGTGTCGATTGCAATTCTTATCGAACAATATTCTGCTTGTATACGCAATTAATTAAATCCACGTGGCTCGCGTATAATTCACGGATTACCGTGAACGCTGAATCGGGTGAAGCTTGCTCAGCAATTCGATACGATATTGTATAATTCGTGTAACCGTAGTTTCCGCTGGATAGGGTGCGGACACATTTCTATCGTGTCACGTGAAGTCATGCTGCATGTTGTAGCAAAATCCATTGTGTGAGCCGACGATTTTCCCTTGTCTTAACCCTTTGGATTATGGAATATGCACTGATCAGAGAAAAATGTTAACTAAATACTCGCTACGTTAAAATTCACGAGTATCTGTTTATTTTCAAGTATATTCCTACTTGTGTATTCCCTAGGGTCGTCAGTCACCCCTGCTACTTATAATGCTTGCATTACTTGTGTCATCGACGAAGGGTTAAATCTAGTTTGCTATAATATAAAACAAATTTGCTACAATATGTGACGTGATAATAATGTGTTCGCACCCTAATGCCAAGGATAGGATCGGTCAGTTGAAATGTTTTATGTACTGTAAATTGTGGATTTGAGTCTGAGATATTGTTGTTTTTTAAATGATCGAAGTACCAATATCTTTTGTAGTAAATATTTAAAAATAAAGAGAATTTGACTATTAATGTCATATAGTAATGCAATATATTTTAATGTTTTTTCTTAAATACTATGATTGTAATATTTATTTATTGTAACTATTGCTAAATATTTTAGATATTTGGCATGTTATTGAACTTTAATTTAATGTTTAAAATGTTTCTTTATAATGTTTATACTTGTATTTAAAAAATTATGTCTTAAAGAAATCGACTTATATATTTCTTCATAATTACCTAAAACGATTATCCTTAATATAAAAAGCAAGAAGCACTTTGAAATTTACAAAATTATTCCAAAATTCTTTAATTCCCACAATAATTCCGATCTAATAGTAGTGTACCTATATTTTTAATTTAAAAAAGAAGAAGCAAAACCAAACCAATTTAGGGGTCCTTTAACATTCTACCAATCCTCCTTCTTCTACTAATAAAATATCCCATTTTTACAAGTTCAGACAATGGATCCCATATTTTCCCAGCAGAACGAACGAAAAAAAAAGTTTTCAATCGCTGCTCCACATCCGCGTGGCGCATGCACATGGTGCACATGCAACAAATGCATTCGATTCCGATAACGGTCGTCGTACAATCAATAACCGACATTCCACAGCTAACGAGTTCCCTTCTGCATTCTTTCGCGGCCAGTCTAATGACCAGCACGGGAACGTAATCGTATAATGTTCGCGAAACAGAAAGCCGCAGACCCACCCACGCCCAGTGGAATGTCACACATCGAACCACCGCCACGAGAAGTTGACCAACATCCTTGATGCAAAGAGTATTTTGTAAATGACGCAGGACACTGATACGTATCTCGAGCGGTGATTTGCATGCGACACACATTGCAATCTTCGCAACCTTTGCCTCTGGTCATTCAGCGAGCTTTTCCGATGAATTCGTTAAGTAAATTGAATATTGATAGGTTTCACGTACTTCTGTCATTCAAAAGTGTCGAACGCATTTAGGCGTTGATTTATTGACCCAAGAAACTTCTCACTTTCTCAAAACTTTAATATTGCGTATTTCTAATACTAGAAAGCGGTGTGCTGAGAATTTTTTTATTTGACACTATAAAGCTCGTTCATTTCATTTTTTCTATTGGGGTTAGAGAAAGTCGATTGCAGTCCGAGGACAGGAAGAAATGTAAAGCAAACATAGGCTATTTCTTTCAAATTCAAATGCTGCCTTGAATTATCTGGACGAAGTTTGTACTGAATGATTATTATATTGAATTGGTGTGGTGCTTCATTAAATAGGTTACTAGAATTCTTTTGTGTTCGAAGTGAAAGTTGTGCTTCTGTTGGAATCATTCTCAAAAAGCAGAATTCAAGTTATCGGTGATAAGAAAACAAACCAATCGGCGGAAATGTAGTTTCTGTGGTCACATGTGTCCCCTTTATGTCGTCCTAGATCAAGCGATCAATACTATCGGCAGATATGTGAACGTAACACGGTTCTATGCTCGCAGAATGCTTTGACGAGTTCATCTTCAGACGGGACCAAATAAAAGAGAAAGAACCCATTGGACTCTGGAGGACCTAATCCACGATTCAATGGTACAAACACGATCATTATTTAGTTTCTGGCAGAGACGCAGTGTCTCAATTTTTCTGATATCCAATAGCATCGGCATCAATACTGTCCTAGAAAATGCTTTCGATTTAATAATGAAGAAAGTGGATTCAATTCCTTGCAATTTATATACTGACATTCGAAATTGAATATTATCTCGCGTTTTACTATATTTCCTTCATTACAGGAAAAATCCCTTTGATTTAACCTTCTTTTGTTAATCTACAAATCCTACCTTTTTTCTTTAATTGAAATTTAATATCATGTCAACTACTTAATTTAATCTCTTCTTGTTAAATTACAAATACATTCTTTTCAATTGAAGTTAAATGCCGCATCGGCTGTCTATGATGGCTATTAACGACAAAAAAGGGGAAAGAAGAAGAAACAAAAGATAAAAGAAATACTATTTTATAGCTTTCAATTAAGATTTAAAATTCTATTTTCTTGAAGACACGCGATATCGTTTGACTCCTTTCTGTTTTCCTGAAATAAGTCTCACAGTACATTGGTTTATTTTTCCTAGCTATTTTAATATCATCTGCTAGCAGCAAATACGATTTTCAGTAGGTTATTACCATAAAATGCACAAAATTTTATCAAAATTATGCAATAGCACATAAATGTCGCTGACATCTAGAGGATTGGTTAAAAACAGATATGGATTGATTGAAATACTTGACATTCATGGATAAACGAAATTTCAATATATTCAATGGGTGTCAGAGACGATGCGAATCGCAGTAATACCGCGACAAGTTCGATGGTCGATTCAGTCGTTTACGACCGCTGTCTGGTATCGCATTTTCAAACCAGCTTTCTCTCGGATCAGGTTTGAACCCGAGAATGGAAGGAACGTTCTCACGATGACGTACGCGGTTGTGTCGACTTTTTAGTTTCTTCGTGAACAACTGAACACCCGTCATCTTGGCTTTCCCTTGATCGTGTGAAAATTTCCACACGCTACTCAAGCATACACAAAAGCACTATCAATATCTGACCATTTCGAAAATCATAAATCAATCAAGTGACATATATCTGACTATGCATACAGATGTTGCTTTTTAACAATAAATGCAGATTCACTTGAAATTCACGACCATCATATTTGAGCCTCTTAAGTAACCAACAAAATTGAAAAGAATTGTCTACTCTTATTTTCTTCTATTAAATGGTTAAGTAAATTACTTTAAAATTTAAAAAAAGTAGAAGTAACAAAAAAATAATAAACTGCGGACTTTTATGCAATTTCATATTCGTATAAACACAGTTACAGAAATGGAAACTGTGTAAAAATTTATTTCATCTTTCAAATACTATATTAGGCAATCTATTTTTCATATTTTCTGTGATTTTTAATCTTATATGCATGATATAATTTTTTACATAATTCAAAATCTGTAATCTAATAATAATTTGGGCTATGCATCACAAACTAGTCATTTAACACATTGAAGTATGGTCGATTGTAAAAAGCATCCCGTCTTCTCAATACTTAAATATGCATACTGGGAAATTTTGTATACCACTTTCAAAAGCTACAATTACTCAAAGCACCTCAATAATTCCCTAACAACTAAAATAAACCCATTTCGTTAATCTTTATGAGAATAAAATTCCTATGCAACTGAACCTTTCCATTTTCTAAAATCCCGTGCTTCAAAGATTTAAGAAATTTAAACTCGTAAAACTAGTACCAATAAAACTCGAGAAATCTCGTATTTCTATCACTGTTTGCCACCAAACTATTTACAATTCTCCCAATAAGAATAGAAACTCCTCTAACTTCAAACACTTCGTTCCAAGGTTCGATCGACTTTATAATACCGAAGCTGAGCGTAGATAATGCAACGTTAGATCGCGGTGTTATCAGCGAAAAAGGAAGGACACACGACCTTGTTCATCGCGAACAGTAGCGGCACGGAGGCACGCTGAAAGCGTTTCATTCATCGTTAGCGAAGTTGTGCACTCGGCGAGTGGCGCAACGTACGCACGCAGCCACGCACGCACACAACAACGCGAAACGAAACGCGACGAAACGAGATGTTATCAGCGCATGCACGCTGGTCCGGCAGATTAGTAACGTCGCATAATAATACCGCGCCTTCTTTCGCCTCCTTTCCGTCCACGTAATCAGTAACGCTCCCTTATCCGTGCTTAGAATCGCAGAAACGGCTGCACACCCGAGCTTCATTCAAGTTTCCATTTAGTGGCCACTCATAGTACGCTCCGCGTAGTACTATATCCATTACTTACTACGCTCCCTGCCTATGCTGAATTTATGCAATCGCAACTGCAACGTCTACGGACGTGACTTCTATATCACGACGCAGATAAATCTGTGGGACGAGTTACAATGGTCCAGGCTGATTCCAACGACCTGTTAATGAACTTGATGGGAAATATGAACGTTCATTGATCGTAACAAATCCGATCATTGCCAATTTCTGGTATGTTTATGAAGAGTAAAATAATGTAGTATTTTTAATTTTTGTTTGAGAAAGTAAATTGTTTTTAACCCTGATTTACTAATACGAAGTCTTACAGACTGCACGTGGATAGATTTCTTATTTTTGCTTTTATTAAAAATTGTTTTACTTATATAACAGTAACAGGCATTTATAATTCATAGGTACTTCTTGTGTTTAATTTTTGTATAACGATTATCGTTATATAATGGTGATTTTATAAATATTTATCTAAGTATATAAATACAAACAAAGATTAACACAAGAGTCATCATATTACACACATTTTTTACGTTTTTTATGCACAATACCAATACTTAATATTGTGAGTTTCGCTTCTCACTATTGTATCCTGATAAAAAAAATTATAAAATTTGAAGAGTTGTTTTTGTTACAAGCTCAAATGATTTTAGTTCAAATTCTCTATAAAGAAATGTGTTGTACAGCATGATATTAGTTATAGTAATGCTTATTGTACATAAAAATATAACCGAGGAGGTAATTTTGTTTCAGGAATTTTTTCTACAAAAATTGAGTGAACAAACTATACAAAGGGTTAGAAAAGTAAAAAATAGTGGTAGCGACTGTCTGTGTGACCATATAGTTAACTAGGTAATCGAGCACCTCTATACACATATTTTCATTCATTATTTTTCTACGAAATATAGTTATTTCTATCTAGATATAGCATGAACTTCGTTATACATGTCTCATAGAACAACTATTTATTCATATTTTTCAGATATCATTGTAAACAAATCCCAAAATCGACCTTTTAAAAATACCAATGCAATATCATTTGCATAAGTGCGTTAATTAATTCAGTAGTTCTAGATTTATCTATACACATGTTGCTATTATACATAATAGCTAGTTTAAATACAAATATTTTTCCGTCTAAAGGAAATTTTAAGGAAACAGATATCGTACGTGTTCACTCAAATTTCTCGTGACTCAGTACAATTTTAAAATGCTAATTTTATATTTATTATTTATCTTCTGTACTACTCAGAATACTATTGTAAACAGAATTTTCAGAAATCCTCATCGATGCATCGTAAGTCATACCCACGCGAATTCACTTCAGCCGTGGTGGGCTTTAATCCTGGAATTTATAACCACATGAGAACTTCGTTGAAATCGCAGGCGTAACCTCCGCTTGTACACGCTTTGCATTATGTTGCGTGTAGATTCGCAAGCGTGCACGGGCGAACACGATCTCTCATTCGTAATCAGCCTGCCATTGCGTGAGCATGTAACGCAACGTTAATTATAATTAATAATGTTATGCAATTTCTCTACGTCAGTTGCCGTTCCCCCTCCCACGCTTCGATCATAACATCTCTCTCTCTCTCCCTCCTCCTCTCTTGCTTTCTCCATACTGGGAACCACAATGAGGTTAACCCTTTTACTGCAAAGGGCGTAAATGTAGGTACACGTGAGTGCTGAAGAACCAACGCATCCATTCAATTACATGCGTGTAATTTGTTGCTGTTAACTTTCTTTCAGCCCACGTAATGCGTTTGTTACAGAATATTGTACAACATTAGTGCGTGAAGGTGTTTGAATGAAGCTTGAAAATTGAATGAAGTTTATAGGAAGATAAAATAAGCAAACAAATTTTGAACGAAGTTTTAATCTGTAAGGTGTTCGATAGTTGGTGTCAGAATTTTTAGAGTGATTCGATATTCTAAAATAGAAACAAATTGAATTGCGTTTCGAGATTCGTTTCCATGTTCTCAGTTGTTGACAGAAAGGTCTATTTATCTGACTCGAGACTTATTCTACTAATTTCGCTGTGGCCTGTCTGATGCATGTTGTTAGTAGATTATGTAAGTCCCCAGTCAGACGCGAATTTTAGGCATTTTTGCAACGATTATAAATCCGAAATGGAGTCCCAAATGCAATTTCGTTGTTTTTTATTGTTGTCCTACTTTAACCTGTAGAATGATTCCTTAAAATTTCTCAAAACCTGCTGTTGAACACACTATAGACAGGTAAATGAAATGGAAAATTGCACGACTTCATGCAGTATTTCGTTATTATTAGCTCACAACTTGGAACTAGTAACGACTTTATAGAAAATAAGATGTCATACCTCCTTGAAGAGAATGTGAATTCACACTCTAATGATTAATGTCTATCGTTCGTATTAAGTATCAAAGTGTAAGGAAAATGACAGAAAAATTCTAAGAATGAAGCGAACTAGCAACAGAAAATAAACAAATAAATCATAGGTGATCGTTAATGCTAACTTTACTAGTATTAGACACGGCTGTGACTTTACTCATTATTCTCTCATAAAATCTATTATTCAAAAATAATGAAAATAAAATAATTTTCCTTGTAAATTCTGCAATTGACCCAATGTTTACATCACAAACAGAATTTAAAGGCTGTCACCCACTTAACAGTATAATACATAAATTGCACTAGACCAACCATCAGTATATGCACATTATAACATAATTGAAATGTAGATACATCCACCAGCTAAAACAGTATAACACCAGTACAGCAAGAACACAGCATCGACATTTCGACAATTAGGTGGACTCACTTATTTAAACAACATACAGGGTGGACCACGATATATTTTTTTTTATTTGACCAATTTTGATCTCGAAAGGGAGATCATTTTGCAAAACCACGATATATGATCAGCTTAGACTATTCTGCTACTAGCGATTCAATCGATAATTTTTTTGGCTAATATAACATGGTTCAAGGAGAGTCTTAAAGTGATTGAATCAAATTTTTTGTACCAACCAAAGCTTTCATCGAACCATGTTATTTTAGCCAAAAAATTTTCGATCGAACCATTAGCAATAGAATCGTTTCATGATTTACCCTATTATAATATGTATATTTTGAAGATGGTCTACCATGTGATGTGCTATCAATTGGGCGACAGTGTTAAATCGCGATTTAAACTAAGAACAGAGTATAAGACATTCGAGTTCGTTCACAGTGAGGAACCCAGCGCACATGTCCCTTCGCGACATGCCTGTACTCCACCGCGAAATTCTGTTCACGTAAATGCGGCTCAAGTGCGTGGAATAGATGATCGATCTGTAAATCCAACTGCTGCACCGCGAATTCCTTGCGGTGCGCACAACATTACACCAAAGGGGGACATACGAAACAATGCGAGCAATGTTCGTGAGGACATTGAAACAAATTGCATTCCAATCGAAGAACGCACTGGAATATTTATTACTCGCTCATCAGTTCGTTTGCTTTCGTGCCATTTTTTGACATGGAACTGTACCATCGTGAAACGGAATTTTAATCCCCGTCGGTCACGACACAGCTATTTTTCGGTGACGCAAACAATGGTATTTACTCGATATGATCCTGTGAGTTCATAGCTCATACATGCAACGTGTTTATAGGAAAAGAGAGATACACTAGAGAGGCTATTTTCCGCTATTCGTTGCTTTTTTAATGAAGTACAGTATTATAGAATTAGTATTATTTGTATAAAGCTTACTGTTTTAATTATAACTCGATATATTAATGGCAACTTGTCTTTGGTTGACCATTTTATTAGTAAAGAAGCTTGAAAGTCTTACTAGTCATCCAGTGCAGTGAAGAAAATCCTAGGTGCTACAAACGTGTTGATCTTTCAGTCACTTTATTCTCGCTCAGTATTGTCAGATGGCAGGACAAAATGTCTTCCACTGACATCATACAGTAGAAGAATAAAAGGACCACAGACAATGCAGTTAAATACTGTGTGATATCCCCACTCTTCTACTCTATAACGTCATTGAGACATTTTGTCCCAGTATATGGCAATACTGTTCTCCCTATAACTCTCAAGTAGATCAAAGTGAAAATAATTGAAAATATTAAAAGTGATACAGAATTTAACTAAAATGATTTCTCTTTCCATTAGTATTTAAATATTCTATTAGAATAAGGGTAGTAGTAGAGATCTCACTTCCTTTCATTTCAGGTAATAGAACAAAAATAATATAGAGAAACGACAAGACATCTCAAACCTTGCTAATAAGAATCACTAACTTGAAAATACTGAGTACTCCTAACTCTATAAGCAGGGACTCTAGAAAAGAATTCGAAGAAACGAGAACAGCAAGTTTATACCGAGCAGATGCATTACATAATCCTACAAGTCGTTTAAAAAATGAACGACGTTTGAAATTCTCTCTGAATATAATTCCGAGCGAGAATGCCACAGAGAATTATTTAGGCACTCGGAAGTTCCCGAAAGCGGGCAACTTTGTCGACTCCAATTTCTTAATAAAGCGCTTTGGGACGGCAGTTGCGGAGGAGCCCCTTCCGCTGATCCCTCTTTGCGCAAGTGGCTCGGGCAATTCGGAAACTTCATAACCCCTGGCATCGTGAACGGAGTCCGAGTAATTATTTTCGTCATCGAGCGAGAAAACGGTCGAAGGAATCGTGTGCCTCGCTATTTGTAAACAGAGTGTTTGTCAACAACGGGCCGACCAGTTCATTACGCCCTCCGTTACGTTTGCCAAGCGAATGAGTCCCGCGATCATTCAACTCGACCTCCTTCTTTTTTCGAGAACCACCTTCGCGCTGGGCTCGCTCGATCGCGACCACGAAGAGCCAAGCATGAGGCAACGATGACTCGCAACATCACCTTCGACCACGGTTAATTAGTCTCGTATTTACTGCGTCATTCGTTCGTGTCCGGCAACATCCACGTGGATATGCCATGATACTCGCAATCTCGATGCAATTGCCGAGGTTCGGTGCATGTTGCAAGCTTTCAAAAGCGAGACGATTTTTTAGGGGGGGGAGAAATTGATCGGAGATATGGAGAGTTGACTGGTACGACGTTGGGGTCGCTAACTCCACGTGTAAAATTGTTCAACCCCTAAAATCTTAATTGCACACGAAAGTCGATTCCAAAGGGTTATTTATTTGAAATAGAGGTTCCTGGTAATTATTTCAAAAACCAAAATTTATAATATAATTGTTCTCAATCCTTGGTCCAAAGTGAACTGAATTTTGTAAGAAATATTTTCAACTCGATGTGGCTTTAGAAGAAAAATAACTTTCTGTCTGTAACCTGGGTCATTAATATCAATAGCAACAAGATTGACACCTTTTCATAATTCTCTTTTCTTTTTTGTCTCTGTTACCTTACTTTAGTCTTTACTGTGCTCCCCTGTGTACATCATAATTGTAAAAATGTGTCTTTATCTGTGAATATATAAATAAACAATTTCTGAAGCAAAGTTCAAACTATCAAACTCGAAATAAACTACTTCTCTTGTTCTTTTTATCATCCACGATGTAACTCGGATATTACTCGTAAACATCACCCTTATCAATATTTCCACTACTGAACTATGAAACACTTCACTTAGAAAGCCCTCCAACGCCGCCGAGGCAGAACTCTGCGTAAGCGATTAATAATTTCGCGGTTATATCCCGCGGGTGTTGTAGCGGCGACACAAATAGTTATTTATGTAGGATCGCGTACGTATGTAACGAGGGAAGGAACGCGAGGTTTCGCTCTGGTCTAACGAGACGTGTCGAGGGGTGGAAGGAGGACAGTAAAAAGAACACGCACGAGGTAGGCGCGATACTCTCGATCCATTTGACCGAGTTTTTCTTACGTCGCTTGCCTTTTTGCCCACGATCTCCCACTCGTGGCACGAACCCGCCTAGCGAGATCGTTGACCGAATGACACGGTGAGCAGCGCGACACGACTCGCTCGCTCGTTCACCCGCGACACGTCGTTACAGTTCGGGGAACAACTGACTTGCTATTATCGGCCCACGTGGGACAACCTTATCGGATGCGCATCCGCTCTATGCACGTGCGTTTATCACTCGGAGACTTCGATAAAAACTGTCGACGCTTTTACCCCACGACTTCCCTTCAGGAAAATGAACGCGCGATATTCTACAAACGTGTGCGATTCTTGCCGCCAATTTACAAGGCGCGACGAAGCACGGTTTGACCTGAGGGAACTGGGGGTTCTCCACTAGCTCAGTGATTAGAATTTAAGTGGAAGTTTAGGTGGAAAAAAAAGAATCGCTGTTCAGAATCTATTTCTGATCAGTAGACTGCGGATTTTTATGCACTTATGGAAATTTGGAACATGTTAAAAGTTGTATCAGGCATATTCAAAATCGCAGAAAGTAAAATAGATTGCAAGATATAGCTTTTGAAAGATGAAAGAAATTTTTATTTAGGTTCCAATTCTGTAATTGTGTTTAGAAAAATATGAATGTTTTTATTTTGTAGAATAATGTGTTACACTTTTTTTATTTTTAATTGAGAAGAAGATATTTAGATGATTTCAACGACCTCTAGTGGAAGGTCATGTGACAATGAATAAGAGAGTAAAGGAACGAATCTTACGCTGTAAGAAATGTTTAAAGTGCTGTTTGTTTATATTAATACAGCATTGAAATTATTGAATTAACTCTGTGTATACCTATGTATATGAGAGCAAAAGTAAGCATAACATAACATGTAAGGTGTGTAATTTAGTCGCTATTTTAACTACGAATATTTGTCTGTCTCGCGGAAACGTTAAAAAATTGCCTTCTGTATTTATATTACTTCATAGCTTGCGAGGAGAGGTCTCTAAGTATAGCGCATATTTTTTATTGAGTCTGACAGTTTCTAGAACACGCCAAGTTAAATATATCAATACCTCCTTTTGCGATCACATGATCAACAATGAATGAGATACTAACAATCAAAATTGTAATTAACATTCTAAGTGTTGAAAATTAAAATATTTCAAAATCTGAATATTTGAAAATTTCCAAATGTTCAGATCTTTCAAGAGTCTTCAATTATCTGATAAATATACGATTTAAAATTGAAACTTGAATTTTCCTCAAAAAAGCGCCAAATGATATAGCTGGCACACCTAATAAAAAATCTTCTACATTCGACAGAAAAATTCTTTTCCACCATCTTTATTTTGACGATTTCTAAAAAGCTGGTATTTAAACTCAGCAACGAGAGTTCCGTCTAGCCACGTTACCGCAAACTATTCCCAAGTCGGACAAGTGGATAATTTCGCGGGCAAAGAGGTAAACACGCCAATAACTCGTGACTGCGGTCGCCTCTTTTGTTTTCTGCAGAACCTCTTTGTCATCGTCTCGCGTTCCCTCTTGGCTGTTCCGAGTTCCGAGATTCGCCCCCGTCAGGAAGATACGAGGGGGTTTCCTATCAACGAGCAATGAATTCGTCTAGTCTGGTCACGTTCGTTGATGTTACCAAACACATAACGGTCCTGAAAACGTCGACGTGCAGAGAGAACTTCTTATACCTGCACGCGAGCACCGATAATTAATGGAGAACGACGCGAAATGCAGTGAACAGAACCATAGATAGGAGACCCTGACCCACATTTCAATTCCTTGAAATTGTAATAAGGTTTCCTCGGAAAATTCTTCTGATATGTTAACAAAAAAATAGATTAAGTTGTTTCAGTAATCGCATGCAAACTTATGCGAAAGTATAAAACTAAAATAGATACTTTTGCGCATAACGAATAAGAGAGCTTGTAGGTACGCGCATAAACATTGCTATTTTGCAACGCGTTACGTAAAGGTTACGTAACCGACGTTTCAAGACCTACCACAATTGTTTTCATTGCAACAAAGTTTTGTTTGATTTACGTTTCACGCTTCCAAAGTCGTAACACGGGTGGCATCGACGAATAAACGAACGCTGAGACGCGTTCAGGAAATGGATATTGTGGACGATTAATCGTCGAGAGAAACTAGTAATTCAGCTGGTCATCTATTATCAACGTGAAACGCGACAAGGGGTACGTGATAGTATCGATATGGTCGATTAATTGAACTCAATAACCAATTTATTAATACACGCTATGATATATTATAACAGAATGTATTCCTCAATTTTTTAAGATAATGATAGCTTTGAAATCAAACGATAAACATAGGTCACAAATTTCTAATTATCATATCCATTTCCATGAATCTGCCAAACGTGACATATAATGTTTGCGTAAGTAATTTAATGACACCTTTTAGGGACGAAAAGAGATGCACTTTGTGCAATTAATGGGTTAAAATTTCTCTTTAAGGCGGAACTAGGTAGCCATAAAACTGTCAATCAAAGTTTGTCTTATAAGCCCCATTAACTCTTTATTGAAACGATGACGAAACGTGCATTTTAAATTCACCGCAAGGTTTACATAAGAATTTTTATGTAACATAAGTGATGATAAAAAGGACGGCCACGACTATGACAGTAAACGTCATAAACGTCTATAGCATAAATGTCTACTTATCGTGATAATATACCATTTAAGGAAACCTATAGGGGAGGCACTTAACTTGCTCACAATTAATCTTGGTATAGTTTTTAAAATGAGGCTCTAAGAAGTACTGTCTATAGACACACAATACTTATCGGGTCACAAATTATACATTAAAGTTACTCCTCAATGATGTATAACGAATGCATAGGTACTAGAAATTATAATACTCTTTCGATGTAAGTTATGCTGTTTTTTCGCACCTGTACAATCAAAATTATGTACTTCGTACAAAAAATTATGTAATTTACCAAAATGACCACGACATTAGAAGCTAATGAACAAATTCATGATAAAACTACTGACTAATCCTAGAACATTACAATCGACAGAAGTCAGAAACTGACTTTTGGTCCACCTAGTACGTCCCTTTTTACGTTATCATTTTTGAAACTGATACTTCCTAAATTATTCGAACACAAACGAGTAATCTTCACAAGAATAATACACAGAGAAAAATTACAAAATGTTATTTTTGCTATACGAATGATACAATACATAGTACTGTTTCCCTCTGTAATACGACTATATAGAAAAAAAGTGTGAATACATTTTTTCACGTCTTCACATTTTTTTCTATATCTCGCGAAAGATCTAGCGCAACAAACAGATTTACGTAGCATACCAAACATTGTTTGTTTACTCAATTGACTGGAAGCTAGTCGCGTGGTTGCTTTCAATTGTTTTTTATCGACTCTCACATTTTTTCCCACGGTCGACAGGAAAGAAACAAGTAGTCGACGCTCGCGCGCAGCTCTAAGAAAATGAATCTCTTACCTTGCTATTTTTTCAGGCTACGCGATCTGGCGCTAACTTGAACGAATGTGTTTGTGGAAACGTACCTATATATTTTGTCCATATTGTATTGTACAGCTAAAAAGGACGCGCCAACGGAGGTAATTTTAGTTTATTTTTTATTTTCATGTCCTTCTTGTACACATTTACTAATAAATGTAGATATTTGCTCAATACGAGTCCACAGCTCGAGGGACAGAACAAACCTATATCGTGAGGTGTCTAGAGAGTAGCCAGATTGCAAGACAAAATGTCTTTCAATGATGTTATACAGTAGTAGACTTTTAGACCTAAAAATATCTACAAGCAATGAGGCCAGATACTATGCAGTATCTCAACTCCTCAACTCTATGACATCACTGGAAGACATTTTGTCCCATCTGGCTACCTTAATCATGAGCTACCTTGTCTTTGTGAAGAAAACGAAACAGAGAGACAGATGAGTGAGAATGAATGACATCGAAAGATGTTTCGTCCATTCAACATGCGAACAAGGAACACAAGTGCTGCAAGGTGAGACAAAAATATTCTAGGGAATTCCTCTGGCAGCCATGACACTCCACGATTACCTCAAGTCCCATTTAAATTATGTTCAAAAATTCCCCACTAAATAGTCTTTAAGAAGTGCATTACACACTAGCTCTACGGTTACAAAAGTGTCTCGCGAACAGCTGGTTCTATGTTCAACAGTAGTAAAGCAAATCCGCAATGGACAATTTCAGTTGTAAGGTATTGTAAATGATTAGAAACTCGAGTCGGAACAATACAAAGGCTATATACGGATGCGCGTGTACAAATGTTCCGCGCGGAACGTTGTACAGGCGACGCAACGGTGACATGCATAAATACATGAGAGAATAGTCGCACGATAACTATATTTCACGATAGAGCGATAGGTAGGTACGACTGGGGCAGGTAATGGGAAAGAACACGAGTTCGACGTGGCGCCAAGTCTGCTCGCGTGCGACGATAATGACACCGTATTACGTACGCTCGTTTATTCGAACCAGAGGCATGTAGAACAACGTCCTTCTTTTTCTTTCATTCCGTGTCTCTCTGCACTATCGTTTAGCCGCGTACGCTGTATGTACTTTGGGAACGGCCACGCTGAAAACTGTTCTTAGTGACACAGTTGGGCAAACGTTCTTCCCCGATACATTGCTACACATAGTTACAAGTTTTCTTTTTTCTTCTTTTTTTTTTTGTTTTTATTCGACGCCATCGTGCGTACCAACTTGTACTGCTCATGCCCGAGGGCCTCTGATATCTGTTTCGCTATTTTTCTAATCTTTTGGTTTTTAAAAATACGAAACTAAGACTTCGTTTAACATGGTAATATCAGTAACACTTTGAGTTTCACGCAAAATTCGTTAAAAATTCTATCACGTGGGTAATATTTCTAATTTTAAGTAAAATTCTTTTTAATTAATTTTTATATTTATTCTATAGGGTACCCTTCTTCTGGTAGCTGTTGCTACAATTTTTTATTAGTATGATTCATAAATTAATGTTGTTCAGAACTATGTCAAAATTGTTATCCACATCAAAGTGCTAGAATATCCTCCTCTAGATCAGAATTTGAGGATGCAGCAACAAGGACTAAACTTATAGAATGTTTGTAAAAGAACTTTTTTAGGTGTACTCAATTTGCTAGAAAAAAGATCTGTTCTATAATTGCTGCAGTTCCTTTAATTACTATTATTTACAAATGTGCGGGTACCAGAGATTTCAAGAATTTGTAACAACATAAATGATGCTTCTTCATAATTTAGTTGAAAACTGCTTTTTCCACTTAAATTTTCAGATTCGCAAGTATTATCGTATTTTATAATATAATCAGTGTTGATATAAATCAATATAATCAGCGAATCAGGAGGTCGACCCGATTTCAACTTTGGGCACTGAAAATTTACGGGTACCCAAACTTTACAAACTTTCTAATCCCAACCCTACCCGACCCTAAGTTCAGGTACCCGCACAGCCCTATTACTATTGTTCCATGTTACAGTATATAAACTTTCAACCCTTGCAGGGCAAAAATATTAACCGTGCCAATGCATGGTCCTACTTCAGTTTCAAACGAAGATCACAGGAAAAACAAAAACATTTTTGTTAGATTAATATGATTCCTTCTGTTATTTTAATACTTCCAAAAATGATTCTTTATCTGAAACCTTAAGGCACCTTTTATTTTCTTACGATTTGTCTTCATTGAGACCGATACGTTTACGTTGAGCGAGAAACAAGAGTGGGTGTACGACGCGCTGAGTTCCCATAACCTTTCTACGCTTGGCGTAGTAATTATTCTGTCATAGCTCGAGCACAAAGGTACACCTTCCTAAATACGTATAAAGTAACAAAGAAAAGAGTAAGAATTATTTAATCTTGAATTACCCATAAATCTAACAACCATTTTTTTAAACATCGCGCACCTCCGACGATAATCCCCATCAAGATGCAAATTGACCGCCGTACGTGCTCTACGCGTACTCAAGAGTTAATACATGCTCGATTGAATGAATATCACTTTGCATTAAACGGACTCGAGCAAAACAGCAGAGTCAAGGATGCAATAATGAGGCTCGCGAATCATTATACAACAGCGGGGACGGTGTTCATCCTCGAGCTATTATGGATTTTCTTTCGCTCTCGTCCCTCTTCGTCTTTATAACTTATATCGACAGTGGACAATCATTCGCTAGAGACGTTCCTACCGAGCCTCCTGCCCCTTCTTCGTCTTTTTGCCCGCGTCCTTCACCTCGTGCATCACGATGTCACGCTCGGTTCTCGCCGTGATAAATGCAACCGATAAATACAAGAGCAGGGACACGAGTTCGGCGGTGCTCTGGTACAACCAGTGCTGTTTCGTCGTCTCGAATTAACAGCAGGAATAGGTAGAAGGGATGCGTCGCGGGCAAAAAACGCGAGAGACCAAGATGGCATTATCCATTAATTACAGCTATCGTATCTCTGACAGCCGCGACTTTTACGAGCGAGCAGCACAGAAATGACGGCAACGTTAAATCATCGCGACATATTAAACGTAATTAATGAAGTCTGACGAGGAGCGTCTGTCACCTCCGCTCGGCTGCGCGGCGATCACCTGCGAGACCAAAGATTCTTTTTGCATAGTTATGCTTTATACTTGCATCGGAATGCGCGCGCGAGAAAATTTCCGCGAGACTGTGGAACACGGAAAACGAGGCTCGGGAATTTAATCGTTAATAAGAGGAACGACGTTCTTGAGATCGGCTGAAATGCCCAGTAGAAGTGGATTATTATTTTCTTGTTTTAATTTTAATGTATTTTGATATGCATGTACTATTTTATTAGACATGTACATACTTTAATAATTTATATAATTTTTAATGTGTATATTTTAATCGCACATGTATTTCGAAAGTGACTCAACTCGAGAAACGTGATTTTTTAATTATAGCTATAAATCAATTTGATGAATACACCTATTCATCAAATAGGTGTATATAATATTTATTTTAAAATATTCTTTTTATAATATTCATTATAAAAAGTCTACTAGTTGGACATCGAAATTATACAGTTTGTTCAAAGAGCTCTTCAAATGTAAACTATAAATTATTTAAATAATTTGTCTTACTAGATAACAAGAAAATCGTTTAATACAAGTAACATGTAACTATTTTTAGACTAGCTGTTTAAATAAGATAACTTTCACTAAATAAAACTACTTTTTATGTCAATATTATGTATTTAATAAGTAATTTTCTCCTAATCTCATAAATAGTTTTTTACTTTCTCTCGAAAATATACTTATTTGAATTCTCTCACGTTTATAATACATGTGTGATATGTAATAATTTTTTGCCAAGTTACAACGAAATAATTTTTCTGAGTACGATAGTACATTATTCAAATAATGAGCACGATGATTTATTTGAATGGAAAATATCGAAATTACATATGCATTATTGAGGATAAAGTAGAAGTATAGACATGTAGAAATATAGAGGCAAGTGATATTATTCCAGGAATTGGAATTAAAAAATTGGAACAAAAGGTTGAAAAGAATTCAATTTTTGAATATTAGAAAATTTGAATATTTATACAATTTATAGTGTCCTTTGAATATTACCAAATTTATAGATGTACATATTTACCAATAGAAACATTATAATATCTGAAATACTAGAAAAATTGAATCTTCACATGCTGAAATCTTAACAATTTTTTTAATCTAAATATCCTAGAGTACTTCTGCAAAATTATTTAACAGAATGACAGCTTTTACCTAACACAAATTTGCACCAAAAAACTTCGTAATGTCTACCACTGCAAGGTTAAGAACCTTTGCATTATATAATAAAATTTTATCCAACTTTGTGGAGATCTAATTTTGCATAGTGCTCGAGTATAACAGTATCTTAGGAATGCATCTAGAAGACCATATCGATGAAAGAAATATTGCATAAATCGCAAGGAATGCATACACGGTGCTGTGAAAACACAGGTGCAACGATCGTCACGCACAATAGCGTCATTAGGATAACTTGTTGCCGACAAATGCCACTACCAATCACCAGTCACGTTCTATAAATACGCACGATGACTCTTGGCTTCTAAGGTGTGTCTAGGAACAGGTCGCAGCGGCAGAGACCTGCATCTATTTTTCTCCGCAGGTGAACAAAAACAAAAGGGATTCGAGAACGTTGACCCAAAAGTGTCGTCGTACATCGTGCAGCGAACCTTTTCCTCGCGTTACTTCGCGGTACGATCGTCAATCATCTGATAAAAGTTTCGATCAAACAAGAATGTTTCCATATTTTATCCATTTCATTTCAGACCTACTTCCTTCTCATTCCTACAGTGGACAAGTAATAAGTAATTCACACCTTTCACCTTTCGGTATTTTCATCTGAAATTATTTCAGTGAAAGTCTAGAGAAATTAGAAGAATATCGCTGCTATAATACTCGTGTACCAAACAAATTAAAAAACAAAAAAATGACAAACTATAATCAACACCAAAGCAAATCCACAGATTACTACTAAAATGAAACTACAATTACAAATACAGTAGACCAAGTTCCTAATACCCTATCATAAAAGAAATGTGCAAATAAATCGTAAGTACGGAACACCTTGGATCATAAAAGTAAAAAAAGACTTGGTAAACTATGATTTAATTTATCTCCAAGAAATCTCGTTACACTAATAGATTCACACTCAATACTGTTAACCGAGGCACCATCGCGACCGTGTTTCTATTGTTCGCCTCTCAAACCAGCTCTACGTTACTTTAATAACTAGAACAACCTATTTTTCGTGCCTTTGCGTGACAAATCACGTATTAACAACTGGTTACCGATCTGTACCCGTTAGCAAATGATTTACACGAGGTCTCACCGTAAATTAATCAGCGACGTGTTTACGCGTGTTGGCCGTACCTGGTGCAAACAATTCTCAATGGCGCTGGAGAAAAAGAGGAAAAATTTAAGATAGACGCCAAACTTCGGCCGTTTGTCCTTCGCAATTATCAAACTGGTTATCGTTAACGCGGAAGTCCACAGAGGACTTCGTTTTGACGCGCAGACGAGGAAGAAAATTCGATACTGCGCGCCACGTTCGTGACAAGTTGATTAGCATCGGTCAACTGACAGCGACTTGGTCGACTGCCCGAAGCGTGTCAGCCTTATTCCTGTTCATTTTATATTCAGACACAAAGGAATTCAAATTTGACATTTTATGATTCCTTGTATCTACGTTGCTTACATCTAGGAAACTGAGAATATTCATTTTATACGAATTCTACGTATCTTTCACATTAAAAGCGATTTCTGAGTGAATATCTTATTATCTTAATTGATTATCTTAATTCGATACATGTATTTTATCATTTCTTAAGAAATCTGAATTGAACGTATAAATTTGGAACAATTTGTATTTTTGTGTATAATGTACAGCAGATAAATCTCTCTGGAGGTTTATACGCTACCAATGATAATAAAAAAAGAATAAGAATAAAAATAATAAAATAATAATAAAAAAAATCGATACATTCACTCTTAGTGTTGCATATGTATGACGCCTCGATTTTCTTCTTTTTCTTTTTGGTTTTTGTCGCATCAACTACTTGGTTATTAGTGACGGTAAATTGTTTTAGACTATTTTGGACATTAGCTGAGCTTCTTTTCTAAACTTCACGAAATTATCTATATTCTCTTTTTGTGGTTTACGTTTCAGCAGTGGCTTGACTCTGAAAGTATGAATTCCGATAGTTACTGAATTTAGGGTAGTGGAGCAAGTACGTGGTCTATTTATTGTAATTGTTAAAGTTGCAGTCAGAGCAAATCGGAGCCTGTTTCTAAGATAGCATACACGAATAGGTGATTTTTGTATGACCGATTTTAATTCTGGATATAGATATTTTTTCTTTTCTAGTTAGTTAATTAATTTGGAAAGTGGATTCCTGATTTTGTTTCATATTTTATTGATTTTTCTCGCATCCATGACAATTTTTTATCTTATAATTATGTAACTAAATTGAGCTTGCTCTTTATATTTATGACTGTAGAAACACTAAAAATAAAGCATGGCGCATGACGAATGATTTCGTCCAACTCGACAGGATAGCAAATGTGTTAACAACTCATTTACTCCCAAATTTATTATTTATTTCACGCAGGTGTGAAATAGTCGAGCCAACTACTAGTTTGAGGAAACTGATAAACTGAAATATTGTGTATTTTCTTTGCATTAAAATATATCATTTTTTGTAATTGGATTATCGTGATCTCACTGAATTACTTCTATTAGATTAGGGTATTAACCCTTTACTGATATGGTATCAGTATTACAACATAACACTATAGGATCAATGCAATTCCACTCCATAAAATCACTAACAGTATTATACAGAAATTAGGTACAGAAGTTACTTCTGAAGTAATATTCAAAAATATAGTAACTGTGAAAAATAGAATGCTATAAAAACAATTATACTATTTATATTAATTAGTATAAAAAAATTATACTATTTGAAAGATGAAATAAATTTTTATTCAAGTTCCATTTCTTTAACTGTGTTTATAAAAATACCTATAGATTGTCCACAAATACTTTCCATAACAAATATTAAAAATTGAGTTCGTAGAAATACTGTGACCCCCCTCATGCCATTTAAAGATTAACATCAGATTAGCTGAAGTTAAACTGGCTCCAAGCCTTCAAGTGCATTATACTCCAAGCAAGTATAGCATTGGATAATTCTACAGGATACTCTTTAAGTACTTTATCCGATGCCAATCTACGAGACAAATGTTACCCAGTCACACGAAATAACAGTATCAACCATACAATTGAATAATCATTTGCAGAAGTAAATGAATGTGGCGATTGTGTTATAATCGGGACTCTCAAGTATCCTCCTGTCCTTGCAGTTTAGAAGCGTGTCGTTGGTACGAGCGTGCACACGCTTCGTCACCTAGGAATGCAGAAGGAAACCCGAAGCCTTAGTCTCGTATAACGGCCTGCGTTATAACTTCACCGCGGGTGCAGAAATACGCAGTATACTATCGTCATTCTGAACAGTGGTCGCGAGGACAGTGAACGAAATAACGTTAAGACACGTCGTTGCAATGCACAGTCGTTATCAATAATACAATAAGCCAGTTTTGCTCTTTACGAGAGCCTAGATTCCAATATAGAAATTTCCTCAGGGTATGTAAAGCGAGTCGTAAATAGAAAACTGTGGACGCAGCGCGAGGGATTAATATTCCATCACTAGCGTGCTTTCATGTATATTATTTGCATAGTTTCTTTCATGGATAATTAGGTTCATTTATGAGAATCATATTGAGATTATCATTAAATGATATTTAAGTTATTATAATAAAACATGATTATGAAACTATAAGAAAACTCTACTAAGATAATTTGAAGATTAAAGTTAATGAAGACTGAGTGAAGAACAATGAGGAGCCCAGGTAAATGGTTCATAAGATACGTGATATCTCTGATTTTGGATAAGTTCATTCTTGAAAGAAAACGCGGAGATTTTAAGGAAATTAGAAAAGTGTATAGTGTCGTTAATGCTTTCTGAGAATATTTCTATGAATAAAATAGTAGAAGCTTGAAACATTTTTAAAATAAAGAGATAATTTGAATGAAATACTATAAAGCAATTTTGAAGTAAGCTATACTCTTAGAACGCGGAAGGAATTTAAAAAACGTGACCTAATTAAATGGAAAAAATTATTTTAATCCTATGTTATAGTTAAAACACACGAACTACTTGAATGACACAATGACTCGCAGATTTGTTTGCATGTATTCAAAACATTAATTAATTACAGAAACTCCTATGATACATTTTTTCGTAACTTACAGACTTAACTCTCATCTAATTCCCATAATGTTAACCCAAGAATTAGAATATCTCCAAAATTTGAACTTAACACGCTGACTGCCACTTTACCTTCATTAAAAATTCTATCACTTTGGCAGTGATTCCACCTTTAAAGAAAATTGTTTTTAATTCATTTTCGACATTATTTCAAAGTGTTTTTCCTTTTTTACTAATTCTCTCTAAAATTCTGTATATTACTATTATTCATGATTGTGTAACTTATCGTTGCTCACAATCATATAACAATTATCACCCACATATGGGTGACATGAGAATCAGCGTGTTAATAGTCCTTTGCAAACAAATTGACAAATCACTCAACTTCCTAATACGAGGCATTGAGACACAACGAACAACCCTTTACTGATAACAACGAACTAACCCCACTATTCAGAAAAATCGCAAAAAAAGGCGATTTAAAATATAAGTTGTCTTTGTAACAAATTAACGCTACTAGCTCAATTTCATAAAAAACGTAGCTTATTGTTAGTCCACCTTTGCACTCAACGCCTCGTATCTCGTATACCCACGTACACTTCACGAAAATCCTGTCTAAACTAAAGCCATACATTAAATAACGATCAGAATCCCCATTCATAAATCATCTTCTCAATTTCCTCCCGCAGAGGCTGCTATATAATTTTTCTCTCGAATAACGCGTCCTTCACGGCATCGACGAACGAATAAATAAAGTAATCGCGCGACGAGAAGTCGTTCCCCTCCGACCGCTGAAACGGCCGTCCGCAGCGGGTAATTAGAAACGTGTGAAACGAAATTCAATCCGTGATGAAAGAAAATAATCCGTCGGTTTTACTCATGGTTCTCGTAACATCCCGTCCCATCGAAGATCGAGCAACTTTCTCTTCTGTCCGCTCGGGACACCTTGTAGAAAGCAACGGCTGTATCGGCGTGGTGCACGGCAGGTATACACCGAAGCCGAGACCTTTGTCGGTTTGGTCGGACTAACCGGAGGGAGGGACCGTAGGGAAGCCCGAGACAAAGGGACGAACAGGGTCTGAAGAAGACCAGAGTGGGGAATCGCGATGGAAAGGGGGCACGGAGGAGAGAAGAGGAGAGCAAAATGACCCAGATGCTCCGGGGCCCATACGTTTAGCTCGCGTTCAACAAAGCTGGCTAAGCGAGGAACCGATCGGTAAGCAAGCTTGTTTGAGCCTACCATGCCACTACACGCGATCTCCCCCCCAACAGTGTGTTGTCTCGAGGTTTCGTTGCAACATGGATTTTCCTAAATTTCAAGCGAACAGAATTTACTGTAGTAACCTTGCACTTGACCAGAGTCGCTATATTGCTTCTGGTGTTTGGTTAAGTTTGCTTAGAAATGGATACACTGGGTGTTTTGGTATTGAATTATTTAACATTTAGGGGTTAATGGAAATATTTACTGCTGTTTAGTGTGTTGCAGGTGTTCTTTAGGGGAGCTTCATTTTTCTACATAGTCTATACTGAGGCTATTTAGCGATTCTAAGTATTGCTTTATGAATTTCTTGTGAATGACAAATTTGAAGAGGGGCCAATTCGGGCACACCTGTCTTATTAGCATTTTACTATGTTAGGAGATAGACTTTTGCTTAGAGATTAATTTCTCTGTGCCCCTTTTCGTTAATAAGCGTACATGGAAACTAATGTTTAGAAATAAGTATTTTTGTTAAAGACATCTACCTTGTAAAACTGAAATTTTTGTTTTACTTTTTCTACAAAGTAACTTATTACTTATTTTATCAAAAATTATTTTGTTTTACGAACTAGTCAAAATGATTCATCTGAAAAATCTATAATTTTCTTAATTTTCTAAAATTCTAGAAAAATTAACCCATTTTACATTTCATTTTCCAACATTTTCTGTAATGTTTATCGCAATACGTAGACTATATTTTCTTGACAAAGCTATGTATGCTTTCTACATGTACAAGACTGTATAACGAAAATTGGAGAAATATGATTACGGTATTACGCATACAACTTTAACTACTTGCAAAAGTTTTTATATCATAAATATTACTATACCAACCTAATCAAGCATTCACAAATTCTTTGAAAAATAGTTTTCAAATTCTCTTCATAAATATATAACAATCACAATAAATCTGTACCTGAGACTAATCTGTACCAAACTAATCCAAGTCCTTTTTTATTATTTTTCAGAAGAGCCAAAAGAAAAATGTGATTACCTATTTTTAACATAGTATTCAAAATAGGTTACGCTATTAAATTTCATTCATTTATAACGCAACTTAACTAAATATCTGTTATTCTAATAAAATGAAGAAAAAGCAATAAGATCCTGTAAAAAACTCAATTTTGAAAAAAATGGCTTAAGATTATACTTTGACTCAGAAGTACAGAAATATCAAATTCTTTAATTAAAAAAAGAATCTATATAAATAACAGGCACATAAAATTAAACAATTTTATCCCCAACTTCAACAGTGTGTAAATAAGAAGAATTATATTTCTAAAATTGTTTGTATCATAAATTTGCAGCATAAAATAAAACGAAAAGTGTTGTAAAGATACAGTGAGCGTCTTTGTTGATCGCGACGCGACGCTTCGAAGTCTTAACATTTGGAGGACGAGCAAAAGAGGGGAGAAGCAACGCGCGAAAAATGAGCGGCAGGAAAAAAGATTGAGATACGCGACGCGTTGGCAGCGGCGTAAAGCCACTTATTGCACTCCGTGTTTCGTGGTAGTACTACCATTGGCACGAAAAAGGTGGACAGGGGAGAAAGAGAAGGCAACCCGGCGGGCAAAGCACGTGACGTCTGGGTTCCCGCCGTCCTTCCTTGCAGAACTGAAACACGTACGGCCATCGAGATCAAGGAAAAGAGCAAGGGGAAGACGCGAGAACCTTCACTGATGAAAATTTCTTACGTACAATTTTGCAAGGTTACAAATAGGAGTCAATACTGATGTTAACTAATGCATTAGGTCGTATCATGTAAATTTGCTGTTTTTGGAGGTTGAAAGAAAGACTATTTGCAGGTGATTTGAAGCAACTTAATCAATGTGAGCTTGTTATTTGTGACTTGAAACATCCCTTCAAGTCTCTATTCAATCTAGGCACGTTCAAATCAGTCAAGTTAGTTGAATTCAAGTGCTTGAATGCAAGTGATTTGGGCCAATTTGATCAATGTGAACGTGTTATGTTACTTGACTTGGAGTATTCTTTCAAGCTTCAAGTGAAGTCGACGTCCTTTCAACTTTTCCTTGCCTTGAAATACACATTAATTGATGTGTACCATGATGCATACTGTACTACACAAGGCAAACTTCAAGTGAATCGACGATCGCGTGGACGTCAATTCAACGTACGTTTGTAGATATTCATTGACGACACACAAGATACTTCTCGAAACTTCTTTCAAGAAATACGTTCACATTAGTGAGATCAAAACGAATTAAAATTAGAGGTTTATAAGAATGGTAATTATTGTATCTTCCTCGTGAAGGGAATAAAAACAGGTAGCTGAGAACAAGGTAAACAGGACTGTAGACGAACAGGTAAAGACAATAAAAGGAAGGAGAACATTGTGAAAATAAGTGTAGGAAGACATGAGCGGGACAATAAGGGAAAAAGGAAAGAAGAATGAAGTACGGGTTCCCCGCAACTCGAGAGAGAAAGGGAGCAGAGATATAATGCAACCTCGAAACCGATGTTAAGAATTCATGGAAATAAACGTAATCTACCGTCACTGCTCTTCGATATCGCTACACTGATCCTTGGCTAAACGAGAGTTACTCGTGATCAAAAGCCTTGCTGCACAGTTTCACATCACATTATCGATAGTAATAATTAAATGCGAAAAATTAGCAGTAAATGAAACTCGTAATTAAGGATATTAACGTGCGCTTACGAAATTGAAGGATGCAACTAATTAAAATTATTATAGGGACCGGATGCACGAGCTGCTATTATGTATAAATCATCGGAATTAAGGTTAGCACAATAATGATAACACCTTAAGCGTACACTATTTGATAACTGTAAAAATTATTTATCGACATTATACTTGAAACCTACATCAACTGAAGGAATGAGAGTAATTCTCTTAACGAGCTTCTCGACTAATTAAGGATTTTTTGTACAATTTTATTATGATTATACCATAGATACTATTATATGGGATTCGCATCATGAAATGCAATTTATGCCACGAACAATGAAAATTTTTTTTTCATTCGCATTACAGTAAAAAAAAACATTCATAAGTCAAACATTTTTGATTTTCATTTCACTACATGAAGTAACCTTGTAATACTAATACTATTACTTTCCATGATTTACCAGCTTTTATAATTCTAAATAATAGATATTTAAGAGAAGCTTAGTCAACTTATATTTCACATCGAAATAATGAAGCAAATACTTCGAAATTTTTAGTTCACTATTTTCAAGAATTTGATGTGCCCGACTTGAGACAGCTTTCTTGCGGAAGTACGATACTATCTGTTCTCTATCGTACATTTATTTCTGAGGCGACCGAACTTGTAAACATCGCAGAGGAAATTTCAGCAAAAATATCCTCATTAATTAAGCGCCACAAAAATGAGTACACGCATTTACTTTTGAAGAATACCCGAAATCGATGTTATCGCAAAACACAAAGCACAATTACGCGTGCGAAAAACACTCACCCCTACCCACGTGCAGAACGATGCAGGCCCCATCCAAATTTCGTTAAAAGGCGCACGGAGAGAGGAGCGGTTTATTTTTATTTTTGTCTGGCGTGCACTAAATGAAAATGGGTCGAGGCGTCTGTGCTCATTTGCACTCCTCCTTTTATTTCTTTCTCCAAGTGTTGTCGCTGCAGAAGGCGCGACACTACTCGGCCATGGAACCCTAGAGCCGCCTCTCGCGATAACACTATCGATAAAATGAATTTGAATAGCTAATATGAAAGGTACAAAGTGTGTTTGGTGTGCGTGGCGAGAGCACCAGCAATTAGGATTATCGATATCGAAGTTATGGACAACGAACTTGAAAGTTTACCGATGGTTGAGTAAACACACCTGCGAGAAATCCTAATGATCTTTACTCGATTCTCGGAATTTTTTGTTCAATTATTACATATGAAGTTAATTACTCATAATGATAATATGTACATAGAGAAAAAGAAGTTGAACTTTTGTTCAACTTATATATTGATATATATATAAGCTACTATAAATTTAATATAATTAAATTATAGGTAAATATGTCTATACCTAATGTTGCTAATGATAATTGCAACATATAAATATCTATTAATATCGAAAATTTTCAAATAAAAATATTAAAAAGGAAAGTAATACTCATTTTAAGAATCAGAACACGTTGTTCCTTAGATCTATTATCTAATCGATAACGCATTTTCTCGTCAGCTGGTGTAGGAAAACTAACAACATTTATACGAACTAAATTTAAAATATTTACTATGAAAAATATCCTTGATAAATAATTTATGAAAGTTAATCTTTCAAGTTATCAAGTTTAGTTTTGCATTTTACCGCATTCAGAAATGCAAACTCATTTTGTTTTGCAGCGTTAGCAACTCGATAAGATAATAGATAATTGCATAAATTTCCAAATCAATATATCCACATACATAAGTCTGTTTAGCTTAAAATTATGTTAAGCTGCTTTGACTCATACTGTCTGAAGAGGCGTTAAATATTTCCTGGTTATAAGTTCGTTGCTATATTCGCTATAACTTGAAATTATCTAACACAAATGAGTACTATGTACCATCGTATAAAATTTAAGACCTAAGCCGGTTGCCATAAGCATAAGTTCTCCTTAAACACGTGTTGCTTGTTAGAAGTTTTTCGAGAAAACACTATAAATTACAGTTCTAAATTTTCTCTACTATTCCTTCAGTACTTGCGAGCCAAAATTCTACCCACATGCATATTTGAAACTCGAGTTTCATACACCATTTTACTGTTTTCTTTATCAGAACCAGCGAAATCTATTTAAACTAACTTATAAATAAAGAAAATTTAATATACTACTCTAGTATAACGTTTAATATAAACATAAATTACTCTAAATACAATGTTAAGAAACGTGTGGTTATTTTTCTGCTCTCCTGAAAAATAACAAACAAGAATATTGTAAAAAATTATTTTTTTTTTTTATCAAAATTGCACTAATGCTATTTATTATGTGATATCATTATACTCATAAAACACCTCACCGATTAAGGTATTTCTTAGTCAGCTATGTTGTTCAAATGGGATCTCTTCTTTCGTTAGCAAATTACAAAAAAATATATACATATATACGGACAGTTTTATTGAAATTATTATATTCGCTTCATAACATTTCAATATATGAAACCTCATTTCAATTTGGTAACGTTCTCCAATATAGCTTTCCTATTTCACACATAAATGGTAGCTGAAAAGCAGTTTTGTTTCGATTCTGCCACGGTATTAAAATGCATCCACTTTTATTAATAATTTCTCAATAACTGTACGATAAATCGATTTCATATTTTGCGTAAGAATTTCTTGAAACCCAGATTAATGGTCCTCAAAATTTAAACGAAGTATCGTACATCTGCGTTCAGCTAAGAAATACCTCAACAACAAAGAAAGAAAAATGACCAGCAGTCGCCTGACCCTCAACGATGCGCACACTACCCCCATTTCCCTCTTTTCAGAAATGGCGGGCAGATTTCCACGAATTCGACCAGCGTGTAACCGATTAATAAGAAAGCGCTCCCAATACTTTCCAGCTATGTCGTGTAACGAGCAAGAACTCGGTGGCGGCGAGAGAAAAAGGTAGCTGGGATGCTTCGTATTTGGAGATCGGTCTCGTTAATATTCGCAGCGTAGCGAAGGGGAGAGCCCACGTCGGCGAGCGTACAGGCGGGAGAGAGGGAAGGTTTGTTAGTGGGCCAGGGCTTCGCAAAATCTGTCGGCCAGGGCTGGCCTTCGTCGTGGTGTGTCAAGAAAGAAGGGACAGGAGCCCAGACGAAGGCGAGCGAGGCCGAACACGGGGAAAAGGACAAAAAAAGGGTGAAAGAAGGAGAGGAAAGAGCCGCGGCAGAGGAACGGGAATGGGCGAAAGAACAAAAGGGACGGAGCGATCTCCTTAAGAGAAATGCGTGGGAATTGAACCATGTGGCCCGAGGACTGGTTCGCGAAATATCGCATTGCGAAAGTACGCGCACACCCACGAACCACTGGATCGTACGCTGAGGACTGGTGGAATTATGTACTTCAACGATTACTATTGGCCTAACGTAGGCATTTTTTTCATTTACAGAACCGCCCATTTGGCAAATCGAGTGACTCCACGAAGCTAAAATATTTATATTTAAATTCAATAAGTGGAGTTGATTATTTTCATCTGTGAATAGATAAAATATAAATGATGGATAGTTGAGGGGCTTGTAACGAAAATGATCCTTGTTAAAGTTTACAATTTTCTTTCCTTTTAGGAATACATTTTAGTATCAGAAACGATTTATATAAAATTATAGATGTAGTATTCATGTCGTACGAGAAGTCTCTTGAAAAGTATTCTCTTTAATGCTTTCCAGGGGACTTCTCGTGGGACACGAGTAGGACATTTTGTAAACCACTGAAGTTATTTCTGGTTAAAGAATGATTCGATTTTCAATTTCTCAGAACTGTTTAGAATTTCACATTCTTTAACATACTGATGACTTATAATTTTAGTAATTTCAGTAGTAGAGTCTATAATTATTAGACTGCAGTTTTTTATGCAAAATCAATTTCTCTAGATACATTTTAAAGAATAGAATTTCAGTAAAAAGTTATTTCATTCTTTAAATATCATGATGCCTACTTTGCTTTTAATATTTTACATATTTTTGTATGTAGCAACCATTTTGTAGTTTCTTACACATTTAAATATTCTGTAAATGTATAAAAATCCGCAATCTAATAATTATAAATGGATATTTACAAACCCAAAAGTTATGCTCGAAAATTGAAATTTTATGCAAAAATCAACAGCAAGAAAATTTGTGTTTCCGCAAAAACATCAGAAAACACAATCACGACATTGTTATTGTTACTGCACAGTATACTACCCTATATATCGAGGAGGAATGACCGTGATGGCTCGCTCATAAAGAATTCCTACGATTGCTAACCGCCAAAGGCGTATTACGAGAGCGGTAAAGGTAAGCACACAACGCGCATGTGTGTCAGTCAGGACAAGAACCTCGAGTGCCGCGTGACTCGTAATTGCCACTGTGAACTAACAGCTGATTTTACGCGTAAATAACTGCTGGGATATCTACGTGTACATGTATCGTACCCAGTCCATGCGTTCACCTATTCTCGTGTCACATGACCCAACGAGAAGCGAACGAATACGACACACGTTGCTCCTAATAAATCTACAATCTGTTCTGATATTCTATTATTCATACGACAGTTTTCCAATAATTTCTGCGACCTTTCCCCGAGGAAATGGTAAATAAATTAGTACTGTAAAAGAAATAATCGTACGAGTTGTCGAGGATAAAATATTCGTTAATAATTGAGGATTACTGTTAATATTGAAGAGAGATTATTATCTAATGCTTTCGAGTTATTGGGTACTTAGACATTTAAATATTTCTATTTCTAAGTTGTAATATATTCCACTCATACAAAACAAAAAGGAAACCCTAGTCATTCATACAAAATATAAAGCTACATACAACAGAGAAACTAAAGAATGAATGAAATTTCATGATTCCTCGAAGATTTCGAAATCCTCCATTCAACCCAAATGAAAACTTCAGAACAACTCAAACACCAGATGGACTCCAAATATCCAGAGCCAACGACTCCCCGAGAATCCTCCAAATATTTACACTCGAAATCTCCATGAGGCTCTACAGAGATATTCGACGTGCGATTTGGACGAAATGATATAACCGAGGATCCGTTGATATTCGCAACGTCAGCGGCGCGACCATATACAGGCAATCTAAAGCGGTCAGTGTCACACGGTTGGACTATGCCAGGACGAACGATTGAAGCACCGACATGACTAGGCACACGAGTCGATCGAGCGGGTCTAGTTTAGCGGCGTGGGATCGGACGACGACTTTCACATGCTAAAATTAGTCGGACAACGCCGCGCGACAATTCGCAAAAGCCGCCGCCAGCGGCGGCTACGCGCCAGCCTTCTCGTTGCGTAATACCTTCTGGTACGTTCACGCGAGAACGATTGAGCCTCATTGGCGAATTCACCTTACTCAAAGAGAAACAGGTTACCGCTTCCGGTCCACGTGTTAACCTTAGTAGGAGCGATCCATCCTGTTAAGGACGCATCGTTGCTCACTAACGTCACCGTATCGGGCGAAATGGACGCCAAACGACGACACCCTGGTAACGGTGCCTTAGCCCTTATTATATCAATGTGGAATTACAGTGATTGAGCTCTTACAGCAGGAGTACAGATCTTTGAAAATTTGAGACCAGAAATGGGAATAAATACATAGCTAAAAGGTGGAAGATTTGAAAACTGAAGGTTTAAGAATTTTAAGGCCTCCAGTGTTTGATAGTTTGAAACCTAAATATTGGAAAGTTTAGGAGATTGAAGATTCTGTGTTTTAAGTGTTTGAATATTTGAAAGCTGAAAATTGGAAATTTTTAGGAATTAAAGAGAAGTGCTTTAAATATTTGAATTTTTTTAATTTGAAAGCTTTGAATATTTTAGAGTCGGAAATTGGAAATTTTGAGAAATTAATTATTCATATCTTACATATTTGACAAGTTTAAAAGTTTTGAAAATATTAAAATTTTATATATTCAAAGATCGAAAAATTCAAAAATCTGAGAATTTGATTATTTAGAATCGTTTCTGTTGGTGAAATACTAGGAATGAGATTCTTGAAACATCGAAATCTCGAAAACCTTTTGAAACTCAAAAATTTTCGAGTTTCGTGAAATCGAAACTTCCCTCTTTTTTCAGGATTCGAAACTCTCGTAACGCAGATAAGAAAAAAATGACAAAATTTAAAGAAATTACAAAATTATAAAAGAAAAAAATAAGTTAAATTGAGAAATAATTCGAATATTAGTGGCATGGAATAAGAACCTATATTAGATATTTTTATATACTGATTTGTGATTTATTTAATCGTAGAGAATAAATATTTATACAAAAATTTCGTTGGGATTTCAATTCAAAACTCAATAGTTTCAAAAATTTTGAGTTTCAAGAATTTAAAAATTAGATTTCGACTCGTCTCTGTAAAATAATACTGAATTATATTAAAAATATTTAGTTAGTCATTTTGATTTGCTGATCTACCTACAATTATAATTTCCTAGAAGTTTAGAAGACTAGAACTGCACTAAAAATTAGCATTTTCAAGTTATGCATACATACACTAAAGCAATTTCCTTACTATTATTATTAAATATTATTACTGCAGGCACCATTGCTGCAAACTATATACATTTGATATAATCATATATCTTTAAACGTACACAGTAGTGGCACGTCCAACAATTCCAAACGTATCAAAAATTGAATCATAATTTCGAGATTTGAAAATCGGAGATATGAGAGTGATGAATGAAAAAGCGAATGCAACGAATGCAGCAGAGCGATACTATTGAATGAACGTGACACCGCTCTGGCGGCATGATACCTCGTTATCGATAATTTCAATCTTCAATGCAAAGCGTGCGGCATAAGAATAACTTTTTGTACGCATAGCACATCTTGCATTTATTCAAATGACTCGCGTATTTTGAATATTCTGAATACTAAATGTAATCGAGCAAAACTGTTGCGCCCAAGTTATATATAAAAGAAAAGACAAAATAAAATCACTAGACAGTGTGAAACTCAATTTCGCAATTTCAATGCAACATCTTTCTCTCTCTATCCTTCTGTCTCTGTCTATTGCGCGTGCAAATGGGTGGCTAAATGGATACTGACTGCATTCCGTCAACTAAATTAACCCTTTGAATTCAACGTGCGCGCGGTGTCCTTCGACTGCTTGACAATAGTTACATTAAGACAAACTTTGAGCCTACACATGCAACGCGTACGATCCTCGTCGACACGTCGAATTCGAAGGATCAATCGATGAACGCGATGATGGAAAAGCCGAAAAGAGAATGATATTCAAGCTGGGGATTAAATGCTTCCTCCAGCACAGGTAACATATTGGAGGAAGTGCTACAGATGCATCGATCTCGACGCTAAAGCGTTTCAAACTACTACTATAAAGAGTGACAGCACTTCTTTCCTTACAATCTTCCATCGATTGCACGGTACTTTATCACTATTGAACTTCAAATTCTCTGTTGCAAAAAAGTCTAACTACGTTCCCATCAGCACTGTACATACCGAAAGGTATCCATATTCGGTGAACGTCTCAAAAATTAGGGAAGTGTGTTGTCATGCCAAAAGAGATCCGTTCGTAAAGATCTAACACACTAGAGATCAATGACCCACCAATTAGGTCTGGGGACACTTCTCTTCACCAAGCACACTCAGAGATAGCATGAGACCTGCTACCTGGTAACGTCACGATGTAAAAAGGCTACTTTTCAAACGACCTGAGGATTTACTCCACCAACCAGCGATTGCTAAGAATCCCCACTCCATTCAAAAAGTTCCCTTTCTACCTCGTGGCATCATCGAACAGCAGACTTCACCCACCCCTGGGCACAACATTTGAGTCATTTTTATACACTTAGAAGACTGTTGTCGCCGAGTTATCCTGCCAAGTACAATCTTGGCGAAATGCACTGATCTCGAATGTGTTAAAGTTCAAGCATGAATGAGTATTGAAACACGGGCGACTTCGTGTAAGGGACACCCGGTTGTTAAAGTGAAGAGGCGCTTACCTTAGACAGCTTCTCGCCCTCGTGGTGCGGCAGCAACGTCCTCAGCGATTGGAAACCGGCGTTAATACTTTGCATCCGGCGTCGTTCGTTACTGTTGGCGATTTCTCGCCGCATACGCTTCTCCTGCTCCATGTGGCTTCGCGGCGTGACGCGGCCGACGTTGCTGGTACCGTTCCCGTTGCTCGACGCAACGTTCTGACCAGCAACACGGCGGGATACCGCGCCGTTGCTCTTCGATTGCTGTTGCTGCTGCTCCTGCGAATCAGCAATCTCGGCGACCGTCACGCCCGTGGTCACCGAGCCCTCCTCTATTGTTCCAATGCTTCTGCAACAGAAATTAGCCCGTTTTAGTCGTGGCTATCGGTAGGTTGCATAATTTTGCAACATGGTGGAGGATTTATACTGGGTGAACCAGCTGAATCGGTATTTGAGATATTTATCTTTTAGAAGTTAAATTGAGCAACTCTAGTTTCTGTCAAATTATTATGTCTGATCGTCTAAGCACTGTGGGTACTGGGTATCTTCTCAGAAATCGGAAGAATCGCTGGTAGTTTCCTTTCTGAAGCTAACCTGAGCAACTCCAGTTTGTATTACATTGTTAATTTTGATCGTTTAGGCACCTGGTTAGGTGGTACCTTCTCAAAAATAGGAAGAATCACTGGTAGTTTCCTTTCTGAAGCTAACCTGAGCAACTCCAGTTTTTATTACATTGTTAATTTTGATCATTTCGGCACCTGGTTAGGTGGTACCTTCTCAAAAATCGGAAGAATCACTGGTAGTTTCCTTGCTGAAGCTAGCCTGAGCAACTCCAGTTTTTATTACATTGTTAATTTTGATCGTTTAGGCACCTGGTTAGGTGGTACCTTCTCAAAAATCGGAAGAATCACTGGTAGTTTCCTTGCTGAAGCTAGCCTGAGCACCTCCAGTTTTTATTACATTGTTAATTTTGATCGTTTAGGCACCTGGTTAGGTGGTACCTTCTCAAAAATCGGAAGAATCACTGGTAGTTTCCTTGCTGAAGCTAGCCTGAGCAACTCCAGTTTTTATTACATTGTTAATTTTGATCGTCTAGGAACCTGGTTAGGTGGTACCTTCTCAAAAATCGAAAGAATTAGATATTGGTAAAATTGTATTTACTGCTTGATATAATGAGGTTAAGTATGGCTACTGAATAGTGTTTCACCTTTAGAGAGCCGAGGTGGAAGTGGCCAACGGGACTAATTGTAAGTGGCCAAATATGGGACTCCACTGTTCTCTAAAGGTTAATCTATTTTCGAAAGCATTTTCATGAATTAAAGTTATCATTAAAGTTATTTTCTATTTAATATAATTATTACTTTACTGGTAGAGCACGTATTATGCTATATTTTCACTATCATGAATACATTATTATTCTTTATATACGTGAAAATTCTAGATTTAAAAAATTGCTACTTTTAGCATTAGCATTGAAAATATTATAAAAAATGTTCAGTAAAAAAACTATGTACTCTAATTGCACACTTAGAGGATTTGGAGTTTGCCCTAGTCTTTCAATAGCTATTGACGCATCGTAAACTAATAGGAAGGTGGAATTTGAGAGCAGGAATTAGGAAATTGATGGTTCCCATAATTGGGAAGCGTACACAACCTCCTTGTATACCTGAAGCTATGCTTGGATAAGTAGTATGCAAAGTTAGGATAACCCATTCAGAAATTCTCACGTATCCACTTTACCTGCACTTCCTTAGAAACGACTAGAAAGAATAAATTTAGAATCACAGTGTGCCTTATACGCGACAGATTTTGCTGAAATTGTAGATGAAAATAGAGGTGCTAAAATACTCGACCATTATTAAAATTTTACGAAATTTTACGACGAACCCTTTCAACAAGATTTTTATTATAAAGTTTGCGATGCCAAATTGAGAATTATGTTGATTTTCATATCTCCCAAGAATAAAAAGAAATATTTCTGAATATTTCAAATAAAAAACTGGCTCGCATGTTTAAATTAAATAATAACTACACTTTAATATTTATCATATGAGGGCTTCGACAAAGGCAGCAGTTTAACCGCCCCTATATTTGCCTGCATACGCAAACAAGTCGATTATAAGTTTATCTACTTAGGTTCCATAATTTTCCTCGAACATACAGGAAACTCGTAGATAACCATTAACAGGATAAAAAACTAAGTAAAGAGCAACATAGAAAGCTGTTCAAGAAAATCCATTTCTACGCTAAATACCAGTAAAACTTGCTCAAATTCTAAACCATTGATTAAATCAACAAATAATCACGTTCCCCTTAAGATTCATCATTCCCACCATAAAATCACTTATTAAACGCACGACGGAGCCTAAGAGAATATTCCACAGCCCCTATACCTCGGTTATAAATTTTTATTACGCTCAAGTACAGGTGAGACAAAGAACCTGTTATTGAAAAAGCGTTATATCCAGCGCGTTCATTTGATAGCGCGACAAGCATCGGTACGTCAAACATCTCTTGAAAAGCGTTCGGGGTGCTCTGTGCCAAAGAGACGCCGAAAATCAAAGAGGCCGTGATGGAAGAGGACACCGACGCCACGCGCGCAACCCTTCTCCATATGTTGTCCACCGTTTCGTCGGGGTTTCGCGACGACTTTGGATATCTGATTTGCGAGCAGATAGGGGAAGAAGGGGCACGGAGAAATATGAAAACGGTCGGTGGCCGTTTGTCTGAGCTCAAGGGCTTTTAAGGAAATTGAAAGCGTCGCGGGGCTGCTTGGTTCGCGGAACTCCGCGCGGCGACCGCGGCGCGACTTATCGCTGGTTAAATTCGCGGTCAATGAAGCGAGACGTCATTGTCGTTCTGCGGTTACTGCCTCGAAAGATTTCGAGCTCCACACAATTCCACGTGAAATTATACAGTCTGCCCCTTACGCAACGCTGATCGCAGGACGCTTTTTCAACGACTCGTGCCTGCAAGTTTCCGCATACGTGATATCCTTATTTTGGTATTTTGCAGTTGCTCAATGACTTGTTAGACGTGGAGTACTTCACTTAAGGGAATTAAGATTCTATTGAAGTTTTATGGCACATGACATTTGTAAAAATTGAATTTAACTATTCAGAGTATTTTATTGGAAACAAGTTCTCTGAAAAATTTTGTCTAATTGTAAAATGAGAGATTATTAATTAGGTATTTGAGTGTTAGTTTTAAGTCATAGCAATTTAGACTGTATGATTTAGGTATGTTTATTGGATAGCTATTGTTATTTTAACCCTCAGAAGACGACTGGTTTTCTGGTATGGACTTATTAGTAGTAACTGATATTTATTGCTTAGACTAACTATTAATTATTAAATAAATACAATTACTTAGTTGTATATTTAAAAAAAATATACAGAACGTTTTTATTTGGAACTATATTTCAGTACAGTAACAGGAATCAGTATTTTTCTGGGACCATGAAGACTCAGTATGCCATTCCAGGATTAATCCTAATTATTAGCAAGTGATTTTAAATTTTGGCCCATGTATATGTTTCATTACTCACGAAAGTTAAATGTTAACAAGGTAGCAATTCTTATGATTATTAACTCATTGTTAAACTGAGTAAAAATAAAAATATTAGAAGACTGAATCGAATATGAGATTATTTCTTTTTGAATTTTTTAAACACTGTATTTAAACATTTAACGCGGTTTCTTCCATGGTTAAATTATTTCTTTTAGGATTTACATTTTTGACAGTGACTTCTTCCTGCGTCATTTTTGTGTATGAATAATATTGTCGACGATATCAATTTACATGATTATGACTGAGACGTTCAAAGGTGTTTGAATGAAGGAACCATTAAATAAAGCGTACAAAAAGAGCGATGGAAGATCAGGATGTCTGGTGACAGAGTTTCTAAGAAGTATCACGTAACTATCGGCGTAAATATTTTCAAGTATGTATATTAACATTCTAAACTTATGCAAATGAAAATTTAGAATATTTTTTTTATTTTTGTACTTCAATGAGTATTTATTAATATTGATTATTAAACAAATTATAATTCTAAATTAATGATTGAATTGTGCTATCAAGTACGCCGAAATAATAGCTATTTTAAAATTCCTCCTGTTTCTAATTAATTTTTAAAATTATGTCCACGGATATTTAATCGTTCGAGTATTAATTCGGCTATCCCGACATTATCTTCGATCTGTGCTCTTGAATAAGCACTCGTGCCTTTGAATTTGCCTTCGGTTCATTTACAAACACCGCATGAATCACTAAGGGCAGACTCTACGTGTCGTCGCATATTATCCTCCAATCCGATTCAGCATACACACGATCATTTTCCCATTACTGTGCGTGTACATTATGCTCACAGTCACCAGTGTACATACCGCGAAGTTCAATAACGACGTTACGACTCTTTGGACAGTTTCATTGTTTAAATAGTACAATAAATTTTCAACGAAATATTTACCTAGACTTTCATTTAAATCCTACAATAAATCAGGAACTACTAAAATTCTTCTGATACTTGGCGTTATAAATGACAATACGAATAATTTGAAAAACCCCTTAGTATAATACTTTCACAACATTCTAATTCACAAATTAATTTCTTCTTCAGTAACGGAGCAAACAAGCTACCGAAAGAAAACCCTTTTAAGAGCTTCTGTAGAAAAATCGTCCATCAAATTCCTGTTAAAAGTGAATTATTTTCGTGTGCCAGAAGAGAGGCTACACACACTCGAGGGAGATTAACTCGACAAAGTGATGTATCATTATAGCCACAGACATAATGAGCACTTGAGAAATGAAGAAATGAATGTCTCGCGTCTAGGTAGGAGAAAAGAAAGAGAGATGGTGGAACGTACAGCACACAGAGATACAGTGGTAAGAAACATCTGGTAAAATTACACAGATGCGACAGAGAGATGACGACGAGAAAGAGAGAGAGAGAGAGAGAGAGAGAGAGAGAGAGAGAGAGAGAGAAGAGGGAAAAGATTGAGATGGCGGATGCGAGATGAGTCAGCAGGGAAAGACCGTGACCTTGTGCCCCGTTCTCTGAAACACTCGTTCACTGCGTGCCGATAGTAGAAGCGAAATATGTCCATATGTATTTAATATATGGTAACTTTTAAAAGGATTACAAATTTTGCAAAAGGAAACATAGGGAGAAGATACTTTAAGTTTTCGTCGTCGTAGTTATTCTTGATGATTAACCCTCAGAAGGCGAATTCTTTCAATGGATGGGGGAGAATACAGGTCCTACCTGTCTTCGTTTATGAAATATAATGAATTTTATGAACAGAGTTTATCTTATAAACTCTCTGTTCGGACAGCTCTTTCCATAGATCACAACAGTTTGTAAGCAAGATTTTTAATTGGACCTTCTTCTTATGGGAAGCTGACAGGCATAAAGTACGTTGACTTTTTGAGCACGTGTTTACACGAAATATTCGAGGAAGTTCCAGTGGATATTAGACTTCGTATGTGGTTTATTTTAACCAAGTAGCTAGGCAATTTTGAAATTAACATTTTGCAAATAAATGGATTGGTCGTGGAGGTCCTATTACATGGCCTGTGTCTACTGTGTTTATGATGTCTACTTTGAATATGATGTATATTTTTGCGTATTATGTGTATTCTGCATTTTTTTACATATTTAAATTGCTTACAAATACATAAACGTTTACAGTTTACGTATGTATAATCGAAATACGCATACTTAATTAACGTTTCAGCGTTCATTCATTTACGAAGGAAATCGCCACCCGTACTTGAAGAACACCAGTGTTATTTTTATATACGATTCAAATTTCGCGCCCTTTTTCGCTACAAGAAGAGACCTCGACCATCGACAGTGTACGCAGTGAATTTGGAAAATTATAAGCGTACAGTGAAAAATTTCTTGAGATAACAGTTTTCCAATAATTTTGGTTTACGAGAGACCGTTTGTGACAGAAACTCGGTTGAAAACTGGTGAATGAACTATTTTAACGCGAAAAATAAGAGCACTACCCGGAATTTAAAACGCGATCGTTTAGTTCCTCGTTCTATGTCGTTTCACGACCAAACCGCGGATTATTCTACTTGCGTTCCTTGTTACAGCCGCGCTGCACACTGTGACGTTTCGATAATTTAGAGGGTTTAATTCTCAAAAACTCTTTTACCATTTTTTTATCATGTGCTCTATGGTAATTACTTAGATTGTTAGTTTATAAGTATTTTAACATAACTTGGCAATTTTATGAAGCTTTAAATGATCTTTCGTGAGTATGTTTAGGACTCAAATTAAAATTAAATATACAATAGACTTAGTAAACTAAATATAATACTATAACTTGAATATACATATAGAAAAGAAGTTGTTGAGAATTAAATCCCCCTAAATTATCAAAAAATCACACCAACATTTACAGCGTAAGACGACATTAGAAATAATGAAGTTTAATTTAAAAATAAAAGAGAATTTTCAAGTTCGCAAACAGACGCGTTTTTTTAATTTTCTAGTAAACGAGAATTTAATTTAGAAATTCATTGAAGAGTGAAGTCTATATTCGCCCATATAGCGAAGTTTTGCTTTCCAGAATATTGGTGTACAGAATATTCTTTTATAATGCGGTGTTTGACAATTGTTTATGTAACAATTGCGAAATTATACAAAAAAAGTGTGACAATTTACTGTAGTTTAGATAATGAAAATTATCTAGAAACCTAAAATATAACATTCATAAAAAGTAAACATATTTATTCAATGTGTTCCATCGGAAATATAATTTTCTTGAAACAGTTTATCCAGCACATAAAATTAATGGATTATAAAGGTGCTAGTTATAAATTATGTTGGTTTATATTTAGTAGATAACTAACATTACATTAAAATCGTAAATATTTTTTATTTGATTTTACTATGTATACATTTTATGCAGTATTCAGGATCTGAACTAATGAATACACTATATTTAAGTGCTCATAGTACGTGCATTTAAATAGATACTAATACGGTAATAGTTCTTGTAATTATTAACTCACTGTAGAAATGAATAAATTTAATGATAATATTAAAGGAATTGAATCATATATGAAATTACTTTTCTTTTCAACAGAATTCATATTATTTATCACCCATTTGAAGAGATTATATATTATTATAACCTCGTAAAATAAATGGGTTTACTAGTAAATTAATATAATCACTAAATAGTAAAATAATAGTCATATAACGCTATTTTCATGAGTATGAAACTTCATTTGTGTTAATTCCATGTTACATACATAATCTATTGCCACCTTAGTATTTCAATAAATTATGCATTTTCATTATGAATGAAATAAAGCAAAACAAAATTATTTGTATTTCGTACACATATTATCCCACTGCACAATTGTGGGATGGAAACAGTGGGAAAAGTGCATTATAATTAAAAGTTTATTAAAAGAAGAAAATTATCGAAGTCTCTCTTTCAAATGTAATATTCAGTAACAGTTTCCTGAATTGATAAGAAACTTGACACCGTAATCGCTTACAGAGTACACCTACGACGATAGTATTTCACACGGAAGACTGACAACTGACCTCGCGTCCTAACTTTTAACAACAGCTCCCATAGAGTTAATACACGCAGTAGGATCACGAGCGATCAATTTCAAAAGTTGTACGTTAAACAGAGCGACAATATTGTCAAGGACCTGATCATAATTCCTGATCAGTTTAATATTTAAATACATTTATGAAATTTATTTTGATGAAAATTTGTTCCAAGAAATTAGTAAATAATTATTACCTATTTTCATATCTATAGGTGAAATTGAATAACTGGTAGTGAAACAATTGAAGTGATCTGCTTTAACTCCCTTTATAAGTTTTACTTTAAGATCTAAATTTTTTATTTATTATTATTTTCGCATTTTTTCAATAATAAATTGAAGGTAACACACAGATTTATATGAATAATAAAAAATGTTTTGAATTTGGCTAATTTTTTTTTGATTACGTTAGACATGGTTCATACTCTTAAGCGATTAAGAACTGGGTTCTTGACAGTAAAGTCGCGTCAAAACATACGTACCTATACCCTGTACCTACGTCAGTATCAACATGTCTGAAGCGCTCAGGCTATAAGGTTAAGGCTATTTTCATAAAAGGTCAACCTACTAACGCTTTTTATCAAAACATTGCTGACTGGAAGCCAACTGTAGTATATGACACAGATTCGAAACGAAAACTACCCCCAACAATCGAAGAAAATATCAAAGGAAATCTCTTAAATGTTCACTCAAAGAGCTCAATCACTAATAATTCCTCACTATTAATTCGTGGCTATCTCTATTCCATAGTTCTTAAACCATCCATCGATCTTACTTTTTCCAGTAGCTCTGATCAAATAACCGCGAGTATGAGTACGTTAATTGACCTCAAAAATACTTTACACTACATTTGTACTACATAAGCTCGAGTCTATAACGAATAGAAATCACAAAATAAAGTTACATTACAACATGCACGTAGTTCATAAAGAAGTAACACTAGGGTCGTTCAAAGGTCAAAGTTCAATCATTCTAGTATCAATGGGAAGATAACTCTCTATTTAAGGAAACGTTATCAACTGAAGGTGCTCATAAATAATACGCATCGACGGAGGTTAGGGACACCAAGAAGCGTCACAGAGACGGTTTTCTGATAAGAGGGAACCTCATGAAAAATGAATGGGAATCGTCGGGCCGCCCAGAGGATATGCAAACGCTGACACGTGGTCCACGACGGAGGAATTCCACATGGCATTCTCCCATCGAATGGCTACATTAGATCAGCTGGTACGCCGACAGCTTACTGGCTGAATAGTTGGCTGCTGTGACGTCAGCTTGTTCGTCGGATACCCGCTGAGCTCACTTGGATCAGTCCCGCGGAAGTAGGTCGACTAAGTAGGTGACTACCTTCCTTTTCATCACAAACCTTACAGATTCGTCTTTCAAAGGGGTAAACATAATCTCCGGTCACTCGGTTCACCAGCTGGCGCTAATCGTTGGAAAAATTGCAATTCCTACATGCCCACAGAACACCCTCTATGCTCTATATCGTGGCTATCAGAAGAGGATGCTGAACTGGGAAATAACTACATATTCTGAGGTTATTTTAGAGAGAACAGCATATGTGACACGTGGAATTTTGAAGCAATATAGTTGTAATTATATTTTAATGAGATAATTTAACTGATTGTGAGTAATTACTGAGGCATGTTGTTTAGATATAGAATGTTAACTTTTTGTATTCTATACTATCTATATATGCAGAGTGTCCCAGTAAAAATTACTGGAATAGGAAAATTTTCTAAATAAAAGTTGTTTTATATTAATTTGATTTATTAATATGATATTAATGATTTAATATCAAGCAATTTTTATTTACAAATTTTTTCTATTACTCTTAGAGTTTAAAAGATAATCAAGGTGGTCATTTTTACTGAGATACCATATATAATTATCACGTCTAATTATAATTGAAATTACTTCTGTCGAATAAGGAGATACAGAATTTTTAAAGATTTCTGAAGAACAAAAAGATACATTTTTATATTAGAAAAAAAATATTTCCATTTTAAAATGACACAAAAAATTGTTTTCATTGCCACTTCGTATGTAGATAACGAAGAGACGAAGAAAAATTTCTTTTAATTTCAAGGAGTTAACGCCTTTACAGGAAGATTAAAAGACCAAGGGGCACCTATGCAGAAGGTGCAGTTAGTGCTACGTGCAGTTGCACTCGACAAATGTAACTATAACTGGAAAGGTGACGCAAAAGCGTGCGAACGTTTTCAGGTGATATAAGTAGGTGCACGTGTGAAAAAGCGCGGGCGACGCCGTGGATCAACGCGCGCGCGAATCTCTTGCCACGTTGCATTCAGCGTGTGTAATTGTAGAGCATGTATGATGTAAGCCTCGAATCGGTCGAGAAATATTCAAAACAGGTTCTTGAAAATGACTCGCTGTGAGGAAAAGGGACAAATATGGTAACAGAACATATAGAATAGTATCTTGTAAACGCATAGCGAAAAATTGAAATTATTTCGAGTATTCAAATGTTCGAAATTTATAACTGAAATGAGTTCCGATGAATTTTGAAAATCTCGACCTACTATATTTTTACTGATATATAAAAATATATTTAGTCACAAAAGTGGATGTAATAATAGTCCTCGCGCACCACAGTCTCACAACTGGATCCATAAATGATCTTAAAAAGGGCTAAAATACCCAACTCTAAGGATAATTAATATATTCATAATCGACTTTTATTTTCTCAGAAACAAGACCAAGAAAAGTAATGAATTCATAACGAGTAACTGCTATATACATTATTATTACTATTTACTAAAACCCAAGAGCTTTCCAGAGGCACCCAGGCTCGCAGAATTTCCAAGATCCGACCGATACTCCACGCAGAACAATGCTCGAAAATTCGCAAGATAACGGATCCGACCACTCATCATCGGCGTTACTATCAGCCATCACCATTCGATACGTGGCGTTATTATTCTTTCGCGCTTGCGCGCTCGTGTGTTGGTAAGACAGTAACAAGAAAGAAAGAGAGGAGACGCATAGTCACACATAGATCGTGTAGACGAGCGTGAAGGTGTGCCTGTGGTGCATGTGTGTGCGCCGTCGACATTGTGGCGCGGCGCTCTCGGTTGGCTCGGCTCGCGTGAGTCACCAACAGCTGATGGCTGGCGCCACTCAGCTGGTTGTTACCGGTGCCTTTGCACGAGCCTCGCTATCTCTGGCTGCCTATCAGCTGCGAGCAACTAGGAAACGACCAGAAAGGACGTCTTGCTCGGGTCTATAAAAAAGCAGCGGAAAAGAGGCGCTTCGCGCGGCGACGACCGCGGCGTACCCCAGCTACGTACTCGAAACTTCGGCTGCTGGGGCTTTTCACTAGCCTCGTTCTCTTTGCTCCGCTGCTCTCTCGTCGGGGGATCAATGAAACGTAGGTCGAAACGACGTGCTGCCAGGGCCTGGGCTCCAGCCTCGTTCTCTCTCGCTCGCTCCCGTCGATTGATACTCGCGCGAATGGAAATACACAGTTCGATGCTGTCGGCGTGGAGCGATAGGAACGGGTCAAGGTTCGCGAAAACTCGAGTAAATTCCCGTTCGAGTGGTCTTTAACGCGATCATTCATCCTTTCAAATGAATGGATCGCCAAGATTCTTCGGCGTGCTTTGCTTTTCATCGATCTTTTTTTATAACGTCCTGTGAATGTCGTCAGCGACTCGTCTGTCTTGCCTCGTCGCGGCTGACTCTCGAAATGAATACTGATTACTTCGGGAACGGGAGAACGAGTGAAAGTCCGATTAGGTGTACCTGATGATACGGCCTTTTGTGGCAAGTGTTTCCTTTCTATGGACATTACGGTACAGAATAATCGAGCGATTTGTGATGTTCATGGAGGATTATTTAATTAACATATTTCAGTTCTTGAAGTATTGCAGAGTTTGTAGATAAATTAAGTATAGTGGATGAAAGTTAGATGTAAAGATTAAGAATGAGGCTGATAAGAAAAATAATCTACAATAGTTTCTACTATTAACTAATATTCTGAATACAAATTGAAACAAGTGAAAAAATAGATATGCCAACACTAACAAGATTTACACGTTTTGTTAGAAATTCTACATGTATCTGATAGGAGCCATAATAAATTATCGTTCAAATTGCTCTGACCCACATGTTGGTCACAAGACTGACTGTGTGTCAGTATATTTATCAATCACTTCAATATTATTCAATAATGGACATAAAGTGTTCGAAATAAAATAGCAGTACGAAACACTAATATAATATAAATACAAAACGAAAAATACTATAAAAATATTCGTGAAATATTGTAAATAGAAAATAAATCTCGTTTAAAAATATGTTTTTTTCCCCGAGCCACCCTGTAGAAAGACCCAAGGCCAAGTTTAGATAGAACAGGGGAACATCGCTCTCCAAATGGTCGTGAATGGGCTTGTATATGTGCGTGTTCATACGGAGGGTGCGTTTGCGTGTGTAAGTCGGTTTACGTTGGGGTTTGAGCACCCTACCCATTTACCTAACCCCGGAAAACCTCTCCCTACGAGCGAAGCCCATCGAACACACGACGGAGACCCATCTTCCCTTTGCCCTCTTTTCATTTTATTTCCCGCGTCCCATTCGGTCCTGTTTTATTCGAGTCGCGTGTCCCGATGTCCGTTTGATCAAGAGCGGATACGTTAAGCCTGAACGACTGAATAATTTTCAATTGAAATTACGCTCAAATAAATCGGAAATTAAGCACATTTTTAATCCCAAATAAAAACAGACTTTAAAATTGTATATTTTTATTTGAGATTATTGACGATTTACGTGGGTATGGATATTACAAGTACAGTGGGTTTTCTTATTAAATATAGATTTGTCACTATTCTTTTCATTTCGTAAATATACTAGTCTTTCAATTTTTTCCATTTTTATGCTTCTGATAAGGCGAAAAAAATCATTGCTGATAATTAAATTGATTTTAGGAAGATGTTTGCTCATTATTTTGGAGTCGCGAACTTATAACGAGTAAAGAGTGTATTTCAGTTTTATGGTAATTTAAAATGTTGATACATTTTTAAATTAACAGTATTTGTCTCGCTAAAATTGTGTAAAGAATTGTAAGTTGAATCCACTTAAAATAATGATTTGCCATCAAAAGGTTATAAATGAAGAAATAAACGATTCTCTCTAAGTAATTTCTTCTCCATAATGGGTACAATTTTTTGTACGAAAGAATAAATCGAATTCCTTTTCTTTCGGTCCTCCCATTACAGGAAGAATCAAGGCTGTAGATTAGCTATTTTGTCTCTATGCTTTCGATTGCAGTTCATTACAGATACGTTTGGGCAGCGTGGCATCAAAAGAAAAAATAGGAGCGAATAAGCGTAAAGATTGCTGCCAGAGGCAGCTGCCGCTGCAAGGGAATTTTTCTAGAAACGAATCTGTCGACGACAGATGTTAACAGGATCAAGAACAAGACCAGAAACGAACAAGCCATGACCCTCCTCTCCCTCTCTTTCTCGGGGTCTAGACTTCTTCATTCAGGTGGCTCATTGTGCTTTTCTTAAGGGGTGACAAAGAGTTTTCTGAACATTTTATTCTTGAATATATTTTAACTACATTCGAAAATTGAGTAAATAACCATGCTCCTAAATTCACGATTTTAATATTAATTCCCCCGAAAATATTTATTTTTTTATGCAAAATCATCTTTTTGTCTGAACCGCTACTTTTGAAATACCCTGCAGGTATAAATAAAGGGGGGCACAGCAGCAAACAGATGAATAGGAACCAATTGATGAATGAATGAGCCTTGAGAGTGACCCCCAAGCCATAACATACATAGTACCACTATTAATCCCAAGTTCTTAGCGTTCTTCGACCACTTAACTGTCATAATAAAAAAAAAAATAACTAATGTATCATAAGTAGAAGATCGATCGTCTCATATAAAAGAAAATGTTCAAAAGGCAGAAAAAAGACAGACAATAATTAATATACCGTCACCAGGAACAGTTTCATCATCCAACGACCTAGCGCAAGTAGCACATCCCAGACGAGCATCAAATCGAAAACAAATCGAATTTCGTCCGAGATACTAGCCGAGTGAGCCAATAAAATCCTCGACTGCGGTAATCAATCGGAAAGGGCAGGTCACTCTGTCGAACGCAATTGAGCTGATGAAATTACAGTAGAATGCAATTCGGAAAGGTCATTTCTATGAAGTGCATCGAAGGCCCGATAGGGCGGAGATCGGGTTACGCAGAGGACACGTTGGACGAAGAAAGAGGGGAAGAAAAGATTCCAGCCGCCGATCCCGCGGATGTCTCTGGCAGCAAGGATGCCCGCTGTCGCTCCACCTCGGCGCAGGATGGAATGAAGAACGAGAATGGGAATGAGATTGGGAACAGCCAGGCATATATTTAGCCGTGTGACGTAAGGCACAGGCTAGCGGGCGCCACGTCGAGTCTACGTGACTCTTCTCTTTCGTCTTTCTCCTCTTCGTACCGCCCCCACCTAGCTGTCCGCCGCTCGCCCCGAGGATCGCCCTGAGAGTTTATATCCGCGAAACGCTATCGGGGTACAAATTGACTTCCAGCTTTTATTATTTAATCATTTAGCCGGGGATAGCGACGCGCACCGATCCCATCGGAACTATTTATAGCGGGAAAAGGCTACGTGTACAGAGCTGGATCGACTTTCTGCGTCTGCTTCGCGCTGCTAAAGGAGGGACGAAATATGAAAGCGTTGATCCCGGTTATGATTCTCTTAACCTTCAATTACTGACCACGCGGCTAATTCGAACAATTTATGGACACGCGTTACTCGCGGTAATGTGGACACTCGCGGGGGGGAGTCTGCGAAATTCCAATCTCTATTTAGCGCAAATTTCGCTCATTCTCGTTCATCTAGTTTATGCATAATGGGGTACTAAGTGGGGCAGAAGGCTCTAATTTTCACGGCCTTATTCTCCATAAATTTTCTCTATGGGAAAATAATGGAAACTTTAGATAATTTCGGATGATTAGGGCTGGGTGTAATCGACGCTGAAAATGGTACAAGTGGAAAGCAATTTATATCCTCTTTGTGTATGTTGATTCACACACGTTTTTTCTGATTGTATTGTGATAGAAATTTCGATGTATATAAGGGCATCTAGGCTAAAGCAGGCCATCTAAATATCTTCTGATTTTAATACGACAGAATTCTAAAAACTGAAAAAGCAAATCCTACACAAAGATTGTTCTTCCATGGTATTCCTTCTTCGAAACCATTCAAATCATGCGATGGACGATTTCCATGTTATTAAAAACAGAGGAAATATTTAGTTGGCCTGCTTCAGCTTGGACACACTGTATAGTAATACTAACTGGACGATGTGAATTTTATATTTTACCAATAGTGTTTAAATACAGACATTTTATAGAGAAATTTATTCATTTTGATATTTTACCTATACATGTAGCAAAACTTTGTAATAGATAAATTTTGTTTTAAATTGTTATTGTATTTTAAAATTGAGTATTTTTAGATTACGTAAAAAGTATCAAGTTACAATTTTGATAGCAATTTTGTACATAACTAAAATATATAGTAAATAAAAAATATTAAATATTAGGACAATTATTTAGTACAGTCTTTGTGATAAAGTAAAATTCTACCTCCCCAATTTTATCTGGAGTTAAATTAGGTACTTTGTATAATATCAATTAGAATTTTGTAATAAAAGTCAAAGGAAGCTTTTGGTCATGCAGTACAAATTTGATAAAAAGTGTTAAAACACTCCGAATTTTTAGGTAACTTTATACTTTTCCGAAAACCCATCATTATTCCAACAAAAACCAGATACACATTAACCCTTACACACTGTTTGCATCAACTCATCCAAAAACTTAATTCAACCTTTAACAATTTCTCAAGAACTTAATTTGCATAATATTCTCTAGTCTCTAGCAACGAAACGCACCTGACACTATCTCCTCCCATAAAAATTAATTTGCTATACTTCTACAATAATTATTCAATTAAGATAACTACTCGATATACCAAAGCCTAATAGCCCAGATATTAAAAACGTTGCTCCTCATGCTCGATGGAAGAAGCTAATGAATAAAATCACAATCTCTATAAATTTCTATTTCCACGATCGAGCTATACTAAAAGCCAGACGATGACGCGATACATGCACGTCGACCTCCACTTTAAAAAGATCGACGTCCATGTTGGCAAGGACTTTTCGGGCATCCTGATCCCCATTCGACCACCTATACTCTTCCCCACATGCGTGTTCACGTATCAATATCATTAATCGGCCCGTCCAACACCTGCACGACGAAAACAATGACAATTTATACCGATGACGATCGGAATGCGAGTGCCCGGACACGCGAAGCGACGCGAGTCGACCAGCTGTCGGATTTCGACCAGGCCAACGCCAATGACAGCTGGTGGGTTTGCACGCTGCGTCAGGTTGTAAGAATGTTCTCCTCTCATCTTTTTTTCCATCTCTTCGCATCTTCGACTCCCCTGACATGCGATTCAAAACGTTACACCTTATCCTTAGAGGATCATCGACCAGATACTCATCTGCATGATCGATACTGGCTTCGATCCGACCCACGGTCGAAAATATGTATCTTCTACACGTTGGAAGGAGGAGCTATTTTCACCGATAAGATGTACGAGGAGAAAAAGAACTACGGAATGAAATCACGTTTAAATTGAGAGGAACTTTCGACCAAAATACTCAAAATCGAAACTCGACTCTTTTTCGGGAGTATGAAACTTTCCTTGCGATACTACATATGTGTAACAGTGGTCGTGTTACATCATTGTAGGAGCCACATTTTATCTATCAGAAATACTCGATCCCTAGGAGTAAAAGAGTATTTTGATATCATTCATTCACTGTAATAGTAACTACAGAAATTGCTGTTTTCGAGTTATTAGTATGGAAAGATCGGTTTTTGTAATTCAATAGTGATGCTATTATTTCTTAAGAATCCTGATATTTTAGGTATGTCATTGTTATATAATATTTGATCTTGACTGTTATATGTTCAACGAAAAAAGATTGTGTTATTGGTATGATGTCACGGTCTCTAAAAACTGTGATTAGCAAGAAACAATTTTACTAATTAATAATGAACTAATAATGTTCATTATTAATAATAGTTAATTATTAACAAGCAAAATTGTTCCTTGGTAATCACATTATTTATAGACCACCATCGCACCAATAACACAATCTTTTTTCGATGTCATTGTTATAGCAAATGGGCGACACAGTTAACATATTGTAATAAATATTATCGTTATGTTGGATTATAAATGCATTTTATATATAGATACGTAAAAGGAAGTACCCATCTAAAAAATATTTTTTCAGAGAGTAGGTTTATTATAATTTTATTTTAAATTTAACACGTGAATATCAAAGCAAAACCCACGGAGCGACAATAAATATCTAAAAGAGCCAAGGCTTGACCACTCTTACTACAATAAATAGATTCTCTTCCTTTCAAATTTCGCTGCTTTTCGCTTCTACATACGCAAGGACGAAAGAAGAGAAGGTTCGGAAAAAAGAAGATTCGCAAGGTGAGAAATCCTTGAACGCGGGAGAAAGCCTGGGGCAGCAATAGCGCTCGAAGGTTAAGGTCTCTTAGTAAGGACTTTTCCGCGTAAATGGCTGAGACATTTTCGCATTGTGAGCCGCCTAAATCGCGTTTCAGAACGCTCAGACGGAACGGTGATCGAAGGTCGAGGAACAAAGGGGAACCGGGTGTGCATATTCTTCTGCACTCGGTGCAACTGAAGATTCAGGTAGCTGCAACGCGAAGGGTCAGTTCCTGGGCCCTTTGTTAGCCAGCTGAACGACCAGTGAGAGAACATGGGAATAGATTAAACCGATTTCTAAATATTGAAGGTTCTGTCGACTTTGGCGAGCTTGGGCATAAAGCTAAATTCGTTGGGGACTTGAATTTTTCTGTAAATTGAATCTTACGCTTTTTTAAAATTGTATTTATGATACAATGCAGTAACAATAGTTATGTATAGTGACTTGAATTTTTCTGTAAATTGAATCTTATGCTTTTTTAAAATTGTATTTATGATAGAATGCAGTAACAATAGTTATGTTTAGTGAGTTAACTTTTAATATCTGATTTGAAAAATATTCGTGAATAACATATAAAGAAGCAGAGGTATTAGTAATAGATTTATAATTGTAAATAATATCTGTGGTAATGGATACTACTATTATTACCTAATATTTTACAATTGAATAAGAATGACCCTGTTGACCAGATAAAAGTAATTTTATATTGACACTGTAATAGTTGAGAGTTAAAATTCTCTTTTTTTCCTATTTCATTACCATTCGTTACCATTAGAGAAGATCACCTAAAAATTTTAGACTGAATTAGAAGTTTCCACAAACTAACAATTTCCTTGTGCAAGAAAATTTTTGTAATATTCACACATTTTGAACAGTGAAATAGAAATATCCTTTCAAATTTTTGAGTACCTTTGTCTGATCTAATCTAAATGTGACTATACACCTATTTATAAAATTCCAAATTAATGCTTTTAACGATAAGCCAGAATCCTAATTCAAATTTTCATCATAAGAAAACACATCTACATAATGTGTATTCTACCAAAATAGTGTTATGCAGATAAGATGTGTACACGATTAGACACATTCATGATACAGTGTCATGCGACAATCAGTCACTTGTTACTTCACTGTTGATAGTGATTATCAATTTCTATGAGTTTATCAATATTATAAAACAGTAATCGCTAACAACTTTGTAAATATATTTTCTTATATTTCTTATATTAATAATACTCTATTATTCTCAACTACTCATTGCATCAGATATAAAAGTAACACAAAAAACCCAATAAAACGCAGAAAATACTAGTTTTCTCAAATATAAAATTTGCTACCTCTCACATAACTCAATTTCGAGAATAATTTTCTCTAATCACCAAGCTAAAATTATCCAACAATATTAATGCGTGCAGACATAAGACTACTTAAAGACTTATATTTTAGACTAGCATTTAGACCTATGTATTACACATAGAAATTAAAAATTTGAAAGAAAAATTCTCCGACAGTTTTATCAACCCTAACAACGATGTGCATGGAAAAGGAAGAAACAGAAGGGCGTCAGACAGAGGCACTGAATACGTCTGAGGTTAGTCCCTTAGCCTTTACCCATGAGTGATACCCACACACATATGTATGTAACATGAGTTTGCGGTGCATAGTGGATATGTGGAGCGTAAGAGGTCAACAGAGAAACCATTGTTGTCTGCTTCGGCAGACTCTAGAACTGGAAGGCGTTACAAGACTGCAGAGGCAGTTTTCGCAGTTTAACTGTCTACTGTTCTGACAAAATAAAAACAAAATCATGGGAACTCATTTGGAAAAATGAAACCACTGTATCTGAGAGTCATGCGATACACATATCGCGAAACGATAAGACGACATGCATAAAGATACTTTTATGAATTTTAATTAGGATAAAACCTTTTAATGATCTTAGCTTCTAAGGATCTTACGAATGACGTGCATTCCCCCAAATCCACAGAACATTCTTTGTACACTTAACATTTTAATGATAGGGGAATTTCTGCAGAACCTAATGCCTGTGACCAACCAGCTATTTTTTATATAATTCTCTGACAATGTCTAAATTCACTCAATTATGAATGGTCGAGTAAGGAAATCATGCTGAACCATTACCACCAATTGACAGCCACTGACCAAATTTCAAACGTAGAAACGACAGGTTCAATATAGTAATTACATCTGAGAAATAATAATATTACTTGCAAATTATATACTATAAGTTATTCCTTAGATATAATTATTTTATTAAATCTGTAATTTCTATGTTTAAAAAAGTTTCTAAATATTATTCTTTTGACATGTGATTAAATTATAAGGTATTTTTTACGTATCATAAATGCCATTACGTTTCTTTCGAATCTCTAAGTACACAATAGTAAAAAAGGAAACTATTTATATAGTTTTTAAAGTAAAATATTCTCACTTACGTCTACAAAATAAAAATATTTATTTACTCATGTTTCTATAAATAATTCAAAAGTGTAGAATAAAACTTCTTCCTATTAAGTCTTGTTTTGTTAAAAAAGATTGTACACCTGACTAGTTTCTGACTTAATTAACTTAGCTATACTCGAGTAATTCTGATTCTGCTTCTATTTGTAAACACCGCGACAATGTCACACTTCGACCACTATCAATCGTGCTCTGTTTCTATCGATATCAATATCAATGAAGCTTTAGCAGTAGTACGATACAATAATTGCATATGTACGACACACGAAGAATGCTTTCAGCGATTCATTAACGCACATATGAATCGTTAAAATATGTTATGTTACTACAATCACCTTCATTGTAGGAACTTCATTTTTAAATCAGCGGTACTTTGAACGACTTACGCTTATCACTTTATCAGTGTTGACAGAGAGACTCGTTTTCAAATTCGTATACAATTTCGATAGGCAATAAAACTGTGCCAAAAATCTGCTCAGAGCCATATGGATACCGTCAACAGAACACGCTGATATCGCATTATCATTGGCGCGTGTACGCATATAGAAAGAGAAGAAAAAAGGGCGGGGATAAATATACGATCATTCTACACACTCATTTAGTTAACGAAGTGAGTCAACCGTTGACATCATCGTTATTATGAGTTATTTAATGAAGAATTTACATATGTTTGCCGAATATAATATTCTCAACTGAATTTAAACGAATTAAGTATATGTACAGTACATACAGAATAATAGATAATAATATATTACCATTAGATACTTATATGTATCGTTATACCCTTTGAAGTTTTAATTATCTCCCAAAAACTAGAGCTCCTTTCAAAAAATGTTTTAAATAAAGCTTACTCTATTTCAAGGAAAAGGGAGGAAAAGGAGACATCTGATGATGACCACAAATCTTCTCTAAATGGACATGCTTCCGTAATTTTAAGAGATTATCGAGATTCCACGCGAAACTTCAACTGAGTCACCCTGTATATTATATATAATTTAGATTAAGGATCAGGACACCTAAAAAATGGAAATTTTAATTGTATTTACAGAAATATCGGTGATACCTACTGAAGAAGAGATTTAAAAAAACTTGTCCATTCGTGGACTCAACTTGGGGAATTCGCACAAGCAAAAATACTTGGAAGTATCGTGTTTCATGTAACGTGCACCAGCTGATTCATACGAAACGTCAATTGCGTCACAACACACGCGTGAAACGGAATTCTGTATCGATTGGAGCAACGAATCACTATAGCTACGAAAAGTCTAATAACTACCGCCATCTGAGCATCTCCGAAACTACGAGGAATCAGAGAAATTATTTAAGAATAATTTACACTGTAGATGTAAATATTTCATCTTTATAAATACTAGATTACCTATTATTAAAAATCGTCAACTTATATTAATCTCACAAAGTTGCCCATTACAATGATAACAGTAATGGTAATGGTAAATTGTATCCCATTATAATGAAAATAAAAAATCTCAATATTTTAAAGTTTTCATTTAATATTATTCTATCATTGTAGTAAAAAGTACTGAAAACCTATTTTTCTACTGAAAAATATGAAAGATCTGTATTTTTAAGATATTTCGCAATTCAGAAAATCCTGAAACCTTACATATCTGAGTTCTGCGACATTTTCATATTAGTTTCCATAAATTCATAAATATTCTAAAGAATTCTGAATAGGAAAGCCTTTTCATACCAATCAATGATTTGAAGCGCGTACCTCTCTAGACTGTCAGACGAGTGGCAACGTTTGTAACCGCCGGCGTGGAAACGAGCACCGTGAATGTTCATGCGACTTAACCCTTGCCCGCAAGTACGGTCGGATAACGAGATTTGAAAATATACAGTTCCAGCAAGTGTTAAGTCCATTCCTAGACGAGGCCAGGCAAGTGCTGAGATTTTGCGGCGTGACGAGACACGCGACGCGTCATTGTCTCTCTTTAGCGTAAAATATAAAAAAAAAAGAAGCTGAGAACGGTATTATATTCGTGGTAATGCTGCTTCAGCTGAAACAATTGGTGATCAGTATCCACGATTGTTCCCCCTTGGGAATACGTCGCGTCACGCGAATTACAGCAAGACTTACAACATCCGTGTCGTCAAACCCACAAACTGCTCATTTATGACTCAGAAGGAGAATCATTCAAGACAAATTTCGCGTATAAAGTGACATATGAACGAAAATGCTTATTGCCCTGCTATTTTATAGTCGCAGTATCAAGCAACGTCAATCTGTTATTTTATGTATTTAGTACACGTTGCATGTCTTCTTCGCGTGTGTAATAAAAAATTAAAATTCTACGATACGGAGTACTGTACAGGGTTTATTTTAGTAAATAATTCCGAGATTCCGTGCAGTGTACTACAAAGCACGAAACTTCTCGCGAATATATAAATATGTGAGGCACTGTTTTTATTTTTATTCTATTGACTATCGATCGAGCTTCGTGCTCTGAAGTAATGATATACCGCGATACCGCGAACCGTGAATCCATGTAATGACAGTAAATTATTTTGCTTTTAAAGTAATGGCACGGGGTGAGTTCACATAGACTACTTTGTTAAATTAAATTTGGTCCATTACGGTTTTTCGTCCAATCCGATTGTCGCGGGGGCAGATATCAGGCAACCCAATTAAATTCGTTATCTCGTTTCGCTTGATTCTATAATTAACCACGATCACGAAAACCGTTCGCGCGAATTTCACGCTTCTTATCGAGTTTGCAACGTCCGTCTAATGTGATCGTGTCAAAAATATCATAACGTTCTTTTAACAAGCATTTAAAGTGCAGAATCAGACAGGGGATAATAAACACGAACAATTTGTCAAATTGATATAAGAAATAATTTCAATTACTAGGAGAATAGTTTGACAGAAAAATACTGTACTAACTTCTTTATCAGTGCTGACACGGGACTTTTTTAAAGCTATTAAGGAACCAGTGCTTCATAGTACACTTAGAAGTATAACAAGTAATTTTTTCCCCAATATTAACCAAGACCTGAGTACATTTAAGGTAACATTATTTAAACTTTAAAATACTATATCAAGTATATAGTACCTACATATTTTATTTTATAGTTATTTTCAACCACCAAATAAATATTCTATACTGTAACTCATTTTCCACGAAGTCTAAAATCGTCTACCTCGATTATTTATTTATCACGATTTCAAATGAAAACTATTTGAAATTGCTGTTACTGATTCAAACAAACCATTACCTTGCACACTCCCAAATTACACAATTACAGAAAACGAACCCAGATATTACTTCAGATAATTATTTTTGAATAAATCATCCACGGTCAAGCAGACTCAGTCCCAGTTATTTGATCTCCCGAAGACTTTCAGAGGTGCAGACGAGAATCGTCGGGAAACGCAACCTGGTGCAACGTACGTAAGGTCGCAGGCGAGTACAAGTGCACCTACCCACGGGGATTAAGTTGGCGCAAGTGCAATGCGCAATCCAAGATTCTCCTCCTCTTCCTGCGCTTCCACCCTGGCTGCCGGTGACGCTGCAGAGATAAACGCGCGTGCACGTGTGTAGGTGTGCAACTGTACGTGCATAAAAAGCGATCTACGTACGACGATATGGCGCAACCACGTTGACCGTGGTCAGGATTGGCTCGACCGATTTATTAAGTCGTGCAAACCGCGCGAACGAAAAACCACCATCGACCGTGGCGGCCACAGTTTTATTCCACCGGCGCTTGATAAACGACGGGATGATAATAACATCGCGGAACAGGCGTGTACGCACACCGTCGCAGAGGGGCGACTGACGTAAATACCGAAAGAAAATCGATAGGGTATCGAGCGTGAGTAATTGTATCTTTCAACGTGTCACGGAAAAGTTGCCCGATTACGAGTGGATCGCGTTTCCTCTTTTCATGGGCTCCTTACGTACCAGCCTGTGCGAGGATTTCGATGCACAGAAGCATCCGTTATTCGAACTGATGCGCGTGGGACATGTGACACGGGTGAAGGAATTTTTAGATTCGGAAAATCGATTCTCTAATACTCGTTATTGTATATTTTACATAGAATGAGTATCTAGATATCAGATATGAAAATTGTTTTATACAATTTTCTTTTCTTTCATTTCTTTGAAATACAGAGTTTAAATTAAATTTGAAATACAGAAATAAATAGAGAATTATTTAAAAAAATGTGATACGGAAGAAATCTTTAGATTTGGAAAATCGATTCTCTAATACTCGTTATTCTATATTTCACACAAAATGAGTATGTAGATATCAGATATGAAAATTGTTTTATAAAATTTTCTTTTCTTTCGTTTCTTTGAAAGGAAATAAATAAAGAATTTTTGAAAAAATGAGACAGGAATGAAGAAATTTTTAGATTCGGAAAATCGATTCTCTAATACTCGTTATTCTATATTTCACACAAAATGAGTATCTAGATATCAGATATGAAAATTGTTTTATACAATTTTCGTTTCTTCCATTTCTTTGAAAGGAGATAAATAAAGAATTTTTGAAAAAATGAGACAGGAATGAAGAAATTTTTAGATTTGGAAAATCGATTCTCTAATACTCGTTATTCTATATTTCACACAAAATGAGTATGTAGATATCAGATATAAAAATTGATACATAAAATTTTCTTTTCTTTCATTTCTTTGAAATGAGATAAATAAAGAATTTCTGAAAAAATGAGACACGGATGAAGAAATTTTTAGATTCAGAAAAATCGATTCTCTAATACTCGTTATTCTATATTTTACATAGAATGAGTACCTAGATATCAGATATGAAAGTTGATTTATAAAATTTTCTTTTCTTTCATTTTTTTGAAAGGAGACAAATACAGAGTGTTTTTATAAATTGTGACACGAAGAGATGGAAAAGTAAAGTGTTTAAAATTTCATTTGTTGAATCTCCTCTCTGTCTGTACAGTCTAAGGCAATTAAAACAAGCTACGTGAATAACTCGCTTCTAGTTGGCGATAGAAAAAATTTGTCAGGTCAAATTTACTGGATTTTGAGAACATAATCAAATATCAGTAATTTTATTATAGTTATATAGGAAAGATGGTCAACTTCGTATTTTTAAATGGAATTGTATATTTTTTAATACGTCAGTCAAAGCAGCTCATTTTCTAGAAAAAATATTGATTCAAAAAGAAACACTAATTTAGGAGATATTTTAATTTAAAAATAGTTATTGAGACATACAAGTACGTAATCTCTCTCGAAACCAAGCAAGTTTGGTCTAACAAATTTTTTCTATCATCAACAAATTAGTTATAGTTTTGTTCTAGTTCTCAGATCGTATCTGTTTATGAACAACAGAATTCTTAGAAGACATTCAACGTGTTCAGCGTAAACGATTTTCGAAATACCGAGTCTCGCGCTTTAAAAAGAAGATTCACTAATTACTCGGAGTAAAGCTTAACAGGCTCATTGGGTGGTCAATATTTGCTCTCAGTCACATGAGCAATTTGTAAATTTACGACACGAAATGTCTGTGATCAAGAATGCTTCATCCGCGTAATGCCAGCGATAAACCAGCGAGGAAAATGTATCACGATCGACGGTGTATCAATCGCCGCGAATTACGTAATAGCTGAACGTTTAATCAGCTGATAGGCTGGGTCGCGTGATGAGCGGGATAAACACGTATCAGATGTTCCCTCGTAATAAGCGTTCTCCGTAATACACTCTGCTGTGAAAAAAGCATCTACATTCCAAAGAATCGAATCGTGGAACTGATACGAGATAATGCGACAGACGAGATTACTCCCCGTATCACCAACTAGCAAGATACGTGTTATCACTTTCATCCATTAAATCCTCGATTTAGAAGAAAACTAGAATTTAGGTAACTTCTGGAGCCTCTGACTGGTAATATTCAGTTTCTCAGCATTAACTGTGCGGAAATCAAGCCATATTCTTTAGTCACGTTTGCCGCCGCCTATGAGGAGAGTTCAACGCACAATCTTATGTAACACAGTCGTCATAGTACTCACAGAGTTAATATTTCTGCTATTTTTTTCTTTGTAATTTCGGTGCTTCGCAAAAGAAAGAATATCTGCTTATACATCTTTGAAGAATATATTCTTACTGTCATTTTGAATCAATGTACACAAAAATTTGCATCGTGGTGCTGAACTCAAGGTATGCCGCGTGCATTAATGTAATCATTTACGCTTGATACCTCCAATAAGAAACTTTATAGCCGACTAAATTGTTCGCACATGTATCTTTCTGAGTTACCAGACGCACATATCGCGGTTCATTCAAACTATCGTTACACATATATGGCGTACACTGTTCAGCGTTCCTTACACCATACTCGTCATGTACTTTCAGTTAGCTCGCGCATTATCATGTATTATGCGCCGTGCAGCTCAGTCGACGATATACAAACAGCTCGTGCGCGCTCGTAATAACGATAATCACGACACAGAGTCTTGTCAAATATGAGAACGAATTATAAACTTCGCGTACAGTGAATCATAGTTGTGGAAACAAATTTTTAGAACGAATTTCTCGAGTGACTCACGAGCGCAAAATTTCGAGATCCCTTCCGAATAGAATTTGTTTCGATTCTTTGCAAATTTTTTTACAAGTATTAAAAGTTTAGAGTCTTTAGTTGGATGTTTTTTTTTGGAATTAAAATTAGGATAACTTTCGACAGGAGTAGCTTATGAAACTCAAAGAGGCTTTTCAATTAAAATAGAGTGGAATGTTTTGCTTCTTTGACCTAAACGGTAGTAAAGTTTTCATATTTCAATTATAAGAGTGTGCTTATTTTCTGAACTCTTAATTAGAAGATACGAGGTTTTAAAATTGATTTCCTTTAAACCTGAAAATCTACCCATCATATTTTATTCAATTATATTTAAACCTACTTCCGTGAGAAACTATCTTTTATCTGTTACTACTATGGTATTTCCTCGTTATAAACTTGTTGCTGTTTCTCTTATTTCTCAGAATTGCTTCATTTATTTTGCTCCCCATTCACACTCGATAAGACAGCAATGAATTATCAACGCATAAATTGATCTAGAAAAGATATTTCCTACTCTCAGTATACTCATTCTATATATCAAAGAGATTATAGCAATCAAATACAGATGTAATTTGAAAGATAGTAAATATCAAAATATTTCATATTTCGAACTGACTAAAACTCACAAAAGTCTCTACTCTTCCAATACAATAATACAATATTTGTATCAATCATAGTGTCAAGAGAAGTAACCCAAAAAAGTCAAATTACACTTCTCTACGATGCTACAATTTTTACATTACCCTTAATAAAACATAATCACCGAACTTAATTTCTCTCCATTACCCCTAAAGTCATCTCACAATCTTCAGTAAATTCATCCACTGAATTTTTCCAATAAGACGATGCCGAGTGGACAGATGAAAACTCATCGCGTCGAGGGCCACGGGGAGAAGGGGTCAGAACGTTGATGAGCGTATGTAAACAAGAAATCGCGTCGAGGCGGCATGCTTCCGAGTTATTTATAGAAATCCATTATTGTGCAACAAACGTGGCTTTACGTAACGCGCGTAGTATATACCCCCGGTTCTCTGTCGGTCACTCGGCCGTATACAAAGGAACTCGCTTTCCTCGTCCTTTTGTTTTTTCGCCAGGCTCGCTCGCGTTCGCGTACACGTCTATCGGGGCGGAGGGAGAGCGCAGGGCGACCGAAGACCGCCTCGCTCCGCGCCGCTCGCTCCGAATGTAAACAAAAGCTACGAGAGACGATTCTGAGAAGCGTGCGCGAGAAAAAAAAGAAGAGAGGAAGACGAGACGAGAAAAGAAACGACTCCTAAATGGAGAGTACACAGGTTTGCTCTCGGGGCCGCTACACGCCCAATACTCTTTCACCCCGCGGCCGATTTCGATCGTATCGCGTCTGTGATTCGCGCGACAAGCCCTCGTCGTCTTCGTCGCGAGAGAAACGATGGAAACGAGTGTACGAGCCGAGAGATACAAACGCTGTACAGTACTGTACATGCATTCCAAACCTGTTTAGACAACCCGCGATAACATTCCGAGAAACGATTAATCGCGACTACGGTGCGCGCCCACCCGAGAGACCGTTTACCGCCGACAGAGTCCTCTCGCAGGAAACCGGTATGATTTATCCGCGTGGCGATACAATTTGCCCGCAGGAATTCCTGTCCCCGGAAAAATTCGGACTTTGACGACTGATTAATGAATTCGATGGGTTCGCGGTCGATATCTGCCTCTTTCTCGTTTTTGATCGCAGCGTTTGATGGAATTGAGAAATATTCATGAGTGGTTCTCGTCAATGTTTATAGCACAGGAAAATGGTTATTTGATTTGAGAATATAGTGGATAGTAATTGTTGAACATTAAGTATTCGATGGAATGTAGGCGCGAATGCTTTTTAAGGAAAATATGGAGGACAAAATTTACAAAATCTAAGAAATATACTGCTTCTTATTTGCGTGGAAATACAGGCAATGTGAGAGAGGTTTAAAATTCAGAAGTATCGATGTATACAGTGTGAGTAGTTTCATGAGTTCTTGAGTCAAATATAGATACAATATCAAATTTATGCCTCAGTATATTCTAGAATATAGGGAACCAGTTCTAAAAGAAATTAAATTAAATGTTTTTAACTCGGAAAATTTGGTTCTTTTGACTTGTACTATAATGTTCAAAATTTATCAAATCTCTACTATAATTCTATTCATAATTAACCCTAAAATAATACACATTGTAAATTGTATACATAAGCGATGTTTTACTAGAAATTCTCAAGATACAAATATTTAACTAGACTATAAATGGAAAAACAATTTTCATTGTTCAATATTTGAGTTCATCCCCTCAAAAATTTACTTTTCTTGATCACATCACTTGTTTAATAAAATCGACCATGTATATTAAAAAACTACATACATATATATAAAGTACGATATTTTCCACATTAATATTCTAAAACTGAAATGTCAAATAACTTCTAAACAATCGTACTTCTTCATCTTTCGCTAACACTAAATTTCTAGAACCCACAAATCTGACAGATTTCATAAAGTTTCAAAAACTACAAACTACATAAATACAGATTTTTATAAATTTAAATTAACTTCAACTGATAAATAATACAGACATCCACGTCACTTTTTCATAAACTTTCTGACGTCGCCGAATCTCTATCTCTAATCAATCTCTAAACAAACATAAATCTATCCCTAAATACTTCTCATTCCCAACAAACTTCACCCCCAAAACCACGCACCCATACACATACACAAAAAAAAAAACCATCTAGAATTCTCTCCCAAAAATTCACCTCAAATAAATCCTCCGTTTACCCCTCAACGACGATCGAAATCGCGCCACGCTGCCGTATAATAATCTATTTACTATTTACCGTCCGAACGGTACACATTTCCGCAGAGTTCGCTCCCGCGCCATGCTTGTTTGGGCGTGAACGCGTGGTGGGCACGAACGCTGGTACGAATTTCCCTCGGCCACGCCAATATCGAGCCGGCGGAAGCAGCGAGCCAAATACCGAAACCGAATCGACGGGACTCGACCAGAAGGCAGACGAAAAAATCTGTCTCGGTTGCATCATGTGGAAGACAACTCGCGCACGTACATATTCTTGCGCCGGCCGGCGCGGCGAGCGATGCCGGCCGGCCGGCTTCGCCTCGCGACAGCTGGCTACCGTGAGAAAAAGAGAGAGCGAGGGGAAGAGAGACGACGGAGGCGTAGCACGATTTTATTCGTATCGTGCACGCGTCCCACGTCCATGTCACGATCACAGCCAGCCTCGCCAATAATACGCGCGACGCGCGGCACCGTCGACGACGATGCCGCGGCGAAAGAGGAGACGATGATGGACGTAGCTACGCTCCCAATCGGCGCGGCACGATAACGGCGGGGAGCACGCCTTCCTGCGACGATGAATCCGTGTCATCTCGTCTAGAGTCCACGGGGAAGGTGTTACACTTTACGTTTCGAGCCACGAATGACGTGGCTGTGTCAAACCAGCGGGTCTACGCGTTACAGGGACTCGCGAAACGCGAGGACGACCGAATATGCGACTTGTACCTTTGTACGTGACCTGCCGCGGATTTCGCGGAACTCGACACATGGTCCCTGGCCGTGTCGAGGCAGATCGCGAATTTGAAGGATTAGAGACTCACCCGCACAAATTGGTTTCCTGGTCCTCGGTGGCTTCGACGATTTCCTCGAGCAGAATTCGATCGTCACTAGCAAACACTGACATATCTCGCTGGTCCGCAGCACTGAGAATCCCGCCACGCGAATCCACCACGTCCCAGTAGCCGTCGTCGCGGCTGCGAGAACGACGGGCCCTCTCCTCGCACACTTCCACCGGGAAAAACAACAACGCGCACACTTCTCACGCCGTCTGCGACACGGATATCCGTCGGAACTCGAGATTTATTTGTTACTCCAACGCGGTGGCACGCACCGAGATTCGTCCACGGGACAGCCACTCCGCGCGGCGCACACACAACGCCCGAACGCGTTTTGTAATGGCGATCTTTGGCGGGAAACAGCTGAGGGCCCCCACAGCGTACCGCGAATCACTCCGCCGCCGGCTTCAGGGCCGTCGCTATCTGAGGTGCGCCGAGAGCCCCACCACGTTCCTGCCGAGCCCACGCGGCCTGCCCTTTTCTCTCCCTCACTTTTCCCTCGAATCTAGAACCGCTCCGCGGCGCGATTTATTTTCGTAACACGTACCATATACGACGCGGCTCTGCTGGACCGTGCACCGTGCGACCCGATCACCCAGTCACACTGGCGCTAATATTTCGAGTAACACGAACACGGTTAAGTTCCTTAGGGTTCACTGAGCGGATTGTTTTATAGAAGGATCGCTGGTGTCACGAGCGGCGAGCGTGCCGTGAAAGACATCTCAGATTAATCGCCCGACGGTTTTCGTCGTAACGCGAAAAATCGTTTCACGTGCTCGCGTCGATGGAACCATCACGTGGCGGCACATGCTAAACGTTATCATCTGGAACACTTGAACGATGGCTGTAACACTCGCGCACTGTGGCGATGGTACGCGAGAGTATGGCCGAGCGGAGGATGGAGTACGGTGGTGTTGATTTTTCGCGACGAAGAGACGCGGAAACAGTATCATTTGCAGGTGCACGGGCGTGGACGTGCGCGGAGATTCACGGCGTTGGTCGGTCAGAAACCATTTTCAAGGCACTCGCGAAGAGTTTAGTGGACGCGGTTGGGGTGAACGTTACGTCGTACTCTGCCCTGGACAATGACTCTCTTTGGACCAATCCCACATCGGCTCATCTTTGGGTCCGCGCTGGGTTTCCACGGTTATCCGCAGGTAGTTGCACGCAGGCTGTCCAATCGGTTCGTGATGGATCACTGGTGCGCCTAGCTATCTCCTCGCCGAGCTATTGTTAGAAATATTTAACGCGTTAGAAGGGACTACTTTCACGTCGCGTAGGTTTACGCTAGAGGAATGGTGCGGCCGCGCGGGAAACATCTGCCAGCTGGCAGAGGCCCCGCCCATAGAATACGCCAGTATCCCCACTTCCCCCACCTGCGCGAGTTGAAGCCACGTATACTACGACAGGAGCATTTGTAGATCCAGCAGGCGGGCGCGAGCGCGAGGCACACACGTACGCTCGTCTATCCTGGTCCTTCATCGAGCTCTCTGCGCAATGTTACACGATACGAAAGTTGACAATAAAAATTCGCTGCTTTCCTACGCGTACGATACATCCTAAGTGGCTTGTCGTACATATTCTTACGTAGATACGCAATGAGAGGAACGATGAAGAGATACGTACATGCGTTACCCCTGGATGAATTAATCTTCTCGTTCTAAGATTTCAGTGCTTTTCTTTTATCCCTTTACATTCCTTTCAGTAGCTTTTAATATCCTCAGCTTACTTTGATAGAAATATAATTAAAAATTTCTTTCTTTTTTAATGTTTGTATCGCGCACAATTCTGAACGATCCTTAATATTTTGTCTTCGTTCAGAATTTGCTTTCTATTGGAACTCGTTTTAACTTTTGTATACGAAAATTATTTAAAAAATGTGCCATCTTAGAAAATCAAATTTCACGATAAGGCGTGTCAATGTTTCATAGACATTACATCTTTTAGATCAATTTTTGAGAATTTAAACATAAATCTGTATGATCTGATAACTGAATTTTTTAAATATGAGTACGTAATATTGCGATCTATAATATTAATAGAATTTCTTATAAATAATTTTTCTATGGTAATTGCGACAAATTCTCTTATTTAAATCGATAAACTCGCAAAAATCTTACAGCCGCTGCCATCTAACGGTCAACTATCGTACTTGCTGAAAGTAACGGAACGGCAACCGAAATTATAAAACACCCAGTTGATTTAATATAAACAATGTACTTCCATCATTATTTGCAAATTCTTTTTTACAATATATGTGAAAAACGTTTATTTTTAACCATTCTCTCTTTACTTCTATAAAAAAAAAACATATGAGTGATGAACATTACAAATAAAAAAAGAGGAAATAGAGACGACGTTCTCACTTCCAAACCTAGCATGTCGATAAATACTGTTGTTGATTACTTGCGGCGCGGTTTTTTGTAAATTTCAATATAATGATAGGTTAAAAATAATATTTAGGGACTGTATTCATAGTTATAGTTTATATCTGTTTACATTACTAATATATTACATCGTGAAAAGATGAAATTGTATAATTATCGTTTAAAAAGGATAACTATGAATACGCCTTAAATGCAGTTAAATAAATGATATAATATTACATTCTTTGTTCCTATGCTTCAACTTCATTCATTCATTCATTCATTAATCCGGAAAATGGTTACCTTTCAATCTAACCATCAAACTTATATATTTAGAGAACTAAATATCGGGTTTATCGAATTTTAGACACGTGATTTAACACGGATAAGGAACGACGAAATATTAAAATATAAGATCACGAAACATTTTTCTTAGCGCTTTTTATATAAAGTAGCAACATAATTAATTAACTTCATTTCGTTGACTATGATACTTTTCTTAAGAAAAAATTGCGCACATGAATATTCCTAGTTTCATTCGAATTTTTACTTTAGCTAGCATGGGATATTAATTAGATATTAATTAAATATTCTTGGACATTTTGTATAATCATTTTAAGATAGAACATTTCAAATGAAGAACATTATTTTAAATGTACAATTTTTTAAAACAAATATTGCCTCGCAACAACAGAATTTCAATCTCAATATTGAATTTCACTATGGACGTTAATTCGTTCTTAATTCATGCAAACAACACGTAGAAATTTGTTACAATTTGCGTTTTTAATTTTGTTATTCATATTGTTTTGCTTTTGTACTCACAGTTATATAATTAGCGTCTTTAAAGGAAACGTAAACTTTTTAAGTTTATAAGTGTAATACTATTATAATGCCTCCCAATTTGTACACGATGATGGATTCAAAAGAAAGAATACTACCCTTTTCTTTGATCAGCAAATGTGGATATATAATATTCTCCGAATTAATCAATTTTTTACATTATTCATATGAAACTACACGTTTACGTAACAAAAATACTATTTTAGCATACAAGAAATAATTAAAATTCTGGTATGATCGACGCAATAAAATGTAGATATCAATTAAATCGTTTCTATCTAATATTTTATCAATGAATTGTTAAAAAATGTTAGGTATCAAACCCAATGAAATCTGGCGAGATTCCAAAATGTTGAATAAATAAAGAGAGTAATCATGTTACTCTATCATACTAAAATAGCATTTAAAGAGCCCAAGACTGACTGGTCTTAGACTTTGTTCGACTGGTTTGATTTACTGTAGCGATTATAAAGCTAGATATAGATACAATATCTGTTATACAAATGCATCAACCACTTTCTAACAGCTGTTTCTTGTACACTGTGGTTACGTTTCCTTTGCTTTGTTTCTTTCAAAAAAAATTAATTAAACCTAATATTGTGCTAAATACTATATTTACAAGATTAGAAGTTGACCATTTCGTTCTCCTTAGTTATGTACAGATGTGTACTGGTTCATTATAATAAAAAGTAAATCAACAAATTTATTAAAATATGTAGAACCATTTAACTATCGCGAATTGTATTGTTAAGGCAAATATGATGAGTGATGCAATAAATCAATATTCAAGATTTAGTTTGTACTATATTATTTATTTTACTACATTCACCTTCTATTTTAATAAATTTTTGTTGATTTACTCCAATAAACTTCTTCTTTTAAATTACATGTCTTTAATTTCGGTTTTCTTTTTGTGAAAAAAAGTTTTTAAATATACATTAGTAATCTTTTTACTGTGGTTCATGCATCTGCAGTCAATTTAGTGCAACATGAAAGCACGGATTTACAAATAATGGCACCGTAAAGAACAAGTTGTTTTAAATAATGACGTCCTGAATGACGTAGTCAATTCCCGAAATTATACGAGTGCATAAATATAATACGTAAACACAAAATTCTCCTTGCATGATCCTACTAATGTATATGTATATATATATATCGTACTGTAAAACCAATCTTTTTGTTGTTTTCTTATGGAACTGTTACTACTATACAAAACGTGAGGTATAAAATAATATGGATTAATTCGTTCTGAAATATACTTATTTCTCAAATATCAGTTATCAAAACAAATATTTTGTTTTTATTTTTTTTACCACACACATTATGATAATAAAAGAACTGTATGATGTTAACTCCTCTAATACTAAAGAATTTTATTATAGTAACAATAGTTTAAAAAAGACAAATTTAAACATTGAAAGTATCACTTTTCATAGAATACTAGATTTAATATTTTTGCACATATATATTAAAACGATGAACAAATTTCTCATCGTATCAATAAACGTTTACTTCCCTTCCAAAACGAAATAATCCTTTAATTTCAAAGATTGTTTACGATAGATTAAGATCTCTTTTTTATATGTGTGTGTATATATATATATATTCATATATATAGACATATTTAATATTAGCATATTAATAAAGCATATAACAAACAATATACCCGCCTCGAAATTAAAAATTTAGAATTATTTGCAACTACATGCCTTACCTGTAAATCCATGTTTATTTTTATGCAATGATGGAACTTATTCATGGTACTAACTATGCACTAGCTTTGTTATAATAACTTTTTCAATCCTAATTTCAACCTTTCCTGAGCTGGATTCACTTTGATTTTCAACTGCTGAATAAGATCATATATTTTTAAAGAAGGCCCAACTTTGAAGCCTGTCAGGTCTATTATTTGGTCCTTAGTGAGCGTCAATAACGTTTTTCCATCTATTTTACGTTTACTAAAATTATCGCAGTATGTTGCGCAATCATTCACACGTAGAAATTGTGCAACATCAAACACATTCCATTCAGATGGCACTAAATCACCAAATTCAGAACTTTTCTGAACACCATCTGCTAGCCTTGGGATGTATTTACTAGTGGCAGACGTCACCTAAGGAACAGAATTTTTCTTAGCTACACAATACATTCATTATGCTAAAATTTACTTATACGCAAAATTTACAAATTCTGCTGTTTTAACATAAAGCAAAAAATCAGAACAAATTTAGTTAACCCATACTGCAAGATAATTTGAGTTTGAGAAAAATGAAATAATATCTTTTTTACGGGAATACAATTTAGGAACAATATTTATATTAAAGTATATACTTAGCAAATCATTGGGTTTAAAAGTTATACCTACTATATAACTAATTAACTGAAATACTCTGTATTATGTATACAAAAAAAAATTAAAATATATAATACGGTTTACAAATAATAAATAATGCTCACGTTAATATATGATGTCGCAGTTCTTTCTTTTGGTGGCGGAGGGCTTTGTATTTCACTTTGAGTATCGTGCAATGCTTGACCTTGTCCAGTGGTAGGACTAGGTAGTGTTTGATCAGGACCAACTGGCTCTTCTGCTGGCTCTGGTTCTCTGTTCTGTTGCTCGGGCAAACTTTCCACGTCACGTTCTCTCTCAATTTTCACCCCCTGAGCAGGTTCTAATTCACGTTCACGTTCGCGAGCCGTGTTAATACGTTCACTGTGTCGAGGTAGAAGATTTTTTGCGCACGACACTTTACTGCTTTTCTTTAATTTTCTCTTAGCTTTACGTTTAAGGCCTCTTGGTGATTTTACTACAAAATATAATAAATTATCTATTTAGAAGTCTAATCTTAAATGTTCTATAATAATTTTCAATTTACAATGCACTGCAATCATAGTGTTCGTTAAGTTCTGTATTGATGCAATTAATTTTGACAAAAAATCAGTACTAATTTTAGTAAAGGTATAATTTACAAAGAACATCACTTTAGTGTCATTTTCCGATCGTGATAAAAGTTGATATACGACTATCAGGAAATATTAGACACGTATTTTTTTAGCTGCTGATATTTACGTTTAGGGGGTAAAAACCACCCCTAAAGTTGAGGTAAAAATTATATTCTGGTAAATATTTTAAACTTTACTTACGTCATCTTATTTTGCTTATAAAAAAACACGCATTTTGTACATTTACAACTTTTTTTACCTGCATTAGTTCTAGAGATATTTACGAAAATATATCTTCCACCCCAACCTTGGGGTAGAAAACAAGTTTCATCAAAGTCGGAAGATAACACTAAAGTAATGTTCCTTGTTAATTAAACTGCGACTACACTTAGTACAAATTTTGTAGTATTTTGTAAAATTATACTAAAATCATTTTTCTTAAGAATTCCAGAACGTCTTTGTCAACACTTACCAGTAGGACTAGTGTTTTTATTGAGTACACGGGGCCCTTCTAATTTATGATCAACCAGATCGCACCACCCAACTGGATATATGTCAGGACTTTGACAATCTAGCCACTGATCATATTCATCTTCCCAACCGTCAAAGTGTACTCTTAATAACCTTCCAATCACCCTAGTAATAGTAGCAACACAAACTAATCTAGGATCCATTAAATCGGCAGCTTCAAGCCTCATTCCTTCAATAAACCCATGTTGAGGTATTTCCTAGAATATAAATTATTATTTTTCCAAGCTCGAAAAGAAACGATAATAAAACAAGAGTAGAACTTAATTTTTCATGCTTATTTGATTATTAAAAAGTCTTATATAATTACTCTATTAAATAATTGCACAGGAGCAGGTATAGTATTTGTTTCTGTTAAATATGCGTCCCATGTAAATGTGGTAGGATCATATCCCTTTGGTGGTGTAAGTGGTAAACCATGTTGAGAACAAAATCCGATTGGAAAAATACAAGGCGAACATGAATGATAGCAAAACCAATCAGCACCACTGGCATCCTCGTCATAACTATCTATACGAATCATTATGTAATCTTCCTTCAGAACTTGCATAACTGTTGCCGCACATATAGCAGAAAGATTAAGAGGATCAATGGCTTCTATTTTCATTCCTTCTCGAAACGTGTAGCCAAGATGTAAATGGTGGTTCTTTGGCACATAAAAAAGATCTTCCGTAGCATCATCTTCACATAATTTTGATTTCGATACACGTTCCAAATATTCCGGATATGCATCCAATGTCTGTCCTACCCTTTTGGCCCAGCCAACAGGATGTATAAGGGGAGAGTCTTCGTGACACCAAAAACCATTATCTTCAGGCGGAGAGTCATAGTATCTTACATGCAAACGTTTACCAACAATTTTTTGTATTGTTGCTACTTTTACTTGTGAGATTCTATTTTTATCTACTACTTCCAGATGAAGTCCACATCTAAAGCGAGACTTCATACTATCATTAACTTTATTATAAAAATTAGTTGGCAGTGTCCTTGCACCTGTTAATCTTCTCATAAGAAAGTCTTTCCAGTCTTTGTACTTGTTAGCAATTGCTGTAATAAATTATTATCGTTAAGATAATATTTCTTCAATCATTTAATAATAATGTTTACTTACTGTTAGGTGGAATAAGAGGTTTCCCAATAGTTGCACACCATCCTACTGGATGTATATCATTGGAACACAAAGATACCCAGAAATCTTTATCTGCGTTGAGACCAAAACCCTCATACCTTAATAAAGCTCTATACCCAGATATACGTAATACAGTAGCTACCCAGAAAGAATCTGGAAAAGCTTCACACACCTCATCACAATCTGTATTTTCCACCTCAACTTTCATGCCAACTGTTATATTATCCCATATTTCTGATATAGGTGCCTAAAAATTGAAATTATAACACAAAATTATAATTTCAAAAAGTATAGTATATGTAATACTATCATTTCAATTGTATTAAACACTAACATGTTTAAAGCAAGATACTGGAGCAGCACAAAATCCAGGCTCGACTAACTGTGGGGTCCAATCATAAGAACCTGCCATTTCAGCTGTTCTTTTTCTTCTTACAGGTAAATCCTCTGGCATCACTGGTTCTGATATTACTTTTTCTTTTTCTACTTCAATAGGTTCTTTTACATCCGCTTCTTTTACTGGAACCTGAAATATTCAAGATATTACATTATTCTTTTATTTTATTCCCTGTTTCTAAACATGACTTACATTTTTTTTTACTTTTGATTCATTTGGAGAAGTTGGATTTACGGGTGCTGGTACTTCCACTGAATGAGATGGACTATATGTAGAATCTGCAGTAGGAGCTGTATGTTCCGAGGACCGTGCACAGGCTCTACTACAAAATCTACGTTCTTTTGTATAAAATGCATGTTTTACACCAATGGCACCACACTTTTCACAAACAGCTGCAAAAAGGAAAAATACCTCATGATCACATAAATGCATACATAAATATAATTTAAATTTGTACTTTTATATCTCACCAATTCCATCCTTCCGAATGGGAATGAAATTTAAGTCTGTGTGTGGTTGATATGCAATTGGTGTCTTCAGAACTAGTCCAGGATGCTTGATAGGTTTTATTTTTCTATTACGATTGTCCTGAGTAGTTTGTGTTGCAGCATTGTTTACAACTTGCTCCCGCTCTTCATCACCCATGTAATCATCTAATGTTAAATATTCTGTCATTTCTTGCCTCTCGGATTGCGAGTCATATTCCTATAAAAGTAAGAATAAAGTAATCAGATTTTATACATATATTTTATTCAATCACTAAACTTACTTGTTGTATTTCTTGGGCATCTACAGCTTCCATTGCTTCGTCAGGTTCTGAGCATTCATTAGGATATTGTGATGGTAAATACCGTACCATAGTTGTAGGCGCAATCTGATGGTTTCTAATATCTTCATATGGATTTGAACCATGAGAGAAAAATGGACTTTCTGCTTGACGAGGATCCAACATAAGTTCATGTGTAGGTTCTCCATGTACCATCATATCTCCCATCCATACCATCCCTAGTTCCGGTAATCCAGGGATGGAGGCATACACTGAATTCATACAAATATCCATTCCTATATTCACATAATGATTAAAATATTATTCTTAGACAGATTATACGTGCTGATATTCTGTAGCTTCAAACAACAAAAGGATGCAATTAAACTATGAATTCGTTGCTACGAAATACAATAATTTAATAGGAATAAATCAATTTTGATAAGATTAGAACACTTGGCATTTAGATGAAAATACCCTGGTCCATGCAAGAAAAATTATTTCACAAAATATATGTAACACTATCCATAAAATACAGAAAATTTGCCAAGCGGACGCTACTGCATTCAAATTTTATTTTATATTGCACAAAATCTAAAAAAAAACTCAATATGATTTATTTCTCAAAGCGACGCCGAAGCTTTGAAAATCAACATTTATTCAACCTTTTCCACTGGGAAACATTTTTCAAAAGAAGAAGTTTCTCTTTGAAGATACACCATATCCTGTGTAAAGTATTCAATTCCAGGATCATAAATTACGATGCAATTTAACGCGCGAAGATATCACATAGTGTAGGAAAACAAGTACGAACCATTAGAAGCTTGCATGTCCATGACAAAGCAGGGCCTGAAACTCTTGTGTATTCAAGTGGTGTACAAATTGCTACGCCATCTGATATGAATCATTATCATTAGACTGAATTGGAGGTATATATGAACTTTTATTAGCATTTTGTTGTTATTTCGTAAAATATTGTACAACAGAGCATGAAAGAAATTCAAAAGAATTGTATAAATACTGTGGAAGCTGATATATTTCAAAAATTCAATTAGATAAAACATTTGAGATGCTTACTTTGATACTTTCCAAAGTAGCGTCCCTTGCTAACTTTGCTTATCTGGATTTAATGCGCGAAATGTACATCTTAAAATTACTACATTCTTGATTTTAATCTGCAACTTCATACATTTATAATTAAAATATTACAAATTTAGAACTCTTTACTCTATAAAACCATATATTTTAATTATTTGACTTTCATTTGAAATAAAGTTTCGAAATACTATGCAGGATAATTTATTACAAGTTCAATTTCATAAATATTATACGATTTGCATGTGTGCTTATAGGCGTAATTAAGAATTACTGCAAAAAATTTTGGTTATTCTATTTATTACTTTAAACTATAAATAATATTCATATGACTAATTACATTTTTGTTGAAAACAACGGGTCGTAAACATGATTTTCGAAAAATGTATGCTTTGCGCAAAATATGCACATACTTATACAATCCATTATGTAAGGTATGATTAAAATTTTGTATAATTTCAAAGTTCATGATGTTTAATTTATCATAATAAAATGATTGGCTAAAATTTGCGCATGCATTATCAGTTTGACTAATCAGACAAGTCTAAACCCACCGTAGATTTTGTTCAGCCAATTCTATTGGTGAATCGGCAATGCATTTGCGTGGTAGTGGAGTATAATTTTTTCAGCTTATTTACATATTAAATGCCTATCACATATCAAATTAATGTTCATGCACAAATACACTGTTTATAGTGCAATATACGTAAGTATAAAAGCCAGTAGCCAGTATGAATAGGTCATAAACAGTGTCAGACAGTGCATAATGTGCAATAGAAATAATTTTTTGTGTACGTCTTGAGCAAAGTCGGTTTCAAAATGTTTATATCTTATATAAATAATAATTGGTTCGAACAGAATTATGGCAGAAAGAACATAGTGAATTAATGTAAGAATAATATGAAATAAGTCATTATTTTATCATTGATGCATGTAACATAATATTTTGTTTAAGTGTTTGATGTATTTGAACTTGTATTACATTATTTGATTAGTACACATTTTTCTTATTATTTACATTTATATTAGAACAACTATAGATTAACCCATTCACTACCAGACGGCAGTTTTGGTACATACGCTTACTACGAGATATCTCGTAGTTAGCAGTGAATGGGTTAAGTGTGCACAATAAAGAAAATATTTTAAAGTATTTGTAATATAAGTTAAAAATTGTTTTAAAAAAAATGATTTATGTTTTGACAATTTAAAGACCATGTTTGTGTATCTGTTGCATATTCTATTTCTTTTTTTGTTATGTACATGATGCAATCGTTTAAAACATCTATTTTATCATATTATTGGAGTTTGTACACATTCATGACTTGCAAAATCATTTGTGACGATCAGTGAACTTTGGACTGTTTTTTTATGTATTTACCACTATTATAAGCATTGCATCTACACATAAGTTCTTAGAAAGACAAGAAAAACAATTTATCTGAAATATATTACATATAGGTTTTATTTATTCAAATATTTTTGGTTGTACAGGAAAAATAAGTTGCAAGTTCATTAAATAATATACTGTACAAGTTCTGCCAACCATGAGTCAATTGGAGACGGAGCCAACAGAAATAAGAATTCCTGTACCATGGGGACATGTTGCAGCAAAAGTCTATGGAACTATGAAAGAAGCAAAGGTTTTGATGGTACATGGTATTTTAGATAATGCTGGATCATTTGATCGATTATTAGAACTTCTTCCGCATCAGTATCAATACGTATGCATAGATTTACCAGGACATGGATTTTCATCACCATTTCCTCCTGGAATACCATTACGATTTTTTGATTATGTATATACCATACTCTTAGTTTTGGATGCTTTGAAGTGGAAAACATGTATCTATTTAGCACATAGTTTTGGAGCTCACATAGGAACATACTTCAGTATTATATATCCTGAGCGAATTGAAAAAATTATAGCCTTAGATGGACTTCTACCTTTACCAATTGATAATCTTGTTTCTTACATTAAACAATTGTATGATTTGAAATCATATAATATAATCCCAGACAAACTTTATACTAAGGCTGAAGTTATCTATGCTCTACAATTTAAAAGACAAGAGGCACTAAATACTCCTGCTGCAGAGGCCATGTTTAAACGTGCAGTGACAGAAGTTAATGGTTTATATAAATATAATCGTGACCCTAGATTAAGATTTTTAGTAAAACCAATTTTTGAACCACAACAGCTGTATTTCCTAAAACAGTTTCGCACACCAATCTTAATAATCTTAGCAACTAATTGTCAGAAAAAACGTTTGGTATCTGAAACGGTCAACTTACTAAAATCAAATATTAATGATAAAAATGACTTTAATGTAGTTACTGTAATAGGAAATCACGATGTACATAATAACTATCCTGAAAGAGTAGCACCACATATATGTAGATTTTTAAATAATAATTTACAGAGTAAGTTATAAAACTTAAATTTAAGAATAAACAATTCGTTAAAATATTAAATTATTTTACAAAACTATTTTCGTTAACAATTAAAGTTATTGTTTATACGACCAAATATTATTGTAAATATCTTTTTTTATATTGTTTTTATTATGAATATGTATAAAATAGAAGTAAACTATACTAAATAAATATGCATTTTGAATGGGTATAATTATTTAAATTATAATACATTGTTGCTATTACTTGACTTTTATTCTTATTACATTTTCAGCTTGTTGAACTTTAATATACACTTCATTACCTTGCAAAATAATATTTTTCAATTCATCTTCCAACAATATCGCTGTATGATTCATGAACGATCCGTTTCTTTTTGTGTCGTAACTATGATTCGATATTAGTCTGACTTTGTACCAGCAAATTAGCGCATTTGGCATTGGTCTATCATTAGTTGCATTTATTTTTCCAAAATTTACCACATGTTCAGCAACTTCACTTTCTTTTATTTCTCCTATTACATGTACATCGGATAACGGTTCACATAAATATAAGCTTGAGTTTAAATCAAAAACTTGATTTATCTATAACATAGATAATAGTATTAATAAAAATATATGAAACGTAGTTTTTATTATAATACTGAATATTTTACCTTAAATTCGTTAATATGCTGCGCAATTCTATACAAATTTCTATTATAGAAAACATCTTGTACATTTTGACACCTATCATAATTCTGCAAAAAAAGAATTATTTTCTATGTTACTACGTTCCAATGTCATAAGCAGTGATTATGAATTAGTAGTACAAATATATATTTTTATAAACATACTTTTTTATAATTTAATGCATGAAATAGAAGTGGTGAAAATCCTTGAAGATTTTCATCTTTAACATAAACCATATTGGGAAAATCTTCTGAAAATACAAGTTGACCCATAAGAAATATTTGTTCAGGTAATAAGATGCCATTTGGTTTAAGTAAGCACCTGTAAATAGTATTATAAAATTTGAGGAATCACTAGTAGAAAATATCCAAATACTAAGTACATTATTTAAATATATTTACCTAAAAAATTCATAATTGTGTTCTTGATCACGATCTTTTAGTTCTCCTTTAATATCAAAGTCGTGAACGAGTATTGTATCTAAAGAAAGTTTAATATGACTATATTTTGATACAATATATAACTTATCTTTAAGACCATTTTGTTCTGCTATTTGTTTGATGAACATACAAAGCTCTGTATTCTCAGTTTTGTAGTACAGTATTTTACTGTTTTTGTTTTCTTTAAGTAACATTAATCCATAAATTGGAAAAGGAGAAGTATCTAATATACTGTTTATTTCCTTATTTGATAATGATCTACTGACCTCAGACAATAGTTTTATATATTCAAAATCATTTAAAAATGTTATAACTTCTTTTGGTAAACGATATAAAAACTTTTGATTACTAAAATCATCAAGTATAGCATTATTTAATGTATAAGAACATTTCAATTTTCCCTTTAACATTTCTCCTGTAATCGTTAATGCATCACTTTGGTGAAATTGTTTTGGTATTGTTGGAAAAATAGCAATTTGCCAGCAAGATGTTCTCTCTGAAGTGTCTATTGTTGTTTCTTCATCAAGATGCAATTTAAACCAAGTCACTAAACCATCTATAGTAGCATCACATTTACATTTTACATTTATGACACTTTTTATCCCATCTATATTAAACTTTTGAATATCTGATAAGTCATTAAAATTAACAGTAAAAAGAATTTTTGGTTCTGTTACATAGGTAATTTTTACATTTTTTAAACTTTCAGTATCATAATATTCCTCATCTAGTAATACAGACATATTATCAAAATTTAATGAACATGATTCTTTAAGTTTATCGAATACTACAGATGATCTGTATCTTATATACTCGCATTCAACAGCAGCTATATAAAGTGTAGCACTCATAGGTATTACTACTCCATTTGTATCCAAAATATTTGCGTGAGCACTTATCAAAGAAGGTATCACATGTTCTCCAAACAATCCAGCATCAAATGTTTCTGTTATTACTAATTTCACTCTGTAAGAAATATATTTTTAATATAAATCAGCTTTTTAAATGTATAAAATAGTTATATTAAAATGAATAAGACAGACTTCTCTGAAATATCAGTAGGTATGGTAATATCTGTTGAAAGTTTATGTAACAATATTATATTTTTTGCATCATTGGTCTCAAATACTTTCTCTGCAATTTTTATCATTGCTGTTGAACATTCACACGCATAAATTTTCTTTGCACCTGCATTTTGTGCATATAAACTTAATAATCCTGTACCAGTTCCTATATCTAATACGCTATCATATCCTGCAGCCACTTTATTTCTTATTGCTTTTTCAAATGCATTGTTCCGTTGTTTATCATTTAACATTGGAAAATGCCATCTATCTACAGCCATACTTAATGCATTTTGTAAGTTTCGTTCTGCTGGCATAAAATTAGGATTGACCTGCAGTGCTCTGTTTAAATATGTCATTGCCTTTATCGGATCATTATTCCTTTAACAATATATTTTTTATCCTCATTATATGCAATTTTAGCGGTCATGATATCTACCATATTAAAAACATTTTTATATTATCTAGTTATGAGTTTGCCTAAATGATAAATTTGAATTACCTTAAAAGACAGGCTGCAAAATTATTTAACATGCGAGCATTGTTTGGAAACATATTTAAAGAACGCATGTAACATAGTACAACATCTGCAAATCTGTCATTGTATGCCAATTGTATTCCCCATTGGCCTGAGAAACAAATATTAGTAAATTTTTGTGAATTAGTAAAGCATAAAATACGAAAAGTGTGAAACATACAGAGTACATCTGCAAAAACTTCTTCAATTTCTGATCTTTTCGCTGGGCATAATTCTGCTACAACTGTATAATATGCATATGCTTTTCCTACATTTCCAGTTCTGTCATGATCATAAGCTTTTTGTAATGATTTTGCAACTATCTCGTCTACCTCCTTTTGCATTTGGGATAATATGTAGGATCTTTTTTAAGTTGTATTTACCACGAAAATTCATACCCTTTATAAATCTACGAAGTTAAATTGTTTGGACCACAGAACTGTTTCCCTTTAATAAGAAATACAGTCTCGTATATGTTAATCGAATAGAAGTAGTCAATATTAATAACGTAACGACACAAATTTATAAAAAATCTTTTTATTATTGGATAAAGCTTCAGAAGAACTTGTTACGTCTACTCCACGTTTGCCGCGCTGTAAGTTACTCTTTAAATATGGCAGACCATCAATTTATTTCGATATACAACTTTGGTGAGAATCGCCCTTTATGAAGCAGAAGCTAAGTCAAGTTTTTGTACTTTAATAAATAATATTATATTCTGTATAAAATTCTTATAAAACACAATGACAGTCTTTTCATAAATTAACATAAACTTAGTTTTTTTTAAAAGATGTAAAATACAATTTTGCCAAAACTATTATGATATATACATATACAGATGTTACTGATAATAGTTACAATTTTAATCTTAGATTATGGTTATTTTTTAGATGAAAACAAATTCAAATTTAAAACATTTTTTAAAATCTGTATTCTATGGTTACCAACGTATTTGTTTGATACCAACGTTTGGTATAATCAGAAAATGGTTAGTCATTGTCTTTACAGATGGCACTAGTATTAAATTTATTCAATGGTGCATAGGTTATAAGCAACAAAAAATTGAAACACCGCTGTCGTATTTTCTTTCTGGATCCATTAATTTAATATTCTAGTATCTATTAACGTTACTTATTTTTTGAGGCAACAAGTATTTGATTGTGTCACGAGTAAGTTCCATTTTTAAAAATGAAATTCATTTGTTAATGAAATATGTATATTACATTAGAATTTCAACTAATTGTAAGCCATTCAATTTGTCATTTTTCAGGCAACTTGTCAGTTGTCAATTCCACTTGCATAAAAGTCTTAGAATGGCAGCTAGATCCTATCTGCATCGGACCTACTCATGACTGAACTCAATATGTACATATTTTGAAACCAGAGCATTAGAGGATTTGTAAAACTTCGTATTTACCTTGCAAGTACGTATTATGTAGCAATGAGATTACGATGTTTATTACGAAAAGTAGCACGTCTCATTTGTCGTACAAATAATATGTTTTTTTCGTAATAAATATATAGTACAAATGTACTTTTCTTTACGAAGGAAAACGAAACATCATATTTTGAATCATATTTAAGACAAATGTGTTCTTTTTCACAAGACAAATGAAACGTGCTATTTTTCGTAACGTTAAAATGCTATTTATTATTAGTTCTAAAATACTACTTAGCAAAACATAAGAATTATACACTTTTCGATTTCTCGTGTTTCTTCCCTGTTTAATAACGATGAATAGTGTTGCAACAACAAACCTAATATCGAATTATTTTTAAGATTATTTTAATTGCTCAAGCAATGAAAAGAACTACATAAATAGTGAAATCGACTTTGAGATCCAACTACCATCTTTGAGTCTGTCGTTTTTCGCTGTTTGTGTATTGTATCGTGTTTGTGATGTTGGGGTTTCAAAGAGAAGCCCCGGTTTCATTCTAGAGTGGTCGAACCGGTTGCTCTGGGGTATGTCTTCGGCTTAGGACAGCCCATCACAGAAATCCTCGTGCTGCTGTATTCGTGCAAGCATAAAAAGGATCAAAGGATGTTCTAACGTTCGTGTCCTCATAGGCGGACCGAAATGGTGGAACGTCCAATCACCGTTCACCCTAAGTCAAAAAACGATCGCTTGATTTCTGTGTATTTATAATCAAATTCGAAGCATAAAACGTCGATATAAATCAAAGGGGGACAGCCTTATTACGGGCCGCGGTTCAAATCGAGCTTCGGGGACATTACGCCAGGATATACTCAGCTGTTAGCTCCAACGGCGAAAGACATTAATTCCTTATCCCATGTAATATTTCCTCGATCGTTATTTTTACTCGTTTTTATTCGAGTCGTCCACTCGTTTTAATATCCACGGATTGGTACAAGTATATATTGTAACAAGCAATGGATGATTAACTTCCGGTGTGATGCTTATCGACGAAGAACGAAGGATTATTTCTCTTCATGATGAATATTGATCAGTATCAGTCACAATTTAATTTTGTGAACTTTATTCCACGCTTTCTATGTTTCTAAAGTTTCTAAAGTGTCTCTATTTCTCTGTTTCTCTATTCCTCAGTTTCTTTATATCTCTGTTTCTCTATTTCTCTACTCCTCAATTTCTTTATTTCTCTATGTGCTTATATCTCTATGTCTCTATGTCTCTATATCTCTATTTCCAAATTCTACAGGTCGAATTATTTTCATACCAAGGATCATCTTCTTAATTGTGTACGTATAGTGGTGGTTCACCTTCTTAAAAGTGTCCAATCTAGTAGAATACTCTTCTTCATAGAATTGGCGATTTTTATTGACTTGCCTCAAGCTATATAAAGATGTAGAATATTCACTATAAGATACAGCTTATATCATTCAGAAAGAAATAACCTTTTAAACACTGAAAGAATTTTCCAAATTAGTTTAATAGTTTCAGAGTTTACCCTAAAGAACCAAAGCAACTTTACCTCATTCTATAATAGTATAGATAAATTGAAGTAACTCAAATAATTGTGAATTCATCTACTAAGAACGGGTCTAAGGAGAATAACTATCCAATATAATCTCTATTTAAAATACCAAAAAGCATGTCACCTCACAAAAGAGCCCTCAAAACCACGTTTCAAAAAAGTCCATTCTCGCTAATCGTATAACATCGCCTCTTATTTGCACATCTGGGAGTCATTTAAAAAAGCAATCTGGAAACTGACCACGGTCTTCCTCGAGCGGTACTTGTTCCGTTCAGCGATCGCAGTCAGTCGAATCGTCGCGGATGAACGACGGTAATCAAGGGTATACACAACGTATTCACGCAAAGGATTATCGGGGAGTCGTTCGGTTCTTTGTCCAAGAAATAAAGTGTCTTTAGCTGCTTCGTTTTCAGCTTAATACCTTTAGGAGAGTACAGTAAAACGGTCGAGTGACGTCGGTCCGGTATGACGAGGAAGAGCGAAGGTTCAGGACGTTTTTTCGTCGGGCAAAGTTCAGGCAAAATCGGTCATAAAGTTTTCGTGCCTTACCTGCCGCGTCGTCGAGGAGACGGGAGACTAAGGTACGTCGGGGTCGACGGTTGCGAATTACCATGCAATAAAATTAATATTGTTTAAATGCGGTTTGAAAGCGTCCCCGCGCACAAGCGGCACCCCCTGAACGCTCGAAACGTGGCGAGCTAAGCTGACCCGGAATAAGCGGGCTTAATCTTTTACCCCTAGCCACGTAGCTTTCACAAAATTTCTTTCCCTCCCGCTCCATCGTCGTCGTTTTTTGCACCTTGCTGGATCTGGCTGCGCGAGGTACACGCTTCGTTGTTGTTAATATAATTTACAAGACTGAAGCAGACTACAGTAGGACCTCGATTATACGAAGTACCATGAGATTCAAACCTAAAACATCTTTTTGATGGTTAGCCTTGTTCAGATTGGTCAAGTTACTGGAGTTCAGGCAGCTTGAATGTAAGTGATTTGAAGCAACTTTATCAATGTGATCATGCTTGAAACATCCCTTCAAGTTTCTATTTCGTCTAGGCACGTTCAAATCAGTTAAGGTAGTTGACTTCAAGTGGCTTGAATACAAGTGATTTGAGATAATTTGTAGTATTTTACATTTTCGAAAACTACAGTACTTTTAAATGAATTCGTATTGTTGTACATGGCCGAAAACTTTTTGCTAGGGGTAGTAGTTACTCCATGCAGATTCGAATTAAGGTTTTGTGAGATTTGAGGCTGATATATTAAAATATTCCTTAGTTTTTTGAGGATTTTGTAAGGGACAACTATTTTCCATTCTTCAATCATAGTAAATTCCAAAATTTCAAAGTAAATTTGACTTTTAAAGAAAACTGTTAATAGATCAAAAATAATTTTCTTCTTAAGTATTTGCAGAAATTTATTTTAGTATACGAAAAAAATGAGGCCTTTTAAAGGGTGAGGCTTGCGGCTATAACCTCCCTCCCCATCTTCCCTCTTAATCCAGGCTTGACTCCATGTTTTAAATTAGGCTCTTGTTCTTTGTTTTTGTGTTATTTTTATCTTCGATGAATCAAGATGAGCTACTAGAAAGAAATTGATAAAGATGATAAGGTAACTAAAGAGTTGAAATTCTAGTAAAATAGGAGCAAATCCATTTCTATCAACTTGCTGTTCTGTCACGCATTTTTTAACTGGTTCTTTATTTACTTTCAGCAATAGATCACAGCGCTCATGCGCTTTTCTTGGAGGTTCTGTCGCCTTTTACAAGCATAAATTAATATTTATTGATTTAGCTCCGTTAAATTAAATTAATTATCATATACAATACGTTCCATAATTGAGTAACAGACGCGTTATAAATTATGGTGAGAGAACAAGATGAAAATTAATATTTTGTGTAGATTACTTCCGTGATTATCTGACTCTATAATAGCCACTCATAAATTACCGTAAAATCGATAATGCATTTCACCATGTGTAAACGAATTCGTTTATTTCAGTTTTGACAACTTCAGAATGACAACGAATTGAGGTTTGATGTTTTTATGGCTCTATTGTTTTACTTTCGCGTTTCAGCTGTTATTAATCCTCGGCTGTATTGTGTACAGTGGATCATTAGCCTGAAAGTTTGAAAGCAAACTTCTTTTCATTAGTGTTACATACTCTGAAAGAAATATTATATTGTCAATGAGAGTGGTTAATATGGAATCTCAAGCTTGGAGAGGCGAATCAAGAGTCAGAAATGTAAATAACAGTAGGAATTAGGTATTATCTAATATCCAAAATCATTTAATTGTAATCACTTGACTTAGTTCGAATTTAATTATGGAAAATTGATAAAAAAGGTGATTTAAGATTCAGTACTAATACTGAATGCATTTATGTAGTTAACGTTTATTTAGATTTGCAGGGTGTAACAAATATAGCCTGTGATGTTTTAGGGGGAGATACATAGGAGATCAAAATTGAAACTGAAAATGTTTTATGATATAGTGTCCAATATGTCTTCGTACTGCGATAACAAAGCCTTAAAATTAACATACCTATATAAATTAATAATCGAAGGATATTACAATTTTACAGATGCATTGAAAGCCAGAAATAGAACAAAAAAGTCTTATCAAATGTTACTGGGTCACTTACAGTTTAACTTTTATAAAGCTTCAAAAATTCGCAATGTTCATAAGAAATGGATCGCGGATTTTTAATGCTTTACAAAAATTATACCGTAATAGATATAGTAAAATGTAATAAGACTTTTTTGTTCTATTTCTGCCCTTGGATGCATCTGTAAAATTACAGAATCCTTTGATTATTAGCTTACCATATAGGCATGTTACCATTAAGACATTATTATTGCAAAACAGTCATATCGGACACTACATCATAGAATACTTTGTGATCTAATTTGGATCACTTATCAACCCTTAAAATATCGAAGATTATATTTGTTACAACCTGTATGGATTTTATTGCAAAACAGACAATGTTAATATTGTCATACTGATAGTACCCATGTAGATTTCATAAGTTCCAAATCGCAGAAAAGATATGCGTAGCGCGCTTTACCTCCAAAACGTTCAGGTGTTAATTATCGTCCGATTAATCGGTCAGTCATAATACTAGCCCAAGCACAGTTATTTCATGGGCTCCATGAAGACAAAGGGCTTTTAGGTACTAATTTTATGTAAAGTTACGAGACGTTGCGGCGCCCTGATGTGCTATCACGTTTCCCGTAGGTGCCATAATCAAGAGGTTGCGATTCAGAGTTGCCGAGCTGCAGTATAACTAAATGTTCTGTCAGGAATTCCGAATTACCAACTCTTTTGGACGTTCTAGTAAACTCTCGAAAACAAAAGGATGAAACGGATGCTGCCGATTACGATGCAGCTTCGAAATTAGATCGGATGTTGTTGTTGAGAAAATTCTCTAGCTAAGGTAAGTAATTTAATTTTTTCTTACTACATAAGAGGAATTGAAATGTGAAGTTGCGTTGTTAGCTTACAAATTATAAATTTATCCATTTTTGCAATGACGTTAAAACAATGGCTGTTCAATGCCTCAAAGGCTGCAATTACCTAATTTTTTTGTGTTCATATCGAACTGCTGTGAACATAACTTTTATTTTTTGAGGTAAAATGAGGGGAAAATATTTTTACTACTGTTTTTCTTTAGCTATTTATCTAAGCGTACTTAATATGGTCGTAAGTAGTATGTTATGTTTAGGTACTATAAGAAACAATTTATAAAAGTAAATGCACAGAATATTCATATTTTTAGTGTAGATAATATTATATTGTAACACGTATGAGAGACAATATTATGTAAAAAATAATACAAACAACAGAAATATCAATTACTAAAAACTAGTGTATATAAAAAGCAATACACTAGAATCTGGATTAACCAGATCTCAAATATTCGCAGATTCTTTTATTGAGGATTATATTGTTACTTTGTTGAATTAACAATAAAAGTAGGGCTCTATAATAGAATATCAACTAAGACTTTATCTATGATTTAATAATAGTTTACTAAAAATAATATAAAAATTGTCCTTGGAAAATATAAGAAGTTTTTTATAATGAGCTCGTCTGTTTTTTAGTCATCAGTCTGTAGAATCAGTCCAACTTGAATAATTGTACAAATAAAAGTGTGCCATTTATATTGAAGATACGGATTAGTCTCCCTATATATTTTTCAAGTGCTCGATCCAACAGGTTATAGGCTCAGACTTAAACTAAAGGACATACGAGCTCATTACAAAAAGCTTCTTACGCTCACACATACATGTAATATACCTACAACACGTCTAGTTTAATTATTATAAATTAATTATTATAAAATGTCGCGGTTACATAAGATCATTAATTATGTGATCAATAACGCAGATCTCATAGAAAACGACTCCTGACTTGAGTCTCATGTTAATCAGGATAACCGAGGTCCCACTGTGTCCTTGTGTCCTACAGAGAATGGGTACGAGTTTGGTAATTAGATAAACCAGATTTCTATAAATAAGTCAATGAGACACTTCGTTTGCTACTAACTCTGTGAATCTACTTTGTCAAATTATAATCTTTCTAGCAAACGAGATTACAAATTTAAGACCGAAAAAACATAGGCTGAGGCCCTCTGGTCCCATATCATTGCAAATAGATTTACAGCTAAATAATGTTCAAAACGCTTTACAATTCGATTCGACTTCGGACTCAGTGACGGGAAATCACGTCCGAAGCTTTTCTAAATAAAGTGCATCGCAGCGAGCGTTCGCGCGCGCCTTCATCAGCGACGTGTTTATGGCATCGTAAAAAAATAAAAATAGAAAATATTTTTACGGTGCCGATCATTAAAGTCGACTCGGCGGAAGGAATGAAGATGTTCGTCAATTAATGTCTTGCGGCTTCACGCAACTATGATCCTCGATCGTGCAAAAACATGAGAAAAAGAAAAGAAAAGTGTAAAAACCATGAAGGACTCCTTCATTTGATTTCCTAGACGTTTTTACCGCGTCGCATATGAGCCACTCACAAGCCAGAGTAATTAACTCCACTTTTTGAATTTTTTCAAATTTTAATGCTAAAGCACATGATTGATGCTCAGCTTTTCGTATTTAAAATAAATAAGAACATTTATATTTTCTGGAGTTACTTGATTTAGCAAATGAGTGGCTCATATAATAGGTCTCTAAAGTTTTCGTTCCCAACCAAAAGTGACGAGTCATAATCGCAAACATACGTATCCGTGTAGTTATCTCTGTCTTGCGTTCTCTCTGATTACGCGTAATCTGATGAAACTTAAAGCGACTTGGATATTTAATTACTTTAAAAAAGCACTGACGCAATCACTCCATTTTCGAAGACTTTTTTTAGCCATTTTTCGCAAACTTGAGCGAAGTTCGTAAATGGAAACTTCATTGCGACCATTGCATGATAAATCAACCATGGTTTACTGTTCGCGAGTGGACGCCATTTTTATAGGCGTCAATAAATTCTAAATTTCTGTCCGTTCAAACCCTTGCCTGTTTTTCGAAGTGTTTTAGTCTCATAAAGAATATGGACAGCTTGGTAAAAAGCTAAATATTTTTGTGTGCGGTAACCGATCTCTATTAATGAGTTTATTGCACACTCGCGCTGCTACCTTGACTTTAAAGTCAAGTACCCTCGTTTAAGCGGTATTACATTCTTTTTTTGTCTTGTATTGTGCGGTGCATCTTTCAGGATATTCATTCAACGTGGGGTATTGATTATATTTTTTCCGTTAATGACACGGCATAAACGCTGAAACTGCATTTATTAACTTGGTGGAATTTACATAAAATACATTGTGTGTAACAAGATGACAGTAAAGAAGTCATTTCTTAAATCACTGAAAGAAATTTTATTACCGCTTGTATAGCTACATCTCAACATTATATGCTTGGTTGATCTATGTTTGTTTTTGTCTTTATAAAATGTCACGATTATTTTTTATGCCTTTTTTTACTTTTAGCCATGTTTCTTTATCTTTTTTGTTATTTTTATGCTAATTGAGAAATGAGAATACATTTTTATACTCGATTGAATTCAGACATTTGTGTTATACGTATCCTTATTTGAAAAGTTCTTTTACTAAAAAATTAAGTATCTTAGATTAGATTACCTGTTCATATCTTACGAGATCTTTCAGTTTTTACTATGAATTTTATTGCCCACTTTAGAAATATTTTTGAAAATGTTAGAAGTTCCGTAGGGTCTCAAAATGTATTCGAAATATCTTTCGAACAAGGAGGAAACACAAGGTGAGAGGGTAGCGAAGGCGTAGAAACCCATGACGGTAAAAAATTTTCTAAAAGTTGGAACGGGACTAAGGATTAAGCTGGAGAGTTTCCTGTTCTCCCAACGTAGCGGACTTTGTATTATATCGCTGTTTACCAGCTATTACGGTCGCAGGCCTCGCGCTGTTCGGGCTTGTCGAGATCCCAAAATTTAAAAGGCACAAAAACCTCAATCAAGGCCCAGAAAATTCAAACGACCGAACGCTTTGGCATAACTCAACTAGCGTTGCTTTTAAACAAGTTAATTCCTACTTTAATCAATCCTATTATTTTCTTCAATTCTGTATTGAAGAAAATTCTGTATAAAAGAAAAACTATACATACCTGAAACGTTTACAGTTCACGTTAACACTTCTTCTAAATATAAAAATACAGATTACTTACCCCAGAACGTTTTCAGGAATAAGATTGAAAGTTCAACAAACTATGATCTAAAATTTATGATAAAACATTTGACAAGTTTGTTTGTATTGCAAGTAAACGAATGCATAATGTTCTAAGAGAAAAAAGGAATAAAAGAGCTAAAGGACTATTGAATGACCGAAAAAGGGTATTCTAAATATTGTAAAGAGAATCGAAGAATGGAAAGCCCTCGAGGAGAAACCAAGTTAGGTACTGCAGCGCACGTTGGCAGTGTCGGGTCAGTCCCTTACAGGTCTTTATGATTGTTCTATTGCGGGCAATTTCACTACAGTTAGGTTCGAAATTTTTAAAGAGGTAACTACAATGTAGAGCAATCATCAGGTTTGAGCCTGGCTGACAGGCAACCCAAAACAAAAGACGGAATGGACAAAACTGGCCCGCCTTGTTCCGCGGTCGTCCCATTTTTAATTAAAACGGTAACGTTTTAGGGTCACCCTCGACCTCCTATTTGCGAAAGGTCGTTAAATGTCTTGGAATCGGTCGCTCCGTTCTTTGAAACCCTGGGATTCCTCTTCTTTCACGAAAACGCGGGGAATGACTGCGTACTGCTACCTTTTCTTGATTATGGAAAACTTGGTGATAGTAGTACTACCTGAAAGCCATTGGTCTTCCAGGACTGAAAGAACGCAATCGAAACCTTAAGTTCGTAAAGATAAGGTAAAAATTAAGGGAAAGCAGTAAGTAGATTAGATACTTTTTTCCTTAAGAAAAGAAAGTTAAATAAATTAAACTTTACATGGATAATTACTTAATTATTTAAGCTATTTATGCACGATGAAAAATTAAAAGAAGTTTTCTTTGTAACTACTATGTAACTTTTTTGGAGTCTCTATATCTATGGTGCATATCTACTTCATAATGGAAGGGCCCATAGTGAAAATAGTTCTTCTCAAATTTCACGTTTTTGTTTTAATATTTTCCTCGTTTTTACTCGATGTCTCTTAGGTCCATTCCACATATACACACACTTGCGCCCTCTTCCCGCATACTCGCGTAATATTCTAATATTAGGGTACGAATATTGGGTAGAATAAGAATAAGAGTACATTAGAACATCTCTTGCAACTTAAAAAATTGTTTAACAATAGTCAGCTGGAGATAATAAAACTAATCATCAAAAGGGTACTTCAGATTTGAATCTTGGGGTATTTCGGATAATCGAGGTCTTACTGTATTAAATATTGAATCTGAAAAGAATGAAAATACATTTCTATGCAAAATAAATAGATCATTCCTATACATAATTGTAGCTTCTGTCGAAAGCACATTCTAAAGGATTAAGTGAATAAGATCAGGTTTATTTATTTCATCTTCTCAGTTTGTCGTCACCGCAACATTCTCGTATCTCAAAGGCTGTAAACCAACTGAGTAATTACGGCTCTTACCGCAGCTGCTGTAGGCCAAAGTACCAAACAGCAGGGTTTTAGGGAAACTGTGGGACTCCTTGCAAGAAGTGTCGTGATGACACCTTGACAAAGTGCACGACTCACGGACCATTGACAGCCACAAGGAACGGTCTTTTGTCGTGTTATTACGCCATCGATCATTCGACATTGCGCTCAGTTACGTAAATCACAATGAGAACGAAGACGTAGATCATTGCTGAAGATTTCCTGACCACAGAGAATAATGAACATCTTTGCTCCTACCTCCTTGGTCTCAACTGCTGAAAACTGTACCATTGGAATGTTCATTCTTTACACTGAATTATACCTACTTGTGACAGATATAATTATGTATGTTTCATACATTGAAATATTGTCACATGGTCGAAATTAGCAAAACAGAGGAACTTGTTCATTTACATTGTAATAATAATTTATCTAAGAAATATTTGTAGTAGTAGTGTAGCAAAAATGATCGTAAAACAAAATATTAATTTAAGTATTTAAGGGTGGACGAATATCATAATTATTTATTCATGGCGGAAATTGAAGATAAAATGGAAGCTAACTCATTCGTGTGTCAGTTTTTCGAAATGCACAAATTGTAGATGAGAGATGCTTCTAACGAAGAAACTGGTTTGCAGATTGCATTTCATACAGCGTACACAATTACTCCGAAAAATATTTTCTTTGTGGATTAAGCGACATTTTAATATTTCGTGGTACTTTGTGATTATACAATTTCTGTTATGTCAGAAATTTATTTAGCTGGAGGCAGGTACCATTATTATCAGATATGAACGTTAATTATATCCAGACGTCTTGATTTGCTATGCTATACCTACCTGAGTATCTAAACATTTGGTTAAAATTTATCACTCTTCCATGCATTGTTTATTCCAAACCAAAGGAATATACACAGCTTTGATCCTTTGCCATAACTTTACTGCTATTAATAACACATGCAGTTCATTCTTCAATCTTCTTTAACGCCTTTGTAGAGCGAATTTCTTTAAATTGCAAGAGAAATTTTCTTTTTAATCTCTTATTACTAATATTATTTTAATCTCTTATTATTTTTAATTGGAATTCAAATTAACTTAGAATTGTAAGTAAATTGGTAATAAATTTTATGAATGATTACACAATACAGTAGAACCTCAATTAACTGAATTTCAATGTTACAGATTTTCAGTCTTTTTTATTCAATCTTACTGTTATTCGGTGTAAATAACAATATTAGTGTGAAGAATATTGACTAAGATTTGAACCATAATTCTGTACCTCAGAGTTAGACCTACCTAAGTTCATTTTTTTTCAAAATTATATTTTTTATAGGATCATACTACTTTCTCGTTATTTTAATAGAATAATAGGAATTTAATTCAGTTACGTTATAAGTGAAGGAAATTTCATTGTATAAACTATTCCAAATACTATGTTGAGAAATGAGTAATCGTATTTGCTTTTTGGCTCTCCTGAAAAATAATAAAGAAGGCTTTGGGTCACATTGGCTGTCAGGTACAAGATTAATTAGTAACTTATCCACAATAGTGAAGATTCTCATCAGGAGAGTGCTTCCAGTTTGAATTTCGTATTAAGTTTCTTAATCGAAGCCTTAATTGTAATTGTGAAATACAAATAATATCGTATCACAGTACTCCAAATAATAATTTTATATAGACACAGCTTATATGTCGGTGTACAACAAATCTGAAACAAATTTGGAACACGATGAAAAAGAAGAAAAATTAAATAGAACACGATGAAGTCGCATAGTAAGGGAGACCCGCGATAAACGTAACAATTTGGGTTTCTGACTCTGTAACTTCTAGGTTTCATAGAGTTTTTAAAAAAATCGTACAGACCAGTCAACCTACATTATTAAAGAAGATAATCAAACCAAAAAACTAGCAATACATTATATTAATTTTATTAAAATAAATCTTGTTTCAAAATATGTCATTTGTTACTTTTGTTCCTACCAGCGGTAATTCTCATGAACATGTTCTACATACTGATCTAACTCATACTCACAACAATTTTTATACCTTCCTCTGAGGATTCAATATCTATTGAATACGATACAAACAAAAATAAAGAATTTTATGAAGCCAAAACAAAAGGCTACGTAATTGAAACAGACCCTACAAGTTTACCTTTAATATACCATTTCAATAAAACGTTAAAATACGAAGAACCATTTATTATCACGTGTTGCCGAAAACTGCGTTAGAGGAGAGATGGAAATGAAATGCAAAGATGGAAGCACAAGATTATTGGTCGATTGGTATTCGTTTTATAACGTTTGTCCCTGTACTTTCCTACTCAATACATTTACAGATCTGCATGAGTGGCGAAAGTAATGAGAGCAAAGGGGTGTCGTTGGAAATGTGGGGTTGGAGAACAGGAAGGGTGGGAAAGGCCGGAAGAGAGGAGAGAAGATAGGGCATAGGCGACCGTAGGCGGAGCGTTTCTATGCGGCGACAGAAAGGGGCTTAAGGGACCACAAACGCTGGCTGGAATCGAGTCAATATTGTGACACACGTCGCCGTCGGTGGGCCCGAGGACAGCTGCCATTATACCTACCGATTATCTTTGCCTTCTACCTACATAATCGACCTTGCGACAAACGGTTTCATCGTTGACCTGATTTGTCGACAATTTATTGACACAGTCAAATCACGCCCCGCGTGAGACTCACAATTACCGATTTTCCACATTGAACAGAGCCCCGATGCGAGATTTATGAATTATTTATTGGCCTCCATTGTCTTTAGACGGGGCTTGCGAATTGCACTTTGCATTTGGAGCGTTTTGCTTATAGTGATTTTAATAAACGCCTGTCACAACATATCGGATTCCCCATTGTTATGCTAAGTGTACGTAATTCTAGACTGCTCGAGAAATCTGTGCAATTTGTAACGAGTATCGTTCCAGGTTTCGTATTGGATTTTCTCACGTCCATGTCTTCTCGATCTAAATTTCCTTTACTTAGGTAGGCATCTGTGTACATTGTCGAACCGTCGCGCGTCGTGAAAAAGAGTTACGAGTAAAAATTGTTTTACTTTTAGATATTTTATTGCGAGAAATATCGTCTAATAATATAATACATACAGTAGTGGCCATTGAAATTGCGCCATCGTACAGATATCAATGCTTTTGTTTGGCAAAAAATGTTGAGTTGATGCTATTGAAATTTTTTATAGAATTCACAAAAGTAGGTACTCTGACAGGCTTGAGTTTAACAAAATAAGTAAGAGTTGATTTTATAAATTTAACATTGCTGTTCTTATTGCAGTCAAGCTATTTTTGTTAATTTTATAAAGGTTTATAACAGGTCCTGCAAAAATCTACTCTGCTTAAATCTACTGCTGAAATTAACTTTCATATGAGACGTAATCGTCTGTATTATTTGTCACTAATCTAATTCCCTTTTTATATTCGAAGTTTTATTTTGTGCAACAATTTAGATACAGGTACTTAGGTATTACGTTTATAATAAATTTACTTTCATAAGCAGTAAATAGTATATAACTATTTTTAGCGAGTATTCTAATTTTCTTGACCACTACTGCAAGTAGGTACATTTACTATAATTTTTAATTTTGATGCAACAGATTTTTGAGTAAATTTTAGTTGACATGAGTATTTAATTAAGTAATTTTGTAAATAAAAATCTCTTTTTCGCATTTTTCGAGAATTTTACCTGTTAGATTCAGAACACTTTTTTGAAGGGCTATATTCTACTCGTAGTTACATAGATTTGGATATTAAAGGAAATATAAGTTCACTATTCTTTTTATTTAAATGAATAATGAATTAGGTACCCAATTCTGTCTGAAATTAGATGTATAAACGAAGCAGGATTTACTGAAATATTAATTACTAAGTTTGTTAAATACTTAGTTCACAACCGTGCACTGTGTTCATTACAGCAATCAGCTATTGCTGCGATGAATACCTTGTGCGTCACGTTATCTCAAAGATACTATCAAACGCGATAAAAAAGTTAAGATAATTAAATCTATTTTTTTGCGAAATTATAAATATGACAAATGGGAGGTGATATAGGTATAGGATATACTACATTTAAAAAACAGGATAAAAGAAATAGATAGAATTTAGATTTGCCATTCTTCGAGTAGATATTATTTACCTACAGCAGTTTTAGTTTAAATTTTGAGAAGTTATTGAAATAAGCATAACGCTTACATTCAATTTACCTAGACCAAAGAAATAAACATTATTAATTGTAAATAAATTCACCAGCAAAAATTGCCGAATTTCGCTTGAAACAACACAAAGAACATGATGTGTTTAAAAGTGATAAGTGTAAAGGATGTCTCCTGTTAATGCTTCCTACGAAAATAGTTCCTTAATATTAGCCGCGGTTAGGTGCAATCGCTCTGCGCAAATGTTTAATTCGCTTTTACCATTATGTAAACGCAATAAATGATAATGATCGATCTTAATCATACCAGAGGCAAGCTCGAGTTTTTGGCCTTAAATCATCTCGCAGCGGAAGGTGATTTATGAATCGTCTGTGCAGTTTATTATTGTTATACATTCTTAATTATGTATGATATTGTTACGACTATGCCGTAAAATGTCATGTCAACCTCTTGCGTGGGTGCATCGAACGCGAGATGCTGTCTCACGATTCTTTTCTATGTAACAACATGCTTCAAAAATATGCGCAATTATTTGTTACTTTTCATCAAAGAGAGTAACTGAGAATTTTATTAGCGGGATGATAATGCGTTGATAAACCATAATGAAGTGTAAGTGCGTTACTGTGAACAGATAGAGAACTGCTTGTGAGGATGACTTACAATTAGAAAGGTGAATCAAATACCTGTAATATTAGAGATTAGGAATCTGTGATTTGTTACGTATTACTATTGCTGTTACTCTATTTATTAGTTACTGCTACCTACTTACTATTGTTAATTCTGCTGACATCTTTATGAGTTTCGTTATTATTATGTAGGTAGAATTCGTTTACCCACATATTAGATATGTACTCTTGTTAGGAACCACTGGTACAATCATGTTTGTGACGACTGCTTACATATTTATTACAAATATCGTACATTATTCTCAATATCTATGAAATAAATCACACTACTGTGTAGATATATAATTTACAATTTTTATTATTACTGTTTTCTTTTCTAAATGAGTTTATTCAATACAAAATTAATTTGAAATAATCTTGCAACCAGGGGTCGCTTATAATACTTTATCATGATAAAGACATTTTTCTGTTAACGGTTCGATGTAGGAGGAAATAGTATTTACAAAGCTTTTTTACAGTCGCATTTTTTTTTTTAATTAACCATAGAAACTTGAGCAAGCTTTTTTAAAACAAAAAACAAGTTTATATAAGTGGAAGATAGAAGGAAATGGAGTACTGCACGCTCTTCGCTTTGTACGATTGACTGCTCGTCGCGTGGACAGTGTCAATCCTTTCTGTTGACTCGTGCTTTATGTCAACAAAATCGAAAATACGCCGCCATTTACTATGGATAATTCCGAGAAATGCGACAAGATTATATCGTATTCTGGAAATTGAATCTATAGCAAATGAAACTCACTTCAAAATGAACCAGCGGCAAACTGACGGAATAAGAAACGATTCCATATTTTCAGTATTTGCATCGTTATCGAAATTTTTGTATTTTATACAAGACCACCCTTACCTACTCAATATAACACAGTTAGTACAATATAATTAGTAAATATATAATACCTATTTTTTTCTCGAATTTCTTTTTTTCTTTCGTATACAATCTGCATAAAAATTTTCATAGAAAATAAGAGACGCGGTAATAATACCTGATTAAAAATGCTTAGTTTACAAATATCTACATACATTTATTTACAGTCAATTAAAGAATATTTTGCTCTTTACTTCAAGTAGGTAGAATCTCGCCATGCGTTAATTAAATAGAATAATTTCAAATTATTATCATAGAAATACCCACTTATATTTATTGTAGTAGTTCTCCAAGAACTTATATTTACATTACATTCAATTCATAATTCAACACGTTGAGTGTCATTACAAAACTTCAGCTTTTTCTTCAAACTCTGAAATCTCTTACAAAAATAAATTGAAATTTTTCTTAATTTTAGTCTTCTATTCTTCCGTATTATAATTTTGCACTGCAAAGTGTGCTCATTCATTTGAAGAAAATTCTACAGGCGATAAGTACTTATTATGGATTACTGCTTTACATTGCACTTAACGTATTAAGTATATGTATCTAAATAATTAATAATAGCTACCTAATTACAATAACTTATTGTTTAAAAAATATTATTACTAACAGAATGTTCGTATTACTACTTTCACTCATTCATAAATAACGAACAGACATAAAATAGAATACTTCAAAATTTGTTGCTCCATTTTGACTTAGCTACAATATTCACTCCATACCACTTGGTCTCAAAAATTCCTCTATCGAACGAAAGAAATACAAAATTCCAAGAAATTTATATACAATTCAAATGAAACACAACAAAAGAATTCTCTTCTCGCGTCCTAACTCGCGATCGCGCGAATCATCCCCACTCCAAAGGGGTCTTCTACCCGCGCGCCACCAGAGATATATTTCCATAAGAGGAGCAAAACGCGACAAGCGCGAAAAATGTTGTCTACTTCGCGGCATTTACAAGGGGACCACGTCTACGGGGGCGTGAGAGCCGCCTTCCGCGCGTTTTTTATCAGTCAGCGATATCTCTGGCGGCCGGGAAGCTCGTCGGACGCCATTACAGATTCGGTGCCCGAAGACGGCCGCTGATTGGCGGAGAGACGGAAGTGGTAGGGGAGAGACCGGGCCGTAGGCGGACGCAACGTCGACGAGGTGTCGCACCCTTCGTAATCACAGGCGAGTAAGCAGTCGTCGGTTCAACATCGTTGACAACGATCACCGTACACGTCACGTCTTCAGTTATCGTTCAGTCGCCAGTATCGTTCCGCGAGCTCGAAGGACGTCGAAACGCATCGATCGTCCCTCGCGAACCCGACCGAGCACAGTGTTCCGCGCCCGGAGTAGCCCCGAAGCGTTCTTCCCTTCAGTGTTAGTGCCGAGACTCTCTGCGTAAGGACTCCCCGAACGGAGCAGAGGTTCCTCAGTGTAACATGGGACGTTGCTCGATCCGCTGAAAGTTTCGAACGCACCTGAGACCCCTGGAAGCTCCCCCGAAGCTTCTATGTGTGTCGGTGATCAACGATCTTGAGCGTCGCTTCTGTTGAACCACGTCGAGGTACTCCCGCGCACCATCAGTCGTCGACAGTGTCGTGCAGCCGTAATAGGCGGGTGCACGAGATCCCTCGGCCACATGACGGACGTCAGCAGCATCAGCATGGTCTCTTACTACAACCCGCTCGCGATGTACCGGCAGCAACAGCAATCTGCCGGACAGCAGCAGCTGGTGCAGCAGGCCCAGCAGCATGCCCAGGCGCAACAGGCGCAGCAACACGCGAACGCGACGGCCGCCGACGGCGGGGGACAGTATTGGTACGGTTATCCCCATGGACATCCTCACGCTGCTCACCATCACCAGCCAGGCGGTCCCCAGCAGTACCTGGATCACGACGTCTTGCCTGGATGGCCCCATCCGCACTCTCACCCGTACACCCACCTCCAGTACCAGCATCACCAGGCGTACCAGCAACACCATCACCAGCAGCAGCAGCCCCAAATGACGGTGACCGACTGGAGCGGAGACGAGGCGAACCCAGCGGTCGGCGCAGGAGAACCCAGCCCGCCGATCACCGTCAGCGGCAGCGAGATCAGCAACCCTGGCACACCCTCCACTCCACCTGCCAACAACAACAACAACAGCATCACCACGAATAACAACACCACTAGCAACAATAACAACACGACGCCCATGAGACCAGCGCAGGTGAGGAGCCCGTACGAGTGGATGAAGAAGACGTCGTACCAGAGCCAACCTAATCCAGGTTAGTGAGAGTTTCTGTTATTGGGACTGTTATGATGCGCGGATTTCGAAATTCGAGGGCTTTTGACGAGCCAACGGTTAAATAGCGAGGTTACCGTGGGGTGAATGCTCGTTGGATCGTGGAAAACTAGCGGCGGTTGAGAGCATGAGGAATCTTGATCCAATGAAGGATCTTTGCCGAGTTCTGCTGTTGGATTATTTCAGTCTGGTGTCTTCGTTCGTTTGATCGCGGGGATTTTTGTTTAATATATGCCTAGCTGAATTATTCGAGTTTTAGAGTAGGATATTGGGTCTTTTGTTTGAACTGGGCGTATGGAATTTGAGGCTGTGGAATAGGTTTACAGGGTTTTATTTCTGCATATCTGAAACTCAGATCCGTTTGCTCAAACTAAATTCTTCATTGCTTAGTAATTGGGAGAAATATTCATGTTTGTTTGGTTCAGTAAGAACTGTACACCTTTGAATTTGCAGAAATTGGTAATGCAATCCTCTGAAATCCTGTGAAATTGTTGATTGAAGTTTTTAAGCCATTTTGGATTTGCCGAATCTGCGTTTCTGCAACGCGACGCGTTGTCGTTGATAACGAGAGTAATCAGTAGTTCCTATTAGAAACTTCTAGAACAAAGAAAAATTGTGTGTCCACAGATGTTATTTTATATTTGGCGCGTGCTTATTTTTAGCTAGGGAAACTTGTTCAGACAGTATTCTAATTACTTGGGTTATATTAATCGATGACACACATGATGGATGACGCGAATTAAAAGGTTTCAGCCTAATACTGATAAGTTGTCGATCATCCTACGAAATGTTGAAACCCGTTGTTCCTCTTGCTATTCATCAACGCAGTAACAAAGAAACGATTCAAATATTTTTGGCGAGCTTTGACGCTGAAACTTTGGCTCGTACCATATCGAATTTCGAAGTCGCTCCAAATCGCAGACGTTGGTTCTGTGTACCAACATGCCATATTTACTACGCGAAGAACGTCTATCCTGCTATTCTACATATTTCATAAGATTAGGATTATTCTGTCCGTTTGCGTGGAATTTAATCGCAGCTTCAACATAATATCTATTTCTTTATAGAAAATATCAATATGTAGAGTTGAATATTTCAATAAATCGTCAGTGATGGAAATATGAGAAAAAAACTAATTTTTAGGAATAAAATAAGCCAATTAGTACACTATTCATATAAAATGAATTGATCCTTCATTGATTGATAGCAAATCGCAATTAGCTTCATTTTAATTCGCTTTTGTAATCGTATAAGTATTCCATAACGAAGATATCTAGTTTAAACACAGAATAAGTATTTTATAAATCGTTAGTAGTTTAAAGTATCTATTACTAGAGTCTTATTATTAGTTTAATTATGGTGATTCAGAGCATAAGCTAATTCGATAAAAAAATGTCGTGGACGAAAAGCGTTTTTAAGAAACACCCCGTGGAGGACGTCGCGTACAACGTGCTTGGCTATAAACACGTCTCTGCGGTCTAGATACGGTGAACAATGTAAACACGGTAACAGACGAGCAAACATCTAATTGCTCTCAAATATTTGGGAGATAATCGTCGTCCTCTTGCTGTCGACTCCATTTTCAACCGGACCAGCCGAGTCGAGAACATTGTTCGCTTGGATCACGATAGCGAAGCAGTTTCAGAGGAAAGAAAAACTTGATTTTCCTCTGTTTTATTGCATATGAAAGAGCACTAATATCATTAGTCTGTACAAAGTGGCAATTAGATATTCATGAAGTTAGTCTTACAGTGGCGAGTACATTTTCCGACTTACGAGGATTTTAATTACTTCGGTAAACTTTTCCATTGCCTGCTAATTCTTCCTGAACACAGCTCACCGTTTGAGTTTCGTATTAGTATTCATATATTGCGAAAGATTTATGGTCGAGGAAAGTGTGACGTAAGTTAGAATCTTAAGGGAATCTTTGCCACCCTAGAGGCTTGCTGTTTACACCTTTTCTGGTTCTAATTTCTTGGAGGAAATTGATACATTGACATTGTAGTGAAACTTTGAAGATTATTAAATGCTTCAAATTGAAATATAAGAAACTATAACTAACTAGTAAATAATATTTTCATTACATCATAATTATTTCTTATGAAAGCATTATATAAATTTAAAAAACAAAGAGTGTTTTTAGTATAATGTTTAGTATTAATCTTGGTAGAAAATTGGGAAGAAAGTGTCTAATTAAGCAGCTGTGTGTCTTCTACTGTTGCAGCATGCAACATAGCTGCAAACTGCAATGCAAGTGCAGGTTCAGCGATTCACGAGCTCTGCACCCTTGACGCCCTTGGTACGATAATTATTAAACGTTCAATTATTATGATTTCCACGTTTTAATTGTGACACGTCTGCGTGATCTTGAATAATCGACAAATTGCATGCGATTATTTATTCACATGCAAGTGTTTTCTTTAATTGATATTCTTGATTATCAGTTAATCGCTTTACGTTGAAATTGGGCATGCATGTATTTGCATAGAATTTTAATTGTCAAGTCGAGTTATGATAATGTTGATTCTGCATGAGCAAAAGTTTTGAAACGCTACCATGTATATGCAGTTTATAATTCTATGACAATCTAAAATTAGAAAGCTTATTTACGTTGGTAAAATAGTGTAATAATTCCATGTTTTATTATCTACAAATTTTAGATATTTATTTTGAAGTACTAAATAGTTTAATAACTAATGTCCTAAGTCTCCCGCTTTATATACTATACATTAATAATAATTCTTCTATCACATGCTTTAAACAAAACTAGATACAAATTATGAAAACTCGTTATCTACATTGAAACCACACATTTGCCAAATCGATGAACACCACGAAACAAAAATATCCATATTTATTTTAAATATAAAAAATTCATTAATCGAGTAGGTACCTACCTTGGCACTACAAGTTTAAAAAAATTTAGAAAGCAGAGATAATCACTTTGGTCTGCGAGCGGCTCATTTAATTACAGTGGAATATTCTACCCAGTCATAGATTTATCGACCATCAAAAATTTTAGTAGCATTGCATACTTGAATTCTTTAATCCAAAGCCGTCAAACGTAGTTGACACGTCAAGCATCTTTAATTCTCGGTAGGCAAACGATTCTGGGACAAGGAGTCGCCGAGGCACCACGGTAGCATCCATCTCACCCTTTCCCGTCCCGCTGCACAGTTTCACCCTGTCTTTCTCTTGAGTCTACCATCTCACGACCGTGCGACCCTCCAATACCTTCCACCGGCTATTATCTGCATTTTATGGTTATATTGCAGGCAGCCGCTGCCTCGTATAACGACGCCTCTGCCATGATTCCGAATACGCGTATTACAGTTTCACGTCGAGCATTCGCTCATTCGCGTGCTCTTGTTGGTGTGTGCGATTTTTGCTCGTTATTATTAGTCGCCGTTCCTTGGAACGACCGCGACCCCTCGACTTACCGTGATGGTGGCACGCGATTTCTCTGGATTTTATAGTCGACGCCATTTTGGTTGCTCCGCGAGGAGATCGTGACTGAAGCTGAAACGCTTTTGCAATAACACTTGTCACATTCTGAATTATTTCATTTCGAGTTTAATGGATTGTAGGCTTTAGTAGGATTGTGTCTCGGCTAGAAATATTTCGAATTTTTAGGAGACTTTTTTTGGTGATTTAAGGAACTGTTAGTTTCATTCTTGGCTGATGTGGTGTCAGGAAATATTCATTGGAGAATATGGTGGATTAGTGGGACCACTACTATTTCGTTAGAAATTTATTTGTAATCGTTTAGAATATTCACGACTCATCAATTTTTTAATTTTTGTAAATTATTTGTGGGTATGAATTGGTGAGTCGATGAACAGTGAAGGTTCAAAAATTTGATTTTGAGATATTTTATACTAACCTGTAATTCTGTGCATTTTACATATCTGGACTCGAGAAACATGATACATTAAGTCCACTTGTTTTGTGTGTGATTTTGGCTCTGGGATCTGAATATAGGATAATTTTTATATTATAATAGGCCTTCGGTTATTCCAAGTGTCATGAGACTCAAATCTGAAACATCCTTTTGGTAGCTAAATTTATTTTCTGTAGCAAACTTCTATTATTTCACTGTTTATAAGTTGTAAGCAATGTTTTGCTCAAATTCAATGTGTTGAACTCTAAATAACAGAAATTTTGAATATATGAAATTTGGTTAATTGAGGTTCTAACAAGATTCCAACAAAATATACAATTCCAATTATAGACTTATTAACTGTTTAACTAAGGGTTAAAATTATTTCTCCTACTTCCTCATAAGTACACATATCTATTATATCTCCATCCCCGCGAGAAAGTTCTTACAAGTCAAAACCCTGAAATTCTATCAAGGGTAAAAAGAAAATTTCTCTTCAGAAAATTTCCTATAGCAACATGAAACATAACTAAACTAAACTATACTAAAAATCTATCGATCCAAATTAACAATGATACATACAGTAGATAAATGTATCAACCTTTTAACGCTAGAATTTTGTTTTGAAAATGTACATCTGCTTGCGTAAGTAAAATGAAGGGATGACGAGTGTATTCGTCAAACGCAGGATAAATACACTTATACTCTGAATTTGAATTAATTATGACAAAATAGCAAGGCCTATAAACAGTATTTTATTTCTTCACGTAACAAATATACTCATTACCCTAAAAGTGTTCATTTCTTCATAAGTATGCTTGTCGAATTCCATTAGAGGGCTAAAAGATACTCGACGCAATTACATAAATACAAATTGAATTTCTGACTTAGATTCTCACGTAGCTTCGATATTCAAGCGAACCGCGTTCAGGAGAAAGTTTTGTCTTGGAAAATTTGGAACAGCGGCGGGACAGGGGACTGATTCATTCATCCCCGCCTACAATTATGCCGTAAAACTATCGGAGCCGTTTGTTGTGTCAACAATAAGGGATAATTAAATTGGTCGTCTGCTCGAGTCTGCGGGGGGGCGCCTCGTAGGTATATCGCGTCCTTTCACGTGCCTGGACTTTTCCCCAAGAAGCTCCTCGGTCCGCTCGATGCACCGGTACACTCTATTCGGGCCCTTTTACCATTATTCGCTCGGTTTTGCCCGCAACTCGAGCCCCGACAATTCCGTCGCTCGTCGAGTAGCAATATAATAATAAGGTGAGAGGCAGATCGAGGACTTTTCGGGGTACCTAGCTGTCCGCGAACACGGAGCAGAAGCCAAGCTCGATTCGAAGGTTCCTCTACCTCGATCGCCTAGGTATGCACTCGAGCATTGTTTCGCTTCTGACTATATAGCTGTTAAGTAACCGTTTCCTCGGGACCAGACAAAGGACGTCTTCGACCCTCTTCTCTTTTCGCCTTTGTTCCTTCGATGATTGTAAAAATGGATGGAAAACACGCGTGTACCAGGGTACTTCAGATTTAATTAAATTGTCCAGATTACGCGATGCAGCCTTTGCGAATAGTAATCCCTGACCGTATCTGAACAAGTGCTCGTGGTGGCGATAAATGCTACTCGGCTGTGGCCAATTGCAACGCGGTGCGATAAGAAGATTGAGAGACTAGTGAAAGTAGGTACGTATGTGGAACAGCTAGTTCTAGTAATTTTGTTGTGTAGATGATAACTGAAGACAGTATTCACACATTTCTGTGTTTTTGCCGTATATTTGTTCAGCTTCCAAATGTATTAATTAACCAATTTTGTGTAGTGAGAATGAGTTATGATTCTGAGATAGTCAGAAATATATTCACACTCGTCTTGCCAGATTGCAAATGACAGGGTGAAGAAATAAATAAAGGAAATAGGTGTAGGTAATCGTCAGAGTTGTTTTCGGTGAAAATACAGAATCGTGTGAACATGTTCTTATTTATCGAATCTGTTAAAAGGTCATAGAATCTGAACTAGCTGTAACTCTTTCAGATGAGATATTTTGGATAGACAATGTTTGATAGTTAGGTATATTTAGGTGGTAGATAGTTCGTATTGATTGCTGAGTTTGATAGTCTTCTGTTGAATGTAATATTTATTCCAAGTCAGATGTTGGTTGTACAGTCTCAAAGTTAGGGATTAGTTAACTCTTCTAAAGTAGAATCTCCTTTTGTGAAAATATATTTTAGAACAGTGGTTTAGAAAATAATACCTATAGAAATATTTCTCATAAGTATAACTTATTAATGAAGTAGTCTTGAAGCATATATTCATATTTGAGTTTAACACATTTACGATTTTCACATCGAGCTTGTTAAGTAATTTCATCTTATTGTCAGAAGTCGTTTTCACGTATGTACGTAGTATACGCGTAAGATTTAATTTTTCTCAAGATATTTTTAATTTTGTACTGCAATTTAAATGGGATTAAAACCACGGAAACAGTTAAATGCAAAAATTGGATACGAAGAAAATATACACAACTGCTTAGCTTTTATGGTTAACTAATATCTTAAATACATACGTGTAGACTGGTCTGTGAGTCACTGCACTTAGCAAATTGATGCCATTGATGTGAAAATTCTTAAAAAAATTCAGGAATTACTATTTTCATGTTTTCGGCTATACGTCAGAACAGCATAAGTCACATATTTTTATTTACAAATTTTTGAACCTCAATTCTGTATCATGGACTTACGTTTTATTCATTTTCGTTTTTAGGCTAAAAGTACTTTCAATTGTATCCTTTTATGCTAGAAATTCAAATTGTGTCCCATAGATTTTGATTAAGGTAAAAACTCAATTTTTAAAAAATGTGTCTTACAATTAGTCTCAGTCAATTCTTTGAATTAATAGATCAAGTCACTCAGTCGCCCATGTAAGCACCATTTTAATTACATATAAATCTTTAGTCAAGCGATCTTGAGGTCCATTGACCCAATCGTTCGCCCAACAGTTATCCAAGGTAAATACCACTTCAACATCATTTCGCCACATGTAGATACATATAATCACAGATACCTGTACCTAATCATTACTGATGTATCAAATTCAAGCTATAAAGTTGTTCCCCCTAAAAAGATCCTTGTCACTATAAACTCTACACACGTTGAATATACTTTATTAGTCAATTCCTCATCTCCCGACTGTATGAAGCATGAAATCAGTACACTAGCCAAGTTGTTGATCTACGACACTCGTCGCGAAGTATACATAAGACACTTGATATGCAATATACAAATGCTACACGGCACAATAGAGGTAATTGTGATGCCACTGACGAATGGTACCCGTGCGGATCCAGGAGCATCGGTCAGAGGAGGCGACATCGCCAGTGTGGGGTTGTCGTTCGTGGGGGAGGCAGCGTAGTTGAGGGCGTCGCGCGGCACAGAAAAGCGGGGCACGCGCTTTCATCGTTTCGCATGGCGAAATGGAAGAACAAACGCTATAATGGGGTGGCAACGAGCCCCAGGAGTCCTGTTTCTTTACACCCTTGCTTGTACCTCCTCTTGTCTCTCCTCTGGTTCATATGCCAAATATTCCTTTTGCTCCCTCAAACGCGTAGATATCCGAGAGAAACAACTCGGAGGAACGAGCAGATTTATGGCGTAGAATGTGGGGAACCGTTTCAGTTGATTAAAGAGTATGCGCTCCAATTTGCGGTAACTGAAGACGAATATGATCGAAGTATTCCTTTTTTTAATTTTTGATGGGGGTGCTTATGCAATGTACTGTACAGAGCTGGTGAGATTGCATCTGAAAAAAATGTGGGTCTATATAGTTGTAGTAGATAGAATTGCTTGATTTCACATACACGTTCAGATATAGCGTATTATTGACTGATTTGATCATAACTACTAACTGAATCGACGTATCCTCTATATACGGAAAATTATTATATTAAAATATGTCTCGGGTGCAACATTATCAGCCCTGCACAGTACTTACCTATAATGCAATATAACATGTGCATATAATGGTGCGTTTAGACTAAGGAAACAAATGCTCGTTCATCTCCTACCTTCAACAAAATTGAATTATTATGAATGAATAAAATCAACAATTAATTGAAAGAATGCTCGTGTTACTTGAATTTGGCTGAAATGGGGGAAGAACGAGCATTCGCTCGCTTGGTTTCAACTCACCATAACATATTCACATTTATAAATCGTGCTGTTTAGTTATTACCAGATATATAAATTTATATTTTTATAACCACATCTAAATAAATAGAACTTAAGTTCTTCTAGAGCATTTCGAAAGAAGAAATTCTAGGTATTTGTAAAATCGACAATTTTAAAAATTTTGAAAAATCCTTTGGGGTACGTTTAAATATCGTTAAAGACTACAACATATTCAAATTTGAGCAAATTACAAGAACTTGCTCCGAAACATGCCCGATTTCGCGTGGAATGACCCATTCGTGCTTGCATATTAAGGGATTACTTTAGAAAGAGATTTGTGTCGTTTTGAAAATATTATAACATATATTTTTGCATATTAAAGGTATCCACTTATAGAAAAATAGAACTTAAATAGAGATTTATTTTACTTTTCAAATACCATAACGTGTAGATATGTTACCTTAAATACTTTGTATATTTTGTAGGTATTAATTTCTCAGATACGAATGCTTAAACATCCTTTCCTTACTCTGCTTATTACATACTCAATACTGCATTACATGTTACATTGTTGTACATACCAGTACCCAGTTTTACACGTTGCATTTATGTGTTTGACTACGCTTTTACGAGCGTGTTAACATGACTGAAGAAATCTCGCAATGCACAGTGTTTTTTCTGTAAATTCGTAGTTCGACATCAATGATAGGCGGACAGCGTATAAGGAACCTACTTTCTCGTTAGTCAAAGTGGTGGATAGAAGCTAAGAAAATTGTATTAAATTCAGCGATAAAATATGTCGACCCATTGAATCCTTCCTAGCAGCTATCGTGTTTCGAAAGAACTTGCTCGTAATCTCTCCACAAACATTTCACGAGACGTTGCTACATGATTGCCAAATTATTTCACTTATGGCGCGCATAAATTTTTCATCATATCTATCAAGTGATAAACAAATATTTTCAAAATACGCACTCCAGTGAAAAAACTATTACTTACAATTAAAAATCTTCAATTTTCATTTAATTGCATGAAGTAGGTATCTTCTGACACGTAGATTAACCATCATTCTTAATTTTAAACACTATATGTACATGTTTCAGTAAATTTCAGCTAACATTAGTACTTAATGTTGCATAATGCAACAATCAAATACTTCCAGATAATTTTCCAAGTAGTAGCTTCTTTTGAATAAATTTGTACATAGTGTCAACTATACATTGTGATTATTAGCGATGACTTGACTCTTCTAGATAAGATTAATGTGATGATTAGAATTTGCTAGAGATCAAGGAATAAGCACATCAGAATAAAATAACTTGAGATTGATACTTATTTTATTATCAACATTACTACTGTTTATAGTTGGTCTCATTTCAATTGATAAAAGCTTCTGTCTACTTAGAACATTTCGAAAGTCTATGCATTTTCTTTTTGCTCTGAAGAATTTTATCTTCTCACCTCATGGCACTTCTCTCACAGAGGTGAGATATGCAAGTACATCGCATGCAAAATAGATCCCCGTGCAAATTGTGACAAAGCGCTGGGAATAAGATTATCCTGACTGACCTGGCATAACAATTACGCTATTCAGAGTACCGGCAGATCGAGTGTTGACAAGGAACTGGATAATCGTAGGTGCAAGTCCCGATATCAGAAAGATGAAAAAGGCCGACGGTAATCCTTGCCCACTCACACAGCCGCGCAGTTGGTACATCGGGAAACCGACCGTTCTCCCCTTCAAACAACGCTCTCCTCAGGGACTCCCATAGACTTTTTCGGATCTAAAAGTTCAAGTGGCACAACTCTGGCAGCTAAAAATCGGGAAGACGCGAGAAATCGAGTTGCCGAATCTTTTCTTCCCTACATCGATCCAACGTTTCCTTTCTTACCACCGAGAAAAAAAACTTGCGCTATATTCTGCATTGACCGTTTCCTCGAAATCCGTGACGACATCGCGGTGCGTCACGAAAATTATCATCGGCGTAAAGTTCCAATTGCAATTAAGGTAAATGCCGCGCGTAGGGTTTGGAATTTTTTGATTCGATGACAATCTTCAGAGATAAAGTGTCTGTCGATAAGACTTAATGGTGTTTTGTGTTTGTTTACGTGCATCAGGCTTCAACGACGATTATGCTTAACATGGCAAATATTTGTGGACTTGAACAATGCGCGGCGTGCCAAATGTGAGCTCACACGCGTGTGTCTGGTATTGTCCTTTAAAGGATTTTGACTCGGATTTAGAAATTAGAGATCGATTCAAATTTAACAGGGTAAAACAGTCTTCAGTTTTCAGTTCTTTAGTTAAGTAATATTCTTCTCAAAATTATTAGAGGCGATGTTGACTTCGGGCTGAACTTAGATTGGACTTAGAGATCCATTAAAATCTAATGTGTGAAAGGAGTCTTCAGGTTTTAATTTTTCATTTAAAGAATATGTTTAGAGGAAATTAAAAGGAAATTAACATTTATGTACCATTTAAGAATACCAGAAAGAACATTTTCTTCTATCCTAAAAATGTTAGATCAAAGTATATGTAGTAGTCTTGATTTAATTCAACGAATTGTGAACTTTGCTAATGGCCTTACTGGTCAGTTTGATCTCTTCTCAGAACAGTGGTGACTAGACTGTGGATTTTTATGCAATTTCATATTTTTATGAATACAGTGAAAGAAGTGGAACCTAAATAAAAATTTACTTTATCTTCCAAATACTATGTTCTATTTTTAATATTTTCAATATTTTGAAAATTATGTGTATTCTGTAACTTTCTACACATTTCACATTATCATAAATGCATAGAAATCCGCAAGTTTAGTGATGATAACTCGAACACTTTGAATTGCTTCAAATTCATGTACATATGACGACAAATTCGAATCACTTTGAGTATGTTTCGAAGCTTAAATCTTCTGAAAGTTTTGATAAGTCCTGAACATTGATTTTTAATAGATCTTGAGTCTTAAAAATCTTGGAAGTTGTAGTGTCTTGAGGTCTTGATAGTTTTAACAATGTTGAGAAATTCAATAGGTCTTGAGAGCTGAGTATTATAAAAGTACTTTCAATATGTACCTATTTTCATTTGAACAGTTCTGTTAACATAAAGTATTAAAAAAAATTCGAAAAACTCGAGTTATTCTTCAAGACTCAAGAGTCAGACTTCGAATCATGCTCGAAGTGATTCAAATCTTCATTGTCTCCAAAAACTTCGAGTCACTTTGAAGTTGAGATTCCCATCACTATCTCTGGAACGATTTCATCGCTGAAAAATACTTCGCGTGAACTCTTAATTCAGCCCATTAGCCTTAAATAATTCATTGTTAGTTTCTATATCTGTCTCGTATGTTATATATTAGACAATGCTCTTTAATAAACCATACCTATGACCAAACATCATCTTCGAGAACACAAAAAGTAATCGCACTATTTCTCGAAATAAAATCAGTCGAACGAGCAGTTCTACATACGCGCAATGTACGCCTACAAGAAGCGCTTGATTCAGGCATTATCATCGCCGCGAAAAGCAAGCGGAGCTCGCGATAACGATCGCCCGCAATCTGAGCGAGCGAAAACTCGAAATTCGACGGAGCATAATATATTGTTCTAATATTTGAACAGACATGATACGTGTATTTTCAAATCCCGTGTGCACACACGCACAGAGGCACACGAGCGAGCTCGTACAAGAGGCGCGAGCAGGCGCGCTCGTACGACCCGTCGCGACGGTTCAGCCTCAATTTACGCGTACACTCTAAATATCGTTTCGTCATTTTATGGAACAGCTTCGAATTCGAGTCCCCCTCCCCCTCCGCTCAACGTAATGTTCATTTGAAATTGATCTCCCTTTTGTGCGCAACAGTGACGGTAATCTCGAAGATTTCCTGCCAGCCATGCTGTATCCACCACCTATATATACCATCGAAAAGTCTAAGGTCGAAGCTTATTCGTGATGTCCCGAAGGCCTCGAGCACTCTTATCGAGGAGTGGTGGATTAACGTGCACGCCTTTGATCTCGCCGGCCTGCCTTATCTAATCGTTTTCCTTTCTCCCGTTCCGTCTCGGTCCCTTCCACCTCTGACTCTGTTTCTCTCCATTTCGTATCCTCTCTCATTTTGGATTTCGTTCGCATGTAATCGTGTCCCGAATGCCACGACGAATTCACACCATCCACCGATACGCGGCTGTCGGCTCCTTTTGCCACTCTCTCCTGTCGTCACTGCTTGATGGCTCCAGGATCCGTGTTATGGTAATTCTCTCGGGCCTGTCTCTTTCTTCTGTCTTCGTCGGCAAGGTGAGATCGTTCGTTGCAGCGAATTGTATTGTTTGTTACGCTTATCGGCCGACGAGTACTTTTTAATTGGCTTGAGTAACCGAGCCAGCGGCGGACGTTTGATGTCGATGGATTTTGACTTTTTATCTCTCCTCAGATGCAAAACGTAAGTTTGTAGTTTCTGGTGCGACGTTTCTCTTACGAAGGACGAGTGTTCTAGTGCTCGATGGCGAGGATGCATGGATCGTTAGATCGCTGAGCATGAGAATCGCGAACTTCTGTGTACTCTTCGTCACGTCAGTCATTGTTTGCCTCGCCCTGTTCTGCTTTTGAATGTTTTTAAATCTCGCTTAGTTACTTTGTTAATACCTCTCGCGAAAGATGTGGATACGAGCGCGATCGTCAAAAGCGTTATCTCGTTAGCGTGTTATTGACAAGAGAATTAGAGAAGTAGATATTAAAAGGTGTAATAATGTCGAGCGTTATCTTTGTCTTTCTTTTTTTCAGGAAAGACACGAACAAAAGATAAATACAGAGTGGTCTACACGGATCATCAGAGGTTGGAGCTTGAAAAAGAGTTTCATTACAACCGTTACATCACGATTCGTCGTAAGACCGAACTAGCTGCCAACCTTGGGCTCTCTGAACGGCAGGTGAGTGTTCATAAAAAATAGCTAGGTAAAAACTATTAGATATAGAAAGCAAGCAAGCAAGATAATCGAGTTATAAGTTACTAAAATAGAACTGGATAAAAATTGCTTTACACGTACATATAAAAATTAGGTGTCTGAGATTGCATTAGCTCTATTTAGTATTTAAAAATAAGTTGAATGTAAATTGATGTTTTGATAAAAATCGTGATATTCTCGGTACAACATTTTATAACTATAATGGAGACGCTCGTATGCCAGACTAACTCCAAAGATAAAAAGTCACAAAGAATCAACTATTTTAAAGTTCAGTTCAAATTAGACAGATAAAATGATATATTATAATGTAGATATTATTTAAAATATGATTAGTTATGTACCTATGATACTAAACTCTTTTTAAAACACTGAAAATTTGCCAGGACAGCTTTGGAAATACCTATATTAAGCGTTATTTACTTGGTTTTAGGAGACACCATTCTGTAGGTTTTTCTAATTTTTAGAAAGTTTATCTATCAAGTGTTCAGATGGCACAGTTCAAAATTTTATAAAATGTAAAATTGAGTAATTTGGTTTCGGAAGAGCTCCATTATATTATTGACCAAAACATAGTTGGAAAATTATTATTTAAATGGAAAAGAGATTACAATGACCTAGGAAGAAAAGATTGCTAGGGGTGAAGTTAGAGAACTATCTGGAATAGTTGAATACTAAAATAAGAAATCTAATCAAAAAGTAAAATGATTTTTGTACACTTTTAAAGGAATACTGAAATGAAGTTTTTGTCCGTCGCTAACATAGCTAACAAAGCAGCGTCCTGAAATTTTAATATTTAAATGATTTAACTATTAAAATAGAGTAGCGTCGCATCATCATTTTTTGTTGTTGACCCGCCAATGCTGGTTTTGCTTTCTTTTAATATATTGTAATAAAACTATAGAACAGGTATAAAAGATCTGGCTCATTATTGTAGAGAAAGTACAGTATTTTTCGGTATAATCTCATAATTGAGCGACGCGACGGTGAAGCCATAACTGTGTAACAGCATTTTGATTTGCAATCATCGACGGTAAAGATAATCATTAAAAAGAACTGGGAGAATTGAAAAACAGTAGAAAACTAAAATGTAAGTTTATAGCGAAAACGGAATTTATCGTAATAGACTCCCCACAAACGCATGCGATAAACACAGAATGTACTTCGACACTTTGTTCTTCCTCGATGAAAAATTAATTAATCCTATTAATTAGAAATATACTGTATAATATCTATAGTCTCTTTTATATCAGTTTTGGTACATATTTTTCGTTTGTACCATGTTTCTTTTCTTCGAAACCAAACTTGTAAACCTGCTAAGACTTCGCCATATTTTATTTCTTCTCATAAAAATAGTGACTACAAACTGAAGTTCATTCCATAAATTAATTTTATTTTCTGAAATTTATTCTATAATTAATTAGTTCTGAATGCGTCGATCACGTCTTGAAACACGTTATCAGCGTCTAGCTGGTTGTACATAATAATTACTAAATAGTTACACTGATATTTTCATAAACTCTACTAAGTAAGTGGAACCCTAAATAGGAATTTGTTTCATCCTTTGAATACTATAACGTGTAGACTTTATTTTCGATATTTGATATATTTTTGTACATGAAGTGTGTTATCTTCTTTCACATTCATTTAAACTCTTTATAAATTCGTAAACATTCACAAACTAGTGATAGCTAGGTACAATAACCACATACAAAAATTGCCACTTCTATTATCCATCGTTACATTCAATAGTCATATACCCTGAATACATCAAATTACTCATATTAAAATTTGACTAGTTTTACATAGTAGAACTATACTATGAATAAGGCTGCTCGGATAGCTGGAACTGTTGGATAATAGGAGTCCATGGATTATCCCTTACTTCGCTGTTTATTTGTTCATATAACTGAACCAAAGTTTCATATAACTGTATTTTGTCGAATAACATACTCAGTAAATCAAATACTGTGGTAAATAGACTGCAGATCTTCATACAAATGTGGAAAATTTCAATGTGCAAAAAAGAACAGAATGAGGTTCCATTTCTCCAGTTTCGTATGTGAAAATAGGAATCTGTATAAACATCCACAGTCTAGTGACACCATTGCGTCGGACAAATGGAGTTCAGATAAATAGAGTTCCACTATACTTAAAATTCACTTAATCGAGTTTCTGCTACTCCAAAATTCAATCATTCTCAAACCAAAACCCAAACAGTAAACCACAGAAACTACCTCCCACGATCAACTTACAAAAAAACTCTTTGCCTATGTTACAGGTAAAAATCTGGTTCCAAAACCGTCGCGCGAAAGAGCGGAAGCAGTCGAAGAAGCGGGAGGAGCTGGAGCAGAAGGATTCGAAAGTAATGGAGGGTCTGAACAGCGGAGCAATGGCCAGTCTAGCGCTCGGAGGAATGGGAGGAATGCTGGGTGGATTGATGCACAATGGAGGCTCGCCGCCCCTGGGCCTTGGCCACCCGACGCACCCGCTGGCTCTGGGCCATGGGCCCGGGCCTCTGCACCCTCACTCCCACCAGCACGCGCACCCTCACACGGTATTAGGCTTGTGACCTGAGGACCAAAGCCCAGAAACGTGGTCCAGCCACGGCTGACCTCGCACCACCGCACCCGAAGCCGCGATCGCGAAAAAATCAGGGGTCAGGCTCAGTCACCCCCACAGCTCATGATCGCCATGGGCGATCCCTGGCCCGAGAGCTCGAGCGAGATCGGGACCGAAAGCGACGCAGCATCTACTCGCGACACCCTCGAAACCCGACGCTTCGAACCGCGACGCGTCGCACAGTTTACGATTTCATTTCGCCGACGAATCGTGATGGTTCAAACGCACGTTCGAAGATCCAGTGGCTACGTGTACCGTGATAAACAGAGTTGTCCGCTTCGCCACATTTGGATTACGTATGGTGGCGACCGACAGCGGACTACGATGGCCTTTGACAGTGGGAAACTGGAATCTGTACTTGTCCGTCCAACGGTGATCGTGCGTGCAGACACGGAGATTTGTATTTTTTGGATTCATCTGTCGGGCCCGTTTGCTTGGCGTGTTTGTTTTGTTATCCTCGTTCCTGGGTGGAGTCTGGAGGACTCACGGCGACGCGACGGAAGTGTCGGTAGGTCGTGGTCAGCCGTGACACGGTTGTATACAGTATTATTTTCAATTTCGCTAGAACGAAGTTTCGACTACGAATCGTTTTGTAATATAATAGTTCTGTTTTTTTTTTGTACGTTGTGGGAACAATTCACGGTGGGATTGTTTCCAGCTCTCCGTGGAAGAGTCCGTGGCAGTGTCTCTGCTTTCTGTTTTCTGTCACTCGCGCAGAATCCGAAACCCCTCGGTCGGATCGACGATCGGATCTCCGGTTTTGCCGATGTTTGTAGGAAAAAAGATTTGAAAAAATGTGCAATGTTTGCCTTAAAAAAAAAAACAACGAGCCGCTGAACTCGTATCGAGTGGTTGCGTCGAATGCGAATAGAGAATCAAAGTTATGCTAAGTTGTTAGATTTATCGGAAAAAAGAAATATATATATATAAATATATATATATATATATATATAGTTATATATTAAATATGCATGTGTTCCCCTCGGTTAAGGTGATCAGCATCCGTGCGTTCCAAGGGGGCGCCAAAGCAGACTGTTTTATATGTTTTTTTTTTTTTTAATGTAATGTGTACAAATTAGATTAATTCAGGTGTTTTTAATGTTGATTTTGTCGAAACGTGATTTTTTCGCTTCGGTCAATGTTCGCTGAGAAAGCGGTATCTCAGAGATTTTGCGAGTGTCCGAGGCTGAATTTTTTATTGTAAATATAACGACTAGGTGTACACAAATGTTTCTCAACTGAACTTTTTTCAATGAGAATGACGTGGATGGGATCAAATGACTTTGTGTATTTTCTATACATATACATACATACCCAACAGAACAGAAAATTCCCGATACAGAAAGACACATTTCTTGTAATGTGTCAGCAGACCTCGCAATACGATCTTATTTCCGTTTCGTTTATTTATCGCTATCGACAAGTGTTGGTAATGTTATTTTAGCGTCGTTACAGTATTCTTTTAAAATGTTTTCGCTGGTAATTTTATGCAAGTGATAATGGAATACGATACTTTCGTTATGAATTGTAAATAGAATAAAGTTTATGACGCTGGAACCCCTTGGTGCTGCAGTAGCATTTACGTTTCCCTACAAATTAAAGGAGAACAGAAGGAAAAGAAGGAGCAGCTTACGTTATAAAAGCTCATTCTTGAAAATGTCGCGAAATACTAGGGTTCTTTTCATTTCAGTGTATTTATCATCTGTTAAAGACATAATTGCATTGCTTTAGGTAAACACAGGCGTTCGACGCAACGATTCCACAAAAATTAGACGCAAAATTCCACAAGAATCACTCTTTCTTCCATTCGTTTATACGTGTACCATTCGTATCCCATGAGAAGTCTCTTGATAGGCATCGCCACTAATGTTCTCCTGGACACTTCTCATGAAACATGTACGATACCTTCCTTCGTGTCCTGAAAACTCGATCATTCCGTAACATCTTTCTCTGCCAGTTACTTCGAGAGCGTAGTGCCACGAGTGAAGCTTTATTTCAAGAATAGCGTAACAATGAAAGGATTACAGTTGACAGTGCAAGTGTTCCATGATGACTCAACAGCCTCCTGAAGTATAGGCTTAGGGTGTCTATACCCAGATAGAGGCGATTTTTCAAGCAAGGGGGATGCAAAGCGCTAGAAGGCTTTCATGGGTATGAAACATTTCTTCGTTTTCTCGATTGTAGTCCCATCAGTTAACAATCGAAAGAAAATTCTGTGAACTGGTGAACCGAGGTTTGCATGAAACGCGATCGATTTGCGTTCCCCGCAGTACGTGACACTTTGAAAAATCGTCGTCTACGTCGAGTGTCCAATTGCTATTGTTGCGCGGGCGCAATGCAATAGAAAATTAGTCTCCAACCGATGGACTCTGTGAAGGCCAGATTTCGTGGGCGCGAGAAGAAATCACGGCTCAAGACTCTCGAATCGTGTTTCTTCGAACAGGCGTATAGTTCACGGAGGATCACGATTTCGCTGACAGTCGAACACTGCACTGCTTAGTAATTCGCGAGATTAGTCTAAAACAAGACACAATCTAGGAGGAATTAATTTGCAGAAAAATACGAGATGGATTTTCTTTGATTTATGGTGTTGTTTTCGAGAGATCTAATTTTCGGGAAAAAGCTAACGTTTAGTTATTACATATTACAGGGGATTATTTTGATATTTCTAGCGTTACGAGTTGCAGATTTGTGAGCAATATTCTGTTTCGGAATTTAGCAAAAAGTACCTTAAGCGTGAGTTAATTTAATAAATGGTTTCTCTCGAAATCTACGCGATAAATAAAAAAATGTATCGTATGTTTGTCAGTCATTTGTTGAGGAAGAATCACTTGCTCGTTGGTTGTGTCCTGTTTTAACACAATGATCGGAGTAAAGTTACTCAGAGTTGCTTCGTTGGGCAATTGCGTGTACAGTTTTGCATTCATAGAGACGAGGTATGGAATAAGTGCGCGCAGTATCTTTTTTAAACGATCATTGAAATCGCTAAGTGAGAGAGACGCGAACGTGAGATACGGTTCGCGTAGAATACAATTACGTGGACGAAAATATACGTAAGAAGTATGCCTTAACCGATGAGAAAGGAAGTCGCAGGATGCCCTATTACAGTTCTGTTTGCATCTACCCTGATTTACGAGTTATTGTCCTCATTTCTGAAGCGTGTTTCGAACGTTTTCCATTTCCCATGTTTTTATTGTGCAACCATGGGTATTTCACGCAGTTTTGTTCTTATACGTTTAACATTGTGTTCCTGTGAAAATTGTTTCTTTCCTCGATAATCTCGAATTTCAACGACAATAAAAGGCGAATAAAGACCACGTTTTCGGAAAAGGGAGAACTAGCCAACATTTAGGTGGCGTGTGCCTTGAGCGTTGCCAGACCCGTAACACGCGAATACGATTTTCTGTGGACGTGTGTGGATGTGAATGAGAAAGATCGTAACAGTACCGAAAATCTCACGTGAAGAATGTACATACCTATATTAGCGCCGCAATTCGTAAGTTATTATTCTGATTATTATTAATATTATTAACACAATATGAATGTTACACGATCGTTAAGCCTAGTATTATACCGATATGTGATCGTAGTTTAAACTCCAAAATACACGGTCTTATGTTTAGTAACGACATCTTTCATCTCATTTCTGCCCTTTGATATAAAATTTTTAGTGATTGCAATTGCTCGAGTTGAAGATTCAACAACCCTTAAGGCTTCTTTAGATTAATTGCTTCAAATTCACATTAATTGATGTGTATGTACTACCACATTTAAATTTAAATGACTTGATCTGACCTGTGTGATCAAACTTGATATCAAGCTACTTCAGTACATGTGACTTGATTTCACGTAATTTGAATTCTTGATTAATCTGAACGAGCCTTTAGTATCTTGAAGAACAAAAATCGCTGAACTAGAAGACATCAATTTGACTTAACCCTTTCATGGCAGAATGTCTTTTTTAGTACCTTTTATTCTAATTTTTCTTTTGTTATCTAAACTTCTGTTATCTAAGCTTAATCCCAGGCGCGATAAAACAAAAAAATAAATGTGACTTTTCCCCTAGCCACGAAAGGGTTAACAAAAAAGAAACAAATTCTCAAATCCATAAACCCATTTGCAGGTCAGTCTACTGCTAACTTTTCACTCTCCCCAAGTGCCAGCAAACCGTCGATAAACGGTAAACAGAGATTCCAATAAAATTGTACGAGTAAAGGGGGCCGAGTCAGACGTGAGCAATAACGATTAAGCAGTTAGAACGATTCAAGAAAATCGTTACGAGCGGCTGTTAACGCGATTTGTTTGTCGTTCCCTGGAAAAGTTTCCCGTGATGTCTGCGACGGTCTTCGAATGGGTCTCGTTAGATCGTACATAAATACGAGCATAAAAACGTGGTAATGCGGTTTACATGAGAGGGTTGGCCATGTAACCGATGCCAGGAACCGCAGGACGCGCACTGGCGCGAACGAAGCGAGGAGGAGACGGAGTAGCGAAGGTGTGAACGAGTCCCGCGGGAGCCCTGAACTTAACTACCAGATCGATGTCCAACCCCAGCTCCTCTTCATCCCCTGAAAACAACCCCTGCTACTTGCACGCAACCGACCTTCCTCCTCACCCCCATTCGCTGCTGTTCAACGTCGATCGGAGAACAACTTGGCGGAATTTAACGCGCGGCACCGCATCGCGACGACCGAAGGCGTCTAGAAGAGTCGCGGAGTAAACAGCGGAAGGAAAGAAACGCAACTGTTGTTTCGCAATGGGTGAGATGTTACGATGTTCATCGTTAGAATACTGAAATGATTATTTTCGCAAAATGAGAAGTAGGGACAGTTGAGACATTTACGTACAGACGAGAAACAGATCTGTTCTATGAAACAAGTAGAGGAAAATGACGATATGATACATAATGCATTTTAAAATTGGACTTAAAGTAAATAATTAAAGTATATAATATAGTGATATGTGTACTACAGAGAAAGGATGTACTATAGTACAGTATATAGTACCTAATTACTCTTGGATATAGGCTCGCTGCTTAATGGCGAATTTATAGTGCAGAATTCATTATGATGGTGAACTCATGCTCATAGAATCCCTTTGTTTTTCTTAAAAATGGTGAATGATAGTACTTGCCAATAAACTTCTTCTAGTTTAAATAATTTCAAACAATAGGAATATAACAACAAGACTATAACGAGGAAATACTTACTGTATCCAGTGATTTGTTTAGAAAATGATTAGTTTTGTTCCTGAGATAATGAGTTCTTGCATGGGAACCTAAACTATGGTAAAATGGCTTTGAAAATATGTATGTTAAATGTTTCCTAATAATTATACTTAATTTTATTATTTCATGACACTGAGTATAATTTTGTAGGTAAGTTCTCAATTTGCAAAAAGTTGGTTAGTAATCACGTGCTTCGAATATAAAATTGAAATTTTTATAAAAAGTGAAGTTAATTAATTTGGAACTATATAGTGAGTTACTGGACTGAGTAATCCCATTAGCGTATAATTTTTCCTAGAAGTACATATAAAGCTAATTTTTATAAAATGATATTATATAAATTGACCAATTAGTAGGTAAAATATTATCAGTCGAATAAAGAACCATTGAATACTCAAATATTTTTTTAAATTGAATCTACTTGTTAATAAATGTGTTACATTAGACTTTAAATTTAAAATATATTCGTCGTCGTTATTAAAAATTCCTTGTCAATTTTCAGGCAACTTATCAGTTTCCTTTGTTTTTTTATAAAATTTCTTCAATGATATTTAGAGTAATCTAGACTCTACCTAAAACGGAGCTTATTTAAGCATGATTCAATCTCAATTAATTTTGCTTTCTGTACTAGGTTTGACGCGATGTAATAATAGCATCTGCTCCAATATTTGAAACGCATTTTGTATTACAACTATGACTGTTTATTATAAGATTAGGAATTAATATATACTACTGATAGAACTTTTCGAGTTAAATTTACGTGATTTCAATTATTCCTAGAGGAAGAAACATTAATGTTATGTAAAATCTTGTATTTCACGTTATGAAATATGATCCATGACCTATAGAATTCTTTTTATTCTTTACTGTTGGTAGACATATCATGTAAATATTGTATAAGAAAAAGGAGAAGTTATGGAAAAATCATGAAACTTAGAATATTGTACAACCAAACAATTGTCATAAAAATTTGGTTATAAAATTAAGCGATTTTCTAATAATTTCTAATATTACAACAAGTATACAAGCATACAATAAAAGTATACAATAATGTCCATATCTTTGAGTTACATTGTAGTAATGCAATTGAAGTTACAGAAAATGGTTTAGTAGTCCACTTCGTTACTTTTAGTGTTATAGGCACTAGAAATACCTACTGTTCTACAAATGGTAATATGTTTAACGTATTCCGTGTCACACGAAACGCTAGTAACTCACGATATCAGAACCAAGATTTATCAACCGCTTAAATACCTATATTTTCTAAACCAACATTAAAATGAAACAAAAAATAAGGAATTCAACACGTCCCCTGAATTTTCTTAACACATTGACCACCACGGTGGTCATTGGTGACCGGAGTGCTTCAAATGTTTATAATTGTAAAAGTTGAATGAACATTGACAATTAATGAATTTTGAACATCATCGCTAATTAGAAAATACTTTGAAATAAAATGTGCATTATTCAACAATTTAACACTTTTATTTGAAGATCAAAAATGAAAGATTAATTATTATCAAATCTTCTATCTACGGGTGTATTGTATTAAAGCATTTCAAAAATAGATGCGGCTGGTTAATACAATCTGGGCAGTATGTGGTAACATTTTTGGTCCCATTTTTTGCAAACTTTTTTTGATGACACACTTTGCAAAATTTTCCCACCAGGTATGCTAGCCCTTCCTTTTTTTGCATTTCATACCGTAATCTTCTTTGAATAGATATATACCACATTACACAAGCGTCGTAAATAGCCATAACGTAAATAAATATTCCAAAATAGTTACCAAATGTCATCGAGTGCATCAAGACGTGGTCACCCGTGACCACCAGCAAAATAAACGTCCCATGGGTAAGAATGTTGTCTTATATAACCATATTTATTATTATTTGCCATTATATGCTTAGAATAATAAAAATACTTTCGCAGCGTCCTAAGTAACACGTGTGATTTCGACGTGGCGGTCAACATGTTAACTGGTCGTACATTTCCATCAAAAATCTGAAGTTTTTACGTACAATGTTTCCAGCGATATAAAATCGTAGATTTAACACCGTCTTGCTCGATCCATGATTTACGATGTCGAACGCATGAAATCTTTCAGAAAGCGATGTACCTAAACTGGGATCCTCGATCGCCCACAAACCTTGCGACAAAGAAATCAAAAAGTTCCTCTTCTTCCCAGCGCATATACTAGCAGGCGTCGCGTTCTGAAACGGTTGAAATCAGGATCAGAGGGACAAGATAAAAGGGCAGAAAGGGATGCAGCGTGGTGAATACTGAAGGAACGCCGTCCGGTCGGCAACCCGTACGTAATTGGACCCCAGGACGTAACAACGTTTCACGTGTACCCAGAAATTCCAGGGAACGCGCGGGATAGGTTTTTGTTCGAGTTGCTCGGTCCAGTCGGTCCAGTCGAAAACACCAAATAGATACTTTTATGAGGGGGGTGCTATAAAAGTTCTGAATCGAGTATCGATGGTTCCAAAGGGGCTAATCTGCGGATGAAAACTGTAATAAAACGTCCGGCCTGCGTATGTATCTGAAATCCTTTTGCAGTGCGCGCGCCCCTTACCTTTGCGCTCGGGGCCTCAGGTAGAATTCCCCTGTTCTCCAGGTCGCCACGCTTACCATGGAAACAGAAAACTACCGTTTCCATGTTTCGCTTTTTCGTGGCGACAGTGAAATCGAAACCGAAGGCAATTACGCACTTTGCTTCGGGAATGGGGTGAAACACGAAAACATTCGACTCTCTGGTACCAGTTTTAACGCCACGACTAATTCGCTACCCTTCGCTTAGAGAGGGTGGAAATAAGAGATACTAAAGTCTTTTTAGATTTACATATAGGATACCCAGATAGCACATGGCGTCTTGAAGACGTCTGTTTTATGTCCTTTTATGCCTGAACGTCTTACGACATAATTTGGACGTCTTGAAAATATTCAAAAGCGTACATCTTAAAGACTTTCGAAATTTACGTCCATAAGATGGCTTAAAGACAGACTACATGGACGTCCAAATTAGGTATATGAGATGTTCAGACAAAAATTAGACGTTTTTAAGACGTCCAAAAGCGTAAGAATTTAGGACGTTCATGTAGTGTGTCTTTAAGACATTTTATAGATGTAAAATTTGTAAGTCTTTAATATGTACGCTCTTGGGTGTTTTTAAGACGTCTAAATTATGTCGTAAGACGTTCAGGCATAAAATGAATATAAAATAGACTTCAAGTTCAAATAGACTTCATAAAATGTCTTCAAGACGTCGTGTGCTATCTGGGAGATGGTTTTTCTTAGTGTCGTAGTGGAAAGTTCACGTATGTGCATATTGAAATGGAATCTACATCAACATGTGTTGTTTCTTTCGGAGAGGTAAGGAAAATAATTAATTTTATAATTAATTGTAGCGCGGGTTTAAATTATATCGTGTTTTGAAATGCGGTGAACTGACAAGAAGTAAAATGGTGGTTGTAATATGAGACGCTAATAAATATTATCTAAAATTAGAATGGTGATATGAGAACAATAATAATTGTTAAATAATATATAATTCTTAAATAATTGAAACAAAATGTTTTATACATTTTGTTTTGTGCAATTTCTATTTACATGTTTTTTTTATATTACGATTCAATTATAGATGTGACTTTCTTTTTTAAAGTTTATTTTTTATAGTAATCAATTTTATAGTAATCAAATTTCTATTTAAGTTTCATTAACTTGGTCAAATATTCAATTAAAGTTTAATCTGAAAAACTAAATGCGCTTTTATTTACTTATATTGAATATATTCAATATGATGGTTGCGGTATCTTAATTTATAAATATTAATTTATTTGTAAGAAAATATTTATGAAACATTTAGTTTTGGCGAAAGATGATCATTCTACAGTTTTCTGTTAAAATGTAATAATAAAATATATGCTGCCATCTCACGACTATATTACAAATTAAAATTCAGTTTTCATTTATGTTACTCTGTGGGAAAGTAGGATCACGTTAACATCGAAGAAAGTATTCTTCCATTTCATTGCAAGGCAAGTTATTATCAATAACAATAATGTAATGTTTATATTGTAAAACTTCTACCATTTCTATTATTTATCGCGTACCTTTTCGGCACATCACTCACCATAAATATAAAAAGCTTTAGTCGTACATTCTACTTTACGTAATTAGTTTACATGAAAAAATATTGGAAGCGTGTTTATATCTCTATAACTTTACTGAATATAGTAATATAAATTTTTCATTTCTTACTGTTTATTGATAATCACTGATGTTAAACCAAATTCAATAGAATTCGTTCATCAGATAAAGTTAAGGCAAGGTAGGTTACTGCACGTAATACCATAGAAAACGTTTTGAATAAAGTTTGAATCGAATTTTTTTAATTGAAACGTTTGAATTTGGCATACTTAATTGAATTAAATTCTTAGATGTACAAAAAATACACAAATTGGGGAAATTCAATTAAAGGGAATATAAAAACAGTATCTTAGACATTGTAAGAAAAGTGTTGTTATATTATATTATAATTACATAATATGTATATAGTTTATTGCGCACAGTTTTTCAGTGTTTATAATACGAACTGAGAATTAAACACCACGTCTTCGAAATTACAAAATTTTGTGTAGGTGCAAAATTATTTATATTAGTTTAAAAAGTACATGTACTGTCACAATAAGCCTAAGCACATACGACCACACGACCGACAATTTTGTCGGTCTAACTGAAGGTCGATTACAGACTGAATAGAATTTTATATATCGTTTGTCCTCTTATCCATTGGATAGGAAAAGAAGAATTGTTTGATCTGTGATCAGCTTTTAGTTAGACCCACGAAATTGTCGGCTGTGTGTGCGTCTAAGCTAAAGCATATAATTAAACTACAATAAAATTGTTCTAACTTGCTTGTTTAAAATTTGTTTGTGATAGAATTGAGTTACAGATTAATGGATTAGATAATCCAAGATTTAATACAAATAATTTATTAAGATTTGTACGATTTCATATTGTAACATCAAGATTACTCAAAGCACATGCAAAAGCTTTACGATAGCCTTATCGTAGTAATAATTCTATAAAATGAATGCAAAAGCAAAAGGCTTGTGCATTGATATATCTTTGTTATAGTGATCATAAAAAAATCGAACATGATCAAGTAGAACCAACACAGACCTGTGTTATTAAATTATTTCACTACACTTGAAAAATATTTATAACAAAAATTAAGGTTAAAATTAATTACATTAATACACTAACAACTGGAAATTAGATTAGGCACATTATTTTATAATACCGTTACTTGTATAAGAAATACTATGAGCGTTATTCGTCTTGAAATAAAGACATGTCAGGGATTAAAAAATTTGTTTAGTAAATATACTATAAAAATATTGATACATCATCTGTCAAATGAAATCAATATATAGTAATCATCCGTCGACAATGTATTAATGTGAACCTTCATTTTCGTTACAATAGATTTATATCTGCTTATCTAAAAACAACAATATTAAAATATTCACAATATATGTATATATATATATATGTATATGTATATGTACGTATAAAATGATTATGAAGTTATCGGTAAATTTAAAAGCATATTTACATAATTTCATTCTCCCTTCCTGCATAAAAATAAAAATTTCATAGTACACACAGACATACATGAGTTCTTTTTATGCAAGACTTATTTAATAATTAATAGATGTTATATTTAGTTGTATAGGTAATTTCAAATTCCTATAAGAAAGTAGAAATAATTCGATATATTTACTATAATAGGCAAATAACTTATATCTGAGTAAAATTTATGACATATATCTGTAAGTCTATATTGTCAAAGTCACGTCTAGTTAGGAAACATTGCATTATGTGCTACAATGAAATAGCATATCATAGTTCTAATTTATATACAATTAATAAAGATTAGCTTTTGGTAAAAATAGCATAAATAAAAATCGTTATAAAATCTTAGTAAGAGAATTAACGTTGCAAATCCATTACCTTGTTGTTAGCAGCACTTATTGCTGTATACTTTTAAAACACGATTATTATACAGTTACTTTTCTGATTATGCATTTGCTAAATAAAGAAATGTAATTTAACATTTTATCAATTTCTGTAAAGGTAGAATAATTTTATGAAATATGCCTCTTTTTCTGTGGTTCAACTAAGAAATTGACTGTGGTTTTATGACATGAACTAACTCTAAACATTTTCATTGAATGAAAATGAAAAGCATTTCACATATGAAAGCATTCGCAAAGGTCACTTACTGTACATTAGTATTTCTCTTACTGCACTATTATGTGCATAATATAAAAATGTTATCATTAATATTGTGCGACGCAAATTTGAGGTTTCTTTTCATAGATCTGCTAGCCGTGAACGTTAATAAATTCCCTTTTAAACATACAAATACTCGTTCATCGAACACTTCCCAGTGAAAACCATTCAATCGTCTCGTTCGTTAACTCGAGACGTCCAAGTGGTAAGCGTATTCCACCAAGAAATTCATTTTCTTGTAAAGTATCGTGATTCCATATCGTAGCTTCTAATGTTCTTTCTTTAATAACATCTAAAGACATTCTATATTCCAACTACAAAAAGCAAAAAAAAAATGGATTTATAACTACTCATTATGTCTCATCAAAATAAAAATGTAAAATAAACATTCATTACCATTTCCATAAACGAAGGATGGCAATTCTTTTTGACAACTTTCGTCTTCCGTTTTGTTTTTTTCGTGGGATCAGGTTTAAGATACACTTTTACATATGTATTTGGTTCTTGTCCATTTGCTACCTTCGGCAAGCCTCTTGCATGGTGAATCATTACATAAAACGCTCCACGAGTATAATGAAGAGACATTTTAATTTGCCCACTTTGTACATTATCTCTCACTCTTTTCTCTGCCCACCAATTACCAACTGAAATAAAATATAAGTATAAACAATTTATGAAACTTAAATTCTATGTAACTGTTATAGTAAATTTAATTATACCTTTCACTTTACGTAAATGAATATCAGCATTTTGTTGATCTCGTAGTAAAGGATGAAAAAAGGTGTATACTAAGTCGCTTTGCGAGATTTCAGGTGCCATTTTAAACAAGCTTACGAGGAATTTTTCGATATCTGCTCGACGTTTATCGGCAACTTGTTTTATGTTAGATCTTCCAACACTTATGCCACTTGGTAAGCTATATAATACATGTTAAAAATATTAATTCTATCTGCACCGACTTGTTTCATATAAATTCTATAAATTTCTCAATTATTTAAAAGACAACAAAAAAGAGAAAAAAGGGGGTCTCTTATGAGTTCATAACAATTATTTTGCATGTATCAAATATTGTGATCTGATTAGATAGCATGCTACAAAAAGATAACTAAATCCTGTGTTAAGATATAAAATATTTTACATTTACAATCAATGATATAACATGTTTTTATTCCTTATCTGCAGCTACTGCAGTTGTTCATAGTGCTAATTACGTGTTTAAACTGTGTAATATTTTTTATTGTATAACAGATTACTTTTACTGTAAAAGTTTTTATACAGGTATGTATCATTAGAACTCTTTACAGTACGCACAATAAATTTAGAACGTAAAAGTTTGTTTTATTTTCAAAGGAAACGGTTGCGGAATTAGAAATGGGTTTTAAACGATTTCGTGCTCAAATAACAATAGAGCATAAACTGCCTAAACTGCCGCCACCAGAATTTTATCGAAAAATATCTGAAGATACTTCAAAACAAACCAATTTAAATAAGTCATTTAATTCTAATGTTAAACAATAAAATGGTTCACCTCATTAATGAAGAGAAAGTAACATGAGCGAGATATATATGTGCAAACATAAGAAAATCATGAAGACAAATCACAAACTTGTATCGAAATTGATCAAATAATGAACTACAAAACAATGTAAATAATTACAATAAAAGTATATTTACCTTGCCACTTTTGCAAGAGGAAAGTGTATGCATAATTTCTGGTAAAATTCACAAAATTCCTTGTACGATCGAAATAAATAAGTAGGATCTGCATGACCTTTCCGTTGTATGCGCAAAATATACATATAATATTTTTCGGGATCGTATCTTTTTTGATATCCATGTACTTGAACACTCGTCAATTGACCTTCTTGCTGCATTCTGTATAAAAATTGAAGAAATATATTAAGACCTTTATTTTACGCGCTGTATTATTTTGAAGAAGTTGAAGAGGCTTACGTATATGTACGTGGAATGAAAGACAATAGTGCTCCATCGTTATGATCGCCTGAGAATCTTAGCTGTGCCAAATTATGCAAGAAAAAGTTGAATTGTGTAAACCAACTCTTAAGCGAACTTTCTATCATCCGGGCAAATGTTGCAGCTGCTTCTGGATTTGTTTGTTCAGGGAGTAGAGCTTTTTGTACATAACTAACTGCATCGACAGTTACCCCAGGAATACCAGAAGAAGTCATCTGTGAATTTGTGTAGTTATTCATTTTTGACTTGTTCACTACTTCTTTAATTTCGATATCACTAAGCTTTTGATTTAGTTTGTGTATATCAGACACGTTTCTTTGGAATAGTAAACTATCCATCTTTCTGTTTGTTTTATCGTTGAATTATTCACTTAAATAAACTGCGTAGAAGTAATTTGTATATCACTTAGAATTAATTTATCCTGCGTTAAGATTGTTATAGCCGTTATTAGTTAGTTCTCGAGCGCGTTTGATTCTTCTCTTAATTAATTCGAACTGCTGTACTTTATGATATTATGAGAGCTCGGACGATAAACACTAATTAAATACATCGCATATAGTTTAGTGTGATAGCGGAGCAGTTTCTGATAAAATGTGTGGATAAGTCCTTCCGTTGTGGTTTTGTTGTCATAAAAGAATAACGGTTGAAATTATACTATCAAGTTAAAAATAAACTTTTGTTTTCATTAAAATTATTATTATGCGACAAAAATATCTTTGCGCGTCAAATAAATAAATAATCGTATTATAACAATATTATAGTAGTTTAGACATTACTGTATAGTAGTGTAGTATTTGTAGCACATGCAATTTGATACAAACATACCAATCCAAAAAGGTGGAGAATAAGGTTTCCATGTCTTCGAACCACATTGAAAGCTTGACAACATAAATCCACAAAATGATGAAATTTCGCTGACGGTTTGTCACCACCATTTATAACATATGCCATATCAGATGTTAGCACGAACGGTGTCCTATCCCTAATTGAAAAGAGTGTAACATTTTATTATAAATATAAAATGTGCAAATTTGTATATTTTTACCTTTTAAAATTTCCAAACATTTGCGCGTCACCTAAGAATTTTCCGAAATCGATATGGAACAAGTGACCCGATGTTTTTAACATAATGTTATCATTATGTCTATCACAAATGCCCAAAATGTAAGTCGCGACACTATAGCCTGCACAGGATGCAGTGAAGTTTTCTACAGCTCTCTCATATTCTAATTCCGAAGGATTATGCTTTGCTAACCATTCAGCTATTGGTCGATCTTTAAAGGAACCAGTTAACCCGAACTCAACTTGTATTTTTCTCAGTGTTTCAGCATTTGTAACCATTTCTATCATTCCGCGCTTATAACCAGTGGGCACACAGGCGAATGTTACCATCTTAAGGTCAAGACCTTCTTTCAACCAAAGTTTGTCCATAATGCGAACCATTTGAAGAGTTAGCATATCTTGTTGCAAATCGTCTCCAACCTTTATAATTATTTTAACTTCAAGTAAAATATTGTACTTAATTATGTAACAGATATTTGTTTAATAACGTACCTTAAAAATCGCAGGACAAATCACGTCGTCGCAACTGACGAAGTTAATCTTTAATGGCAGAGTAAACGACGGGAAATATGAACAGGTTTGTACATTAATGCCAAATACTTGTTTACTAGGAGATAATGGTAAGCATGTACCATCGTCTTCCATTAACTGGCAGTGTATGTTTTGTAAACCAACTTTAAGTGCATCCAATCGTAATGAATCCTTTGTTTGTTTAATATTTTCTGCGATTTCGTGTAAATTCTAAAAAGATATAAATTGCATTATTGTCAGTAATAAATTTATAAATACATATAACACATAAGGATGAATTATACTTTGACAAGTAATTGCTGTTTAAGAAAACTGTTTCTTAATGCATCGCCAATAACTGCTAGTAGGGCTCGCAACATCAGTTGCAACCTTCTATGATAACGCGCGTAGCTGATATCTTTATCATCTTCTGGGGTTGTTTCAGCAGAATTCTGAAAGCAGGAAAAGAAGGGAATAGTTAAAATTTATATTTGTGTAACTTAAATATCGGAAGCATATTAGAAAAGAATTAGAATATAGTTACATAGGAAAGATTTCAAAAGTAAAAATTGATGTAGGCAAGATCTGCAAATCTTGTTCTATGGATGTAAAAACTTATACAATCCATTATACATTTGGTGGGAGTTGTTCTTTTTATTTTACAGGGCATCCCAAAGTTAAATGACCAGACGTGAAAATATGTAATAATTACATTTCTTTTTAGCAATAATAATAAACCAACACCATTTCAATGTTATTTACTCCTATATTTTTGTAACTTCAGAAGTCAATATTTCTTGAACCTTTTACGAGCATACTTCCAGAGGAAGAATTTGTTTGATTTTATGGTTCTAAATTCATATCTCAAATCTGGCCATTTAACCCTGAAACACCCTGTATATTTAAATTATCGAAAGTGGTAAGAAACATAGATTTGACAACCATCTTTCACGACTACCACCCAACCTGTACCTGAGGACTTTGTCCCGGTAATGCTTGCGTTAGAAGCCAGTAAATATGATGCGCTACTCGTGGTGAAAGTAATGCTCGTTCTAATAAAAATCGCGCAAGTGGTGACGCTTCATATGTTTCATGTTTTAGTGCTTGCAACAATTGTGGCAAATAGTCTACGAGTTCATCGTTACTTAATTCTCGAATCCATCCGACAGCCATTTCTCTAACTTTCATATCTGGAAAACTATAAAATATCTATGATCATTAAAGCTATTGATAAATGTGGAAATATTTGAAATATCAAATTACCAGGGCAGTAACAATTGCAAAGCTTGAACTGGTGGTAAAGGACTCCAAACTCTAAGGGATGCATGAAGATCAGGCAAGCATGCCCAATCCCAACTATGTGCAGCAAGAAGTACTTTAGGTAAAGCTTCAGGTTTATCATGTAAATAGTGACGTTTTTCCCATAAAATTTCTCTTTCTTCGATAAGTGGTCTGTGGATAGGAAAAATGTTAAAAATGCGATACAAATGATTATGAACTTAGAAATACATACTTTGAGAATGTATTTTGTTGCGTGATATCTATCAGCAACTCTTGCGTATTCTGGTCTAAAGAATTAAAATCAAGGGACTTTACATCGTAATCTTTTAATTCTGTGGGGAATAATAACTTTCCCCCATAATCAGGTAATTCTAGGCCTATAATAGGATGTGTATCACTATGGGGATGAATTCCAGGTGTTGGAGCAGGTCCTAATCTTTTATCGGCAACCGCTGGCCAAAGAGATAAGAAGAAACTTCCTTGACTCATAATCCTGTAATAAAAGAAAAACTGTATGACAAGTAAAAGCAAAGCACATGAACTTTGTAAAATTCTCTTATATAAGTTACCCTTCATAATCAAAGAATTGTATAGCTCCCCATCCTAACTCTTCTTTTTGCATAGTATTTTCTGATGCATTGGATTCATGTTCGGTAGGTTCTAATGTGCGACCATATAAAACTAACACTAGTCTAGCTTCTCTTGGTACTTGACATACGCTTATTCCATGAAATTCCAACCTTTGTATCACAATTAGAATGTAAATTTAAGAAAGTATATATAATTTTTAAACAGCAAATTATCAGATAATTACCATGAATTAAATAAAATTCTTGGGTAAAAATTAGAACTGACTGCCATAGGTTCAGATAAAACTGGATTTCCTACTGGTCTGGTCCCATGAAATATCTGAGCTGCGACGATGTAGTCATCATGTTTCCATGACCCTGGCAATCTATGCAATGCTCCGACACGGACTAGTACACTGTCTAATACTTCTGACGACACTAATGTATCTATTATATGAAAATATGACATCAAATGAGACGTTCTTAAAATTTAACAGAATATTATCTAAAAAGCTTAATGCTCTTCTTACTTGTTGAGAAATCTCCTCTACTACTTAATTCGAAATCAACTCTAAAAGCGTGGCAATAAGTTTCTACAAGATCTTGAATTGCATCACGGATTTTGCGACAATGGGAGGCAATAACATCTGGGAATTTTGTTCGTAACGTTACAACAGAATAATCACCATCCTCGTGTAGAATTTCTGGTTTTTTACATTCTATATTTGTTGTATGAGCTTGTGGTAAAAATTTACAGCAAGCATTCACGAAATTATCAACAGCTTCTGTAATCTCAAATGTTTCTATATTTCCCATTAAAGCGCAGACTGCTTTTACCGCTTGAACAACGCTACGAGGTTGTAGTTGAGGTAAAAGACTAGAACTATGACTGGTCGTTGCTAATTGTATAGCAGCAGTTTCTACGCGTTCCATTTCTTTTTCCACAGTTTCTGTAATTTTTATAAGTTTTATAACCACTCCATTAACATTTTACAAATTCTATTATAGTATACACACCTAGTAATATAAGCAATGTGTCATAAGAAATAAGCTGTAATGGTTCATTAGGAAGAATGTCCTCCAATTTAAGACATTGATCACGATTATCATCTTGAAGCTAAAACATTAACAATTTAAAGAACTGCTAATTATAATATATTTACTTACGACTAAATACTTACCGTTCTGGCTATAGATTGCTTTATTTGTGCTTTAATCTGAATAGCCAATTCAATGTCTTTTTCTAACTTAATACACTGATGTATGTATTCATATTGGGCTAATGTTGTGTTAGGTGCGAAGTACTCTGCCAAACCCCACACCCTCAAGCAATATTTTTCTATATTTACTGTATCTTCATCTTCTAAGGAACATGCAACATTAAGAATAACATGCTCGACACTACAGTTTACTGAAAAGAAAAAAACACTGATCGTTTATCAATTTATCAATAATCGTTCAGTAATTTTATTTATGTCCAAAAATTTACCGTCACAAGTAAATGAAATGGACGGAGTATTCTCATCAGAATCTGTTAACTGCGGATGAACAACCAATTTTATACTTGTGCCATCGGGATATAAACTTTCCATCATTGGACTAATTATATAACCAATATTTGTACTAGGATTATTAAATGGAAAATCACCTGCACATATTTCGAATATTAATACACATCTAAAATGTTATCGAAGATAGCTAATTGAATTTTTGATACTTTACTAACTTCTTACAGACTTCATCATCTTATAAAATGCTTTTAAATCACAATCATGGAGTGATGGTCTAGCTTTCTTTACTGTTACATTTTCGTATAAATGTGTTTGCCGTTTCTGCTGTAAAATTAAAGTTATTGTAAAATCAACTTGTTACGTACACATTTTTGTACATGAATTGTTATATTTACTCTTCTATCCAAAGAAGTTCTTCTTCTTTCGATAGTGTTCCAAGCAGATGAATTTCTTGGAGGTAGTGGTGGTGGTGCAGCTGGAGATACAGCTGGAGATTTAGCAGATTTTTCTACAGCTACATATACTGGATCTGAATTGACGCTCTCATTTGTGCTATACATGTAATCAAACGGATCAAATGGGTCGTACACTGATCCACTCACTTGTGATTGTGCCTCTGTTTAAACAAAATATATTACTACAGCATTCCAATATGTACGGATTTATGTAAATATTCTACTTCTATTATGTGAATATAAATTCTTAATATTACCATCTTTATGTCCCTGTGTTGTATCATTATCTTCAGTCTTAACAAGTAAGGGATCGAACGCTTCCAACACACTAACTCGAACATTTGTTTTATCATCTACTTGATCGAACGAACTCAAATCTATAAGATTATTATTTGGCTTTTTCTCTATCACTTTTAATACATTTAGCTGCTCATCATCCATCGAGAATGTAGGTTTTTGAACACCACCAACAGAAGAAGTAATACTTGGTCTGTAATTCATAGGTAATGGAGGTATCTGTAAAATAAAGTAATAAGAATTATTCATGCTGAAAATTGTAATATATAATTTTTTATACATATAAAGCATAATTCAGCGCATGACATTATAAAATATAAAACTTATAAAAACAACTAATAAACTTTAAATAAAAATTAGTATAATATTATTAAATCAGAAACCATATAATCGTAATACGCAATATACCTGCACCAAAAAATAATTTTTTAAATCACAAGAATTCCATGCAGGCTGTAATACAAATAATTAATAAAATTGTTATTTTGATTAAAGACATATACATATCCAACTTTAAAAGCTTTAAAAATCAAATATATGTAGCTTACTTGTGGTGTTATGTCAGGTACAGTATTGTTAATACTACTCGATCTTGACATGATGGGACTAATTGTTGGAGTTCCAGGTGTGCATGGTGCTGTGGAAGATCTGGGATCAGGAGAGAGTGATTGATATCGGAAGTCCCTAGAATGATAGCCTGCAGAGCTACTACTGCGAGATACCCTTGTTGTCTGCTTTTTTAACAATGAAGGATGAGTTTCCCATTTTGGTTCTACTGGTACTTTTCTGTTACAAAATAAAAATAATTTATGATTGACGATACAAATAAATATTTTTGTATAAATAATAAGAATATGCTGTTATGCAAAATTACAGATACTCGAAACTTAGTTCGGGTCGGGATTTCGGAAGTTTGTAACCATACAAGTATTAAATATTTAAGTTCAAAAGTATTTTTATATTATGTAATGTAACTACATCTAAAAGTCCACAAGCAAAGAAAACACTGCAAACTTTTGGGATCCTAATCTAATTCTTAGTATAATTTGCAACATGATCCAAACTCAAAGTTTTGGATAATTATATAGCTCATCAAATAGTTTGATTAAAATCTTACATTGGTGGAGGTGGACATGAACAGTAATCTGTTAAACTATCTTGTTTCACAGGACTGGTAAAATTGATCAAGTCAACAGACTGTCCTTGATTTGTTGTAGCTGATGTTGAATTTCTTCTAGATGGAACTGGTGGTGGTGCTAATATCACAGCATTTTTAGACTGATTGGTATTAAAAGCTCCAGGCCTGGGTCTACTTCTACTCTGAAATCTATAATTTCATTTTTACTAACAATGAATTGCTCTTATATAATACTCCTATATCGCATAATATAAATGTGCTAGAAAAATCTAACTTACTTTTCAACTTGCTGTATATTATCTGCATCTGATGTGCTACTATGAACAATGCTGTTTCCTCCATGCAAATCATTTTTTGGGACACATGATTGTTGTATATTATTGGACTCCGAACGCTGCTTTTGCAGTTTAAATTTTTCTAAAGCTAGACTCTCTAAACTCAGTGCCTGAGCACGTTCTAGGTCCTCTTGGAACTGTCGTTCGTAATCAATCACCACGGACCTTTGGGTACCTGTATCTCTATTATAGTGTGACATCTACAATTAAATTAGAAACTGGTTAGTACATGAAAGAATAACAGAAGCATGTTGATATAACTATACATGTATATTTAAGCGACTGGAATCTCTCTATGTATTAGTGAGTTACTAATAGTAAATGTATTCAATGGATCATGTCGAAACAATGTGACAGAAAGAAGATACAGGAGAGACTTGTTTACGTATACTGTCACTCTAACCTACACCTAAGGTATACGTATACAAATACTCTTTAAACAATTGACAGAATTAAGAGAACAATAATTATAAAAAAAAAACTTACACTTGACGGTCTCATAGATGCTAATTACTAGATACTGACAAAACATTCTCAACAAGTTTTACAAGTTGTAACCTTGTTAAATGAACTAAAAGGTATTCATTTAAAAGAATCGCGTAGAAATGATAATGAATCGTAACATGCGTGGCAGAAAAGAAATGCATCGGCACAGAATCTATAAATGAAAAGGCTACGTTATCAATTTAAAGAGACGGAAGTGTTATGCGTTTACGTAAACAGGTTCACGGTCTCACCGTAGCATTATTTCCAGCGGAATGTCTCGCAGTCGACTGTTATAGAACAATAGGTAATTGGGAAAGAATACTGTCACCTAATCAAGAAAACGACATTTTTCAGTGTTGTAATCGGTCGTCGTGTACAAACGACCTACCGTATACACATATGTATCTACATACAATTCGCTTTATGAACGAAGAGTGCACTGACTTGAAGCTGCTGCCACCAATAGACAACGAACATGCAAAAGGCACACATAACAAACTCGAAGGTATCGCCTGTGTAACGAAATATTACGCTCCGTGTATGCGTGCATGAACGAGACCGTCTCGCACCTAACGACAGGCGCAGTGGTCTAACGAAAGACCGACGACGCCGACGGTGGTACGAGCGTCATTGAAAGCGACGACAATGTACAGTTAGAAGATACGTTAACTGTTTACAGTGCGTCTTCCGATCAGCTGGTTAATCTGTAAGGCTTGGACAGCCGAGCCTTATTTGATTAAAACTGATTGAACGTATGGAATGCGTGGGTTCGCTTACGGTTACGAATACTAATTTTGTATCAGTGATACAGAGAGTCGATGCGTAAAAGAGCGCCTATATTAACAGTAATTAAGATTTATAAAAATGCTTTCATTGTATTTCTTTTCTTTTTAAATTAGTTTTTAAGAATTTAACGGATTGGCGAGTCTGTGTGTCATTTTTATTATTGTTGTTGATGAGGAAACGTAGGGAAGTCGAATGTACGAGGAGGGTTGGATAAAAGTTCAAAATCCAAAGGTCTTCAGTGATTTCTTGATGCGTATTAAAAGTAAAAGTATAGAAATACGTCATGTAAGCGTGTTGAAATTTTAATTAAAGCTGTATGTACTCAGCGTTTCACAAACGGAGAGTTTTCCTAATTATACTTTCATGAAGAATGGTTAGATTTATTCTTTGTGTAATGATACTAGTGTTGCGCACTCTTTTTATTTTATGTTGTAGATTAAATGTAAAAAATAATTCTTAATCATTTAATTTTATCATTCATTTGATAAAGTATGTATCTCATCCTATGTATTTTTTATTGCAATCACACGTTTGAGAAGCTCGCGAGCCCCCTTACCATTTTCGTGTCATATCCGATGTTATCGACTCAGTCTAAAATAAGATTGCAGCGCTTCAGTGCTAAGAACGGTAGGAATTAAAGTTAGACGTTACCAACAATCAGAAATATTTCAAACATAAACAAAATTAAATATTCATATTTTTTATGAAAATATTATCAAAAACCTAAAAGTAATAAGAATTGTGATAAATCCTGGTAATTTTACCATAATAGAAAAATTAGAATAAAAACAGTGATTAGTTATTATTTTGTTATATTGTATTATAATTGTGATAAAGGATAATAAACAAATTTATACACATAAGAATATATCCAGAGGCCAGAAAAAAAACGATCCACAACCTCCGGATTAAATTGATTAAGATTAAAATATACTCCCCTATACCTTGTCGATAATTATATCTCACAATCAGACAAAAAATAGCATAAATCTATAATTTTTATTTATCACAATATAGGTGTTAACAAAGTGTGGAGTAAGTCTATCATTCGAAATATTTTTTGTCACGCGCTAGAATTAAATATCTTCAGTAGAATTACAACTGTACACAAAAGTGCATTCTTCAAAGCCTAAATAATAATACCTAATACAAAAATATAATTCACATGTTTGCTCTCAAATCTGTTCTTTATCTTTAGTGGGATTTTATGAAGGCAAGAGGTATTAGTAATAATAAATTGATTCATCGTTGAGAAAGTTTTCTTATGCCTCCAGAAAATAACATTTTCGGTTAAAAAGTGAGTAATATTATTGACTCACCCTCATACTGTTCCTGTTAGATAAGATTCTATGTATTATGAATTACTATTTTCTTTTTAGACTTCTGTCTCGCTTGTTTTATATAAAAACAGATACGCAATGTGACATAATAAAATATTTCTATGAAAGATAACACGCTAGCTCCCAGAAATAAACCTGCCGCTCCTCCAACACCAACTATAAAATAAACACATGAATTCATTTTGTTCGTTCATATTTGTTTCAATTTACAAGTTACTTACTCAAGAATTCAGTAAATCCATATAGCAACGATCTATAGTAGATAACTTGCGGAAATTCGATGAGCAGTTGACCGTATGATGTTCTCGTCGGCACATCATATCTAAAATGAAAAAATGTATCACTCTTATGTATATCACACTTCTAATTTATTTGAACAAAAATAGTAAATTTTGATAAATACAGTGGGGTTGTTTCGTGAATCCTTATTTGGTATTTAACCACATCGCAATTTGGTAGACAGCCACAGGAAGGGGGTGGATTTGCATCGAGGAAAAGATTCTTTGTTATGCTACCAATGCAACGAAGCTGCTCTGCGTTGCACACATCTACACCATCTGTAGACATTACAATTAAATAATATAATCAATTACGATTTTTTAGCTACCAAATGACATCAAAAACAGAAAATCGAAAAAATGGATTTATCAAGTTTCTCCTTTCCCTGGAGTCATCACTTGTTAATATGGAACAAAATAGCGATGATCTTTAAAACTCAGAAAAAATGATCTTGAGAGAAAAAAACATGGATCACAATATTCTTAACTTTGAACCAAATAAATTTGTCCTAACTCGTTTTTCTCGTATCACCAAAAATTAGGACGCACAACATAAAAAAACACCCTGTATAAAACTGATAAAATGGATTATTATTATCTGTAACTCCAACTCATTCACCCTCAGATAATAATTAATAAATTAACTTTGTCAAAAGAATTAATTTCTCGTGAATATTCGAACACAAAGAACTTCTTTTGTCAATTTCTTCACCTGTGGGCCTGGAGAAATGCGGCCGACACTTGCAATGATCCTTTATCACCTGCATTCTGCACTCTATTGCACACATGTTCCTCGTGTAAACGGGCCACAGTTCTAGGCCATTATCGCTGTGGAATTTACATTTCCTTTGGTGGATTGTCAGTTCCCTGACCTTTGCTTGCGTTTTGATCTCGGATATGGACATGATGAAGCGTTTCATTATTTGAACGTGTACCTCTGCCATGGGGACGTCGTATGACAGCACTTCGAAAGGGTCGCTTGCAGCGAACTGCATTGAAAAAGAATAAACTTATAATATTAATTGGTTCTATATGCATTTTCGATATTAGTAATGTAATTCTTTAGGCACTGATGAACCCTTTGCGGTACTTTTTTTCTTTGTAGTATTTCATTTAATATTTATATTTCGTAAAAATAAATAATGTTAATGTTTAAAGTTCACGATATTCATGGTGTCCTATATGCACTTTATATTTAAATACTTTAATTCTTTGTGCATTGACGATACTTTGCTATTAAGTACATTAAAGAGTTACAAGTTACAAAAATTAAGAAATTAAATATATATATTTTTTTAAATGTTTTAATTATATTATTGTTGCATGAAATAAGCAATAATACAAACTATATTGTTACCTGAGCATAACTGTCCACTGCAAAATTTTCTTGAGACCCGTCATTATTGCGATCATAGTAACGTATGTTGTCACGTATGGGAATGACAGTCCAGTTATTAGTTGTCCAATATCTGAAAGAAAATATGAGAGTTAAATATGCGTTAATTACTCGGCAATGTAGATTTTTACAACAATGATGGCATTAAAAAAATATTAACTCATGATTAGCGTAAATCGCAAAGACGCTTCTCGCTGCTAGACACACCCCTTTCTCTGTCGCTACCCATGTTTCATAAGGGTCGTTCTCCTTCAAAAGCTGGGGTGGAATATTTTTTCGCAAATCGTAGAGAATTTCTAACCATTTGCTGGATGGTACCTTGTCGAATAAAGGTGTATTGGACATGTTCTGGTAATCGACATTAGCTAGAAACGTGAAGAACTGCTCTGCCTCTGGAGTGTGTTCAATCCCATGCCTGTAAAAATCAAATGAAACTTGTAAGCTTGTTTTAAAGAAGATTTTGAGAGAGTATTAATTATAACATATGAGAATACAAGTCAAGAATGCCTGTAATACAGTATTCTCACGTATCGAATATTGAATTGTCGAAATTTTTTAGTAGATATGCGAAGAAAAATCGTGTATCAACTTTTGGGAGAACATTGTAAAGAAGAGGCTTCAATCTTCAGACTGATGGTGATTTTAGTTCCATGAAACATTTTTTAAACTTTTGGGAAACGTTTAAATTTGAACAGCTTTTTAAAATAAAATTATCTTCACTTTCTTACTCGCTTCCTAGTGTAAAAGGATTTTCAAAAAAATTCAACTTAGGGATATGAAAGTAGTGGGTTACACCTTTAAAATTACCCTAGGATGATTATTATACGACTTCTTTTCGCGAAGATAATCCGAAGATTGACATTTTCGCAAAGTGGTCATAAACTTATGACTGCTACTATAGTTTAAGGACTTTTTGGGAGAACTTTTTGAGAAGAGTTGTCAGTTTTTTTTGTACCCATTAAATGTACGATATCGAATTTTTAAATTCAGTTTGATTTTGCTTAATGTTGTATCACTACTATGTGATTGAGTACTTATATTATGAACACAACCATTAGTGATTGATTGAACACGATTTTAGAATTGTCTTCCTAAACCTCGTAGATAATTTGAAGTTTAATTCTGAGCACCTGATACAGTATTGATCTTCTCATAGAATCATCATGGATTCTCGTGGTTGTATGCTAATGATGTGTGGATAGAGATATGGGAAAAGGAAAGAGCATTGGTTGTTTTCATCTCGATACTAAAATCTGGATATACATACCTTAACGTTGCCACTTACTTTTCAAATGTGCTAGAAATTTTGCTGTGCTCTATGTTCGGTATAGGACAAACAAATATGGCTGGCTTAACTATCTTGAATCGATCACGATCGTTGTTTACCACAATGACTGTTGCGTTGTTCTGGTAGCGATCCCAAAAGAGGGATGACAAAAAGATCAGGGCTAAGAGGGCTACAAGAATAAAGAGGACTGCCAGAAATCTACGCAGCCAACGAGTAATAATGACATGAGTTTTATATTAAAATAACATCTTTATATTTCTGTTAAATTTGTCTCTAAAAATACTCTGTATACTTGCGTTCCATGATAGTTTCCTATAATAAGATCACAAGTTAAATGTTATAACTAGATTTATAATTAGGCAGCAGGTGTTTATTCATTTGCGGAAAATCAAATATGCAAAATCCACAGAATATTTAGAGCAAAATAGGTGTTATAATATTTAGAATTTGGAGTACGAGTATCTTTACTGAAATTTCACTTCTTCAATTATTATGCCTATAAAAACCTTTTCTTTAGATTTTAAACAGAATACAATAGCCGAGGAAATGAAAAACTATAGAAAAACGATAATAATCAATACAATAAAAATAAATAATATATAAATAATATCTACGTATTAATAAATTCCAAAATGTACTAAAACTAAACTAACGATAAGCATTCAAAAAATTGTGAATGTTCCTTGACCCTGATAAGGCCTTTTATAGTTAATTTCTTTTCACTAGATACTAGAGAGCTTTTATGCTTATACTTATTCCACAAAAGCTTCCATAGAGAAACATTTCGAAAATGATCTTTGACAGTAGAGGTATCAAAGCTTGTTCGTTAATAATCACTCACTTCTCGACAGGATGTCTGTGTGGTGCCACTAAATGGTTCAGGCCGTGGATAGACGAGGCACTAGCGAATTCCACCAAGTATTTACCAACGTTAGTCTTAGGACTGATGGTTTGCATACCAACGTGGTCTGGAACACCCGCTGGCACGGACTTAATTTCCTTCAGGGCGGCTTTCTGTCGGGTTTGGAAGTCTGACAATATCTCATTGTCGTAGAAATAATCGCTTTTCTTTGGCATCAATTTCGCCACGTTCGCCGATATCTTTGGCATGGTTCCTGTTCTCCAACGTACCTAACTGTTTTACCTCGAGCCTGCGCTGGGCGTTTTCGAATCGTAAATCTCCATCGGGTGAAATCTCGACATGCTATTATTAATTATGAACGAGGAACTCAGGGCAAACTGCAGCCAGGGGTAGAATAGATTAGTAGACTGGATGACGTGACTATTCGACTATCTGGCATCTATTTGACGTGTAATAGGTATGTACCTCTGGAAATTATGTACTTGATTCAGGAATGTATAATGCAGCATGTCTTCAGTCATTGTGACAGGTAAATTTGACTAAAAACTCAGTCCTGGTTTTTAATCTTTTTTCCTTGAGAATTCAGTTAAAATAAAATGTACTATAACTTTCAGTAGTGGCATCATTTCAGTAAGCATACTTATATATTTTTACATTATATATTAAGTCAATTACTTAAGTATTAGATTCATAGTTAGACACAATAGCATAATTTGTGACTTCCATTTATTACTATAAAATACACCCCTTCTCATTATTTTATGTTATCCATTGGTTGGAATATTGAAATTTTCTCTTACACAATTATATTATAATAATAATGTATGTTACTGTGATGTTCTCTGCAAAACACAAAACTTGTATTGTGGTATTAATAAAAAAAAAATGTATTCTTATATGAAAGTGCATTTGTTATACTTATGTATGCTAGTTTAGATAATGCATGAGTTCATTATCTAAACTAGAACGATTAATAAATTATACTATTACATATATGCTCCCTACAGATCAATTAGATTTGCACAATTCTTTCTCCCACGTTGATACACAACTATACTACTTGAATCTAATATTGTGAATCGTCTGTACACTGTTGCGAATTCATACTGTACAGGTTTTGATTTTTTCTTTGCGACTAACACTGTATCATTTAAAAAATTTGATTTTCTATTTTGTGACGTATTTTTCAGATACATACTTACAAGTTTTGTATTTCGTTATTCTACATGCTGTTCACTAATTGTAAGTACATTAATGGAACTTGCCCCGTAAATAAATAAATGAATAAAAAGAAAATTTTTATATATTTAAAAGATAAAAGAATGTATAATTTATTATTATTATTATTTTCTTATTTATAATTTAAAGAAATATTAAAAATTATATTATTCTCAAATTATTAAATTAAATTTGGGTATTTAAAACGTACACTAAATACGTGAAGGCTCAAAGTCTGACTATTCTTAACTTTTTCTACTTTAAGCCAAAAACGTTTCCCTTTCCCATTTATCCTCTGAAGAATTTAAAGCTGTATTTCAATAATATTACTCTTAGTTAAAATTCACGGGCAACTTTGTCGAAACCAACGCAGGACATCAAAAAATCTTATGTGATTTAAAATCACTGTCTTTCATCCTGTACCACCAATTATGGGACGACCTGTATAAATCTCTGTTACGTCTTTATTGACTCACATTGCGTATTCTGGGATCAATTACGACGTAACTTCGAGGTATTACTGAACCAGTGGAAACTTTGTTACGTTCTCCATTACCACATACACCATCACACTATTTCATTCATGTATGTATTGAGCTTAACAGCTTCCCCTGAGTACTTCAACTGATTTACAACTTCACATCTTCTCTACCCCCGATCGATAGGTAACAGAGAGGGAAAAGGATAAGAAGAGATAGAATGGCATATATGGATGGACTTTTGCGTTCGAAATTCTCTTCGAAAATTCGATACCTATTGCCTACTGACATACTCCACTCGAAAACAAAAAAAAAACGTGCGAATCGATATTTTACTGCGTACGTCAGATCCTCGGTTTTCGTACGGTGTATATAGATTTCCACGTTTTTACGTCTTTTTCTTCTGGTAGTTTTGCTCAATGGGAGGGAAGAGTCGATCGAAGTAACCGAACTTATTATGAACGAAGGTCAGTTTGGGGTCACGGGTTTCCGGTTTGGCCGGGATGTACAACGGTGCAAGTTCTGTCGAAGAATCTGACGAAGTCGAGGCGGTGGAACGAAACTGGGTAGAAATGGTTAGGTTCTAGATAGTTTCAGTTTATCTCTTTTTTTACCCTTTTTGTATTTTAAGCACAGTGGAGTCTCTCATATCAGAACTCCCATTTCATGAATATCTTAATATCATAACGATTAGTTATTTGAAAGTATCTCCTGACAACCTTGCCCTTTTAAAATATGTAACACTATCTTAAACTCACTAAACATAAATTACCATGTAATGAAAAGACATTTCTCTATCTCTTAAATTACTACAAATTCACAGGGTTCACGTAGACTGTAGATTGACTATAATTCTGCTGACCTCATTCGCTATAAATTCATGACTCGTTATCAATGACAATTTCGAGAAAACGAGGAAACCTACGAGCTTATAACGAAGAAACGTTATACTTGTTCCAGGAAATGGAGGAGCATTACGTGCCGCAAATGCGTGAACAATGGAATTACGTCGATGAAAGGCACTTGTATCGCGATTTAGTGCGTACTGGGTGTGATTCAAAGTATGATCCTCAACGACACAAATTGGAGCAAATAGACGCAGAAAGAAGACAAAGAAAGAGGTCGAAGAGTCGACAGCCACACTATCCTCCTTGTTATTGTATATCAGAAACGACGAGACACTGGCCTGGGAAGACAAAGTAACGTGTATTAAAGGGTTATATCCACCTAAGGGCTCGAAAAAAAATACAAAAAGTAGCTAGTGAAAAAGAGGGATAATTATAAATGTAAAAAAGGCAAAACAATGAAAAAACAGATGAAATATCTGTGACTATGAGGCAAAGCGACTTATGTCATATTTTCAAACAATTTGAGTCAACCCTTTCGTGGCTAGTGAGATTGTGGAAGACACCAACTTAGAAGCCTAGCTTGCAAAAAACAAAAAAAAGATACTCAAAAAGAAATCATTTGGTCACAAAAAGGTTAAAGGCTTAATTGAGATGTAGAATATAGAATTTATAGAATAGGACATTACAAGACCCCCCAAAGTACTAAAAATGCAAAGATTGCGCTGAGTATTTAAGGTGCCTTTAAACCTTTCAAAGATTGTCGTAGACAGAAATGAATTATCCAAAAATGTTGGGTCATTTAAATTTATGAAATCATAGATAAGGCGCGCAAGCATCCCCTATTTTAGCTTATAGTGATGAGGGATGTAACATTTACACAATAAATATCGATGCAACTACGCTGGATTTTGTTAGATAGCAGCAGTTTTTTCTAAAATATTTTACCACTAGCATAGTCAAATTTAATCAATTTGTATAGGTATAACAGAGCATACTATATATCTCCCGATATTTTCATTTGAAAATAAGGGTCCAAGAAGACACAAATCCATAAAACAGTATTTAAAATTGAGAAATTTGAACGTAAATGTCTCGAAGACAGAAATACGTGTTTTAGGTCATTTTTCATTAAAACCATAGACATGTATTATACAATACCAAATTGAAAACTTTCTCTTTTAGATACCCAGGCAATATGGAAGCCGTTTTAGATCATTACCAAAATCTCTTAGACAGGCCGATCAACCAATCTTCATCGTGCATGTGTGGCCACGTATCGCAAAATGCTTATCATCATTCGCGGAGCAAACAAACGAACAATTATCGGTATCCACGCAAACATACGTATGAACTGAACGCTTCAGCCATGATGGAGAACCCGACTACTTCAAGAACGAACGACAGCGTCGAGTACTACCGACAAATGCATAATTCTGTAAAAGGTGGTCATAAGAAGGACGTAAGCTACAAAGAGACTCAAGTATCTATCTTTGATATGAACAATTGTTTAAAGATGGACTCTGTTATGATGAGATTGCGGATCTTTATGCAATTAACGCTAGAACTACTGCGGTTAATCTGTCTATTTTTAACGATATGCCATAATTACAAATGTCTGAAAAGTTATGTAATTTACAGAAATAACGTTAATTCATATGTATCTTTTATATTATTCAGCATTAACTGAGAAAAGATAAAGTTTATAAAGAATAAAATGTGTTTAAGGAATAATCATACCAGTCATTTTGACAGGTTTGATAGTTCTAGTGTTAAAGGGAAGTTCACTATACAAAAAAGGATAGTGTCCATGATATACGAAATATCAAATGTTAAATACACTTTGTAATATTTTAAAGGTGAAAGAAATTGTTAATTGGTTCTCCAATTCATTTATGAAAATAGAAATTTGCATAAACATCTGCAGTCTAGTTATCACTGGATGATATTTCTAATCCTTGAATGCATGACAGGCGTTGACAAAAATGTATGGGAACCTCGAAGTGGATAACGAGCTTCCAATGAAGTATATTCAGTCCAAAAAGGAGAGCAAGGTATCGCCAGAGCCCAAGGTTTGGAAGCAGCACGCTGAGAAGATAAGCAAGCCAAATATTGGTGGAAAGAGCGAATCGAAGAACAATGAAGACGAATATTGTTTGTGTATGAGAAAATTGAAATTTAACTTATCCCAATGCGACAACCCAGACAACGCAACTCTGGAGAACGTTGAAGAGGACCGAGATGAGCAGATGAAGGTGAAGTTCGATAATTTGACAGCTGGACTTTCTTCTGCGACGCGATCAGCAATAGGGATGTCCTTTGCTGGTCAGCCTTCAGTGAAACCCAAGAATAACGATGTGCTGGTGAGTTTTCTGGTTGTAAGGCAAAACGATGCAGGTTAACATGCTTCTGTTTTCGAAATACATGTTAACTTCATGGTTTTGGAATTTAATTCTGTATTATGGACTTGCATCTTTTAATATTTTACAGGACTTTTAATATTTTATATATTTTTGCATATTTGATGGATTTTGTAATTCTTTGCGTATTGAAATTTCCCTTAAATGTATGCAGAATTGCAGTCTAATTATAAATGTCTAAAAATAAGCAAAGTGTGTTTAAACATCGTCAAATCAAATAGTACCCTTGTCAGGGAGATATAAGAATGAGGCTTCGTTTCTTTCCCAGTTAATGCCTCTTAAAAATGAATACATACATAAAAGTGTTATACTCTTAATAGTTACAGTCACTATGTAGAAACAAGCGAACTTTTCGAATATAATAAAATCTAAAAATTTATTATTTAAATCCCTTTCTTTACCATCTCTCCTTAGCCCTATAAAAATGTGTCCTCTTTCGTTCATCTCTTTCCGAATATTTCCATAGCTCAAAGACAAAGCACTGGTAATGGACGACAGCGATTGCTCGAAAGGCGAGAATGTTCGAAAGCAACCAGAGAGCACACGGATTTGCAAATCGTATCAGAGGACTACTAGTGAAAGGAATTCTGCACGCAAGCCTGACGAAGATTCAATGATTAACAGGGAGGAGAACCAAGAAGACGTGTGTGAAGAGATAATCGTGAAAGATGACGAGCAGGAGGATGCTATCAGGAAAAACATTTACGCTGCTGGAGATCTTGATCTTCACGCTACCAAGAGTCACATTCTTGGTCTGATCGATCGGGCGCTTAGTAACGAGTTTGGTAGTTCGTTGGATCCACAGAAGGTTAGATAAATCATTTTTATACACGATCACATTTAATATTCAACTGCATTATTATAAATGTCAATAAATATTGTAAGGCAATGTACTTTTCTGCTTCTCTTGTAATCTTCAAAATTAAGCTTCTGCATCTTTTGATCCCAAACGAATAAGTGTCAATTGTAATTTATGTTATACCAAAGGGTTTTTTTTCACTCGTTTATAAATAAATAAATATTACTCATAGAAATAAATTAATTTGTTAAAATAAAAACTTTTCGACAAAATATTAAGGTTCTCCATTACCATTCCAAACTACTTTTCTTCCATTATCGATTCATTTTTAGCCCACGGATATGAATCGAGGATTGACGCAGCAAGAAAACTGGTTAGAGATAACGCGTGATCTACTGGCTGACTGCTGTCAGCCAGAAGATGTGCTGACAATGCGCCACCACGGGCTGAGGGCCGAGTGCATAAAGGAGCTGAAGATCCTTCGATGGAAGCACATGAACTCTATCCAGGACGAGTTCAAAAAGCTCTGCAACCTCCAAAAGTTTCTGGACAGCTTCTCGCCGAGGCAGTCGATGCCCTCGTTGCAAACCCAGGTGGCTGCAGTCGAGCAACGACCAGAGAAACGACAGCAACAGCAACAGGAGGAAAAGCAAAATCTGGGAACGATCTCTTGAGCGTTCGAAGGCTCCAAATGCGACGATTGCAAATTCTTTCGGCCTCCTTCGTCCTCTCACTGCTGTATGGACTAGTAATAAAAGGAAATGCAGCATTCTTTATAGCAATATATATTTTTTGTTATAATTTAGATTTTTACAGTTGTGTTTTTGCTTGGCTTATACAAGACATAGAGCACGCGAGATTTTAATAAAAGACACATGATGTGTGAAGAGTGAAATAAATATTTCTTCTAATGTAAGGGAATAAATACTTTCAGAGCGTCTGTATGTTTAAGATTCGACCAACAGTAGTCCTTAAAATTCTTATACACTATCAACAGTCTCTAAAGGTAAAACTGCTGCTTGGTCCTAATTTCTTACTATCTCTCTCGAGGAACCTTCTTTTCGAGATATGTGTATGTACAAGCGCACCATTGTTAAACAATATCAACCTCCACGAATCCTCAGTTGACAATACATGTGCAGAACCAAAGCCAGCGATAATTTCACGATTATCATTACATATTCACTCTATAAAACATGCTAATTATCACCTCCTCAAAATCTCGTATTATCAGGCATTTTCACAAAGTACGCGACCTTATCCTCAGCTACCCTATAATTATGAATCCACCTAGACCCTTTCCTGAGACTACCATCGATCCCATCCCTCCACACCCCCGCTGGCAGGTAAACTTCCCTCTGCCTGCTGCCAGAGTACAAGACAGGTGCAACTATCAGTTCCTCTCCCACCGAAAATTCATCTACCACAACATGACAGGCTGGGTCCCCAGGATCCAGCATCCACAGAGGCCTAATAATAGGCAAACCATTTTGCAGAGTCTCTTCCGCGTACTTCTTCAGCAGAGGAGTCACAGTCTTCTGCCTCAGAGTCGTCAGCCTCTTGGCTATCTCCAGCACGAACTCGTCGGAGTATTTGCTCGGCAGATGAGTGAAACGTATGACAGGGAGGAACGTGGACAGCTGCAGCCACCTGATGTAGAGCTCCTTGTCTGGCAGACTCACTTCGAAGTCATTGTCCGGATTGTTGTCCGACATGGGCAACGCCACGTCACCGCCGACGGCGCCTGGCATGATGAACGGGTAGCCTATCATGCCATAGGTAAGGACGGTTGGGATCACAGTTTTGATTGCTTTCCAGGATGAAGAGAACGGGGGAAGGGACACGAATACTGGCGCTCGAGGCCTCGAAATTGCGCCGGAGACTCCGATCACTGGCACGGATCCCAGGATCGCTGTGGTGAATAGGGTTTTGTAGTGGTCGGGGTTCGTCAACGGCTGCTCGCATTTGTAGTAGTGTGGCATGTCCTGTGCGGTGCCTAGGTCGAGGTAGAACGAGTCCACGTGGTACTTCGTGATCAAGCTCTCGAGCTTGGACTGCAGCCAGGGCAGGGTTTTATTGTTGGTTATGTCGAGCACTCCCACGCTGTTGCTCTGTTTGTACCTGGGAATTCGGGAATTTGTGTTAATGGGGCTTAGAAGTGTGGTGAGAAGGATTGAGAAAGGGGCTAATAGAGTGATCTCGAAACAATTTCTTTTCTATTTTAACTTCTCTAATGTATACCTTTTAATAAAAGTACGACGAAATTTAATTAACCCCTACACCTTCTTCAACGAATCTGACTCATGCATTTTTTTACAATGCCTTCGCTGCCAATTATGGGATAACCCATGATGGAGATTTTTAGTAAGTAAATCTCCATCCTGTGACCTAGCACAGGTTCATATTGATCAATGTAGTTACTGTCTGGAGTTTAGAAGATATCAATGGGTCTGATTTTCTCCACAGAAAAAGACACATAAAGACGGCACGTACGCATTTTTTATTTTGCCAATTGGTCAAACCTGTTACTGCTCTTGCCTCAATGCTGTTCCACTGACATCTCCTGACCCCTAACAGTATATACTCTACAATCTGTCACATAACTTTCCCCAATTTCTTTTCCTATAAAATAGAAATACTTTACCTATAAAATAGAAATACTTTACCTAGTCAACGCGGGAATCCTCGGATCGCTTCCCCTCTCCGAAATCAGCAATCTATTCGACACCGCGTCCTTAAAGTTCACAGATTCAGTAGATATAAACGGCTGGATGGTGAACACGATTCTGAACCCTCGTCGGTGAATAATATTAATCGTCTCTTCCATAGAAGGAAACTGTTCCTCGTCTAACACAAAGTCACCAGCACTGGGCTGCCATTCCTCGCTCAGCAACACGTGTCCTTGCCGCAAGAATCCAAGAGCTATCACATCCTCCGTGTAATTATAAATCGCAGCCTCGTTAGTCGGCGAAATCTGCCAGACAGGCTCAGACAGCAGCGAGTGGACCGCGTGGATTTCATTTGGCTTCAGCCCATCCCATAGAGACTTCTCCGCCATGGAGGAGTGCAATGTCTTCATGTTATCCGTGGCACAGATCGTATAATTCAATTGTGGCAGCGGTGTGAGTCGATTGATGTAAGCGAAAGCATCGAACTTCGCTTGCAGACAAAAGTCGTTGCTTCTGTTTGCATTGATGGACACATAGAGAGGTGTCTCTGGATCGACGAGGATCGTGGCGCCCTTCGAGCTTAGGAAGTACCTCTTCAGTACATTCCCGAAGGGATGTTTTGCGATGTCTCCTGTGATGAAGGGACTCAAGTCGAGACGTCCTCGTTCGAGGGGATATGGCATGTTCTGTACTTGGCCAGCCCCGTACCAGTGGCCCCTTTTCGGGGACCAATCGAAGCAGTCTGTAGGGTTGTAATAGGGACTGAGGCTCTGCCAGGTGACATGATAACAGTGCATGCCTTGGTGTTGAGTGTGCGCCAGATATAGACGGGTCTGTTGGAGCCATTCCAGGCAAACGGAGTCTTGTTTCTGATGATGAGGGAGGCAGGGGAAGACTCCAGTGTCTGCGGGGATTCCTTCGCCTAGCCTTGCTGCGATTACTTCGGCGCCGGTGTTACTGTAGACGTGCATCACTCGCTCGTTCTTGTTAAATCTATTAACAATTGATGCGAGAGAGCAATGTGTCAGTAATTATAACTGATCTAAGGTAAAAATCTAATGAATATTAAGCTTAACACTTTTATATTTACAGATATAAATTGAGTATAAAGTCTGGTGTAGGAGAAACAAAACTTGATCTGTACTCGAATACTTATTAGAAGAACACCTCATCAAAAATAAAGAATAAATACCTCGTCAAGTGAATATTTTCTCGAAAAAACAGTTCATCGAATTGATATTTGATCTTTGAGTTTGTGTTTAAGTTTAAGTACATGTATTTAAATATATAGGTTTAGAGTTAGTTTCAGGTTCAGGTTTACATTTAGCTTTGGGTACCGTTAAAGTTTAGGTTTAAGCGTAGATTTGAGTTTGGATTTGGGTCTAGGTCTATGCTTAGGTCTAGGATTAGGTGTGGGTTAGCTTTAGATTTAGTTTTAGATTCAGGTTTACGTTTAACTTTGGATATCATTTAGTTTTATTTTTCGGTTAAGTTTAGATGTAGATCTAGGTATAGGTCTAAGTTTAGGTTCAGGTCTAGGTCTAGGTTAAGTTTGGATTGAGCCTAAATTATGTCTGGATTAGGTTTTTAAATCTCTAATCGTCGAAATGTCCTATTGATGAAATGTCTTTTGACCAAGTTCCCCACACCAATTTGATTACTATTAAATACTAAATATCAATCCTCATGCACATTAAAATTACTAACTCACCTAAATTTGTCGAAGTAGGCACGCTGCAGAACATGCTGCGTATAATAAATGTGCGCAAATCCTACGAGGAAGACGACGCAGAGAAACAATATTCCAACGAAGGCCCGGAGCCTGGGAAAAATTGGATGATTTGACATTAAAAAATTCTAATTTACCACAGTGCTCTCAGCTCACCGATAATCGGCGTTCTGCCTCTTCTTGCTGCTGCGCAGAGCTTGTGGCAGAGATAATTGGAGCTTTTCCTTTAGCAGGCTGCTAATACTGTTAACACTCGTTATCGTAGAATTCGCGCTCTGTGCACCAGGTAGCTCCATAGGATCATTTCCCAGCTTCTGGTTGATCATCGGTGACACTGCTCTGCTCTTCCTCCGAGGAGGAGCCTGTAGCGGCACCCTAACAATTGATTTTCATTATTAAGACGACACAAAATTCCCCTTATTAGAATATTGACCAGCAAAAACGAGCAGATTTATTTTCGTGTACCTTTGCAGTGACAGGGCACTGCCAACGTCATATCTTGGAATCATCGCGTTATCTTAAACTGTTCCCCCGCGAATCATCGAAAGTGTTATCGCGAGAGTGGATCACAGGTGCAATCCAAAGGTATGACGCAAGACACTGGTTCGCTGAGCGTATGCAAAATGAGTTGGAGAAGAAGTGGCGAGAGTTGAATGTACTCTGTTTACAGAGAGAACGATACACGAAAATGTGGGCAATCGTTAACGAGCGAGCACCAAAACTGACTGATGAGGCAATTACGAGAGGTTCGAAACGGACTCGCGCCGCGATAACCCTCGGGCGATAGAAAGAAGGTCGAATCTGCAGATGATCCATCACTGGATTCATTTGAATAAGGAAGATTCGGAAGACATGTCAGACGTTGTTTATGTTCGAAAAGCGTTCGCGTTGAGAGCATGGAATTTGAAGACTGGTTTGCATAGAGTTATAGTCTCCACATTCTCTTTCTGTAACACTTGCTTACTTATTAAATCTATAAATTCAGTCGACGCCATGAAATTAAACTAGTCATATTTAAATGTAATTTTAAACTTATTTTTGGAATAAATATTCGATTTTAAGCAATAAACTATCATCAACTTTTTTGATTCAGTTTACGCCACTGTAAACACATACTAGTGAAAGTGCATAACATTAGTTCTACACTCTCTTTCCTTTATTCAATTGAGTGGATTAATTACAACGAAATCAAATGAATTACTTCCACTCACTTGGCCAGTTCTTCATCGTTCGCTTCTTCCTCAGTCTCCGATCCGAGTGGACTTCCATTTGGTGTCGAACCGCTATTGCTGAAAGTCACGCTGCTACTGTCATCACTTTCTGTTCTCCTAAATTTCGAGGTGGTCCCCTGTAAAAATTCAGTCATCGATACAATAATGGATATGGAATTTGAAAGGTACTTGCAGTACTACTAAACACAAAACTACATTTATCATACAAACAATAAGAGAAGGTATTAAATAACCAAAAACTCTACCTCTACTGAAGACCTTTCATTGCATAAAGGACTATACAGGGTGTCCCAGAACTGATGATATTATACAAGCGAAAAGCTAGTGATTCTACTTAAAAAAATAAGACAAAAATTTAGAATAAACGTTTTTATATCATGCTTGGTTTTCGAGAAAATTGAGTTTTAATGATGGTTGGGTGCAAGCATACGGAAGTATAGTTTTGAGTGCTTGAAGGGTAAACAGAGTAGGGGGACCACTCTCGGTCTGACTACTGTCTGTTTCTATGATACGCTAGAAGCATTCCCTTTTCCCCATTTTTCCCTCAAACGCCTAAAACTGTACGTAGTTCAGTACACTTGTACTTGATTACAATTCAAACTCAATTTTCTCAAAAACGAAGCATGATATCAAAATGTTTTACTCTACATTTTCGTTTTATTCTTTCATGTAGAATTACCCCTTTCTCACTTTGCCACCAGTTACAGTTCGAGAACAGCCTGTATGGGGGATGATAAGTTAAAGATAAGGTAGGTGTAAATAAATTGCGTATATTGAGAATATACGTGTATATAGATACTCATTTAAGCAATATTTATATATTACATACATTAAGTAATATAACCTAATTCAGCTATTATTGTAAAACTTTATTATTTACTTAAATATTATTATTTTTTGCAAAAATATATATTAATATATTTAAAATTTAATAAAAGGGCTACCAAATATGTTACCACTGTTGATTTCGAATTCAAGTCAAAAAACTGCCTGATTGCTATATACAGGGTGTTCTAGTTTTTCGATATAACTTTTCCAGCATATTTTACAAGCAAGAATAGCTAGAAAAGTTATGCCAGAAAGAACAATACAATAGTTGTCGTTAAATATATGTATCCTCCCTAGATAAATATGGGATGATCCATTTGAAGTTTTGCACGTAGTTATCTCCTGAAATATAAGTCGCTGAAGAAAATATTTTAAATAAAACGTCCACTTGGAGAAAATTTGTGCCTCAAGGTGTCTCCCTCGAAACAGGGTAAGTTTTATTTAAAACATTTTTTTAAACCAGCTATAGTACAGGAGATACTTACGTACGAAACTTTAAATGGATCACCCTGTATACTGAGTATCGATATATTTTAAAAACGATAATTCAACTCTGAATTTCATTTTTTTAAAAACGAATGGCATTTTTTTAAAAGTAAGATCTTTGACTAAAATAAACATGGAAAGACTTCAACAGTGAGAGTATGTCATCCACCAAAATTTGACAAAAATTGGTGGGGGATTGACGCATGACGCTGTATCGACAATGATTGTCACGATTGTGACAAACACGTTAATTCAAAGTTACTTACGTGAAGATAACGAATTTTGTTACAAAATTACTTTCTTAATTGTTTTTTAACAAACTTCATTATTGGCCAATCTCTCGTAGACCTTCGCGTTATCATTCTACTTTTAACTTCTTGTAAACAGTAGAACCGGTATAAAGAGAAAAGATAACAAGAGGGAAAGATTATTTAACGTTTCGCAAGAATGAAAAACTAAAGTCACACCTTTACGCAACATCAGCTTTTTACTTTCTTTTCCTTCAATAATTAGCAAATTTATATGAATCGCATTTTCAAAAAATTTCAATTCATGCCTTATTTCAGACTCTTCTCTTTCAGTTATTTATAGTCATATCAACTACCAAAGAGGGTGATTAGCGACTCATTGTCAGCCAATACAATTGATACAGCTTCCAATATTACATTTTCTCAATGACTAATCTAACTTTTTTCTTTCGAAAAAGAAAAACACAAAAATACACAGGTCCATAGCAAAAGACTGATCAAAGCTTCATACACCACGACTCCAAAATGAAAACACACAATAATCACAGTATTATCCTCTCAACCTGTCTCGACTCTCCTCATCGTCAGCAACAACTTCTCAGCTACATTCACTGATTACGAATCCCTCGAATTTGAAAACAAACCTCCTCGATGACGTCCAATTTCGGTTTTCCAGCTTCAGACAGTGCTCTTTCCAACGAATAGATCGAGCTGTATCTGTGATCCTTGGCATCCTTCTCGTTCATCGGTAACAGTGGCTTCCTTTCGTCTCTTCTTTTCATAGAATGTCACTTTCTATCGAAAACACTTCGTATGATACGTTCGATGACGTACGTGAATGAAACAGTAATTGTAAGCCAGTCGAATTCGCGCGAATGGAACACGTGAAGCAGAGCGCAGATCGCCACGGGGAAATACGGCGTGTCTTCAGCTCCGAATTCCTCTTCTCTGGCTTTGGTAAACACGTGCTGATAAATGCGTCGAGACAGCGTAACGTTGCTCTTAATTCTTCGACTTGTCGCGTATTGTCGGCAATTATTCATGGTCAAGGGCAGAGTTGGACATTATTCGAATTGTTTCAAATAAATATTTATTTAAAATAATTGTATATTAGATATTATTAAGTACTGTGAATTATTCATTATTCGTAAAATATTGTTTTCTCTATTTATTCGAATATGTTGTTCACTATTATTTGAGTAACATATTTGTACGAGACTAGTCAAATAATAATACTAATAATTCATGATTGCTTTGATAATTGTTGATTGCTTTGACAACTTAAAAGTGTTTTTGTACAAATAGGTAGATACATTTGGATTACTTAAATTCACGATCAGTCAAATTTCTGCAATTCTTCTATTGTATTTACACTGTAGATTTAATTCTGAACTACATTTTTGGAAAAAGTTCAAGAAAACATTTACATGAATATTAAAATATATTACACTATATGTTCTATACATTCTTATTTCATTCATCTACGATATAACATAATACAAACAAATTCTGGTCCGAATAAGTTCTACTACAAATAGAGATATTGGAATAAATTTTTATCAAATTAGATATTTATTTATTAGTGGCGAATAAAGTTGTATTCCTTAGTCTTATTAATTATATTTTATCCGATTAACATTTTGCCTAACGTTCATCAGTTATACGCGTGGTATCATTATACATATGTTTGATTCACAAAAGCGCACGTCCACGAGAGAAAAGTGTACGTTCACACCAATGTCATATTCACGAACTTGTACAATGTTTTTTAAATTTCATTTGATATGAAATTTGAAGCATTCTAAATTTTCTAAGAAAATTACTTTCACGAAACTTGTTTCCTTTTAAATGTGTAGTATCCTGGCCTAGGTATGCCTGTTTCAAAGTGAGTATCTTAACATGTTGACTGCTATGTTACCCATATCTGAATAACAATTTTTACATCATTGTGAGTAATATTAACGTATACAATTATGAATGATGTTAATAAAAAATTATAACAACAGTTAATTGCAGAAAGAAGAACATTGCAGAATAAATACAAAAATGCATTAAAACTTTGTTTTCAAGTTGGAGTCAACGTGTTAACTGCAAATTCTGATATAAGTAAAAATATTCACAATGATCAAATCATCAGTTACAATGCCCTAAAAAAGGACATCTAGCATTTCTTTAAAAATTAAAGAATTCTCTAGTTACCACTTATACTGCTTCAAAAAGAAACAACAGTGTTCCCTCACTGAAGAATCATAGCTCTGGTCATAAACTTATAGCAAGGACATGTTTCTAAAATCAATTCATGTACTACATACACTATTGTATACCTACTGTATTTGTCCTTTTTTTCTAAAAATCTAAATGAGAATGTATAAAACCCAACATCATTCGTTTGAGCTTATTGAAAGACTACTCGATTACTGTACTCTGAAATCTTTTAATCGATTAAAATACAATATAAAACAACGTCTCTATGCACAGATTTTTAGAATAAAACTTTATAGTTGCGTTCATAGGTCTTACTTTTTGTCCATCCATTCGAAGGTCCTCCATCGCGTCCAGGTTGGTCGGCATCGAGATACTCGTTTTACGTATGCGTGTATTCGTTGCGCGAAATCCTGTTCCTGCTTCAGGATGAACAGGCCTCGCCGCTGTCTCGTCTCTGACGATTTCTGTAATTTGGTTTCCGTTATGTTCCATCACCTTCGGTGCATCTGGAAAAACGTGGATTTTGTTTGCAATTCATTTCGAGTAGTAGTGATTACAATAGCATAGAGTTAGTACAGAGTCTGCTCAATTTAGTAGGGATAGAGTATAGGATAGAGTTAAGCAAGAAGTGTGAGAAATTTTAAGAGGCATTTCTACGTATTAAATTGAGATGAAGATCAAGAATAACGAAATTGCGATTAGGGCTTCGTTTCAGAGTTATCTATCGTTGCCAAAACGTCTACAGTACGCGTGCAGTATGTCTGACTTGGAACTTATTCTACTGTCGGTGCACATTAATCACGTCAGACACATTTCACATTTTTAGGTGTTTCCTTAGCAATTAACAATTCAGAAAGGAAGCCTAAAGCACGATATTGTCTATTTTCATTTTCGTCTTACTTTAGCATGTAGAATCACTTTTTCAAATTTCTGACACTAGAATAGCCATCTTTGTTAAATACAAGTCTACCTCTCAATATGATATAATGCAACTTTAATATCACATTTAGTAATATATACGAGCCGTTAATTCGTCAAATCGGTTAAAAAATAAATATAAAAAATTAAGCATCAATCAAGTGCTTTGATATTAAAAAAATGTATTAAAAAATTTTTAAAGTGGAGTTAATCACTTTGGCCTGTAAATATTGGACATATAAATTCTGCTTTGATTTACGTTTTTGTCAACTTCAGTTTTTGGGCCAATTAGAACGCAATTTCTTTGAGGTAGGTATTACTATATTTTCAAGGGTTGAAGTAAAGCAGGTTACTCTTTCTCAGGCGTCCATCATCTCACTTTCCAACACTTTACTTACCGATACAACGTATTATTAAATCTACTAAAATAAATATCCCAATACCTGAACGCTTAAAATGTGAAATGTCACAATAATAAAGTCCCTTACTTCCCTACACTTCAATTATAATAATAATAATTATAAAATCCCTATACTTCAATTATAAAGTCCAATAACTGAGAATACTATTTTATTGTGTTTAAGTATCGGAACATGGTCAACTACTGGGACATTTACCTTAATAATCTTTTAGTAGATGTAATGTTAAGACCTCACATATAATTAATCGATAATACGAAATCGAAAATATGCTTATTAAATAAACAAATATTAGAAACTGAATAATATACTGATCTTGAATTCCTGTCTATATCATTATTTCAATTTATTTGTAATTTTAAATGACCCTGTACATTCTCGAAATTCAACAAATTTAAATCTAATCATCGATGTTTTTCTGTTCCCAATATCACTTTTCCAACGTCAAATGGCTCGTCTGTAACCTCGACGAGGTTTCAAAAACAGGAAAAACAATGATAACCATTTCCTAAAGGTGGCTGAAGAGCAATTTAAAAGTAGGAGTACTTCAGAATCCCAAAAATGTGCGATTGTCCCGACAAGAACACCGAAGATCGCGACCTGCGTATCCCAGAGACAGTAACCCTTTACGAAAAGTGTTCGAAACCATACCGTCCAGAGAAAGATCCGACCAAACACAGCTGCGATGGTTCAGACAAGGACGATTGGGTGCCAATCGATTCCTCACACTCTAATCTCGGGTACACGATCTGCGATGGACTCAAAGGATCGCTCGCTGACTCGAGCAGCACCAGCTCCACCAGAACGGTACCCTCCTCCCTTCAACGACCCACCCTAACTCATGACTTCAAAAACAAACGACTGATTTACACTTCGCTAATACTTGACAGTACAAGTTCGTCTGTCCACAAGACTGTGAGTGCCTCGGCGAGGCTGAAGAGGAACCCTGGCATCCTCCAGTTTACATCCACGAGCCATGCTTCGTGGAGGAGGAAGTAGAGGAGGAGCCAGATATCGAGTGTACTCTGGCGATAATAAAACCAGAGGCAGTGATCTACAGGAAGCAGATCGAAAGACGTATATTTGAAGAAGGTTTCGAGATTTATCAGACAAGGTGGCTGCAGCTCACGCCAGAACAGGTTTCAGAGTTTTATTCAGACAAATATGGACAGCTGAATTTTGCGCATCTTGTCGCCTATATGGCATCTGGGCCTATAATTGTCCATGTTTTGGCGAAGCGTCGCGCCATATCTGAATGGAGGCTGCTTATGGGACCAACGAAGGTAAATGTTAGATGTTCGTTTAAATTCTAGGATTTTTTATTATTGTCAGGGTGGAATGTTCAGGTCACGGAGGCACGTTTGTATTATCCTGATAGCTTGAGAGCGAGGTACGGCAGGAGAGGGGAGGATTTTAAGAACGCTATTCATGGAAGCAATACTCGAGAAGAGGCTGAAAGAGAGATTCACTTCTTTTTCCCTGAATGTAATAAGATTGCTACTATACCTTAACCATTAAGTCGTCATCATAGATGTACGATTTATGAAACGTTTAACTCTTTGAAGCATGGAATTTCAGAAAATAAAAAGGCCCATGTTGCACAGACATTTTATTTTTGTAAAATTTAACAAAGTAGTCTTATTTGAATTATTATTAGGAAATCATTGGGCTGAAAGTAATTTTAATTTTTCAAGGTGGTATAAAAAATATTCCACTATGCACATTTAGGTATTAAAAAGGTAGGACACTTTTGATTGTCTTATGCTTCAAAGAGTTAAGAGATGCAGAGTTCATTGCTTTAGTGTTTCTCTTAATAAAATATCAACATAATTGAATCGTTGAGTTGAAAAACAGTACCTATAGGTCCAAAGATCATATTTTAAGATATCTGTACCTAACTTATAGTTCTATGCAGTTTATACATCTGGATCACAAAGCCAAAGTATATTAAGTTCACTGTTCTTCTGTGTGACTTCATACACTTTGGCTCTGGTGTCCAAATATAATTTTCAGATCATTTGAAAATAGATAATTTTGAACTTGTATTTCTTCAACTTACCAATTCAATTAGTGTTAATTTAAAACAGCCTGTTATAAGAATACAATTCTAATACTCTTATACAATAGAAAAAAACTAGAAATCAGATGAAAGAAGTATTTATAGTTTGTTTTGAAGTAACAGTATGAATAAGATGGTAATCAAAGTATTAATAACCTTAGGTCAGTGTATTCTGATAGGTCAGTGACAATTTATGCCCTCCATTTCAGTCATAATCGAACCTCTATTAAAAAACGAGGCAGCAGCTGATTACCTGTGGGAAGCAATCAATCCTGTTCTCGTGGAAGCCCTCTCCTTGGTAAAACAAATTACTATGTACGTAAATTAGTTCGGTGCCTTTAGATTTACCCTTGTTAGCCTACCTACCTAGATTAATCGTTTTCGTAGTGACTCGAATTAAATAGAAATTTGTCATTGTGTACCGACTCTTAGAATAGAAACCAATAGTACAACAGGTGACAGAAATTTTGAGAGCTAATTTTACATGTCAAAAGAGGACGAAAGTCAAGAGTGACGAAATTGTATTCGAGGTTTCTTTCCAGAGATACTGATTATTGCAAAAGCATCTAAAGTTCGCGCGAAATGTGTCTGACTTTGGACTTATTCTACTTCCCGCGTACATTCAGTCAGACAAGTAACGCTAGTAGAATAAGTCAAGTCAGACACATTTCATGTGGACTGTGGGTGTAACTTTAATAATTAATAACTCAGAAACAAATTTTCAAACATAATCTCGTTATTCTTGGTTCTTCTCTTATTTTAGCATGTACATAGAATCATCTCATAGAACCTTTTTCACCTGTGGTCGAACACTGCATATGTTTTCTTTACAATTTCAGTGGTCTTTTTTTAGGATGTTCATTGTACAAGTTATATTTAACAAAGGGATTAAATTTAAACATTTTTCCATGTAAATGACAAGTTCCAAAACGTCATCAATGTTTATATGACATTACATAACTTACTTAATTGATTGTTCTCAGAAAACAAATTTTCTTTAATAAAGGCACCGAGTTAATTTATGTATCTACTTAAACAGTATTGCTTAGAAAGTGATTTTATTAATGATGATACATAAATAAATTTTCTCCGCAGTGCTGCAAATATAAACCCGCGGATCCCATACTGTGGCTTGCCAATTGGCTGATCTTGAACAATCCTAATAAACCTAAACTACCAGCAGATCTCGCAATAACTCCTACATGAAACCCAAATCCCTACCGTTTTTGTATATACTGGAAATTGTGCGTTGAAATATAGTCTCACCTACTGTATCGGTTTCCTTTGTAGTTTCCTGCAGATAACATGGCGATCTTCTAACTCTGCGATGGGTGCCAGGCAGAATGGGACTGTACCTTGAATTACAACATTCAATTCGTGTCAATTAATACTGAAACAAATCCTTAAATCAACAATCAAAAATACACGTGTCCACATTCACATAAACAACAAAGAAATATTACTTTGAAATCACCAAATTCTGCACAATATTGACCAGCTCTTTGTCTTCAAAGGATCCGCGACAAACTGCCTCTGTTTCTTTCGTTAGCCTGCAACGTTTTTCCTCGATATCTCCTTCCACGTCGTCCACCAAACAATTCTCCAATATTTGTGTTCTATTCTCTTTATCAGATGTTGAGGTACTTCCAGAATGATTCACTGTCGGTAAATGGATTGTTTTTGACTGATAGAGACTTCCTTCGTTGAAACGATCTACTCCCAGCGGCGAGCCCCAAGTGGAGCTTCTGTGCCGAAAAAAATGCAAGAAAATTTAATATTAACTCTTTAAGAGGGGAGAATTGATCCACTGGATCGATACATATGAATTGAATGGGGAATTTAGTAAAAGAAATAAAAATCATGTATTGAAAATTGAGATTGTGCTGCTAATAATATGTTGAAGCTGTGCTCTACTTAATAGTGATAAAAAGATATTAAAAGCATCTTGCATTGAGATTCACATCAGTTTTAAGAAGAAAACAAAATCTGAAAATTACGACATATATTCGTCAGAAAACGGATCCACTGTAACCGCAGTCTTAATACAGTATGTATTTGGAGTGATTTATTTATAAGTTTGCACTATTAAATTTCTTTTAGTTATAACATTTTCTATTATTCTAATGAAACTAAGAGAAAACAGTAAGATACTACCTATATAAAATTTAATATTGAAATAGGGGACATAATTTGTCTAGTTCTTAGATGCAGAAATTATACAAGACCTTTTAAAGAAATAAAAACAAATTGTTTTTTTGAAAACAAAATTTTGAAATTTTCAACAAAAATTTTAATTCTACCTAGGTCGTTCCTCGTTTTCAAAACGCACTCTCGCGATAGCACCGAGCTTGCGTTCATGATCGAGATCATCGCGCGTGATTTCCTGCGCCGCGCTGATTAATCCATTGCCGTCCGTAATTGTCTGGTTGCTCTGGAGGCCGTAGCTTCTTCTTAGACTCTTTGCCTCGCTTTGTGTCTTCTTTATAGCTGGTTTTTGAGGACTTTCTGGTGTAGTAGACCTGGTTGTGGCTGGTGACCTTTACAACAATGAAAGAAACTATCATTATTATCTTAAAAAATGACAACCATTAAAAAGATTTTAAAGCTTTATTTATATTGGATATTCTTATAAAGAATATACTAGGACCTCGATTATCTGAAGTAAGCACGAAATTCAAACCTAAAACATCCTATTGGTGGCTAGCTTTATTTTCTTCATCAAACTACTATTAAGATAGGTGTCCATAATTTCACCATTCTAAAGATTTAAGCGTTATTACAATGTTTTTGAATACAGTGTTGTCTCGAATTAAGATCGATAGATAATCAAGATCTCTTGAAAGTATCCTTTCTATTTACCTTGTCCTTCACTTAAGGAAAGCAAATTCAAGTTGATAAGGAACAAACTTATCATAGGAATGCGTTTCCTACATTCCTTGTGCTTGTAACTGATTATGAATGGTGAATTTGTATGGAGACAACACTGTACCCATTTAGTGAAATTATCAAATGTCTCATAAAGTTCAGGGTCTTATCTGACGCCTAGAATTCTAATATTATTTTGCGATTTTAATTATCAGTTTATGGATTTCTCATGGGTGACAAATTTGAAAGCACTGGCGCAATTGTGGTCACTTATTTTACTGTTTAAATCTTAATTGATGCTCTACTGTGCTCTTATTGTCATTAAACCCAATATGCGCAAGTGTAAGTAACAGAAATTTTGAATATTCGAAGTTCCCTTAATCGAGATTCTACTACATTAGACTATGTGTCACAGTCTAAAAAATAGAAATTTCTTGAAAAAGGAATTCTAATATTACTCATTCATCGAAAGATACTTATCTAAAGGCCAATGCACACAAACAATATTTTGTCCCACGACCTCGTCACGATCGTATCTCTGTCTTCGTTATTTCCAATCAGGAAAACGCAGAAAAGCATACAATCCCAACAAAATCATGCGTCAAAATATCGCCCGTGTGCTTTGACCCTAAAGATGCTGCGCGTTCTTGCTACAGCCAGGAAGAAAAACCAGCTTTACTTATTTACTGACTGTACAGCGACACGTTCCTAAGGTCAATCCACATATAAGCATACAAAGTGTTCAGCTCCAAGTGGAAGCAAAATTGCAGGAGTCAAAATATAAAATTCCGTTTGAGCCTTCGCTCGTGAGTGAAAAACATTGAAAAATAGTCGAAAGCCTCCTGAAACTCCAACAGGATCCCCATCGATCCCTGGGATCCAGCAACAAGTTTACCTGCTCGAGTGCCAGGGGTCCACCCAGCTGGGCTCGTACGAGCCCAATTCCACGGCCTCGGGGGTAGAGGATTGCTCCGAGACGCGGATATACGCTGGCTTGTACCACGGCGACGGAATTCTGACCGTTCTGTTCGGGGACAAACGGTCCTGCGCGGTATTTCCGTTTTGTTGCAGCGGTAAGACGGACAAAGAAACGCCACGACGCTCTGCTAAGCCGACCGGATCGACACTGGCCACTCTGACGTCCCAGGGATCGACGATGGAGAGCAATACTTTCTGCGCAAAGAGAATAAGGATGGAGAGAGCACGGCGGCAGGGGGAAGAGGGGACGATGATGAGGAGAGACCACCGTCACCGGGAGTTGTTGGCCAGTTAAAGTTGATTAAAGTTACGCGCGGCACGGCCTGAGTCGAGGACAACAACTGTCTTGGGAAATTTCTGAAGCTTGGGAAAGAAGGGCCATGAATCTTTGATGCATTTTGAGGGCGAAGTAGTGCACGTAATTGAGGGAGGGAGGAATTAAGTTGAGGACTTGAGACGGTTTTTGGAGTAAAAGGTGATTTAGTTGTAGGACAGGTTCGTGGTATTTGTCTGGTCAGTGGCAAGTTGTTGTTTGTTGAATGGATTTTGTATGGTGATGTTATAGAAGAGGTGTAAGAGGACAGTATTTCCTCGTTATAGTTTTGTTGTATTTGCTTTGGTTTGGAATTATTTAGAGTGGAAGTTTTAGTTGCGTGGATTGTTGATCGCGATTTCTGAGGGGACCAAAGTGAAATACCATGAGCGTAGTTGATGTCGAAAATGTGTCCTATGCTCTAAATTTGTTTGTGAGGAATGAGCTTATATTGAGGAAACACTGTAGCTCTGTCATTCAGTGTATTTTCATGACATGATTTTGTAGCACTCTGAAACACCAATACTATGTTTTCTTTATCATATAATATAATAGTAGCAATCTATAGAAACTATAAATTCAATTGTACACAGTTATATACTAAATCTATTTTGTTTAAATATGATTGTTTTAAAAACTGTATTCAAAAGTCATAAAATTATTCCCACTTTCCGAGTCGGTAAAGCAGGCGACCTGGGTCACGAAAGTCCATGAGATAAGTGCACTCTTGTGCTCTCATGTGATAATAATACTCGTATTGACTATCATCGATACATTTGACGTTCGTCTGAATATTCATCTAATGAATTCATCTAATGAATATTCGTCTTTCATATGTGTTGATTAATTTACAGGAATTTTAAGGGGACCAATTGCAACGAACTACGAAAAATGTCCAATCTATTATTTTGTAACAAATGTATCTATTTATTTTGTAATAACACTTTGACATGAACATGTGCATATATTATGATAAATAGGAAATAATATACCAAGTTGTCTCATTTCTAAAATATTCAATAATAAATTTTGTAATTCTGTAACAGAATCTGGTTCCTACGTACTTTCAACCCCAAATAGTCAGCGCTAATGTACACACATGTGTAGTTAATAAAATGTTGAAATTTGTTAAAAAGAAAAGAATTTTATATTATCTACATGTATCTGCGTTTAATCTAAGATCTCCAACGTTCGAAATATTTAAGGGAGGAAGATAAATTTTTTATGTAATTTTGTAACAACAGTTTACCTGATAGGTAGAGGAACTGAATTCAGGATATTACACGACTTGAGAAAATAAATAAAAATTTGTTGTATTTGTCAAAAGAGCAGATTCTAAAAAAATTAATTTCTAATTATTAAACAATACAAAAGTGTATTCCATTGAAGAATAACGGAAGTACTGTAATACTGAATTAATAATATAACTAAGCTTATATTAATGAGAAAACTGCTCTATAAATATATTTCTCTATTATTTAAACACAAAAGTGTTGAACTTTAGATTCAAGATACAGTATTTCCTTGATATATACTCATCACTTATTGGCGTGTTTACCCTGAGGAGCTTGTTTCCCAGGTCAACTCATTTTCATCGTACTCCATTTTAGTTTTATCAAAAATTGTGAGCAACAGTCCACGTAAATACAGCTTTTTCCTGCTAAATAATTCAAGCTATAGCACATGTAAAGAGGAGATACTGTATAAGAAGACTAACCCAGACCTGTTGCTTAATTTTGGTTGAATTATCTTTTTCCTCCTTTCAAAAGATTGTACTCAAGCCCTAAATTCCCCACAATCCTTCCCTACCAAAAGATATGAATTGTACTGTTTTATCCTATTGTCAACATAATAAAAAGCTAACTAATTCTTTTTTTTTCATTACAAACAAAACTATACTGCCCAACCTTGGAGAAAGGCAGTAACTACAGAAAAATGTGAAATTGATTTTCTTGCATTTGTGGATAATTTTGAATATTTTACACATTGTTTTAGTGCAACTAAACTATTTTTAGTAGATACTGCTTTTCTTCACAGTTGGGTAGTATAGTACCAGATTATAAAGATTGTGTGACATCTGAATATTAAATTACTCTATATGTAAAGTAGAAAAACACTACCTATTCAACTTGTGAACCTTAAATGAGACAGTATTACTGCGAACACGATTACTCTCGAGCAAGCTCATTAACCAGTAATCAGATTGTAATATTTACAGTCGATTAATCACTCGAAGCAGCATCGAACAGACAGTTCGACGTGTATAGGACCACGTCAATTGCATAATGAAAACTGATAATGTCTCTCGTATCGCACGTGCTATCATATTTTTTTTCGCTGCTCTGCATCAGTTGTAAACTCAAGGGCACCACAGTTTCGAGTTCGCGGAGTGAACATCTGTGGTTGCAAAGCATAATGACATAAGTCACATGATTTTGCTTTCGAGATATTGGTATCTAGAATTTTCAATTTTAATACTATCTTAAAGCGCAATTTCACTGAGGCAACACTAACCGTCTTGGACTATGCTACCAAATTTTTTCTGAAGTTAAATAGTATGCATCTACACGTTTTACAATAATTGAAAACTATTATTATAAAGTTGTGTCATGGTTCTGTTTGAGAGAAGTTTTCTAAATAATTTTTCAGTTATCGTAAAATACGTACAATACTATTAAACTTAAAGATATAGCATACTACAAGTCACTTACTGTTACCTCAGTGAAATTGCACCTTTATGGGCTTGTGTCTTCTTGAACTCTGAATTTCAAATGAAAAAATTCTTATAATGCTCTTTCTCCTTTCTGCAAATATAAATTTTATATTCTAGATCTCAAAATTAAGGTCTCAGCTCTTATGTAACTGAATGATTTTTGTTAATATCTCTTATTGCTATTTTTTTGTTAACTAAGCTTTCAAAGTCATTCTAGATGCTACATTAGAAAAAAAAAATAAATAGAACATATACATGTATTTCATTATCCACGAAAGAGTTAGCTCAAATATTTTGAAATTCTGACATACTTAGATCGTTTTACTTTACAGCCACAGATATCTGTTTAAAGAGAACATTCGAAGAACTTGAAACGCAAGCTTCCGTCCTGTATATTTGGAGCAAATAAAAACATCGAGTACATTAAAGATTAACGATTCGAGGTTTGCACACACATATTTCTAACAATTCTCTTCTATATTTGCAAAACGAGTGTGCAACACAGGCGGGAATTATCGAGGAGCCCGTATCTTGTTTACGCTCGGCAGAGCAACGAACAGAATTCCAAACACGGGGGGACAATAAAGTGATTAAAGCGCCGCGCAAAGACTATACGGTTTAAATCTCGCGATTAACAAACGAAACCTTTTTCTAAGCAGCCTCGTACTGATACTCGATAAAACGACAATTATCTCTTGAAAAGAAAAATTGTTTCAACAGTGCTGTATCTCGCGAAAATCGCTACAACAAAGACCTCGAATAAGAACTATTCTCGTTACAAAAGCGTCAAAATTCGTGCGAAAAGTGACTCGCGATGGCGTCACTACTGTGCCGCCAAGAAGCATTCAAATCTCGGAAACTTTGTAGTCTAACTGCAGAAATGCAAGGAAGAAAATGCTCGATGATCTCACTCGCTCCGTCGATTCCTTCACGTGACAGAGTCACGAGTTTTCCTTCAAATTGGGTTAATGGCCGTATAAAGAGTTAGATGACTTTCGACCTCAGACGAAGAGCGAGTTGGCATCGAATCCTTTTGAGGCCGATTGCTAGATCGAGTATGTTCATGCAAATTCAAATTTTTGTAGACGCGTCTGACGAATTGAAACCTAAATAAAGATTCGTGCCACCGTTTCAATGTGTATAATATGTACTTCACTGTGGATAGTTTATATATTTTTACGTATTTAAATTTAAAGAAAAAGGTAATTATTGCAGAGTACCAAGTGAATAGCACGCAGCACAAACAGCCTTTGTTATATATTACGTTTTTTAAAATAAAAAGAGTATCCAGTGATCAGAAATGAGATTCACAACATAATGATCTGTCGTTCATTAAGAATCTAACTATCCTAAGACTATCCTACAAAAAACGCTATGTGTGTTTTATGATGAACATTTTGTTAAAAAGAATATTAATCAATTGAACAAAAATTAAAGATGCTACAGTATTTTTTGAGCTCTTCTAGAAAAAAAAAATTGACAAAGGTCGTTTTTGTTATGAGCAAGAATCTCTATTATGGTATTATATTTCCTGCTCACTACGTTATAAAGTTGATTATAATTTACGTAATATGCCGATGTTTATCTCGCCTGCGCCACTTACTTCAATCATATTCTGTTTTCTGTCAGATCAGTCGTTCATCGCGCTCAGATATTCTCATTACTAACGATCTTGCGAATTGTCGAACTTTTCATTGAGGATTATCACTAGCAACGAGTGGTTACCTGTAATTATCGGTTAAAACTTGATTCATCCAGTATCGAAACGGGATATTTCGGGACATTTCTCGCGAGGACATGTGGTTCCAGGTGTCGAGGAGGATGAAGCTAATTCGAGCGTTTAACAGAAAGGCAAACAGTAGTAGATGATTCCATAAATCGGACGGACCAGAGAAGTCCAAGTGAAATCGTTGCCTTAAATTTTTCAGACACATGAAATTTCAATATTTCGTTACCCAAGGTGTACTCATTATCGAGATGATTTTCTAATTCCAAGAAAAGCAGGAAACGGGGAAAAACAAGATAAATCCTTTGACGTCAAAGAAACTGTTCAATTAGAAGACACGGTGGCTTTCCTATGCAAAGATGATTTATTATTCACACTTTTCATCAATTTTCTCTAACACGTTCTTCGATGCAATCGTCTTGAAACGAGACAGCAAGAATATGTCACTTCGCGGGGCATCCAAACGATCCGTTTTTAGCGAGTACTATTTTTAAACGAACCGAGAAAACTGCATGTAACTTCGAAAAGGTGTAAATCAAAGCGTCAATTGTTAAACGATGGAGCAATTACGTAACTGTTATACGACTAATCCATATAAGGAATTTGTACAGAACCATTTCTCAGAGACCTCGAAACTACAGAAAAATCAGTTTAAAGAGATCATCACTAATAAATTAGACTTCTTCAAAATCTCAATAAATTTCAACAAGTTGAGGAATTTGCACAGAATTATTTCTCAGAGATCACAAATCTAAGGGACTAATTTTAAAAGAAATCATCACTAATAAATTAGACCTCTGCAAAATCTCAATAAATTTCTACAAGTTAAGGAATGTGCACAAAATTATTCCTCAGAAATTACAAATCTAAAGGACTAATTTTAAAAGAAATCATCACTAATAAATTACACTTCTTCAAAGTCTGTACAAATTTCTACAAATACGAGGAATTTGCACAGAACTATCTTTCAAGGAGCTCGAAGCTACACAAAGATCAATTTACAAAAAAATCAACACTAATAAATTACACTTCTTAAAAATCTGCCCAAGTCTCGATTCCACTATAAATGACTAGAAATCCTTCACGGGATGCAATTGCACGAACAAAGAACGCAGCCTTTTGGCTACGTTCGAACATCTCTTATCGCTCGAGAGGCTTCACGCGGCATTGTTGAAGAGCCTATTAAAAGCTTTATCAATTAAACCGCGCGAAACAACGTTCTCTGTCAAAGTAACGATGGAATCGATTGCCCACCTTCTGACTATCATTTCTCTTCCGTTTCCTCTTTAATCTCTCCATTGTTTTGTCCCAATGTCCGAGGACCAGGCGATCGGTCGCAGCAGGTGACTCTCTGGCTCCCTGGAGCGGATTACGCCTCGCGTGAACACGACTAGGCGAGAGAGGGCCTCCACCTTCGAAGACAGGTGGTTTTAGACTGATCTTCCGCTCCTTATATCGGCAACCACTTAGCGATATCTTCTGAGACTCCGTTCAATGTATCGGTATCGAGCTCTCGCGGGCGCTTCGTGCACAGGCACGCATATGAATACACACACACACAGGCACCGATTTGCTCGCGTTCACTCGCACAACGAAAACGAAACCACATGCTCTGGGTACGAGATACCGTCCCTCCTGCCGCCCACGAGCTACCGATATCGATAAATGCAGTGAGTGACCAAATCGGAGCACGTGAGCGACTCTACGCTGCTAACGATCTTCGCCGAGTATCAGCGGGGTTTGCTGTCTTTGAGGTTCGTGCTCTTTGAGGATGATTTGTAGCTCTGAACTGGTGAACTGAAGCTGAAGATACTTGTTTATTGGAGATCTTGGAGAGGGTTCTTATTCTTGATGAGGCTTGTGTCGTTGAAGGAGAATTCGTTCTCTTGCAGAGGATGTGATGTTATGGATCTCGGTTGCGGACAATAAGAGGCAGAAATGTCATGGAGGGGAAAAATATATGGAACTGTTTTTTCCTGGCACAAGTCTCGTTACACAATAAGCGAAATCACGAAACGATTTATTATGTAAGTGACATTGTGTACTGTGCGCGACACGAAATCAGTATGAAATCAGTGAAATTATAGAGAAACGGTCCGGCGAGCATTGTTCATCCGTGGTTGCTTATCTGAAAATGGAGGCAACAGGGATTCTTGACTAGAGTTTGTATAGAGGAGAGAAAGAAGGCGATGTTGTTACGTTCTCTGCGCTTGTTTTATTTTTCCCCGACTCTGAATAAGATGACTCGGAAAACAAATCGAATAATACCGTCGCTAATCCGAAATATCAGTTTTTTGTGTTTTCCATTTTTTTTTTCTTTTTTACAGTAAACGTCACGAACTGATATTACGCGATAAATTGGAGCATTTGTTATTACGGGCTACGATTATACGTAATAGTTTAATTAACGCCTAAGAAGTTTAACTGTAATGATATGATCTTACCGTAACAATAATTAAATTATACTACCTAACTCGTCATCCAATTAATGAAGTAATTAATAATTAATCGTTCTATTCACCTAACTCTGCGATTCTTAGAACCAAGGAAACGACGCATGCAGCTTTCTCTTTTAATAAAAAAATACTATCTGGACGACAATAAGTAGTTACGTTTACGCGTCGATGAAATCAACCGCCTGATCGCTCGAACAATGCGCTCGCGACGAATATACTATATGTAAATAAATACACGCGATAACAAACGATAAAATTTATCGAAAGGAATGCCTCCTCCGTGCACTTTCGAACGTGACATGGATTGCCGCATCGGAGCAATAAATACAACTTGGACGTATTTATTTTACTACCACTCACACTAATTTCCTCCGAAAAATACTCTACCATCTACTTAACCATACGTATAACGACACAACATCGCCAAAAATATTATTGCCGCGTATTCCTCTGACTCTGACGCTTTGCCGACGGGCAGACTCTTCACCTGACACTGAGTCATTAATTATGTAATTACTTCATCGATTAATGGAATAATACATCACAAAATGTCATGAAAATCTTACGGCTGTCACTCTCTGCCAATCGATGATGCGACCTTCGGCTAGAACGTGCTATCTTAATACTTTGCTCGATACTTCATGACAACTATGATACTGATAAACCTTTCAAGAAAAACGTGACGCTCAACGAAAACTCGGACATCAACGAAGGGATAGAGCGATCGTTATCCCCGTAAATCGTATTGGTGAAGGTGCGAACCATCGCATCGGATTGGTCCATAGAGTCTGAACGAACCTCGGAGCATCGTGAATGCGTTTTTCGATCCGGATCTCGAGAGAAACCGAAGGTCCACCTATGCTCATTGCTCGGGTTTTTAACAATAGCTCGCTGATCTTTTTGCACGATTCCCGCGATAGAATTATATTTACAGAACAAGAGTCGGAAGCCGTCATTCTGTGTTTCCTGTTTTACCGATGAGGACAGATATATCTGCCTTCGATGTTCGTTACGCTAGACTAACACAAAAATAATGAAAACCTCCGTGTTTCTATATTCCTGAACATCATTTCGCTTTTTTTTTAACAATCAAACACTTTTATCTGAATTTGCAAAGTGTTATTCTAGAGCTGTGTCCACTGAAGCAACAAAGAGGAACAATTCGTCACCTCTTGTTGCTGCGTGTTTCAAAACTGGGTTTTGCTTTGTTTTAAAGGCGATATTCGTTGCTGACAACAGAAGTATAAAGAGACCTAGAGAAACATTCTGCAACAAGCGTCGACTTTTTCAAGATTCATGGAACAGCAAAGGAAAGTTCCTTGTTGTTGCTTCAGTGGAGACATAGTTTAACCCTAAAAGAGACCCAGATCAGATCACTTCGAGTTATTTCGATTCTCATTAGATCTTTGAAAATGTTAAGTTTGAAATAATTCCAAGTGGTCTTAGACCCATCATTTGTCGCGAGACATGCCTCGAGGCAAGCCTAAGTGTGTAGAGCTCGCTCTACTTGTGCATTAAAAATTAAATGGCTTCCTAAAATTCCATTTAGAAGTTCTCATTGTTTTCATAGTATTCTAGGTAATATACGCTTAATACTATTAACATATCTCGTTGCAACTATTTTCGCCAGTCGGCTTCCGCTGCATCAAACATCACGACGCACGATTCATTCCGAATAAAGTTTAAAAACATTAACGATAGTTATACATCTATCTCTATAATTATTATCTGCCGAGGCTTCTCTCGTCGCTGGCCGAGCGAATCCTCCGGAATAGAAATACGTTACGCAAAATGAATGAAGAAGAAAAATGAACGTAAGAGAGTCAGACCGATCGTAATAAATGCGGAAGTAACTTTTGTTCCAAAGGATTCGCTACTCGGCCCATAGACCACGAAGAGCAGGCCAGGATATATATTTCATATATATATTTTAAAAGTTCATCAGTAGTGTTCTCGCCGATATTAAAGACGCTAAAATTATTCGTATATATATCCACTTCGTTTTTTATTATCGGCGTCTTCCCTAACAGTGACTGAGTATTATTATTATTTTCCTTCTTCATTATGGCGTTCTTACCGGTGTCTTTTTATTTTTTTACTAACGCGTCTCTCTCTTAAGTCTTTATATTTGTAGAATCTTAACGCTCAAAGCGATAAGTTTTCGACTAAGCACACCTACAGTTGTTTCTCTTTTTAAATACAATCGCGTTACAATCCCTAGCACATTCACGATTTGTACACCACCGACACGATTAACGCGAGATCTGATCGAGAACAAGTTATATCTGCCTCCTCTATGTAATAGTAAAAATATAGTCTCGGACGAAACGTAATTCGTATTATCCTTCGAATCTCTATTACGCGTATGCCGCGTAGACGAAACTGAACGAGGCATTGGAAAGTGTTTTTAATAAATATTCACAAGATCAGTGTGAAAGAAACGCAATGGACTTAAACATTATCGTTAATACTTTTCGCTTTAAGTTCATTCGCTCGCGCGGACTCAACGAAGGTCTGCGATATTCATTAGGCTAGTAGAGAGGAACGTCTCGTAATGTGATGATTCTCTTCTTCGAGATCAAGTTAAACGCTACGCGTGATGAATGTGATAGGCCGAAGGATAAATTCGTCTAGGCTAATATTCACCGTGACATTTCAACAACAGCTTACTTCGGAGATTAAGGGTGGACATGCACCTAGAGAGTACAAAAAACTGATGCTTTTACTGATTTTTTTTCCTTAAAATATAAATGTTATTTTATCTGGAGGTTTTATTAGTTTTGATATACATTTAGCTATATGGAATAATTTCCTCACATGGAAATATTTATCCTACACTTCAGTTATAAAAATAAAGTTCATACGTACTTTTTACTTAAACACTATTGAACCAATGTTCAGATTTGGCGCAGCTATTTTTTACATCACTATACAGTTTTTAACACGTTTATGAAAAATCTATTTTTAAGAAAATGGCAGCTCTTTAAATAAATATATTTTTATTCTTGAGCAAAAAATCTATCAACTTTTGTGCAATAAAAACTACAAATAAAAAAAATTGCTACGTCAAAAACTGACGGTGTGATGTAAGAAAATAGTTATGTCCAATTTGAACTAAATTAATTCAATAGTTTTTGACTAATCGTGACAACCGCGAATTCCTACAGTGAAGGACGCGTATGAAACTTGTTTTCATAACTGGACTTCAGGATAAATATTCGCGTGTGAAAAAATTATTTTCTGTAGCTAAATGTATATCAAAAGTAATAAGAAACTCAGATAAAATAACACTTATACTTTAAGAAAGAACAATCATAAAGATCATCAACTATTTGTCCTCTCTAGATATACGTATATCCCCTTTAATGTGATCCTCTTACGTTATTCAACGGCGAGCAGATGAGACTAAAGTACTGTGATCTATGTTCATAGTGTGTTCTATATCTACTCGCGACTGGTGATGGCGTTCACTATCTCCTTGCATTCCTTCAGGAAAGAAAATGTTTCAGTTTACGCTGAGACGCTTCGACTGTGCTCACGTTATACGCTATGTCCAATAACTCTGACGTGAGACACAATAGCGAAGCCTAATCATCAAGTAAGAATCTGATATGATTCAGGGGTGATCTCTGCCGTTGCTTTAAAAAAGTAATCCTAACCGAAAAGTTCCAGCTACAAAGACAAGTGAAACGTTCGATGAAACGGTATGGTATAATCCTCAGTATTATGCACCAAACACGTCCTTAACGTCGGATGTTACGTCATTCCCCTGGATCGTCCCACTTCGCCTCTTCGGCTATTCGGTCGAAACAATCCGACAGGAACGTGTACTGTGAACAGAACATTGATAGTTAGAGAATAATTAACACTTCAATTAAAAACGTTTCAATTATACTTTACAATGTGTAACAAAAAAAAAAACGCGAGTAACGTGTCATTTGGAATACATTGATTGCTAACTGTTACAACAAAACACTGTCATTTCCGCGGCAGATATGTTGCATGGAATGAATTACCATAAATTACAGTCTTGTCCGGGATAATTTTAAAATACTGGCTTATTGAGATTTGATACTTACGTAAGGTGTGAAGACCTTAAGCCAACGCGGCGGACGATTGTCCTGGCGTGTGTATTGAAAGCAGAACGCCATTCCTTCCTCATCTACCTCCCACCGTGTAATGGTGTTCCATTGAAATTCAACGACCTGAGATTCTAAAGTGCCGTCCTTTTTCGCCGCGTGTAGCTTAAACGCCGCTGCTCCCACCGCGGCGACAACGTGTCCTTCCTTCCTGGAATCGCACGGACAATGAGGGAACACGATATCGCCGTAACCACTCAGCTCTTTCGCCAGTTTTAGGTACTGAAAACAACAAAAATAATAGATTAATACAATAATTGAGTTACTGTAAAATTACTGTCTAGACAAAACGTACTAAATATGAACCTTATTCTTTAAATTTTAATGACTGAGACCGTCAAAGTTTATGTAGATTTACTATGAATTGCTTTTTATGTAAATACTGTTTTTCTCCATAATGAGGATAAGTTGCCATTGAAATTGGACCACCTTACAAATATCAATACTTTTGATTTAACTATCACATGAGAAGTAATCGTCTGTCATTTGTTACTAAAGATCTAATTCCCTTTTTTTACTTCAAATTTTGATTTGTATAACAATTTATTGCTTTCATATTTCACAAATTGGATTTTTATTGATTGTTGCAATTTTATTGGCCACTACTGTATGTTAAACGATTAGAGCATTTGTTCCTAATACCATTAACAGTGACATTACCTCGTGTTTCCTCGAAGCATCCTGCAAAGCCTTCAACTGGTATAACCGTTCACCCGCAGTAATATGGCCCCTATTCACTTCGTCTACAGTCTGCCAGAAGATCCAAGTTAAAGCTTGCTCGCTCAGTGGTCTATTTACATTGAAAAGCCACCTCCTTATTGACAAACAGGTCGCACTGGCTGTCGAGTAATTCTGAATATACAAAGTGTGAGGGTGTTCGTGGGGTTGTAACTTCCGTTCTGAGGAGAAAGAAAAGGTAGCTGAACGTTATTACTATGGAAAGATATTAGCCAAGCTTGATGGTCCTTGAATTACCTACCGAAGTTGTACTCGACGATCTCGAAAAGATAGAAGTATTTCGCCGTTTCTGTGTCCAAGCCAACTCTGCTGCAGACAGCGTCGTAGACATCTTTGACGGAAGCAGCTTTTGCAACAGTAACAGTGACTACTTCGCGATCAGGTAAAAGTACCTTCAAATCAACAGCTGGCCCTTGGTCTCCATCTTCCTCTAATCTATCAGTCAGGAAATCTTGCATGGCATCGCTCTCAGCGATCACTCGCACGGCACAAACCTTTTCTAGGTACTGCTCTAAGCCACGTCTTCTCGCATCCAATTGTTGCTCGCTCAGTCTAAAGAAAAATGCAATAATTAAGATATTATCTGGAAGAAGAGCGTGAAGTTTAAAAGCTGGCTATGAGAAAATGTTTGAAATAACTTCACCCCCTTACTGCACTTATGTCCTGAATTATTTTATATGATCAATGTCCATTATCTAAATCCTTAACTGGTGAACTACAGTTCTACACATTTGAGAATATTTTCTTTTACAGTATGTACAGTCAAATCAAAACATAGTGCCACTGCAGAGTTATTATTGGACAATAACTACAGGTGGAGAGTAAATTAGAATTTGCTTGAAAGTTTCATAGGATCCCTGAAATCCCATCTCACACCAGTTAAGGGTCAATTCGATAGGTAGATATGAGTAATACAAGAAACGCACTGGAATGGCCATTTTCCAGGCAACTTAGGGAAGTTGAATCCAATGAATTCCTTTTTCAGAGCAACGTGCAAAGCGGCGAACTCCCGATAACGTCGCGAACACAAGTGTCTGCCCGCCATGTGGACGTTGAAGACCACATAACGTTCGTGCTTCCTCTCGCGGACATGATAATCCGGCACGCTGATAGGCAAGGACCGTTTCTCGCTGTAGTCCACCGATGCGTAACTGCGAGAAAGTGCATTAAATCAAAAGAAATTTCTAAAACGTCTGTTGCTAACTTTGAAACAGAACTTATTCAGATACATTACAGGCCAAAAGTCTGAGATCACTTGGAAATTCTGATTAAAGTTACAGTACATGGTAAAGCACTTTTGATTTGAAGTTAGTACTTTCAACAGTCATTACAATACTCTTTATTTGAATAAGGTAAACGTCCCAGTAGTTAGTCATGTCCCAATACCTAAACTAAGTGTTCATTTTATTCAATTTCAGGCTTAAATTCTAATACGTTAGATATACCTAATTAAAAATAAAAAGTACTGTCATAAAATAGTATCCTTACTTTCTGAGACTTCATAATTAATGTATTGGGACATACAATTTTAGGTTGTTCATATTTATTGAGATACTTGACATTTGAAGCATTTAGGTATTTTCCTTATAGTAGAAACTATTCATAGAATAATTTCTGTAGTCAGATAGTAAAACTTGAAATACTATGTGTTTCTAACTTTCCAGCACAGTGACGTTAAAGTTAGGTAAACCCACATTTCATAAGTTGCCACATTGCTTTTTTATTAAACTACATGATATACAGGTCTCATCTTTTGCAAATAGATCTCATCTAGATATACATACATACAAGAGTAGATATCTCGATTTTTAAAAAAATAACGTATCAGGTTTTGCTACCTGGCTACAGATTTATTGTTACTTGAATTACGTGTTTAGCAAGAGAACTTTAAAACCGAGAAGCTAAGCTAAGTTATGGTATGCTTTGCTACTGAACAGGGTGATCAGATTAATTGGAAATCCTCTAATGACTGTTAGCAGCACTTACAATAAACGCTGCCAACAGTCGGAGGATTTCTAGTTAAATTCATCACCCTGTATGTATGTATATTGAAGCAAATATTTTTGAACTTAACGTAACATAGTTTATCTTATAAGGAGAGCCTACGGGCATGGAAATCGCTTTTAGGATAAGACTAGGTATAATCTATAGTACAGACATAGTGTATCAAGAATCTCATACGTTCGTCAAAATGAGCTTTTGTTCTTGAGAAATTTCACTTTAATAGTTTATCATAAATATAGGCAATGTTGTGCATAAACACTGTGGTTATAACATTACGTATATATTTTTTGAAGAACTCCTTGGAGAATTCCATACAATTATTGGGATGGTACCTATCATAAAACATGAAAACCATAAATTCTCGGAACACCATGTACACATCTGAAATGCTAAATGTTCGTCACATTCACAAATTTGACGTAATTTTAGAAATCTTGATTTTTGAAAGCCGACACGAAACTTTTTTCTACGTGCCCTGAAATGTAAACGTTATTAGAAGTATATATGCATACGACTGACTGTCTACGCTGAACATTGCCTATATTCATGAGAAAACTTGAAAGTGAAATTCCTCAAGAGCAAAACCCCATTTTAACGAACGATATGAGAATTTTATTACACTATGTGTATACTACAAACTATACTCAGTCTTACTCTAAAAACGATTTCCACATTCGCGAGCTCTCCTTGCCAGTTTGCCGGATGATTCCTGGTTTGAATTCCTTAACTTAAGAAGTAATTTGAAACGTCTGACCAGTAATGTACACAGCATGCCACGTGAAATCGGTTCGAACTTCAAAACAAGTATACACCGAACTCTCGACTCAGACACCCAACAGACGCAACAAATCCAACGCGAAAAAGGCTATTCTTAATTTCTCAAACCTGATAAACCTGATCACCCGTAGAAATTCAGTCTTCGTACCTGAGGTCCTCGAACGGCTCCAACCTTTCCGCTTCCTGAGGCGTTACGGAGATGACAGTCAACGTTAGAACATCGCCTCCAGACTTGATGAGGTCGACCACCTGCTTGTGGGTGGCACCCTCGACGTTCACATTGTTCCTGCAACAACCAGGACAGCCTTATCTCCCAAGTATGCCGAGGACCAGCCAACAGATCCTATTTACCACTTATTCACCGACGTGAATCGCGAGTCGAGGTTCGTTCCGCGACGTCTGGCGCGATTCTCCAGCCATTCGTACTGCACAGCTGTCATGTAACTCGTTAACATTCTGTACGACTCTAGACGCGGACTTTTATCGAGAAGATCGGCCGAGTTGCGGCGCTGGACAGACACTGAACTTTGACGGTGAAAGAGGGAAAACTTCAAGGAAATGTTCTTTCCCCGTCTTGATTCGAGTAGGGAGACGATGATCGCCTTGCAGCAGTTTCGAATTCCGAAAGTGAAAGGTAAAACGTCGTTATTGGTCGGCGTCGGAGACTCGACTAAAATCGCGATCTGAGAACGAGAACTACGGGTTTTATACGTTTCCCTATCGCCAGCGTCCCCCTCGGCTCTCTCTCCCATTATCTTCGATTTCGCGGTGAACTGGGTTGACCAGATAAGGTGGCATGTTTTTGAGAAACCGATCTCCTGATCGTTGCAGCGCAGTATCTTTAATGGTACTTTTCTGAGACACTTTCCTTGGTGTTTGCATTATCGAATGACAAACGCTTCTAAGTGTTTCAAAATTATTAATCTTGTGAATATGGTGGAAACTGGGAGTCACGTATTCGAGTACCGCTTTTTAAAATCTAATTTAATATGTTTAATGCAAAGTGTTTGAGAAATTTCTATGTTTAGGGAGAGTTCTTTATATGGGAGTAAGAGAAAAGAAATGTCACGCATTCAAAATATTTGAGTCGGTAATTAAATACCACGAGATGGAATTTTTATTTTTGACATAAGCAGATTAGATTGAGAGAATCTTTCTCTTTAAAAAAGTGAGAATATCGTTCATTTGCTGCAACAGTGACATAACTAAAAAATCATAACATTTCAAAGAATGAGAATATAATTTCATTTCACGCAAGAACCGGTTTCTATAGGTACTAATAACTTTAAAACAGTTACTTGTGGATCAATAAATTTGCGCCAATATTACAGCAACTGAGCGATATAGCTATTAAAACTTCGTTTTGTCTATAGTAACCACACATATGCATTATTAGCCAAAAACTGAAAAATATTTTACCAATCAAAGGTCTTGTTAACCTGTGACATATCAAGATGGAATCACATAGTAACTAATTAGGCCATTCATATATTTTTGCTGTTCATCGATAATTGTTAAAAATACATAGTCAGCAATTTTTCTTTTATTGTAAATTCCAATAAATAGGAACATAAAATACAAGAATAATCAATTATTACAAAAATTTACAAGCTTCAACAGATACATTATAGTTTATTTTATTCATATGAAAGTTAAAGTTCCTAGTGCATTCGACCTTCCAGTCGACAATACATTCATCTCATTCGATTTTGCCCACGCAACTACAAACGCATATTGAACAAGGAAAACCTTCAGGATTAGTTTCGCAGACTGTTTCCCTCTATACGACTGCTTGAGGCTAATGCAATTACGTGGCTAGACTCAAACGAGTTAACAATATGTTATCACCCAGGTCAGAGTTTAAACATTTTCTTTGCGGACAAAATATTTACAAAGAGTGATTCAATTATTAAAATGCATCGAGCAAAGTTTACCACTTCTTCGACATATAATTTTCTTTTTCACAATCAAAATATTATATCATTACAGAGTGTCAACAAGGTGTCGTTCTAGGGTTTAATATTAAACTTGAAGATTCATTTAGCATGCACTTTGAAGAAGCTTAAAAATTTTCGTGTTTTCTTCTGTACACAGAAATTAGATCGTAGCAATTATTTTTTCGTGAGATGCCTAAAGAAAATGGAAAAAGAATTTTTCGAAAATAGTACACAATTATTATAAATGTTAAGATTCTTTTGGGGTCACCCACAACCCCATAGTGTTATTCACGCCGAAAAACAGAAGAGCGTCGTTCTAGGGTGAACACTCAAAAATCAGAATCGAATTTTGACGTTCCAACGCTACAAAAGGGCAAGTGCATTTCTTTCTTCACAATTTCTTGCGAGTTACTCGCAAACTCCGTGGGTGCAATCCGTGTATATTTAACACGGGTACCTATTTTTACGCAAACCCTCTTCCAGGTTCCCGCGTCTGGCCTGAATGACTATCGATGCAACGAGCAAATCTGCTTTATATTCATATCTGATGGTTCGACTTGCAGGCTGTGTAACGAAATCGAACAAATGAAACGCAGAGAATTGGTATCGTTCGGAAGCAGAGGTAGAATCATCGAAATCGAAATCACCAGCAACAGGATGGTCGACCTCGAGAACCGCGGCACAGAGAGATATTGTGCATGGGATTTTGGATGTACATCTCGCGTGAGAACAGCGAGAACAAGTATTAGAGGCGAGACACGACGCGATAAAATTATCATTCTATTTGGTTTATTGCAACGCGGTCAGGCCAACGTGTTTTCCGTCGCGATAACGAGAACGTTGACGCTTCGCTGATATTTTTTTTTTGTTGAACAACATCGATCACCCACTTGAAAATCGTATCGAGGCGAGTCAATGACACGATGAAGGCTAGGGGTCGAAATGCAAGGACACTGGACGTTTACATTTTGCGTAGATCCATTTGATTACGTTTGTCTCGTTCGATGCGACACAAGCGCAAAGAAAATGGAGCTGTTGGCAGTTTTTTAAACAGCTGATATAGAAAGTGTAACGAATTCCTTATCACTCATTTCTTATCGTTAGTTTATTATTAACTGAAAGTATCTTTGTTTACCTTTCTCGAGAAATTAAATAGGTAAGCACGTTTATTTATTTCATTTAATTTTAAATGCGCTAGTTTTGTGATCTTTTTTTAGTGATTCTAAATTAGTCGAGATTTTAGTAGTCCAGTAGTTGAAATAACGTGTTTTACTTAAAATTTGTTAGTAACATTGCGTACGTGTGTAAGCAGGCGTTCATATTAGAGTGATATATGTATTGTATATGTATAAATAAATTGACTTCTAATTAAAATTTTGAATAGATCCAGTCTTTTATATTTTAAAATATTGAAAGAGTAACAGATCTAAAAAAGTATAGGTACAATTTGGAATACATTTTCGAGAAGTATTTAGAAAAACTGTATTCTCGAAGGAGGAACTTTTCAAGAAGAAACCCGAATTTCTGAGAAGTTTAAATTTTCAAATTTTGAAATATTATAATAATGGCGACCAACGCCATTTATATTCGGTGATCGGACGAGAAGTGGTATTCTAAGTACGTTTGTTTTTTTTCTTGTTTGTTTTAAATGTATTTATTTCAGCATATAAAAATATTACATTTCGTCTTATTTACTACAATAAATAATAGTTAATTTTATATTTTTATGAAAAACTTATACAGCTCATTCAGTCTTAAAAAGTTTTGATGATTTTAATGCACGAACGAAAATTGTCACTTAAGCAATAATTGCTAGAAAATCAAAATATAAAATAATATATACGTTGAAAGTCACTTTTCATAAGCTAGAATGTTTAAGCTATTAATTTAATACAAAAATAATCAATTTTATTCAAAAAATGAAACAAAAATAATCAATTATTTATTTGGTGAAATTAACAATTAACAAACAGGCGACTATTTAGAGACACAGTGAAGTGTTACAAAGCGCCAAAAAGAAGAATTACACAAATCAGAAATACCGTTTTATAATAATAATACTAACCACAATTTCCAACTAATCGTTATTCCCCTCTTTTCCCCCACACAATTCTTCAAACACCTATTCAAACTTTCAAATCTCCAACCCCACAAAGAAATATAACTCCCGAAGTGACATCAATTATTAATATTTATAATGCTTTAAAAGGAGATATTGACGCAGTCAGTTTGATGAGTTTCATAAACCAATAAAGCCTCACTGAAAAGTGAGTATTATAGGTAATTTGGAGAGCTCTCCTCGTCACCCCCATTCATTTCCTCGGGGCGTTAGACCCGCGAACCCGCGGATCATCAAACTTACCAGCGTTATTCGAGGAAGCTGATCTAACGAACCACAATAAACTCGGTGAATGAGCGCTAACATCTCTGGTCGGTAGAATCGATCTCGACACAAAGTATGTAGTCTTTCTAACACCATTGCGCATCGCGTTTTCTTTTCCTCGGCGAAGGTGTAGATGTCTGGATCACGTCGGATTACGAGTCCCCCTAATCACCTTATCCTCGCGTACTTTTATCGAGGCGAAGACTCGGAATATTTCGCGCAATAGTTGTCGATAAGATGATGCATATAGCCTAGAAAAGGGGTCACATACACCGATGCGACGCGAGCACGAGCGCATTTACATTCATCGATAACCTATCGAGGTGTCTTCGATCAAAGAGACACGGAGTAATATCTGCTTCCGCGGTGAGAAAGGGATAGCGATCTATTAATAAACGATTAACTTGAACGACAGCAAAATTCGCTGATGACGTAAAGATACTTCTGTCTATCGATTATTCCTTCATGGTTCCTTCTACGACATTGTGCGATTAGGGAGATTTTGGGGAAAAGAGGTATTGATACATGGTTGAAGAAAATGCGTCGTAAGATTGATAGAAACGGCGGAGATGAAATGTGGGCATAGAGATCAAAAAGTGCAAACCTAAGACGGAGGGTATTTGAGATATTTTAATTCAGCTTTAATTTGAAATAATTACTAATAACGGATAAATCTGTAAGAGCGTTGAATTAAGTTAAAGGGTCCACACATGATCTAGTATAATGTTGTTGATTTAGTTTGATAATAATTTTTTCAATTCGTTTCAATCTTTTTGAGACCACACACAAACATTATTAATAATATATCACACATATCTGGACCTCAAAGCCAAAGTATATTAAGTCACACAGAACAGAAGTGGACTTAATACACTCAGGCTTTGGGGACCAAATATTTATTGTAAAGTTCAGTTCCTTTCAAAATACCACGCTGTGCATAATAGATAGATACTCTGGACTGCATTTTAAATGTGTGCCAGTGATTATGAAAGTTATGTAAGTCCAAAATTTTTTCTAAAATTTATCTTCTCACTTTCTGTAATTTGTTTGATTTCCATATTATTTTAGTAATAAAATAACTTGTTTACATTTTGGACTTACATCACTTTCATAATAACTAATACATACATGTTTTAGTTATTTTGTACTTTTCTGATTGAGTTTTGGACACACTGGAAGCTAGAAAAAAGGGCGTGCTTAGCCATAGTAATCTTTTATTCTTCAAAACGTTATATAAAACGCAAGCAATGAATAAAGCAATGTGTTAGAAGTCGGGAGCAATATGCACGTATAAATTCATTAAAAAAGATTGCTTTAAATGATAAAACGATTTATTCGAATTACTTTAGAATCAACTGTAATATATTTCAACAGCTCCTAAGAATGGTGGAAACCTTTTTTAAAAAACAAGATACGAATATGCGTTCCTCTGTTCATTGAGGAAAAATTAATGGTCACCTTGTGATACTTCGTCACTGGCAAAAGTTTCCGGGATCTGAAATTTTCGTTATTAATATTCCCATCATTGCCAATATTAAAGCTTGGATAACAAAATATCAAAATATCATAAACATTCAATCCTCGTTTCTTCATAGTATTTTATTAATATTCAATTTCCATTTTTCACACTGTTAATATATTTTTTATATTAGCAACATTATTGATTGTGTGTGGACTCCTTTAAACATCTCATATTTTGTATTTCTCCATTACTAACTTGTTTTCCTTTCATTATATAAAAAACAAACAGAATTCGAAAATATGACATACATGTATAGAAACTATGTATCTAAAAACAAAATAAAAGAGATTATTTTATTGAGGAATTTTAAACAATTCATAAACCAGTTATTTTCACATATTTGAAATTCTGTCTGAATACTTTAACTAGTATTAAAGTATACCCACTATGTATTTACATACAAAGTATTCGATAATAGGTGTCAGAAATTTGAATGGGTGATTCTACGTGTCAAAACAGAACGAAAATCAAGAATGAGAAAACTGCGTTTGTGATTTCGTTTTAAAGTTATTAATTATTACAAAAACGTCTAAAATTTACGTAAAATACGTGTCTAATTAGGGGCTTATGCTACTGCTGACGTGTGTTAGCTAGGTCAAACACAGAGTAGTCAGTAGAATAAGTCCTAAGTCAGACACATTTCACGCGTATTTTAGGCGTTCCCTCAACAATCGATAACTCTAAAACGAAGCCTGATACGCAATTTGGTCTTATTTTAGCATACAGAATCACCTCTTAAAATTTCTAACACCTGTCGAACCACACAACCCGTATATTCCAATGAAACACATATCTCGAGATAATAGCTGTATTAAATTCCAAGTAGCATATACTCAAAGAGCAATCGCTTCAAAAAATACTTTATCTAAATCTGGTATCAATAGAAGAAATAAAACTATTCGTTTACTCAATTAGATATCTATTACAGATAATTATTTTTTGTCCAGTATCGCGTTGAAACGTAATCGTCAAAAATTCACCTCTCTTATGTCACGGAGAAAGCGATAAAGCCAACTGCGCAATGATATGAGAAACAACGTGTGTAACTCGACAGCAATTATGCAATGAATCTCGTAATTGCAAATTCACTAGATTAACAGACGTTCGAAAACATTCTATCTCTGAGAAGATTCTTCGGTGACTTCACAAAAGTCGAGGAGACAATGATTCGAATGCGTCGCATGCAAAACACACCGCGTGGTGCTTTTCCTAGCAGCCATTCATTCGCGTAATTAACCGGTTGATCCAATGAGATTGGACCAGCTGCGATTAGCGGAGGCTAATTACAGTTGCAAATGGCGCAGGTGAACCGATGGAAACGGTGAGACTGCAAGTTTCCCGGCGAAAGACCGACAAGCCAGACCTTCCCACAGTTCTCTGAATTCGTTTGACCGCTAACTATCGCGAATATTAGCATCCTTTTTAGCGGATAATGCGATTCTCTTCAACGCTCAATTTGCTAGCCATTGGACTGCCATTAGCACTTTGACCGTCGCGCTCTACGTCGTCTAAAATTCTTTAGGAGAAGAATGGTAATCATAACTTTAAATAAAGGACTTTTTAATTAACTTTTATATCTTCACCTTGTGGGGATTTTCTTGTTCTAGGAAATTTTCTTATGCAGGCTGTTTGTAATCGTGTAAATAACATTGTGACTCATATAGGTAATATGGTATAGTAGCTTTATCAAAGAACGTATGTAGGCTCATGTTAGATACATGAATAATGTGTAATAAATTAGAAGTTTGTTCGGAATAGATTATTAATTTCATAGATTCTATACTCAGTAAACATTTTGCACTTTTTATTATAATTAAGGAAATTTGGTAAGAGCTAAATGTCTTAAAAGAAACCACTAGAGTGCCATATTTTGAATACATGAATGCATATGTAAGTTACTGTTTAGTGGCAACAATTTTATGTACATTTGCTCTTATAGTAAGATACCATAACGTTGTGAGAAACTATTTTGTGGCAAAAACGATCTTTAAAATGTTTAATTTTGAACTTGTGTCAATGAAGCTGAAAATGACTTACAATTAGGTTCAGAATTTTAGGTACAGAAGTACCTGATCAGTTTATCTGAGCTCAAGCAAAATTTCATTTTTGTCACATACATAACATCTGTGGTTTTAAAGACAAAATGCTCTAAATCACATATATTTGTTCTCGAGATATTGGAATTTAAAGTTCTTGAACCCTTATTTTTCAGCGAAAAACTTTTCTTAACTCTTCGTTTTCCTTGTCTTTTTTTTGAAAATGTAAATTCTACATTCTAGATCTCATTCAAGTTCTTAACTTTAATTTTTTTGAAAGTATGACCTAGATAGTTTTGCTTTACAACCACAGATATAAAAGTGAGGATATCAATGTATATAGCTGACATGGTAGCCAAAGTGTTAATACTTTCGTACACCCTGAGAATTTGATTTTCAACCGAACACTCGATTCGGTCGAATATCATTCGATGGTTTTCGAACGAGGAACAAAGCTCATCGATCCCAATATAATCACACTCCAACGCATCGAATAAGATTTGACCATAGAACGATTGGATTCTGATTGAGCCAATTACAATCTAGAATAATAGTATCTGCTGCAAGGAATGTGATTCTATCAAAAGTATCTCGCCCAGTTTAATAGTTATCAAATGCTTCAAATTGCAACAGGTGGATTGAAGCAAAAAATGGGTACACTGAAGGCGAAAAAATATTGAAAACAATTCCTAATCTCAATAATCCATCCATCACCATTCCTCCATGTTCGTGTGTTCCAAATGGAACCACGTAATTACAACAACGTCGTCGATAAAACATCCATTTCGTTCTAATTTAATATCGTGCCCTTGGCGGCTAAAAAATCCATCGTCGAGATTGCTATGCATACGTGTAACCACTTGTTAGAAGCCGCACAAGCGACAAACCTTTTAGAAACGTCAGTGCATGGCACAAGTAGCCTATCGAAGAGGGATATTGGATGTTTAAGGTCGTCTTTGTGTCGCGCAATTTCGTCATGGACAATGCGCTGCTTTCGCGCTGGATTTCATTGCTTTTCCCAATAATTCTCCTTGATGACTGATTATAGAAAGAATATATTTTCACTTAACTAACTGGGTACCAATTTACATCGTAAAATATTACAATTTATCTCGTTTCCATGACTACAAAAATGACACAAGTATTTCAGTTTATAATTTATTTCCGATTTATGAAACATTATTCCAAATAATTTCAATTTAAATTTATAATTAGTAATTACAAATATTCGTGACACTATTGAGGAACGTTATTTATTTATTGCTGATTTATGTTAAAATATATGTTGAAAAATAATGTTTCATCGAATTATACAAATAGAAGTCATTGAAAGCACTGCTGCACAAGATTTCAAGATTAATTTTAGTATTATCTTGTCTTGCCTCGAATTTCGAGACAATAACAAGACAAGACTACTTTATACAATATACAAGACAATACTAAACAAAGTTATCAATAATCTTGGCTTAGAAAATATTTTTTATAATAATTTAAGTCTTTCCTTCATTTTAAGAAATATATAATATTACGTATAAACATATACTTAAAATTCCGTATAAGAATATGTTTGTACCTAAATTAATTACAAATAATAAAATTTTTTAAGATTTTATATGATTTATTTAGAAACGATTATTACTTATTTATATATAAGTTAATTTTCAATTATTAGATCTATATTGTTTATGTATATAAATCCATTAATTATTTTAACTCTTAACTATGGAAAATTATTGTGACATCATTTATTTTACACTATAAAAATTAGACATAACATATATGTAGTACAAATTTTTATTAAAATATATATTATACTTACAAAAAGAGAATTCAAAAATCTACAAGAAAAATAAAACCTGTATTTTTTAAAATTTTGAGTAAAATTTCATTCAGTAGTTTGTCAGATTTCGCGTCAATAGTTAAGGGTTAATACTAATTAAATCTAATACAGAAAAAAATCTTGGCCCAACTAACTTTATGTAAATTAACACTGTAGATAATTGTATGTTAAATATAAAATATCTCTAGTAATAACGCCTTATCCTCATTCATATCAAATTTAAAATCTGATATGTTACTGTTTTTTATTTTAATTTCTTTTATGACGTTCTATTCCTTACATAATAAGTACACTCCTACTTTCGCAATATATACATTTTTTTGTAATGAAAATACGTCTGATACGTAAGCACAGCCAACTCTAGTACTAGTCATGCTGAACGAAAAACAGCAACACTGCGAGAGTCCGATTTTGCACTTGATAGAAAGAGTACACAGCATTGTGTGTCTCTGTCTATCCAGTACATAATATTTGTATGAATATTGTCTTGACTCTCGTGCAGTACTAATTGAAAGTAAAAGTACACTGTGAAAATAAATGGAATAAATTGATTATTAATAACAATAACAAATTAAGTAATATATAACTAAAAATTGAATTCCATGTAGGTAGAGCAAGCAAATGTTGCACGCACAAATTTTTAGCTGTTGTTTAACTTATTATTTCATTTATTTTCGTGGTGCATTTTTAAACTAGACACGTCACATTTGTTAAAAATAGATTTCGAGTTACTTTCTTTTCTTGACATACAATGGTATACTAAAGTCTCCATAATAAGTAAAGTGGCCGAGTATTTTTATAACCAACTGTGTATATTATATATCTTCTAACATTATATATTTAAACATTATACTATTAATATGCACAGAATATTATTATACAATATTCTCAAATGTACACGGAAGATTAATTTAAATAAAAGAGGCAAACGAACTAATTATTACAAAGTCGAACGAATAAATTAATTATTCCTTCTATTTAAGATTTGAGGACCCTTCGATCTCATTCTTTTGGCTCGCAGTCAGTTTGACAATGTAAGAATATCTACTCCAATATTTGGAACGTAATTTAATATCAGAAGTGTACTCGACTGGTCAAGGTCTCGTTTCCTCGTGCGAAAATTTTCACGACAGCGATCGAAACTTAGCATCTAAAGTCCTTTCCTCTCGTTTGCCTTCGACGACTCTCCAATCGAACAACATTAGCAATCCGAACGAGCCTGCGGTATACCGTTACGCGATGGACAAAATATGTAATCTCTTCGTTCTTTCTGTTTCTGTAACCAGCTACGCAGCTTTTACGTTTTCGATTTATTTCCCTCAAAGGAATCGTCTTCTTTCCAACTTTATCACATATCTCGGAACACTGTATGGGATTCCACAAATCACTGCAGTAGGTAACGGAAGTCGATTTCGATCTGTTAACTAGGTCATTTCGCGAAGAAGAATATCTACAATATTTCACATTATGTGGTACATGTATTTCAGAAGTGACACAATTCAAAAAATTATGACTCGATTTTCGAGTCACAATTGTGTCAACAGTCGAGGAAGTGGTTTTAAGTCAAAAGTCTAAGAAAGCTGAATTTATCACTTATTTGGTAGTATCTGATAACTTTTTCAGATTAACTTTAACTCATAATCATTGGCACAACGATGAATCAGTCTGGTAAACACATGGCTGTTGACCGTAAAAATTTTGCTACTTAAACATGGAAATTGTAGCATTTACTCAAAGAACTCTTCAGAAATAAATTACAAATTATTTAAATAATGATAAGAAAATCACATCGTAAATAATGTATAATTATTCATCAGATGAATTATTCAAATAAGGTAACTCTCATTCGGGAAAACTACTCTTTATATCAATATTATTTATATATTATACAATTTTCTTCTAAGCTCATAATTAATTTTTCTTTCTTTCCCTAGAAAATATATTTTCTTGAGTTGAGTTACTTCTGAAATACGTATATGTGCGATATGTTTATGAATAATGAAAGCGAATTAGTAAACTATACGATTGACTCAACACCATATTTTGTTATTTTACACAAATCTTAGTATTACGTTTTCAAAGTTGAATGAGTTCGTTTTGCTCGACGAGGTGTTTTCACATGACCAGATAACTCGCTCTCGCCTGATTAACAGATTCACAACTTCAATTCAATGAGTATCTGAATCGTCAGTGTTTAAACAAATCGCTGCATGATTCGTAGCCACACGCCTGCAAAAGTAATCGCTGATATTGCAAAATCAAGAGCGGAACATCGCTGGATTGACGTAATTCTGACATTCTTTAGTATCAAAAAGGACTTCGAAATATCTGTGTCGATAATTATGAAAGTTGTCTAACAAATCTGAAAAAATTGAATTTATCACTTATTTGGCGTTACATTAATCCAAATTATAAAATAAGTGGAAAATTCAATTTTCTGAAATTCTTTAATTAGGCCACTTTTATAATTACTAATTGCTGACACATTTAACATATTCATTTGCTTTAATTTTATCAGTAAGGAATTAAAGAGACAAGATTGTTTTTATAGTATCAATATGATTTGGAGCACTCACGTGGTGTGGATTAAAATAATCAATACGTGTAATTTGATATACGAGAAGAGTGAAACTGTAACTATTTGTTAAAATGTTCTCTATTCAAATATACGAATATTTCGATGGTACAAATGTTTCAATATTTCACTAGATATTCGATATATATGGTCGAATAATTTTCAGATAATTTATAAGATAGATTTTTTGCTCTATAAGCACACAGGCAGTATTTAATATCGATTTCATGATTTTAATGAATTTTCAAGAGTAATTGTAACTGTATCGTACAAATCATTAACGACATACAATTCATTTTATCATTGGTGCAATAATCCAATTAACTATCAAATATGATACACGACATGAAATGCATGAAATAAAATTTTTATGTAACGATAGAGTACAAATGTTTGCACTTTATTCGTAGCACTTGTGAACACCTACGACATGTGTTATTTTAGTGTAAAATATAGGATAATTTGAAACGTCGCAATAAAATATCACTTCTGAAGTTTTTAAAGCACATTGTAATTTTTAGTAAATTGTAGAATTAAGAACTGTATCACCAATACCAACAATACTAATACATCTTAATACCTACAGAGATGAAATCGTCTGGCTCGAGTTCTCAGAATACAAACACAAAGATTCAAGAATCGGAATATGTATCTTTGCAAGATAAAACATGGAAAGCTTAAGAAATTAAAGAATTGGAGATAATTTTAAGCGTTTGAATAATTTGAAAAGATTTGAAAATTTGAGAATGTGAAATTGCTCGTGATGGAGAAATGCCATTGGTATCTCTAAATGACCTCATCCAGGTATACCAAAGGTTAACCAAGTCTATTTATCTCATCCCAGTGACTAATAATATTCTAAGTAATTAGTGACGGAAGTATCCCAATATTAAATTATTCAAGTAATCTCGGTCCTGGTATACCACTTAAATCCTCAAATATCAGACATTTATTAATAGTATCTACATAAACAAAATAATCAATTCTAAGTTCGCTAAATACTGTAATAATAATTTATTTATACAATCCTACCCAAAAATTACTGTAATTTCATTCTTCGAAGGCTCAGAAGTAATTTGATCGATTGCATGTCTACAGACAACAGGTATTTATTTATGACGACATGACTCAAGGCAAACATCGACACCCTGCACGATGTATCGTCCAATGGGCGTATACTTTGCCGCAGACTTCATTTAATTCAGATTCGTTAATGAATAGTATTTAGGACAAAGAGTATAACTTCAAGGCCTGATCAGGGGGCAGAAAGCATTGCGCCAATTTATGCTTCAATTAATACCGACCGTGAGAAAGGGAAACGAAAAAAAAGGCAATTAGACTTCTTGTACATTACAGTCATTAGACATTATGTAATGTCGACAAACTTTTTCTACGAAAGAACGTATTCATCAAAAACGCTGTCAGAAGCCTGCTCGAAACGAACAAACGCTACGCTTACAGCGAACCGGTATAATGCCAATTCAAACAGTTTTTAATCTTCCTTGTGCAAATTTTGTTACGCTCGTCGGCTGACTTTTTCCCAGGAAACATTAGCTTCCACGAACCGATAGCGACAGGCACGAGATAAATTACGCGTTAAATTGTCTTCCGTCAATCCAATTAACATAATAACCCATTGGGAATAAAGTCTACTGGAATTTCTTTCCGCGCCAGAAACCTCCCAACGAACCTCGCGATTCAAATCAATTTCAGCGCACAAAAGCGTCTGGACAAATAATAATCCCCATTTAAAAGAAATCCACCATTCGGCGCCACGATAACCCATCAAGCTACAATCACAGCCTTCCTAAGATCATTGTTTCCCGCTCCTACAAAAGATCTCCATTTACAGAGCGAAACTCAAACGAGTGCATTGTTCCATGCACGTACAACCAGCTGAACCCTCTCCCAAATATTACTCCTCGAACACATCGACCCTACGCGCGACTCTCTCAACCGAGTCAGCCAACGATACCTCCAATTTCAAATCCGACGTGAACAGTTCACACCGAAACGCGTGGGAGGGCTTCCGTGTTACACTCGCGAATGAAACGCATGGTACCTCTGCACAGTTCACGCGCAATTACTCCCCAGCGAAGAAACGAGCCAGAGGCTTCAGGCGACGGTACACAAAATCGGTAACCCTGGCGACAGAGCTGCAGCCAAGCAAACCGCGATCCGCGGCAGCGATCTATTCCTCGGTAAACAGCGCGTCTAACAACCAGCCGAATCGATTAAAGCGAGCATCACGCTATCGCAGAGTGCCGATGCGAGGGGCTTAGCACCGCTTAGCAGGAAGGATCACCTTTCGAATCGCGCTCAAGATGACAACTGCTGCCGCGAAAAAAGCCGCGTAAAGTCTCGAACAGAAGACGTCACGGGCACGTTGATTAACGATTCCTCGGTTAAACGGCCGAGCAGGAGATCCTTCCGTCGAAGGTGCACAAGAGTGCACGATGGTTTGACAGGTAGACGCGCGCAGGGAAGGGATGACGAGTGGCGTTCGAAATTTGAAAAAAAAAGAAGAGTCGAAAAGCGAGGAAGCGCGGGGTGGATGCGAAAGCTGCGTGTACTCACACTTCGAGGATACGGTCGCCTTTTCGTACGCCGGCCTTCTCGGCGGCACCTCGGGGTAACACGGCGCTGACATGCTGAAGCGGCGCGTACAGTTCCCCGTTAATGCTCCTCAGTTGTCCACCCTCGCTGACCTGGCCGCGTACGTTGAACCCGAAGCCAGTCTCGGTTTTGTAAATGGTGACGCACCGTGGCCCCTGCCCTATAGGGTTCGCCTGGTTCACCGTGTGCTGGGGCACGCGTCCGTTGTTGATCATCGTCACGCTCGCGTTCCTCGTTACGTCCTCGTTCGCGGCTGGCAACCGCTGCACCTCCGACTCGCAGTCCGCCATCTTACTCTCTGACCGCCCATTGATGTTCCTCTCGTGCGCGCGTCCGCCGGCAGACTGCGCTTTCGTCGATCTGCTTCGCTTTCTTTCTCTTTCCCTTTCTCTCTGTCGCGCTCAGGGACGAGTCGAGGGCTGGGCGGGCCCCGGGTGGTTGGAGCTGCGGCTGCAGGGCGAAATCACCCGAGTCGCGTGTTTTTGTTTCCTAGATACCAGGGTTTGAAGTTTTTAACTGCAATATTGTCTTGTGGACTTCTATCTTCTTGGATGCTAATCTTCTAGCGAGAAATTCTTTTAATGTTCTGTGTTCTTTCTATGAATATGAATTTTATATTCTAGGTATCAATTAAGGGTTTAACTTCAATGTTTTAAAAATGTGACGTAAGTCGTTTTGTCTTACAGCCACGGGTATTCCTTGGGTTCTATTCATACGTGTGTAAGATTATATGAGGCATTGGGTATGCTTCCAATGAGAGGCTAATGAAGCCAGCAGCAGAGTATAGGTATATATCTCTTTGTCTCTTTTCGTCGCCTCTCTGACGCATGCGTATTACTCTCCAGGGAACGTAAAAGGGATGGAACTCCATCCTTCTGTCTTTGCTTCAGCATGTAGTTCCGATGCCACATGTAGTCTTATACATGTATGGTCTTACCACAGTTGATTTTAGTACTAGTCATGCTGAACGAAAAACAGTAACACCGCGAGACTCCAATTCTGCACTTGCTAGATAGAGACACGCAATGCCGCGTACACTTTCTATCAAATGCAAAATCGGACTCTCGCGGTGTTGCTGCTTTTTGTTGAGCATGACTAAATAGTACTAAAGTCGGCTGGGGTCTTACGAAAGCATTTGTACCAATAATGTCTAATCATAATAATAATAGTAGTAATAATAATAATAAATATACATACGGTTAAATAATAAAGATTATAAAGGAACTTTTCAACATTTAAAGGTTGCAAAATCGTCCAAAATAGCACATAACGGTTTGAAGACGTCTATTTTATGTTCATTTTATGCTTGAAAGTCTTACAACTTAATTTGGACAGCGTACATTGTAAAAACATCCGAAATTTATGACCATAAAACGTCTTAAAGATATATTACATGGACATTTATTTTTTGTTTGAACATCTTATAGACGTGATTTAGACGTCTCAAAGACGTCTTTGTGCTGAATGGGGTCTGCAAAGGCAATTTCTGCCATAAAATTATGTTCGATACTCATTAAACTTAGATAATTTAAACGTGGTTATGCCACTCCATTTGTCGATTCGTCTTTTATGAATTTTAATTTTGGAATTGCGTTCTCCAACTGCATTGGTCACAAACATAGACATGAGTATTTTCGTGACAATTTTTATATAGAGGAATGCTAACAAATTATTTTCATTTGTTAGGTATGTGTACATTTTTGCTCTGTATCGGTTATAGAGTTTACAATATAGCGGAACTAATTCTATAAAAATAATTTGTAATGAAAGGCAACACATCACACAGTATGTGATTGTGACCACTCACATTACAACTGGAGCGATGCAAGTGTGTGTGTATTATCCAAAAACCACACATTAACGCATCAGACAAATCGAAACGATCAGATGAAAAACACTTCTGTTTTAGTGATTAACATTATAATGTAATAGTAATCTCATTTTGAGACTCCGACGAACGCTGAGTGTACCCGTGCGTTAAAACGTCCCTGGTTTCTCTGGCTTTGATTTAATGTTATATATGTTGGACTGTGCAGTGTACAGGATGATTCAAAACGAGGGACATTACTGAGGGGGGATCACAGAACAGCTGCGCGCATGCGCAGAATTTGAGTTTTCGTGTCTGTTATATGATAAGTTTTCGGTTGTGGGGTTCTTACATTGGCGCGAATTTTGAATTTGAAGTTTCGTTAGCAATAGTTTTGAAAGAAAGTACTGTAGTTACTTAGTTGATATGAAATTGTTGGGTTCTAAATAGATTTATTATTTTTTGGAGTTAAAGGTTATTTGTATTGAGATTTTGGGTTTAATGGAATGCGTATGAATGATCATGGCATTGACTCTGGAAGTCATTTCTACCGAGTCGTATTTTTTACTCACAGTAAAACTTCGATTAACCAAGTCTCGATTATGTTTTCACAGTTCCTACATATTACTTTCCATATAGCATAGAGATGCCTTAAAACCGTTTTAAAGACATCCAGTGAAGTCCTAAAAGTATCCCAAAAACGTCTTCTTTTAGTGGGTCAAAAACTGCTAATAGCCATTACTTTTCTATTATTATAATCTGTTTTATCTACATACATCCTGAACGTTTAAAAAACTATTGTGGAAAAGTTGCAAATGGATATTTACAATCCATCCGCCACTTTTAGTGTTACTTTTGGAAATTCAAGGTATCGGAAAATTTGAGACCATTTTTAATTAAATAAAAAAAACAACAGGATATCTGATTCGTTTAAGTGTAATTATTAACTTTATCCTTGTGGTACGTTTGAGATTTAAAATTTATTTTTACACGTTTTTTCATGAATACTGTAATCTATAATTACCTATAGATGTAGTATGTGTTTCTAAACGGTTGCTACTGCCTCTTTATTATGCTTTGCGATACAAGTATCTTTTGCAAGTGAGTGACTATTTCTTTACGATATAGTTATTTGTTATTTTATAAGAAAAAATAAAAGTTAGGTACTTGACAGATAGTATATATTTTTTTTAACTCCTTGAACTTCTCATGTTTAATTGTTCTCGATAAAGACTGCATGTTCTTTTTTAGACACTTGTTTAAAAAGAAAAAGTGGAAAATGGTTTCAGGATACGAAAGACGATGAAAATGTACGGATTAATGCCATTTATATCTGCAATATATTAAATAATTATTAGATACATTTATGTGCGATAGTCGTTTCGAAGTCATGTCACTCGTATATACAATTATTTCTTTTTCCTCCTTAATTTAAATCTCTGGTTTTTTCTTTCATAATATCTCAGTACGTTTCACTTTTTCCAACGTTAAAATCAATCAAACGACAAGGATTGCGTGCGTTCAATTTACACGTAAAATATTTTCTTTGTTTTTGATATTCTCTTGTCACCATTCTTTTTCTTCTTCATCGTTCGCGTCTACCTCTTTTTAGAACGTAAGGTTTTATTGATCGGTTATCGGTTCTATAAATCGGTGCTTCGAAGAGATGCGTAACGTCGATGAGATTTTTTCAAAATTCAACGACTTTACCTACGAGAACAAAACGAATTACCAATAAGGACAACAATTAAACCACGAAAACATTTTTCTTTCGTCGAGGGAATGAAAGTAACCGAGCAAAAAGCAGAGAAAGAACTGAAACAAAAGTGACCTAGAAAATACGAAGTGCTCCATTTCAGAAGAAAGTGATTCTTCACAATCAAGAACGAAGGATCATGCAAGAAACTATCTCGCGAGTGTAGATCCTCTCCGTCTTGGACCGCATATTTTGGAACACCTTCTACGAATTAATGAATCATAATACTGTTAAGTCGATTACTTTAGACTATTTACCCTCAGTTTTCATTAACACGCACGAGAAATTATTTTAAAAGGCTACAAGTTACTCGTCCGAATTTCTTACAAAACCTTTGGTACCTGCTTCCGGTGGCATTTTCCATCTTTTTCGTTCGCGCACCTTTAACCCCACCTACCGATATTCGCCTGAAGATATTATACGAGATAGAACACACACAAAATTGCTATAAAATCACACGTTACATTCACACTTAATAGATTAGGGAGAAAAGTAACGAAAATACCGAATTGGATTTCCCTTTCGTTTCCAAAGAAAAATCGAACAACCGCGATCGAAACCTCCGTATTCGCAGACCACATGATCGGTTCGCAGGTGAATTAAAAACGCGAGGAGAGAACGTGTAATTTAAGATTTCATGCTTTTCCTAGCTTAATAAATCGCCGTAGCTTGTATTCCCTTCTATTTCTTCTTTTTCTGTACTTCTGACGAACACTTGGAGAGTGAAACCCTGGGAATATGGAGGTTTAAGCGAACTATAAGATTCCGCAACAACGTGTGCGTAATATGTACATCGTACAAATACTTTAAGATTAACATTTTTTAATAAATATATAGATAATATAAAAGGGCATCGTGAACTAATAATAATATTAATATGATAATAATAATAATAATATTAATAATAATAATAATAATAATAGACGTGATTGTACCGACAACATGCCCTTTGTAAGGTAACCCAAGAGTAGGAGGAACGTGCATACATCGAAGTTGTTCGAAGTTAAGTTTGACTAAGCATTTAGTTACAACAGCGCTTCTCTCGTCTTATATAAAATTCAAAGATATACACCTCTAACAAACAATAGTTTCACTATCGATAGACCGTTCTGGATATCGATCAAGAAGTAAAACGCTACAATTTTTGCGCGCAAATATACATAGATTCTGTACAAAAAAGAACGCGCGTTGGATTCGGGGCAAACTTCTATCTCTTTCTCTCTCGCTCGCTCTCTCTCACATCCGATGAATTTTCTGGCGTCACCCGACGCGTTTATGGCAAACTGAATTGAATAAATTATCCAGCAAAATTGAACAGTAACGCTAGATTATGAAAACGTAAATGATGGCAGCATTCAAGTGAACGAAAAATTAAAAATCAAGTACAGAGAAATCTAACAGTTATCACATAGTCATATGCCGCGAGAATAACATCGCGTTGTGTGTCCCGAATGAAGACTCAAAGATCGCATGGTACATTCAGTTCACGACGTAAAATATACACTGCGGTACCATCGTCTTTGCAACAACGATCTAACATTTATGATTTCTTTGTAACTATTCAATATACATGTAACGAACAGACGGTTAGACAGCGGAGGCTAAAAGTCGGATAGTTTAAACACGGATTCAACATTTATTCTTTCGTTCATAAGAAATTCTGATGTAAAACTTTTCCGCGAATGCTGGTTTAAACCAAGTGTTTAAAGAAGCATTCACACCTACGGTTACCTGTACGTAATTATTGTATATTCTTGATTCGAAATTCGTATCGATGCTGATTGGTAAAACTGCTTTAAAAAATAATAGAGAAATAATGTGAAATGGAAAAGCTGCCGAGTAGTTGGGATTCCGTTCGAGCGTACAGTGTAAAATCTGTAAATCTTTTCATGGATTAAATCGCGTGAAACAAAAAGCACGCATCTAATATTCCCGACATTGTTAACATAGAAACTGTTCATTTGCTAGAGCCCTAAATTATAAATCGCATCGCTTCTTCTCTTATTCCCATATGTATCTATGTGTATGTGTGTGTATATATTTGTATGAAGGCTTTCATGGAAGAGCGTACCTTAAATTTGTGATCAAACTTTTCATACTAAGAATTTTAAAAAAATTCAATCTTCGCCCATAACGAAGAACTCGATTTGATTCTTGAGGTAAACTAGTAATATAATTTACTCGACTTGTTTAAAAGTTTAACACTGTATAATCTCTCTAATTCCCTTAATGTTTATAATCGAATCGGAAGTAGGTTTTCTTTAATCTATATGGTGATCCCTGATTAGCAATCCCTGTAAAGGAATCCTTTTCGCGAATTGTTTAGCCAATTTCTCTTTATGTGATCGAATTGCAATACTCTGAAATGGTATAGAAGATAATCTTTGGTTATCCGAAAAAATGCCTAGTAACGTCGCAATACGTTGTAATATATCTGTAGATCTCAGAATCTTAGATATATCTGTGACTATCCATTGCTCACGTACCTAAATCACGTTAGCACGTAATTTCTTGTAACATTTATATTGTTCGAAACTTTTTTTTAAAATTCATTATACTTAGATCTTCATTCTCAATAAGGTTACCAATTTAACCCTCTCATATAATGCATCTATAACAATGTATCTTTACTGAATTTGTACTAATTTAAGTTTTGGATAAACCTTGCAAGTGGAATCAACAAGATAACTATTATACTATACTTGTTAAAGACACTTGTTGTAAGCTCGACAAAAGAAGAGGAAGTTACAGAAGGAAGCGAAATCATTGCGTTGCTTTCAACAGGATGAGTCTTTAAACGAGAATAAAAATGCAACCGAACTACGGATATAAAACTAAGCACATGACCATAATTAAAAAAAGTTGCTAATCTTAATTACTGATACGTACAATAATGCTCTAATAAATAACGTTTCCAACGATTACTTTAAATGTTACTTTACTTTAATAATATTTATCGTTGGTACGTGTAACACAGAATATAAGAAAAGTTTATTAAACCTATCCGATAGGAGAATTCGCGCTTGTACATATATATATAGAGGTATATATATTTAATTTAATTGACATAGTAATTGTTCTCAAATGGAATGTTTACAAAGTAAGGCGTTCTCATAGTTTACACGTTTTAAATAACTTGTAGTAATCTTTCAGAATGTACAGTAAAATTTACATATGAGAGGGTTAAAATAGGATCGGTGTGATCCGATTGTGACACTTTCTGCGTTATTACTCGGACAGCCATTTTTGTTTTCGATTCGGTAGCCGTGCACCCGTTTCATTAATAACGAACTTTTTCACAGAGCAAAATATGGAGGAACAGAAATCGAGAATTCCTGTTCACGCATTTGGCCTTGAAAAAACTAGTTCTTCTTTAAATATTTCCTAGATATGTAGCCTAACGTAAAAGTAGAAATCTGAAATATTACATCGATGGAGATGATAGCAAAAAATAACTTTCAGTTATTTAAGCTAGAAATAGGCTATGTAAGGAGATTATTATGCATACTCGGGAAGAACATCAATCTCTGGTACATGATAAAAGAGTTTATACTCTAATCGGAATCTTCTTCAACTGTTGGAGGTAACATAGCAAGGTGTTGCGGACTAAGTATCCCCCTGGACAGCGCATATTCTGCCAGAGCACGATGACAAAAAACATATTGGTCTGGCATTTGAATACTGTAGGCCCTCTGTGCTCGAATCTTTTCCACCGTTCCACGGATGTCTACGGTTCCAGTGTCTTCTAATCGCGATATGCAAATATCTAACGTGCAAAATGTTCCTGCAAACAAATCCAATGTACATCGCATTCACCATTAACCTATAATAAACATTTTCTTCGGTTATCTCACTTTATAAACAGGGGTCACTTGTATCTGATACGTTTTTGAATGAATAGAAGTGTTTCAAAAATTCCAAATTGAAATTTGAATACAAAATTTATAGAGTAAATTACTAAAATATTGAAAACTTTTTTTTGTATTTTAATTAATATTCAAAGTTTTTCTAATATTTTAGTTACGAAAATATAACTATTAGTAGAAAAATAATTGAAATACAATTTATATACGTTGAGAAGTACGAAAAATTGAAGTAATACTGTTCAATATAACCAAAACTAGAAAAATTAACCTTAATGGCACAGTAATTGGTACATTTACTTTATGCGGCCTTTTTAAAAAGGTTAGGACAAAAATGACCCCTACTTAAAGAGTACAGGTTAAAACGGGCTGCTTTCGAAGAACATTCCAACAAAATTCTTTATGTACCTGTTCTTCCTATGCCAGCACTGCAGTGTACAACTATGGGAGGCCCTCGTGGATGACCGGCCCACGTATCCCCTCTGTACGCAAGTAACTTGTTTTGTTGTTGTCTCACTAAGGCTAGAAACTGTAACAAAGCCCTAGCCGACTGTGGAACACCATAATCTGGCCAGGCTGTGTACAACATATGGCAAACCTCTCTTGCCTCATCAGTCTAAAATGAAAACAAGTTACGATTACGTGTCATATATTCACTCTCGCAGAACGACGAGTTTATAAATCTGTGGTTGTAAGCAAAAATGATCTAAGTCACATGTTTTTATTTTGAGACATTGACGTTTGAAATTCTCAATTTCAATATTGTCTTATGGCCTTGTGTCTTTTTGAAGCCTTATTTTTAAACGAAGGAACGTCTTTTCATCCCCTTCCTTCTTCTTGAAGATATAAATGTAATATTTTAAATCACAGAGTGTTAAAACTCGAATTTTTCAAAAATGTGACATAGATCGTTTTCCCTTACCATCACAGAAGTATCGAATGATTCAAACTTCGCTTCTCAAAAGCCTCGAATTGTACCTTGTTGTTCGTAAGGAGGAGCATAGATATCGTGTAATCGGGATTGGTATCAACTTCGAGAGTGGTCACAGTGAAACCACCCGCTTGAACTTCGTCACCCGGTTCTGGACCCCAATACTGCGCACATTTTGTGCGTCCTCGTTCTACAACTCTGCAATTTTGTAAAATCCGCATTTAGTAGATCGGCATTGTAATACAGCTTATAGAAATAGCGACAAGTATTTACCTAGTAGTCATAACGACGACAAGTGTTTGTTGTTCCCAAATCATCCTCCAGAAATCTCCGCAGGTTTTCGGGAGAGGACCCTGAGTACTGATAAACGCATTTTTCTGCTTGTAACCATCAACAAAATTGGCATTTATATAATCAGAGGTGGTGTCTCCATCTATTTGCGATAAGCACACTCTGCTATGGTCGTAACAGAGAACATCTGTGTACCGATTCTTCGACTGGTTTGATCTTAATCTGTAAAAGCAAATTATAATTAGAGAACTATATTCAAAACCTCAAAATTTCTTAAAACCTAGAAAGTTTCGTAAAAATTAGCTAAAAATTAGGTTTCCACCCACCCCTAGTATTAATACCCTTTAGGAACGAAATACTGTTCATGTAGAATAGTTACATACTTTGCATTGTTAAAGGAACCTTCTGGCGGTCTTTGCCTGATTTCCGCGTACTCTGCTATGAGACCTGCCCGACCCCTCGAGTGAATGTCTTCGATGAGCTGTTCCATGGTGACAGCTTGGAGCCCAAGGTCACCGTGGAGGCTATCGTCATCGCTGAAACCTGAACTAGCTGAGGACGGAGGTTGAATCGGAGACGGTGCCTCGTCGGTTCCCGTCCAGACATCGCCGTTAGTGATTTCGATATCCCCGATATTCGAAACACCATTTTTTACTTTAGTCTTATCAATTATAGGACTAGTTGAGCTACTAACTGTAGTTGCATTGGGATTCTGTGCCGGCTGACTTTTCGTCGTGGGCGATAGAGGACTACCCACTCTGGGGGTAACCTGAAAGTAAATGAACCACGTATCACTGTTCAAAAGTCCAAGGTTAGTTATGATCATGCATGTTCAGTAAAACAAACCTCGCAAAGTTCACCCCCGCCTCTGTTTGTCATGGATTTAAGACAATGGAGCAGCCATGCTTCATGCTGTATCTCCAACGTGCCGCCTAAGCGATGTGGCAATGACTCCCGCGGGATATGTAAGGTTAATTGAGGAATGGATACCGTGAACACTCTGTCCCTCAATTTTTCACGAACGAATAATCGAAGGATTTTGAAGGGAGCCTTGAACCACAACGGCGCGGTCACTATCAAAACCTTCTTCAGCTTTGCCGGATAACCACCCTGCAACAATGATTATAATCATGATACGTTACACATTACGCAATTCTAGTATAGTAGAAAATATACAAAGTAAATGGAACGTTAGCCGAGGTAGTTGGTATTCAGGCAATACAGTTTCTTTTCGAACGATACAATGACACCTTAAGAATTGAAATGCAGAGGTGTTCAACTTATACACGTATACATACATACATACATTAAATCCATATCGAGTAAAGAAAAAAGTATTAAAAAAGCGCTCACCGGTTCAGCTGACTGCATAATTTATTTTCGAAACGAAGCGACTTTCAAATTCGACCTTTGAAAGACGGTGCAATAATAGCACCGAAGATATAAACTAAGAGAACACGGTTTAGTGCCAACTGCGAGCAATCGTCGGATACATGTTAAATGCGCGATGAAAAGGGTTCCGTTCCGAAGGAGAGCTATGTGGAACGAGAACTCGATCCAATTTAACAGAAAACTTAGAGTCTCTTATAAGCCACTTACGCGTTACAGTTTAAACGACGACGGGATTCCGTCGAATCGGGACAAACGATTCGCGCAACGAGGTCGATGAACGAATCGAGGATTCGGGGTCGATGGGATTGTGCGATGCGCAAAAAATGTTTCTGTCTCTGGGGCATGCAAAATGCAGGAAACAAGGTAACTTAACCCTCCGTGTACCCTCTGTGGTGTATATAGAGGGCGGAAGTGCCGTAACGGCAACGACGTCAGCAGTACCACTACATCTTCGCGATCTTAAACACGTAAACCCCATCACATCGAAATCCCGCGAAACGACGAAGGAAAATCAGATCACGGGTTCCATCGCTCCAAAGCGATCCCATCGGATTCGGAACACCACGAACCGACGACAACCGTGCACAGAAGATTGAAAACAAGATTCCGAGCGAGTATTAACGTTAAGCTGGGAACATATTCAGTCACTTCTATAGATAGCATGCTCGGACGGTTAATCGATAGATTAGGACTTTCATTTACCGTAAGCCGTGGAGAGATGCACCGTAAGCGAATACTTTATCGGGCATCGATGACACAAGCTGATACGACGATTAAACCGTCCACGACAGATCTTCTGGAAGAGCGAGGGAGCGCCAATAAGACGGCTCGAGGACTCTCGATCCGCTCCAGAACACGATTAATCACCAGAGCATAGATGGGATCGGGGAAATCACTGCCGGCACTCGGTCAGTCTCAATCGATAGCGCGAAATTAGTATAACCGCGTTTGCACGGTTGACACGGATCGGACTGGCGGAGGCCGATGCGTATCAACCGAGGCGAGACGCGCAGAGGACACGTTCCTCGGGCCGATTTTCGGGGACGTCCGCGTCACGAGACGTTGGCTCGAGGGAAACGGTCGCGGTCGGCCGACCCGCGGAATCAGGTTGCGACTTCTTCTTCCCCGATCCGTCCACGATAACGCCGCAAAGGGGTCACGATGATTACTGACCGCGAGCGTCGCGACGTTATTCCGTGGACGCGCGCATGCGCGCCAACGACCCCTTCTTTCCACCACCGCTCCGCTCTAACATCCCTTACGCGAATTTCTTTTTCCCCGGCACACCAAGGCACAATCCTACGAACGGTGACGTATCGTGTCAGTGTCTCTCAACTCGCTGCGAATGTGGCGAGCATCGAGCAGAGGGCAGCCTCTAATTGCAGCGGTCGTTAAGTGTAAATAAACACGGTAGAGATTTTTGGCTGGCTATTTTTATCTAGATAAAAAAAAAATGAGAAGAAAAGACTGAATAATTCCATGTGTTAATATCTGAGGAAAGATAAATAAAGGTGCGAGAAACTGAGAAATTCTGAAGTTCAGACAAATACGAAAAGTGGAGCTAATCAGTTTCAACGAGATTAGTTACCTTTTTTCGAGCCAGAATCTAGAAGATGAGTACCTATTTTTAGTTTTAATTTCCCTTCTGTCGTTAAGCTTGCAAAAACGCATAGGTCGATATTTCCCCTGGTCTCTCGTCTAATTTCAAAGGAGAACTCGTAAATCGCCGCAATTTGTCTGACGTTCAATTCGTTGAAAGAGCATGCTTCGATTCAAGAAAGGTTTCGTTCGATCGCTAGCAGGCGCGCTATAAATACGAATAATAAAGCGGAAATGGAAGAGTATCGGGTCGGTATTATTTGAATGGAAAGCGAAGCGTAGACGTCTGGCAGAGGCGGTGTTTCCCTTTCGCGCTTTCGCGTTCCCAGATCACTGTTTCAGTTTGATCCTCGCTTCCTGGTAAACAACCGGCTAAACACAGAAGCTTATTTTTATCTGGTATACGGTGTGACGTTGGAAACGTCGTTATAAATAGTTTCGTAAGCACCCTATAATTGCGTCATTCCGGTAAAACCTTTGAAAGACTGTCCGCTCAGCCCCATAGCGCGCGGTTCACTGGGCAATTGTAAGTGGGTTTTCGTGAAGCGTGAACAACCCCGCTTTAAGCTTTCCTGTTCTTTGAGATGCACCCCTCCTATGTACGAGACGCTCCGGAATCACTTTATGTACTCTACCCTCTATTATATAATCGGGATCGTGCGCGACGTGCCTCCTCCACGTCACCGCGATGCGAGGAGAATCGCACAAGAGCGTGGTGCTTTCAAAGTGTTCTCTGCGCCCGTGAACTTTTATGCGTTCGCGTATTGACGACCGCGTGCACATTACGCGTCCTGATTTCGTTCGCAGGAACGATAAAAGCGAAAGATGTTGATTAAATTTCCTGTATGAAGATAATAGCCTATATTTGGAGCGATCAATTTGCCGCTGGCAAAGCCTCTTTGTTTCTCAGAGCGCCGAAGTTACATGACAATTTTGCGTGCGAGGGGAAGGCAAGGTGAAGATCAATACTGATCCATTCTTCGAACCGCGACGGTGTTTGTTGGCCGAGGATAATGCATTTATTTATTCATAATTCAACAGTTGTTATAATTGGTGACTTACGTTTAAGGATTATGGTCTATTTTCTATGTTATCTATTTTCTAGTGGAAAGGAAGGGTGATCGAGGGAATAATAATGTGTAGGACTTACCTTCAGGAGGGTGAGAATCTTCTGAGAAAGGTCATAGTCGAAATTCTGGTACTTGCTATCCGACATATCGTAAATGAACACCAGACCATGCTTTTGAGTCTCTGCACTTTCGAGGGCTGCATCCAGCTGATATACAACACCCTGTAACATGATAAAGGATTCTTTTATTAGAAATTATCATTCTCTATCTATATTTTAATCATTCCATAAGGATAAGCTATAACTTTAAATATGAACTTAAAGGACTCACTTGCAAGGTTGTTTGATGTGTGGTATTCTGTGGAAGATGCAAATGGGCTGTGAAAATAGCTATGGCTGCCCCCGTACCGTCCCGTGAAGGCTGCAACATTTGTACCAATATACCTTTCACTTGACGCACATGCTACAAGAAAGAATAATCAAATCTTGTATCAACTCGATTAAGATTCTTACTAAAACTGTAAATTTTCCTGTGCGTAGTTCACTGAGCAAGGGTTCTTGAGTCGGATACAGAACAGCAAGTCCTTCTCTTCTCCTGGTAGCTTCGTGTTGCTCATAAAGAGCCAAAGCTCTAGCAACTTCAAACTTTCTCGCGATTAGAAACTTCACTGCTGTGCTCCACGACACTGGACCCGCTCTTCTGCCAGCTCTGCACTTGTTCACCGCTTCTATAAATTCTTTTGTAGCCTGCAAATCGAAGCAACAGCTCTCGTCAGTCTGCGCCAGCTACCATTGGCTCTCGAAATCAAACGAGAAAGTTACTTTTCCTTCGAAAAATATTCCGGAAGAAAAGTATTCATCTCGGTCGCTGGTGTAATCATAATTAATTGAGAAGAAGCCGACACGAAGCAAGCGCTCAGAATAACCGTACGCTCTCGGAGCGTTTCTACACTTTCGAAACGTGCGAGCAGTCATTCGTCAATGATTTGTGTACATGCCCTGAGTACCGATATAACTTCCGGTGCCCGACTACCTCCCCACCGGCTACTTCCGCCATAGTACGCTCGCCGGGGACCGGCACGGTAAATGGATAGGTTCGTTCCAGGGTCAAGAAGAAATTTAATATCTCGAATCGATACTTTCATAAATCGCGCACAAACACCAATATCCTCGAGTCCCCTCATCATCGACGGAACGCCGCGCTTAAAACTGAAGCGTCTGCGAATACTTCGCCCGTATCGATTTCGTTGCATTTTTAATGTCAACGCCGTTAAAACGCAGGAAGAACTCTCCTCCTCTCTCGCTCTCTCTTCTCTCTCTCTTTCTCCTACATCCAGCGTGTTTATAGAACGGAAAAGAGTTTCCATTCATCAACCGCGTGCTATTTCACGATTAATTTATCGCGCTACGAGGTCGTTTTCTCGAGTCGTTCGCAGCCGTGTAAAACACACTATCCAGAAGCGACGATCGACAAAGAGATCGAGCGTTATTCCCGCGATGACAGTATCTGGTTGATTGAACATCGACGGTTAAAGTTCGATACGAATGCACGCGAGCAAAGTCGCGCGCACTCGGGGACCGCGTCCGGTGGAGTTAATCTTTTCCCGGAATCGTCGCGAGATATCCGCGAAGGGTTCGACAAAGCGAGGCCTCTTTTGTCCCCGGCGATTCCCGCTGAGACTCGCCGAAAGAACTTATCGTATCGGCGAAAGCGGGAGATAAAGATAATAGCGGTGTTTATATCGCGCGCTGGTAAACACGTCCGCGACGCAGACACTCTCCCGAATTATCAGCAGCGACCGATCGTCTCGCGATTTAAAGAATGCCCCGTCTGTCTGGCCGTCGGATGATCGATCATCTCTTACCTGCTCCTGCTCGACAGTTAACGCGGCTGCCATTTTGACTTAACGCACACTGACATAACCGAACGGCCACAGCACTAGCACGGACTTATTTTCGACGTTGGTCTCGCGAGCCTCTGTCTGTTGCGTGTGCACATTTTGCTTCGCGCGTTCGAATGCACCACACGGTTCCTGCACGATCGAATGCCTGTCCCGAGTCACCGTGAGGTAGAGTGGATCGGTCCGCGATCGTACATTGTCCGACGCTCGACCACGCTCGACGCAGCTATAACAGGCTCGCCGCTCGAAGCTCGTTCAGACGCTCGATCCTCTTTCTCTCCGCAGGTTGAGCGCCATCTTGAACTGGCAACACGGCCGTGTAGGCGACACTGTACCACGCGCTACAGGTCTTTCCATAAGGGGCGTCAGAACGACAAGTTGACGAGAAAATTAAATGGCAGATTGGGAGTGGGACGTGTTCGAATTCCGTTTGGAGAATTTCAGTACGGGATACCTTCCACGTGACGAGGCTCTACGTTTATTATGAAACATCTTATACGAGGAATATTCTTATCAGGAAGGATGGTACAGTTTATACTTGAAATTAAAGGAAGGAGTAATGATTCCACGTAACGCGTGATTTTTATGTTTGGAATGTTTTTAGAACGTACTGTTCGAAGAATATCGTGAATAATGTTATTTCGAAAGTGACCAAGCTGCGTCATTAAGCGCTACCCACCATTAACCGCAAGTTTGTAGCATAGTTTTATCGAGTGTTTGTCCTCGCGCCGGATATATGCTATCATCGACCGAGTATAGGCATCGTCAAAAACCTTTTCAAGTTCTCCAGCCCGATGGGATATTTCGTGCAAAATCAACACCGGAAACAAGGCACGTGTTCTTCTGTAACGGAAAAGGGGATCGTTATTAGCGTATGGTAATCTAAGCACGTATCGATACGTGTCTCATTAAGCGCGCTTCGAGAGCCAAATGTGTACTGATCCGGTTTTGAACGATCACTATAAAGAAATTTCGAATTTAATGAATTACTAATGCAGCTTTATATATTTAACGAGTGTGATTTGAATTTAATTTCTTGGGAATTTAGATTCTTGGGAGACGTTGATTGCAAGTGCCTGGATACTACTTATTGTTCGAAAGTTTGCTAAAGATTATTTGAATGTGAACGCTACGCGTAACTATGAATGGAGAACGAGGTCTTCCTCTTCCATTCTTACTCCAGCCACTCCCACTCTGCTGGCTGATTTTTCATACGATTTCCTTCCACCTCTCCTATTGTTCTTTCCTCTTCTTCACTAGCTTCCTCACTGCTTACAGCCAGAAATACTGTTCATTCTTTCTGTTTTTCTTAGGATCTCGACCCTATGCTTTAAGAGCCACTGAGAAAGATCGTCAGCTCGCGAAACCTTAGAGGCACTAAATCTCTGACACTCCTACTGGCAAAGAAGTAGGCGAGAAATTATGCTATTGAATCTTTGCCAAACGAGCAACAAGTTAGCGGTTGGTTGGAGAGCAATAAGTCTCGCAACAAGATTAAGTTACAGACTTTTTACGAGCCTTCGTCTTCGTGATTTATGTCGCTATCAACGCGTATGCCACTGTTGGAAATTCTCGGTTCGAGAGAGATCCATCTGAGTCGGATTTTGACATACATAATAGAACGTCGTAGTCGCTGAAAATCTAAATTTCATCGTTTCGTCAGGATACGTATTTTCAGTGTCGTGATAAAAATAGAACTTGTCCTTTTTTTTGTAATATAAACATTTTTCTTATTCAAACGTATGTTCTTACATTTACACAGTACAAAAAATTATACTCAGACCTGCCGGCCCGCGGTTCATAATTGCTATGACTGGGGGCAGCCGGTGGTGGGGTGGTGCGGGACTTTTTTTGGGGGTGGATAGAAGATTTCATAGGTTTTTTTTAAGGGCTGTACAATTTGTCTCATCATCCGTTCCACTCCGCCCCCAATACACGGCCCCTTGTTCTCTCTCGCGCATCCTTTCAGAAATTCTCACGAAAAAAACAATACACACACGCGTTCACACGAAACACACACAAGCAATCCTTTTTTTTTTCGAAACGCTCGCCTCTCTTTCCGGCCTCATTTACACAATGTACCACACTCGCGATTCTCGTAATCGTGCTTTTCTTCTCGCCGCGTATTTAGCAACATTTAAATATCGGTATTTCTCCGTAATAATTAATCGTAATAATGATAATAATTAATAATTAATAATGGTATAATAAACTATCTACGCGTGTAAAGTGTATCATTTTTTGTCCATGTTCTCTCGTGGAGTGTGTGTATCTGTTAATCCTAACTTCCTTTCGTATTTATATATGTATACATATATGTATGTATAAATGTATTTACATACAAGTAGCGGGGAGAACAAATAATAGCTTTGTCCGCAGCAATAATAATACACAGAGTATGCTTCAATTTCTTTCTCTCTTACTGTCCTCTCTCTCTCTCTCTCTCTCGATCTCTCACACACAATCTCTCAATCTCTCCCTCCCTTTCTCTCTCTGTTTTAGAACTTTATACATCCTCATCATACCTTATGATCATCGTCGCTTGTGTGAATTAATAAAGAGTACTTCCTCCTTGTTCTTTCATTACTTATCATTCCCGTAATATTAAACGTTACTTCTTATTTCGACACTAAGATATTTAAAAATTTACTCGTTTAAATATTATTTAATCAAGTCGTTGTATGCTAGACGAATGTTGAGATCAAAGAAATTGCGGGTTCCAGGATTCCAGTGATTTGTTCTTCATTTGTTTCTTTCCATTTCCTCCTTCCTTTTTACACGTCGGTCTCAAAGATTACCAGCTGTGGAGAACACGTTCGACGATCGATAAGCGCGCGGTGTGACGCTGAATTAGATGCGTCTGTCCTCAAAAGCCCCTGCCATCCTCCTTTCTTCTGTTCCCTTTCTTATCATCGAAATCACCGAGCCGTGAACGCACGTTGCGTGAGTTTGAACAGACGTCACCGTGGTGCACAATAAATCAACGGAGATCGACGATGGCTTTTGAATCCAGACGTGGAGCGGCAACGACGCGTATCGTGAATAGCAGCGAAAAAGTTGAATGATAGGAACTCGGCCTCTCATCTGTGGATTCAGCATGACTAATCTGTTTCATTTTCTTCCTTCCCTTCCTACCTATTCGTTACGCGATGCACAACGTGTAGTACAGACAAACACGCGAGAAATAACCACGTCGTTCAAAACATTGGCACTTCGAAAGTCATTTTTTTTTTCCTACACCGTTACCCTCGCGTTAAATAACGTGTTACCGTTAGTTATCGATACTAATTACAATACGATTAGAATATCGCTTTTCTATCGGATAGACGGTTTGTTTTTCGTGATTTGACAAAAATAACAGTTTCTTTTCACTTGTTTTTTTTTTCTCTTACCCCTTGTTACTGGGTCATCACTGGGCCACAACGTCAATCCAATCTATAAAAACATTCAATTGAATAGTCTATACATCTCGTCAATTTTGTTTTTCGCGAAGATAATGCATCGACAAATTTTCTAGCCTTTCCCTTTTGTTATTTTTGTTCCGATGCCTCCGTTAAAACGACAGTCGTACAATCCATTCGAACAGACTTTGCTCGGTATAGCCGATATATTTTTCGAAAAGGAAAGAGAAACCGAAATTTACGCACGTAATCCCCGAGAAAGCCAAACTGCAACAAGACTGTACATCGACGTGTAGGTAACGCGCAAGAGTCGAGTCTCCTTATCTGTCGTCTGTCAAACTGGACTAATAACGCGAACAATGTTTAGGCAGTGTTTTCACTCTTGTGCTCTTAATCGCACGGAACACAAGAATCTAGCGAGAAATATATATCGGCCACTTAGCAGAGCATTTGTTTGCTTCACTTTGCTTTGAATCGACATCAAAAGCACCAGATCACGAGAGCACGTGTAACGGGGATCGATAATTATCACGGATCCAGCTAATAAATTTAATCGACACCTAATTGCACAAAAAGGTACCTCTAGACAATCCTCTCGCAGTTGCGCTATAGTAAGAATTCATTACACAATAAATCGATTATCTACATTTATATAATATAGACAGTATGTATTGAATACAGGCACGATATAAGTAATTACAAATAATGTATGATCCAAAGTCCTCTCCTCCCGGTATCACAATGGTAAATGGAAGCGCGGCGCGCTCGTGTCGCCGGCTCCATACTATTTTTTTCTTTTCCCTCAATGAAAATACACCGTGGGGACTTCATGTCCGCCAGCACGCACGTTTACTCGAGAAAGGAAAACTACATGTAAAAAGGAAATTCTCAAACGAAACAACGAATAATCTCCCATTGGCTCAGCCAATACCGAAAAATCAAACTTTCGAGTTACTCGTCAAATATCACAACAAATTCTTGCACCTTGGTACAGGTTATTCAGAGTATCTCTTAGATTACAGATCCTCCTGGCTATCCCGGTGTCCGATTAGAATAAAACACCGCGTTCGGGATAGCACAGAGGGCCGACAACAGGTTGCACTCGCTGCTGTACAGCGAGATTTTCAATTCAAACAACGATCAAACAACGGTTCTTGCGACCGCGACAGGGGGCCTAAGGCTACGTCTCTTCTTTCTTTATTTCGTTATTCGTCTTTAACTTGGCAAGAGTCTCTTCCTTCACGTTCGATAAGACGGTGAGGGAATCCTTCACCGCGTGGTAGATTATGTTCTTGATCTGAAGCTTGTCCTCGTGATTGGTGTGCGTGTCCGACAACGCGCGGAATTCTTGAGTGAGGTGGAAGCAATGCGACACATTCTCCGGTGATACAAAATCTTCGGCTACTTTTATACAATTGTGGAGATTACGGACTTGATGCGGTGCGCCGGCTGGCACGAATACTGCGTCGCCCAGGCATTGCACGATAGCATATCTGTAAAAAGAAAATGGACAAACGTTATTTTCATTTCTAACTCACAACTGTACTATTTTCATAATTCGAAACTCTCGAAACCTAGATAAATAATAATTTACTGTTTATAAACAGTAATTAGTGTTGAAAATACTAATTATTTCATGACATTTTTTCGCTCCATTTATTTAAAATTTAAATTATACCTAACTGCATTTAAGTTTCACTTAATTATATTTAATAAATGGTTTGATTTTCTAAAAAATGAATTGGTTATAATTATAATTCTTGACAAAATGGATACTCCTTAGAAACAAAAATAAAAAAATAAAAATTCAAGCTATATCTTTACTCTAAATCACAGTAATATAACAGGAATGTTGTTAAATGAATATTTACCCTTCGACACCGTATTCGCGGTACAGACGTTCTCGCAGAGGTCCATCAAGATAACAGCTCTGATCGTGGATGGGATCATGATGTGGTTCTAGACGAGCGCCACGTTCTAATGCTACTGCGTTCAGGAGATCTCGAATCTTATCGGCATCTCGAGCTGCGTAAATGTGCCACAATGCACCGGGTGCCTCTCCGCGTTCGCGAACGCGTCGCCGTGTCAGGATATCACAGCCTGCTTCGTCTATCGCTCTCAGTGCCTCTGTAATTGTTAAAAATTTCTCGTTATATTTCAGATTCAATAGTGCATTATCCAAAGACCGAAACAGTTATGAAACTTTCTAATTCGTAACATTCTAAAAATAATTTTCTTGAAAATAGAAATTTTAGTCTAAACAGAACTTATGAAATATAAGAATAACAATTTTTCTAGAAGAGGAACAGATATTTTGTTCACTAACATTAAAAAAGTCCTCAATCATTGCAACAAATGCTGAATATATCTTCAGTGAATAGTGTAAGCGTAAATATCGTTAAATATAACTAGTACTAATAAATGTTTTAAAAGGACTTGTTTCCATTAAACTTTTATTATACAGATTCTAAAATATCTGTTCCACAAGAATTTTCTAGAAGAGTTCCTAATGGTAACAGTTCCTTCCATAAAAATTCCATAGAAACAGATATTCTTTGAAACAAAAGATACAAGCCCGAGCACAATTGTTTTGAAAATAAAAATAACTGTTTATTTTAATCCCTAGCATAATCTAAAATAACAATAAATACCTTTGACGTGTTCGTCGTTGTCGGCATCCTTAGGAATTCCTACGTAAACCATTACGTTGACGGCATCAGAAATGTCTAGATGAAGATTGGTCGTGCCCTTATTAGGATGGAGAGCCGAACCATAAGCGTTATACATTTTAGGTCCCAAATCTGGTCTTACGAAGCAGTCGGGTAGACGACTCGCCAAATTCAACCTTCCATTTCGATGGGTGTACTCCGACAATGGTAGAACTTTCATCAGGTCGGCGAACCTTGATGGCAATAATTCTGCGAAATCTTCACCAGGTGGCCAATCTTTTAATTTTAGCAGCATTGGATTCCCTCTCTCGTCCTTCAGTCTCTTGGAAAAGTTCTCAAAACCTTCCCAGAATTTACGCATAGGTTGATTCGGTACTAAGTTACCTGTCATACAATTGATGAGATCGTTCTTCTCATCGCCAAAGTCTCTGGCGAATGAGTCAGGATGCCAGAGATTCATATCTAGAGACTTCGCGACGTCTGACACAATGACCGGCTGTCCACGTTTCCACTGATCTTGAAATATCCTGTAGTTGTTGGGATTGTTCGGATCATTTAACCTCAGCAATTTTCCGTCACAAAGCCAAGAGTGTGGAACGTCTGGATAGAGGCTCTTGCTTTCTGTGAGTGTCATGATTCTAATGGGCAACGGTTCTCTCCCCTTCTGCGTCCATTTGTACCTTCTCACGAAATGCTTCAACTCTCTCGGCTTCTCGTCATCCAGTCCAGCTTCCCTCTCCTTTTTCACGCTGTGCTCTATCACGCTGGATATCACCTCATCCAGCGCATCCATTTTCGACTTCTTCCCAGACTTTGTAACATTGTTTTGTGTATTATTACCGGATGTGACGTTAACGTTACTGCTATTGTTTGTGGGCGAATTTGACCTCGAGCCACTACCGTTGGACTTGTGAGACGGACGAATAAGTAACTCTCTCAAGGTCGAGTAATTACCATCCCGATCTTCATCTGAATCCGAACTCGAGCCGCTTTCGTTCTTGTCTTGATTTTGCAGCGCCACGTCCGCTAGCCAATTTAGCGGAGAGTTCTTGTCTTCTCCATTTGTTTTGTTCTCGGACGATCCGTTCGACTCGTTCACCTTCTTCTCCTCTTTCACTTCCTGTTTCACGTTCCCGTTGAGAACCGGTATCGAATCGCCTTTTATCATATTTCTGAGATGCTCATTGGGAGAGGTCTGAACAACTAGCGAACAACCACAATGCTGGGGTATCCCCCACTCTGCTCGACACTCGTGAAGCCGTTGCCCAAGACGTACCAAGCTGTCGCCAGCAATGATCTGCGTGAGCATGAGTCGTTCAGGTTCGTGTACTTGTCTGTTGGTACACAAAAGCCACGAGAAGTCATCTCTATCCTTTCCGCTTTCTCCCCAGATCTTAATTGTCCCATTCTTGCGTCCCTAATAACGTTTATTTACTTTGTTAAATATGTACTCTCTTAAATAAAAATTTTATATTTAAAATAATTATAATATCAGTGTTAAAAAGCTCGATAATTTGTAGTTGTATATCACGGATTTTCAATTAGTTATTTGTCATCATGTATTGTTTGTACTTGTAAAATATTTAGATTTATAAAGATGATATTTTATTCTTACTTTATAACAATCGATGCACACGACGAAACCGCATTTACCGCAGGCCCAGTGGTAGTTGAAAAGGGTTGTCTCGCAAACGTCACACATTTCTCGAACTCCTTGGACCACTCTCTTCCACGCCACTGTTCCGTCTACAAGTCCCGAATTTGCTGTCATGGTAAAGAAACAATCGATTCGCAAAGCGTTAAATCATGCGAACAAAGGAAAATGAAAAGCCAATATGTGCCACGTGTATGTACAATTACATGAACGAAAGAGATTTGAAATTACATTTAAGAAAAGGAAAATGATATAATAAGACATATTGTCTACAATGTAATAGGTCAATGTCTCACATTGATATTATTAAACATGCATGAAAGAATATATGAGCATATGAATAATGATTGCAGACGTAGTATTTCGAAATTTAATATTATTTGTTTTAAAAAGCTGCAGGTTAATGTTTTATAAAATTTACCTTCTGCCATGTGTTGTTGAAGAGCATCTTTCTCTTGATGAAGAAGATCGCAAAACTGATCCCCAACTTGTCGAAGCAATCTATGAGCCATTTCCAGATCTAGATCTTCTTTGTTGTCTCCCTTTTCTTTGTCATTCTTATCAGACTTTTCGTCTTTTTTTGTGTCCGTACCGTCTTGTCCTGGTAACCATAACCGAAGATCTACCTGTAAAAATCAAAGGAAACCGACCAGGTGTTCGTCTTATTCTTGCTAAGTATCTCTGAGAAAAAGAAATGCATCATGTTTCTATGAATTTACCTCAGAAGCGTCTTTGTGAGGATCGCTAAATCCTGCTATAGCCAATTGTCCATTTTTGGTGTACCGTAATCTACGGAATGCATAAAATCTGCAGAATATATTTTGTGGAAGGTTTTTGGAGCGCTGGTGCGGTGTCCATCTGCACTCACGACATTTAGCCAATTTCGGGGCGACTTCGAAACAGGCACCATCTTGCAACCAGCTGTCACCAGTTTTCTTTAGTTGGGATATCGGGGGTCTACGAAAGGGATCTCCCCTACCGCCGCTTCCACCTGGCCCATTGTTACCTCCGCTTGTGCTGTCGTCTCTACGTTCTTTTTTTTGACGAGGTTGCTGATCTTCCCCTCCTAATTCGTTACCTTTCGTAGTCTTTGGTCTTCTACCTCGTTTTCTAGGTTCCTTGTTATTTCCTATTGAACAAAGAATAGGATCTATTTAAACGACATTGACAACCACTTACTTATCAGTCCACACAAATATAATACATTTCAGTGTTAAAAAGCTCATAATATTATCTTTCACGGATATCAATTTTGATTGTATCATCATTCTGAGATCTTGGAATACAAACAAGCAAATGTTATTACAAAGAGTCAGGGTAAGTGTGCGAGACAGGATTACAAAGGTTCCAAGAGCTTGGTGAACCAAAAGAGTATCAGGAAATTAGGTAGTATCAGAGATGCTGAGTAAGTAACGAACAATGCTTTAAGTTTAAGTATGTAAATGAGAATTTGAAATAGTATTTCCCTTTGAGGGTTTACTCCTGAATTTCTCAGGTTTCCACACAGCTCTATAGAGGTGAGTAAGTGTATTGACCATGGAACGCGGATCACTTACCCTGCAAGTGAATAGTTAGTTCACCTGATGGGAAGTCCATTTACAAGAAGCTACGTCAACTAACCGTTTCCCGAGGAATTGTTGGAATTGGCTGCAGTATGTCGCACCCTCGATGCAGGTTGAATGGAACCCAACTGTTCACTGGTATCGCTGGCTGAACCAGCTTCGCTCTCGTTACTTGACTCGCTGCCTACACCAGCTCCTCCACCTTGCTTGTCTTCCTTTCGCCTCCGCTGATCTTCCGCGGTTGTTTGCTGCCTCCGTGCGGCGCCCTTCTTTCGTTTTACCTACCACAGGGCACAGATTATTAAGTAGTCAGGAAGTTCATGCTCTTGCCGTAACTACTGCCACAAACTACCACCTTAGAAATCTTCTAATCGTCTACTTTATTATTATAAAAATGCATTGTCCACAATGCTATCTCTTCTATTTTGCCATCGCAAGCAAATTCATAATTCAAGTAAAATATACTTAAAAAACTTATGCATGCACCAACAAGAACTCAAATTTGTTTCTACCCAGTATTTCCACTTTTCCCAAATTCATGACCAATTTATTAAAAATCATTAATAGTAACAATAGTCTACAACGTTGAACGAAAATTAGGTCAAATAATTAACTGAACAATTGTTAAAAGCAATTGTTTCTAGTCACAATAGAAAGAGGTTATGTTGTCTCACGAGTACGACATATTTTCAATTAAAAGCACTTTGTACTTTACCATGTTTATCTGCTGAACATTGGTTACTTTACACGATTTATAACAATAAATAGAACACATTAAACTGGGGCCTAGAATTCATTAAATAGACGCGATGAAACTACACCGGTACGTGATAAAGCAACCGCCTTCCTAAGCACTTGTGGTTGGTGTTTTCAAAATGGCGTCGAATGAGGCGCCAAATTCAAATACGAGAAAGTAAGTGTGCACCACAATGTATTCGTTCTCACATTCCAAGTGTAAATCATAATTTAAATCAAAGGTAAACAAAATTTTAGCGTAACATACAATGAAGCACAGCGAAGTTCACAAATTTGATGTCGAATGCAGTTGTAGTTTTATGTACAACTGGAAAAATTTATTGCATCACTTGAATACTACTAAAAAGTTTAAGTTGAATTTTAAAATTCCCCAACTTCTTAGTCAAAGTTCATTCAAAACTGTTGCATAAAAATAGCTGCAGCTTCGTTAAAAAATATTCTTTTTTGATGCAATTTCGGATTTTTCGAAGGAAAGTGATGAAATTCTTTGGTACTGTACGTTGAATTTACAAAAACTGTTATTTGTACGGTATAGCAATTTTTTAACAGTAAGAAATTTATGCAACTTGATAACAATCCCTGCCCTTTAAATAAGAATTTTACTTCTTGGACAAAACTTAAACAAAATCAGGCAAAGAAGCAAAAGGTAATTAATTTACTTTTTATCATTGCAACAGTTTCGAACGAATTATAATAAAGTTATGGAACTTTGAAATCCGAAAATTTTTTACTACGATAGTATTCAAATGACAGAATAAATTTTTCTTACTACTTATGCTATAAATAGTATAAAACATGACCTATTTAGTACAATCTATTTACACATGCAAGAATAACATAAACATGTAGCTATGAAGCTAATTGTCTCAATCTAAACACCTAATTTTGAAAAACTATTAATTAATAAACAGGATGTTCCGTAACAAGTCGAAAAATACCATAATTTTTCAATCTTCAAAAAAGACTTTACTCATTGAACAACTAGAATATTTAGCCAAAAGTGTAGCTTCAATAAACACCATTTACTCTTATTCTCTATATGTCAATTTCTTCTACTAAGAAATTACTAATTCTTTTCTTCAATGGGCTGAAACTACCAAACCCTACTATACTTGTCACAAAACACCCTGAAAATACGATCCATATAGATACCTTGGGTGGCTTGCGTTTAGGCGGCGACTTCCTTTCGGGGTCGCTGCTGGATGAGTCCTCTTGCAACGTTTTCGTGTCCGTGGCGTGTCCATTGAGAGACGACTCCTTGTTCGTCACTTTGCGACTGTTCTTGGCAGTCACCTTGCTCTTATTGATGCTATTCACCGCCATGCTGCCTATATTGTGAATAGAGTTGACAGCGCTGGGCAAACACGTGGTAGTGGTATTGCTGGTGACGTTCGACGACGAGTCACGTTCCTTATTATTGAGCGGTTGCGAGGGTGCCTGGGAGATGTTCAAAGGCAACGTCACGCAGGATCCACTGCCGACAACCCCAGTGGTGTCCTCCGTGCCATCCTCGCCGGAATGCCTCTGCAGCCAAGCCTTCTTCAGCTTGTGCACCGGGTAGCTGGTACTGCTGGGTGGTCTGGGCGCTGGACTGTTGGATTTCTCGCTGTCCACCGTCGTGGGGTTAGCCTTCGCTGGCGTGCCAGGTGCACTGGGTGCTGGACTGGGCGCCGTCGAAGGCGCAGGACTGGGTATGGGTGCTGGACTTGGGGCAGCGCTAACCGTGGGGTTCAGCGAGCTGACGCTGCCCGTGCTGGCGGGCCTCACAGACCCATCTCCACTGGCAGTTCTAGGCGCAGGACTAACCGCGGTGGCAGTTCGCTCCTGTGACCCCTGACTGTTCGGTTGCGCGAGCAGGGCCGCAGTGTTCACTACAGTAGTAATCGACGTGGCCGCAGACGCTATCAGCGGACTGGGCTCGCTCACTCTGGAGAGAACAGGTGGACCAACGCACTGCAGAGACAACGGCTGCGGCTCCTCTGTCCTGCGCTTCTTGCAGACCTCGAGGGACACCGGCTGCCCTGGACTCTCCGTCATCGAGGGTGTTGGGGCTTTCCTCTTGGGCGAACCAGACCTCTCGACACCTAGATCGAGCGGCTGCGTCTGGAAGGTTGTGTTCATCTGAGGCTGCGTGTGCTGCACCGTCTGGCCTCCAGGTTGCTGGTGAGGACTGGTGTGACGAGCGGGGTGCGCGATGGGCCTGGAGAGAGGCGCCGAGGCGGCTGTCGGCGGCGAACCGTGGAGAGGATGCGGTGGTAGCTTGGCTGCTGGCATGGAGCCAGGGAAGCCTCTCGAGTCGTAGACGGACCTGCTGTGGGCGGGCGGTGGCAGAGGTGGAGGCGGCGCCCCGTGGTGGTGAGGCACTTGCTGGTAAGGCGAGCTGCCGGCTTTCGAGGTGAGAGGAATCGGCGCGGCGACAGCCGGTTCCGAGGCTCTGCAGACTGGCGTGCCAGTCATGATGCCGGAATTCGGCTTGCCGTAGATATGAGGTGGCGCTGGACTGCTGACTTTCGGCTTGGAGCCTGCCGACGGCGCGGCGTAGTGCGAGGTCGGCGAGGCGGTGGGCGGATGCGGATGTGGATATGGATAGGAGGACTTGGCGGTGGCGTAAGGTATTCCAGGTTCCGGCCTGAGATAACGTGGCTCAGGCGGCGACGGATGCGGTGGTTGATGAGGATGCTGAGCGTGCGGTGACTGGCGATTGTGCGAGTGCGGTGGATGCCCGTGTGGGCTGGGTAACTGCGTGGTGGTGGTGGGCCCGCTACTGCTCCTGTGGTGGCCCTGGGGTATGCTCTTCGCAGCCTGCATACCACCGTCCAGGTGATGAAGGTGGTGAGGACTTTGCGTGGGACTCCTGTACTCGTAGGGCTTGTGTTGCGGCGCCACCGATTGGACGTTCAAATATGACATGATCTTCGGACTTGGCGAGTGCTGCTGCGAGGGTGGCGCCTTCGGCAGCTCTCGCCCTTCGTTCTTAACGATCACCGAGCTTTTGTGATCCGAAAGCATGGATGAAGGGTTCTGTAGAACCTCCCTTCCGTGATGGTCCCTCTCAAGACTGCCGGTCATGCTGCCTTTCCCTGGCATAGACTTATGCGACTGTCCAACGTCGCTTTTTACTTTTATGTCGGACATGTATGAGGCCTGGGGTTGGTACGTCGAGTAGGTGAACAGACCCACGTTCGGCTCGACTTTTGGTAGGGAACTATGCGACGGGCCTACCACGTTCGGTTTCTCGTGAAGACTACTGACTGGAAGTGACGACTTGGACGTTCTTGAGTGCGCCGGTGGTGGTGGATAGTCGACTTTGCCGGGAACGCTCGACGGTCGAGACACCTGTGTCGAGATAGCAATAAATGGTTAATTTCGCAAATGTTATTACATTTTCATTGTTATTAAAAGAGATCTGAAGATTTTTAATTTTTTAAAAGAAAATTGAATAGGAAATTCATATTGAGTAAAGTCTTGGTATATGTTTATCGGTCAGGACTGGTCAAAATATATCTGGACTCCAGAACCAAAGTGTAGGTATTAAGTCACACACAAAACAAGTGAACTTAATACACTCTGGCTCCAGGGTCCAGCTACGTAAAATGCACAGAGCTACAAATTGGGATAAAATATTTCAAAATGTGCTTCCTGGATTTATACTGCATACAGCTGGTAGATAAGTTGGCAACTAGGACGCCACCTAACCCCACCTTTACCGCCACTACAAGCACCCATTAGCAGATGTGACTGATTCAGCTAAATAACTAAAGTTCACGTTGCCTGATTCTACGATTGTGTTCAAATAAGCTGACTTACTTCATTGCGATCAATTATACCCACCATTCCTTCCGCCTGCCAACTTACCAGTCATATACACTACTGTTTTCCAATTCACCGATTCAAACAATCTTCCGCTCAACCCGTACCCCGAGCACAATTTCAAAATAAAATGAAAAGGGAACACACCTGCTGAGTCGGAGGCGCGGTGGCCGCATAGTAAGCAGCCCTCTGCTGCGCCGCAACGTGATCCCTGGCCTCGGCCTGTCTGTGCAGTCTCTCGGTCGCGGCCAGGTGTTCCCTGATTCCCATGTTTTCGGTTTCCCGTTGCCTCTGCTCCCTCGCGTCTCGTTCCCTCGCCTCGCGTTCCCGTTCCTCTCGCTCCCGTTGCTGTTGCTGCGCCACGGTGACCGGATGCGCGCTCCCCGCGCCCGGCCCTGGATGATGATGAGCCACATGAGCAGTCATCCCCGAGTGCGGCGCGCCGTGCGTCCTGCTCCCTGGGGGCGGCAGCGGAATGAACGTGTTCCACGCCATCGAGGTGGACTGCATGTTTCTCTGCGGAACATAAGACACCTACTTCACTAAATACTGCCAATCGGTTTCGCGGTTCGACGCGCGACATCGTCACGCCCGTTCGCTGTTCCTCGGCGAGCATTCGTCTCGCGCGTCGAGCAGAGGGAACCCGAGCTCGGGACGCTGAGAGGGCGACGACTATTTTCGCGCTCGCTCGTCATCCCCGAGCACGGAAATGCGTTCTGACGATACGCAAGAAGGAGAAAGTACTCGACGCTGACGCGGACGTTTCGCGAGAGGTTCGATGGCAAAATCTGTTTATTTTAAGCTCGCTTATTTCCGAACCTTCCACGGCGAATGGCCAACGCTACGGGCTCGACGCCACCGAACCGCTCCAAAGTTTCCTGGGAGGTGATACTGAACAGGATGGGATGACAATCTTTTTTCAGGCTGAGTTACTGGGAACTGGGAACTTGGATTGTGTTCTGCTGAAGGGGACACGAAAATAATGTGTGGTCTATTGTTTAGTGTTCTGTTTTGTATTGTAGATTGTGGAAGGAGATGTGTAAGTAGAAGCCAATAGAGATTCTAACTTATGGTGTTTCGCGAGTGCAACTTATTTATTTTCAAGTGTGTCTGTATATTTGGCTCATTGGTCTATCTCATATTTAGATGTTGATACATATCAAGATCACCTTTAATTCTAGGAATATTAACTGAGCTCTGAACTACCATGTGCAAACCTTTGAAGCAATTCCCCGAACCCTTAGTCATTACTGATTCATCTTAAAAAATGATTTCGATGGGAACTCCTTTAATAAAATATCAAACATAAAAGTTGAGGTCTAACTACTTAAATTTATTTAACCTGTATCAAGCTAGGACTTTGAAAACACCCTTTCTGCGTTCAAAATTTTTTAAACTAACATCATTCGCAGTTGCGAATGTGGCAGTCAATGCGTTAAATTCATCGGAGCAGATGGAAGGTCTTGTTGCTTTAAACCAGCTCTATTGTAATCGCTTCGCAACCAAGAACACAAATGTTTCGCATCAGCAATTACTCCAGCTGTCTTATCATCGTTCTTTGATACATACGAGTAACGCGTGCACTGTTGCGAAACCGATAAGAAACGTCTGCGTGATTGGGACTTTCCACGTGTACCGCGCAGACACTGTAATCTCCTAAGCAGAAGCATAAGATATATCTGGTAGAATTTTCTTTCGAGTGGTGTTTGGAAACACGTGTGACTGAACGATTGCCTGAAACCTTCAGTCGATGAAGATTTTTTTGTATTCAATTTTTGCTTGTATAGCGTTCTTTCGATTAGACTCGAGCTTCGCTGACAAGATTATAGTAAGAAACACGTTTCTGTAGTCAGCTATGTTGACATCCAACTTTGTTTGTATTAAAAATGTAAGTGACAGTGCAGATAAGTAAAACTTCTTTGCTCTAAATAATCTTAAGTAATAGTAAATCAACGACAAGTCCATAAAACAGAAATAGTGTATTCTTCCTAACAGCATTAATACCTCTTCACGTCCTCTAATATCTTCTGATCTACCAAAGCTACCAGTTGCAATCCATCGGAGCAGAAAATAGTTCGAAACACAATTCCGTAGTTGATATCGATGTTATTGCAGCTGAGTCGCTTCTAAGAGAGTCCGAGTCCCACTGATTACATTTGTCTATCGCAAATAGAATCCACAAATGGTCTTCTCCCAAGTACAAACTCCACAAATACTACGAAGTTCCAATCGAAAGGGGCCAGCGAGGCAGTCAAGGCAGGCTTAATCACTACTGAATCCCTTCGCGATCGAAAATGTAGAAACGTGTGACACGGTTGAGAATTAATTCGATTCGTCGAGTGATCGAGTCACGAAACCTTGGTGCCGATAAAACGAAACGTGAACAGCATATCGTGAGTCACCGAGGGGACACTTAATCGGCTCGAGTAGCGTAACTCCACGTCGCTGATAGCAGTCGAGTAGATCACCTGAGGTTTCTCGTCGAGTTTCAATCTTTCGCGAGGTCGGAAGACGATCGATGACGTAAGCTGATTTTTTTCCTCAGACGGTGATGCATCGATTGCCAGCTGGTTATGCGCATACAGATTTCTCTGCGGGCTTCGTGCGTCTCATGGAGGAAAATCTCGAGACCTAACGATGACATTTTAATGAGCTGCGTCGAAATGATCGGACTTGAAATACTGCAGTTGCTGACATGTGGTTTTAAATGTGGGTGTTAGATGTAGACAAGAGCGTGATACTCTTGTTATGTACTTTTCTGTCATTTATTTTTTTGTGCTATTTTCTTCTTTTTGTAAGGAGTTTGGTAATATAGTCAATATACAGTAGGTCCTTGATTAATCGATTAAACACTGAATTTAATATTTAATTAACCTTCTTTACCTATTTAGATCTGAAACTAATTTTTGTGCATTTTATGAATTTTTGTTAAGACGTTGAATTTATTACACAGAACTATTTTTCTAAGTATTTTGTAATTAATTAATAACATGAAATTCGAGCACTTAAGAATCTAAATAACAAAGATCATGGATGATTCAGTCAATCGAGATCCAACTGTATTTCAAGACTACTTAGGTAGAACGAGTTTCACTTGTTCTACAGAGGCACTTGTATCTTTAATTAATGAGAGTAAACTGGGCTACCAGTACACAAGTTGACCTCAGAAATGTCCCTAGCTATAAGCTCTCCAGTGACCTATGAATCTATAGTTACTTAAAGTTTGCAATACGAATTTATAGGTAAGTAATCATAAATTCTACTGAGCTACTATACTGTTATATCAATTTTCATATCTAACAAGATAGCACTCGAAAAAATAATACCTATATAAAATATAAAGAATCCAAACACTGAATAATAAAATAAAATCTGATAACAAAATAACACATCACATATGAAGATTATCAGTCAAAAACTGTCATCAAGTCCCCATAATTAAAAAAATTTCTAAAAGAAATTAATTTCTGCTCACTCGCGAGATAACAAAATTTATAGTTCAACCATGCACCAACGTCCATAATTCTTGACGACATTAATGCCTGAGAACTGCCAGAGCAGTTAACATGTTAATTCGATAGACTTGAAACTCGATGAAGATCGTGAAGAAATCTCCACACGCATTTTCCAACTGTTCCTTGCGTCTCTTCCATCACAAGCGTAAAGGACACGGTTCACGCTGTTTTTCTCGCGAGGACTGTGTCAAGGTCGGGCTATCGGCCACTCGCTATCTAAAATCCATCATTGACGTGCGCGAAAGGGGGAGAAGGGAAATTAATGGTGCGCACAGGGAGAAAGAGGAAGACTCCAAGCAGCCCGCGAATCTAATTATAGTCTTGGCCGAGAAGAAGGTTTACTATGCTAATCGAGCCGAGCGAGTAAATGTCAACCCACGTGTCCCGTTTATCCTGGTGCTCGCGTCATCATTTTACGCGCCTGTTTGTATTCCACGCGCGTTTTCGCGATGCGCAGACAGCCTGCCTGCCTTCTCCTACGCCTTTCGTTTGCAGAAACTCTGCAACGATGGCTCGTTAAATTGCTGCCGAAATGTCTCGTTAAATTGACAAGTTTCCAGTGCTTCTTGGAATTGATCCAAACGAGAGACCGAGACCCTTGAACTCGTTGGAATTCGCGTTTATTGAGTTCGTATTGACTTTCGCTATATCGAAAATGGAAACTTTATGATCTCTATTTAACTCTTCGCCAGCAATCTGGGTATTTTAAGGTACAAGTCTTGTTATTCTCTGGGAGCTTTCTGTGGATACTAGTGGAATTTTCCAGAAATTGAAGGAAACTGAAAGAAACAGTGGAACATTTACGAAGAAAAGCTATTGGAAGATATTTTAAAAATATTGAGAAATAAACTTTTTGTAGATTTCTTAAGAACCTAGAATAAAAAATCTATGGTGGACATAAACGACTCAGCTTATTGTCAGTGTCAATAATAAACAAAATAATTGTTGACGCAGGGTTAATGTTAGAGAATCGTCTTTGAATGAGAAAACTCTTGCTTTGTATTTGGGTAACAAATACTTTCTTGTCATAAGTATTATGGAATTATTTGGAGCAAAGTAGTTTTACTTTTATGTACTTTCACTCGAATCTTTGACGAGGCAAAGTGAGTTAGCATCGGTGAGTCATCAACGAACCGTCACATGTTCTACTGTAGAAACACTCTGGTATGAGAAATGTGATACATAGCAAAGAAAATATCACATTCCATAAAGTGGCTAATTTGGAATAGCGCTATACCTATAAATATGTGTCTAAAAATACAACAGACTTGATTGGTTAAAAATTTTACAGAAATCTACTGAACTAAATTTTAGTAGCACATTCCCATTATCATTTTTCGTGTGGCCATCGATATCACAGAGGAAAACTAGTAAATAGAATAAGAACGTACGAAACAGGCCTAGACCATCAATCGACTTCACCAAACGAAAATTTTATTCGTCGTCATTTTTATCTTATCTTTAAGAAACAAGTGGGTAATAAATTGGCGATGTTTCCCCGATAAAAGTGAATCCAAATATAAGTCCGACTAGTATTAACGATAATTAATTTGAATTCACTACTGGATTAATAATCGAAGATAAAACCTTCTACGATTTATGCCGTGTTTAGACTCATTTTTATGGAGAAAACCTCATCTAGTTATCAAGACTTACTTCAAATGAGCAGAATGTATATTACGATCTTAGGAAAATGAAGACTAGGTAATTTTTGTTTTCTTTTTAAATTAATAAATTGGTATATAGCTATGTATACTGGCCAATATTAGCTAGTAAGTACCTATATTTCAACTACAACCAAGAAAAATAAGCTGATTTTTCTTGGTTCACTTTCCTTATCTCAAACAAGGATTTCGTTGATTTACTTCATGATACATTGATACATTATGTTTACTCAGAAGAAATATGTGTAAAATTATATCTCAACATAGATCAGCTCTGTATAATGACTGTATACGCATTGCGTTTTGTATTTCGTATTTTGTTTTGGTATTTCTATGTAGGACATGCTGAGCTAGGATCCACCAATGACAATAACAATACTAATACCAATACTAATAATTAACCTAAAGATTTCTATACATTTGTGAGAAATTTAAGATGCAAAATAGTACAGAGTCCACGTCATTTACGAAAATACACAAAATGTCTAAAGCACACGTTATAATCTCACATTTGGAGGATGGACAAGATTTATATTTAAGTTCCATTTCTTTAGTAGGTATGCAGTATTCATGAAAACGTGAATTCACATAAAAATTCTCAGGCTATTAATAAGTATCCAATAATAATGAAACCCCAGAAAATACAGGAATCAGAATCTCCAGAAAATACACTCTTGCCAAAGTGATTCCCCATTACTATTTACTGGCACCACAGACCCCCAAAAGATCGATGTAAGTACCAAGCCCCCACCATAATCCACCAAGCATCCCCGTCTCGTTGACTTCGCCCTCCTGAATGCGAACCAGTCACATCGCTGAATAAAAAAGCTATTCGCGTCTCTTAAAGAGCAAATTACGGTCGCCATTGAAGTTTGACGCTCGCTCGCGATAATTGAAAGCCAAGAAAGCTGGTCGAAAACTCTTTCGTGGACGAGAGAGCGTGAGGCTCGACATTCAGCGAAAGAGACGAAGAGAAAATCGAGAACAGAGGGAAAGAAGAAGATCCAGCTCGCCTGACGGTATTCTTTTCATCGCGAGACGCCCGTTGCCAGCGAAGCTAGGTCGATCTTTCTCTCGGGGTCGTGTATCAGCCGTGATTGCACGCGTTTCGCCCGCGCACGGCATTATACGAGCGCGCGGGTTTTGTCCGCGTATTGCATTCCCGACAAAAGGTGCAGGGAGCGAGAGGAGGTCGGGACAAAAGCTCGTAAAACGCTCGTTAAAAGCGGGAGAGACACGCAGCGCGTTCCAGGGAGCGACAGAGGCAGAGAGAGAGAAATAGTCGGGGGCCGAATCCGAGCGATTGCGTGTAATAAAAGCCAGAACATGGCATTCAGGCTCAATCAGGGACCGGCCGCCATTGGTTCGTTGACTTTCTCTTCCTGAACTCTTATAACCCGCGACGCTTAATCTGCTTTCTGTCCCCTGCTCGCTGGCTCGATCCTCGCGACTCTTTTCATCTCTCGGAGACGCAACCCTCGACGACGAGCCTTGAAACTTATCCTTGGCCCACTCCTCGAGCCGTTTCAAGCGAGACGTTGATCCGCCCGCGAGGATTACGAGGAAAATACCTGCCTTTCTAGTCCCGTCGCCCCGCGTTCGTTATATCATCGCAAGTGTTCGCTGGGAATATTCAGAAGACCGCGCGGGTGACATTATGTCTGTGACGCGTGGTTATTTTTGCTCTCGGCCCTTCTGGGGGTTCGAAACGTGCCTGGTTTTAGCGATCACTGGGAGACAGAGTTGGGAAAAACGTGAGCTGATTAATGGTGAAATCTGATTGATGGAAATCAACTGATTAGTCGTTCATTATGACTGAATCAATAATTTAGTAGTAGCAATGATAGCTTGTGAATACTTCGTGGAAAATAGATCTTTAGGAAATAATTAAACAAAGAAATGGTTTGTTTATATATTGAAGACTGATAGAAACTATAATTCTGATGTGATACAGATTGCTTTTAGTCTGTAGGTTAACTCTGGTTTCAAACATTCTGACTGTTATAGTAAATGGTAATTGTATGATATTAGATCCATGGTGTGATAGTTACACGATAGCGAGCAAAAGAAAGTTTAAAAACTAAGCAAAATAAGAAAGCATTCTAATTTTACAAAAGAAAATTATGAACTGTTTATGTTATACGAAGTGAGAAGATACTACAAAATAGATGAATCTTATCAATATAAAGTAGGATATCTATAGTACATAATGTGCAAAGATTAACTCCAAATTCCTTTTTTTGTCTGTCATTATACTTACAGGTGTACCCATGTATATATATGTAGTTATTATCTCTAATAAAATACTAGCTAATCATTCATCAAACGATTACGAATTCTTGATCGATGATTACAGCTTACAGAACTCGTATTTTTTATATGATTACTGACTTATCTCAACAACAGTTAATTGATTAACGATTATAATTACCACGATTATGTTCAACAATCGATTACAGAAGTGATCACAAGACAATTAATTACTAACCAACTCTGTCGTGGAACCGGTATTCACTGACACGCCGCCTCTTCGACGTCACGCTCTTTAAACACGCATCAATTCGTCTGTGTTTCGCAACAAGCGCGTGCAAGAGTACCGCTGCATGGGCGAACTGGTACGAGCGTTCTGACGAGCTCAGCGATTCGCGCGAGCAAACCGACCTGATGGTTTGAGTCATCGCGAATGTGCGAGCTTTCTGCGCGTTGCGATCGGCGTAAGTTGACGCGTATCGGTTTGAAATAGTAACACGTATTGTATTTCTATATGTCAGATGCTTCGAGTGAATTGTCTGTTCAAAGGAAAGCCATTTTCACGTGACTTTCCATTCGAGAAAGTATGAGTAAAATGGGACATGCTATTGCACTTTTAAGAAATTATGAAAACAACGTCAGTGAAAATCATCGACATGAGTCATCAATGGCCAATGGAGCATTCAATATGTTAAGAAAATACTGTTTCCTTGATTGATGATTGATGACCATGAACCATTTCCAGCAATAGTTCTTGATTAGTTATCAGGGATCTAATGTTATCACTTGTATTATTATCAGAACTTGTTAATACCACACATATTATTCTATTATAATTTTTTCTTCTCTTTCACCCTTAGCATGCTAGGTTTGTATCAGTCAGGAACCCCTATACTATTTTTCTAAAACTAGTAACAGTTACCTTAGATTTTTATTTTGCAAAATCGTTAATAATCTTTTCATGGTCCAAGTTTTCAATTATGTCAGCAAGAAATACATCCTTTTCCAATTTTGATTCTTCTTTCTGCTTGTAACGAAACTCGAAATTCGCGCTTATAACAGCCAGGACTATATCATCGGCTACTTTCTGTTAAATTCTCCGATCTCAGGTCTTCTATTTCTCGAGAAAAATAGTTTGATGAGTATAGCAATACTAAAGTACGAATGACATTTTGAATGCCATTAGTGCAGCGTAGACACAACACGAGTCCAGTCGTTCGATCCAACACGAGATCAAAGTGTTGAATGTAATGGAAAGCAGGAGACCAACGCGGAATATTCCACTTACAACACGCGACCAAAATATCCAGTCGCTTCGTGAACGACGACAGAAGAAAATTTTCTCGTAGAGTGTCGCTGGAAAGAGGGCGGTCTCTCTCCGCGCCACTGATGTTCTATATATAAAAATTCCAGGCGAAAATAGTACCAGGCACATAGTTGTCGATAAGGACGTGGCTCGTGGAAGGATTCAGTCAACCAACTGTCGAGAAATGATTGAAGAGAAAGTATAATCGGCGGTAGAGAAATGTTGGAGTCGTAAATCACTGGAAAATGGAAATAGGTCTTTAGGGAGAGAGCAGAAGGAGAATTGGGACAAGTGTCGTCGGTAGAGTATACGATAAGTGAACTTGGAAAAGTGAAAAGATTAGAGTTTGTTAATTTATATAACGACTTGTTTAAAACTACTTGGAAAATATAGAATAAAATTTTAGTAATATTAGGAAACTTGGTGTGTTTCTTTCGTCCAATAACTGAAGATTAACTGGAAAAATGCTTCCAAACTTTTGGCTTGTTATAATCTCTGCAAGGTCTCTTCATCTTCTATCTCCGTCACTTGATCTAACAATAAAAATTTGACGATCCTCCACTTTATGAACTGACCTTTCTTATTACTCCAAATTCTCCCTCTATATTACCACCTAGAGATACTCCAATTCTTTCTACAATATGAACTAAGCTTGTATCTACCATTTTGATATTAAATTCAGGCTGTAAACAGTATCTGTCACCTCAGATTAATGGGAAGAAACTCTGTATCGCTCAATTTTCCTCAGTACCATACTCATTCTAAGATCGAAGAAGCGATATGAAAAAACGTCGACAAGTAAAACGATCGTTTCACAGCTGCGCGGCACTTAATTCCCTGTTCGACGGTTCGAAGAATTCGATGCGAGCATGCAGTCGATCGGCAGGAACCAACGAGGGAACAGAGCCATTATTATCGCGCCTGTCGAGCGACCAATCGACTACATTAATTATGTAATTGCATGCCTACTCGATGACAGGTTCCAGGAACGCAACGCGCACAGTGATATTTACGCAACGCAAATGCAAATGTGTTTTTTTCGCGCTCGTAGCCATTGTCTGTCGCTCGCTCCGATTTCATTTTAATTTTAATGCTTAGGGGACTGGAAGTGCGAAACTACGCATCTGATGGGGACAGGACAGGCAGACAACAAATAATAGCACGAGGGTGCGTCAATATGTTCATGGAACGAGGGGCTGCAGAGTAAACAACATTCTGATACTATTTTTCTTTCGTATTGTATTCGTCTTTAATTAGAGTACGTTTGCTATATGTTTTATCTAGCAGTAAGTCTCTTTAAATCGTAAAAATGATTCTTTATCGCATTCGTTAATCTTTCAAGCAAACATATTGACCTACGGTCTATACTATGAGATTACTTTCTGGAAAAATTCATAATAGGAAATAGATTGTGTCGATGAAAATATGTAGTCTAGTCTATAGTATTAATAGCTAGATATGCTCTCATTTTTCTCTCATTTTTTCCTATATTATTATCATATTATACAAGGTGCATATCTGGACTCCAGAGTCGAATTGTATTAAGTCACACAGAAAACAAGTGGATTGAATACACTGGGGCTCTAGGATCCAAATACGTGCACCCTATTATGACTCACTGGGAATCGTTTAACCTAGAAAACACAAGCATTCTAACAATAAAATTTACATTTCCAGTTACACAGCTCTTCTACAGAGTAAAGTGCGCTGTCCTTGAAGGATTTTACGAAAGTCGTTTCTCGAATATTAATTGCAGCCACGGTGGAATGATTGGCACTGGTTCCACTGCTAAGAAATTGTTACTGATACAAAGCTGGCGGTGCTTCTTTTCAGAGACCAAAAGTCTTCGTCCACTAGAAGAGGAGACCGAACAAAAAATGTCTAGCTTCAATAAGTAATTACTCGACAAAGGGACTAAACGATCAACCCCTCGACTTTCCATCCCTCGTTTTCCCTTGTCCCCGTATTCCTGCAGCCCTCGCGATATTCCAGCACAGTCGTCTGATGATATTCGGGCATTCATTATTTACCGAGCTGGGGGCCACGTGAAAGGGGGGACGTATTAATGCGGGGCGACTCGTACAAAAGAGGGACTCTGGTTGTTGCTCTGGAACCGAGTAAATCACCCCCCGCCGACTTCCTTCACCCTCTTTCGCTTCAATTAATGCGTTCATCCATTTTCCCCTCCGCGACCGCAAAGGAACTCTCTTTTCCTCTCTGCCTTTGCCACGGTCCATTTAAATTTTCGCTGAATCCTTCGTGCTATTTCCCTTTCAACGACGAGAAGAGCAATTGTATAATAACGATTAAAATGTAATCGACGAGCGTAATGACGTTTCGACGCAGCAATTAACGCGCATATTACGTGAAACGGTTTTATCGCGGACGGTCATCGAACGACCTCAAAGAATGCTCGACAAACATTCGCTGGCAGCGATAGCCCATCAAACTTTATCGACAGAAGTAAGATCGGACGTTATCGCGATGATTTACGACGGTTTGACGTGAATGATGAGCGCAATATCGCGGAGAGACTCGATCACGATTGGCGCTCGAATAATCGCGGGTTTGGGGAACCTCTATCGATCATATCGATTCGATTCAGAAACCATGTCGAAGCTTTTCAGGCACTTCACATGTTCCATGGTTCTCGATTCATTTTCATTGGGTGGATAAGCGTATAATAGCCTTTCTCTACAATTGGCTCGTGCATTAATAATGAGTTTATAGCGAGAGACTCGTTCTTGGGATCTACTCCAGTTTATGTTGACTTTTAAGTCAAATAAGCAATCTTATATTTTAATATGTATAGAGTGAGTCATACAAGTGGATCATTTGAATTTTCTTATAAATTATTTATTGTATGACAAAAATGTTTGAAATGAAAGTTGTTTAGTATCGAGAGAAGTATACCACAGAATATATTCTTAATACCAAACAGCTTGTTTGAAGCATTTTTTTTGTACAATAAATAGTTTATAAGAAAATTCAGATGATACAGTTAAGTGATTCATCCTGTATGTTACTAATAAACCTGATTTGGGAAAATGGAATTTTCAAATTATCCTACAGATGGCAAAGAATTGTAGAAAAAATTGTATTAAAAATATAAATACATTAAAATATAATCCTTTTGATTTTACTAAAAAATCAGCACAAACTTTCTGAACAACCCATAGTCACAAACATAGACTACTAACTAAAAGTGTGGGACTATTTGGACTTCTTAGACGATTTTAATTGTTTAATTTAATTTTGTTTTCTATACAATGGAGGACCTTAGTTTTTTTATACTTAACCCAGACCTTACTTTTACTAAACTGGCAATGTTCTATTTTAATTGAATTGGTAATGAATATATTAATACATTTTATGCTACTGAGCAGTGAAGTCTAATTTTCTAACAATTTAGTGTTTAACCGTGTTCAATATGGTAGCTTTTTGTTACTCCTTTTATCTGTTATACTTCGTTTCATCAGTAAATAATGCTTATTGTATTCTGTAATTTAAAATGGAATAAACATGAAAGAACAGTACTAAGCTAGTACTAGTCAGTTAGTATCTCTATCTTCTTGATTTCTTACATCTAATTCCCACAATCTTACACATCTAAGAAACTAAATATATGTTTTACACGTAGGTTTAAACACAGTAATTTTATTTACACTTTTTTTGCACATATGCAAAGAACAATGTTCTATTCCTATCTATGTTCACATAATTTGCACCAACTCCTATATACGTGTATATCAAACAATTAACAACAGTCGCAGCAAAATAACTGAACTATCATTGAACGATACCTACTACTGCAAACTTCAGATGCAAAAAGGATGGGGGTCCATCGAATGAAATTTCCTCAAGAAAAGAAGGGGAGAAAGAATAGAATCGAATTCCATAAAATAGAAATTACTCCCCACTTCTAGCTTCCAATTATTATCACGATGGTAACAAAAGTGCTCTGGCATTGACAAATGAGCCAACGATGCGTTGGAAAGGACGATCGAAAAGACTTTGGTTGGATCGAATTCGAAGCCGCGTCGTTGACTGTTTGCGAATAATATAGCGAAACGTTATCTTATCGCTGCAAACAGCGCGAGAAATGTATTTATACTTCCAGCAAACAGATAGCCAGTGAGATAATACGCGATAAGGCAGAAGGAACCGGAGCCACGGGGATCTTTTTACACCTACGACCGCGACACGTTCAGCTACTGATAACACCACGCACTCGCCAATCATTTATTCTCTAGTTGACACAATTGATTGGCTTTGTTCGGAAGAGTTCCTAAATCGAGATTTACTGGCTCGTGTGATCGCTTGTGCAAAGTTACTGCTTAGACTAAATGAGATGAAATATCATCATAAAGTATCGAGCTCGAGCAGGTTACCTAAATATCTCTTCTTTATTAAATTGTCCATGTCACAAGTTGAATGGTTTCTAAGGAGAAATATCATGGAAGAACAGTTCTTTGTGTAGTATCATTTGTTTTAGTTTTTTAAATTTTCGTGTTATTAAAAACAGAAGAGGTATTTAGATAGCCTGCTTCAACTTGGACACTCTGTAATGGAGAATTAAGAAATGTCAACTTAAATATCTATGAGTACAATATTCTCTCGTTGTAAGTTCGTCACTGTGCTCTATGGCTTGAAAATATTTAAAGCAGACGAATTTTGTCCGCTATACATTATTACTTGCATATTTGCGTATTCAAGATAATACTTGCACAATACCATGTACTTAAACTTAAAAACAAGTTCTTGTTGTAAGCTTGTAGTTAGTAAGCTATAAATTATCTAGATAAGTGAACTCATTATCGCGAAGTAATACTACCTACATATTGTGTTATATTGCAGTGTATTACTAATTCTACCACTAATTCTACCACGCAGTGAATTTCTCATATAAACATTCTCATTTTGAAATGAAGAACCTCCTCCAAGACCTTTGTCCCCAAGTTTTCTTTCGTCGAAAATAAACACGCTGTTAATATTTTAATGTCCACAGGTTTTGGTTCAAAATAACACTCTCTATTTCTCGAGTCAAAATATCTTAAATTCACATATATACGTGTTATAAATATCAAACTATTACCATTGGGTATTTTTGTCGCCCATCTCTGTTTAGCTTAAAATATATAATTTATATCCCAATAAACCTGAATAATAATTCATATGGATGTAACGAAAACATTCAAGTCGCGGACATTTAACACGGCCGTCAAATCGTTTATGCTGTAACACAGCTGTCCACATTATAATCAAATTTAGCGTCTATGAATAATTTGGCGAACTAACATTAAAACAGAAATACAAATTACTCATACCACAATAACTAGAAGTAGAATATATTAAAATAAATAAACTGAAATTAATAAAGCACTATTAAATGCAAATATTCCTATTTAACTGTTACTAAAAAAATTGAAGTCCTAGATTATCCTATTTTAATAGATTTCTCAAATTTGTTATGTACTCAGTAGTGTTGTCTCGACACTCACGTTTTTCGAAACTATTCTTTAACTTTACTTTATCTTCCGCTTTAAAAAAGCAAATTCAACTAACGAGTGCATGAAGTAATCTCAGAAACAAGTTAGTTACAGCTCATAAATCCCTAACTGGTTCCAAGTCACGAGTTTCTACCAAAAGAAAACTGTATTTCCATCAAAACCTATCTATTCGAACTCGTGAAACTTGTATCACGACAAAACTGTATTCCCATCAGAATCTAATCGCCAGTGTCTTCCAGCGTGGAAAAAACACGCAAGCCAGGGGAACTCGAAGAGAAACTTCGGTCGCTTCGATCGAATCGAAACACGAGCGAGGAATGAGGAAGAGGTTCGAGGAGAAGTTGCAGGAACGCTGTCTGAATTAAGCATTAGATCGAAAGACGGGAATATTCGAGGCTGAGGTCCTGCATACTTATGGGACAGGCCAATGCCGATGCATCGAGTTTCCACTCCGCTGAGCCAACCTAAAATCGATAGACTGAAAATAGCGAGCTGTCTCGACAGATATCGATAACCAATTCTATCGCGAAAGTCGATTGGCGGGGTGAATAATTTCCTGGCGCCGATATGCGAAGTCTGTGGATACGAACAGTATTTTGGTCAGTTTATACACTATAAACTAATTTATGCGCTATAAATTAATTTATGTACTATAAGTGGTACGGGCAGAGTCCCAAAGAGTGGGTTAGGTCTGGGTTAGAGTCTGCATGATCTATTTCCTTGAAATCCAGTGTGCAATAAATTTTCTTGCAGCTAGGAAAGCAAGAGAAATCTTTCAAACCATTCTGGGTGGCTTCTTTCTGGATGAAGGTTAATTCGTCCTTATTTAGTTACTTAATAATAGTGATAGCTGAGGGTAGATCTTTTTGGAGCATTCTTAATAAGAAGATTCTGGATTCTTATGCAATTTCATGTTTTTATGAACACAGTTCCAGTGGAACCTAAATAAAAATTTATTTCAGCTTTCAAATACATACTACAATTTTTCATATTTTCTATATTGCTCAATATTGTATGCATTCTGCAATTTTTTATCTATCCCTAATATTTTATACTTATTTCCATAAATGCATAAAATCTGCAGTCTATTAGTAAGTATTAAGTTACTCGAGGAGAGTTCAAGATTTTGTGCTTCCCTGATGCATTTACTATAAAGTGAGTAAGGAACAAGATTACAAAAAGTAACAGGCGACTTTCTGAATTTGATTACGAATCTATGCTGCATTTTTCTCTCATCGAAAGTAAAGAGAAGTAAAGAGAAGTAAAGAGAAAGAAAATGGGGGAATGCATAAGTAATTGTAATGTGTGTCTCGTTAGAGAAAAACAATCGGTGATAAATCCAAAGAACGATATATGATAGTGTTGTTAGTGAATGGAGACCCTTAGGTAAGGTTCAAGCGTTCGTAATGCAACGTGTAACGTAACGCGATTCGTATGGGGTATTAAATGCAACACGTCTACACGTGTGAATCGTGTTACATTATACGTTGCATTATACGCGGGTGTAATCAGACTTTATATTGCTTTGCTTCCCTCTGTATACTATAGGTACTATTTTGGTTTGCATTATGTATAGACATTCCCGTGCGAACCAGCATTTGTGTAAATAAGAAATACCTTTGTATTGACTGGTAAGACAATTATCAATTATAAAGTCAAACAACATTTACACACTTTAGGATTTTATGTGCCACACTATATTTATTAAAAATTGTAAAGACATGTAGAATTATTCTAATTCTAGATACAATTATTTTTCATTCATTTTTACGTTTATTTTATAGAACTTGTTCTATAGTAGCTCTTGCTATAAGTTATTGTTAGTATCATTCATATTTATGCAAAAATTATCACTCACGTAGGGACATGTCACTCAAAGTGTTGCACATTTCATGAGACGATATCTAAACTGATAATAAGACAGATAAAAATGACAGTAAGTCGTTTCTATGCAAAATTGTAACTCTAATAATTAATAATAATTAATACTAGTACACAGAAAATTCACAACTTTCCACTTCCCAGTTTAATAATTTCTGTAATTTATCCACAATATCTCTTCGTTCCAAATATTAAAAGTTGAATCAATATAAACACCGTTAGCATTATGAATGACGCTATAGTTAATGCTTAAAGTTGCTTCAATTTTATCCTGATACCTCACATTGAAGACCAACTCCACAAGTTGGATTATTAAAACAAATTTACCAGCGTAAAAGGTTATCCTCTTCGAAATTATAACAACGGAAGATTTCTAAAGGTTGTGACTTAGGAAACAGTTTCAGAACCCAAAGAAACAATTGCCACCCAAGACTCATGGTTTTTATAAGGAAACTCCACAAGTAACTTGTGCTGTAAGTACTCCAGAAGTTTGCTAAAATTACACTCAAAGAACTCAAATCATTAATAACACACAGGATCACTCTCTTCAAATCCTTGCTTCAACCCCTAAAAGACCTCAAAACGTCGCGACTTCCCAAGCAGTCCCAGACTCTAAATGAACGATTGCCACCCAGAATTCGAAGCTTCCATAAAAAGCCACCACAAAATCAGAAATTCATACCAAGTCCCACCTTCAATAGTCACCTACAAATTAGCTTCACCTTAACTCAAATTATTAAGTACGCACTAACGCAAGAAATGAAAGCAAACCCTTTCCAACGCCCATTAACAGTCGACTCCAAAAGGTCATAACCTCGAAGCAGTCCACGAGTTCCAAGAGACCATTCCCCACCCGAGAGCCAAGGTTCCCGCAAGGAAACACTGTAACCGAGCACCCTTTGATCGTCTGCAACTCTGCCCGCGACCAACGCGAGGGGAACGCGATTTTCTAATTCCGTACGACTACAAACGGCAGACATATAACCCGAAGTGGCGGAGAGTCTCGCATTAAATTTCAGACGAGCCAGGGCGAACGACTATAAGAGAGCGACGATAGAAGTTGCTGACGACGCTGCTGCGCGGGTAGAATCTACTCTCGAGATTTCCTATGTACGTGCCCGGTCAGCAGACGATGGGACCTGCTGACTGTTCGCATTTCTGTCCCACCCCCGGACACGTCGGCGTAACCGCGTTTCACTCCGTCGAATTGAAAGGTAACGCTTGGAAAACAAAGTGCTCGTGGACGTCACGGAAAAGGTGGAGGGCGGGGAGGGAACGACGACGAGCAGAGAGACAGGCATTCTTGTAATTTCGAAATTCCTTCCTCTGGCTTTCCAACGGCGTTTTATCGTCCCTGTTACCGAACAGGAATTGTAAATTGCATTCCTAGTTTCCTTTAAGGGCGCAACGTCTTTTCGCCGAGTATGCAGGGCCGTTTGTAGTCCCTTTCTTGGCCAGAATTTTATTTCGATGAGCCCTGCACTTGAATGTGTATGGAATGTATCAAACCCTTTTTTAACTATGGGAGTTGGGCTTGAAGTGTACATATGTATTAGGTTGGTGCATGTGAAATGTGGTTTTTGCTTTCTTTTCTTTTTGCGAAATTTGAAATGGAAATAGGGGGATGGATATTATGCACTAAATTCTGTTCGATAGTTAGCTTTTTTATAGGTCATGAAGAAGTATTTGCTGACGTGCCTATGTGCGTGTTGTGTTGACAAGGTTTATAATGTGGTTATTAGGTCATTATTTAACACCAAGAATAATTGGGACATTCGAGAAAATTGTTTTATGGACTTAAACTTAGAAAAGTGTCAGGAATTGCTGACAATATAGCACTTTTACATGTCAGTGCAGCTCATTACTTAAAATTTGTTAACTTTTTAGATTTAAAACTGAAAATTTGATTTAGAAAGATTTTTGGAAAACGATCATCAACTAAAACTTAAGAAACTGACACTAACAATAGTATTATAATTAGAAGAAAGACTGCACTTCAAATAAAAGTAAGCTCGTAAGGTATTCTATCATTCTTCATTACTTCGTTCGAATAAAAAGGTACAAGAAAAATAGGTCAATGTGTATCAACGTGTCAAGCAGTATGCAGCAACTAGGCAAATGGAAACACTAACATCAACAATGTTCATTTAAAAACTTTAAGATTAAAATATAATACAAGGAGCTGAGAAAAAAATATTAGCTCGATGACATATGATAAAATGGAGCAGATTCACCCCGACAGTTGGCAATGCGTTAACTCTTGACTGACAGTAGGTACCTGGGTTACTTGAGAACCCTGCGAACGTGTTGAAGCGGGTGAGAGCAGGTTCGAGTGGTTTGGGGTAAGTTAGAGCGTATTAGAGTGAGTTTGAGAGAATTTGAGAGAATTTGAGCGGGCTGGAGTACATTGGGGTATGTTTGAATGAGTTAGAATTAGTTCACACAAGCTCAAACAAGTTCAAATTTATAGAGATTGTGAGGAGTAGAAACTTTAGTATAAATCCTATTCCAAATACTGAAGCAAGCGTTATTTCATTAAAGATTAGAATGTTCGATAATTAAAATACTCGTTAGATAACACTTAATTTAGTAGATGTAGCAACTCAAGTATCCAGCCAAAAATATAATAATAATTACTGTAGAGAATCTTCGAGTTCCTAGTCTCTTAATCATTTGTCGAATAATTCTTCTTGGGCTACACGAATTAAAATAACTTCACATAACAGAAAAACATTAAAGTATCTAGTTAGTAGGGAAGTAATTATTACAGGATAATTAAGTAAATTACCACCTCCTCAAAGATCATTTATCTTCTTTCCCAAGCTCGACGACGTAAGAATACCTACTCCATTATTTGGAACATAATTTGTCACGAATGTCACTCATTCAAGTCAAGGAACAACCACTTCGAATGCAGAAAGTTAAACGAACTCCAACACCTTTAATAAAAACCCTGCCACAGAATTGCTTCACTACAGACTCGTGAATTATGAAATATTATAGTAAAGCATGCATTTCTGAGATCAACTTATGGGGATAGGTACTGGCCAAGCTCAAGGCTCACTAGGAGTGTAGATGTATGCATAACAAGAAAAATCAATTCTCTCCCAAAATATACATATAATTTCAAAATACATATAGATACTGAATAGGTACTCACAAATCCAAGACTCACTATGAGTGTAAATATATGTATAACAAGAAAAATCGATTTTCTCCAACAAATTCAATTCTCAAATACACATAGATACTAAATCCAACAATAAGAGTATAACAAGACATTCAACCTCTAAACAACAACCACCAAAAATCACAAATCACAGTCAACCCACTCGCCATCAAATTCCATCGTTCACCATCCAAAGATCAAATCGCAGCTCGAACACGAAAGTTAACCCGATTCTCCAAACTTCCGTAATCCAGTCACCGAAACGATCGTCGATGCGACACGCAGGTGAGCCGCGTCTCCGCAACCCCTCATCCGTCCCTCAGTTTGCGCGCGTTTATCGTTTCATGAATTATTTATTCGAGGCCGTGCACGCGGCCCGCTCTCTCGCATTCCCCGCCGTTTCGACGTCTGTTATTACTTCCATCAGGGCGAGAGCGAGCGCGTGGTGTGCTTTTAGAAACGAGATCATTCCAGGCCGACGGCGAGTGCGTGAGCGCCACGTCCTGCCCGTGCCAGGATTTATTCCCCAATTATGAAGGAACCGGGTTGTCGAGCGAGCAGCCAGACACAAAAGGATGCAACCGAAAGGATCCAGGGGATCTGCGAAGGAGTCGCAACTCCTGCGTTGCAAGCATCCTGAGACAACCCTCTTTCCTCTTGGGTTTCGGTCGGTTGGCCTGGCTCCTTTATTTGGAATCCACGACTACCTATCTTCTTTTCACTATTTCTTGGGTAAATTGTTGGGGTCTCACTGGTTGGGGATTTTGTTAGCGACGAGGTGCGCTGTTTGGTGTGGTGTTGGGAACTGTTTATGATCGCTTTCGCTGGCTGTGTTTGGTGTTATGCTGCGTATCGATTGGTAGAGACTGGGACACATTCGTTGGAAATTTTTGTTGTCTTAATATCTTCTTGTTTGTTAGAAAGAAAAGAATGATCACAGAGATCTTGCATATGTATCCTAAGTAGATTTAAACGGGGTAGACCTTTGTAGGACCTGTTATAGACCTTTGTAAAATTAACAAAGGTAGCTTGACTACAGTACTGCCCAACTATGGAGAAAGGCAGTAAGTATAGAAAAATGTGAAATTGAGTTTTTTGTATCATTGTAAACAGCGATAAAATATTTTTAGTGGATACTGTGTTTCACCATAGTTGAGCAGAATAGAGTAGCACTGTTAAATTTACAAAGTCGACTCTTACTGATTCTGTTAAACTCAGGCCTGTTAGAGTAGCTTTGTGAATTCTACAAGAGACTTCAATAACCTGAGATTAATATTCTGTTCCATACAGATAGAAAAAGAAAGACTCGTTGTTATATATTTCCAGTGATTGTATCTCTATTTGGATCGGGCTCTAGGAAAAAATTGTCTATATTGGCAAGACTAGGTTAAAGTTTTGTGAGGCTCGAGGCTAAGCAACTATTGATGACATGATATATTAGAATATTCCCTACTGTCTGAGAAATCGTTAATAAATTGAAAATAACTTTTCTTAAGTATTCGTTATTACTATTTAGTTTAGTATATGAAAAAATGGAGCCCAGGTTTATAGCCCCTCCCTCCTTAATCTTAGCCTGCGTATCGATCTCTTAAATCGCAACTCGCCCATTTCTCAAAATTTTGCCCTACACAATAAAGATCATTTATCGTATCTATTATCTAATTGTTACTTTACAATATCTAGTTAATTCTACCTACATACCTAATAAATCAATACAAGTAACCCACTCCAAAAGAACAATTTCCACCCATTTATATTTATTTAATCTATACGTATAAAGAGTTTATAAAGGCTTTGTCCTAATTGAATGTCTAACTGATGTGTACGAACAATGAATCACATGAGCGGTGTCTAAAATGTGACACATGTAAATGTTAGCTGTTTGTGTACTATCGATGTTTGTCTACCAGTTAAGATGTAGGGCTAATTAGGTGTCGCATGAGACTACAAAATGCCTGTCTACCACCTTCTGGTTTTAGCAATTGAACAGAGCGTGTGTATTTCTGTGGAAGTGTATTGATCAAATTAAGAATATATGAGGCGTTAAGGATACAAAGTGCAAACTCAACAATTTCAAAAATACTTTTCACTTTCTTCGCTCTTACAGAACTCAAACAAAAAGCATTTTTCTCGAAATTCTAATTTACCGAGTTCGCCCTCACTATCCTCAACGCCTTACACCATTGTCTTCTCCGAGTATTCCAAAATCAAGTGTCCCGCTTCCATCTAAACACTTCCAACAACGATCCTCATTAATTCCCCAGAACCTAAAACGGTTCCGCTCCATAATAAACGCAGCACTCTCAGCCTATAAATCACACGTAATGAATAATCCTACGTCATTTCGATTGCCTCGGCGTTTCCAGCGTTCAGGCCTGGCAGACTGGTTCACGGACACCCTCCGCGCGCGTCATACGAGTAACAGTACCGCGAGCTCGGGCAGCCAGCAAGCGAGGGGATGCACGCGTACACGCGGGCGAGGAGAGACAGGCGAGATTTATGCGCGCACGCTTTATCCCTCTCTCCTCGGCGAGGGGCAAAGAGACGGGGAGCAACGGACGGAGTTTCCACGGAGGCAGGACGCGGTAATTAACTTTGCACGGGATTAGAAGGCGTGGGTACCGAGCGAATTTACGGGCGAACGAACGGAGCGAGGCTCTTCTGCGAGGCGAGGGGACACGAGGAGGAAGTCAGGTGGAACTCGAGGCGGTTCCCTTCCAGCGAGGAACAGCCTCGAGCCTCGACGACGTGGCCTCTCTCTGGCTCTCTCGCTTCGACGACGTGGCCTCACTTCATCCCTCCCGCTTCGACATCGCGAGCTTTAATTTCTCCGATTCCCTCGGGTCTGGAAGCCGCGTTGTCGCGCGTAACGAGGTAAATACAGCCTGCCTCTCTTTTTCTTCGCCCGACGTTCGTGTCTCTTTAATTAACCGACGGGACTGGGGATTCTTCGAGGGAAGGGAGAGGGGAGGAACGAGATCATCTGATGCAGCTACTCGCGGGAATGGGCTATCGTATTTCGATAACGAAGCACCGCCACCTTGAGGCTGGAGGATGCAGAGCGCAGGAGAATGAAGACCTTGGTTGTGTGTGTGCCTCGGCTGGATCCAGATATATAAATATATTTTTACTGATATATTATTCAGTCGTTACGGACTCATCTAGTGTTGGGACTAATTTGATGGCAGCTCTAAATTTGTCGATAAAAGTTTCTGCTAATGAAGGTAAATGGATATATAAAAACAGTAAAACATTTTTAACAGATACGGGGAAACCTTAATTAGCACAGTCTCGATTTTCTAGATATTATCAGGGTTACTAGATATTTAATATTCGGTATAATAAAGGTACGGTAGAATGTCGATTGAGGCTTGAAGAATTTAAAGATAATCTGCTGAAGATAATAAAACTAGATATCAAAAGAGCACTTCAGGTTTTAATATTAGGACACTTTGGATAATTAAGGCTTTATTGTAGTAGAGATAGGAGAAAGAGGAATATACAAAAGGGAACATCAATGTTTTTCTCAAATAATAGCTGTGAATGAATTCCTATCGTGTGACATGAGACCAAATTGTTTTCACAGCAATTCGCGATCAATCACGTACACGTGGCACGCTTTACCTTTTGTTTGACAGAGTTGGACAAATTTCCGATATTGAAGCTTTAATATTGCGCTAGTTCGACAAATTTCCGATATTGAAGCTTTAATATTGCGCTAGTGTTACCGCAGTGGTCCAAATAGAGCAAAATGCACAAGTATAAAATGCATTCCTACATGCTGCAATCAAATACTTCAAAATTTGTTTCTCGATTTTTTACTGTTCCTCAACTCACAAACAGATTCAAATCCTGTGCAAATAACTTTACTACATACAGAAAATACCATCATACAACACTATTTCTAGAATCACTCTAATCTAGAATTGACATTTTCAGAAAGAACAGAGGGCATTGAAAAAATGTCTTCACCTAAAAATCAGAGTTCAAGAAGACAAGTCCATAAAACAGTGTCGAAGCTGAAAGCTTTAAACGCCAGTATCTCGAAAACAATAACACGTGATTTAGCTTGTTTCGCCTTAAAAGCACAGGTTTCACCTCGAAAGGATTAAATCCCAAAACTGCCGCGACGTCGTTAAAATTTTAAAAGGAAGACACGTTCCAAAGTAGGCTCGCCGCTCAGGGACATCGTCGAGCAACGAACCTGCGATACTCGTGCGAGAACAGGAGAACGCGATCGGGCGAAAGAAAGGCAGGTGCAACGCGAGGCATTCCTTTCGAACGGAAAAACAAGCTCGAGTGTCAACCGCGATATAGCAGCCAGAGCCTCGTGCATTTTAATTTCTCCGACTTCCTGAATCGGCGGCTTCGCTGTGTTGCACAATCACCGGACGTCCGAGTTTCTCTCGATCTAGATAATCGATCGTTTTTACTTTCGTGCTTGACCGATAAAGAATATAGGGAACTGGGCGTCGACGTGACTCTTTTCATGGGCTGCACTTTCTATCGTGGGGGGGGGACTTGAATGGATCGAGGGCCAATCGATTTTAATGAAAGTGTGTTTCGAATGAGTTTTGTTGCTGTGCACTGTGTTCAGTGTCTGTTGAAGTAATCGGGCGATTTTATCAGAGGTTTTGGTTAGGTATTATGTTTCTGGTTTAAGGGATGGGGAATTTGCTTTTAAAGCAATTCTAAGATTATTTGGGAAGTAAAAGATTCTTAGAGAATTCAGTGATTATTTGAGAGAAACTTGGTAGAGTTATAGTATACTTGTAATAACTAAAGTTTGTAGATTTTATTATGTGAAAAATGTCCTCAGATAGCTTAGAGTAAGGAATAAATTGAAATATGTTGAATTTTCTGATCACTGAATTATTGGGACTCTGCTCACAAAATATGTAACTTCATTGCACTGTTTTTAATACTGAGGCTATATCAGCTGAAAGTAACAATAAATTAAGAATTATTTGTCTATATGTATATCTGTGTGATGGTAGATTATGGTAGAACTTGTGTAAAGATAGAACTAATATTTTTCAGTAGTGTCTACTACTAATTAAGAAGTACTACACACTACTAATTTTAGTGATATTGTAACCAGATTTGAAGGCAATTTAAATATCTATTCAGATCAAATTAGTAGAATACAATCTCAATTATTCTACAAAAATGAAACTAAACTGGAATAAGCATCAAGGATTGCATAATTATGCACATGATCAGACTCCCAAACCTTATGCAAAGTTATCAAATATTTTATCAGCATAAGGAAAAGAAACAGAATCTCAAATCAGCTTAGTTTCCCTTTGTAAATATTACCTAGTATACTTTTCTAAGAAAACTCCATATTTATCATTATTATAAGCAGTCTATACGTTTAAGCATTCAAAGTCCCACACAAATGCATAAAAATCCTCCACGCATAATTCCAAATGCTTTGTTCTCACTTTTTTTCTCCACTCCACCGCAAACTTGACTGGCTCCAACGAGTTTATAAGATGAGATAGCAGGAGGAGAGAAGGGACGTTCTTATAAATGGCGTCGCATAAAATCGCGCAAGGACGACAGATGTCGGAGGTGCGTCTCCTCGAATGCGTTCACGTCGCATTTCTCCTCGATTCTTGCGGCGATCTCGCGTTAGGCAGCTCGACCAGCGTGCGTATTCTCTGGGTAATTACCGCCGCGGTAACCCCGGCTAATTAGCCCGCGTAATTTACGAGGAAGCGCGTTCGGGTTTATCGTGCGTTTATAAATAATGCGTTCCAATTAGAAGTTTCGTTCCTCGCGCGGCAGTACGTTAATGCCATAACGGGTGAGATTAACAGCCGAACGCGTCAACCTGGAGTTATGGTCGTTGCAGCGAATGAAAGTTTCAAATTAATGCGCCGTTTGGCCTCTTCCCATTCTCATTCGTGGCCTCTTGACACTCGCCGAATTTCTGGTGGGCATAAACACCGTCTTCTTAATTCTTATTAGTTTTATACCTCTTGCTATCTAGGGAATAGCACTAAATACACTGTTCAACACGGGTCTGATTTTGTAAGCGTGAATAAACATTTCTTATAGATTTCGACGTGCTGATTACGAATCTGCAAACCGTTTTTTCCCAGAACGTACAGTTTTTGAAAAAATCAATTTTGAAAAAAATGACAAATTTTCAATTTTGGGATTTTTTTCTGCTTTTACCGTAGTAGTTATTTAGTTGCTCTTTGCACGAAATGATTCTGTGGATTCTCCCGAATAAAATAATATAAATAGTTATTAGATTATAAACATCGAAATAGGTTTAAATAACAATTAAAGCGAAAAGGACACGCAAAACGCAACCATTTTTGCTGATATTTTTCACTTTATTTCAAAAAGTAAGGGTCTAGGAGAAAATTTGACTATATTACGCGATAGAGCAAACCTTTCTACTAAGGAAAGCATCAAGCGAATGTCCAAAATTATTTTTGATTTCAATATAGAAATAAAATAGTTTCGAGCTTCGAATATTAAGTCGAAATACAGTGAAAGGATTGAAAACGTGAAGAATTAGTATTAGATTGTTCCATAAATTCTTTTCGTCTTCTTACTAATTCGAAAGGACGAATTACGAAAAGGAGTTATGGGACAATTTAATGTTCTGCAGAAACATAAAGGGTCAATGATGTAAGAAGATACGTAGACATAGTATGTGACTATTCTGTTTTTTAATATCATATAAGATTGTTCAGTAATAGTTTTAATAATGTTTTTCGTAATAATTTGAAATCTAAAAGCTACCTATGGTTTTATTTATGTATATAGTATAGTGAAATAGCAATGTATTTTAAAATTTGTATGTCGTCGGTCTCGTTATTTATCGAGCATTTGTGCATAAGTGCACAGTCATATGAACAGTTTATTATGAAAGTCGAGCAACTCCAATTTTCAAAAGAATTTAATTTCATATTGTTTTCACTTTTATTCAATTGTACGAATCCAAACAATACGAAATTAAACTCTTTTCTAAAATGGAGTTGCCTCACTTTCATAATAAGCGGCACATTTACGTTTTGCACGCCTGTGTGCATATACTTCAAGTGAAAATTAATAATCGAGTTAGTTTTAACGAATATCATTATCGTAGCGATCAACATTCACTCATTTATCCCAACTAAAATAAAAAAAGAAAAGAATTATAGTTGCACAGTGAAAAACCGTTTTTAAACTATTATTATCCAAACTATTGTATTCTTTAAAACACCGTGGCTATATAAGGCTTATGCACACGTTTACGATTCTACACTTAATGGATCAAATTTACTAAATTTGCATACACTTATGTCACTGTATACAGACTTCCCAGAAGTGTATCTTATCTTGAAGAATACCTTCCTTGTACGACAGCTAATCTCAACTGATACAAAAATTTAATATCTACACTCTCATCAAAAATTATATTCTATATCTGAATTCGAAGAACATGTGTAAACCTTTAACACTGACTCCTGACGCCACCTGCTACTCAAAAAAAGGTCACCACTAAAAATACAAACGCGTTATCAAAAAATTCCTCCTATACCGTTCCACTCTCGAATGCAAACAAGGTGAATTTTCCAATCCACAGAAAAATGAAAAAATTCCAGCAGAGCGCGAAGGCTCGTGAAAAATGGAAAAACTGGCACGTAGAATGAAGACCGCACAAAATGGCAGCGTCAGCTTTAATCCCCTTTAATCCCATCGACGAGGAAACGACATCGAGAGAGGCAGAGTGTCGCGGTGGCACGAAACGAAACACCGTCGAGCTCTATTGTTGCGTACCGTGGAGTGCATAATTAATGATCTTCGTGCCGGTCGAGTTTTGCATTGCAAATGCCGCTTGGAAACCCTCGCTCGCGCGCGCCGACTCTCCTCGCATAAATAAACGGGTCTCCGTGTGCATGTGCGGCCCGTTTCCCCGCGACACGATAAACACTCCCGAAGTTGCAGACTGCCCGCTATTCCGACCCTCCCCCGATAATTGTCCGCGATATTTTCTCGGGAACCGCGAAACTGTGCCACCGAGGCAGCCTCGATCGGAGACGAAGGGAATCGATGACTCGGCTCTCCCATCAACGCTAGAATAAAAATCGCTAAATATACAGAGCGAATGCGGTTTTCGAGGTTCCAGGAGCTGGCAAGCGGAGACAGGCGGCGGGCATAAATCAGGCCGAGTTTTCCGCCGCGAGGGCAACCTTCAAAGCGTTCCAGAAACGTATTTCTTTCCTCGGCTGTCCTTGCAACTCTAGCGACTCTCCACGAGTCTAATATAACTGAAATTTCCGTTACAGTAGTCGAGTTATTTGAAATCCTGTATTCCCATGGACTCTTTTTGCAGTGAAAATAGATACGTGTGTTCTTTTACACACGCTTGGAAATGTTTTTCACTTAAAAGGGAGAGCGTTCCAGGCCAAGTTTATCATTGGTTTATGATGGTAAACTTATTGTAGTAACTGTTGTACTAATTATTGGGTTACAGTAATAATTATGGAACGAGTTACTGTAACTGTTATTATTATAAACAAGCGAGTATACTCTGACTACATGTATAACATAGAGAGTGAGAGCGAAATATTCAATAGGACATGGTCACGATATTTCAAGATGCAAATAGTATTATGTATATCACAGTAGGAATATGTCTTCCATAAAAACAAGATTTCATAGCAAAAAGAAATCTATTTTGTCACTAACACTATTAGCTAACTTACTACACAAACAATCAGTGGTATTATATCGCCCCAAATTAATAACTTATCGTTTTTAAAAATTGTAAAAATTAGAAGCTTTTTGAGGGACGAATCACACTATTGATATGCTCAAGGTCTGCTCACGCTCAATTCTGGGAGCTACACTCTTCTAACACACGGTTGAACCGAGATTGGAGTGTTACTCGTAATGTGAACACGTACATTGAAAAATAATAAGATACGATGAAAAAATATTTGATCGAATCAAGAGTCGAGACTGTGTACTGTAAGCGTATCGATAATGTGATTCGATCCTTGATGCAGTATCAAATTTAAAGAATTCTCAAACACATTCGTGCAATCTGTGTAGCAACTCAGGATTTCGGAAATAAGCGACAAATCAGACCAATGAATAATTTAAAAAAAGGGAATCCTCTCAAGAAATACATTTTAAACTTATAAAGAACACATAAAAATATTCACACTGCGTTTCTTCCAACAAACCCACTTGGACGTTAAGAATCCCACAAAGGTTCCAATTCCAAATGCCTCAAAGTCAAGCTTCAGCCTAACGTGCACGAGGCTTAACCGAAGAATTTATCGTCGTACCCTCGACGTACACGCAACGTAGTTAACGTTCCTATCGTTCACGCCAGACAGACGTTATCGCATTCCGAATACAGCACACACGACTATCGGCCGTCCTTTCTTCGACTGTTCAAGGTCGCCGCGATACACAGGAATCAGGATCCCTCGAACCGTCACGAATCGATAAAACATGATCCATTACTGACCTTCCAGGGGCAACGCGGAAACAGGGGCTGTTCAGATTCTAAATCCACGATCCTGCTGTCGTCTCAGATCTTAAATCCAAGGTCCTGCTGGCCTCGGTGCACCTCCACGTTGGCACGGACGATCGAGCATCGCTTGGAGCGAGTATCGTTTCACACGCGACGCGCGTTGGCTTATTCGCGCAAGTTTTTCTCGATGACTCCGTCGGCCGATCGGAGTCGACTGCCGAGAAGACGCGCGTTATCTGGCCCGCGAACTGGAAAACACTCGGCCGATAAGCGGTTATCAGGAATTATCTGCGCGGCGGGTGACTGGAGCGGGACGCCACGAGGGAAGTCGAGCGAAACGAGTGACGCAGGCACGCTGCCGCTTCCGAGCAGGACGAAAGCTCGACGAGAACTGGCAGGACATTTTTCGTAGGGTGGAAGGGCAGGTAGAAGAGGGCCCCTCCGTGAAAGGATCCTCTCCGGTTTATGCACCCATACGTGTCCGCAATGTGTCTGCAGAGGTTCTCAACTCGACCCTTGGAGTTTGCTACGAAATTCGTGTCACGCTGGTTTTAGAGTTTAGGTTGATGTTTCAGTAGGATAATCTTGTTTATTAAAGCGAGTATAGTATTAACTGTATGGTTTTATGTATGGAACTGAATAGGCAAGTTCCTATTTTCATACATAGAGTTAGAGAAATGGAATCTGTTTAAGGATTTGCTTCAGCTTTAAAATATTATAAACTGTACTTATTTTGTGATACTATTTTCGTGTGATAATTCTTGATTATTAAAGGAAGTATACTATTAACTGTATGGTTTTATACATGAAACTGAATTGTTAGACAAATTCCTATTTTCATACATAAAATTAAAGAAATTGAAATCTAGTTAAAGACTTGTTTCAGCCTCAGTACTTATCTTTTGATAATTTCTATTTTTTGTTATGTTAGATACATGGATTCAGTACCTTGTTGGATTTTGAAGTTTCCCATAAAGGTATAAAAATCCACAGTCTATAACATTTGTATCATTTTTTATTAGCAGATAATTTTAGTATTATCCTCTAATTGCATTAGCAATTAGAACTAAAAGAATGGAACTTAAAATGTATAAATATTTAATTTTCCATATTTCGTACATTTTTGAATTCTTTAAACACTTTTTTATAAACCTTTCCTTTAATAAAGGCCTTTAGTCTATTTACAATACTTATTTACTGTTAATTTCAGCCTCTGCTTATACAATAACTAAGAAAAAAATTAAGGAGGATTTGTAATGAATTAGAATAAACATAATACTATGCAGCTGATGAGATAACTGGTTAAAACCGGTTTTCTTTAATGTCAGAGTTCCTGATTAATGCAACGAGCTTACACGTTCACTGTTAACAATGAGCTAAACTTATCTATCCGTCTGCGAGGTTATCAGTAGAGATAGGAAAAGTTTTATTCAGATGACGAATAACGAGAACATTTTTGTTTCGTGCGAATGAGTGTACCTACTTCTTCACGGAATAATTTAAGGTGCGTAGCGAATAGAAGAGAATATTTATTTAAGTCAATTCGGATAACATCTAACTCAGTAAGCGAGTCATTGCTCTTTCCATTATCAGCACAGTAGAACTCTAATTATCTGAACTACAAAATTGCTCTCAGTACACAATTCATATAACTGCTACTAAGCTATTGTTGACTCGACTATCGTCGAGAGTAATCTTAATTATAGGAACGTGAAATGAGCACACACTTGCTTACGTTAACACAGTAAATTGTAACTGAATCAATTACTGTAACCGAGAATTAACAAATTAACTTAACTTTACACGCTAAATAATAAATATGAGATTAATTACTATTTTTACAACTTCATTTCAGAAGTAATAAATTCCAAAGTTTCGAACAGAACACTGGCACTGTATGCATATAATGGAGAGATTCAGCGTGTTTCTATCACTTGACTTGTTATCTAAATTCTCTTAGCTCCTCTTGTACTCTACTATATGAAGTTCTACTGTAGTTAGATCGATTCTTATCTGTAAATACAATGGGTCGTCTCATAGGCTGCTTAAACTTATCATCGTGATATCTGTGAAAACAATTTTGTATTCTCTATAATGCTTGAAATAGCACCATGCAGGATTTCCTCGTTATAGATACACAATTTACCAATGAGTTTATAACGAGGATTACGTTTCTGAAATCAATTTATGCACTAGCAGCCCAAACTAATCTACTCACGAAGGTTCATTAAATTTACATGTGCAAATTCAGATAAAATTCAATTCAAATTCAAATTTAAATTACTTGTTCAAAGTTCAGAAAATCAGGCGAGAGTTAAACATACTATAAAAGCTAACAACAGTATAAATAACAAATGTTCTGAACATGTATAAACGAATCTATGAATGAGTATAATTTTCAACTATCCACTGCTACATTTACCTAAGCCCCTAACTTCAAACAAATTTCAAATTTAATTCAATTCAACCACAGTAACTCCCATCTCCGAGTTCCCATAAACCTGTCCAATTCTCCGTCTCTGAATATCCAACAGTGTCCTAGAAGTCAAAATCATGAAACGAAAACCACATCTATCGTCCATAAAAAAAAGAACACTGCTTTACGAACCGCGTAGCCAAAAGTCACACGTGCAACTACTTCCTACTCGAATCGTGTGCCTGCTGAAGCGTCAAGCACAGCCGCGGGATCCGCAGGAATTCCCGAGGTAATAGACTCGGCTAATTGGCCCGCTCGAAATATGAGAGACAGGAAAGGATTATACAACGGCCGATGAAAAGATATGCGCGTCCCACGTTCGAGAGATAACGCTCACCCGCTCGGTCGTTCGTGCCGACGATTATCTCGATTGCGTAACATCTCATGGAATACCAGCAGCCATACGGAAACTCGACCGTCTTCGATTTCCATCAGTTCCAGGAAACTCTGGAGGAAAGCCTCGAGAACCCTGATTCCTTGTCAAAGGAGGATTCTTGGTCGAGGAAAATTGAATTCTTTTTTGTATTTTGTGTTACTCCAGTTTTTCATCTATGGATCTATCTTTTCATGTATAGATGTATTTCATCTGTCTGTCATAAGTTTCTCGAACATCTATCATATCTGTCATAAATTTCTATCTATGAAATATAGATATATTTCACATATCTATGAAATAGATATTATTATATATTATATTACAATATCTATTTATAGATATATCTTTCCATGTATAGAGATAATTCTAAACTACTATTGGTGAATTCGAAAAAGTGGTAGTATCTATGTTTTAACCCTTGGACAGCGGACTGTTTTACATTCTTGTGCAGAGCCAGCGGATTCAGGGTCACTTTTGACCCAACGTTCGACGTCTAAGGGTTAAACTTCTTTCAAAATTATATTTTTATAACTGGCGACCAGGATATTTCAGAAATGAATCATTTGATTTGGATACTTACAACTTGACAGACATTTCATGCTTTTAACAAATAGATACTCCAGTAAGTGCTCTTCTCGTCTGAACTTGAACCAAATCAATATTTGCGACATTTGATTTTTACAAGATAAAAAGGGAACCAACTGTTTTACAGAAGTGACAAAGTCGAACAATAGCCACGATCCATATAAGTAAATCAAATATCTCTGAAATTAAATACACGATTAGTTGACACATCCTCTGCAGTAAGATATTACTACTAGAATTAATCACAAGAGTCTTTGTATATGTTTTTCAATTGTTTCTAAACTAATGTTGTAGTTTATAAGCATTTCCGCATGCCTTTATCATATAACAAAACAATTTCATTAAGGTTTGGTATTCATGAGTACGCTTTATTACATCTTATAATAAACTAGTTTATAGATACATGAAAATTAATTTTATAGCATCATGATACTGTACCATCACAATATTTAATGAATGATCACAAGAATAATAAAGAGAAGACAATAACGATAATAAAATAGGCCATTGTGATTGGAATTTAAATTAAATTCAATCAAAATAAGCAAGTACATTATTTCTTCTATACAGGGTGTAACAAGTATACGTTGAAATATTTTACGGACTGGTAGGGAAGCTCAAATGGATTAGATAGTGTCCGATCTGCCACCATTTTATAATATATAATATAACGTAGTATATTATATACATAATGATTATATTAATATTATATTATATATATACAATATAATGAAGAAAGATCTAACATTATGTCACAGGATATTTTTTGCTCTATTTGAGCCCCTCTACCACCCTTTAGAATATTTCAACGTGCACTTGTTACATCCTACATAGTCTCGTTAATGCATTTGCTATAACTTGAAACTATTTAAAGTGAAAAAGTTTTATTTATGAGCACTCACAACATATACAAGACCAAAGTGGGACACAACCAGCACGAGATGACCTCAAAAACGTGTCCACTAACGTGTAATAAATTTGCCAAAGGAGCAGCGAGCCAATATCGATGGAACACTGTATCTAGATACTTTGTGTAACAGTAGGTACAACTTAACGAAACATAATCTGAACTCGAAATGAACCCAAACTCCATCGCTCCACGTTAAATCCAGCAGATCCCACGAGGGCGAAATGAGAGACCCTGATGGCCCAGGCTCACGCACAAGCAGAGCACAGTGCAGAGAGGGCGCGGGGCAGGTTTTGGGTGACTGTCAAGGCAGCAGCACGCACAAAAGGCAGGTGCTGGAATGCATTGATTGCCTGCGCCCCCTCGCCCCGTCACCCCCAGCATTCAGTGTCCCTACCCGTATCTGGTCTGGGAACCACCCTTCTCTCCCAGGGAAACGCGGGAGACCCTGAACCCCGGGAGAACGCTCTCCTCTGCCTCCGCTCACGGATTATCCCTCTTTTCTCGGTACGAGGGTGGCCTCGACCATCCAGCTCGGCCTGCTTTTCGCCCAGCTTCTTTCTCGGCTGTTCCTCCTCTCCCTTGCTCCTCTCCCTTCTCTCCCCTTGCTTGCCACACACGCTCGCTCGCGACCTCCTCGACGAGCTCTCTCGAAATAACGCGCCACTTTATTTCCCGTCTATTTCCGTCCCGAGACGCGATTATACCGTTTCGATTCCGGGGAAATTATTCTCGAAGTTCCGGCGAAAGCGCGCGAGCGATTTTTCGTGGCGATGGGAAGAGAGACGAGACGAAGACAGAGATAGAGACAGAGAGAAATTCAAAGAGATAGTGAAAGAGAGAGAGGGAGAGGTGCTCAGGCGAAGTTTGAAATTTGGCAGCGTTCGCAGAGGAATTTGATTCAATTTAGGAGACATTAACGAGACATAGTTTCAGCCGCGGAAAATTCGCCCGTTTTGCTGGTACGCCAGGCGCAAAGTTCGCTCGACATTCCCTTTGCGGAATTTCGAACTGTTCCTGAATCGAGGCTGCGGTTGCCGAGCGAAATGTCGGCTCTCGGCGAAACATAGCCGCGCCCCCGCCCTGGGAAAATGTACCGAATTATTTTGCGCGAGATGCTTCGGAGAGAACTCTTCGCGAGCGGTGTTTAACTGGAACGAGAGAACAGCTCTTTGGCTGTTTCGACTGTTCGGAGAGCGAAATGGCCACTTTCACCTGTCGGCTCTGCGACGTTTTTGTTTGAGGTATTCCTTGGCCAACTATGCTGGTTCAATGGGAGTTCGTTAATGAATGGCGAATGGAGAATCTGTATGATACTATGTAAATTATGGTAATCATTTTTAACACTGTTTAGATTTATCGAAGACTTCAATTTTGATGTAACTGTTGCAATGTGAGTATAGGATATTTAATTTGTCTAGTGTTTTGCTACGATTGAGGCGTTGAGGACAGTAAGGGTGAACTCGACGAATCCGAATTTCGAGAACCACGCCTTTTATTTATGTTCTATAAGAGCGAGTAGAATAAACAGTGTTTTTGAAATTGTTAAATTTGCAAATGAGAAAAATGAAGTATCTACATATTTATGAATTTATTAATTTAAATATTGAATATTTATCAATTTAGAAAATATGAACACGTTAATATTTGAAAGTTAGAAAATGTAGAAACTTTAATCTTGAATATTTGAAATTGGAAAATGTGTAAAAATTGGAAACATTGAAAATTTACAAGTTTCAAAAGTTAGAATGTTGGGAAATTAAAAAACTTTTTAACTCAAAACATTTGAGCGTCTAAAATCTAGAAAAATGTAAGTACTTCAATATTTCAAAGTGTAGACATTTAAAATTATTGGAGTCATAATACTTGAAGTTTTCGTAAGAAGTACATACCTACTCTCAAAGAAAAGGACTATTCCAAAATTACCTTCCTTTTTAACCTCTCACCCCGACTTAGCCCGTCCAACCGAATGATAAAAGACTTAGACCCCGGAATAAATTTCATCCTTATCTCGCGCGACCTTAATCGAATCCAGCCACCCACGCTCGACAGGAAGACAATTTCCCAGAAAACTCGCCTGCTGTGTAAAGATTGAATAGCAACAACGGTCGGGGTCGAAGGCTAAGGGTAGTTTCTCCCCTAGATTCAAAGCTTCAGCTTCTTCGTTATTAATCTCTTGTATAGCACCCTGATGCATTCAACGACAATAAAAGCGTCCCCTTTTTCTCGGTGTCATCAAAACGTGTACATTGGGTCTTAAAATGTCACGAGAGAAAGAGAAGAAATACCTTATCTCTCCTCGAATGTAGGGTAGTTGTCTCTATTTCTTTATCCATTAGATTAAAATTATTTATAAAAAAAGAATTCTTATAGATAAACTGAGAAATAATTGGTTTTTTATTTAAGTTTATTTACTAACCCTCCATGGCCATACTATAGCCATTTTGGCCACAGTGAATTCTGACTTTTTTGTAAACTTCTTCAAGTTTTTATTTTTCCTAATTAATTCGACAAACATTTCATTCAAGTAGCGGCGGTATATTAAACTAGAGACTTCAATAAGTATCCCAGAATATTTTCAGACATTTTGAATGCTTAAAACAGTAAAGAAAGTAGCCATGGACAAAATGGACCCAGTGTGTCCACGAAAGATTAACATGTAAATATGCGAAAAATCCTACGTTTTTAATGAAAGTTCTTTCTCTATATTGATTCTAATTTCTATCTATTTAATGATTGTAATAAGATACAGAAATAAGGACAAGTACTCCAGAACAGAATTCACCGAACAGCGCGTACAAGTCAGATATATCTTTCCCGGAAATTCACAGCTAGTTCTGAGAAACGTCAGTGCAAACAGATGGTCGCCGATTCTAAGAATTTCCGAGACGACGGCCTCGAACGTCGCTTGCATAATTGAGCTTCGACGCGTTCAATATTTGACACCAGCTCTTTGTTCGACAGTCGACGATAATGTTTTTCTGGTATCACGGCTGTCGATCGCCAAGAAAAACGGCGAACGACGTTTCTGCCAACACTGTGATTATATAGATATTGCAATTACACAGACGCGCTAAAACTCGGTTCTAATTGATCGTTATTAATTTTTTAATGATATGCACACTGTACTAGGTCGCTATATCTGTGGCTGCATGGCGAAATGAAGTGGTGTTACCTTAATTGGAGGCTATCAGATAAATTTCATAATTTGGTCATAATAATGCGAGACTGAAAGGAACTCTTCCCTAGTAATAAAATGCATGTTCATGAAACAGAATCAGGGATGTAAATCTTGAACGTCGATGTCTCGGAAATAGAAATATATGACACAAATCAGGGTCTTCAAAATTATACGTTCATGCATATAAACTGGTTTCAGTATGGAAATCTGAATGTTTAGTTTTTTGGTTCTTTAGGATCTTGATTACCTTTTTGCTTAACGGTAGTTAAGTTTTTGCAGGCTTGTATACAAAGTCTCTAAGAGCTCGTTTCTTAATGGTAAAGAAATATTAAGTCGCTTGGTCTACATATTAATGGAGTGTACAAGGTAAAGAACGTAACGTAACTGGAATGACTTTGATAGCACCATATCTAATCATTTTAATGAATATTAGTATTGACGAACGTTATGTGATTCAAATGAAGCCTTATAATGCATTATGCATAATTGAAGTACTTAGTTACTTCTTGTACTTTTCATAATCTCACCATTTTATGCTTTGATCTCTAAATGAAAATTAAATTTTTGTCGAAATAATTGAAGATGTAGATAAACTATATAATATGTGGATTTTACTATATTCATTGGTTAAAATTACGTAGTTAGGTTTAATGGTCATATTATCTTACGTAATATAATTAAATTAATTTTAGTAGGATTACTTAATTCAATAAAGTCTCATTGAAATTACAAACAAACTGGTCTTGCAGAGTATGAATGACGACAAAAACCGAATAATTTATTAAGCGAGCTCATTCAAACTATAACACTAATGTATGAACATGAAACTAAACTAACTTTAATTAAAATCTCCACTGTCACAATTATCGAAATAGTTCCTATAAATATTAAAAAAATGTTTAAAACTCGATAGATCTGTCTAGATAGCGTTTATCTTCATTTACAGAATTATCCCCGCTGGATTCTCATAGCAAATAAATTCGTCCCCACACAGAGTAATTTTCATTTGATAGACTAAAATCCCTAAAACCACACAAGCCTCTAAATTCCATAAAACGCATAAAATTGTAATTCTCAACGAACCGATATCTTGTACGGTCGTTAAGTCCGCGAGGGAACAGTGTCCGAAAAGGTTGGAGGCAGGAGAAAAAAAAGAATATTAGTTTGGCCTTTGGTGGAGCGGATCGGTGGTTTAAAGACGCGCATAATGTTCGGGATTTCTTGTCGAGCATCTGTTAGACAGGCCGCTCCGAAGTGGAGAGACCGGAGGTCATTAAAAACACGCGCACCAGAGAAAAACAGGCAGTAAAGGCTGACTAACCTTTTGTTGCGCCAGCCTGAGGGACTCCTCGAAGTGCTTGTGAACCGCCTGCTCGGCGGCCCTTTGCTTCTCGAGCCTCTCCCTTTCCATCTTGGCCTCCCTTTTCTCGCGTTCACGTTCGCGCTCCAGCCGGACTTCCGCTTCTCGCCGCTCCCTGCAACACGAACACAAAAATTTCAAGGTTACACACAGTCGTTCCATCGACCGCGATATTCGTGGCTCGGAACTTCAAGCAGAGCCGCTGCTCGCTGGCTGGAGAATTTTCAAGGATTTCTGGAGAACCCTAAATGACGCTCCGCGGTACTCGAGGATCGAATTTCATCGCGAGGGGGATAACAGTCCCGACAGACCTGCTGCAGGTCCCTTCGGGAGGGTTCGAGTTGGGTTCTAATCTGAGGCTGTAATCGCTTCTGAATGGTTTCATTTTGGTCAATATTACGCCATCGTGCAGAGGGAACGTAAACAAGTTGCGAGAGTGGTGGAAGAGATGATTTTGGACGTTTGAGTGGTGTAGATGTGTGCAGTCTACTCTCGCCAACTTGTTTCTGAAAAATTATTATAGACCTAACTTTTAATAGGTGTAGTAATTAAAGGTTGAAATAAAAAAAATACTGAAACAACGTTTACAAAGAATAACCGTACCAGTCATTTCGACAGTTCTAGTATTAAACGCAACTGGAATCCAGGCAAGTGAAAGGAAAAACTACTCCACTGTAGTTTTCACAATCAGCTAATGAATGAGTCACAATAGATACCTATAAATATCATTAACAGGTACAACTAGAAAACTTAAAGTTCAATGCTGAAAGAACTTTAAGTGTATATTTCTTTTTAACCTCTGATTAATTACAAACACGTGTTTCTACTTCTGCCAGTTCGAAATTTGTTCTCAATTTTTCACGACTATTTCTCGACACTTTCGATCAAACTTCCCCAAGGAAAAGCACAAAAGCGTGGAAACGAAAAACGACACGCAACGCGCGTAATTCTCCAGACCCAGCCTCTTCTCGTTAAGGCCATCACTCCTCCGGCGCCTTGTGTCAAACGGAGTTAACTACAGTTTCCGCCGCGTCTCGTGTTTCGCATCTCTACAAGTGGATAACTTCATCGCGCGATAATATACGCAAAGGTCGAGGCCCGAATAAGAAAAAGACTGTAGGAGGAAAGCTCCGAGCGACAAAAGTTTCGCGCTCGCGAGAGGTCTTTGCAAGGAAATTCAATACGAGGGAAGTATCTGCATCAAGGTTCCACGTAAAGAGAACTCGCGTCGAGGAGACCTTCGAGGGAAAACACTGTGCAAGCAATTCCCTATCTACGGCCGCTCAACGTGTTTACAAGCCGTGTGAGGGAAAAACGTAACAAAAGGAGGGTCCCCGAGGAAAAGAAGAGGCTATGAATCACGCGGTGACCTGAAACCCCCCAAAGGTTAGCCTCTTGACCGTCGAAGAAATCGACTTTTACGAAACGATGGTTGGTGGGGGAGCAGGGCGTACAATGATGGTCATTCAATGCTCCCTCTGGCGTTATCAAACACTTGTCTAGAGCTTTAAAGTTGCTTGCATGATAGTTCTGAGTTACATGTTTTGGAACAGATAAGTTTAGGATTTCTTGTTTCGAGGTGTTACATGATTATCGGTTATCGTGTATTGTTGCATTATTGTGTTACTGAATTTTTGGAACTTGGCTTTCGTGGTACTTTTGGAATAAACAGTTTATTCAGAGCGAGATATTTCTTATATTCTTGAAAGTCTAGAAGCTTTCCCAAATTATATAGTTTTAATAAACGTAATAAACGACACTTGAGAAACATTTGAAAAATGTCTACAACCGAAGTTCAAAATATTCCAAATATGCATCACAAATAAATCCATGTTCCAGTCAGTAGCCAGGACCCTGCAAAGCTGGCAGATACGTGGTCTCTAAAGCCACGGTCTCTAAAGTCTCTAAAAAAGCCACGATAATAACACCGACAATAGTTAGCATACATATCGTAAAAGACCCTAAACAACACCTAAACTTTCTGAAAACTGGCTACAAACGAAACCCAAAGTATTCAAAATATACCACAAATAAATCCACGTCGAAATCAGTAGGCAGACCCCCACGACGCGTCCTGCCATCGCGCAGCGACTATCTTGCACGCGTAGACGCGTGTTTTCGCTCGCCAGCATTACAAGAGCCACGATAATAACGCCGACGGTGGCTGCCGTATATATCGTGACTTTTTAACGGACTCGGCTAGATAAGCGCATTCATTAATGCTTGCGCAAGTTATTTATACTGTTACGTGCGCAACGCGCGTGTTTATCTCGGTTCTCGGTCGGCGGACTTTACAATGCACGCGTCGGATCCGCGCGATAAACGCGCGCGTATTCGCCAGCGACTGTGCGCGTCTGCCGTGCAGTTTTCGCGCTGGCGAGACGATCGCTCGCGGCCGCGACAGGAAAATCGCTTTATTTTTCCCCGTTTTCATTCGTCTCGTTCGCGATCGAAGCGTCGAGGGCGCAGGTGCAAAATGTTTTCCACGACTTCGGGAGTTCTACGCGGATCTGTTATTGTTATTCCAAGCACGGGGGTTATCTTTTATCGGGTTCCTGTTTGCTTTCCCGCTCGGCCAATGAAAACGCAATCGTCGCTCCGCAGAAGGCTGCGCCTATATCGCGTTCGCCGCTGTATCGATCAACGGTTCCATAAATTAACCAGACGCGGGTTTCAGCGCTATTTGGGTCGAACTGTAGGAGCAGAGTAACGGGAGAACTTCTTGAACGTTCGTTGCCTTCGTTCTCTCGAGAAGGATTAATATGTATGGAGTAAGTTTCAAGGATAGTGCTCTCTCGTCGTGAACTCGTTACTGTAGGTATTCGATACGCTAAGGGTGGCCAAACTGTGGAGCTGGTAGATATAGGTAAGCGCTGTAGGGTCTTGGTTCTTGCTGTTGGAATTGAAATTTATTAAAGTAAAGTTATGAGTAACCTACTTTCTTAAGAAATTGTTTTTCTGTTTTTTAGATTTGCTTTTGTATGTATGCACAGAACGATACAAGAAGGTAGCCTATTTCACTAATTTAAGAATTTTCTAATTTGTGTGGAACAAGTGCATCTAGTCTTGATGCAATAGCAATACATATACCTACTCTATTACCTACATCGAAAAGCTGACACAACATATCCTGTTCTACAATTGTGAAACAAAATAATAAAAAATCTACAAGACGAACAGTTTAATAATTTAAGAATTGTGGTAAATATGTAAGAAAAATAATTTTTAATATTTTGTGGTTCCCTCGAAATTAGTTAAATTAATTCATAACCTAGTATAACAATGATATTTACTGTACTATTTAAATTATATATAGATACGCGTATAATTAATGTATAAAATTCTTAGAAAAGGAAGCTGGAGTTCTAAATTGAAAAGCATACAGCCAAGGCAAAGTCGATTCACTACTCAAGGCCACTTTCTTGAGAGTAAACTTTCAATTATATATTGAGATAGATTTATGTACTTCGTGACACGCGTCAGTGAATGACCGGACTGGTTAATTTTCTTCAGGTCATGCTGCATTACGTGCTTAGTATAATTGCAGTAAGCATTGATAATGGTATGGCTATGCAGTATGAAGAATCGAGAATGAAATAGACAGATGCATTAAATGAAGCCCAATATGTGTGAATAACCTGAACATTCTTGAAAACAATATTATGATTGCGTTATGCAAGCTTAGCTATTTTCCTGCTTTTATTGTTTATTCGTCTCTATATAGAGTGTTCTACATTTTGCTACATTCTTTCTATATTTTCTTTTATTCCAATAAAATCATATATCTGTATATATTCGAATAAATAAGAATAAATAAATGAGGATTCTTAAAAGTACTTTCTATTTATATTCAACCTGTTGGTTAAATAAACAACACAAGTTAATTCATTATGTAATATTCATACTGCAATAAGAGGTACGAATTCAAACATTTTGAAAATTGCAAGCAAGGAAATAATGTATTAGGTTGTTCATGGCATTTACTGTGATGAAATAAATTGCAATTCGATTATACTCGCAATAGGCACAACCTATGTATATTCATTACGATTTCTGCAGGTCATGATTCTAATTTTAAAACGAACCTGCTTTAAATTAATTTTCATTTACCTACTTGAATTGTAAGTATTCTTGTATAATATAGCTCATAATTACGTATCCATAAATCTGTCTGTCATTCCGGAATAAATTACGTAGCAGTCAAAGCATTAAATCTTTGCAGTCTTTAAGTATACTTCAACAACTCGGAACTCTTAAGTATGCAAATTAATTCGGTGCTCCTTAAAACCAAATTCAAATTTTATTTATGAATCACATATTCATCATTCAATCGTGTCATATGAAATCTTGTATCTCTCTAAAATAGCCATTTAGATGAAAATATACTTGAGCTTAAAATAGTTACTAAAATTCGAAGATAAATTTAGAGGCGTGCAATTAATTTATATACTTAAAGAAACTGAAAAAAGAAAACATGATATAATAATAATAATAATAATAGAAAAGAGAAAACTATAAATAAGCTCTCTAATAAGCAGTGAGTCTATATCGAGAAAACTTGTGACATAATTATTTACACTAGTCTCTCTTGCCCATTTGAATGACCTTGAAGTCTGTGTTATCAAGATCACAATCCTAATTATGTCCTGCAGCCAAAATTGTGCCATCGTTGAATAATAGGTTCAATTTAAATCCTCAACAAAATCTCAGCAGAAAAGTGTTGAATACCATCCTAGAGCTGGGGAAAATAGTTATTTAAAACAGAAGACTGTAATAAATATTTCTATTTCATCTAACGATGCATGATATTATAAATGAAATATTTCTTTAAGATAATTGTGATCAATGAGATAAATATTATTTCAAGTAGTCGTTTCAATACACCACTTATAGAAATGGCATCTGAAACAATTCTTCCATGTTTTTGTTTTGCATGAAAATACTACTTCATTAGTATCAGTAACCTATTTGAAATAATTACTTCATTTGTTTTTGGTATACATGAAAACACCTCTTCATTATGAAGTAATCTATTTGAAATAATTTTGAAACATTAATAGCGAAATAGGAAAGATAGCGATATGAGGAAAAACAAGGGGGAACAAGAAAAAATAAACACAGCAGGAGAAGAAAAAAATAGCATACAAGAAAAAGCGAAGCTGAACGAGAAGAATGAACACAGACATACCTTCACTTGTCTTACAAAATAAATTTCATTTCCATCAAATCTGATAGCTAACCACGTGTAGTTAACAGAGTGAAAATATTTCAATGTCACGTATCTGGAATACCTACAGAAATATTTCACCTGCCATTCCATCTACGTGCTCGTAGTGTAATTACTATCGAAAACAGTCCAGCGAAGTATTTATTACTGGAAATATTTCAACTGTCACTGTTCCTACTAATCTGTTCGAAGCATCCCCCAGCCTGCATCCTAGACGCGCGAACGAAAAATCGCAGGAAGGGAAAACGATGACGACACCTCGTAACGCGACCAGTGAGTCTGCAGACGATTGATGCACGCGCAACGCGCACACAATGGGCGGCGTATCGGAGCAGTACGTGGGGAAAGGAGAAACGAGTTGATGTATCGTTTTCCACGAGATCCGGGGCCCTGAGGAGACTGACGTGCCAGTTCCGAGAAGTGGCAGGGGCATATTATTACGCTACGACGTACCGGAAAACCAGTTTCTGCATCCGAGCGATTTGCATCTCTAAAACGAGGCTGACTTCTTATTCAGTCAGCCGGCGCTGCATAAATCGGCACCGTGTTTTGCAACGTTTACCGCAAATAATATCTCGGTCGATGTCGGGCATTCTTCGGTGAAAGCGGTGCCGTTTCTTTTCTCTCTCTCTCTTTTTCTCTCTCCTTCCTCCCCTTCCGATTCCCTTCCTCTCTCCCCTCGACGTTCCAATTTTACACTTTCCCATACCCCTCTGGCCCAGCCTCACGGATTTCCGAAGTGCAAAGCAAGCGGCGATGCGTTAGCGCAGCGTGAAAGACGGTCTGCGTTTTGTTATGCATAAATCAAGAGCGGAAACTTTCCTCGACGACTCCTCGAGTCGCCAGTCGGGCAGTCCAGCTTTCCAGAGTTCACCGTGGATTCGCTCGAACTTTTAATTTTATGGGCGAAGTTTCCGCGACGCGTCGGCCTCGTCGGTTTGGAGTTCTGCTCACGAACGGGGGAATAAAAGGAACACGTGTCGCGGAGGAACTGCTGGATGTTAATTGAACGGTATTCTTCGACATCTGCGAGCCACTCGAAGACTTCACCTGTTTTCCGTGTAAATATGGATGAGTGTTTGAAGGAGAATCGTGGTAGGGGTGGCATTGCTGAAGTTGTCAGTGGAAGTGGTATGATTTATTTCTTAATTGTAGGAAGCTTTAATTGTCTGAAGATTTGAAAGGAAATTTAGGAAAGGATCAATTGAGATTTGAAGAATGAAATAGAAAGATGAACTTCAGAGGTACATATGTATTATAAAAATTTACGGGATTTTTAGACCATGCTGAGGTTTCTTAGAATGAAGAATATTATCTTGGATTTCAAGGATTACTTTTTTCAATTATGAAGTTTCTCAAAGACCTACAAAAATGAAAGAATATTTTCATTTGCAATTATTTTGCAGAATAGATAGCAACAGAAATCAGTATTTTGTTAAAGCCATGAAAGAGCTCAAATAAAAAGATTAACGTAGATAACAACAAAGCACTAAAACTGGTAGATAGTAGTAAATGGTAATATTAGTTCACAAAAATGATTGTAGATACTGAACCAAAATACACATAATACTGAATATAAAAAGAATTTAATAGCATGGTACTAGACTACAGATAATCCTCTAAGCACCACTTATTGTTAGAAATAAAACATTTTTTATGAGTTTTTATAATACTGCAAGCATAAAATAAAGCTTAAATCTTCTGTCCATAAAAACTACATAAAGAATTTTATACTACAAAAGTTCAAGAAATTGTGATTGAATCACTGTTCGCTATTCTTTCTCAAGACCCAATAGGAATTAAACCACTTTTTCTCGCAGAAGCTCTGCATACAAAAGTACTCAAATACAACAACCTCTACTTCTTTTCTATCCCTCAACTCGCCCAATCATTTACAGTTATCTTCTCAAAACAACTATAACCAGCCTCCCCCGTCCATTAAACGCGAGCTTCTAAAACGTAATTGTACTCCCTCAGTTGATCAGCGACCCACGAGTGTAATTTTATCCCCCAGGCCATCAAGGTACGTACTAAAATACAGTTACGCGTGTTGGAAGCTCCGTTCAATCCCAGCCTGCCAACCGAATCGTTGACCCTCGATAATCGTCGGTCAGAAGAAAAGAACTGCGGGTCCGCGGCAGCGGCGTCTGGGTGAAATTATTCGTTCGAGGGGGGAAGGTTAATCGGCGCTTGGAGATGGCCGAAGGCCGACGGGATAGGGGAGGACAGGAATTCCTTCTCGCTGCCTCGCGCGTCTCTTTTTCCTCGGCGTTGCTCAGAAATCGAGCAGTCACGGAGAGGAGGCAGCACCGCCGGTCGATAAACCAGTCCAGTATGGGAACAGGACAGGTTCGAGGGCTGCGGGCAACCTTTGAAAAATCCGGTCGCGAGGAACTGGCCTGACCAGAGGAGAGACCCAGGCCAGCTTCGAGCGAGCAACACACAGAGGGAATATCACCAAAAAAGGTCTTACGCATCCTTGCCTCGCGGCGTCTTTTGCTTCGCTCGAGACGCGGCCTCTTGCGCGCGCCTTCTGCCACGAACCTCGCGTGCGCGCGAGCGAACCTGCTGACGAGCGACCACGCCACAACGACCGACTCTTCTCCTTTTCGTGAGAACACGGGCACAGGATCGCTTTTTATGGATTCGACGCGTCTGTGTTATGCAACCTCTGCACCGACGCCATGTTGGATCGCTGCGAGCCAAGGTTCGATTCTTCACGGGCGGAGGGGTTTCTAGAAGTTTGTGTTTGCTTTGGAGCGTAGGGGTGAAGTAGCTGGTTGGGGAGCTTGGGCGGAGAGGGGTTTCTAGGTTTTCTTTTGGAGTGGCGCTTCGTGAGACATGCTATTTGCGTATTTGTGGATTGCGTAGTTAGTAGATTGACTGGTGCTTTAACTTTCTCACTTCTAGACTTTCTTGTTTACTACTCCACTATCAGGTTAAAGTGAGGAACCTTTAGTAAATTAAGGAAATACTATTACGTCTTCTGATATAAAGAATACTAATTATTGTTGAAAATAACTTTGATTTGTATGCCTTGAATTAGTAAGAGATTTTAAATTCTTAGCTAGAAATGACCACTATGTAGTCTTTACTGCCAATTAGTGTGACTTAGTTACCAACAAGTTTCTAAGTAATGCAAGACATTTTATAGATCAATTAATGCATTAGTGATTTATTTCTGTCTCACCAAAGGAGAAAGTGAAACTGGACACGAGCATAATTTCAGGAAATAGAGAATATAGAAACAAGTTTACAACGATAACGAATATCTATCAAATCCTACTATATACTGTATCCGGATTTTGTAGATTTAAAGAACACTTAACGCTATATTTTTCAGTTTGTAAATTTGTGCATATTAACTATCTGATGTTTGAACTTCATGTGTTATAAAACAATGGAGTAAAATAGTTAAGGTTGAAAATGCTTTAGGAACTTTCGTAATCGAAATTAGAAAATTGTTCAACCTTACAGTTGATGAGGTTCTCAACAAATATTGCCTCATTATGTATTGCATCTCTTCAGGGTCTGTTAAAATTGATACAATACACTTATCAACTACAGAAGGTCTAATAGAAAATATTACGATAATAAATACCTATTATATCCTTCTCACTAACATGTTCCTTAAATAATCATTCACACATGTGTAAATATCCTTGAAAAGATTGAAACTGTCATCGAATTAATGCTTATGCACAGTAAATACCACTCAAGATTAAACATCATATTTGTCATTGCATTAAAGTACTAAACCTTATCTGATACAATAGAGTCACAAAATTTACTGTAATTTACACGAACTCAAGTTTCCACGTTCACTACAAAAAGAAGCCACAAATACGTAATGCAGAGCCTACTAAACCACAATAAAATTGCAATAATCCCTTCATATTATTTTACAATATCAAACACAAACCAGTCGAAGGTTAATATTTAATATCAAACATTAACGCCAAACTCGTTTCGTCTAACTCCAAAGAACCTCTTCCACGAGCAACCACGTGTTCCCTAGTCAAATTATCTCTCAACTGGTATGGCGAGGTCATGGTACTTATCTCACTGTTAATATTTATTATATAAAATACCATTGAATTACTAACATTTTTATTTATTTATTCACCATCCACACTATACAGTGTTTAGATACGTATAAACTTCCACTAAAATATCCAGCTCGCCATAGGTGTAGTTAACTTCTATTATCACGCTCTTTAGTATACATTGCACTTTGATTCTAACCAGAATTACTCCTATAAGAAAAAAAAAACTGAATTTTCTATGTACCATTGTTAACGTGGTTAAAGAAATCGCAGCAATGCTACCACATTCTGTTACAACACCGAACACCATACCAGCCAAGAGGCTAAGAATCCTCCTGAAAACCGCACATCTGAAGCCGCAACCGCCTCCTCCGCGATTCCACGTATTACAGAACACACGGGAACGTTCGAAAGCTCGCATTCTCACTCGGCAAGTTCTCGCCTCCACGGTTCCCTTCGCAACGACGAAACACAGCTAGGCGAGTTCACAGTCGAGGGAGCACGCTTCCGAAGTTTAAGTACACGATCCGAGGAGATCCGTTGGGCAATTATTAACACTGTAAACAGGGACGAAGAGCCGCGAGGGAAACGGTTACCTGTGTAATCAGACTTCGACGCTCCCCAAGGCAACGAGGCACGATGCTCCCGCGAAAACGGCCGACGCAAGCACGGTGAAAAGACTCGCCAATCTGCGGGCAGATTTTAAAACGCGTCCCACGAGGACCCGTCGCCTACTCTGGCCCATATATTCCTGCCTCGACCTTCGCCCGCTTTCCCTTTCCTCGCCCAAACAAGGAATTTATTTTCATGCGATATTTACCGAACGCGATACGCGCCAACGGGCGCCGAGGAGAGGAGAAGGGGGGATCTCGTCCTGTGTAGCGTGTCGGGAGAAAACAGACGAGGAGACGAATTTCCTGGAAGGGCCATTGATCGGTCGACGTAGCTGTTTACAAATCCTGCGAGACGAGGGTATCCACGCGCGCGATACTAACACAGAGAGAGATGTAGGGTAGGAGACAGCAATTACTGTATGGGAATCGAATATTGTGCCTCCCTTTTATTTTCACATGTAACACAAAATGTAGTGTTATTAAATTGCTCTTTTTTGTGTACTCGAACCTTTGAGTTATGTATTGGAATTGAAAGCATAACGTGGTTACGCTTCTGAAATATTGAAAACACGTAATTGTATAGTAGTTGGTATACAGTAATTGTTCTATGCATTTTTACTGTACCTCAGGGACAGACTAACACGTCTATTTTTGTTATTTTTCAGGAGAACCGAAAAACAAGTGTGATTACCTATTTCTTTACGTAGTATTTAAAGTAGTTTATATTTATACTATTAAATTTCGTTCACCTATGACATAACTTTACTAAATTCCTATTATTCTAATAAAATGAAGAAAGAGTAATAGGATCCTGTACGAAATTTAATTTTGGAAAAAATGGACTTGGGTTAGTGTGTCTCTGAATTACAGTTTCATGTGTGGCAGTAATCTGTGCATGAACTTCTTTTTATATTTTAATTAATATTCAGAGTGTTTCAAATATCTTACTCATGAAAGAATTCTTATTAATAGAAAAAAATCTGAATTTAATATAGATACATTGAGAAGAACGAAACAATGAAGTAATACCGTTTAATTTAACAAAATCTGGGGCAGGTAACGTTAACAGGCACGGTAATTGATACACTTACTCTATTGCTAATGTAAAAAGTTTCTGGGTTCTGTTTCTGACAGAATATTATTTAAATGAGAAGTAAAATAATGTACAGAGATTTAATCATTTGTTATAGTTACTGTTATTGTCGCCCAAATGTAAAATTCATTTGAATCAGTGAGTTGAAGAACAAAAGGTGCAAGTCCAAGCGTAGCCATTTTGAAATAATCTGAATACTTTTTTCCGGGCTCCAGAGACAAAGTATATTAACCCTTTTTTTGATTTGTAATTGTATTAACTCAATTTTGAAAAATTAAAATTACTTAAAACATAGCAATTCCCTAATAAATTTTATAAAAATTTCTATACAACATGGATCTTTTTATTTTCTAAAATTTCATGCTTTAAAGAGTTAAGTCGTAAAGAAAGCAAATAGATTTTAATATCTTTGTGATGTTGTGGTCCAAACATGTATAAAATCCACAGAACTACACACTGGATTTAAATATATTTCAAAACGTGGTATTTGAACTTGTACCTTTCTTTAATTCGTCAATTCAGTCTGGCAAACAGAAGTAGAGAGAATTTATATGAGAGAAAGCAGAGTGAGCAGAGAAATTTAATTTAATTTTTATATTATTTTAAACGGGTGAAAACCCAACAGTATTTTAAAAATTTAACTTCAATTGATAACTAACTTCTATTTAATAGTAAGAACGATTTGCACTTGCTTTTTTCATATGCATTGCTATTTAATTTTTAAAAATGTTTGCTGCAAATCATCACTTTTATTGAATATGCTTCAAAATTCAATTCGAGGTAAGCGGACAAAACCTTGATTAACTGACTTTCAATTATGCACAATCTCTTTTGTTCAGAGTTACTGTTACTCTATGTCATAACAATAAGAGTAAGTGCAGTAAAAACATCGATTGAATCTTGAACTATGATTTAATTCTAATCTACTTACTGCAAAAAATAAAATTAACCATTAGAAAGGTGCACTAGGCTTGAGTTTCGTATTAAGTCAGCTAATTGAGGTTCTACTGTATGTGTAATCAATTAACCTTTTCATTACAACAGATACTAATGCATATAGCGAGTGACCAAACTAACTGTATGTTAAATGTCAATAGACATAAAAAAAAATAGATTAAATAACCCACAAGTAAATTTTCAATATGGCTATAAGTGGCATTAACGTCAAATGGTCAAACTTACTTAAGCGTCAAGGTCAAAAGAAATCGGTAAAGAAATTATTTGTGTGATTTCAGTAAATTTCATACTGAACTAAAGACACGATATCAAAATGTCTCCTTGCAATAAAAGTAACTGTGAATATTCCGTTTCTCATTTCAAATATACACAATAATATACATAACTGTAATAAATACATCATATGATTATATGACATCAAAGTATATTATAAAAGTAAAATAGACGACTTTGATGTACGAGAAATTGATGCCGTCAGTATTTACGACAGCAAAAACTTGCAACACCATTTTATGGGTTTCATAAGTCTCATGTTAAGCAGCACTTAAGTACTGTTATTACTAGACTGCGGATCTTTAACCATTTATGGGAAATTTCAGTATGCAAAAATACAGACTCCATCTAATATGGGAAAAATGTACAAAATATCAACACTTAAATACACTTTATAATATTTCAAGGATAAAACAAACCTTCAATTAGACTCCACTTTCCGAGTTTTTATTTATGAAAATGGAAATTTGCATAAACACCTGCAGTCTAGTTATTACTAGAAGTATCTAAGTAGCTTAAAAATACAATTTGAGCTAAACCTAGTTTGAATCATACAAATCAAATCAAATACTTTAATATTCAAGTAAAGTTAATTATTCAAGTAACCTTGATTATCCAAGCAAATTTGATCAGATATTCTGAATTATAATATTAAACTTTAATAGTAAAATTTACTTGGATAAGATTCGGAGAAGCTTGGATAAAGACAAAAAGATCAAGAATATTCTAAAAATTAAAAAAGGACGTCAACTTCATTTCAAGCTTGATAGTATATTTCAATTCAAGTAAGATAAACACGTTCACATTGGTCAAATTGCCCCAAATCACTTCCATTCAAGCTGCTTGAATTACACTAACTTGACTAACCTGAACAAAGCTTTATATACAGTAGCATATTTAAATATTTCAAGCCCTAGTTACTACACAAAGCGCAATATCGACTTTAATCTTAAAAATCAATCTCTAAGCCATACTTAGAGACACATCTTCTGGAGCACATGTTCGAAACACCCACAAGGCCAAACTCGTAACGACGAAGCATAAACTACGCTTTCCGTCGTTCAGGGATTCCTCGATTTCTCCTTATTTTTCCAAAATAAATTTAGGCGCAAGCAGCGTCACGGAGAGCGAACAGAACGCGTCGCTGCGCACGGCCGAAACAAGCGGAAGCGAGAGATCATGGCGGCTGATTCGGTGGGCATGAGTATCGAACGCGACCGAGAAAAACGATATTTCACTCTTATCCAGCAGAAGCGATTCGATTATACCAGAGGCTCGAATTTTACGGCTCATGAATTTTGTAGGATGCGCTGAATACCGCTTTCTTCGCTCGACCTTAAGAGCCCGCCTGGCATTCTGAAGGCGCACGAGACGCGCGGCCAACATGGCTCCCAGACACCTGTCCGTCTACGTTCTTCCTCGCTTCTTTTCTTTCCCCCCTTCTCTAGCCTGGCCCTTCTCTTCCTTTTTACCTGGACTGCTCGCTGCGGGGAGCAACCTGGCTACGCGTTTTCTCTGTTCAACGGGTGGGAACGCCCGCGAGGCGATTTTTGCTTTCGTTTCAGGCGACTCCATTAGAGAGCTATTCTAAGCGGGCAGAGAATGGAAGCGTTCAGATCTCTTTTTTTTTTTTTCTTCCATTCATACTGAAGTAACTGAGATTTCTTCTCTTATTGTTGAGGGTTCTGAGGTAACTGTTAAGAGATGAAGTCTGAGTTATGGAGAAATAAAAGTTGAAAGTGGTATAGATTTTTATGGAGTAAAAGGTAATTCGGTGTTAGATAATGGTTACATGGAAGGCAGAATACTTTGGTAATAAGGAATTCTACTTCGGTGCTTAGAAATTGCACAAATAGCAGTAGATCATTTCTAATATAATATAGTTTGTATATAATATAGGACTCTAGGTTATGGAGAAATAAAAGTTAAAAGTGGTATAGATTTTTATGGAGTAAAAGGTAATTCAATATTAGATAATGGTTACATGAAACGCAGAATACTTCAGTAATGGAGAATCCTATTCCAGTAGTGGAAATTACACAAATAGCTGTAGATAATTTCTAATATAATGTATTATAGTCTACAGATTGCAGTTTATGAATAACTTAATATTAAATATGTATGAAAGTGTTACTTTCCCTTACTTCCCCTCTATTTTATAAACTCTTTTACATCAACACATAATCTGATTCTATTTGTTCCGAATAATCACAGATAAGATTAAACGACAGAAAAGGATTAGGGTTAACGCGAAAAATAGCCTTAAAACACAGAGCAAATAATATAAATGCAGAAAATTCCCACGTAGCATTAAGTTTCATTCAACTTTTAATTCTACTTCCATTCATATCCTTTATTCCCAGCACGACCACTCATAAGGCACTTAATAGCATTTTAAAGGCTCGCATTCGCTTGTCGTAACAGTGAATACTAAACTCAAGGTCGAATGCAAATTACTGTCAACTCCCGGAATGAATTAAGGCACGCTTTATTTACAGCATTGCCTCGCTAATTAGAATTCTCGGAAACGCGATATCAATCTGCCGCGATCTTAACACGGACAGAGCTGTTCGAAAATAAATCGAAGTCCCTTAAAGAGACAAAATATCTCGAAGGATATGCTCAGACGTCCCACTGCGTTCTCTTTATAGCGTGATTGGGCTGGGAAACCAGCTCGGCAAAGGTCACTGGATTATTACCCGCATACGTTGCATTTTATTTTTCCGCCTATTCAAACGAGGTCTGCCTCTGCCTTTGATTACCCTCTCTTGCGCAGCGGCCACGACCAGTATTTTGAACGCGCAATTTCGTAATCGAATTTTTGCCGAATATCGACAAGTTGGACGCGAGGGGAGGCTATTAAAAATCGATTCACCTTTCGGGGCACGTTTCGGTCGATTGATTTCCTGTCTACTAGCCTTTTGAAACGAGAAACATATTTTCAGAGAATTGAGATTGGAATTGAATTTTTCAAATTTTGAAGTGTCAATTTTAAGGCAATTCCATTGAGACAGCACTAAGCGACTTGTAGCATGCCATATTCTTTAAGTTAAATTGTACATACACATTTTACAATAATTAAAAAATTATTTAGAAAAATTCTTCTAGACAGAACCATGACACGGTTTTCTAAATAATTTTTTGATTATTGTAAAATATGTATGGAGATACTGTTAGTTTTAAAAATATTGTAGCATGGTATAAGCCGTCTAATGCTGCCTTACAAATGAAATTGTGCTTTTGTAAGACAAGATGGACTTCCAGTATTCAGTTGTTACACAAGTTGGTACAGGATACCTCGACTGATAGACTTACAATTAGTATATTAGATTTAAAACTGAAACTCCTTGTTGACGGATAATTTTTTATCTTCTGTATATCATTATAAAATCATGATCTGTATTTTAATGGTAACACTCAATAAATACTCGAACATAATATAATATCTCACATTTGCCACTAAAAATCTCAGAACTCCCCTTACACATTTCTGTGTGACGTTTCAATGTAATTCGTAGCTAAATTTCAAAATTCAAACCTTTACTCATATTCTGAGCAAAGCTAATTTAGTCTACAGGAAACTCTTATACAAAATATAGAATATAACTAGCATCGTTGACTAAGAACTACTTCAACGCTCAATATTCTCAGCATTGAAACTGACAAAAAAAACAAAAAAATAAAAAAAAAATAAACGAGTGGTATAATTTTTCTAACGCGAAACTGAGCGTCACGTCGATGCGCGTTGCCTTTATATGTGTATCGCGCGGCAAATTAGCGTTTGCATTCCTACGCTTTCTGCACCCACCGTGTGATTACCATGATTTCTACGTGACGTAATTTCACCGCGGCAGACAGAACGCGTCGACGAAGGATGGATGGAAGGTGACTTGCAATCTGGGAGGGGAGGCGAGAGAAGAAGCAAAAAGGAGACGAAACGAGTTTTCGTGGCGCACACGTGCTGGCCTCTCTGAGAGCTCCGTCCCTCACGGACAGCCTCGCACACCTATACGGTGTCCAATGCATCATTTGGACAGGTAGGATGGGCACACGGACGCGTCCATCGTGTAAGCGGCATCGACGTAACGGGTACGTGTACCGGGTGAGACTCGAACGACTCTACTCGAACCTCGTGCAATTACCACGCACGAACGATGTTCTGGGTTTTTGTTCCCGAGGCAGGATTGGAATTTGAAAGATGAATCATGGTCGTGATGAAGAAACTAGACGCTCGCTAGCAGAGTATTCGACACACCTTCCTAGGGACTCTTGAGTAATTCTGTTTGAGAATTTTCTGTTGGGTTTGTTCTTTGATTTTGAAGACGAAGGATGAGGCTGTCAATGTACATATGTATATTATTTAATTGCTTGGAAAAATGTTTACACTGTTGCTTGATTTTCAGTGTCGTATTTAAAATGGACCTATGAGGTAGAAAGTATCGTTTTTTATTTTCTGTACGTGGATACTAAATCTTATGAAAAAAGATACTGAATTTTTTATTTGTAGATCTAGTACACACATAAATTATTCATCGTCATGATTACAGTAACTTCATCATAATACATTGATATTATCTTATCATTGATATTATCTTAAGAGTTCCTGATTTCCAACTATATCTGAAAGGAAATTGCATTTCCTTAAAAAACAGAAAACGAAGGCTTAAGACTTGAAGTACCAAGAATAATGAATAAACCTACTTAGTGAAGTCTGACAATAGAAACAAATATAGAAAACACCTCGATAGATACGCAAACCTTGATACTTGTATGCTTTTTAGACCCTCATTTTCCACAATTACCGAACTACAACCCTACCATTGAATTCTACCAACCCACTTAGAAATTCACACTGCCACCAACTTCCAGAATTGCCTATCGAAGCATTAACTGCATTATTACACCGTACCACTACGCACCGCCTTCGACCTTGCAAACAAGAAACCCCTCCGCGAGGTCTGAGTCACAAGCCCTGGAGTCATACCCTAATGACGGATTATAGACTTAACGATCAATAAAACTCGACCACGGGTAACTCCAGCGAAGCCTGTCCCCTTTGTTCCCCAAAATCCTCCGAGTTCGTCGACCCAGAAAGCCTCGACAAACACGCGGCACTCCGATTTTCGCGAAAGCGTGACGAAAGGTGCTACGTCATCCTTGGGACCTTTTGTTTAGAATGAAACCGAATTTACGATCCATAGGGGAGAGTGGGGACAAACGTAACGGTGTCATGGAAGTAACAGGCGTCCTTTCCACAAACATCGTCAGAAAATTTCTTTTACACTGTTACATACGTAAATATAGTTTCTTTTATTTCATCAATTGAAGCTGAGCGATAACACGAATCGCAAGTGGTCAAGCTGAGTTTCTGTATTTGGATCATCCAGACAAGCTGTTCTTTTGATTTTTTTATTAGTATTTACACTTTTTTAGTATTTAGTATTTACACTTAGATACTGTCTTCATAAGCTCTTGTATTTATTTTCAATAAGTCTTTTGTAGTTTATATGGTACAACGTTTTCACTCTAAAAAACGAGGGTGGAGCAAAAATAACATGTCATTATGGGGTCGAAAGTAACATGTTACTTTCGTCTACATGAAGGTTCAATGCGTGTATGTTGGCAGAAAACAATGAAGAAACGAGGCAAGCAAAATAACATACGGCATACAAGATAGGAATTCTTCATATAATAATGACTATACAAGTCTGATTTGTTTGGAACCCTTCAGTGAAACCTGTTCCAAAGAGAAGTGGATGCAATGTCTAAATTGTAAGGGTTGGTCCCATGAAGACTGCGCCATAACTGATCTTCATTACATCTTTCATAATCGTAACTTAGAGTAGATAAAGAATATCATTAAACCAAAGCACAATACCAAAGAAATATACATACGAAGGTGTCTGATTTACTCTTCCATTACTTAAAACACATTTCCCTTTATCCTTACTTAAAACATGTTTATCTAAATGCCTAAATATCTATCTTGTCTTCTAATAAACTATCCTACAATTTCCCAGGAAAAAATGTGACCACTTAATCTTCCTCGAAACAATTAGCCTTATTTCTCTCCCCATAGTATATTACTTTCGTTCCCACCCTCCAGAACGAAAGCAACAGTGACAGTAACTATGGGAAACTGCCACAGCTCAGACTGCTTACCACACGAGGCTAAAACGTGAGTCAGATGATAGATCAATAAACACACTGTCTTAAGGCAGACGTTTTCTTTTTGTATCTTTAAAAGGTAATCGGCAGCTCGACTAAACATAAAAAAGAAAATCTTACTTCTGTCCCCACTCTCCTCTACACGCAGACTGTCTGCCTGCGTGTCTATAGAAAGCCTACTAAAGCGACTCGGTAAATGTCACTAACCTTGCAAAAGCCGAGCTACCGGCTGCCACGGTTTACTCGGAAGCCATTAATATATCCAGAGGATGGCGGGGCGAGGGGATGGAGGCGAGCAGCGTAGCGCGCAACCGCGATCGTCGTTAATAATACGAATCAGATTTAGTTTCTGCGTTCAGCGGCGCAGAGAGGACAGAAGGGGGACGCGTGACTACCATGCCGTTCGGGCTGAGTCGGCGTTTTATTGCGGGAACGTAATTGAGACTCATCACGTTAATGCTGCGCGGGATTAACCTGTTGACTCGGCCACTATTGCTTCTTGTTCCGTGCTCGGTGAACGTGAATATCGCTGCGAAACAACCGCGCAGCTTCGATCTTCGAACTGCAAAGCTGCGTTCTCACTGAAGCGAGGAGGAACTCTTCTCACGAGTCACTTATTTCTGTTGACGCTTCCGTGTTCTTTGGGAAAGTCTCTGCTTCTTGGCGAATGTTTTTCTAGGATTCTATATGTTTCTGTTGTCGGGGGCAAAGTTTGCTGCTTGTTTATTTTTCTTTCAAGTGTCTCGGAGAAAAATGGGAAACATGCATCGAGTCGCGTCTGAAATAATGTTTGTATACTTTACACTGAACAGTGAGTTCCAAAATTTGTCTAATAAGTATTAACTTATAGAAACATTTTGTGTACAGTGAAGCAAGATAATATCTTAAGACACCTTTACTGCTCACTTGTTCACAAGAAGCTAGATATTGCTTTTTGGTTTGGTCCCCTTGTCAAAACTGCTGGGCCTATGACCTGTTAGGATTCTTGGTGATCAGTTAAAGAGATTACTTGATGTTGCTCGACTTTTTCACTCCACTTATCACCTTCAGGAATAATCTACGACGCATACTGTAATATTCAAGCTAATTTCTCTTTTTGTCTTTGTATCAAAGGGATTGTGCTCGTAAATAAAAAATTAATAACAATAACGTCATCTGGGGAATGTTTGAATTTTGTTTCGATTTCAAGGTGACATTTGTTTACGAAGAAACCTGGAGGAATATTCGGCAACAAGTAGCGAGTTTTTCAAGGTGTGTGGAATAGTAACAAAAAGTTCCTCGTTATTGCTCAGGGGAGACAGCTTAACGTGACCAAGGGGACGAAAGCTACTTTACTGTGTACGTTCTGTTGTCTGATTCACAGCACAGCTGTTAACGTCAACACAATCAACATATCATTAATATATCAGGAATAGTGAAGTGAGATCATGACCTATTTATTAAGAAAATATTTACCAAGCAGATAAAAGATTTTTAGTGAAAAAATGCTGGAGTATTCAGATATTTAAATGAGGGTTGCAGATGGAATTTCCTGTACACAGCTGTCGCATGTGGCTGCTATATCTTCTTTCATTTGTGCTTCAATAAGCATTTTGTGTTTGTAAATTGTCGCTATCTGCAGCAGTTTCATCGCAAACACGCGATAAAAACAAAATGACTGCAACAATTTATTTTTCCACGAAGGAAACTGAAATATTAATTAAAAATATCTTAGAACTTCTTTATATCGGTTTTTGTATATATACTTCACTTCTTTCCAGTTTCTTTTCTTCACAAAATGCTGATAAATTGTCGTTACCTGTTTCTTATAAAAGCAGTGTCAATCAACTGCCATTTATTTTAAAAACTCAGTTCATTTCCTGTGGATCTAATTAAGATGTGTAATATACAAAATTTACTTGCATATGGTAGCCGCGAGCGACAATCGCGTGTTGGAAATCCCATCATAATTCCTAATTCATAGAAATGTTTATGATTTACGACTCCTAATTCCTCTAATTAACTACTTGGGCTGAAATAACATTTCTCATACGTGCTACCTGCGTGAAACTAAAAGTGAATTGCACGTATTTCAGTCCGTGGTCTGATCTTTCTTGTTTAACAACGGTTTTATATGAGTGTTCAAATTTATGATCATTTTTTATTTGCAGGTATTCCGTTTGAAAATAATGTTGTGCAAAAGAAATACTGTTTTTCGTTTTGTATTGCCTTTTAATGGAGCACTATTTTTAGTTTCTTCGCCTGAGGTCATACGTACTGATTTCTAGAGACAGAAATATTATAGAAACCATATGGACTTAATGTTTTGAGAGAAACTGTATACATATGTGAAACTTGTTTTTAGAATCATCACTGTTTCATAAATCTGACCCGCTTTTTTTCCATCTTTGGGAAAGTAATCTGTCATACGTTTAAATATATACACTGAATTTGTAATAATTTAGAAAAGATTGTCTTAAGAATTTGTATTTATAGGAAATGAATTTAGTACATTATTTTCTTTTTAATATTGCTAATTTTCATTGCTATTTAACTTTATAACTTCAAATCGATTTCCTAAAAAATGTACCTAGTATTCATGCATCTGTTTCAACAAATTGACGAAACATATAATTATAATTACAATATTTAGGTACTGAAATAAATGTTGTAAACTTCAATTATATTTTGCAAATTACTCTGAACAACTCGAAAACCTCCATTTCCTAAAACAATTTCTCACCTGAACCTTCTCAAACCACCATGACTTCTTTCTCACGACCCACGGTACACTCTGCTCTGACGTCACTTCATAATTTTACTTTACATGCTGCAAGTAACATTACTTGCTTATTTATCTTATCAACGTAATTACAGCACTGTTGCAGGGAGAAATCGTGATTTACGACTTCAAATATTCCTATACACATCCATCTTTCCACATTCCCCGACAACGATATCGCGCTTCCCTCTCGGCGAAGCAGGCTTCAAAGAACACAAACAAAATTCTATCGAGTCGGACCTGTGGCCCCTGCCACGATCGATTCGAGCGTTAGAAACAAAGAAAGCGACCGTCGAGGCCTTGGCGAGCTCAGGAGCAGAGGATCGTCCCACGAGCTTATCAGACTGTTGACTTCGCGTCGATTCTGGCACGGAGACCGCCAGTCTGATTGTGCATTTACGAACAGCGTAAATACGCGGCGATATCTATAATTGCTAGCGCGACGTTATTTTTAGAGATGAAATCCGAGTTTAAACATTTTCAGGGGAATATTATATAGAGAGAGTTCGAACAGTTTGCTGGCAGTGCCTGTAGTCGGGACAGAGGGGTCGATGGGGTAGCGCTTGAAGCTTTGACGAGTGGCCGCCGACGCTTGTAAAATTGGTCTCGGTGGATCGGACCCGACGTGCCAAAATGTCTTACTACCGTCGCTCTATTTTCGCCGACGACGAACGGGGGAACGCTCGTTTGGCTCGAGAGCCTGGGAAAACGAGACTCCCGTTCGGATATTTGCGCTATCTGTAAATCACACAGCCGTTTATTCACTCGTGACTTTCAACTTTGCTCCCAATTTTCTGCATACGTTATGCCTACATTCTTTTAATGAAAAAACACGCTTAAACTGAAGAACAAGGAAGGAGTTTTTCTAAATAATCAATTTACATCGATTTAATTAATGATATTTGCTAACAAAGTAGAAATTAGTAGCTATATCTAAGCTAGTTGACTCGACACTCGATCAGTATCCAGTAGTCGATTCAATAAATAATGATTTTGAAGTACTTATTTATTTATTTTATTATTAAAAGAAATTGTATGATATACGATATCTGAACTTACTGTGTGATCAATTCTGGAAAGTTCAAGTAATGCTATCTTATTATTTATTTGACTACTGGGTCAATTACCTTATATTTTATTTCTTCAACTATTCAAAATGTGAAGATTTATAAAAAAATATTATTTCTTGTAATTTCATTTATAAAAAATATTCTTTTCATGTTTTAAGTTGCATCAGCTTCTTGGTTCTTACTGACTAAACTAATGTAGATTTATTTTACAGTATTTTATTCGAAGCTTTTCCATTTTATGGAAATATTCCTTTATTCATGGTATTTTTTTAATAGTCTGTAGTTTTAGGTAGACAGCTCTTTTTTACATTACACACCGCGTTTTCGCAGTTAAAATGCATACCGTGGTTCTCGATTGCGTTAAATACACGAGTGTATCGTACAAAGTATTTTGCGTCTTCCTTTCTTATCGATCGTAAACCGCAGTGTGCAACGCGCAACGAAGCAAACGTTATCGGGGATCCTAAATGTTGAGTCAGTTCGACTTTGCAACCTCGAGTAACTGAAGAGTTGTATAGTCATAAATTCTATACATGTTAGAAATCCAAGCAATCAGGTGTGCAAATTAATTCAGTAACATTAGAAGTACCTGTTTCTGCTGACTATTTTAAATTTACATATTTTCTTACCTGAAATACAGTTTTGAAGAAATGCTATCTGAGTTTATGCTGTTTCATGCGGCATGTATTACGTGATTCGTAAGCAAAATTTGAATTCTGTTTAAACAGACTCTGTATTAATGCAGACGTCAAATAAATCATTAGCATAAAATTTCTATGTTATCGTCTGTCGTCAGCATTAGAACCACGTATCTTAAGAATATAATATTTGAGAATATATAATTTTGTGTTACTTCACGTTCAACGACTCCTATTTATTAATTATTATACTATTTACAAGTTGCGAACGTAAACATACAATTAGATGAGAGTAACGAGCCCACAAAGCGTGAAGGGCACATTTTCCAAGCTAATTCATACGCTAGGAATTTATTTATGCTCTCTCAAAGATCATATCGAGTGCAGAGCATTTGTATAACGAGCAAACTTGAGGCCTGAGCACAGAAGCTTTGCACTGTGCCCAGGCGTCAAGCTTGCTTCGTGTACCGATAAAAGTAATAATGAATGCTCAACGCAAAAAGTAAAAACGAACACACTATTTTTACCGTTCTTCGTCGATTCCAATTATCAGAGGATAATTTCTGTATCTCATTACGCTTTTACATATATCGAGCTGATTAAAACGCGTCCGCTATAGAAATAACTTTTCCTGATGTCTCCAGCTCGTTGCGTAAACAAGGCGAGTAAACGATTGTAAATACGCGTTTTACAGGACACGTAATCGATACGCGCGCTAATGATGTTTGAAACGGCTGATTCAGTGTTCGTTAAATATTCATGCGCGCGATACCACGACGTTCGATTATCTGCACGACCCGAGCCACCGACGAACCTCCCATCGCTTTCAAAACCGCCGAGGGAATTATCGCTCTACGTTTACGACTATTTTTATAATCTTAATCTTGGGAGTACGTTCATTCATCCGTGCCCACCGAGGAAAAATAACGTAAGTAACGACGATGAATCACAGCCTGCTACGAAATGCTTCCAATCTTCAGGTCTGGGTCAGGTACCATTAAACTCGAAAGAAGAAACCGAGAAGCACTTTTTAGCGAAAGACAAGCTATCTCACTGAAAAGCTTTTTTGTAGGAGATAAGGCGAGTTCAATTACTCGGTAATTAGAGGATTAAATATTGTGTTAGGTCACAGATAGTATTTACTGTAAATAACGTGATTTAAGTCGCCTTTAATCGTTTCGAAAATATTCAGCTATAAATATACTGGAGGCATTTCTGATCAAGAAATACGCCGGTTGAAAGGTTAACCTTCAAATGACGAATATAGATCCAACCGTACAGTGAATGTGTGCAAGGTGTATATACACAGTCTAGAATAGATTCTAAATTTAATTTTCATTCTATTATATTTTCAGATGCTTGCACCTGTAGAAAAAGTTTTATTATTGTTTAGTAACTGTTGCAAGTAGTTCGGTAAAGTAAACCTATGTGCCAAATGAATGTTACTGTAAGACTTTACGGTATGATAGGCTAGTAGAGTTAATCTAAACCAGTTCGTTTTTTTTTTAATAAGGTGATACAATTTTTGTACCATTCCATTGGTGTCACATAGTGATACAAAAAAATAATAGAACCATTAAATTTAATTAAAGAGACATTAGGTAGGTCTAGACGATTTGATGGAATAAGTTAGTTTCTTTCAGGAATTTTAGTAGGTCATGAATTTTATCATCTTTCGCATTTTCTTTAATGGTAGAACTTAAGTTGTATTTTAAGCGAGTGTGATTATATTTCTAACACTGTAGGATTAGGTGGTCATTTATTACTGTACAACTGGTTCCTTTGTCAGTAGATAGGATTTTATATTAAACTACTTCTCTTCCTTCACATTTTAGACAAAAGACAGCTGTATAAAAATCGAGGTAGATATACCCTAACAAATTTAAATATAATTCTGACAACAATAACCAAACTGTTCCGTGCTTCACGCTCAGCCCGAGTCTTAAACTAACCTGACGAGGGGTTAAAATCTCTAGAATCCTCCGTCACTTCAGCACTTCCACCCTTGCATCTCGTACACCAAACCCACCCTCTACCAGTAAACAAAAAATTTCTACAAAGGCCCTTCATAAAAAAAAACAATTCCTAAAAATACTCCAAAATCAATCACGATAGCTCGTAAACAACGCACGCCTGAATTCTCTTTACCAACGACCACGCAAACACGCGTGCTCCAATTACAGCAGACACGGTGCCGTGATCATCTGGAGTCCTCGCGTCCGAAAACAGCCGCGAGATTGAACGCAGTCGGTGAGTTCGTTCACGATGAAGCGGCACGGAATAAATGTTTCCCCGCTGCCTAAATACCATTCAGGAGGATAACCGAGGAATAAAGAATGGACAGAGGGGAGGGGCCACGGTTCGATGTTCGACGAGGGTGTTTCAGCGAAGGCCCGAGGCCGATCAATAAATCCAGCGAAACGCAGCATAAAAGGTCGAACGGTTGGGCGAGGGTGAGCACCGAGGGTTGATACGGATGATCGATCGGAGGAGGGTGATTTTGCAGGGATGTTCGGGGCTTGAATGGAGACTGGAAACGACGTAAAATCGAATAACGACGGGGTCCTAGGGGACGAGGTCGGGCTTCTCGACACCCATGCGCTCGTAATCGGCCATCGGGGTTTCGACGATGAGAGGGAGAGATTGACTGAAACACAATCGGTCATAATTTCAACGGAAATGTTTTTTTATTCGAAGCTTTGGCGACGAGCTAATGGCGGGATTATTAACGACGAAATTCTCTGTATGTCAGTGATAGGGTTTATGGTAGAGATTCGAGTCGATTAGAAATTTAATAGGATTTTTTTATAGGTGCCAGTGAATATGAACGTGGTCTAAGAAAAAATGTAAAGGAATTGGATTTATCACTTATTTAGTGTTGCTTTGATTTACCTTCGTTATGGAATGAGTAGATACTAAATTTAACTTTCTTTTAGTTTTTTACTTAGAGATCACTTTCATTTTATTATTACCGACACGTATGATCTTGAGAAACTAGGGTAATATCTGAATTTACTTTCAATTTCCGTCTCTGTAAATCAAATCTAAGTATATCATAACACATGATAGATCGTTATAGACTTATGGTAATGATTATAGTAAGCGGGACCTGTTTTCTTGGGAAAATATTTATGTCTGATTTTCGATAGATCATTCTCAATCGAAACGTTATACCTTTTTTATTGAGATTGTTTCAATTCAGGATTGCAATATTTTACAAACTACATATGATACTTTTAATGTTGCGTGTTTTATGTTTGTTGATCTTTGGCGTTCGGGCAGGTTTCAAAAGATACTTTGGCTGCACCTCGGTTTTACGCAATGATTCCTTACGTCAAGTTTGTTCAGTTAATGGATCAGTCAATTGTATATTGAAAACGATGCAATAACTTCTTCTGTGAACGATTTTATTGCAATATTTTTAGATGCTGCTTTCAAGTGTTTTTAAATTTAAGTATTACTAGGCTTGTACATTCAATTCGTGATTTTTGAGTAAACATTCAAATTTTATTAGAGAATCACGTAATATTTGTCACTCAACTAGGCAGTGCTAAATCATGTAATCACGCATCATATTTTTAAGAATTTACCATAAGGTGGGGAATATTTGAATTTTAAATGTTCACTAATATCTATCTAAAAACTGAATCAATAATTAAATTCTTGTGCTACTATTGATTTTTTTTCAAAATATAAATGTATTGTATGTATAATATGATAACGTACCTATGTAGACTATTCTAACTATATCTATATTAAAAAAGAAGTCTTTTATAGAATTTAATACGGACCTCGCAATAAGTTTACTTTTAATTAACGATCCTCGTCTACAAACTCAATTACTAACCACCGTCAATATTTCAAATTACGAGCCCCTAACTCCATAAAAAACTCAACAGATATCAAAACTCATAACCGAACTTCCTAAACCTATAACACTTTTACAAAGTTGAACTCCCCAAACTCTACCAATTTATCGAGTGCCTCGAAACTTTCCTAACCGACCGTACGTTTCCCTCGGCTCTCTCGACGACCGTAGGAAAAAGGACAACGAAAATCGATGAAACAGAGCAGCTCGGAGGAACTTTTTCCCGTGGGAGGGAAATTTGGGACAATGCCAGAAGGCCAGGCGGCAATTAGTTCGCGATTGGCGTATCACGAGCGCCGATTCTGGAACGGAGTTTGACCTCGATAATCGAGCACCGGTTCTGCGGGCGAAGGTTTCGCTAAGAGAGCCGTGCGTGGTTCGACGAAACGATTAGATTAGCTCCGCGTGCCACGCTCCACTGGCACCCGTTCACGATTTCTCGAATAATGTATTCCTCCCTCTCAGTGCTGGCCCAGCGCCAGTATATGTTTACGGAAATCTCGAGGTAAAGGGAGCGAGATAAGAAGCCACGCTCGAGCGAAAGACGGACTCTATTTACGGTCGCGCCGAGCACGGAGACAAAAGAGACTGCCGCTGGCTCGACATTCGCGACCACTGTATAAATGGCGGCGACGTTTGCTTATGGAAACGCGATACGCGTGACCTGTGGGTGAAAGAGGATCCAGGAGACAGGCGTAACGCTCTTGGTCAGTGGACAACGCAATTGAAGAGGACTTGCGACAAGTAGAGCAAGTGCCAAAATTGGAGAACTTTGTTTTCTGTGTTATATAGAATTTTCTTTTAACAAAACGCAAAATTGTTCAATTTTGACATCTGTGCTACCTTCTGTGAGAACACTTTGATTTTTGACTGGGTGAACTGTAGTACTCGTATCCCACGAGAAGTCCCTTGAAATGTGTTGCCCCTGATGCGTTACAAAGGACTTCTCATGGGACACGAATAGTAGGTACTTGATAATAGATTAATATGGTGAAGAATGCCACAGGGAACAATTTTTATTTTTAAGCCTCCAGTACGCAGTGACACAGATACGTATCATCTTACTTCCTTTTTATTAATATTTACCTACTGTAAGTTTAACCCTTTCGTGACTGAATGATGCTTTTATCGCAATTTTTATTTTTAGTTTTGTATGTTAACTAGGTTAACTTAGGCTGGCAGAGAAAAACATAGGACATATATACCTACTCCATTAGCCAGGAAAGGGTTAAAATATGAACTGATGAACTGTGACTAGTTTCATATTTGCGTATCATGCAATGTTTCATGTTTGCATTATAATATTGAACCTAGATTATTAACAGAAAACTGTGAAAGGAGGAAAAATAATTTTTTTAAATTATTATTTTCCATCACATTTTAGAGAAAAAAATTACTCTATTTCAAAACAAAACAAAAATAGTGGACTCACAACTACGAACACTCAATTTTAAGATACAAAGACTTTGATTAAAACCTACTAATATTAAATATTTTCTAAACTAGTATGGCATTAATTGGAATGTATAAACAAGGTATGCCATACATTCCCAACTTTCATTATAAAGTCTTTGATACTTAAATGAAACCAGTAATAAAAATACGTCACATAGTGTCAACCATATTCCGTGTCCATAATTGAAGGTTAAAATCAAAGTACAAACGAGCACAGAGAAATGTAATAAGTCGTTCTAACGAGTCTTTAGCTCCAATTTCTGAATATTCCTACTAGCTTCTTGAAACCACCATACCATTTTGTACATCTTGATTTCTCAAAACATTTGCTCTTCTGAACGAACAAACTCACTCAACGATTCGATCATTCCCGCTCTATCTGAATTCCCAGTTCGCTCTGAATGCCCAGAAAACACTGTGCCCATTGTCTTCCACCAGAGAACTCGTTGGCAGAGTAAATGGGTTTTTGCAAGGCTTCGAGCGAGCCTCGAGCCTTTTTCCTCGATCCCAAGGCCTTCGACGGAGGCTGGATCGCTTCCCGGAAACGGTTCTCGTTCCACGAGATTTCGTGAAACGAGTCGCGTCAGCGAGCCGGTTCGACTACTATTTTTAAAGGGTAGCCCGATATATTCGGCCCGAGCGCGAAACCCGCTCCTCCTCGGCCATCGTGATCACCCGAACGGGTTCGGTAACCCAACGACGCGTTCCTCGTTCTTCGTTCCCCTTGATCTTTACCCGCGCCGACTGATTTACCGCTCCATTGCTCGTTCCCCGCGTCTAATTATATTCCGGCAGCGAGAAAGAATGCCTTGGCTGCTTCCCGATGGGCACCACGGTCCGTTTCACCCGCGGCTCCGTCACGGAGCAATTGTTTTTTCAAAATCTAATGCCGCGCATAGCGATCTCGTCTTATGTTCGAGGAATCAGGAAGACCAAAATTGAGTAGAGTAGAATCTAACAGAACGTCGAATATTCGATATTTTTGTTATATTTAGGGACGATGGACACGAGAGATACTCTGACGCACAATTTTGTGGCGATCATAGGTTTTTCTTTGGTTCTCTGATTAGAAACAACAGAGACAGTCACCCAGACCAAGCTTGAGTACAGTAGAATCTCGGTTAACGGAGCGTCGAATATTTAATATTTTTGTTATATTTAGCGCCGATGCACACGAGAGATACTCTGACGCACAATTTTGTGGCGATCATAGGTTTTTCTTTGGTTCTCTGATTAGAAACAACGAAGACAGACACCCAGACCAAGCTTGAGTACAGTAGAATCTCGGTTAACGGAGCGTCGAATATTTAATATTTTTGTTATATTTAGGGCCGATGCACACAAGAGATATTTTGACACACGATTTTGTTGCGTTTTTTTTTGCATTCTAATTACGAAGCAGATATATGATCGCAATGGGATCGCGCGTCAAAATATCGCTCGTGTGCATCGGGCTTTAGGGTTGCAAATATTTCTGTGGTTCTGGAGAAAACAATGGAGAGAAGAAGGCAATACCAGTACACTACACAACTACAGATTAGATACAGACGAGTTCAAATTCATGAACCATCTTCCCAGGAAAGAACAGGTCACCCTACGTATACTAAGGATAGGTCATACTAAATCCAAGCAATCATTTGTAATATCAAAAGAAAATGAATTATTATGTAATCTCTGTGGGGAAGCTATAACTGTCAGACACAGTCTTGTTTCCTAAAGGCAGAGTTCTATCCTTTATCAACACGAGGAAGACGACTTAAATAATGCGTTCGTGGCTTATACATCTATAATGAAAAAATATTTTAAAAACGAAATCTGAGAAAAATGAGATTTTTAAAAAATACTGGAAATAATAGCGGGCTTACAAGTAAAGATTATGATACTAATTCTATAATTACATTTTTTTCTACGAGGTTGTTAATGGATCATTTTGAGATTCTTGATATTTTCAATGTTGTAAAATCATAATGTTTTAAAATCATAATTATTCCTCCTCGGAATTACTCTTTCAATTTCCTTCTCCACTTCTGAATAGCACAGAAATGTATTAACACACATAAACTGACCCGAACAAAACTTTTCTAATTTTCACAAACTCCTTACTCGTCCTGATAAAGTGTTCCAAGAAATTTCATTAAACTCAGAGCAATTGGATTCGAAATCTTCCGTTGTGATTCCTAAGTACATAACACTGTATATTCTACGCCCACCATATTATTCTTACATTTAAAGACTTCGCAATTACCCCTTAATCGCCACGGGCGCCTTTACATCGCATTCGACAGAGAGCTCTTGCTGAATTAGATAATCGAGGAGATCGTGAGCGACCCATTAGCTCGATTAAACAAGTAACGACTGAACTTTAAATCTGTTATTCGGTTAAGTATGCTTGGTCCGCGATGAGACACTGTGCCAAAAATAGGGCGTCGAACGAACCTGAACCCAAGCAGCAGAGATAAATTAATAAAAATATAGAAAATACTATTAGCAACAAAATGTAGACATTCTCAACACCACAACTACAACCTACTCGACCAGCCAAAAACATGGAATCACTTGAATTCTTATTATCTACTTCTGCTGTTCATCAATATGGATTAGGTAGTTTTACCTAATAATATGCAACATCACAAGAAATAGAATCTAAATAAAAATTTACGCCACCTTTTAAATACTGTAATTTCCTATTCTATCTGTTTTCTATATTTTTGAAAATTATATACATTCTGTAACTTTTTATACATTTCAAATTCTCATAAATGTATAAACATCCCCAGTCTATTTATCCCATTCTTTCTGGCAGAAACATTTCGGCAAATATAAAATATTATAAATATTTCTGAAAATATAAAATACTACCGTACCAAATCCATTTAATTTTCCCTAATATCTTATATTCATATGATAGCATTTTACATTTCAGAAATTACAATATTTTAAAATAACTTCATATTATTGCGTTTGGCCAAAACATTTTATCATGGATAGTATTAATCTTCCAACAGATAATGTGAAAATTTCTACTGAGATATGGTCGCACAGTTTTGGTCGGTAGAGTAATTTCTCGAGTGACCCTTCTTTCCAATATTCCCAGCTGAAGCACCTCGTTAGGTCACGTTGCGATTAAACAGCCACCCTGTGCATCGTGGATCGTTTAACAACTCGTGCGCGTAAAGTAACGACACTTGCGTAAGCGCGCGCGGCTCGAAAATAGAGCAAGAGATATATTCGCGTAGAATAGCCGAGGAAGGTCAGCAGGTTGTTGAACGTGCCCCGTTGACGAAGGAGTTGGCGTATCGGCGCTCGTTGCTCGCCTCGTCGCAGCCTTTGACCTTTCGCGGGAATATCGTTTCGCAGAGTTTACGAGTCGACTCCCTCTCCCTCTTTCTTTCTCACATTCTCTCTCCGTCTAGTGCTGACGATCGACCGAAGATGGCTTCAGTAACCTCCGAGCTTTATTACGGAGCGACACGAACGCGCTTCAGCTCGCGCGCGAGCGCACGCTGCACGATCCTCGCACGACTCGCTTCTGCCGAAGGTCAATTGACTTAACGAGAAATCAAGGCGACCTGGAAACTGGATCGACGCTTTTTTCAGCCTTCCCTTTTTCGTCTTTATTGAAATCCTTAAGTCGGTGATTTGAGGCTCTCGAAGGAGCTGCGACGCGATGAAGTTGTGGCCGCTGATGAGATCTATTTGAGGGACTTGGTAGACAAATTGGAGTAAATATAGCGATCCTACGATCGATAATTGCTTTTGATTGTAGCGATTCTTCGTTAAGGTCGAACGCTTCGAGACAATGGACCGATAAAGAAGCTTGGAATGAGGCCATTCACTGGCGACATGTCAGTCCTCATTATGGTAGACTGGAGATGTCTGCACAAACGTATGTTTCTTCTATGTGAAATATGATTACATAGAACTTAAATCAATATTTGTGCCGCTAATTATGTCAGTGGTCTTAAGTCAACAATTTTTTAAAAGTTGAATTTATTTCTGTAAGGTAAGTTGATGCAAGACCAAATAAATGATAAATTCAATTCTTTTAGATTTTTTTACTCAGACTACTTTTATCATTGTTGGCGCATTTATTCACCCCTATACGTATAATATAATCTATACTTTAGATGTTTTGCATCTTTGGAATAATAACAAGTTCTTCAAGTCTCTCTAATATGTAATTGAATGGATGAGTTGAAGAATAGTACAAATTCAAAAATATCAAGAAGCATTTCAAGATATTTAATCCTACAGTGTAGTTCTATGCATTTTACAAGTCTGAACCCCTAAGCCAGAGGATTAAGTCCACCTGTTTTCTGTGTGACTTAATACACTTTGGCTTTGGGGTCTAGATATAATTTTGAGATCATTTGAAGATAGTTAACTTTGGACTTGTACAGTTCTTCAACACACCCATTCAATTTTAACATTAATTTTCCAATTCCCATGAAGCAAATACCAAAGAATCCATTCACAAAGCCATCTACAGATAACCAAGACTGTCCATTTTGACCCAACTCATGTTCCAAGCAACTCTATTAATCCCACACCCAAAAAAGGCAAACTCCATTTCACTTTTTTCCCGATTAACTTTCTTCGTCGAACGACTCCGCCATAAAACCCATTAGCTACCGAAAAAGAGTTTTCATCTTTGATCGACGACCACACGCGACCTCGTTCCACGATTTCCCATCGAGGGAACGCTTCTGTCAAGCCAATTTTGTCGCCGAGTCACGCTCGCCGTTGATCCGACGGAGCATCTTCGATCAAAAGCATAAACAAACGCCCTGCTGACCCGAATATCGAAACCAGTCGGCCAGAATAACGCCAGTCGAAAATAATCCACTCGAGCTGCGGAATTCGCCGCGCCCCTCTGCCCCCATCCGCCTCCGCCTTGCCCAGCGGATATTCCAAATGCGAAATTATTTCGCCCCCGCTTATTCACGCGAAGCCAGCTGGGAGCCGAGCCAACCGAGAAGTCCCTCTTTCATCTTCTTCCTCGAATTCCACGCAATCCGATCCTAACGAACGCACTTCTGCGCGCGATTAATTCAGAGATTGTTTCTGGACGCATAAAACATGTCTAAAATAGATGCTACTTTATATTTTTGTTTTAGGAAACTCGTTGCCGATGGAGCGATTTATGAATTTATTCAGAGCGGGTTATTAAATTCACGTGTTTACGTACCGATACATTCGAAGTCTAAAAATGTTTTCTTTTTGGACAATAAGACTGAGGAAATTGGAGCAGGCTGTGTAATAATTAAAAATAGAGATGGAAGGAAGAATATAGCATAGCAGTTTTGATGGGAATAGACGTGAATGAATCTTGAAATGGGTTGTTAATAATTGATTAAGGAGTGGATATGAAAATAGTAGTTTCAGTTTATTTTTCCCAGTCCTACTTTTACTTCGAACTGCAATGACGAGGATAGCTCAAATTAAAAGTTGATATTTTTATTTAGAAGATTAAGACAACTGAGAACTCTATCGACCATTATCAGAAAGTAGATAAGTATATAGTTTTTATGCAAACATGGAATAATATTTTGAACTAGGTCTACAGAAGTAGTGACCCTGAGCTCGAAACAGTTCAACTCCTTTGAAACACCACGTAATAATTGTAAAATAAAAAAAGTTATTTCAAAAAGTTGGCAAGTCCCTCAAAAATAATCGACATATTTAACAGGATTTGAAATTGAGATACAACAGGAAAAAAATTGAAGAATTTAACAAAATGGTTGCCACTCCACGATCACTAGTCTCGTTTCATGAATAATTTTCGAGGTTCCCTCTACAATCGAAAAATTTGCATGAAAGCATTATCTGCAATATGTAAATATCGTGGGCCACCCATGATCCAAGCGGCAGGAAGCACATTTTCCTTTTATCAAATAACACATGACGCATACTTGATTGCCGAATCTGAATTGCAGGAAAAGTACCCTGTCAACACAGAACACTCACGCACAGTGGAGGCAACAAGTGCCTCTGCTCGGATTATTTGCCCGCTGACAAAAACTCGTAGAAGCAGCGCAGTGCCTTTTCGTTGTTCTACGTACTTCCGGGAAGTTCCTACTTATCCCGTCTCTACCTAATCTCTTCTTTCCCTTTACTTTCGAACTTCGCCGACTCGATAGAAACGCTCGAGCTGCGTCAAAGTACTCCAGGTGAACGACTACGTAAGTACCTTTTACTACTACCAACCACCTTTTGCCGCCACAAGCAGTTCGAATAGTTCCAGATAAAAGCAAAAAACGACGACGAGAAACAGTCGAAGAGAGGAGATCGAACGAGAATGTTTCAATACGAAACAGAGTCCATTTCCATAATAAGTCGATACCAGGGAACGATTTCTCTCGCGTCGAAAGAAAGTGGAGTCCTGAAAGAAGCGAGCGCAGCGAAGTCACAGCGGAAACGGCTATCTGCGATTCAAACTCGAGCTTCCGATATTCAGACCTCGTGCCAGACCTCGGAAATACTCGCAAACGCGATTTCGTCGAATCGCGTTCGCGCGGCCCTGAATCGGAAATCCGTTTTACCAAGCAACGCCTGTCCTCGACCCAAGACAATATCCACGCGTTCCCGTTCGAGCTGATTGTTTTATTTCGCGAGCGCAAACAACGCCGAGGATTTCATAACGATCGTTTCGTAACACTAGGCAGGCGAATTTTCACGAAAAATACGATAGTGTTATTGGCGTAGCGATAAGGAGCGAATCAGCGGATCCAAAACAGCCAGCGTCGATTCCAAGACGACAAACAGCCTCGGGCAGATAAGCGTCGCGTCGAGGAGGCGATCGATAAGAGGCAACTATGAAAACAACCGGTGATATATCGAGCTGGGTAAACAGCGAATATATCGCGGATCGAGTTGACCAAGCTTGTTTACCCGCCAGCTCGTTTGCATTTCTGCATTCTATTACGATTCGCGTCGGCGATGCGAAATGTTACAAAACATTGATAACAGATGGGTGAATCGAGGCGACGGAACGAAGCGAGCCACGCTGCGTCATATTTCCATCGTTATTTAAAACACTTTCGCAACATAATCGGTGGAAAAAACGCGATATGGAAGCGTTTGCGCTAGTCACGAGGAGAGCAGCGAGCGAACTGACGCTCGAGAATTCACTGGAAGACACAGGGCGTTTCAGAAATGGTGGTACAAGGGGAAAAGGGACGATTTTATATGAAAAAGTAAGACGAAAATGTGGAATAAAAATTGTTGATATTCAGTTTCGTTTTAGAGAAAATTAATTTTGAATTATGACTAGGTAAAATAAATGTCTCAATACCTGATTGCTTAAGATATCAAATGTCATAGTAAGAAAACAACAAACTAAAGCTGTATGTCCTGATACTTTAATTATAAGGTACCAGAAACATAGGATACTATTTTATGATACAATTTTTTTATTTAAGTAGGTTACCCCATATATTAGAATTTAAGCCTAAAATTGAATCAAATGAATGTTAGTATTTAGGTATTAGTGTACCAAGTATATCAACCTACAGTTTTAGGAACATGAGTGCAAAAAATGCTTTTAGCCTACTGTAGAGACAATCAGTGGTCACACCGAGAGTGTTCCCCTTATCCCATGAACCCTTCAAATACGCAAAACTGTACTTTCATACACTTGCCCCCGGCTATAACTCAAAATCAATTTTCTTGAAATCGAAGCATATCAATAAATTTATTCTACATTCTTGGCTTATTTTTTCCTGTAGAATCACTCCTTTTCTGCTCGTACCACCAGTTTTGGGACACCCTGTATGTCTGGTCGACCCGTTGCCTCCGACGCCGATAGTGTAACCTGCGCGCGCGCGTAAGCGCTGATAAGATAAGTCGCTGCTCGCCATAGGGCGACAATGGCGATTTTATACGAGAATACGAGATAGGCGCGCTGTATGCACATCTCTGTTTAAAAGTAATTAGTAGGGTAAACTCAGGTTAGTTCACGATACAGGTTACTCTGTGATATTTTTTCAATCGTTGATATAATTGAGAAAAAGTGGAACAGATAGCGTTAAGTGCCTAGTTTATATTTCTCTTTTCCTCAATTAAATTGAACATACGATTTTCGTTTTAGTTTTATTTTATTTAGTTTTCGTTTTATTCTCCAATGTTTCGTAAGGAATTAAGAGTAAAACAGATATGAGACGATCTGAGAAATAGCTAATCAGTGATATTAAGGAACCATTTATATATGCAATCCAATACTGAAGTGTTTTTCAATAACGTAGCGAAAGTGCGAAAATTGAAAAATTTTGTTCATATGGTGTGTACCACATAGAACATTTTTTTAAACAAAAAAATTCTTTAACAAATATAGAAGTTACACTTATTTTCGCTTAGCATGGCCACCTTACCCCAATCTCTCAATAAAACGCGAAAATTCATTCAAGATACTAGATATTCTAATGCTTCTAATCAACAGTGTATAACACACTTGATCTACACTATACGAGCATTGAGACTACAGTTGGTCTCCCTATTCGACCTTCGGACTCGACTCGTAAGGCTGACAATGATCAAAGAAACGCGAGAGATACGGAAGCGCGAGATAATGGCTGCCCCACTATGCTGATACATTCTGCGACGTTCGAATTACGAAACAGAGAGTTTATCGAGACACTGAATCACGCTCGCATGACTGAAACTGTGTTAATTAGCTGACGGGAATCGATGGTGATGGCCCTTTACGCTGCCCCGCCTTCCCTCCTCGGGATGACGTTTAGTTGGAATGGAATTACAACAGGCGTATGTTTTTATGCGTTGATACGCTTGTTGTGTTGTGTAACTGTTTATGACACACGGTGTTATTCACGTGTTTATTCATTATACAGGATATATACATGAATGCCTATATTGTGGATTGATAACAAGCGAATACTTGGTATCATTTTATGGATTAATGAGGAAAAACAGTTTGTCGTTAACTGAAGGAATTGGGACAACTTTAGAGGATTTTTATTTTAACAATTGCAGGACTCTAGTAACGAGAAGACAACTGCATTTTTTTATGTAGGTATGTTCTATGTCCTGTTATATAATACCTACTTGTATAACAAAAAACGCGCCAAAGGGGAGCTAATTTTGAGTAATATTTTAAGCGTGCTAGTATGTACTATTTGATATGTATAATTAGTTCAATATGAAAATACTGTTTGAGTTTTTGTCTCAGTTGAAGGCTTCTAAAATGGAACTTTTACTTGTGACTCAAGCTGATTAAAGTAAGGGACACTCCATGTCAAAAAAGTAAATGTAACAAGAAGCAAGTTTATAAAGTACACATGTAAAGTAATGTTTAAGATTTAGTATCAGCCTCTGTATCAACCTACAAGACTTTACGTCATACCAAATACTTCATTTCACAAATTGTGTCTTTCGACAAGTAATCCTTGACCCAAAATAAATGCAAAATTTAAACTCTGTTCCGTGAATCCCAAAAACAGCGAAATCCAAGAATTCGATACATTCGTAGTTCCGAAGGATAAAACATCAGAACCGAGAAACTCGAACGAAGAAATACACAAGCAAGTCCCATCTGGAATCTCTAGGAAAAACTCGATTACGAAGCTACCGACGAAATTGGATTCACCAGGCCACGCAAGACGCCGCTGAAACTAGGGAAACCGACCTCTCGGTTGACCTAGATCGTGGCCTCAACAGAGTGCAGCTCGATCGTAAAGTCTCCTCGGACTCGTTTGGCTCTGCAGCAAGCGCTGCTCTCTCGCCTCTCCGCCGCTCTCAATTCTCGTTTGCTCGCGTTCATTCCGCCGTTCACATGGCCGCAGCAACGCTTCTCTCTCGACGAGCGCAACCAGCAGAGCCAGTTACCGGAGAAGGATATTTGCGGTTGTGATTCAGAGCTGCGCCCAGCAGGCCCCTGCGTGCGCGCGAGCGCTCAGCGATCGGCACCGAGGAGAAAGGGGAGCGCCTAGGCAGAAAATCGAGAAAGAAAACCGACCACCGCAACGATCCAGGGAATATACATAACTAAACGAGTCATTTGCAGGACCTAGGATCGAATCCAACTCGATTCCAGAGCAACTTTTCAATCGCCACCTTTTTTGCACGCGTAATGACCGATAGCTGATACCCAAGGCGATGCTAACGCGTGTTGACTGGATTCTTCTGATGTTACTGAACAGTTTATTGCCTGCTGTTTCTGTTAGATTACGTTCGTTGAAATAAATGCAAGTGATTTCATCTGTAACGCTGCTATCGCCAGTTACTAACCGGAGCAATAGGATTGCTCGGAGGAAAGCTGTATGAATGGTCCTCTGCGTTCTTAAGCGTGCGTAATTTATTGAACTGGCGCAATATTCTGCGTATTACAGGTGGAGATAGACTCAGCATAGAAAAACTCGTCTGTAGCGAGTGAAACGAATCTATTTTCCACAGGATTAGGCGCATCAAGCGATTATGGCGTCAAAGCCAATTCACAGCGGGTATGACAGGTATATGTAATCGGATTAAGGAGATTCTTCAGCATTTTAATGTTTGTGTCAGATATACTGACTTGTGGGACTGAACACGGAAAAAATGGTCATACAGATTTTGCGAAAGTCTCCTAAGTAGATTTAAGCAGGGTAGACTTTTGTAGGATTCGTTGTAGACCTTTGTGGAATTAACAAAGCTAGCTTAGCTACAGCAAGAGTAGCTTTGTTCAATCTGCAAAGTCGACTCTTATTGATCCTATTAAATTCAGGCCTGTTAGAGTATTTTCGTAAATTCTACAAAAGACTTTAATAGCTTCGACTTAACATTTTTTCCGTGTACCTTGTTAGAGTCCTGCAAATTTTTTGCAGCAATATTTATGACGTACAAGCTTACTTCCATATAGTAATCATGACGTAGGTATTACGGTAATCACAGAAAATGTGTACCACAAGAATATACACACTTTCATATGTAACACTCGAGGAATTAATACTACCATTCTCATAAAACCAGTAAGTAGGTATATGTAACATCGCATAATGCATAGATTCGATATGAAGTAAACGAATACGAGTAACTAACAAGCTAAATAAATCCATCTGAACATGTCTTTAAATATTTAAATCCTAATCCACAATCGACTAAAGAAATTCTACAAACTCGAGACTCAACAGGAGCAGAGACCATTTTTCAAATCCCAATGAATCAATTCTCGTCTGCTCCAGTTGACACCGATGATATCGTCCCATATTTCAACAGGCAACGTAAAGGAATCGATTCTCCTGGAATGTTCAACCAGAAATTTGTATAGGACACGAAAAATCCAGGTTTGAACAGGGTTGTCATACAAATTCCTTCCTTGGGAATAACAGAGGAAATTGGAATGTGGGAAAAGAAATAACAGCTGTCCTATCTAGGCCCTAGGTCCTAGACCTATACCAACAGTACACCCGTTATTTCTTCCTCCACTTCCCCATTTCCGCCACTATATCCAAAGAGAAAATTCGTAAGGTAATCCTGGCTTCGAGTCGATTCGCCACGAGTTTCGCGGCGTCTGGGAGCGCAGTCACGCTTCGAAGCGAGGCGAAACAGTTTCCTCCGTCGAAGCGAAAATAAACGCTGTCGCGATACTTTCGGGGACGACTCGGTTCGAACAGCAGCGCGGCAGATATATTAAATAGCTGGGCCAAAATTAGGCATTCCACGGTTCGCAGGATCGCAGCATTCCCTTCTCTATTTTATTGCGAATTCTCGGCCCTGGGGGTCCCTTGCGCGCTCTCCCGAAGAGGATCATTGAAAAAAACAAGATAGAAAGGCGAGCAGAGAAAACGAATGCAAGCAACGCGCCATCTATTTTCATTCATCGAAGGTCAACGCGGCGTACTACGGGTTTAAACTTAGCGGGCCAGAACTCGCGTCCTCTCGGCAGGAATTCAACTATGTGACACGGCTATGAATGATTCGCGGAAAGTGCAGGGTTGCGCAATCGCCTCGTCTCTCGACTCCCTTTCCTGTTTCCTGTTATCGAAAGAGCAATCAAGATTCTCGTAGGGTCTCGAGGAACCGAGCGTAACAAACACACGCAGGATACCCTCGAGGTCCCGCGTGCGTTCGACCTCGAGTGACCTCCAAGCGTACGAATGCATGGACAGCTCTCCTTCCTCCTCCGTCAGCGCCCTCTCTATCTCGTTTCTGCTCTGATATTTTTTTTTCCACGGAGCGTTACATTGTTCACGAGCCACGGCCGAGGAGGGCAGGTAGAAACCCTCGGGATAACAAAAGGACCAGTCGTGCCTTTGTGTATTTCCATAGAATGCGGCAGACTTTCGTGATTTCTCTCTACCTGAGGCCAACCCCGCTAACAAAGGGGAGCAATGCCTGGCGTCTCGAAATTTTTTTCTCCCTTGCCCCCCTCGTCGGCTATCTCCCGCGTGTCCCCCACCCCGTTCTCTACTCTAAGCCATCCTCCCCCCTCGACCCCCTTCCTTCCTGTTCGCCCTCAGGAAGGAGCCAGGCGCCCGATTAACCGCATTGTTACGTCTTCTCAGAGCCCATTATAGCGCCCAGTTTATGGCACTCCCCTGCGCCTCTCTGCCCCTCCTGTACCATGGCTCGGGGACAAAACGGAGCTTTCGTGAAAATCGTCTGCGTGCTGGACGAGATGGAAGCGAAATTCTGCTCTTTGAGATTTGTGGACGAAGGGACGTTGAGAGTCACTGGTTTTGGCCCGAGGCGCTCGTTCGGAGACGCGTTTCTCACTTTCCATAGGCTAGTTTTTTTTTGGCACTGGCGGAGACTGAGATTTCTAAGTCGTCGTTAACTTTTTCCGCTTGGATACTTTTGTTTCGAGTTTTCGCTTCAATGGGACTTGCAATTTTTTTTGTAAATCTATATGTACAACGGGTTTGTAGAAGAATAGAAGACTTTTTTAGATCAACAGATACAGTTCTACTTCATTTTTTATTCTTTAACTGCGTAAATAGAGAAAATAAAATGTGATTTTAAATATATCGATTGGTGAATTTGTATCATGGTATTCACAGCAGTAGGTTCTATAGTATAATACATATAAATATCGTCAAATGTACAACGTGGTTAATTTATTCCATGCTATCCAATGCCTTGACGAATATTACAGATATTTACACTATTTTACATCTTCATAAACTCAATGTAAGAAATGAGACCTAAATAAAGATTCTACGCTCTAAATATTGTCACGGGTACATTACTCTGAATATTTTGTATATTTTTACATATTGTATGCACTTGTTTCCACATTTAGAACACACATAAATGCATAAACATTTACTGCCTAATTATAAGCCTTTTTACTGCATTATGTCGTACTGCTTTCTTATCGACCTTGCTTCCGACTTGCACGTTCTTCACAAAACTGAGAGCCACAGAATCAAAAACATGAGGGCTATTTACATACTGTATGTTTCCTGATGCTCTATCAAAAGCAACCACATTCGCCATGAACCATGAACACGGTTAGCTTCCACCATAAATGTGTTAAATTTCCCCAGAGAAACATGCCAGCTGCGTTCGACAAGCTCGTTACTTTTCCTAAATCGCGAGCTTATATCGAATAAACATCGTACCCGACAAGTACCCAGGCTGTACATCCTCCAACTTAAAAGCGATGGCTAATTTGTCCGTGTTCCCAACCTATGAAACTAATCGCCCGTTCCCATCGACCGTACGTTACGCTCGAAAATCCCGTTCCTCGCGTCCGCAATATTTCAACGAGGCTCTCTCTCTCCGTAGAACTTCGCTTGTGCAACCGTGCCTCGCAAAAGGTAATAAAACACAGCCTTTGAAACCCTCCCGTTCGAGAGAAGCTCTTTACAGCGCGGATATTCGCGAGGATTTATCGAATGTATCGCAGAGCGTAGCACCAGAAGCATTTCAATTAGCCAACGGCGTCGAGCGGACCCTGTTCGCGTACCATCCTCTCTCTGCTAGGTAAACGGAACCCTCCACCTCTCTGAGCTGTTTAATGTCTGCCTGGATTACGCACGGGCGGCTAGAAAATTCGATAGATCCGCGGGCGAAGAAACAGAATGTTCGAGGCCAGCGTCGACGCGAGAGCTCGATGGCTCGAGAACGAAAGGCGGTTGCCTGGCTAATTAAGCGTTCCAGGTTGAACCACCAGTCCTGGTCTCGCTCGATCACTCGACTATCAAACGTTTTCTCCCGGTTCAGGGTTGAATCGATCGAGAGGACCCCCGTTCCGATCAATTACCATCGAGATTCTGTCCGCGAGGATTACGACTACGAGCTGCGTAGGCAACCTCCGCTCATTGGAAAACCTCTGGCCAGAGAATGAGCCAACGAGCTCTGTTACGCCACGCTCGAATAAATACGGACTGTGGATTCAGGGAAACGTGTCTCTCAGGAAGCTGGCTGAGAGAGAGGCGCGTGGGAGTATTGTCTGTATTGTATGCGAGATCAGCTTGAGGGGAATATCTTACTCCAATCGAATTTGTCTTGACGTGGCGTAGGTATGTAGGTACACATGCATTACGAGTTTTATCAGATGTGTACATTGCTTCATTCAGAATTGTCCGTGGATTACGCAACGAGTATTTATCATTCAACCGAATTGTGTTAATAATAGTAATTCCTCTCGCTGACGTCAGTATGGAATTTGTGTGACAATAAATCCATAGCTGAAGGGACAAGTTGAACCTATATCGAGGTCGTACGTATTTAACTGTATTCCTACGTTACTCTGAAATTTACAGTTACTTTGTACCATAGTACACTATGGCACTAAAATTAAAAATCCAAGAAGAGCCCAAAGTCTATGACCTCACACTTTAACTGATTATAAGATGTAGAAGATAAAAATAGTAGGTATTCTAAGCACAAAGAGGGCGAATCAAAGCAAGTGCTCGCATTAGAAAAAATAATCTTATCTAGAAACCTCAAACACAAGACACGACGTGTATATCAAAGAGTCAGAGAAACCATTAGAAGGGGGAAGCGAGCTGGACAGTGCTAAGACTTTCATGACGCGAAACGTGTTACTACATATTCCGTTACACATACTGTAACAGAGGAGTCGAGATAAAGGTCAGTGGACACTTCGCGTCAGCTGCTTCCACGCTTCACAATGAGCAGCGTCGACTCGCGAGCGAGACGAGGAAGAATAAACAGCGATTTCGCCGCGAACAGCGTGTGCATGCACATATCTGAAACAAGAATCTCGGTCGCGTCACACCGACGCGATGGAACGAATTCCAATTAATTACACGCAATGACGCGCGTCGAATAGCACGGATTACAAATCAGGCTCGCGTTATACCGGACATTACGCAACCGCCGACATTGCGAGTGAAACCAGTTTGTGAGCGTCTAGTCTTTCGGTTCGCACGCACCGATCGCGAGTTCGTTCGTCCTAGGATTCGAGCTCCGCGAGAGCCACTGGTTCACAAGTGTTTCGTTCGATCAACCGTTATCCCAACGTCTGAAGACAAGTCGTATCGAGACAGCTGTCTATATTAAGCTATGCCTTCACTGAACCAACGATGACAAGCTTTTCCTTGATGTTTCATGGATTATGAAAAATCGCTGTTTCTCGATGAACGCTTCTTCAGGTTTTCTCACGTTCCTATTGCCAATGGCAAAAAATTCTGCTTGTGTGTATTCATTCGGAGTGGAATTAAAGAAAAATAGGAAACATGTGTCAACACATCGTCAAGGGGACAAATGTTCTGTAAGTCTGTACTCTTTATTGCTTCTGTTTTCTTTTTAGTCATTATTTGCAATTTGGAACAAATTGGCTATTATCTTTGTTCATGGACAAAGCACAAGTTATTATTAGAAAGAAATGTAGCCTCCATGGCAAAAAGTAATTGAAATGTTGCTTTAGATATGTCAGTTGAATACGAATAAAATGTTCGTAACAAGTTAGTACTTGTTGGACACATTTGAGGCACGAGGAGCAAAACAGTTCTTCCTTGTTTGCTGCAGTGAGAACATAACTTTATGCCACGTCTACATTGTCCAAAACTATGAACAAAGCAGCATGGCTGTCCATGTTGCAGCTCATGAAGAACTTGCAAGTAGAATGCGAATAGTTGAGCACAGTTGTTCACTCGACGTTTGCAGACAATCTGATGGTTACCTTGTTCACGTACACCGAAGTAAATATAAAAATGATTTAAAAGGTCTGAACAAGAGCTATTGCTCGCATCAGCTGCACACTTACTAATACAAGCAAACAGTGCTGGAAGAAAGGGAACATCGATGCTAGCAGGTAACAATTTTTCAGCTCTAATGAAATACACTGAATTTTAAGAAACGATTTATTATAAAATGAAAGTGGACTCTGAAGCTTTGAGAAATTACTCAGCCTAACTGGGCCACAAATATAGAGGAAGAAGACCAATTTCTGCGTAGCCATTTTAATTAAATACTGTTGGTTATAAATAAAAGTTTAACTGAAGTTTACCTGAAAGTTTCTCGCCAAAATCGTAACAATATAATATCACCATAAATTCTGAGCTAAAAGTGTTTCCCACTCGTCTCACAAAAGCAAACAGGAAATGCTCAGCGATTCTAAAACATCGACTCTCTGCGAAGAACAATTCTACCCGACGATAAAGACCGAGATGAAGATAAAGTCTGAGGATGTAACCTTGACTCGGGGCGATGATTTCCAGTGCAACACCATTTGGTCTCGAATCGAAGTCTCGTTCCGCCTGGGCGTTTCACGCTCGACCGACAGAAGTTTAAAACTGCCCTCCCGAGAAACAAAGCTCCGCTTCCGTGGCTCTCTCGAATTTACGTGCCGCAGTTAGAGCCGCGGGGCTATTTTCGTCGATCAGCCGCCCAAAAGTCTCGCACGTTTCGTATTCCGATAGCCCCGCTCTAATTTTACCCATTTACGATCGACCATGCAACGCGAATCTCGGTTCCGGTAAACGTGACTTGGTTGCGTCGATTAAAAACGATTCGTAGAACTCGATCGCTAGAGTCGATCGCCTAACCATTAGCGTATAATCGTTTATTCACTTCAATACTTATCTGCACACTTCCCGGACGAGTTACGTATCAGCCGTGGTTAACGACGGATTCTTTTGATCGGAATTAACGATGCTGAGGTAACTGGTTTCAGATTTCTTGCTAAAATTACTACGTCTTGTGACATCCCGTTTTTCTGAGACACCAATTACGCCGTGATGCGAGGGCAATTACTTACCCTGCTTTCTCTCTTTTTTCTCGAAAATATTTATGACATAATTAAATCGAGGGATTAAGTTTATTAACGCTTGACGGATGAGGACAAGTTAATTTGCTTGGAAACTTGAGAACTGATATTTACTCCTTTACATCCGGGGAACGTCATGAAGGGAATTTTTCGCCTTGTATAGAGAACTAAACTGGTTGAAACTTAAAAATTACAGTATTAGTCCTTTTAGTAGCTAACAAGTTTCCTGGGTGACGTCTAGAAATACTTTGAAGAGGTAGGCATTTTTGGAGATATTTGTTAGAATTAACAGATTTTTCTAAACTTGGTAAAACACGCATTTCTACTCAGTAGACGTATTTTACACTATAGAAACTTATTTACGAAAACAAAGCATTATTACATGTGTTTAAATTGTATTAGCAATGGAAAGCTGAAACATCGGGAAATCCACGAAGCTGATAAAATCAGTGGCTGTAAGGCAAAACAGCCTACGTCACATTTAAAAAAAAATCGAGTAAAAGCCTTAACTGAGATCTAGAACATAAAATTCATGTTTTGAAAAAAAGAAAAGAAGGGCATCAAAAAACGTTTTCCTAAAAATAAGAGCTCGAGAAAACACAAGTGCATAAGACAGTACTGAAGCTGAAAACATTAAACGCCAATATCTCGAAAACAAAACCACGTAACTCAGGTCATTCCGCGTTACAGCCACAGATATTGGCTCCGAGGCACTAAAAGGGCTAATACCCATCCCATAAAACAATCGTACTTAGGCACACACGTTTCACGTTCAGAGATTCACCACGCCAAAGGTCGCGAAACTCAGCGACGCTTTAACTACCGATTCTCCTCCCCGAAACCTCAAATTTGAAGAGAGCTATCTAAACTATGCACCCATTAATTGTCGACAGTTCCAGCGTGAGCCAACGAGGCGCCCCCGAAACTTTGATCCGCGAAATACGTATCGGTGCTCTCGTAAACAGCCCGAACATTTATATTCACCGTGCAATATCTCAGAAGCTCCTCCAGCCTGCGTAAAACTTCCAAGCGAAATGTAAGCGGATCGTAATTCACGCGAAACTTCGCCCGAATACAAAGCTTCCCATTATCTCTCCGCTCCCTCCCGCTCTCTCTTCTCGCCGCAAGTTGCGAGCAGCAACGTGGTTCCCTGCGAGTCGAGAGCCACTGAAATTCGTGCTCGTAGTTCCCAGGTACGCGGAGAACGCCGAGCGAGATCGTTCTCAAGAGGCTCGTCGAGTTTCCATGGCATCACGGGAGAGAACCCAGTCAACCTGAACGTCGATTGCACCTGCACCGGTCAACACACCCTGCCTACCGGCTCCGCTGCCTGTAATTCGCTCTATCCCCCCCTCTCTGACCCCTCGTCCGAGCGATTATTCGCATTAGGTCATTCCACGGGTCGTTTCCTATATTGCTTGCATGGTATGTTAGGATTCAGCGGTTTTTTTGCAGAGTCCTCTTTTACCTAATCGTTTACCCAATCGTTGCAGGTAATTATTATCGTATCAAGGTGGAATCGCCTTGATTGAATTCTCACAGCTGAGACAGAGTCTCCGAAATTGAAAATGAGAGATGGGAATAAATAGACGAGAGGACTTCAAAGATTAAAAAGTCACAGATTTGAAAATTGAAAACTAAAAATTTGAGAGTTTGGAGATTTACGTTTGCTTGTGTTGAAAATACAGGGTGATTTTTTTCGCTAGTAAACTCAAAAGCAGTGCTGCCACCTAAATAGTTTATCGAGTAGAGGGACAAAGTCTCTGTAATGGTGTACAGACGGCGGCACTGCTTTTGAGTCTACTAGCGAAAAAATCACCTTGTATAATATTGGGGTCTTTAAGTGATTTCACCTTCGTATGATGAGGGTTAAGTAAAAAATGTAAAGAAGTTGACTTTATCGCTTATTTTGTAATGTAAGTCGATGCGATATTGAATAAGTGATAAATTCAACCCTTCAGATTTTTTACTCAGCCTCTCTCGTAGTTATTACTAGCACGTATGTGTCTGTGTGTTGAAGGCCTATTAACGTCGAGAAATATGGATAATGCATAGATGTATATACGTATTCGTAAGATAGAACTCTGTTCATCGGCCCTATAAAGCTCACATAAATCAAATTCGATAATCAACTTGTTCTCAGAGACACGAACGTCACTTTCGCTTTTTCAAATACTTTACGCAACAAAAACGTAAACCGTATAAAAAAACGACCTTGACTCTGCAAACAGATTACGGGAAACTCAAGGCCACTTCCCTCTTCAACACTCATAAAAACATTATGTGCACTGCTAACCGGAAATTAATCAATACCAAATGAACTCGAGTGAGCGATACACATCTGGACTTTCGTACTCCAAATGTGCGTACGTATTCAAGTAACCCATGTATGACATAGCACTCTTATACTTTCACTTTAACACAGTTACAGAATTAGAGAGACTTAAACAAAATTAGATGATACGTATCTATATAGTTCAAGAAACAAATGATTGTGTATTGTCTGATATCACTCAGCAATCCACTTAGGCCAGTTATTGAGACGTTATATGAATATGTATTTGATAGGTTTGAGATCTAAATACCTAGTGCAGATAAGCTTTTTAGGTTTTAGAACCTAATTCTATGTTTCGTATCTCCATACAAAAGTTTCTAATTTTACTTAATATGAATTAGCATAAGTCATTTTTAGGTGACTAATTATTAGTGTATTGAGGCTAGTTTATATTATCGACTCAGACTTGAGCAGATAACGAAACGATATAACTCCAGTAAACGTTGTTGTAGGTTATACGATGCGATTGTTCATATTTGTAGATCAGTTCAGAGTTTCAGATGTTTAGATTAAGATGTTTCATAGATTAATTCTATGTCTCCTTTCCAGATCTAAAATCCTCGAATTTTCAATACATTTCTATGAAAGCATAATATACAGAGTGTTACCGAAGTGGTGATACACACCAAAGAACGATAAAGAATAAATCGAAAATGTAGGGTGACATTTTTTTGTAAGAAGCTTCATATTCGAATAAATCGGTGTTGAAGATTCGTCGAAATGCTACAGTTCCACATAGTCTTACTTTATACTACTTGAAAGGTATCCGTGTGTTCCTTATATTGCTGCTCCGATTTATTACATTAAATAGTAAGGAATAAACACTGAAAGAGAATTATTTCGCGATCGAGAATGTTTTATTATTAAAAGAGTTGTTGCAAATGTCTCACGCTTTTTTGTCAACATGACTGTGTCCTGCCTTTTACCCTTCTGTAGACACTTTCCAGGGCATAGTTAGAATGCAAGCAAAATTTTCTATTCAAGGTGTTCCTTATTTGTAATCTCCTAGTCGTAAACAAATTCTTGAACACAAAATGAACAATTCTTAAACACAGCGTTTATCCCTTAGGTCTCACTTAAAGTAGTAAATCGAAACAGCAATACGAGTAGTACAGTGATATCCTTCAACCAGCTGTAAGTGCACTCGTACTTAACGAATCCTCAACATCAATGTACTCGAAAATGGAGCTTAGTCACTCTACATTTTCGACTAATTTTTCCCTACAAATTCACCCTCCATCACCTTCTGCCACCAGTTCGGTAACACCCCGTATTTTCCAACCGATGGCACGGTACAAAACCTCCTCCAGAGAGCCTCCGACAACGCACTCGAAAACTCTCCGAACCGATCCCCTGCCCTCGCAGAATGTTCAACCATCGATTCCCAGCGATCCCCCCTCGCAGAGCAATCCCCTATTCATCGTCGATCGCGAAACATCGCGAAATATCCCGAAAGGGTCGTGTGTATCACTTACAAGGCGAGCGTGGTGGCTGCGCTGGCAACGTCCCCCGGCAGGAAGTTGTTCTGCTGGCTGGGAGGCTGGTGGTGTAGGTGATGATGCTGGTGCTGGTGTTGGTGTTGCTGCTGCGGCGGTGGCTGCTGCTGCTGTTGCTGTTGATGATGCGGATGATGCTGGAAGGCCGTTGTTGTTTGGTGGGAGGGCGAGCCGGCCGGCGGCATCAAATTATACGGCTGATAGAGCAGCTGCGGCTGGGCCTGCGTGGCTGCGCCCGCGGCCGCGAGTAGTACTTGCGTTTGTCCCTGGTGTACGTGGTGATTGTGATGGTGGTGCGGGTTACCCTGCGTGGCCGTCTGCGGGCTTACCGGAAGGACCGCCATTGCCGCGCCTCCTAGCACCGGTGGCATGCTTCTACCTTCGTCCTCGCTGCGTTCTCGTGAACCGACACACACGCTCTCATCATCGTACGAGCCGCACTCAGCGTCGCGGTGCGGCTCATCTCTCGGGACGGGCGAGACCGTCACGAGAACAAGCTCGCTTCGCTCGGCCTCCAACTAAACCGGGGATAGAACAGGGACTCTCCGGGATCAGGGGTTCGCTCGCCTCGGTTGGGCGGACACCAGAAGGGGCCCTCCCAGTCGCGGGGGAGTCCCAGGAGCGTGGGCACCAGATCAATCGTCGTTAATCCACGAAGGTTCGCTCACGGTACGCGCTTATCAACCGATCACCCCCGGAAAAACGAGGAACACTGTAAAACTTCTCTTTTCGTAGAGGCCGGGAGCACCCTGCCGCGCGCTGCGTGCGCACGATGAGATCACTTGTCGCGCGAGAGAGAACCGTACGAGCCACGGGACACGAGCGGTCACGAAGCTTGCCGAGCGGCCACGAAGCGGCTCGCAACAGACGTTGATCGACCGACGGAACAATGGTCGCGAGATCCGTTTTCTTTCCTCTCTCTTTTCTTTCTTTTTTTCTTTTCGTACTTTCGCGCGGTGCGCACACCTTCGCTTTTACCCTGCCCGTCGCATCTTCGTGCTTCCTTGCTCCACTGTCACTGGAGAATTCGGCTTCGATCCGCGGGACTCGAGAGGCAGACGGGGAGAGGAGAAGAAAGCAGAGATCGCAGGGAACCGAAAGCCACGGAGTCAAGTGTCGCACTTTCCTGCGAGGCGAGCACGATGCACCACTGCTCTCGTGACCTCTGCGAACAATGGCGCGACGCGGCCGAGAACGATGCTCGCTTTCCGCACTATTCGATACGGGTGGCGCCGATCTCCCAGCGCCCCGACGCTCGCACTTGCACTTTAATCCAATCCTGTGGGACGGCGAGAGGTCGCGTCTCGCCGGGACGAATGCTTAATCCTTTCTGAGGGCCTCGGGCACTGATCACTGCTGCTCGCTCGGGAGACGCACTCGCGTAGCAACTGGGGGATCCTCGGCGAACCCGGCGAGAATACGGAAGCGAAAGGGGTTAAATCCCAGGGGGAGAGAGAATTTGCTGCGTAACACGTTCACACATACACACACACAGGATCGCCACACGCAGAAGAACGCGACGCGGACCGAGATCAGATCGCGTCGAAGGCCGCTACTCTACTGCGGCAGCGAGGAAAGCTCGCCCCCCACCACGCCCATCCCCGACACCCTGCCCCCTCCAGCGCCCCCACCACTGCGCAGCCCGTACCCAGTGGCGACAACCGCCGCTACATCGGAGGCTCTCCCCTCCGTCGACACCCACGGTTCCACCTAGCGTCGTTCGTCTCTCTCGCTGCCCCGACCCCTTCCTCGCCTCTCGCCCCCTTCCTCGCTCACTCCCTCTGCTTTTCTCTTTCGCCTGCCCTTTCTGTCTCTTTCCCCTGCTCTATCTGCCCCGCGTATCTCTTTCTATGCGTGTGACCGAACGAAGGCGACCGACCGAGATCGCGCGGCCAACTCAACCACGACTCCACTCTGCGCCGCTGCCTCGGCCGCAAAAAATATTCCGCGTGCATTCACGCACACGTGCTCCTGCTCGAGCGCGCGCGCGCGCGAACGAACGACCGCTCGACTGCCTGCACCGCCGTGCCCTCTCGCTCGACGCACTCTCCGCCGATTTTTTGCGCCTGCCCGCCGAGCAAAACGACGCTCGAGTCTCGTGACGATCAACTTCTCTGCCCTGGGGCTTCGACGGGTGAGAGACGAGGTCGCGAGCGACCGTCTCGGGGGATTTTTTTTGGGGGAATCGAAATGCTGAGGTATTCGGTGAGTAGTGTGCATGGGCGGTGAGTTGGCGGACGGAAGAAATTCTTGTCTAATTGATTCTAGCGAAAGCAGTTTGAATCCTTTAATAGTTTGATAAAATTGCAAATTTTGGTTAAGAAATGTTTTTTTTTGTTCTTTGAGGTACTTCTGTACGTTGTTAGAAATGTAGAAAAGAACATGGTTTATTTTTATCGACGTCTTTTCAAGCTCAAGTTTCACTCGGGATGAGCTATCAAAGGGTTAAAAAAGAAAGTTTGAAATTGATCTTTGTGATCAAGATGATCTTAATCGGTCAAAATTCGTAAACTCTAATTTATTATGGTAATACAACTTATTATAAAGTCTATAGACTATAGACTAGATTTTTATAGAAAATCAAATTAGTATAGACACATAACAAAAACCAGAATTTGAGTAAGAATTTGTTTCATTCTTCAAGTATCGTATATTTTATATATTTCTGTATATAGCAAACATTTTGAAAACTTTTTGATACATTTAAATTTACTGTAAATGCATCAAAATTAACAATCTAGTGACTAACGATTCAATTTTTAATAATTCGTATTTATTTGGTGAGAAAAGAAGATGGAGGAAAATGACATTACTTTATCACACAGAATATCAGTTATTCGGTGTGTTAACGATAAGAGAGTACTCAAACCATAATTCAGTTACAGGGTAATGAAATTATGAAATTAGGCATTATAAGGTCACTTTAATTTCGGATTTAGTATTCATTTTATCCAGTCCTTAGTGTAATATTGGTAAATAAAAGAGTTTATAAGAAGGAAATATTGCACAAACCCTCCGATCTAAGAATTCTGACATAATTCTTTTTTCTTTGAAATAAAGTTTCTTCCACAATTGTTCCCTTTCGCGGTACAAAGCCAGTTATGAACTCACAAATTAGTAACGAACTTATTTCATAAAATACTCCCTTCTTTTTCCACTTTAACCTTAGAAAAATGAGAAACGAATTATTTTCCTTATTCTCCATAATTTCGCTACTTATGCTAAGCCACCAGGCTATAGAGGATAAAAGTACTGTATAATGCTCGAGTTCCGGGTCTCTGACAAAGTGCAATCTTTTTTACTTTGAATTGAAATTTCCAGGAAATGCTATAGAGTGTTCACTCGTTATAAACTTACTAGTTAAGAGGAATTCTTTATTTCATAAAGAAATAAACTCATTTTTGCCTTGTAAAACAGAAACGAGTAAGGATAAATTACTCAATAATCGACGTCCTACACAATGACAAGCAAACTATTTTCTCACCAAAAATAGTACATAGTATTGTGGGCTAAATAGTACAGTAAATTTCAGGTGTCTTTAAATTTCAAACCACAACCTTAACTCTAAGGTAAATTCATACAAAGTAAATGGCTACATCAATATCGATCTTTACCTTATACTTATAATCTTCCTATGTACACTGACCCACGAGGTTATAAGCAATAAGATTACAACGACTCTTTCGATCAAGAATCTTTGATAAAGTACAGCTTACTTTTCTCTCCAACTAAAACTTCTTCGTCCACTGTTCCCCTTTCGCTATGAAAGTATCATCACATACTCATATCAGATATACATTATATACTCTCTATAAACTCATAATCAATTATTCCCAACGCACGTATTTCATAAAGCCTTCTTCACTTTCATCTTCCATAAAACAGAATCGAATTGCGCTTCCAATTCTCCATAGCCACCCTGCTTTCATCGCACGAAATTCTACCGAGTAAATAACTCCTATAGTTTCGAGTGGCTCCGCAACCCCGATCGAGCCTATTCATCCATCCATCGTGCGAAGTTGCTCATGGCACGGGGCCGTGCAACATGGTGCGCACATGTGCAAAACGGCCTCGAAACGGACGCCCCAGCTCGAGCAGCCCTGTTAGTTTCGACGGGAGAATTATTCTCTGTCGCATCTCTCGGCCCTTGCTATTCGACTCTGCCCGCATGCGTACGACCGCGCGTTTCGCGGTGTCCTTGCTCGACGCAGCCAAGGAACGAGCCAAACGTGCACGAACATATGCACGGCATCGCACACGAGCCCATCGTTTACATTTACGACACGCGTTTCCGTCATTTCCTTCTCTTCCTTCGAGCCCGCCCGTTACGTAAAGCGAAATTATTTTCCACGGACGGTGCTTTAAAGTGGCATCGCCCATGTATCGAGACGCTCGAGACGATTTTATCTGCACGGCGAAACGTGGGAGTTACACACGACGGACTAATCGTGTGACTCGATCTCTGCGGGATTTTGCGCCGAGGCGAGGAAAGCTAATCGTGACAGTTTTCGCCGCTCCTCGCGGATTTCGAAATCGCTGATTTCAAGCATAGAGTAACGATGATCGTTAAATCGCTGACGATCCACGTATCACCCTTTTAGGTATGTACGAATTGAGGATTCTAGATTTTTAAAATCCTCTTATGAAGAGTCTGTGTCTTTTACTTGTAACACGGAATTTTAGGAACTAAAAAGGCCTTTTGCATAGAAGTGTTGCATAAAGCATTGCATAGAAATTTGATTCTTATAAAATTTAACAAAGTATATTTATTTTAATCATCATAGAATGTTTCAAGTTATTCTATTCCAATAAAGAATATCGCTTTCGAGTATCTATTTCTGATAGGTGAAATATGGCTGCTGTCAGGTCAGGGTTTGACCACCAGAGTCATAGATTATAGACAGTTCTACAGGTCGTTTAATCCATCGCTTGTTTTCCGGTTAATACTCCATGGCGGGGCGAAGTGGCATCGAATCGTCGACTTCGACGCTCGTAAAGATAAGACGCGTACCCTTATCGGAAACCAACGAGGCGAGGCTATTCACATCCCCGTTTCGAACGGTATATCTCTCCGCGCGTCGAACATCGCGTGCTTCGACGAAGCTTCCCGTGAAAAATGCCAGCGCGTGCGCGGACTGTCTTAATGGCGCGAGTTTACGCGCCTTTTTTTACACGGTGCAGTCTCGACGAGAAATTTTTGTTATCTGCTTGGCGTGCTTCGATCCGCGATTTACCATCGCATACCTGTTCGTGGCTCGTTGGCCTTGCTTGGCTGCAATTTATACCACCTTGGTAAATAAAAATTTCTGATGCAACGAGTCTGTGAATATTTAATGTTTGGCCCTACTTAGATTTCTTTTGAGAGTTTCATTGTATTATGTTTCATATCGTCTACCTCTATATATCTATACATTCTTCCTAAATCCTGCAGTTATTATTTATATTTAAATCTACAATAGTGTCGGAAAATTGTATGATATTGAATTCTTTTCTGTTAATTACTTTCTTATGAACAACGACTAGGATCTACAACCTTTTAGAAATGAATCAGGAAGATGGTCTCTGTAATGTGTATCTAGGTCAACGTTATAAGAGCTATTTTTTTATAATGAATAATTACTGCAAGCTGTAGTACACATAGAAAGGAGTTTACAGCGCGAGATTACAGTAGTCATTCTTTTGTACTGTACGTCATTCGAAAGGGAATTTTGCTCGTTTCTGCACTGCGCTCCGCATTCGACCCCTCTTGTGAACTGCGAGAATCGACGCAATGGTACAGTCGTTACTGCCGGATGACTAATGTTTCGCAGCCATTAGTCACTCAAGCGCGCCGAAGCACGTATAGCGATGGTCGAAAGCAAAGTTTCAAATTGATGGTTCCATTGAAATCATCGACACTCGCTGTTACTTATAGCGTTCGAATTACAAAACGTCTGCTCTGGGATAGGTTTGTGCCAGGTGCTTCGCATAAAAGTGAAGCAACGCGCGGAATATCTTAGCAACGTGCAAAAACAATTAATCCTCAATTTTGAGATACTAATCAGTTGAAAGATTGGAAACACGCTTCCATTTTTTAAATATAGAAATCAATAATAACATGACCAACAATTATTAAATAAAACATTATCTGCTGATACAGATTAAGATAAATCAGAGTAAAAAATATTGTAAATACTTTGAATTTCATTCGAAGAAGTATAGGCTATAAATATAAACAGTTTTGAGACAGAAAATCATAATGTTTCTCTCCGTGAATCCTCTGCTACAAGGAAATCGATTTCACAGATGCTATTTCTATTTCTGTTCGCCGTCGGCTATTCAATAAACCAGTTCCGATAAATTCCTCCAGGATAAGACAGATAGCCATTAAACGGCACGTCGTTACCACGCCTCCTGTCTATCGTCACAATTACGCAATTCGCGTAATTGTGAAGGACTCGAGCGACAAAAAAAGACCGGAACGCTTTGAGAACGATAATAATCGGCTCGACGACTCGATTTTGCTATCTGAAATCGTTTGACCTCCATACGGGCGGTGGATGCAGGCGCGAGGGCTTCTGCCTCATGTTTCTTCCATCCGACAGCGCGTATCGCGCTATGAATAAATGGATCTCGATGAAATTCAAATGACGCTCGAACTAACACCCTATTCTGAAGCTGCGAGCGACGATACGCGACTGTCCACGACGAATAACCTCTCGAATCATGCTCGATTAGCAAATATTATTATCTGGCAAATAATAAAAATTTCTGGAAAATAATCACCCGTAAAAATCAATTACTGTCTGTGAAGTGTGTTGCACACTTTGATTAATAGACCCATAAAAATTAATAATTGGAAATTTATTCAACTGTTAAATATGCAATTAAAGGAGAGGTATCTGTGTAAAGGCTTAGTTGTGAAATAAATTCTTTTTCTGTGAACTAGTAGATCACGTAACTATTTTGTTTGTCTTTTTAGATGAATTTCACTATGGAATAGTTTTAACAGTGACCTATGCTACATTTGATATTTTTTAATACTTAAAAATATTTAAAAATACCGAGTACCTGTATTCCTAAATAACAAGTCTTATCAAAATTCCCAGGATCTAATTTCACATCTATGTACAAAACAAACCATCTACTCTGTTAGTTTACGTATCACAAAACATTATTAGACTTCAATAAAAACAAAGTTTCTTTCGCCAATTTTGGCCAAAGTCGCAAATACTCCAAGTTCCAAACAATCACCTAAAGAAAGAGCAAATTTTTCGAAAACATCTGTGAAATAAAGCTTCCACAGAACTATAAATCTTTTAGTTATACGATCTGTTATCTACCCTTTAATCACACAAGAGCATAGGAAGATCCATGCCCCAACTCCTAACCCAGCAGATCTATTTAATCGGAGGAGCAAACAAGACCTCCGGTGCCGTTGCCTGTAAATAATAGCAGACGGGAAATCGGTGGAACAGCCGTGCTTGTGTGCGTCCCCGTTCAGTGCGCTTAGCAGCAAGTGGCCAGACGAAGCGAGAGGAACTCGCTGCTGCTTGCTGGTTTATGTAACACGCCCGAAGAGGGACATTAATGCCCGTTTCGAGCGTGTCCGTTGTCTCCCGCATTCCCGGCAGCTGCTTGCATTTTGCATTTGTGCGCGCACGCGTACCGTCCTTCTGCCTTTCTCGCTCGGCCTGCACGAATGCACGAATGCACGCGTGCACACACTCTGCATGTTGCATTCAAGGACGGGACGCCCGCACGAGCCATGAACCGCTTTTCGAGCTGCGAAATTCGAGTCGATTTTGCTCTTCGACACAAATGTACAACAAATTAATGGATTAATGTTGATTCAACGTAGCTTATTCAATGTAGCGTCATAGTACTTTGTTGACTAGCTTGAGGGCCTCTAATTTTGAAAGTTTTAGGCTTTCAAGTTTTCTAATTGAACGAGTGAGTTGCAAAAAAGTAATTGAAAGTCAAATAAACACATTTTGAGATAAGGTAAATGATCTATTACTCGGATATTTAAGTGTCACATGACCCAGTAAATGGACAACCTAAACTTGCATGTCCCGACACTTGGATTGCATTCCAGCAACTAAATTACTATTTTATGATATATACTATTGGTTTTTTATTAGATACATCAGAATTTAAGTTTAAAATTAAATAGCATTAGCGTTAGTGTCCAGGTACCAGGACATGGTTATTTACCTTATTTGATTTACACGTATAGTTGTATGTATTTTATGTACAGTTTCGAGCATATTTGAAATGGCTAATTTAAAATTTGTACTATTCTTCAACTCATCAATTCAATTTTTGTTTCTAAGTTGTCTTTTCATCCATAGCTCTTAAGTTACATAGCGTCATAAAAAATGTATAAAATGCACTTAACAAAAGAACAATGTTATTTAGTTATCCATACTTATTGTTAGACTTTCCAAAATTTAAAAGTTGAGCTATCTTTCTAAGCCAAAATACCCATATAAAGAATGTGCATGTCATCGAAGCACTCATGTTTCGCTTTTTATTCCAATATCGTCTTGTTCTCGGAATGGCTGACATTTGCGGTATTCCAACGTACTATAATTATTTTCTCGTTGAATCACAAATGTTCTCGTACGTTAAGCAGCCTGCCGTATTCCTCCATTCATTTGCCTATGCAAATACCGTAAAACACCTGTGTTTGATCTCACGCTTAATCTTAGGGAGGGATATTAATTGGTAACTGGGTACGTATCATGCGGAATGGTGCTTTCGATTAAGCTTTTTATACTTAGTACTGGTTAGCAGAGGAATCAATTACGTGCTGTCGCTACAATAGCATGGGCGTGACTGCGAGAGGAGAAAAAACCGAAAACCTTGCAACTCTCCTATTGACTCTTCACCTACGTGCCGACACACGTACGATCGCTTATCGACGGAATGTGCAACAGCGGCATTTTTATGCCGGTGTCACGGCTGACCTTGTCGCTTCAGCTATATGAGCAACGCACAGACACGCACACACGCAGGTGTTTAGAATGTCGGTTGGATATAAATCCCAGCAGCCAGAGATCGATAAACTGTTCGCACGTTTCTCGACCCGTGTCTCTTGGCGATAAGGAAGCTATCAGGTCTCGACGCTCTTTTTAGGGAATGGTAGGCTGTGGAAAAGTCAATTTCCTGATAAGTCAGATACGATATACGGTGATCGAAAATATCTTTCTGTCCCTAAGTGAGTGACCCCAAAGTGGACCTTACGCCATCAACTAGGAGTTTAGAGTAAGGAAAAACTCTACATCATAAATTGGTGATTGATAAGTGTATCTGTGGTTGTGAGGCAAAATAACAGAAGTGACATTTTTCTTAGTTCTTTGTTATTCTTAGAGGAAGAAGATCTTTATTTTAATAAATTCGACTTAATTCAATTCGACGCTTCAATAGGTCACATCTGTTTTAAAATTTTTAATCATTTCCACCATTAACTACTGGAACTAGTAGTTTTTTAACTGATATAATACAACGATGATATATCAACGTGTAATGTACACATAAATTTGTATCAATTATTAGTTAATTGGTTGTCATTCATTCGATTCTTCGGCGATAAAAGCATTTCACGTTCTAGATTCTATAAAAATGTATTGCTACAGTGAAGCCCACAAGTTTTGATCGTCTAGGGTCGTTAAGGTAATCCCCACTCTACAGCTTAACCACCTCTTTATAGGGAGTGGAGCAATCTATGCAGCTATAGTCGCAGAATGCGCAAGCTCCGGAAAGACAGTCGATTTCCCCTGAACTGCTCTTTCCTAAGATGACCTTAATCGGTCAGAACTCGTGAACTCTAATTTATTATAATAATACAACTTATAATAAAGTCTACAGCCAACATACTTCCTCAAAAATTGTGTGAGCCCAACACCTTCTTGTATCAAACCAATATATTTATGTTAAAAGAAAACATCACTTCTCATTGTCATCCAATAAATGATGACAATAGCGAGAAATGTTCATCGTGCGTAAAATTCTCTTAATCAATTAATATGTAGATCTCATTGACCAAAGCGATCGTTCATTTTATTTAAAGTAGAAGCGTAGTTCACGCGAGATAGTCGTGTGGCACAGAAATACGAGGATTAGTCAGATTACCGACAAAAACGGTAGGAGTAAGTAAATTCGAAACAGCTCGATTCCGTCGCAATATTCGGCGAATCACCTTGATCGGGGCTCAGCCACACGAACACGGTGCGCACGTGTACGCGCTCCCAGACGACACACAAGCGTTCCAAGCACTCACGTGCGCTCACGTGCACTCGGGGAACAAAAGCCCTTTGGACGCGCGTTCGGTGATTGGATGCGTGACTTCGGTAGCAGCTCGTGAACCCACTATGTACTTTCGAAGTTAGCTATTTCACCCCATTTCTGCCCCTTCTGCTGTTATTTAATACAACCCCCATCGCAGTCGACGAGCTCTCCACTCGTCCTTGCACGACTTTCTATCTGTGCACCCTCGAAAGGTCGAGCGTGTAAATTTTCCATAAATTTTTACATGTATTTCTATTCTACCTCCTCTGGCTTCCACATTGTTGAGAGAACAGACCAGCGATATCACAGTGCTTCGCCTGGTTTCGCAACTATGCCTGTTACGCTAACTTCAACTATTATTCAAATGATACGCTTCCTTTTGCAACGTTAGCCTTTGTGAAACAAAAGTTGTAATACTAGTTCTCTGTATTTAATCGAACATGTTTTAGGGTACTGTTAAAAGTATCTCTGGAATCAGTGACATCACTGATCGGAGTAATACGATTGCTCGAACGAAACCTATACGATTGTTCCCGCGCTCCTCTGACCGCGCTGAATTGACCAAATTGGCAATCAGCAACAGCAGTACAGAATATTTTTCAGCTAACCAGACACAGAGGGCTCAATAAACACAATGAAAGCTGGAAATAAAAATTTCAACCACTTCCCACGATTTCTCCCTTTACTCTCTGTCAACAGAGACTCATCTCGAAATTCGTCATGACAATTGTCGCATAGTGCCGTGCACCCTGCGTTAATGCCTTCCGTAACCGCATTTACGTAATCGGAGGTCGAAGCGCCAGACCGAGTTGCACCGATCGATGCTCCCCGTCGATCACGAGCGTCTCTTGACTCTGACACTAGAACGAAAGCCAGCGATACCACGCCGTGGACGGGTAAGTGGGTAAAACGTTCGTTCCGTAATTTATACCATGTTACGCCGTCAGAGATCTATAGACCGAGGTGAAGAGCCCAGGCAGTGACGTGGCCTGACGCGAGTGGCCGCCGCGCGGGCACATGACGGAGAAATATCGCGACGGTTCGTCAGTAGGATTAACTTCCACAACCTTCGCTGTAATTGCAGAGTTGACAAACGTCTGGGATTGCCGCGAGTATTATCGGCACAGAGCGTATTAAGTTTCAGCGCATGATCGCTTATGCATGAGGAGAGTTGGTCTATGGCTGGTCGGTGGGTCGGTCGCGCCAACTTTGATGGGCTAGCGCGCTCCCAATCATAAGTTCGCTGGTTCCCCGAAGAAACTGAAAAACTCGTCGAACGGCCGTGGTAAGTGGAACGAGTTTTTAAGTTCTGCTCGCTGCCGTGTAATCGACTTTCGTTGCCAGCAAACTCGTTCCCGCTGGGAATTCGCCGAGAAACGTACAAGATGTTTCCAAGTGGCTGGCCAAACTTCGGTAGCCCGCTTTGTTCGGGGAAAAGTCGTCAGTCGAAACTAACGCGTGAGTTTTCGATATCTCGCGATATCATCATTCGGTTAGAGGTTTGTGTAAGATGTTTTTGAAATCGTGGTACAAAAAAAGAAATGATTCCTCAGGTACCTATAATTAACTCTTTGAAGCATGGTAGAGTTAAAAGTGTCCCATTTTTTTAATAGATACCTAAATTATGTATTTATAGTGGGATATTTTTTAGACTACATTGAAAAATTGAAATTACTTAAGGCACATTTTCTAATACTCGTAATTGAAATCGACCTACTTTGTTAAATTTTATAAGAATAAAATTTCTGTGCCACATGGGCTTTTTATTTTTTAAAATTCAGTGCCTTAAAAAGTTAAATCGAAGATATATAATAATACAATTTTTTCATTATTAGCCCCGTTTTTAATTATTAGGAATAGTTATTTCTTTCTAATAATATTAAATGTAGGGAAATTTAATGATAAATATGTTTGTGAAAATAAAAAAGTTAAAGTTTAATGAGACAGTACTATAGGACAGATTCTCACACAACATACAGTATCTTAATCAAGAATTTACTGGAGTCAAACAGAGCCGTAACCAGCAAATGGCCGCACAAGCAAACGGTGTACGGCGGATTTCTCATCAGCAGGTGTTGGAAACCTGCATTTTTAGTCTTATAAATAAAATATAAAACGAGATTGGAGATACATTTATTAAAGCAATGACTGCCATGCTATATAAACTTTAGACTCCAGACACCATCAGAGCATATCAGTAACTCAATATTTTCAGAGTGAATTTATAACTCAGGATCAATGAAAATATACAACAGCTCTGAATTTAAATAAAGCTAATTTTAATTTCATAGCGACTCCCTTTGAAAATCCTTGTTAATATTAAATGTAACCGCTGGTAAAATTATCAAAATATAAAAGAATTAGATAAACAAGAACCATCCAATTTTATTTTAATACATAAATAAATATAATTTCATGTAGATCACCTCTCTATCAAAAAATTAAACAAACAAAAATTGTCAATTAAATATGCAGAATGTCTGTGACCACTAATAATTTGAATCGTTCTATGCAAACGATCGTTCCTAAATACCCGAAAACTTGGTCGTCAGTGTATTCAGGAATCACGCACCCAGAGATAAGTTTACGAAGGCGATGGAATTAGAGGGAATGAAATTCTTGCGCGGGTTCGTTAATCCTAACGGAAAGTTGGCTGGCTCGTTAACGCGTTTCCAATTTCCTGCACGAGTTCTCCATCCTATTCAAGCTTCTTAGAAATTCTGTAGGCCTTGGAAAGCAGTGGAGCCACGACCTTGAGGGTCGATCCGCGGGACTAAAGTTCCACGAAAGTTGCGAGACAACTGCAGCCTCGAACCTCAACACGCTTGCTTATACGTATCGCGTTACTCGGGAGACCCTGCCATGACCTCACCAACACAACGCACGGTTTTCGCGACAGCTGGAGTTCGAGGAACCGAAACTTCAGAGAGTACTAACAACTTTCATCCGTTTAGTACTTTGTCGAAAAAGTAAACCAATAACAATAGAGACTGAAATAGGTAATATTATGTAAGTATTTTATGTTTTTGAATTATCTAATTCTTTCGATTTCGTGTTTGAACTTCCATTGGGTGCAGGATTAGAGTTATGATTAGAAGTAGGTATTGGAATTCTGGAAAAATCTGTAGCGTTCATGACCAAGAAGGTTCGATATGTTTTTTCAATTACAATGGAAATCGTTATGGTTTAAAAATATTTGATAATTTCCAAATTTTCAATTTTCAAATATTAGTGATTGCAGCAATTTTCAATGTTAACACACATGCATTTACGTGGTGAATCTCATTGGCTATATTTTCTGTATTTAATTCGACAAATTCCACAAAATGGCAGACTCACGAAAAATTTCGCCTCAGATGTAACAAACTCTGATTTTAAGAATATGTGCTTGAAAATTGTTTTAAAAAGGATCAGATTGGCATAATTTACGAGATATCTCCAACGGAAGAACATCAAATCCGTTCTACATCAGACAGCAGAGCAGATGCACGGATCGTTATTTCCAAGATGGCTGTCGGCCCATTCGCCGCGTGACCTCGGTGCGTGCCTCCTTACTCGCCACGCACACGATCACGAATAGGGGGACACTCGCAAACATGCGAGATTATCTAGATTGTCGTCTCGTAAAATTCACGCGACCAGATTGTCCTGTTTGAACAGGTTCTTACTGCAAGAGTGACTCGTTATCTGACACTCGGTTACTATGTACGAAAATAGTCGAATTTCGAAATTATTGATCATTACTACCCTTTTATGGTGTACTCATTGCATTAAGTCTTAATTATTAGCGAAGACAGTATTCCAGGAATGCCATACAATTCTTAAATAAATGACACTCTAATCAATGTAATGTGTAACATATATGTGGTCACGATCGATTTTGACACTGGACCACTCTTAGAGACCAAATTGTAGACATATTAAATTTTGTCACACAGTTGTCTTTATTAAATAAAGTACAACAAATTCTAAAATGTAACAATTCTAACAAAGTGTTAATATGCTAGGCATACAAATATAATATATAGGGTGACTCAATTAAATGGAGCCATCTGAATATCTACTTTTACAAAGTTACACTATTTAAAGGAGTACATGTAACAGCAGAATGGATTTGTTTTCAAAATCATTTCATTTACAAGATTTCAATGTTACCAGTAACTTTTAGATACAATCTCATATTTTTTCCTCATCTTCTCACAGAGCATCGACCTCAAGTCGTTCAAAATCGGTCTTGAAAACAGCGTTTCAATGAATTTCAATTGCATGCAAACCTTTTAAATGACCAGCTAAAGGATTAATTTTCCCTTAACCCCCAAGTCCTCAATATCCCAAAGCAAAAAGGTTAAGCAGAGAATACGCATCTCCATCGAAAACAGAGAGAAGCCGCAGCCTAAGGGAATTCCCGTAACGCGTCAAATAACCGTAACGCACGTTATTTTTCCGAAACATTCCCGGGGAATATATGGGTCATTTGGTATGGGCGACGCGGCGCGTACGTCGGTGAAAAGCGGCGAGCAGGAAGGCTCTGGCGAACGGGGAGGCCGAGAAAAAGGGACGGGGGAGAGGCAAGAACGAAGGCCGCGAGGGAGAGAGGACGCAGAGACGAGGGAGCGAGAGAAGAGCTTTATGCGGTGAAGCGTGTGCGTTCGTGTTACCGACGTAGCAGGAAACACGTACGCGGCAACAAATGGTAATAATAAAAGGGGCTCGTTCGTCGGCGATCCATACCAAGTAACAATGCAGGAAGCGTGTGCGTGAGAGGCTGCTGGCTGCTGGCGCACACTCGCCCGCGACCGTTCACGGACCGAGAGCTTTTTCCCTTTGCACGCTGCCAGTGACGACAGACCTCTTCGCCGCGTAAAAGCTGCCGAGCCGCTGCCTAATGGGGAAACTTTTCGGCCCACGAGGTTCTTGCACGGCCAACTTCCTGCGGCGATTTTTTTCCTGGGTTCGTTGACGTTGGGGAATAATGCTTGCGCGTGTTTCATTGCGATTGGAACTCAGTTTCTAGCATACTGATCTTTGTTTGACACTGGATAGGGCATGGCCATCGATCGCTGTGCTGAGGTTGCCCCCCTTCCGTGCTATTGAAAGGTAGCCATGGCAGCTAAAATTGAGGATGTGTCCACTTTTCACACGAAATTTAAATTAATTAAAATACTTTTAAAAAAAAAACCTGAACAAACTTATGTAACATCTCCAGATCTCGAGAACTGCGATTACAGAGAAAGATTTTGTACTTCAGTTCACGGCATGGATAATCATAGTTCTTGAAATACCAAAAACAAGGCTTACAATTAAAAATTTATGTTATACATGTGATTATTGTTATAAGTAAATAGGACTGTACAACAAATATTAGGAAACGCTCAATTCATTACTATGTGCATAGCTTGACCTATGTCACTGTATTAAATTGAACACAGATCCTCAATTTTAGGTGTCATGGCGGCTTTCATATGGAGCAACCAAGTTGGGCCTATGCCCTATCCAGAGTTACGTGTGTAGAGATCAGTGTTCACGCCCCACAAGACGCGAATTCTGTCGGCACGCGGACGCAATTGTGCAATCGGTGCATTCTGTTCGGATTCCATCGAAGCACAATGGCTGAGACGGAGTCCCACGCGAAAGGCGATACTTTTGTCTTTGAGAGAAAAACTCGTACGCTTATGGGAATTTTAAGCAGATCCAGATTGCGATTGCGCGCTTGCGAAACGATACGTGTATTTGCTGGAGTGTTTGATGAGGTGCTGACATAGTTTATGTTGGATGTACGATGTGTAATATGTATTTGTTATAAATTCATGATTATTTTTACCACATTTACGAATTCTTTTAGTACCACTTTTAATGAGATAAAAGTTGGTTGATCTTTGGTTTTATGAAAAATTTTGAATTATAGTGCAGGTAAATAAAACACTTTGACCTCGAATAATTTGGAACTATAACTAATGTGACAACCAGACTATAACGAAAAAAATTGGGAGTTTAGTATAGGTAAATAGTAGGTGTGGAAATAGTGTTTAGCTTCGATATAGATCTACTGTGTACTGACGAGTGAGGCGTTTATAGCGAAAAACAGTTTCTCAGTTTCTGAGGTCTACTTCTGTTTAAGGTAACTTACAATCTGCTTCTATTACAGAGGTATGTACATAGTATATAATAATAGAAACAGAAGTATATATCAACAAGATTATAATGAGAGAACAAGTACAAATAACAATTTCATATCAAATAAGAAATATCATTCCAAGGTCATTTTAAAAAATACAAGTTATTTCAAAATATAAGGGAAATTGCAATGTATCTACTATTATCGACAACTCCTGTCTACCTCATCAAGCCTAAGAAATGCAAGCAATTGGGGGATACGAGGGAAAAAGAACGAAAAATACGGCATCCTTTACCACCGACAATTCATTACTCTTACACCAAGCGCACGAGATGCAATTCCAAAACCCAAAGGAGAAAACAGTAAATTAATAACGAAAAAGTACCACACTCCTCACCATCAACCCCTCATTTCTTACCAAGCACAAGAGATATGTACAACTAATTCCAAAATCCAAGGGAAACAGCAACAAACTAATAATAACAAAACACTGTCTCCCCAAGCAACAATAATCAATGATTAAACCAGCGTGCCACAATCGTTTTCAGAGATTACCTCCTATCCATCCATCTTGTGGGAAATTAATAATAAAAACAAGTTAATAATAACAACAAAGACATAACAACAACAACAAACTTATAATAAGAAAACACTGTCTCCCCAAGCAACAACAATGGATGAGTAAATCAGTGTGCCACAATCGTTTTCAGAGTTTTCCTCCTATCCATCCGACTTGTGGGAAACGGCGTTCCAGAAGTCGAAGGGGAACGAGACGGTTACGCGGCAGACAGGTTCTTGCAACGCGATCAATTAGCTCCTTTTCCCCGCGCGTTTTTCTGGTTTCCGTGTGAATGCACCGGCGTCTCCCCGGCGCTCGAGAGCGGGCGCGCGCTCCAATCGATAAGCCGCTCGTCGTCGAGGAACTGCACGCGCTCCTGCCTCGGGATTACATAATAACGCGAGGCCTGACAATGAATGACGGAACAAAAGAATTCCTTCGAGCGGATCCGCCATTGAGCTAGGCAGGAAGAAAGGCGGAGGAAACGTTACCGCCCGGCACGACGTCCTCCGATTTATTAACGCGAACGTTCCCTGGGAGAGGCGACCGGTCGCGACAGGTTGGACGAATCGAAGGAAGGAAAACCGGTCCCCGGTCGTGTCTGGATTCGTGTCACTCTTCGAAACTCGAGAAGTCTTTTAGGAGCTCTGCCGAAGTGGATCGATCTCGAGTTTCAACCGAGAGAGTTTTTAATAGGGTGCATTAGTCGGGGCTCGCTCGGGGATTCGGGGGTAGGTCGTGTGACCTGGACTGGCAGATTTTCGAGAGAGCCTCGACCTCGGGAGCCGACGTATAAACAAACTGTGGAGCATCTGGGATAGAGGCTAGGTTCGCGGAGAGGAGAGAAGCTTCCCAAACCCGTGGAGATCGCTCGAGGCTACCGAGGTGACTCTTCTGTGAATCAGGAAATTCATTTCCAGAGGGTCTTCTAAGAAAACCTTGGAGGGAAGATAGGTCAGGTTGGAACTGGGAGATAAGATACAAGATGTGAAGCTTGCAGGTGTACCCCTGGGGCTAGGGAAAGGTGACGCATGCTTTGCAAACTTGGCTCTTGATAACGATTAATGCGGTCGTTTGTGGGGAATTTGTGCAAGGTAAATGCTCCAGTAGTCGATCATGTGCTGGTACTTGGACACTAATATAAGACTTACTTTATTTAATCTTGAGCTAAAATTCTAATAACCAAACCAGTACTACTGATAAAAGACCAAAAATATTATCATAAAATAGTGTATTGGTTACTAAGACGCAATTCAATGTACAATACTTTTTTTCGGTGCTTCATTCACTAAGACATTTAACCATCTTAAATGTTTGAGCAGTGGGACATTTATCTTAGATTTCTGTTATAAACTCCAAATTTGTTGTAGTCACTATATTTCTTTTTCAATATTGTGTATTCTTATTATTAGTTTGTTGCACTGTTCAGTGACGCCTTGAAATTTATATAACTAGAGGAACTCTCACTTTGACAGCAACTACTTTTACAAAGTGGAAACCTGCACAGTAATTCGCGGACACGTGATCCTCGTTATGAGTTTATCTCTATTTTTACTATTCCTATTTCTTCTTGAGATGGCAATAATCCTGTGTTACACGCTTGTTACTACATTCGCTAGTGCTTTGAGATAGGAGAAACGAGGTTTGCTCGCGTGCACTATCACTCGCATCTCTTTGATAACAGTAAAGTAGACTACCAGTACATGAGCTGGTCTCGGACACGTGTCTCTCGCTATAACCTCGTTACTATTTCTACGTCCTCTTTTTATTCTTAAAAATACAGTATTTCTTCGTTTAAGCACCCCCTACATCTCTTAGTACTTTAACTCTTTGAAGCACGGAATTTTAATAAATAAAGACTCATATTGCACAAAAATTTTGATCTCATAAAATTTAACAAAGTAGATTTATTTTAACTACTAGGGTGCTTTAAGTAATTTTAATTTTTCAACATGGAATAAAAAGTATCTCATTATACATATTTAGGTCTTCAAACCTTGGGATACTTTTAACACCACCATACTTCAAACAGTTAAATCTACTCAAAACGACCAAGGTTCACTCTCGTCCTATCCAAACTGCTTTACCAACACACAAGCAATTCTCTTGCGCACCCCTCGCTATAAACTCAACACCTTGAACCCACGACAAAGAAACACTATATTCTCCTTCTCCATTGTCAAATCAAACACGAATGACGTGATTAAATCCCAGGCAACTACTCAGTCTCAACATCTCATATCACGAGATTACAACGAGTAGACACTGTACCGTGGTAGGAAGCTCGGTGGTCCGAGCGAAGGTTTGTCGCGAGATGGCGAGCTGCGGGGCGTCGTTTGCAGGAAGAAAGCGCGATGCGGAGGCGTCCGGAACAGGGAAGGAGAGATGGGAGACTGGCGAAGAGGACGAGAAAGAAGCAGAGACGAAGGAAGTGGAGAAGGTAGGAAAAAAGCGGCTCGTTAAGGCATGACCTTTAGCGGCGGGAACGTGGGAGGTTATAATACACTTAGTGCACGGTTTCGTTTATCGTCGGGAGAGCCCGTGGAGGTTTTGTTGCGCGATGAATGCAGGTCGTAGCGGGCTGCACGCTCGACTCTCGCGCGAGGGGAACGCGGGAGGGGAGCGGGTGGCGGAGGGTACTCGGGTCGAGGGACGCGGAAACGAGACGAGCAGACGGGTGAGTGGAAAGGGTCGTAGGTGGGGAATGCTTGCACACGCATACAGGGTGGGACTAAACGACAGAATCACTGTTGTATCCAGAGTAGCCATATTGGGGGATAGAATGTCTTCTAGTGACGTTGTAGAAGAGTGGGGGTATGAGAGGCATTGTAGCTAGATTCTTGTTCCCATCATTAGGGAAACCACGTGATAGATTAGTACCTCTATTGCTCAGGATGTAGAAACGCTATGACATGTCTATTAGTCGATCAAAGAATTCGAGGCAGCGCACTCTAGATCGAACTATATCAGAGTAGCCAAGTCTTGGGGTAAAATGTCTTTCAGTAACATTATAAAGTCAAAGAATAGGGGTAGTGCAAACAATGTAGTCTGATACTATGCAACATAGATGCCAGTGAACAGAACTTTCTGACGTCACTACAATAGAAGTAGAAGTGGGGACGCATGGGGACTCAATGCAGTTGGACGGCGTCATTTCCCCACTCCTGTTCCTATTATAATGACGTCAGAATGTTCTACTTGCCTGTCATCCCTGTCATGCGGTACCCCCACTTTTCTACTCTGCGTCTAGAAGTGGGGTTTCACTTGCCTGCGTTTCCTTCCAATTCTTTCTTTAATCCACTAACTGGCATACGTCATATATAGTGTTTAAGCTTCCTGGGATAATAGAGACATTAATCTATCACGTGGTTTCCCTAATGATGATAACAAAGGTAGGGAAACCTCAAAGGAATCGCAAGCCCTTGTTTGGGGAGGAAGCTTGAGCCACCATAGACTCGAATAAACCTACACGCATTTGAATATCGCTGGCTGAGTAATTATCCTCATATAATACGATCGTTTCTATGTCTAGCTTTTCTCGAGCGTTCACGAGAGCTGGCGCAGCTGGAAACGTTCCAAGGGGTAGTTACACGACGCCACGGTGTCAACGATGCATGAGAGAAGGCAAGTTTTCCCAGAAAGTCAGCTTCCTCGAAGTCGACCTCAGGTTGCATCGTTCTTTCGGCGACACCCAGTATAGGAGCGCATTCGTTGCTCGGGCAAAGAAGAGGAACAGCGACGATAAACCGCCACGGTTCACTATGTATTACGAGGAAGGGAGACGAGAGACAGAGAGAGGGACGACCGAAGGAGCGAGAAAAAAAGGACGCGCGAGGAACTGAGACGAGAATAGAGAGGGTGGACAGGCGAGCGCGAGGGAGAGGCTGGCAGAGAGGGAGAAAGAGAGGTGGAGGTCAAAGGCCTCCGTGCAGCGCCAATGTGCCATGAGTAACCACCGGCTGAGCCACTCCACGCAGCACTACCACCACTACCATCTCGCGACCCGCTCCTCTCCCTTCTGCTAGTCGATAAAGTATTCCTCTGACACACCACGCACACACAGCCGCGCGCACATGCTGCACGCATCGATACGCGAGAAACCAGTTACACACCTAGCGATGGGGCTAATTCGACGATCGTTCCGAGCGACGTAACTCGCTCGATAAATTCACTCACGTTTAAATCTGAGCGTGCTGGGCTTGATTCATTCAAGAATTGTTTTAGATGCACGCTCTTAGAAAGAAGTTTGATTCGAATATTTAAACGATATTGTATTTTTTAACGCGCTTCGACTCTTTTATGATTCTGTGTCTGGTGGATATGTTATACTACATTTACTCATTATAAACTTAGATATTTATGTCATACGTTGTTCTGGAATTATTCACAATTTTTTATCTTTACCAGCAGTTCGTCATTTCTCCAAATATTCAAAGTTTCTACTACGTTAATTTTTGTAGTCCCATTAACATTTCAATTTGAATATTTTAAAATCCCCACAATTTGAAATTTTTTACTATCAAGGTTTTTAAAACTGTACAATTTTTCAATGTTCAAAGTTTATTCATTGTTATCAATTTTTCAGTTCCAATTTTTAGAACACAATGGCTTATTCTTTCTCGAATTCCTTCTATGTTCGCACAGTCAGTCAAAAATACATGCTAAACACAGCTCAGCCCAGATTGGTCCTACTCGTTTCTGGCAGACCTACGACCGCTCAAATTACTGATGCATCCATATCACAGCGCGACTCATCTCTCGACCATCTATACCCAACGGACATACATAAATCCAACCAAGCACCGCTACATCCTCGACAAACTTTGAAAGCTTTCACGTTTTACAAGCTCATTCCTACTACGAGCCTATATCCAGCAAATACTGAACCATTACCGCAATATCTTCAGACTACGTGCACAAAAACTACTTCGGATGCTCGTGGAAGCGATAACGACGCAGGTGCAACGCGTTCCTCCGACAAGTACGCTCGCTGAGTGTGGGTCGGCGTTCGCGAGTCGAGGAGGATACGGTTTCGCTTCCATCGCTAGCCACACCAGCCGGGAGAGCAGAGCAGAAAGCAGAGAAAGGAGAGGAGAGAAACAAGAAGGAACCAAAGAGGATCGAGGCGGGGGAGGGACGAGGGGGATACCTCCGCGAGTCGAAAGACGAGCACGCATGCGCGTTTGCACGCTCGGGAGCGCATTTAAGCGTCTCCCGGGACGTGCACCCGCTGCGTCGCCACGCTCTCTCTCTCGCGCGCGCGCGCACGGCCGGTGCACGTTTTATGAGAGCTCGTATGGCATCCATCCGTGTCACGGTGGGGGCTCGAGAGAGGCAGAGTTCGACGGAGAGAGGGGAAAATAATGCGTGTCCCGACCCAGCGAGCAAGAACGAAGGCAAGAGTGGTTTCTGGAGAAGGTCAACGGTATCGGGCACGAGAGAGACGCGCATGCCGATGGAAGAATGGCGAACGAAGGTCGGGGGAGGCTACCGACTCGCCGGCACGCCGATAGAAAAGCGTCTCGAGTGGTTTGGGAAGTGACCCAGTTCGTTGGTAAACGACGTTGAACGACCGCTCTGCAAGGAACTTGCGGTGCATCGGCGGGGTCTTTAGAGTTTCAAGTTGCACGGGAAAAAGCGTTTCGGTGTTGCATAAGCAGAGTAGTTCTTTGATATGTCATATTCTAGGTTGTGGGTTCAGTTCAGTCACGACTGTCGGGGAGATAGAGGAATCTTTTAACGAGTTTCTCAAGTGTAATTGAATTTGTGAGTTGAGGAACAGTCCAGATATCACATTTTAAGATATTTCTGTATTTTATATATCTGGACGTTCAAGTCAGCGTGCATAAGTCCACTTGTTTTCTGTGTGATTTAATATCTATACTTTGACTCTGGAGTCCAGATATTTTGTTATTCAGCTCACGAATTCAATTAGGTGTTGTAATTGTTTTCTTTAGTTTGAATATCTGACTGTTTTTGACCTATGTAAGCACTTCGATAATCAATACCGATTTATACTGTCCATAGTACTCCTATTGGCGTTAACGAAGAAGTGGAGATATAGAATTTTAGTATTTCCGCATATGAGAGTGCAAAATATTAGATACTACAATTTACTACTACAACAATTTCTAGTGTTCTCTAGGGTTAAGTACATGCAGTGACTCATAAATTTGATCACATGTTGTAATTGATTTTAGAAACTACTGTATACTATATTTTCCTTGTATCTGACTCATTTCTAATTTTCATATGTAATAGTTGGTTTTCAACCAAAAAGACAATAGTTATACTAGCAAACTGGTAAATTCAATTCTCGAGAGGTAACTTGACACAATGTACTCTCAGACGGATAGGTACAAACCCTACTTCTTGTTGAGTTTTTTAATTGTAATATGTTTACTTAATTTTAACACTATTAGAAATTGAGTACTTGAATTTAACCCTTCTGCAGTCAGCAGTTCTGACGCAAGAGCCTTGTTTGAATACCGTGTACCTATAATTTCCAAAAGGGTGTGGTATTAAACTAGTTTACAAACTTTGAACTGACGCACAACGATGTCAGTGGTAACCAGCTACAAATTTTAACCCATGTATACTGTTTGTGTCAATTTGACTGAAAGCTTGATTTCATCCTTTCCGTTTACATTAAAACTCACTGGCTTTCAATAAATAATAGTGTTTGAAATATACTATAATAACAGTATAATAACAGAATTCACGACGCTATTATATGCGATAAAAATTTTCTCAATTGTACCTTACAGATATTAGAAAAGTTCACAAGAATTAAAATAATGTAAAACTACGTCCATGACACCTAATATCTTAACCTTCCTGTACAAATTCGCGAGCAACAGCATTAAGCGATCATGCTCAACCATCACCACCGATAGACAGCCACCAACCAAATTTCAAACATAGAAACAAGTTCAATATAGTAATTATATCTGAGAAATAATAATATTACTTGCTAATTATCTACTATGAGTTATTTTTCAGCTATAAATTACTATATTCAACCTGTTATTTCTATGTTTGAAATTTGGTCGGTAGCTGATGATCCGTGGTGATGGTCGATCGTGATTGCTCCCTCAACGAGTAAATGTAGCCACGTACCGAGTAAACAAAAACTGGCAACCATAACAAATCACACGTTGCAGCCCCGTCGCCATAAACGAGGGATTCATCGGAAGCCAAAATCGCCGACGGTTTCCGGTCGCCGATGACGGGTGAACAATTTCCACGAAAGTCCACGCGCGCATCGATCTGTGTCGAAGCAGAGGCAGCCACGGCGAGGGCACGCTGGCGAATTTAAACGAGATTGGTAGCCGAGCAGCGGCCCGTCCGCGCCATTTAAATATCTCCCATTTCCACATTTGCAAACAAACGCGGCCACGTCCGCAGTTTCCAGCGTCCAAGTAAATTATTCAGCCGGGCTATATCTGTGTCCCGGTCGTTAGATAGAAATCGTTCGGAGAGACGGCAGAATCTCGTTTCTCGCTTCGAGTTTCCTTTCCCTTGGCACGCAGACACGTAAAGGAGCGGCCGCGCGCGCACACACGGAGACGAGGCACAGCTCGTCCTCTCTCGCAGCTTCTCTCGTATATACCGTTAGGATAACAACCAACGACCCAGATCCTCCCAGAGGACCGGCGCCTTCGACCGAGCGATCTTTTTCATCCGAACGCACGATCCGATCCGATCGCTTCGAGGAAGCGTGGCTGGCTGAAAGCGTAATATTCGAGCGAAGGATATGGGTTTTATCGACTGACTGGGAACGGCGATGGTGCTTCAATGCGAAGAGCCGTCGCCATTTTCATTCGTGTACCTTCTTCCTCTGTAATTGATCGAGTGACTGCTCTTCGATCAACTTTGACACAGAGGTTTTATCCAGAGCCGAAACTTCTGTTGGAACTATTGATATTCATGTCTTTAAATTTTGAGATACTCTGTACGGGTGAGGCTGATGATTCTTTGAAAATGTATTACACTTGTTTTTCAAAGTGATATAACGAGAAATATGTAATTCATGTTTTAGGAAGAACGTAAAGCTATTTGAGAGGGTAGGAAAAAATTATTTACTGGATGAAAAGAGTAAGATGAAAGTAATGAAAGTTACTTTACTTGAATGATTCGTTAGAAGAAATTTGTTGGGTATTTGCGATAAATGAGTTTTTTATATTAATCAAGGTTATATTTGTAATTACTTATTCGAATAATTGTTGAAGATAAAGACTTCCATTATTTTCGATAGATTATTATTAAGCTATTGTCCAAGTCTCAATGAATGTTTTATTGTATTCGCATTATATTTATACCAAAAAAAAGATTTTTTCATTATTAGCTTGGTAGTATATTCAATGTAACATCAAATTATTAAAGCAATATATAAACTTTTTCTTGCATATCACCATTCATCTTTGGTATCACTAAAGTGGACTATCATGAGTATGAGTCCATCTTAAAAGAATATTCTATATTCTATACTATAAATTTGTCAACAAGGAATGAATTTGTATCAAGAGCACACTACATTATTAACCCTGAATAATCGATCTCTGTACAATGGAATCAAAGTCCAGTTAGTTGAAGTTTTACTACTTATATTTCAGAAATTTAGACGATTTATAAAATCATGTTGTAAAATTCTGAAGCTACATTCACTATGACACTCCACAGAATCGCATATGCACTCAAAATTGGATCCTAAAAGGGTCCAAAGTTTCGTCTCTATAGAAATCCTCTCTATTTTCACTTTATTCGTTCTACAATAACTACCCCCTATTTTTGCCGCATGGGAAGTCTCCTGGAATGCATTGCTCGTAACGTATTTCAGTGGACTTCTCATGAGACACAAATAATACACGCTATAATTTCGAAACTCGTTACAAAACGAGCAAGGAGCTTCTAGAATCCAAACCCCCACTTTTAAGAACAATTCACACCCATCCATTCATAATTCACGTTTGCCTTGCCAAAGGTGAAACTGAAAGAAAATGACAGTGATCCCAGAAAGGGAAGCAGACAAGATCCTGCCAGGTACGTAAGAAGTAAACACAGTATCCTCCCTCGCTCCTTTTTGCTCTCGTTTCCGCGCAGTTTCACGGTCCTCCTAAGTCCATACTTACGTATTCCACCTGGTTACGATTTCATCGTGCGCAACGCTCGCGGATTTAACGCTCCAGCACGCCGCAAATTTTCCTTCGATCGCAATCTAAAGCGGCTGGAACCGAGCCGATTACCCCGGTCACCGGTTTCGATATCACCGGCCGTCGTCCGCGGTTACGTCGGCCTCGTTTAACGCGATAATGCCGATCGATCGATCGGATCGCTCGCGAGCCTCTAACACGCAGCGATGACGGAACATTGCGAGCCCCGGGCGCGAGAACCAGTAAGACCTGTCAGCGACAAGCGGCGGGACGAGGAACAGGTTCTCGACGAGACCCGACACTAGAACCAGTCCCACTGGTTCGCCCGCTGAAAAACGGCCTCGCGCCTGATTTTTTCCATCGAACAGGTTCAATTTGAATATCCCGCGGACCGATTATCCTGCGGATGGCGGCGCAGCCCCGATTATCCGCGGCCAGCAGGGAAACGGACGGAGGAAGAGCACGGTAACTGTAACCGCTTCGTGGAAACACGTTCGAGGTGACGCGGGTCCCTGAATGGGGCTCGATTCGTACTGGCGTCGTCTGGAGACACGTACGTGCAACGCCAGTGACGCAATTTATCGAGCCGTTAAAAGGGTAATACTCGGCGTGTAATGCATTCGCGAACCACCAGTGTGTATCGTTTAATTGCAGCACGTTGCGCAACCGGCGAAACAATTACCCAATCGCTGGCGGTCGGAATGCTGGGCTCACCTGCCTGCGATAAGCGGCGCCCCCGACGGGGTAAACAGATGGAAGGGAAGGAAGAGAAATGGGGAAACGTGTGTTTAAACTGGAGGGTGGCAAGAAAGACCTTTTGCCGGGATATTACAACTGCTGTGGTTTATGGGAGGTAGGAGCTGGATTTGACCCTCGGTTGGAAGGCTGATGTTATTATGGCACCATTCGGGGAATTTGTTATTTGAGTTCTGCGTTATTATGGGACTGTTGAATTCGTGTTATGAGCGGCGCAAGAAGTGACAGGAATTGGTGATGAGAGATGTGTGGTTTCTGTATGCTGGCTATCAGTTTGCATCGTGGAGCTGTAGAGGACTTTTGAGGGAACTGGTTCTTTTTGGAGCAAGAATGTGATGAAACTGAAACGTGTGGTAATGGTTAATATGTTTTAAATGTCAGAAGTTTGAAAATTAAACTATGTCACTTACAGCATACATGTACTTGGTATGCATTCACGGAAAAGTGGTCATACAGATCTTGCAAAAGTCTTCTAAGTAGACTAAAGCAGGGTAGACTTTTGTAGGTTCAAAGGTAGTTTGACTAGATTAAGAGCAGCTTTGTTAAATGTACCAAGTCGACTCTTACTGATTCTATTAACTTCAGGATCTGAGATTGTATGAAACCTGCTGTTCAGTAGCTGAATATTTTATTTCATAATACCTCTTTTGTTCTGTAAATATCGCTTTTTATTAGGCACACAAGAATTTAAGCTCATAATTAAATAAAATTAGTCTCACTGTCCAAGTACTGGGCCATATTCAGCTACTGGGACATTTATCTTAAATGTAAATAGTCTACAAGAAAATTTAGGTGATACAGTTCCGAGACTCACCCTGTACAACCAATAATTCATGCAAACAGACTTCCACTCAAGGTGCTCCAGAAATGGGTGCGCTACAAACGCAAAGCTCCAAGGTTTTCTCGCACAGAAATCAAAGGACTACTGTATTCGATGCTTCCCGAGTCGAACAGCTACGAAAGCACTCTGCAGGATCAATAGGTTATCCTAGACGAGCGCTCCAATATTGTAAGAGCAATAAGCTCCTCTGAAGGGTAGCGCGTAATTAAAGCGATATCGATCGATCTCTCGAAGCAGAAATTTCGCCGGGGCATCGCGTGCATCCACCGGACACAGAGAATATCGCGTTGGCCTTTGCTCGGGCTGCCGGCCGATTTGTTCGCCATCCATCCGCGTCGTTTTTCATTATCTGTAATTACGGCGCGCTCGTGCGACGGCGAACTATGTCGCCAGAGCCGTCGATAATCGAGAGAAGCGAGGGAGGAGCGAGCCATCGAGGACGATCGTTTTGCTTTCCGTTCAGCCGCCCAAAAATAAGCGACTGACCTCGTCCGTAATCGTGAAAGGGTTATCGATCGCTGGTATTTGCGAACGTTCTGGGCGTTATCGCACGCAGTCGATATCCGGCAATATCGAGGCGTGAGATACGTACACCCTAGTCTAGGAGATAGAGGTTGGGAAAACAATCGGGTCTCGTGCGCGTTTTTCCCTCTCCTCCGTGGCCTGAGCAAATGGTACCGTAATTGAATGTTACGTTTCTTGTCTATCTAATCTGCTCACTATCTCGTTCGCTGGAGTGTTGATATAGACGACTCTTTGGAGCTTCGTGCGTTATCTGATGATGGGGGAGAGTTGCGAAAATTTTACTGACTTCGATATTTTGTGTTTCAAGGTACTTATTTTTTTTTTGTGTTGAGCTGTTTGTAAGTGGATGTTGAAGATTATACTTTGGTGGTTAATATATTTAAGTAGTAATAGCTATGTATGCGTTTGATATGTTGCTAAGAATGTATTAATGAAGTAACTTTGATCGAGACCCAGGAACACTGCATATTTAAAATCAGTTCCCTTTATCTTCTGACGTTCCTCTTCTATTTCTAGTAAGTGGCCATAAAGAAAACAGCAGGATCTGCGGAGTATGTATACAGCGTGTCCCAAAACTGGTGGTACAAGCAGAAAGGTGGTAATTTCATGTAAAAAAAGTCGAAAGAGTAGAATAAAATTTGTTGGTATCATGCTTTGTCTTCGAGAAAACTGACTTTTAACTCTAACTGAAGAAGAGAGTATTGAAGTATAGTCTTAGGCAATTCAGCAGAATAAGAATGCTTCTACCTTACCGTAAAAACAGTCAATAACCAGACCATGAATGTTCCTTTCGTTCCATGTAACCTTCCCAAAAAATATCAAAAACCTGTCTTCTATATTTTCAACCTATTTTATCATCTAAAATACCCTCTTTTCTCTTGTACTACCAGTGCTGGGACACCCTGTACATGTAGTTGGCGATAATTTTGGAGATCGGAGCCTGGAAGTTGTTAACGACTCCCCCGAGATTCGTTCCACTTTTCGTATTATCATCGCCAAGCGTGCGCGACCTTTGGCCCACATCCTGCCGCCTTAATCGTTGCCAAGAGGAAAAAATTGTTTTCTCAGAAGTGGAGATAACTGACGAACCACGCTGCATGCAGAGGACGCGACGAGGTACATACTGAACAACGCGATGCTGGCACCCGTATGACTTGCCAGCACTGCGTTTCTAGTGCCAGTCAATTAGGGGATCGATGATCTCTATGGAGAGCACGTAAAGAGTCGATGTACTGTTCGAGGCACGATAACGAGGCGAACGTTGGTATTTCTTTTGTAAAACTATCAATCTTCAATATTTGACAAACGTTTGACGATTTATCAAGCTTCAAGGACTGATGAACGATAGAAACAAATCATAAATTGCTAGTTGTTATAAGATTGCGATATAACAGAAAAATAAATACGGAGTTACATATCTACATGAGAAACAAGTTGTTGACCTTGGAAACTCCGAAAGAAGATAACCTTCGATAAAATTTTCTTTGCGTCATGTTAGGGGTACCCGCAAGTAATCAGTTATTTCAAAGTTAAATATATATATCTAAGCGAGTATAAATTTTTTTTGTTAATTATTTAATCAGTTATGCAATTCCTATTATTATATACGACTTTTTGCCACTTCTCTGGTGAATTTTCAATTTATAATATGACTATCAAATGCAAATAATAATAGTGGTCAAACCGCAGCTTTTTTAAACACTAAAGAAATTAACTTACACAATGAACTTAGTTTCTAACAAAGATAGATATTTACTTCTTCAAATAGCTTTTCTTTAAATAGAAATATATTTATCTGAATAAAACGTAGGCATTCTTAATCTAATGCTATAGTGAAATCTATCATATTTTAACTAAACATGCTGTTAATATAAGGTATCACTTTAATAGAGAAGACGAATCGAGATTATTTCTGATTGTAAACGAAATACACATGACTTTTATTATGACAAGAGTTACACAACAATTACAAAATCAGTAGTACGCGAGGCATCAAAATGGTAAAATGGTCGTTTGAATACCTTTTTATGCAAAAGATTATAATTGTAATCGTAATCATTTTAATACACGTAAAAAGGGAAGAAGAGAAATAACAAACAAGTAGAAAGTGAAGTGGTCCAACAACTGCTCCATTATCAAAAATATCTTCTGTCATAAATAGTATTGCTAATGAAACCACGCCCTATAAAACTGTTTAAATGCTTACCCTCCATCTCACCGTGTAGGGAATAGGTACACAAAACCTCATCTCGAATCCTGCAGCAAAGCAAATAAAACATCCATCCTCCTTCGCGATATCTATAATAATCATTGCCCTCTATAGAGTGCTTCTGCAAATCCGCGTCGTCATTAAAAGATTAAGGGAAACGTGTTACAATAAGAAAGGAAGCACGCATCGTCAGAACTCGAAACGGGGATAAAGATCACCGAGGGGCGAGACACGGCCAAGTGGAAGACAAGTCTCGGCCTAAGAAAAGCTTTCCCCTCGTAATGGTCATCGCAGAGCTTACGCTGCGTCTAAAAATAAACGTCGCATTTTAATACCAAGGACGAGGGTTTTCATTACGAGCGATGCGCGATAAAAGAGCAGGTAAAAGCAGGAAGCCGTCGGTCCGAGCCTCGGCACACATAGCCGCTTGCTCAGTTGTAAAGTTACGTTAAAGGCCGGCTGTAAAGCTCGCGGAAGGCACGCCGACACGACCGTTGCTTGTGTCATTATCGACGTCGTATATCGAGTGGCGCGAGACATTCCAAAGTATACGTCCGATAACGGCAGCTGTTCTCGTGAGCGAGCCCCGAACGACGATAAACCAGTGAAAACGACCGACATTACGAAACGAGGGGGAAACGTATTCAAGTTCGCTTTAAACCTTGAACCGACTAAATACTTTACGCCTCGAACTGAGCGAATAAACGAGGACAGGGTGGGACTGACGAAAACAGTGGAGGGAATGGAAATTCCTCGAACCGAATTAAATGTGGCAACTTGCATGAGGAATCTGACAGAAGTCGAGGAGATACGATTCTTGAGGAGAGCGGGAAGAAAACTTTTATTTAGAAAGCTTAAAGGAAAGGAAGATATGGAGGAAACATTTGCAATTTTTTGTGAGGACAATTTGTGCAGGACCAATGAGGCGGTTCGTTGACAATTGCAGCCTTGGTTTAATGAATCGCAGGTTAAATTGGAAGCTTTGATTAAATCAGTGTTTATATATACACATACCAGTACTGTAGAAATTTAATTTTAGTAAGTTGATAGAGCTGATCTTGCGCAAATTATCCTAAAGAAATAGGTCTAAGAAAGAAAATATTCCTTCTATATCTTTCTTTTTTTTTAAGTTGTGAAGTTAGGTACGTCTAGTATCCAAAATATCGCAAGGTTCAAACTTGAAGTATTCTTTTAATAAATAATTTTATTATCTTTGACAGAGTATTGTTATATCTCAAACCTTTCAGAAGACTTCCTCTCAAAGTAATAATGCAATAAGCCATAAATCCTTGCTATTGATAAACATTTAAAACTTTTCAACTTACACCCAATAATGAATCAAAATTCTTCAAATTCCATATTGCACGATACGCAACGATTGAGAGATTATCAGTGATCGATAGAAGGAAAGAAAACAACCGTGTTATACACTGTCGTCCCACTGCACTTTCAATTGTCCGATAACGATTTTTATCTATCCGATAGCGGAGAGACGAACTCGTTATCTCACAGTATCGATGCCACGTTATTAAAAAGGAAACACGAAGCGTCCTCCGAGAGAGGCACGCCGTTCCTCGAGGGGAGGAAAAAATTAAATGTCCCCTCGCGCTGGTATCAGGGGTAACGCGACACTGTTAAAATCGCTGGCGATAGTGGCCCACGAACCAGCTGTGCCGGCTGCGACGATGAAGCTGTGTACACAATAGGATAACGAAGGGTGCGACAAAACACGAGGGACAGAGAAGGGGGGCGAGGAATGTTTCGATGGCCAACGAGTTTGACGCGATGACGCGATACATTCCAGGGACGAGGGTGGCGAGACTCTATTCGCACGGCTACCGTCGTTTCTCCTCGTTCCTTTTTTTCCTTCTTTCTAACCCCACCTCGACGCACCCTCCTGACTTCCTTTGGGGACGACCACGACTACCTGCTACCCTCCACAGATGCGTTTGGGAATTCGATCTGGGCTTCTTTTTCCCCCTACCCAAAAGGACGAGAGAAGTATCGAGTAACAGGCTTACGTATTTGCAGAATCTGAAATTGAGCTTAATGCTAATGGGGTTATTGTATTATTTTATTTTCTGGTATCTGTGAGTGATGGAATAGTAGCTACAGAATTTTATATTTTTTGTTTTTTAGGATCATGAAAATTGTAAATGGATGAAAATGTTAAATACATGTTTTCAGTTCATCTATCTTTTTCAGTGCTGTTTTATTTCAATACGGTTATGCTGTAATATTCTACTGATGGTTATTCGTAACAGTGATATTTAGTAAATGAAAAGACCGAGATTTTGATAAATACGAGATCTGATTTCTCGAGTTCAACTATATCTATCGTACTAAATATAAAGTCAATTGAATATTAAGTTCGAATTGTATTTAGAAAAACTTATTTTTAATACGTTTCTTATCCTATAAAAGATGCTTTTTTATGTATCCAAGTATGGAAGAAGGGTACCACAGGTAGTTTAGTTATCATAAAAAGAAGCTTGGGTTTAAAAAAGGTTGAGAAACACTGATCTATCATAAAATAAGAAAACTTCGTCTTTTCTCCCAAATTTACAATGAGGCAATTTAGAAATTTTTCTAAATCGTTTAAAACCTTGGTACAGGTATATAGGGTTAACTGTTGTTGTGTAAAGTAGGCATAGAAGTAAGAAGGCATTTATATTCTACCGTTTTATGAGTCTACAAGTATTGTGAACTTGAATTTTTGCAACTAAATGCATTTGCACATAAATTGTATTTTTATAACTAAATTAAAGGTCAGCTGTCACAGAAATTTCAAACAAACACGCATAGTAAATTAAGTACTTTCACCTCTAAAGAACTTCCTATCCCTCATTCAGTTTTCTTTTAGAAGTGTTATACAATAAGATACTCCTTCACAATGTAAAATTAACTACTAGAAAAACATCTGCCATAACGTATGTATGTATGTATGTATGTAATATCCAAACACATACGGTATCAAATTAATATTATTATGTTCGAAGTAGTTTATCCTATTTACTCCTCTTTATTTCAAACGAATAAATAGATTCCTATTATTCTGATATAATAAAAAGAAAACAGTAAGATGACGCATAACAGCTAATTTAAGACATAATAAACTTGGGTTATTTCAGCTCTCAAGTATCCACAGAATTATTCATAAAAACTCAAGTTTCATCCCAGATCGTTTCCCCTCCCCTCGACAAGTCCTCACCAGCAATAGATCAGCGAACCAGTAGCGCTAGTTTCGCACGCACAACCTTACACTACTTCTATCTCATTCACCAAAGCAGGAACAGCTCGACAAAAAGCCCCGTCGATTTCTCGGAAAACAGCAGACCACGTGTCCACGCTAAACGTAGCCCGATAAAAATTCCCTGAAATCCTGGGCAAATCACTTTTTACGACCGCGGCCAATCGAACTCTCGGGTCGTTCCTGTTTTCTGCAACGAGTTTATGCGTTATAAAACAAGCCCTGTGTGCGTGTGTCGGAGGGCTAGGGTGGAGAGGGTGGCCGCCAGCGGTGGCGGTTAGTTGCGCAAGCAACGTTCGGAGCTGGTTCCAGCGGAGCAGCAACACACATTTATTGCCTGCGGTTCGCTTCTCCCTTTCTCTCTGTCTCGCTCCGCCGTTCGCCCAGCTTTCCCTCCGTCCCTGTTCCGCGACAGTGTGCCTGGCTCGGTGACTCAGTACCAGTTTTTTTATCGCGATCGTCTCGGTATCTTTGGACCGCGAGCGTCTATTTCGAAGCGAAAGGAGAGACGAGAGATCCTGTTGGAGGAAGAGGGCCGAAGAAGTTGCCGTGAGCGGGGTCAGCGCGAGGGGACAGCCTGAGCGAAATCGAGTTGCCCGAAAGTTCCACGCTTGGTTGCCTACGCGTGCGGGAACTTCGATGCGTATCTTCCATCGAGGCGACCTTGAAACTTCCCCGCGGGCCGGCTCAGCGGTCCCACCGCTGTTCCTGTTGCGCGAACATTCACGAAGCGAGTTGCCCAACCGCGCACAACTTGTTTCCATTGTGGGCTAGGTCTTTTTTAGCCGAGTCACCGAACTGATGGAGTGGCGTAGGAGACGAGGGAAAAAAGATACGTTGGCGGGAGTTGAATATAAGAGATTCTTGCTTCCTGTGAACTCGTCAGACGTGGCTAAGCAATTTCGAACAGGATACCTTTCTTCCTACACTTTATACAATAATTTGAAAGAAAATTAAAACATTTTTTAAGATTTTATTCAGGCTAGGCGTAATAAAACAGAATAACGAGCTGATATTTCTCAAACTTTTGAACGAGCCAATATGCAAAAATGTGAAATAAGCAACTCAAGATCTTCCCCAAAGACCAAAGGATAGTCACCATTTTTGGCCACCTGACCGTACTTATATTAACTTTGTCTCGAATACTACGCCACCTGCTTTAATTTACGATCGCTCAGTATCATAGCACAGCGTCTATAATGCTCAAGCAACGTTGTAAACTTGTCGCGCTAGAAAAAGGAGCGTTTCTCCTCCCAATCATTAAAGTCATTCTAAAAGCTGTCTGGGAACACCCTCGTAATTATCTGACAGAAGAACCGTTACTATGAGGGTTCCTTTGGCACCCTTTATTCATCCTTTCCTCCACGATTCTCGAGGAATCGTGCTCATCGGTCTCAATAAATCAGGACGACCAGAATGCTAATAGGACGGTTCGTCGATAGAGTAACCGGATCAGGTCTTTCGAATTTCAAGCCATAAACTGACCTTTGAGGGGAAACGAGGTTAGGTCGCTGGGGCTTACACCGTAATTTTCGAAGGCTGTCCGAGAAGGGCGTTCTTCGATTAAGTAGCTGCACCGTCGCAGATTAATCTACCCGTCGAATTAACGAGACCATTCGACTATAAAGTCCGAGATGACGCTTCGAAAGTGGTTTCCTGGGAATCTTGCCGGTTTTCTGGTAAAGAGGTCAGCGGTTCGCATTTATTTTGCTCGTAAATCACGGAACCGGTCAAGTCGACTCGAGTTTATCGCAATCGAAGTCCCGGTTACACAGGAAATCTGTAAATCTCTAGGATGATGCCTTTAATTAACGTGTATTACAGCAAACGTCAGTTTCTAAAGGTTACTAATAATTTCCTAATACAAGAAGCTACAAGTTTACCTCAAAATTAATTTTTTTTTGCAAATATTATTCAGAAGAATTTTAAATGTACATCTATTATCTTTACTCAATTTTCCATTATGTTAAGTGACTTTGGGAACAGAATGAACAATAACTTTAAGTGGTTGGTAAGTATTAAACAGGTCTTCACAGTTCTAAATCAATAACGAATATAAGGGAAACTCAGAAAATTGTAAGAAGCTTTTAAAGAAAAATTTCTGATCTCAAACTTGTTTGAACGCCTTTAATGGATTTCTGTTTTGAAACTAAGTCGAAATATATATGTCTATATACCCATAGAAGTTTAAAGTATTCTTCAATGTCAGAGTTCTTTAAATTTTATTTTAAAAAAATGACACGTTATTTTACAATTAGCAACACTAGATTACTGTCGAACTTTCGAAAATATATTAACAAAAGAGAATCAGTTTCCCATGTTATCTCCATCTCCATTTCTCGTCCTGAAGAGCACGTTACTGAATGAAAAGGAGGGGAATCGAAGAGTTGCCACACAAATCTACCGCGTTAATTAAGCTACAGCTGTAATTGCAACTCCAATTATCGCCGTTTTATTTTCGTTACGTAATTAAATTCACTCGGCCGTTATCGAATTTCCGGGCTTTCCCGCGACGCCAGATCATCGAACCGGAGGAAAAATAATGGATTTAATTCTATGGCATGCAGGCGTGCTCTCGTAACTTCGAGAACCATTGAATACATGGAGGGAAGGGTATCTGAAGCAAGAGAGTTGTTTTTTAATTCAAGCAGATGTGAAATATGGTGTCATATTTATCAGATCAGAAGATATGATTCTATCACAGAGAAAAATGTACATAGATGAGGGAATAAATCTTCGTATAATAAATTATGAATTTTCCTTGTGGAAGTGAAACATTCGTATTCTTGGAATGAACCTGTTCAAACCTTTAACAATGGCACATTTCTGCTTCAAGAAGATTACATTATTAAAAAGCCTGTACTTTAATTCAAGAGTTTATGCACATTTTGTTATGATTGAAAAATTATTTTAAAAAATTCTTTCCAGTAGAATCGTGGCACACTGCATATTACATACATGTAGGTACCTATACATTTGGTGATAAAAGTTCTGAAAAGAAATGTGAGCCTGGATGGCGTACAAAGATCGTTTCTAATAAATTTCCAATACGCAATTTGTAATATAACTCAGGTTAAAGATAATTAATCAGGAAAGTATAAATGATAATAAATCAGTTTCAACTTATTTTTATTCATTAGAACATAAATCTTGAGAAACTGGTTTACGTAATGTAATACGTTATCGAATATCACACAAATAAGTAATCATAACACATACGTTCTACAGAATCATCTGCCATAAAATCGAGGAGTTCCCTTCATCTCACTGAAAGCTCATCTGCTTCCATCGATACATAGCTTCTAGAAAAGGCAAAGGTCGCTTATGAAACCCTCGAAGAGAGACACAGTCAAGAGAAAAAAGCTCGAGGCTATAACTATAAGGCTTCAGTAACTTCAATGGAATTTCAATCGGTTACGACATCCTCCAACCGCAATGAGGTTCCCCAAAATCTTCGTAACGGAGCATTTCACCGAATCAGAATACTCGAGTCACCGAAGGAACCCGCACACATGACTCACTGGCCTGTTAAATCGAAACCGAAAACGGATTCGTCGAAACGAGACGAGGAATGTGATGAAACGTGCGTGAGAGAGGGATCATGAGTGACGCACCAGCGGAGTGCAAAAAACGTGGTCAGGGAAAGGCCAAGGCTTCGCTTGTACCTCGAAGCGGAAAAAGAACACGGAGGATGGATTCCAGATCCGTGAGCGTGACAACAGAACTTTTTTAGCGAAGATAATTCGACCTGGCGGTGACGTGGACGACTTTCAAATAAAATTGGACGTATAAACCAGTCGAGGGCGTTTCGTTGCGTTGGGCTTTCGTCCGCTTGCACAAGCTCGTGTAACGAGAGCCCCTCCTCGTGGGGACGGGCACGATGATGCTCGTTACGAGCTGGACGATAAGGGTCTGACACGATATTACCAGTGGCTCGGGCTCGCGTGATCGAAAGCGAGCCTGGAACCAAGTAATTGCATCTTTTCGACCCTGCCTGTTCCTTCTCGCCCTCCTCTGCTTTCGGCCTCTATCCAGATCTTTGCGGCGAAATAAAAAAGACGAATCTTCCTGTTGAAATGTCCGCCAAAGAATTTGATCTCGGAACGATAACTGCAGCTAAGCAAGAGGTGCATAGAACGCACAGAGAGATCAAAGCGAAGAGGGTAATTGAGACGAACGAGCTGACGTCATGGAACTTTGGAACACGAGACCACGGCCACTTTGGGAATCCTTTTCAAGGATTCTGCTTTGACGTCAGAAGCATTAAGATTCCGAATATTTTCCACGAAACCTTTTATATCGTGCTGGTAGATTGATTAAAAAGGGTGGAGCCCTTTGCTTCTTTACCAATGCTTTGACGCTGAAATACGATTGTGCTTTATTGTGTCATGGCTAGGTACTGTTTCTTTATTGAATGGTCAGTTTCTGTATTGTAATAGAGACAGATATACCTACTTGTCACATTTATTATTTATATTCTCTATGCTAATAATATTATTTCGTCATAAAGACTATGTGCAAGAAAATAACGTAGGTGATCACAATTTCGCCATTCATGAACAATCCATGAACTATTAATTAAAATCGCAAAATAACATTAGTATTTTAGGTGCCAGATAAAACGATAAATTGTACAAAACATTTAGTAATTTTACTAAATTGGCAGGGATGGTCTAAAACCTGCTGTTGAGTGACGTCACGAGGTAGAAGGGGAACTTTTGGAATGGGGTGGATAGCACCACCAACCAGTGATTGCTAAGAATCCCCACCTCATTCGAAAAGTTCCCTTTCTACCTCGTAACCTCACTGAGCAGCAGGTTTCACACCATCCCTATAAACAGATATTATTTAGAAACATTATAACACGCTTGAAACATTAGCATGACGAAATTGTGGCCACTTACGAATAATGGAAATTCGGATGACTTCTATCCTACTGTAAACACCTAAAAAATGGTACCCACATCACCATTAAAATATCATCGCCTTTATTCTGATTTATAAGCACTTTTCGAGCATACACTAGTTTATTACGTAACAATAGACGAAGACGAATCGAATTTGATAGTTCTCAGAAGCGAATCGAGGTTCTTCCGCGTTTCGAAAATGGCACGTGCCAGGGACCATACACAGCCGCCTCATTCAGCCGTTCCGTTTCTCTAAACTCGGCCAAGGCAGGGTTGCGCGACTTTTACGGTCGTTTACGACTAGTCATGCACGCCGATGACGGCAACGCGATAGCAATCCGCTGGTACGACCGAGAGTCGATATGCAATTTGCATGGGATCCACGGGCTGACCTATTTGCACCGCGAATATCTTTACCAAGCTGCTACTGTTCGTTTCGTTTCGCGATAGGTCAACTTCCTCTGTACTGGCTGTCCTTCGACGAAGGCATACGTTAGGAACGTCCTCCGATCTGAATCGTTGCATGTACTTTTGATGTAACGATAATGGCACACTTTGTGTGTTTATTTTTGTAAATCAGTCAACACCCACGTATGTATTTATGTAGATAAAATGAATCTATGTATGAGATAAATTTTTCTAAGAATATGGTTACTGCTGATTATATGGACAGTGGTTGTAAAAATGAGAAAATGGGCTTTGGCTAACAGTGATAGGTACATGGATCAATAGAGTATTTACAGCAGAGTGACACGAACGTTAAAGATCATGGAAGAAAATGATTATATGTAGACTAATGATTTACGTCCTTCTGTTACCAAAATGGTTGATTGGAGAATTTCTGGAAGATTAAGTATCTACTGACTAATATTTTTAGAGTAAAATAGATACTTTGGACTTTATACATGATTATTAGATTATGCATGTTTATTGATTTATGAGAAATTTAAGTTTGCAGAATAGTAGAGAATACACATAATTTATGAAAATATATAAAATATCTAAAGTACACTTATATTATTTTTTGAGGGTGGACAGAATCTGTATGTACGTTATACATAAATTCCATTAATTTATTCCCAATCATAAAAATGTGAATCTGCATAAAAATCCGCAGTATAGTGATTATTTATCAATATCAGTATAGCAGCTAGCTGTCTTTTTATCAGAAAAAAAATATTAAAAGTAAAATAACAAGAAATATCAGAGATTTCCAGATATAAATTTCCCCAACATGAATTGTTAAAACGTTTTCAAAAGAACACAAAAAACTTCACAATACAAAGAGTACCTACATATTTACAGAAAGTCAATTTACCACTGCATATGTAGATAATAGATACCACACTGTGATTTTTCTCTCGACGTCCAAGGTCATGTGAACCGAATCGTGCACCAAAACCACAAACACTTTATGGTTCGCGTATTTCACCTCTATCAATGGAGGCCTATGAAATTTCGAAAACAATCTGCTCGAGAAGCCTGGCGAGCGAAGGGAAGAGGAAAAAGGGTAGCGGAGCGAGAATCTGGGCTCTGCAAGTGCGCAGGAACGGGACCAGCTCGTAAGGGTTGGGAACAGAAGGGGACGAAAGGCCGAATAAGGAGCGTCGGTGTACAAAGGAGAGGAAACGTCGTTGGAACGTACACGCGCGTGTACACGAGCACACGGACGCAGAGAGGGAACCGTATTCGAGTTTTGCGCGCTTTGTTCGGCTGGAGCGTGTGCGAGTTCCTAAGCGGAAAAGAGGGTCGACGAGCAAGCTGCAGGAGACACAAGAAACGCGACAGGCCCCAGGGGCGGCGGTTCGGTTCGAGCGAGGTAGACAAACTGGAATTGGAAGCTCGGTCAGTGAACATCCGTAGAAATGGGATTACGATGGGACTAATTACATTATCTCCGCTGAGATAACTGCATCGTCCTTGGTACATCGGCGACAGCTTGAGTTACGGATATTTCAACGATGCTGCAATAAATGTGTGGAGGAGAGGATAGGAATTGAGATACCTATTTTAGGTATTTTTCGATTTGAGGAGTATCGGAATAACTGTAAATAAAAAATTAGGGAAATAAATTTAGGGAATTTCAGGTGAAGTGTGATGTATAGATATAAATATTGTGGACCTTACAAAGTTTTTGAATTTTTTACTTTACTTAATTTAAGGCAAAATTGGAGAAGAATGTCAAGTAGTATATACATAATACGAGAGAGTATCACTTTTTAGAGAAATACGTTGCACAACTTTAACTGCGTTAAAATGTTAGTAAAAATGGGTTGTAATATCCAATGTATATACTTGGTTTCACAGTCAGACAATGTATGAATTTCACTCTCTGGACCTGTACAATCATTACTGATCAACCAATGGTATAATAATTAATAGCTTCACTAATCCATCGAATGCAAAATTGTGGCTCACAGCATTATTACAGTATTATCATTTCTGTATCATTATGTTAAAACATTAATGTCTCATGTTACTACCAATAGGACATTTCACTTGCCATTATATTGCACTTCACTGTGTTTAAAAACTTTACTAATACATATTCTGAAACTATAATCATCACAGTTATCTGAATATATAAACAAAATTTGACACAAATTTTCTACCTCAAAATATAAACTCCTCTTTAACTATTTTACTGATTTGTCTCAAAATAAAATTCAAAAGTTGTAATAATATTTCGTACAAGAAAGCTAAAAAATAATAAAGAGTTACGAAACCTTCACAGATTATTAAAAGGAAAAAACGAACTCATATGTACCTTAATCATAAAATAAAAAGATAGCAAGCATATCGCAACACGAAGCGACTCGTGGCTACTCAATATTATATTAACACAGACCCTAAATAATTGAACGTTATTACGAGTCATAAACGAGTTTTTAAGAACTCTGAAACATTCATTACTCCGCATAACTCGTTCAAAAATTACCGCCGTGCGATGTGAATCCCAACATTAACATGAATAAATCCCTTCGTTAATTAAAGGGAACCAAGTCGACTCGCGAGAGCGTCGTTCCCATCGCTAACCAAGTTAGAGAGACCAAAGCTAGAAGCTCGATCAGTGAATGGCTATAGAATGGGATTACGAGGTTTAATCGAAATTTACGAAGTCTTTGTGCGCGCGGCTGGCTGCCGGGAGCTGTCAAACGCACTGGGCTACCTGTAGAAAGTTACTCGGGCAGGCGGGGTAATTAACGCGAGGCAAGAGGGAAACGGCGTTAACCCGTCCTCCCCCACCTCCCTCCCCTATCGTTCCTCGCGTAATAGCAGTTTCACTTCTATTACACGTTTCCCTGGCGTACACGCGTGCAACGTAATTCGCGATGAGTCACGCTGGCTTTTATATATAATAGCGAGCCGAGGTAACCCGCTGGTTTTTCTTTGCGGTATTTACCTCGGATCGGGCTCTGCCTCGAGGTCAACGATATTTCAGATAATTGGATGAAACTCGTTTACCTAGTTCGCCACGCTTAATTCGTTCCACTTTGGGACCACTGCGAGCGTGGTTACCTAGAAGTTAACGTCACGTCTTTCGACCACCGAACGATTGCTTCCATGGATTCTGTCTCGTTTCGAACGCCTTTCAACTCTTCCTAGGAGCCTGAAAGATTATGCTGGATGAGAGAGTTCCCGATAATAACCGATCTCGCGTTCCACTCGCTTCGAGCAAATTACAGGCAACCTGGCAGCAATTTTTGGCCAGCGTGGACTCGCACGAGCCAAAGGCAAAGAAGGGAACGTTGCTGTTTCCTTCGTTTCGTGATCGATGGAACAAAGGTAACAGAACCGTCTGGAATCCCTTGAAACACGTGACGAACGTCCCCGGCAGGCTCGAGGAGTTAAAAAACGTAATAACCTGTTCCTTATCTCGCGCTCAGCATCGCTAAATGCAGGCATCGCGTGAGAATGTCGTACAGATTTAGCCATGACAGCCGAGAGTTTCGTACACAGTATATAAGTGGGACAGGAGTTGAGCTTGGTAACCGAGGCAACTCTTCTTTTCGATATCCCGATTTTCTGGGGATCGGTCATGACCTCTTGCAAGAGCAAGAATATGTAATAAAGGTGAAGGATTGTCGAGTTGATTACACTTCTGAAGTGTAGTGCTGACTTTTTAATGAGTCTTTGATTGAGTTACAGATTAGAGAACTCGCCAAGCCAAATATAGCAGTAACTCCTTTTTGGGTTCGGCCTGGATTAGTTTAAGAGACATTAACAGTTTTAGTTGTATTAGGTATTTCAATTTCTTAAGTAAGTTGAAAATTTTAAAGGTTTAGAATTTATACGTTGGATAGGTAATATTTTATATCGTGTAAGTAGGAAAAGAAAGTTCTGTCATATTTTAGGTTGAAATGATATTGCTTGTACTTTTGAATTCAAATTATTTTCATCCTTGACGTATGTACATCTACTTTTCCCTATGAAAAGGTAATTTATTAATTCTATTTATATTTTATGAGAGAATCTTCTTGGTTACCAGAATGATGAATTGGAAATAATGAAAATCTAAAAATTTAAATACCGATCAGTTAAAAATTTTTAAATATAAAAAGATTTGGAACTTCGAACATTTGAACATTGGAAAATTTGTAAATTTAAGTATACCTACATACCATAATTTGAAAATTCAAACGTTCCCTAATTTAATAATCTCATGTCTTCTATAAATTGGAAAACCTGATGAAAAAACGAGCGTTGGATTTGGCGAGCCCTCCCCACGAGAAACTCAGTGCTAGTAGGTGGTCCAAGGCAGATTCGTGAGTTTCGAATGGAGAGGATCCGGGGATCGAGCCTCGGACCTGAATCGCGAGCTGGCAGCAACAGGATCGAGCGGCCATCGGCAGAGGCAGGCGTCGTGGGTAGAGAGGCTGATGGTCGATGCTGATGGCGATGGTCTATCGCGGAGAAGAGGCGGCACGGAAGGTGGAGGGAACGTACGGTCTGTCGAGGCAGAACAAGAAGACGAAGAAGTAGGAGGAGGAGACGGGGAGGGAAAACCGGTTCGACAGGTTCGGCTCCCATTTACCTGACCATGTAGCGCCTACCTACGTTCGGACATTATGTATGCAGTCTGGCTGTATGTGTAACGCATAACTACGCCGTGTATCCGCCGAGGAAGGAAAGGCAGTGGGGACCCAGAGAGAAAGGGAAGAAAAGGAAGAGAGGCGAGACCGCAAAGGTTCGTGCCGCACGATGAAAGCGGACCGTACCTGACCTCCGAGCTCGGTCTTCACTCTCATCCGCTGGTCATTCGATTCTCCAACCTTCGATTCTCCACAACGGAAACGTGGAAATTCGCTACAACGTCGTTCCTTCCGGCGATTCTGATTTAACTACTGTACCTTGATGGCACAGTGGTGCTGGGTTAGCTGCGTTACATTCGGGACGTTGCCTGTGTAGCTATCGAGGGAGGCAGAGTTCCTGGAAGGTTCAACTGTTTTCTTTTACCAGGTCGCTCATCCCTGGGTGGGATGGACATTAGAATTAGAAGTATTGAGAGCGAGAGAGAAACAATAGGGAGGTCCTTAATTCGTTGGAGTGTCGAAATAAGCGAAGTGATAGATATCTACATTTAATAACTGGTGGGGATAAAATGTTACGGTTATTGAGGCACCACTGAATATTGGCGATAGGGTGACACAGGCTAAGAGAGGTAAGGTAAATGTCGCGATACCCGAATGCTTAAAATGTCAAATGTCCCAATATGTAAACAAGCTAAAACTGTATGTCTTGATACATTAATCATGAGGTCCCAGAAAGTGAGTATACTATTTTATTTCACTAGTTTTTATTTTTAATTGGGTATACCTAATACATTAGAATCTGAGCCTAAAATTGAATAAAATTAACGTTGCTGTTTAGGTATAGGAACCTGGTCGATGGGAGATTTACCTTAGTTCACAGAGGCCGTGTGATCCTACCTGTCGTTTAGTATAGTTTACTCAGAAATATAGCGTGGTCAATGAAGATGTCTCATCATCAGAACAATTAATCGTGGTCCTGGAAGAGACTGAAGTTCTCATCTTCCAATGATACCGACACATCACTTGTCCTAGTGCTCCAAACATACAATTCATCGTTTGATTAATTTTATAAGTAATACGCTTTCAGTCTTTTAAATGAAACTTGGAGTTTCGTAATGAAAGCTGTGAGAAATATTGAAATAAATTCGAGTTTGTCCAAATTTTATCTGAATGCTTGAATTTACGATGAGAATTACTCGAACGTTTACAGAATTGTAATTCAGGAATGAGATTACATAAAATAAGTTTTATGAGAACTTTTCTTAATATTAATGTCTCCAATTCAGTCTCAAAATTAAAAACACATGTTTTGAAGCAACCTATATAATCTAAACCATTGATTCGAGTCCAGTATACTCAATGCTTAAATTTTGCTAAAGACTATTTAAAGCTCCCATTATTTACTTTACTTAAATTTATAAACCTAAAAATGATCTTCAGAACTCATAGAGGCGCAAATAACAAAAAAAGAAATTAAATCTCTTCATTCGAACCAATCTTCGCTTAATACCTATATTTATAAAAATCTTTATTGCGAAGTGATCGAAGCAATTTCATTTATACTTAGTCACATGATTCTCTATATCACAGACCCGTCCATGAGCACAAAATCAATTACAACGAGCTCCAAAGGGTGCCTCTATTTTTAGGTCTCGCTTCGAGAGCAGGTGTCTGTCACGCGACGCGACTTCTCCGAACGCTTAATCTGGTTATCCAAGATTCGTGGAAGTATCAGTCTCTGAATGTGAAGCTCCTAGATTAATCAGATCTCGAGGTACGTTTGTGCAAGCCTTCCTAGAATTTCCACGATCGTTGTGTTTTTCCTAGACGTTGATTTTACGTTTCATCAGGAAGGAATGATATGCAGCCTCGAAACCTTGCACATTTGCAACGATAATGCGAGTCAAGAATCGGAGCGTGTTATTATCTTTCGCGTGGCCGACAGAATCTGCGATCTACTATCGCGAGACGTAAGAAAGAATGCGACAGGAAGGTGTTACGCCAACGTCACGGTAGTTTTCCGAAGGCAACACGGCGGAGGTTGAACAAGGTGTAAACAGTAAGAAAAGATCTGTTCGTTGAAATCGAAAACGTGTTCCAAAGCGTCAGGCCTACTTTCCCGCATAAAATCGTTTCTTCGAGAGGGAAAGATGAGCGAGCGCGATAAAACGCCGTTATGTTAATTGGCCCGGGACGTTACACGACTCAAGATTAATTTACCCCAGAAAGATACTATCGCCGCGCCAATTACCGTATCCAAAGGCCGTAATTCGCCGCCGTAAAGGCGCGCAACCTCGGAAAGAGAGCAGGAGAGACGTCAGTAGTCTCCTGGGTCATCGATGACTCACGCTAGTTCCTTGGAAGCTTCTATTAAGACGAGTTCACTATCGCCTCTTCATCTGTGATATTTTAATTGTTTAACTGGAACTATCTTTTTACTATTCTAGGCTTTCGAGAACTCAATTTTTTATTTTTTTTAACTATATCTTAATTGTAACTAATTTTTAGCCTGACAATAATTACTCGTTATACGTTGAAATTCTAATCTTGAAATGTTCAAATCTTAAGTTTCTCAATTTTCAAACTTTTAAATTCTTCAACACACAATTCCTCAGATCTTTAAAAATACTGAAATTCAAAATTTTAAATCTTCACATAAAACTATTATATTGAATTTGCACATCTTCATATTTTCGAATAAGGTGAATGTCCCAGAAGTTGGCCATGTCCCGATAGCTCAACACTAACGTTAATTTTATTCAATTTTGGGCTTAAATTCTAATGCATTAGATTAGATGTATCTAATAAATTAAAAATTAGTGTCATGAAATAGTATCCTCAGTTACTGTAACATATAATTCAAGTATCAGGGCATGCAGTCTTAGGTAGTTCACTTACTGGGACATCTGACATCTTAAGCGTTCAGGTACTAGAACATTTACCCTCCTCTCCAATTCTTTTCTTCGTTCTACTATCCCACAAATACTCATTTTTCCCCTTATTTGATCAACTATAGCACCAAGAACATTCTACAAAACTTTGCTCCAAAGCTCCAAGAATTGACTAAAGTACAGACAAAACAACGCCAAAGCAAACAATAATAAAAGTATTTCCCAAAAGTATTCTCCCCACAGAAAACACGAGAAACTACCAACGAAGTTGCCCCGCAAAGCCATTTAACGCCACGGGGTTAATGGATGAAGCCAGGCGACGTCGAAAGTTGAAAAGCAGTGGCGCGAACTCGAGCCAAGGAAAAAGGGAAAGCGTGGCAATTTCGGGGATTGTTCTATCCCGCTTTAACGCGATCAGCAGGGGCAGCCAGAGGCACGGCAGGCTGCTCGATACTCAGGACGTGTCACTTGGTATTCCGCTCGGCGAAGTCGGAGCGACGCTCGCGCAGGCATTCCGCTGGAACGTGCCAGGCATCGGTCTCTCTGCCCGTCGACTCGACACGCTTGTGCGAACGAATTCTGGATTCTGAGCGCGCGTCCACCACGGTTCCTCGAAAGGGGAGAAGGGATCGGAGGACGGCCGGATGAGCCAGCTTCTCGGCAACTTCCGTCAGTTTTTCAGACGCTCGCGACGATTCTGTCTGCGTGCTCTCTGGCGTTTGGAGAAATTACCCTCCCCTTTTCTCCGTCTGCGAGATGGTCTACCGAAAGATGGAGGAATTCCTGATAACCGAGATCAGAAGGGGACGAGTCATTCCGAGGAAGAGATTCGGGTTAAAGATAGCGTTGTTGTTTTTTGAAAGAATTTCGACCCAAATATAGTAGCGTCTTGCTAGATTTATGATGCGACCTGGAATGTTGGAGTCGATGTAATGCATAGTTAAGGGTGAAGTTTGTTTTCGTGGATTGAGCGGATCTATTATTGACGCATGGAAGAGAATAGAAACGAATGAAATGGTAATGTTTGTTGCTGTCGTTTATAGATCATACAATTTTGTGCGAGTTAAATCGAATGGGAGGATAGAAAGGTTATCAGAATATTTGTTTTATTTTGTAAATCATTTATTTTGTTGATCGTTTGTTGGAAAATTTGAAGATTTATTTTATTTTATTTTTTAGCAGTCGTTTATTTCCAACAAGGTATTGCGAAAAAGACAGCATTTAAAAATGTCAGTCGATGAAAATATTGAAAATAATATTCAATGTTGGTTTTTAATTGGTTAAACGTATTGATTGGAATATTTGTAGGGAGACAATATTATACTACAAATGCAATTCAAGTTTAAAATGTTGTAATATGTTTGTTGCTATTATATACATAATTATTGCATTCCAATATTGTTACTGCATACTTATTATAATTCTAGTATAATACGTGAAAACATTGTTATAGTAAGATCGATAACAGGCAGAAGGGTTCAAATTTAACAGAATTCATAATTATTGCTCTAATAATAAGTTATAATAATAAGTTTAAAGTTAGCACTAACATACCCAAAAAGGGCGAATAAAAACTAGAGGGAAGGTAACGATATAACGCAATGCTATATACAATAGAAATTTTTCTAGAAAACACTCATCCTCCACACTGCTGCAGTTATCCCAACCCAAACCTCGCAAAAAATGCTCCAGTTCAGTATCATGCTTGCTCAAAGTTTAGGAAAACTCGAACCTAACACTTTCTATAAACTCCATCTATCTAATTATAAGTAACGAGCTTATATGTACATGTTACAGAGTCGGGACCAAAAACAATAGACGTTCTGTCCAGACAAAATCTTGAATTTCTATTCAAACCTAATCCAGATCTAACCCACTACTGCTACGCAGTTCAGATAACAAAACGCAATAAAATGTCATGTCAAATAGCATATAACTATAGAACTATTGTGTTTTCAGGCATATGTGCATTTAAACTTTTCTCATTGTCCTTGTATCTAGAACTACATCCTCTAAATGTGTCTCACGTTTTTCTTATTTTTCACAAGATTTGAACAAACGTTTTAAGCTGTGGTTACAGTGGATGTAACCACTGTACTAACCACAACCTTGTGCAACAAGAAATAACATATAACTAAAAACTTAAGCTTTTCCAGACATATGTTGATATAAACTTTTTTCATCGTCGATGTATCTAAAGTCTCTCCTCCAAAAATGTCCCACATGTTTAGGAATACTCTAGTATTCCCTAAGCAGACCCTTAATACACCCTAGGTAGATAACACAGAGCTTCTTTCCCGCATACAAAGCGTCACAAGTCGACCAGGTGCCCTTATCAACGAGTCCATCGGCAACTTCAGAACTACTAAACAACACTTTGACGCAGTCCCACCTTGTTCCTCCTAATCTTCGCGTCAGAGACGTCTTCGAAAGAGACAGGGGGCGTGCTGCATGACAAACTGCTGCTCCGGGAATAATTATGCTGGCGCGCGGGCTTTACGGCGACAGCAAGTGAACTTTCCGAAGCCGAGCTAGCGCCGCGCGTCTCTGTAACCCAGAATATCGCTCGTCGGGTTCCAGTCACGGACGCGGTTAGCGTTCGAGCAAGAAAGAGAGGGAGGGAGGAAAGTTCGCGAAGACGAGTCGAGTCGAATAACTGGTTGTTCCAGTTTCTGGCGTTACGTTTAACGCCGAATGCCCCCTGCTCCTACCCGCGACAGCTCTGCAGACCGGTATTTGTATCAACGAGATATGTACTCCGCGTCACCGAGCGACTCTAATGAAAACACAGAACGATCAAGGGGGAAACACCATGCGACAGGTCAAAAGAATTAAATTTTCTTTTTACATAATTTAATATGTTTAGCATGTCGAGAGGTACTTTTTCTAGGGTAATATTAACATCTGTAGACATCCTTGAGGCTGTTTATTAGGTAATTCTATCATAATTAGATCAGCTGGAGCTGTAATTACTTGTTCTGTCACTTTCGCATAAGGATAGGCTGCTAATTTTTTGTAATCTTCACTGCGTACCATTGGGCCTTTGTGTCCATTTATTTCAATAAATAAATAAATAAAGAGTAAGTTGTAGAACGAAATGTGAAAAGTTAACGCAGTTACACCAAGTTTTATTACTGCACGCGAAGTATTGGGTAAAAAGTATTTTTATAAAGCTTCGTTTGATACAAAACAATCTGCAGAAATGTCATGGTCCTGAAACAACTGTAAGTTTTCAAAAAGTTATTTACTTCTAAATTAGTTATCTATGTCTAAAACTTTAAACACGTTTATGTATCTCAAAATTTGTACTTTTGCAAATTGGCGTGCAAAATAACCCTAAAATTATTTATGTGATTAACTTGTCCCTTTTAAGTTGAATCACATTTATAATGACACTGTTTAATTGCATTATTTTCATAGCATAATTAACACAAAAATTGTTCCTCAAAATTATTACTCTTTCTTCAAAGTATTACCATGTTTTAAATTTTGTATTATTTTCTTTAAAATGAGGTTCAGTTAATACGTATACTCATGAAGAAAATAAATGATTTTCAATCTTTTATTTCGGATAGCCATAAACCTCGACTCCAAAATGCGTCATGAATATTAACATTATTTTAAAAAGAAATATTCATTTCTACTAAAATAAAATTTTTATTGTTACTTTGTATGCATAATAAAATACACTGAAAATTCCAAAAAAATCTATGGCACAGTTCTCTAAAAAAAATTCCAAAGAATCATCAACTTATGTGAGGTTTCCCCTTTAAATGCATCGAGCTCCGATGTCAATGAAAAACTATCTTTCCTGCATTAGAACGTAAGGGGAGAATAGACGCGTCACGATCTGTTAATTCCTTTAACGTTGCTCTGCCTGCTTTCAAACTCTCCGTTATCACTGTACTTAGCTGCGCTCTGTGGCAATCTTGTTTGTATAACATAGTAGAGACTCGATACGAGCAACTCGTAATCTTGATAATTGCAGAGGAACCTCGCCCCAATGCGTTCTCTCAGAAATGATAGGGGATTACGTAGCAATGAGAGTAAATAGAGTAAAAAGTGATAGTGAAGGGGGAAACATGGATTACGATGGAAAAACCTGATTGCCTTGATAACTGCACGCGTTCTTCATTTCGTTTTTGCTTGAATCGAGGTTCTCTTCTTTTTTGCTACTGAGCTGTGTTTTTATTCTTTCCATATTAGGGTGTCTACTATCTTCCCCCCAAATGGGTAATCATTTATCCACCAATCAGCTAACCCTTAACTACTACTATTAAATCCTATTAAAACTTACGTTTTAATAACCTATTAAAAGCGGTCTCATAGACCGCTAATGTTCATTGCGTTATTATTAACATAAAAGTGGCAAATAAAAAGGCAAAATCAACTGTTCCTGCTCTGTACATCAATAACGAACTAAGGGAAATAGATATAAATAAGTACATAATTAGTAGCGGTCTCGCAGACCGACAATAATAGTTAAGGATTAACTCACATATTTATCTTTTATTTAAATAAACTCTGATTTATATAACCCACAAAAAGAAATCGTAAACGAGCGATTTTCTGAAACTGTTCGAATGTCTTTTTCTCCGCGAAAGGTAAACAACCGTCTCACTCGATCGATCCCGAAACCGACTTCGGTCACTCGATTTACCTTTCGACTTCGCTTTTTCTTCGACTCGCCTCGGGGCTTCCTGCTCCCTTTTTTCGTCGCTGAGAAACGGTTCAGAGACATTGTCGCGACCTGGTTAAGCCATGAATCGATTCGGATTTTGTCCTGGTCACGATCCATCGCGGTTCACGAGCGGCCATAATTTCCACTCGTTCGTCGTAATTGCCACCCTAATCTCCTGCGAGCGGAGAGTGCCTCCCGTGGACGTTGTTACGAAGGGTTTGATGGAGCAACGGATAAAGGGGAGGGGATCTCCCAGACGGTCGACCGACTTACTTCTATGGGCTCTATTTTTACCCGCCTATCGGGAGAATCTAGGAAAGCGGTCCGAGGAGATAACGAGTCGGGGAAAAAGAAGAACGATCGACCCAAGTGATGGTGGGTTCAACCGACTGGCGTCGATACTTTCGATTTTCTCGAATTGAATGGTAGGTCAACGTCCTCCGCCGCGACTCCATATTTGATCTGGATGTAAGCTTTTCTGTCTTTCATCAATCCCCTACAGATGAGAGTCGTGTTTGGATCTGGAGGGCGCTACGTATGTATGAAGTTAGGGGAACACTTGACTCTGAGTATAGAGCTTCCACGCAGCGTGTCGCTATTAATCATTCCTGTTTGCGATGCGATATGTGCAAGGAATAGATGACACTGTTCAGATTTGGCGGCTTGACTGATGGAACCGAGTGCAAACTTAAGTGCTTTATATTGTAACTAACCTAGTGTATTTCAATGTTTGCTGTTGGGAATAGATGGGCGAAGAGTGTGAATAGCATTGTGAGGTGCAGGAAACGTGCTTCAGTTTTGATGTAGGAAATATTTTTAGAAGACTTTGTTACTCATTCATGTGCACGGGACTAGAAAATTGTTTCACTGAAATTTCGAACTCAGTCTATTCTCGGTAGTCTTTCTGAAGAGGAAGAGAAAGTTACGATCTGAACTAGATCGAATTCAACTCTAGGAGTTTTATCTCATCCATCTTCTTTGATTGTAGAATCTTCAGATCTTTTTACTACTCACTTTTACAGAGAATAGCTTTCAACGTTATTTCTTGAGTTATATGTTCCAAACTACATATTCACACGTCAACTGCCACGCTAAATTTACTATTAAAGTCAAAATTCTATCACTTTGGCAGTGACTCTAACATGAAAACAATTGTTTTTAATTCATTTTTGTACTTTTTATATAGGGTTCTTCTTCTTGTAGTTAGATGTACCTATCATTTTTTATTACCTAATATCATTTATAATCATGTATGTTAATGTTACTAAAAAGGTATTGTTGAAAAGATGAAAGCACCATCTTCTTATTAACATAAGATATTCATATTTAGATTTCATAAATATGAGTAGATACAAAATCCTTACTTTTCTAATATTTCAAGGCACATGCCTTGGAAACCACTGTCAAAAGCTATTTTTTGTAAACATGATTCACTGACTGCCCTCAACCTTAAATATATGATTCTTTCTAAAATAATAAAATATATTTCTAAAATACGAATTTAAATACCAGAAAATTATACAAAATTAATTAATGAGTACAGATATGTTCCCAAGTTACATTAAGAATTATTTTTATACATAATTTTAAACATCCTTCATATTCATCCGACCTTATAACTTGCCCCTGTTCTGATTCAAAAATCCTCTATCAGAAATGCTCACTCTGCTTTTCTCTTCACGTGAGATTCAGTTTCAGCGTTTTTCCTGCACGACAACCGCTTGATCGCTCCCATTCGTTCGTGACGACCTCCCTGCTAAGCTACAGCTTATTTTTAGAGGCGCTCGCATCCGCGGATAGCATTCTAGCGAAAAAGTTCGATCATCTTGCCGCGATTCCGAACTCGAAACGAGGTTACGGTTGGATCGACCTCGTGTTCGTAAACGGGGCACGTACCGAGGGGGAATGGGGATGAACGTGGGACACGGCGAAATTCAGAAAGCGATCTTGAGAATGGTTTGGGGGCAGAAGTGGAAGATGACTGGCACTCGACACCGCGAAGGATGTAACGTCAACCTCTATTAAAATATTTAAAAGCCAGCCAGCGAGGACAAGTTTACTCGTCGCAGAAAAATTTCTCTCGTTCAATATGAATGAAATTTGAAATGTTTTGAAAGTTTTCGAGTTTCGAAACTGGAGCGTACAAGGAAAGGTGAACGTGTAAATTTTTCATGTTAGAAATGCGAAACCCAGGTACTCAGTTCTCTGTATGTTATAACTATCGAATTAATGTACGTTTATTTTTAAAGTTGTATCAAATTACTAATTTCTGAGAAAGTACGTAATTTATAGAAATAATGTTTCTTGACATATTTTTGTTTTGAGGTTTATTCAACGTTAATTGAAAAAAATGACAGCTTGTAAAGAATAAAAACAGTGTATGAGGAATATAACAGTAGGTCATTTCTGCTACACTGATAATTCAAGTGTTAAACAGCACATATTATTATATTAAAAATGGTTACTTTCCACATACCTACAGAAATAAATAAATAAAATCAAAATAATTTCTGCCTCTACTTTGTACCTACAGTTATAATGTACTCTATTATCCATACCCAGATAGTACATGACGTCTTGAAGACGTCTATTTTACGTCCATTTTATGCCTGAACGTCTTGACATAATTTGGATGTCTTAAAAACATCCAATAGCATGCGTCTTAAAGACACACTACATTTTTTTTTGTTATTAAGCAATTTTAATTTTTCTTAAGAAATTATTTTGCAACAATTATAACAAATTATATAAAAGTAATACATATAAAAAATTAACAAAATATTTATATAGCTTTGGTCTGGGTGTACGTTACAATATTTTCTTTTCTTAAATGTTTAGTTTACATGTTTTGAAGAACGATTATATAATTTTACATAATCTTATAGTAGCCTTGAAGAGCAATGTGTTACAGGACATTGAAAGAGAGTAGTTCATCTTCTGCAGTTGTTTCATAACTCGTGATCATTGTTTATTGTATATAGGACATTGCCACAATATCTGATTCATGTTCTGTATATCATGTCCGTATTGACATCTAGAGTTATTATTTATCCCTATTAGAGTGAGTGAGAATTACAGACTACAATAGTCCGATCTACATCTGTTTATTGTAGATATTATTTCTCGTTTAAGATTCTTCTGGTAATACCATGGATTTGGATTCCTACTATGAAAGTATTTAAAATAATTAACACCTTTATACAGACCTCCATTCTCTATGAATTTATACGTATTTCTGAAAGCAGTAGATTTTGCTAATTCTTTAAGATCTGTGTATAAACACACTACATGGACGTCTTAAATACTTACGCTTTTGGACGTTTCAAAAACGTCCTTTGGACATTTTTAAGATTTTATTGGTTGTCTTTAAGACGCTCTTAAGACGTCTCTGTATTATATGGGTATAAATTGCAGACAATATTACTATTATTCTATACTATTTTTTTTATAAAAAAATATTAAAATAACATCTACTATTATTATATAGTAGATATTATTAACATCTACTAACATCTTAACATCTATTGATTAACATCTACTATTGATTAATAGTAGTATTGATTAATCTATTGATTAATATCTACTAACATCTATTGATTAACGTCTACTATTATTATATAGTAGATATTATTTTCTACAAAACAGTATATTCTATCCATAAATAATACACTAGGAAAAAACGCTGATCCTCAATTTCATAAAATACTACACAAATGTCTCTCTACAGGGAACCTGTTAAAAGGTTAAAGTCAAAGAGCATCACAGAGAGTTACCACACGGTAAACAGAAATAATTGAGGCGATTCCGGCGTCGGGAAATTCCTCAAAGTCCAGACTTAGTTGGCTCGTAAAGGGGAGTTGCTGTTAAACAGCATTCCCCGTCCTCCGACACGATCGTTTCGTTAACTTTGCCCGGGGAACGCGAGCAGAGGGCGGGGGTGGACGCAACGAGGAAGTTTGTTGCGAAGTTTACGCGTTTTCGGGCCGGATCTGAAGAGAGATAGAATTGCTCGGCGCAGTTTTATGGGTCGTTCCATTTTACTTTCCTCGTAAAAAATTCTCGCGGCGTCGATGCTGCCGCTCCAAGGCAGCGGCTACAAGAACGCCCGAAATCGATACCGCGTCGATGATTGGTCGACAAGCTACGGAATTTTCGAGTGAAACGTAACCCAGCGAGTTTTATTATAAAGCAAACAGAAACACGAAAACCGTGAGCGCGGTTCGCGACTGTGTGCAATATTTTCAAGTAGAAGCCTCTGTGAAGGCAATACCGCAATTGATGGTTTATTTTAAAATTAATCCGTCGTTGTTCGCGTGTGACGTCGCATGAAATACCGCCGTTCGAGGGAATATTAAAAAAGAAAAAAAAAAAAACAGCAGTATTTTCAGGATCGTTTTACCTTTGAATAACGACGTACGCGATGCATCATCGCACGGTGAACGGAGCGAGATATTTGAACGCGAAACAGCTCGTTCTCGAATCCTATTTACTCTTTCGTCGCGCAATGTCAGCCCGATCCCACTGAAAAGTTTAAAACCGCTTCCCGTACGAGCGACACGCACCGCAGCGAATACGAGATGCCACGTGTTCCGCGCTGATAAATATTTATCCCTCTTTGTTGCGCGGATCTTCACTGGTTCGCGTGAAAAGACCAATAAAAGACGAGATAAACCGAGGAGCGCGTCCTTCGACCAATACCGCTGGAATTCCTTCGAAACAGTATAAAGATGTCGAACAGATGCCCTGCTTTCGGTTCGACCACCTCTGCAGGAATAATGGTCACGTTGAAAAGCGTGGCAGTCGTGCTGAACTACTAGGGAGCTTCGAAGAGAAAAATAGGGTAATGTCGGGGTAGGCAGAGGCGAAATGGGAAGCTATTGTTTTTGCACTCTGGGAGAGCTAGTGAGTGGAAATCTGCATACAACTTTTTCCCTGTTGTTTAATATCTGCAGTTATTCAGCCACGAAAGTATTTAACCATATACGCATAATAGGAGCTTAAAGAGAATTTTAGTTGAAACTGAAATTATTTGCCTATGAAATTATTTAACCCATCTCCAACATCGAATGCTTGACATTCTCTGGCTCTCGTGCACCTTTAGGAGTAAAACCAGTGATAATTGCGGGAGGGAAAGAGAACAGAACGTTTCTAAATATGTACACGATTCGTTGGACGCAGGCTGGCCAGCCGGGTGTTTTCGCGCACCTGCCGCCTTGCGTCACCAGCAGGAGCTCCGACAGCGATCGTCGTGACGGCGACGCGGTGCAACTTGCAACGACGATCGCGTGCACCATGTACGTACTGAGGCAATGGCCAAACGATGCGATTTTTAACGGAGTCCAAGGGTTTAGCGGAAGTGAAGTCGCGAGCGAGAGATTGGGGAGATTTTAAGAAGACTTCGAGCGTTATAATTTCGTTACTGAAAGTTACGATGCGATCTGCTTCGAGAAGGGTAAGTTGCAGCTGATTTAGTTAAATTTCTTTTACGTTTTAAAATTTCTTTTACGAGGTAGGTACATTGCTGCCTTACAGGAAAGAAAGAGCTTCGTTTTTTATTACAAAACTTGAAGAGGAAATATAATAATTCTAATTTGCGTGCAGAGTTTAATTACAGTATGGAATATTTGATTACTATCAGATTATTTTCGAAGTTATTTGTTGGCATTAAATTAATTAGGTAATTATGACTGAAGAACGAAACAGTTGTACGATAAAATAATGCGTTTCTTGAAATAACATATTAAATAACGTTATTTGGAATATGCCCAGGTCTGGATTACAAGCGTACACATGATATTTAATATCATTAATTAGTGAGGATATCAGTTCCTATATTATTATCAGTATTATTACTTATTAATTTTATTAACCTCTATGATGTATGTACAAGATACTGACCAATTTGCTTCGGTTACAAGCCGAATCACGTTTGATGTGATTAATTAACGAGGATATCAGTTCCTGTATTATTATCAGTACTATTATTAATTTCACTTAACTTCAAAAATATGATGTCTGTATAAGATACTGGCCAACCTGTTTCAATTGTAAGCCAAAAGCCGAACATGCCTGCGTAATATTTGACATGATTAATTAACGAGGATATCATCTCCTATATTATCATCAGTATTACTATTAATTTTACTAAACCCTGAATAATCTCTGTACAAATTACTGACTAATTTACCTTGATTATAGGCCGCAACCCTCATACGCTACGATTTCACAAGCTCGTAGAAGTTTCTATTCTTGTGATTATAAACTATGTGTAATCATTAATTGAACCGTTTACAGGCTGCAGTGATTAACTCTACTTCTTGAATGTTTCTAAATTTTAGTGCCAAAGCATTTAATTGCCACTTAACTCTTTCTATTTAAAATAAAATTAAATATTATCATTTCGTGGAGTTTTTATTTACAAATGAGTGATTCAATTTTCCTAAATTTGTAGATAATTTTAATTGTGATAGAGATTGTCTTTTCCAAATTTTGTACTCAAGTGCATGTTCCATTAGCAATATTTAAGTTAAATGTATCACGAGTTAAATCTATCATTACTGGTTTTCAAATACATATTAAATGCAAAAATTCACATATAACTAACACGTGAAAATATGTATATTTGGAGATAACAGGACTGAGCAGGACTGATATTCGCAATATGACAACGTTCCCGTCAAAACTCAGATTAAATCTGCTATTTGTCCTTTTTTATAAAACGAATTCCTGCTTCTTTAGCAACGACACAACATTAACTTCACAGTTCAATATAGAACGCTCATCGAGCTATTGAATGCTGATATGTACACATAAAGGGTGCTCCGAAATTAGGTCAGGTTGATTCTGTGTCTCAAAATATAAAGAAAATCAGGAATAACAAAATTGCGTGGGAGGCCTCGTTTTCAAATAAAATGCATTTAAGAATTAGTCGAGTACGGTGCAATCGACGGTACAATCAAACACTCAAAACTGTACTTCCGTACGTTTGCACTCGACCATAATGCAAACTCAATTTTCTCGAAAAGGAAGCACGATATCAAACATTTTTATTTTACATTTTCATCCTATTTTTTCTTGTAGAGTCACGACCATTCCATCAGTTCTGTGACACCCTGCATTTCCTCCCCTTTTTTTGTAAACTCTTGCTTCTGCACAAGAATCATCCATAAAATAATAATACAGGATCAAAAATTGCCTTCTGAATCCGTTTCCACAGTATAAAATACAACATTAACAGCCTCTTTAATATCCCACAAAAAATCGTATCACCCGTGGGTTCCTTTCCAGGAAGCCAAGAGCCCCATTAATCACGCCCCCCGCCGCTCCATCATCCCAAGCGTTGCCAAGCGTTTAATCCGACGAATCGAGGCGACGAAAGCAGAATTACGCGCGTCTCGGCACCAGTTCTTTCAGCATCGTAATTGAAGCGGCTTCGCGTTGGCTCCTCCATTGCCATGGGATCGTTTTGAATACGCGAGGACAGGGAGGAAGCGAAGAGCAGAGAGAGCGCAGGTCTCGCGTGGTCCTCGCTAGTATAATTATTAACCCGCAGTGACTCAGTAGGTTGAGGACCTTTATGATCCACGCTAATGGGCCCACCGCTCGAGCCACTCCGTGCACGACACGAACCTGCGCGCGTGCGTGACGCGCTTTATGGCTCTTGGCCACGCAAATCTCGTTTCGCGTTCTTCCACTCGTGAAAAGCATCTCTCGCCGCGAAGAAAGGCTCGCTGGCAGGTGCCACTCGTCTTTCTAACGGTCTCTCGACGGAACTCGAGGCCCATCGCTGGGAGCTTTTCGAGAAACCAACTCGATGGTCACTGAACCGCGGTTCAAGCGACTTCTGGGATTGCATTTGAATGGATCTCTAGGGAAGTGAAATTATGGAAGAGAAGGTAGGAATATGGGATGGGGCAGAAATGTGAGATGCCAAGGTTTTGAGCTATACGCGGTATTGACATCTTTAACAATTATTGAGAATTAAATATTGGGAAGATTACAGTATTATCTTATAATAGTTGTAGTCATTTATTGTTATTGTTTTAGGTACTTTATGGAAGTTTTTTATTTGAGTTGTAGGAGAATATTTCTGCATGCAGATACAAAAATTGCAGAATGCATATAATATTCAGAAATATTAATAATATGAAAATTGGAATGCAAATAATAAACTGACTTTATAAAAATATGAAATTGTATATATTGAATAATTCATTTTTTAAGAGAGTTTGAATTAAGGAAAAATGCTATAAATGCTATGTAGTTTGCAAAAATTCGTATATATAAATGTCAGCTGCGTTCATCACCGTTTTCCAAAATTTCAAGCCTAATTATCTTTCATTGGAAAATGAATAAGTTGAAAACTGTCGTCAACAATAATGCCCAAGAAACAGTAATACTTTAATACATCGCAATAAACTTGCACTATTCAGCATACATAAAATCATTTATATTAAACAAGTTTTCCTTTCATGCACTCTCACTAGCATCAAGACAAAAGCGATCCAAACGTGTTCCTCGCTGGCCCATTGTCAGTGAACCGTGAACGTGTAACGAGGAATCACTGTGCTCTTATTTTCCTTCGTCTCTTCCCCGACAACTCTTCACTTCCTTTTCCCCAATTGCGACCTTTCTTCCGCTTCGCCGAGCCGCCGAGTCTATTCTCCGCTCCGTTAATTTAATACGACGCGACATAGACGCGTTAGCGATTAATTAATTCGTCGAAATCGGGCAGGTGAGACGACTAGAGAATCCTTGATTGCGCTGTCACAGACGAGAGCGTCTCGTTCTGAAATATTTATGTCTGATTCGGAGCACGCACGGTTCCCCGCGGCGGGGAGCGTCGGCTTTTATTACAGCAGAAGAGAGCTATACATATATCTTGTGCATTATTATACACCCAGGGCTATTTGTGTACGCGATTTCGAGCCGAGAATACGGCAGTCTCGGGGCTGGATTCCACTCGTTAAGTCAGTGACCCGAATAGAGCAGGCACGTAGGAGGAAACGGGAAGTCGTTGACGCAACGCTGATTTTTCTGCCGTCGCGCCGCGGGAGAGCTCAATGGAGCTGAACGAGCACCTTCGGAATCGGTTCCACGCTGCATTTCCTCTTGCCCGCCTTCGGGCCTTTTACGCCCGTGATAAGGCTTCTTCGAGGTTCGAGCAGTCATCGCCGCCCGAGAGCCACTTTTTCACTTAGGTAATTGTGCCGGTGATTGTGAAAGTGGTCTTTAAGTATCGTGCACTTTCATTGCGAGATGTTTTCACTTGTGTGTTTCTGCGATCGTAGGCAAAACAACCTATGTCACATTTTAGAATATAGAATTCGTATTTTCAGGAAGAAAAAAGGCACTACAGAGATTGTTTCGTCTGAAAATAAGGGTTCAAGGAGACACATTCCATAAGATAGTACCGAAGCTCAAAATTTTAAACGTCAATATCTCGAAAACAAAAATATGTGACTTAGGTCGTTTTGCCTTACAATCAAAGATTTATGTACACTTAATCGAAAATATTCATTCGTGAAAGAAGGAAAACAATAAATACTTGTAGTCATTGTAAAAGCATTTAAAGGACTGTTATTGTAAATGCATAGGGTTGTCATATTTATGGGGATAATTGTTAAATGATAACTCAAATAATTGCAGTTTACTAAAACGAAGGTTCCAAGTACTACCTTTCCACGAAATTTCAGAATCTTCCTTAGACTTTACAAAAAAGATTTTAATATTCAGATTTCCGAAACAAATTCAGGTAAAAGTAGTCTGTGTTATAAAAAATATGCAAAATTATATACTTCAGTTTCTATGTAACACATAGATTACTAGATACATAGTATCTAGTAAAAGTATCTAATAAAATATAAAATAGATAGTATGTATCTATAAAGTAAAATTGAGGAAATATCTTGAAATTTTGTCGTGAAAGTTCAAATATTTTCTCTTTAATTGCCTACATATAAATTTTATTAACTACATATTTGGACCGATTTGAACAAAACTTTCTTTTTCATTTCATCCCCTTACTTTTTCTCTGCATGAATGGAATTTTATATGATCATTGTAGTATTTAAGTTTTGTTTAAAAGTTATATATGTACTTAGAAAAAAGCAATCATTCTGATGAATTGTAAATGTTTAATGAAGTCGATTGTGTTTGTTCCTCTTCTACTGTACTTACATAAATCATAATATCCTGACTTTACAGGACTTTACTTAACTGCTTCCAAACGTCTAAACAGTATCGTACATCCATACTTTATGATTTCGTTAAACTAACCTTCATCGACAACCCAATTTCCCATTTCTCAGTTCCTGTTATTTTCAGAAGTCAAAACCATTCAAAAAACAATTAAAGCACGAGAGAAGTTTACCAAAGCGACCTAGATTATCTTAACGACGCCATTAAACGATTCAACGTCCAACTGCTCCTCAACATTATTACACTCCCGATTCGATCTAACACAAATTATGTACACGATAAACTCAAACATCCAGATTCCTGACTTCGCCTACTTTCGCAATTACTGGCACAATTAATACCACCGACATCCTTAAAAAGTTCCCCTCGTTCCCCGTAAAAGGTTAATTCCTCTTCCGAGCAGCGATAACAAACTTTTTAATCGTCCAAAGTTAATCGAAACTTTTGCCTTACGATTATACCCTCCCACCACCCCCGAAACTTCCCTTCGAGGCGGCAACTTCGAGAGGCCAGTAGCTGCACGGAAGCCCCTTAAATTATTCCACTTGGGAAGGATTTTTCGAGCGCGACAGTCAAAAGGATTACGGCGGTTCGAACGGTTGCCAGCGGCTGAAACCGAAATTGGAACGCGTCGCATTGTGCGGCAGACGCGTCGTCGATGGCGTTCGCGGTGGTTCGCTGCGCCAGCGGATTCGTGGCGCAAACCGCCGATAGGTGATTACAGGTCGAGGGAAAGGAGCGAAAGAGCCAAGCGGGAGCAGACGGATCTTGCACGCGTGTGCGTGACGGGAGTGCAAAACCGCGCTGATGGACGCGTGCCACGTGAACCGCATGATGAACGGCGATCGTTGGCTGCGTGCTTGCTCGCCCGTGTCGGCCTTTGAGCGCGTCCCCCGTGAGACGATAACGCGATGACCTCGAGATAAATTGGCCAACACGGTGCTCAATGGCACCTCGCCGCGGAACGGCGAAAGAGAAGAAAGTATCCGAGCGATCGTTGCCAATTCCGTTGCGCAATCGAGACAGTCGAAATGTCAGAGGGGTAAAAGAGCGGAGGCTCCGCCAGCTTGAGAGACGCTGAATGAACTTAACCCTTGCGCTGGGGAGTTTTCAGTTTTAGTTGATTCTTGACTAGTGTCAGTTTTGGACGAATGACAGCATTAATTTTCAACTTTTTTCTTGCATTTTAGATAGAGTCTTGTACGCTTGAATTTTAATATTTGGCTGTAACACCGAAATTCCAATGGTTCAGATCATTTACTGGTTTCGAGGGTTAGTGTAACTTGAACCTATTGAAATCTATTCAAACTTGAGCTCTTTTAGAGACTTGTCTTTTTGATCGAGTAAGGAGTGAGTAAGATTCTTGGGAAGAAGATACTTTCTACAAAAGTAGAACCATGGTGATGAGTCTATGGCTGCAAGACAAAACAAACTAAGGCACATTTTCAAAAAATTCGAGTTGAGGATTTAATTAAGGTCTAGAATAGACATTGTATATTTGCACAAAAAAGGGAAGACATTAAAAGAATTATTCCCCTTAAAAATAAGTGTTCAAGAAGACACAAGTGCATAACACAGTATTGAAGTTGAAAACTTTAAACATCTATATCTCGAAAACAAAAATATGTAACTTATATTTATATTATATTTTGCCTTATAATCACTGAATTTAGAAGTAATATACCTAATAGTTTAGTGGGAATTATTTTAGAAAAATTTTAAATTGTTTTGACAAAACTGTGAAAATATGATTGAAAAATTAGAGATAATACTGAAATAAATTCAATTACATATGTCTGTAAGATTTTAGATTGAGTTTTAATTTTTAAAATGGTATATCGTACTCTATGGATTAAAGATATTATTTGTGATTTTATAGTAACCTACACTAAATTTTACACAGTATTCGTTTGGAATTTGAAGCAAGTTAATAAGGGCAGGTTTATAGATATAATAATATTATGGCGGAATTATTCTATGACTGAAGTGAATGTAATTTTAGAATGAATATGAATTCAAATTGATTTGATAGGAAAAGTAGACGACTCTAAATTGAAGTTTTCAACAAATAGTATTTTAATCCCTTGGATACTGATTTAATTCCAATTGATTGACAGCTTCCTGCAATATAGCACAAGAAATGCACGATAAATCAGATTCATTAAACGTAGCCAAGAAGGTTAAAAATTAGTAGCGCAATACGAGTTTTATCAAAACATTTGAAAATAACTGCTAGAATAATAAATTATAGATTTATGTATTCTAATTTACGTATAAAATCCTTTTCATTTCTATCTCCAGACACTTTCAACCCACTCGTCACATTTGACTGAATCGATCCACCTTTACAATTTCTGTCACAACTCCTTTGTACCCTTCTTTACATCCCATGCTAATCCGAACGCGTCGAGCGTCGCCGAGTCAGAAAGGACGTCGTAAAAACTGGCTCGTTGGGCGCGTAGTGGCCCATCAGCTCGAACAAAGCTTCTGCATGATCGCTAAGCAGCCTCCGTTCAGCCTGCCTCGTTCGAACGGGAATGCGCTTCAGAGAAGGACGCCCATCGTCAGCAGGAGGGACGAGGCAATTTAGGAAAAACTCGCGACCAGTAGCGAGACCATATTTCTATGCAGATGCGGTCCTTGACGAGGCTGCCGACTCCGGGCCGCAGAGTAGGGCTGATTCTTTTCTCTTTCTTGCTAGTCAACCGGCTACGCGTATTTTTATAGCTTCCTACCGAGCATTCCTGCCCGTCCTCCGCGTACCGGTTAGCGAACGGTCTTGGACGAGGTCTTCCGATCGAACAAAAAGACGGAGAAGAAGGAGCAGCAGGAGACGGCAACTGGGGAGGTAAAAAAGACGCTGGAACATGACCTTGTGCCCAAATGCCAGTTTCTGCCGCCACAGTCGCCGATCGCCTCTCCTCCGCGCTCCTCGGCAAGCGCGGAAAGGTCGACGGGGACTGACTTGCATAAGCGTTAAATCGCGCTCGTTACGCGGAGAGGACACGTAATTGGACGTATTTGGAGCAGAATAACAGCGAGCCACTGCGGGTTGCTTTCGAAGAAAAAGCACCGAAAACAGGCGCAGCTTCTGTCACGTTCCACTTGGGATCGCTTAGATGTTGCGTTGGTGGATTCGGATTGAATATATGAAAGCTCGATATTGAGATTTATGTTAAGGGGATAAGTGTACTGTATACCTCGATTTTAAGAAATCTGAGATTTTGTTAAATGTCAATAAGTTTCATATAGATACTGTGTAAAATATTTCGGCGAAATGAACCTTAGAGAATAAAGATGTTATCGTATAGATACGTATGTTGTTTCGAGTAAATTGAGTATAAAATTAATCTGTTTGTTGTAGGATCTAGTATGGGTTACTAACATTATTTTTACGATTCCTCAATAAGTATGTCAAGATTATACCGATAAAAAGTGCAGGCGGATTAACTTTAAACTCAATTTCCTCGGAACGACATATTTACAACGTAACACCTTCATTCTCTACGCCGCTAAGTCCTTCATCTTTTCAAGTGGAGTAGGATGCTGGAGAATAGTGTAATCTTGAGACATCGAACACGTTTTTAATTTGAAATCTGGAAACATTATTTCGTATAAAATTATTTACAAGATAGCATATGATTTTTTTATATTTTATCGTACTGAAATATTATGTATAAAATTGTCTTTCATCGAAAAAAGAAATATTTTCCTTTGGAAAACACCATTTATTCTCTAAAATTGTTTAAAAACCATTCGTTATGTTTTAAATATATTTTTGATGAATGAATTTTTCAAATTTAAAGTTGATCAGACAAATAATCATGGATATCTGCTAGGTACTAGGTACTTGCTGACAAAGACTTTCAAATATGACGGTAGACAATGTTACATCACTTTGCGATTTTATAACATTAACTAATAAATGTAAAAGAATAAAGTTAAAATGTTAACATGATCCAAAAAGATCCTAATACCTTACTCAATAGTTACTGTGAGGCGAAAGCTTCAAATTTCCCAATTTCTCTAGAACATTAACGTGGTACACCTACCTATTTCATAAAGTCGAACTCTGTCGATGGTTAACTAGGATATCAGTACAGGTAGCAATTTATGAAATTATATAACTCCCGTGGCACGAGTTACGTGCATCAAATGGGCAGGCAGAGTAGAAAGAAACCCTATTCAAAGTTAGCTCCTATTTGAGTGCCACAATCTGTTAGACGAAGTACCATAAATACCTACACTTCAATTATTGGATCCATGATGAGCACGTGTTCCAGGAATCTCGTGAAATTAACGTTCAAATCCAATTGCTTGAAGCAGCGTTTTATCGATCGTCTGGCTGCGATAATGATCGCCGTGCGGTTTCACGCGCGCTAATGAAGATTTTGCGTGACATTGGAAAATACGGACTGCAATCGGCTCAGATCTATGGCTTGTACGATCGATCAATTTTGAGTACGTGTTCTGACGATATCTTCGAAAAAAGAAAATGATTTGAGGATAAGGTACAACCAGAAGCGTGGAATTGGCAGTGTCACGGCTTAGCGTCATTTTATTGGACCGAGAGGTTATGCAAAAGTGGGCCAATAGGGGAGAATCGGGTTGATCGATCGCTTTTAAATGGTCACCTTTTTGTAGGAAGAAGAGGATTAGTACTGAACATTAACATGAGAAACGAATAACTTGTGATTCTTTAAAGTAGTGTAGTTCTATTCTTTGTAGTACCTACAGTAGAACGTCGAGCAACGGGTCTCAGTTCTTAACTATTCACAGTCTCTTTCATTCAGGGTCATGGCTCTTTGTTGTCATGGCAATATGAGTCCAGAGAAACATCACTTAGAATTTGCCTTGGATTTACTACTTTATTGAGAATAATATTACAAAATTAGCCCTCTGGAGGATACTTCAATTTAAAACTTCTGTTAAGTTGACTAAGGGAGGTTCTACTGCACTTCTCTTTTACAATTCAATTTGTGACATTGGAATTGGTATAAGAAACACGATGAAAGCAAATATGAACCAGATAATTCAGTGCATGACCCAATTGTGAAAAAAATTGATTTCTATTATTTCAGGTACCAGTATATTTGATAAAGTTAAATGATGCTTCTAGTCTGATTCTGTTTGAAGTAAGAAATAAAATACAACAGCACCCTTAATTGTTCAACATCAGCAGAACTGATCACAGACAAGGCAAATTAACTTTATTAACTCATGAACTATAATGGTCCAAGTCGACTGTCTTATTGATCTAGAAATATATTCAGACTAATTTTAATGTCTTCAGTATTCTACTAAAAATTCTAAAAATTCACGACCTACTTTAATAGTCTACTAATACCAGATTCCATTTAAAACAGAAACTGCAATGAAGTTTTACATCCCCAGGAAACCAAACCTTGACAATGCTGAATGTCAGGCTATTAGGATAGTGAGTCTTCTTTTAATTTATTGCCCATCATTGAAGCACGACAGACAACCAGGAAAGAAGCCTATGATAAATGAAACATCCCTGACGAAACAAATTGACAGCAACTGCAATTCACTTCGTCTGACTCTCGTTGGATGTACCACATGATTAAATGAGGTCGTCCTCGACTTTGTTTTACGGAACGCTGAACATTTTCGCGGGAATAAATAAACGGGGTGAAAGCGATCCATGAACTGCACGAGGCCCGTTTATTTTCATCGAAACCTCCGCGATCAAACAAACTGTAAGAAGAGGGCTGTTCAATACCAACGTCACGAAAGAACCGTGTAACTGAAATGGTAAACGAGTAATTTTCAATCTATATCTTTTCTCGAATTTCCTTTCCACTTCTTAAATGTGTCATAAGGCGAATAACGCAATATTTAATCTTGTACTCCAGTTGTACATGTTGTTTCATAATTTATGTCATGTCAAATCGATTAGCCTAATATTTACTAATAACCAGTTCTGCTCATGAAAACATTACAAAATGTATTATATATTTAAACTATCTAAGTATAATCAGCCTACGAAATTTCTCATCTTGAAAAAGTATCTCAAACTCCCTCATTTGGCCTCGCTGCCTTTTTCCCCCAGGGTCACGAATTCCATGTTAGAACTCGAACGATCGTCCTTCAACGAGGTCAACCTCGAGAGACAAGTTCACCGACACTCAAGTTGGCGTTGTAGGTGGTTCTGTTTATTTATATCCCGAAGCAGCGAGCACGGGTCGTTGCTTCAATAGCGCTCGCGCTGGTAATGGTTCGATCGCCAAACCGAGCCTGGTCGTGATAAACCGTCGAAAGTTGGGAGTGACTAGCAGTTGGCGCCCGGAAACGCGTGGCCCAAGGTACATCCTGTTCTTTCCTCTCTGTCCAGTTTTTCGTGTCCTCTTTCTTATAGCCGGTAGTCACGCGAGCACAAACAAAAGGAGAATCGAAAGAGGAGTCGCGCAAGAAACGCAGCTGCTTTGGTCGCTTCCCTAATGGCACTCCGTTTCCTGACTACACTAGGTGCGCGCAAGGTGCAGAAGCTAGGAAACTATAGGGGTTGAGGGGCGTTCTATTAAAGTAGAATGATACATGGGTAGACGTGGAAACCTGAACCTAATACGATGCTAGAATTAGCGGAAAACGTATGGGTTAGGTCAGGTTCGGTACTGGTAACTCTGTTTGGGTATTCATTCAGTTATTTCGAAAAGAACGTACTGTTCTTGGGAGGGTTGGTATAAGTAAAGGGTTATGCAGAAATATTTCATTCTGTTGTACAGCAACTACAGTGGTGGAGAAAAGAAAGCTTAAGAGATAAGTGAAATAAGAAGACACAGTCGTTTTAGAGCGAGGAGTTATGAAATATCTATATCATACGGAGTGAAGAGATATATCCCATAGCAGATAGGCATTATCAACATGAGATAGAATATCTAGTATGGGAGTTATTAATACTCATATGGTAACCATTTCAGGTTACAAATTATAGCGAATATCTTTAAGTTGGTATTTGTATTGAAAAAAATTTTTTTAAATAAAAATTAAATAATTTTGAACAGAGCATAACCGAATTTTGTTTATTTTAAATGGTATCGCACATTTTTTCCATGTTTCTAAAAATAACGGAGATATTCAAGGTGATCAAACTTATTGAACCACCCTAAAGAAATTGAAGCCACCCATTGCATAATATATAATTGCATTAAAAACAAATAGACTTAATTTTTATATATACATTACACTCCGACCTCTTACAACCCTATTGCAATAAATTTCAAACCTTCTTCTTTCCACCTCTGCAAATATCCACCCAAACAGCAGTACCACTGCACACCGGGTTCTCCAGAACCTTGACCTCCAATAAAATCATCAGCAATAAAAAATCAAGTCGGGTACGCTCAATCGACCCAACAAAATCTCGCCAAATATTAACATCCGATCCAAAGTACATAAAAAAAAGCCGACTCACCGAAGCATCCTCTCCCTCTCGAGCAATTCCTCTGGGTTGGGTTGCGCAGGTCCAAGCAGCGCGTGAGACAGCGGCGGGTACCTGGGCGACCTCCACAGCATCTCGGACGCGACCGCTGCATGATGATGACTCGGCGGCGCTGAACTCTGGTAGCCAACGGGCGGCGCGGTGGCAGCGGCGGCGGCAGCAGCTGCCGCGGCGGCTGCTGAGCTGGGGCCAGCGGTGGGCGGCGGAGGTTGGGGGTGCGCCATCAGCAGAGACGTGTGCTGGACACTTTGCACGTGCCAGACCCTGGCTGGCGTGGTGGCCGCCGCCGGAGCCGACGAGTTCGTGTTCTCGTCGACGCTGAGCGCGGAACTCCTGCTGCCGCTCCTCTCGTCCCCAGAACCGGCGCTTCTGAGGGAGCTCACCCCGCTGTCGGAGCCGCTGTCGCCATAGGTCCCGGCGGTGCTGCCAGCCGCGCTAGCCCCGACCCCTCGGATGCCGACCGTCGCTTGGACGCCGGCGAGGACTCCGCCGCTTCCAGGTATTCCGGCCCCGGCCTCCACTTCCATGAGGCCGGCCTCATCGCCGCCCCTCGATGTGTGAGACTGCTGTTGCACCTCGAGGAGGCTCGACGAGGCCAGCTGGTGATGATGCTGGTGGTGTTGGTGCGGGCTGTTCGCTACCTGATGCTGCTGCTGTTGCTGGACGTGATGGTGTATCACCGGGCTGTCGGCGGAGTAGCGTTGCTGTTGATGGTGGTGCTGCTGCGGCGGCTGCTGGTGATGGTGCTGGTGGTACTGATGCTGCAGGTGGTGGTGATGGTGTCCAGCGATCGGCGGTGGCGGCTTGTTTAGCCTCTCGGCTAGGATCACGGGACTCTCGTTGTGCCGGTTCCGTTCCTGCTCCCGCTGCTGCTCCAGGAGCAGGCTTTGCCTGCCAGAGCCGCCGCCGCCGCTGCTGCTCAGCGGACTCAGCCTCTCCAGCACGGAGCCTGAGTCCTGACTGCTCGACTCCAGCAGCTCGACGACCGATTCGACGCTCGCAGCCCTCGCGCCGCCGCTAACGCTGCCCACGCTATCCTCCGTGCCTAGCTCGGTGGTCACCTCGGTCCTACGCGACACGCGGTCCTCCTCGTCCTCCTCCTCTTCTTCCTCTTCCTCTTCCTCTTCCTCCTCCTCGACGCCCTTTGCCTTCTGCTTGCCCGCAGACTTTAGCAGCGTGCCGCCGGCATCGAGGAGGACGCTCGTTTTGTCATCGACCACCGACGAGTCGACCAGCGAGCCATTCACCAGCGTCTGTTCCTTGCCCTTCCTCTGCTCTTCCTGCGGAACCTTCTTCTCTGGACTTAGCTGCCTTCGTTCGGAGTCGCCTCCCGGGTCTACTTTATTCGGAGGTGGTGGCTCCGGTTCCCTATCTCGTTCCCTCGACTGACTTTCTTCGTCCTCGAGCTTCTCGGCCTCTCCTTCGGCCTCGTCCTGCTTTCTCACTCCCTCCTCTGCCTTCTCCTGATCCGACGCGGCGGCTTCCTCGTTGCTCTTCTCTTTCCGCTCGGACCTAAGTTTCCTGCCGACAGGACTTGTCCTGAGTCTTTTGGTCAAAGGATCGCAGTGTTCCTGATCCTCTTCTTCCCCTTGCTCCCCGTGCTCCTCTTCTTCGGACCTGCCGCTTAAACGCTCTTCCTTCTCGGAAGATTTCGCGTCGGTTGACTGATCAAGGTCCTCCGAGTCTGCTTTCGTTTCCTGACCCGAGCCCGGCGGCCTGAGTCTTCGCCTTACTGGCCTTTGTGGTGTGTTCTCGATTGGACTCTTCACGGCGGTGCCACGTTTTCGTAGCTTCGAAGCGCTACTCGACGCACTGTTGGCTTCTTCCAAGACTGTTCGTGGGATTCGATTGTTAGGCTTGCCTGACGGTGGACCCTTGTTCTCGCGATCCTCTTGTCGTGTAGATAAGTTGGTCTCGGTGTCCTTTTCTAGCTTTTCCCGACTGGCGCCCTCACTCACACGTCTTCGACGACTGTTGCGCGCAGTGTTTTTCTCTGTAATGAAAATTGAGAATTGTGTTAGCTAAATATACAATCAGATTTAGAGGTATAGGTGTTGTCCAGCCAGTACCGGATGCCTTATGCTTAGATTTGTATAGATTGGGTTATGTTCAATGATTGTACGAAGACTTTTGATGTAGTTGGTAGGTAGGTAATAGTCGACAATATTAATGAAACAGAAAGACTTATTTTTACAATGATTCATGGATGAATAGAAAAAGTATTGAATTTAAGAATAATTTAAGAATAAAAAAGAATTTATCCTTTATATTAAAATTAATTAAAATGAACGGTGTTAAATAAATGTAGAAGTTGGAAATAAAATACATACAAAAAAGAGCTCAATGATTTCATTATTAACTAATTTTTTTAATCTCTAATCTTACAAGTACGCATACATGTACACTGGGCTATAAAAACAAACTAACTTTCCAGAAAAATTGGGCGACTACAGAAAAGGAATTATTCCAGAATCAATCGGTCTCGCATTCCTGTCGTTAGACGTCTCATCTCTGTACAGCACATAAACCGGACATGAAGACACAACCTCCGAGGATTAACATCATTCAGTCCAGCGGAGATAATCATGGTTATCGATCACGGCGTAAACACGTTCGTGTCCGATGCACTATGCAGTAACTAGGAACCTATCGGCGTAGCCTCGTTCAACCTTGTCGATTAAGGTCGATCGATTGAACGTAACCGGTCGCTGCACCAGCCGTTTATCGCGAGCAGCAATTATGGAGTAGATTCGCTAATCTCTTTGACGCGCGCGCGCAACGTCCCGCATAATTCGACGATCTCTGAAGAAATGCGGTTCTCAGCCACATTCTACGACAGATAGTCGTGGAACTATGCGGGCACCAAATTACTCATCAGTTTTACCATGGGAATGCCACCTGGCCTTAATTTCCATACGACCACAATCCACAAGATGTTTGGAGAGCAGTCGATTAGACATCGATTGAAAAGTGGACAAATTTTCTCGTTTCCTCGACAGGTGGGATTTAAAGACGCTGAGTCAAGAACTAACACAGGTTGGACATTGAGCGATGATGAGTGTGGCAGAAAAGTCCCAGAGAACCCCACTGCATCCTGGAGTAACTTAATGCTTATTAAGGAAACTGTATTGGGTATCCACTCTCGAGCAGCCACCAGAACTAAGCGCCCTAGTGAGAACAAATTAGTCTTCACCAGAATGATTATTGATTAATTAGCCTTGACTAGAATGATTGAGATGAGTACGGAAGACTTTATTTGACTGTCTTGGGTGTAATAAATTTTGTTCTGAATTGGATTAATACAAGATGGACGACACCAAGTCTAAGGGGACCCAACCCTAAATGATGAGAAGATTGGCTAGCAGGATCACATAGAAGTAAATGGGATACGTATAACATGAAGAAACACTCTAAGAAAACGACAGTGGTCAATGTTTGCACTCCAGGCAAAAGGCAAGACTTTATGATGAGATGAGGATTTGAAATTTGAATTTTAAGGCTATACGAAGGATTTAAATTTAAATTCCAATGGGTTCAAGTATTGAATCTGAAGTATACTAAAGAATATATATTCAAAGTTTTGCATTACATCCTGTGCATGGAGTTCTAGAACAAGATGCCATAAACGTGTTGATCCCCCTTGACCATGATACGTAAGGGTTACCCAACACAACTTCATGTCCCATTTCCTCGAAATCTTTTACCGTACTATACAGAATAACTTTCTTGCAAGAGGACTCAAAGGCAGTGCTGCCATCCAAACATTGCAACGATTTACCTTCATTTCCTCCACATTTACATTTCGCAGCTCTCGTTTTCAGTTATGCTTATGCGGATACAGTTGCTTCGCTGCAGTAACTGTTATTGGCCCGCCGAGACAAAGGAACAGTATCGGCTTCTTGTCACGATCAAACGATATGGTCACGGTGAGGACCTATTTATTGATCCTATATGCCCTGGGAGGGAACCAAAACACCTCTTTCAGGGTTATGTTGAATATAGAACTCGATGCTCGCTATGAGACCCCATTTCCCAGAATTGGCGAAAATAGCAGGAAAAAGTGGGCAAGAATGAGAGCACTAAAGCAAGCACTGTAATGAGTTGAATCCGCATTCCTTTGTTGAATCATGTTCTCAGCACTACACAGTACATAATTACTAAGATAAACAGAAACTGGTAATCTCGTGAGCAAATAACTCGCGAAATCGACCTTCGAAATGCGTGCTGCATCGCAACGTCTCCCTCATCTCCTTGACCCCGATCAAGCCAGCGAGTTCCAATATTCCGTAGGAAGAGATCGCAGCATCCAGGGAATTGATGTTCGGCCTGTGTTCGTGCCAATCCTAAGGAGTTTAAGGGTCTCTGGTTAAAGCTGCAGAAGGAGGATAAACCTACATATACTGCTACAAGAACAGCATTCTAGATAACACAAGAACACAAATAGGGATTCGGAAATAAACGCAATCAAGTATCAGTAAATTGAATGCATAAAGAGATCATTTGAGAGGATCAAAAACATCTCGAAATCTAGCATTTGAAAATATGGGGTGCAACGTTAGAAGGAGTTTACGAAAAGCACTGCTTTTGAAGCTAGATCCTTTAAAAGGTTAGACATAGGAAAAACATAACTTAACCCTTTTAATGCCAGCTTGTAATTTAGCACTGTGTGCTGCTACTGTGTCTGTGTCCTACTACAGATCGGTACCTTGGCAGTAAAAGGGTTAAGCTATGCAAGTTAATCCTAGTATGGCTGGTTGAAGCATCCTGTATTTTGCTACACACTCATTGTATAGACTGTAGATTCATTGCTAGTGATATACCCTACGATTGGCCTTACGTGTCACTTCTAGGCCATCGATTGATCAAATTGGCGATGCATTTATGTTACAAAGCACGTTAGTTTCTGGCAAGTTGTGCTGTCCTTCGATCTCTTTTGACTCAATCGAGGTCTATGTTTCTTTCAACTGTATACTTTCTTAATATTTAAAAAATGTAGGACAGCTATTATTCATATCTATATGTCTAATTTCTTCATCCTGTATTGAAACTACATTAGTTGCACTCATAATAACTTTGCTCATAAGCATTAGTTTACATAAGACGTTTAAAAGGAATGTATCAGGATTCTTATTAAAAAATCTTAACGCAATCGTTTCCCCAAAAGTCTTTCGCAAATGTAGGCTCGTCAAAACACAGTGGATAAGTTTGACGGCAGATCGTCGTTTTACGAGTAAATTAAGCGGCTTGGCATGGGGCCTGGGAGTCTCGGAAAAAGAATAAGAAGACCGAGAAGAAGGAGGTCTCTGGCGACCAGCCAACGCTTTTATTTTTATACCCGCTCCTCGGTGTCGTTTTCTTGCCGTCTTCCGCCCCCGCCTGCGATCGCCATTTCCCTCGCTTTCGCACGAAAATCTCCTGCACCCTGTTGAAAATAAGTTTATCAACAAACGACGCGCGGGAGATCCTCGACCGTTCCAGGGTGCTCCGGCAGAAATAGAGCGGCTCTAAAATAACCGTGCAAGACGAGTCACGCTCTCGTGGGGGTTTCTGAGCCCTTTTTTTCTTCTCGTTGCTTCTGAAGACCGCTTCATTCACCGACTATCATTTTTCACTAACCCCTTTTTCTGTATTAGACTAGCCGGGCACTGGTGACTTTGGCTGAGAAACTTTTTAGTCAGTCGGGAGAAAAGATTTATAATTAAACGCTGCATGGATAATGCAGATGGTTACTGTTGATGTGAAACTTAAACAAAAAAATTGATGTTTTTAGGATAATGCAAGTTTAGGAGCGGTCCAGAAGATACATTCCTTGCTGAAATTTGGTCTGATAAAAGAGGGTGCAAAGTATCCATGGAATACAGAATTATAATAGTACAAAGTTCTATTTTAATCCTTAATTTATGTCAGTATTATTTGTTATATGATAGTGTCATGTAATTTAATTACACATATACCTATAAGTATATGAAATAATTAATAGTAATATACATAAAATTTACAACTGTGAGTTTACTAGTAACTTATCCATGATTATTTTTCATATTAAATATTGAGGTACAAGCAGTTTTTCGTTTTTCAGAGCATATAATATATCCTTGAAGTGCCTCTCTTCTGAAATCCATACAATATAAGTAGAGTAACTTCTCCATTCATCTATTTATAATTCTACTCTTTTTGCCAGTATCTATAGCCATCGATAAGTTACATAAAAAGGTACCAGTCATCTGCTTCCCTATATTAAACAATGCCACCTATTCCAAGGAAATAATCATTCAGTCGAAATTGCTGGTGCACGTCTTGCCTGAATAGACTGTTTCCTCCTGAACAATAGGAGAAGCTACTCCGAACTGTTTCAACCGACAGACGCATTGGATTAGGGTAACAAAGGGCGAGAGGTGAGCGAACGGAGACGGTTCAAGGCAAAGGGGACATCGGGGCAAGGAATGTAGGGGGTGGAGCTCACCAGCAGACAAGGCTGCCATAAACGACTACCTGCACGACACTTTCAGATTTCGACAAAGCGTTTAAATGCCCGTCAGACTCGGTCAGCCGTGTCTAATTTCATCTCTGCGAGACCTGGGTCAGAGCAGGTCGATACCCATCGGGGTTGGGGCTGCCTTGTTCGACCTGACAAAAGAGAATCCACACAGGGTGTCTCTGGTATACGTTGGAGTAGTCGCTGAGATGGTAGGAGGGTTTAAATCGAACAAAACATGCTCACTTTGTTATTATTTTCCAATATTAACGCAGTGAAGTTAGCGATATAATTTTGATTGAAAAAGAACTTCCTGCCTTCTTAGTGAATGTGTTGTATCATAAACCCCACATATTAGATGATATCCATGTATTTTCATATATGTAATAGTTATTCAAAATTATTTAAATCTCATAAAAGTTGTATTATAAATTTCTTTTTCCATTACTCAAAACGAAACCAGATCAAATACTCACTAAGTACTAAACAAATACGTGAAAGCATACCAAAGCTAACCTCCCCAAGAGGCAACAGCTCCCAGGTCCACGCCTGTACACGGAACAAGGGCACAAACTTCCTCAGCAGCTAAACGAGGATGCTGAAAACGGTTGACAGTTTACCAACTCAGCGATACGCGTTTAACAACTTCCCCTGAGTTAGCACAGCCTCGACACGTTTCAGTATAGTCACTAGGAAGCGCAGAATTTACCTTTCGTTAAGCTGTTTCGCGTTTGATAACTATTACGGTGTATCGGAAATACGTAATTGCCGAGCTTAATCGTCAGTCAAACGTTGGAAATAAAATCCGCCCGTGGCTACCTTGGCCAGCTACGAAAAATTCCACGGTAAAACGAAAATCCACGAGGGTCGGCGAAACACGCCATGCAAACTCGAAACGCAAATAAAAATTGGCCAGAAATGAAAATTCATACGCCACCAGTAGAACCACGGGTTCCTTGAACCTAGAATCCCTGGGGTTGGATACATAATCCCTGCGGCTCTCCATATACTGACACGCGCTCAAACCTCCCTAGGAATCCTCTAACTTTCCCTTCCGCGAAATTCGTAGCCAGGATTATTCTGTACTTCGTCGTTCTCGTCCCCGTGGACGTTCGAATTAAACGCAGGAATCTGGCCCGAAATTGTGGAACTAGAGACTGAGACCGCCCAGGGAAAGAATGGGAAAGTGATATTTTAAGAGCTGCTTCAGGGTCTAGGGTTGCAAGTATTCTGGTTTCAGGTTAGGAATCATTGATTTCCTTGATGTATCGGTAACTGAGACTGTTAACATGTTTATTGCCAATTTTGTCACGTTTCTCACAGTTTTTTGTGAGATCTTTGTGAGAACGCACCAAAAGCTACTATAAAAGAATCTAGTAAGAATCGGTTAATACATGTGTAGGTATTTAAACTTTTCAATGCCAAGATATCGATCTATCGACACTAGGACGCAGAGTTAAAGTTGGTATATACATACATCGGTACTTAGTTTAAAATTTTTCTAGCTATTTTTACTGTTAAATACGTAGAAAAAATACAACTTTCTTTTAGTTGATGTACCTACTGTGGAAGGATTTATGAACGCATGAAAAAAACTTCGTTCACCAATAACATTTGTGGTGAATACATAATTGTTTCCTGGTGCCAGAAAACCAGCTAAATATTTGCTTGATAATTTTCACTATACTTATGACTGGGGGTTGACACTAAAATCGTTAAATACGCGTAACATACTACACCGACACCCCTGAATTAAAACTGTCACGGATTGAAGTACAGGTACGTTTAAAACACGCGTATACGTGTACTTGCATCACGTGAAATAAGAATCTCTAGTTTAAACCGAGCACCCAGTCACAGCGTGGCATCTCGATAACGCATTGCAATTCCGTTCTCGGACAATAGCCTCGACCCGCGCGCAGAACGGTCGCAGGGGAACGTCGAGCCTCTCTTCTTTTTTTCGCGTCGAACAATAATTGTCCGGACTTTGTTCCTCCGGCGTTGTCGACGCTTTGGCCCCGTCCCCGCACGGAATAACGTCCAGGCGAATTAAAACGTAAAGCAAAGCACGTTGGCGCTGTTCAATTACGCGGAGCGTAATGCGTGCGAGTCGAGACAGGACAGGAGGGCAAACTGCAGTCGCTAGGAAAAATTTGCACAGTGTTCCGAAAAGGCTGACGGTGAAAAAATGATATTCATTCTTATTATTGAGAACAAGTTATTTTATTAATAATTAAAACTTACTTTACTATTTTTTTTTTTTTTTTGTAAATTCGAAATACTTCAAGTGAAAATTGAATTATTTATTGATAAATTAATATATTAATATATCAATTAATAATAAGAATTGAAGATTTTTAGTGGCGGAAATCGACTTCTCTGTGAAATGCTACTTCATTTTATTTGTCTTAATTTAATCGCCTTTGATACTTAATCATTTGTACTGCTTTTAATATTTTACAAGGTTTTAGACAAATAAATTTTTTTTTATAAAGAAAAAGTAGCTCGTTAATATTCGCACTAGTCTCTCAAGGATAACTCTAAAATTTACATAAAATAATATTGTATAATATGACGAGCGTTAAACAAGTTAACTAAATGTATTATAAGAGAATAGTTTGAAACGGAGTCGTTTTGTATGATTAAATGGTGCTTGTGATACAGTTTTGGCTTGGAACAAGTTTTGTAGTTAGATGACAAAACCTTATAGGTCATGATTGTCTAAATTTTCAGTATAGCGATTTTGAGACTGCGTAAAACAATAGGTAAATCCACAAGTTATGAATTATCACTTTTCTTTTTCTTAAACTCCGTGATATACATGTCTCATCTATTGCAAACTGATAGCTCTTATCTAGATACACATGGAAAAGTACACATCTCCATTTTAACATAAAGTAACATATCACGTTTTCCCATCTGACTACAGAGTTGAGGTTTTGGAAGCAGTAAAAGATTTGCACCTAAGTGTCAGACTAACCCAAGTCCATTTCTCCCAAACCTAAGTTTCATTTCTGATACATCATCTTGCTATTTTCATTATATTTTATCAGAACAACAGAAACCTATTTACACCACGCCAGAAGAAAAGAAGACGTACACAGCTTTTATGGGCAGATAATATTGGAAACAAGGCTCCTCAAAGATTTATTATCTTAATGACAACAGAAGTGAAATAATCGGAAATGGTCGAAAGTTTGTTTTGTTTCTCGTCCAGACGACCATTTTGGAACACTGCGCCCCAGAGTGTTGACTGTGCTCGCGAACACGCACGTTATATGCGGCCGTGTATACATGGCCCCCCTGGTACATAGAGAAGCGAACGAACGAGCATGCTCCGCGCATCGGATAAACGCACCCCACGTATGCAACGCCGTTGCTCGCTCGAGTGCTTCTCCCCCTCCGGGTAATAACAGTAAATCCTGAGTAATAAATCCCTCTCCCCTGCTACGTCTCTCCCCCGCTGCCATGTCGTCTCTCTGCCTCCTCCACCTGTCCGTTCCTCCCTCCCTTCGCCCTCCTACTGTCTGACGCTTCGTTGCCGCTTTTCTCTTACTCATGGGAGCTTCCGTGGTCCTACGTCTTTTACTCTTTCCGCCTTCCTGTCTACCCTTCAACTACGTTCGCTGAGATATGCTCGTCAATTTCCTGTGCAGCTCGATGTCTCGTCTTTTTCGCTTGTTTATACGGGGGTCTTAAAAGTTAGTAGACTGAGCGCTGTGCCAGAATTTCACCTTCTCGATTCTTGTATTTCAGAGCGAGGAATGTGTACCTAAATGATTGTACTTATATCTACAATTTATTTAGGAATGTGCTTGATATAAAAGGCATAAGATATTGAATCGATTATACGTATTTGTTAACTCCTTGTGCATGTAGTTTTTAACCTTAGATAATTATGCTATTTGAGATTTTAATGTTATACAAGGTTAAGAAAAATAACTCAATAACCCAGGAAAATAATTAATAACTAAATAATGCAGGAAAAGAATTAAATAACTTAAACGCTAGACCTACAAGGAATCTCGAGATAAGATTTTTCCAAGTCACCCTATGTATAGTGCTCCGCTGATGAGATGAGTCCTGGCAAGAATACAGATCTATTCGTTTCGGAGCTCATCTTGTCAGCGGAGCACAGTGCACTGGTAGGAAAAAAACATGGGACTATGCACCTGACTTCTTTTTTGCTGTTGATCAATATGCATTTGGTAATCCTACAAGAATTCTGACTTTAATGTGGTAACTGTTTTATGACTATGTATTTCTCATCACGTAGTAAGCCATTAAGCTTTCAACAGACAACGTGTAAATTTTGTCCATAAGATGTGGTCCCATATTTTTGTTAGTTAGTAATGTATTTCGGAAGCCATAAAGCCCAATGTTATCTTTTATTAGCTCATGATTGTGTTAATGAACGTATCCTCTATTAAGAGACCCGATGGTCTTCTCTCTAGTTCATAAATATTTGTGTCGTTGAAGACGAGAAAACAGGAATTGAACGTCCAGCAGAAACGAGCAGTAACAAGGGTAAAAATAAAGAATTGCGTGCGACCGATCGACCTCGTAGATACGACACTGCAGCCGCAGTCGTTCGAATTAAAGTGGAACGTCTTTTATAAAGGGATCGACGATCGACGGCAGAAGCGAACTGGGTCAACTCGACTCAAGCTAGTTCGATTTCTTTCGCCGTGTCTTAAATGGTTCGTGCACGTTTGATGAGACATTGTGCAGGTACGGGCATAGTTAGCCGCGTGCCTTGAACAACTGTCAAGGACTAACTCAGATTTGTACAAAGGGGCTTTGAAGACCCTTCTTGAGTGTTTGCAATCAGGAGTCTTATCACTGGATAGCTATTAGATAGAGTGGAGGGACATCTACTTCGAGGATTTAAATTTTAAATCCGTGGATTTATGAGTTCTTTTAAGGCGAATTTACACTTATTCATTTCGGATGTGCATCGTGAGTGATTCGCTCAAATTGAATGCGCAAGATGAAAATTGGAGTATTTACACTAGTTCAACAGTAGAATTCATTTCATTGGTTTTTAAACGAAATTCGATTAGCTAGCCACGGCTGTCTACTTGTTTCTGGACACGTTTAGAGACGTCTAGATTTATCACTGCCGCTTCACCATGAATGAATCATACATGCTATTCATCAAAAGTAGAGACTGGTCTACTTCGTTCACTGTTCGCTTTGGATGTTCAGTTTTGATGAAATGCAGACAAAAACAATCTTTACTCCTTTCATTGTGGATGAATTTGCGATGTACATTCAATCAAAGTGTAAAGTTTAAATTCATCTTTATGTATAATATAAGTACATATGTAGTATGATTAAGTTCAGTGCGAGTAAGATTTCAATTAGGGTACCCTGATACCAGAAAAAATGGCTTCCATTGACGACATACTATAGAAGAATAGAGGCACCTCTGGAATAGGAATATCTGGCTACACTGCCTCCACTCTTCTACTCTATGACGCCACTGTAAGCCATTTTGTCCTGGTATCTGGCTACCCTGGTTTCAATATTAATATTTAATATAAAAGAATTGAGATTTAATTCTTAACATGATAGGTGGGGTTTCCACCGATCCCAAATAGAATTGTATGTAATTTTTTTACTAAATCAGAAGTGATCCTAGTGTTCCATGTAATGGAATAAATGTTCGTTTATAAAAAATAAAAATTGTTAGATGTTAAGAAACTTTTACGAATAGGATCCCTACTGGGACCTCACAAGCTACGAAGTGTAATTCGCTAACATCACAAGACAATATTTAAAAAAGCAGTTTAAGCTGGCGATCGCCATTTTTCCAAAGAAGTCGAAGAGATTGAGAGCCCCTGGTAACTTAGTTCATCGTCTCCGCGACACATTTTTCGGCTCACGGGATGCCCGTGACACCGTCGACAAGGAGAAGTTACGGGAGCGCCGAGAGGTCCCACAAAAAGTGGAGAAAAAAGTCTAAGAACTGATCTCGTATGGGCAACACATGACAAATTCCGAGAGAAGGGACCGTGTCTCGTTCCTCCTCTTTTTTGCCTCCTCGCGACACCAGTCTTTTGCATCGTCGCTTTTGTTTCCCCCTGGACTGGGACAAAAAAGCTCAGGCACGACGAAAATACGCGGCCACGTGTCACGCTACGCCAAGCGTCGCAAACTTCCATGGAAAAAAGTAGATTAACGACCGCGACATCGGTATGGAAACGAACGCGCACCAGCGATGCTCGATTATGTCATCCCTGCTGCTCGAACCACTTGGAAAGTTTTTTGGACCATGAAGTGTCTGGAATCTGGAATATCTTTGAAGAGTGTTTAAAGATAGTAATTCTTGATGAGTTTGCGAGGTTTAAAGGACCTGGATAAACGCTGTAAATTATAAAAGTTCTTGAAAATTTTAAGTTTTGAAAGTTTTGAATTTGAGAAACAGTGATAACTTTATAGCACATAAACATGGTATGAGGTAAACTGTCTTCAAAATTTGAATAAATGAAGTTAATAGTCCTTTGTAAACCAATTCGTTAGCAAGTCACCATACTTATTAAATCTTATAAAATATTTGGGAGTTCCAAGGTTTCCTAATTACAAACTACCTTCAATAAGAATACAAGTTCTTCAATAATCTACCTTAATGACTTACTATGTACATATTCCAGATTGATTACGAAATATTCACTGCCTTTTCTCCTCTAGTACCGCTGTTTCTGCAATTATTGCATTGCATATAGTTCTCCAGGACACCCAAGCACTTTTATGTATAACACCATTAACTCTTTGGTTTACGAAGCATCGGACCAAAATACACGATTTAATTTCACAAAAATATTATTAGCTAATATCTATCGATAAGTAAAAAAGTGTACGTAAGGCAAACAATGATAAACAACTAAACATGAGAAAAGATTACATGAAATCTCAAAGACATCATAACCAAGTTTGGCCACTGGAACTCGATGGCGTCTCGAAGAAGTTATTTACACTCAAAGAATTAATATGGCGCCCATGGTAAATCAAGGTACATAAAAATAGCCTACGTTTCTGTACAGAAAATAGAAAAAATCGCCAGCGTCTGTAGGATTAATATCCGTATCGTGAACGATACTGACAATCAGCGAGTGTCCCATAAGTTGCGTAAAACCTTGAACTTGCGAATCGAAGAGCAGTAGCAGTTTAATTGGCCGTTCCGTAATCTCGTGGCGTTAAGGGGGTTAACGGCACCGAGTGGATTTCCAGCCCAGCCAGCGGAGAGGAGATATCCCCATTGTTTCTGAATTATTTATTAGCCGTAGCCTGGTCCGCGACGATTGAATGGTCAGTGACCGGATGTGACGTGCCCGCGGACCAAGATGGCCGTTGACGATAATTACTCGCGTGTTTACGACCTATCGGTCGTAGCTTTATCAAGCTTCAATGCCCCACCACCCACACGGGCCACGGGGTGCACCTATACGCGCCCACGCGCATGGAATAGCACAAAAGTGAGGTGTTCGCGCGGGCGAGTTCGATACGAATATAAAATGTCACGAGCACGGTCCTCGAATGGACACAGCATGTATCGATGCAATTCGATGGCTTTATCGTTACTGCCAAGGTTTTAGGCAGCCACGTGCATTTCGATGTGAAGAGGGAAGGTGGCTTTAATATTACAACTGTGCGCAATTTTAACTTCATCGTAATTTAAGTCTGATCAAGAGCGTAGGCAATAGGGATGATGGCAAAGAATGGAAGTGACGATCCACGGGTACTGAAGAGGTGATAAATGTTTGGGGTTATTAGGTATAGGTGTAAATTCAGACAGTTTTGGACGTAGTATATTATTGGTCGAAGTAGTCATAGCAAGTGATTAAATCGACGTGCATCCCTTATATACAAAAAATTGCTACTATGTCAACACGTGTCTCAGGTGTAACCTTACCAGTTCTGAACAGTATATATGTATCTACCTGTTTTTCTTGATTCTCCAAAAAGATCTAAAGTGACAAGCGTACTACTTGGTAAGAGCCACTCACTAAGAAACTTAGACAACAGTTACGAGAACTCAAAATCAATAATCCATCAATGAGCCTCCATCGAGAAGGAACTGCATAGAATAGATAAAGAATCGAGCAGTGCAATTTCGACATACACAACGACGACATAATTGCAGCTTTATTTATAGACCGACTCGCTATCAGACTTGTCGGCCTTGAGGGCGTAACAAAAATGATTTTGTCCGCGGTCACGCTACGCCGACTCTGGAATCTCTGCGCCGAAATCAGCGGGCGTAACGCGTCGCGAATGAAACGTGCCCTTCCCGAGCGATCCATGCCTCTCTCGCCGCAAATCAGACCGCGAAACGCGTTATCGCCGATTCGATCCGCGGCGCTGGCGCGCTGGCAAATGCACGTTTAACCCTGAAGCACGCGTCACTGGAATACTATTCGAGCGTAATCGAGACTCGCTGAGCGAAGTAATATTCCATTAATAAATTACCGTTGCCCGCGATTCCTTTTTATCGAGCGGCCGCGCGGCACGATAATATATCTCGAATGATAATTACCGGTCAAGGGGGAACCAGGTGGCTTTGCTGTTCACCGCTGCTCGTAACGGAGCAATAAATATCGTCCCGTTTGAACGCGCACCGTGCAATTCGAAAGGACAGGGAAACACGTGCAGCTAATTTGCTGGCGGACGAACGCGAAAGAGTTGCTCGGATGATGGGTGTCGTCGAGGATTCGATCGATTAACGCTTCAATGATTGAGGTTTGGAGAAAAGTAGTTGTACTGGCGGTGTTATTTATAGTTAGACGACTCGTGGAAACTATGAAATTCGAAATGTGAAATGTAGAACTGTTTGTCAATTGAGGGATGCAATCTTTTAATGTAGTAAATATTAGTAAATATTGGTGTACTCCAAAAATGAAACATGAATTTTTAATTATAGCTGTAAATCAGTTTGGTGAATACAACTCTATTTATTATAAAGAGTGTACTAGTTAGTGTTTTAATGTAGTAAATATTAGTGTTTTAGTATTATTATATAGTATTTAATATATAATTCTCTCCTAAACTCATAAATAGATTTTTCTTTCCTTTTGCTTCCTTTTCTGCTTTGCTTTTGAAAAACATGCTTTTTTGTGTTGTGTCTCTTTTGTAATACATGTGTGATATCAAGAAACAAGAAAGTACTATCGCTCTTGAAGCTATAAGTAAGGTCACTTGTATATCTTAAATAAAATAATTTCGTTTCCCAATTCATATTGAACTACTTACTTTCCCCCAATAAGAAGATTGTGCACAAATTCCAATTTCATAAAACTCAGAGTTTTTGTTATAATACAAACGACCTTTTTACTTCAAAAGCGACAGAAGTTTCTTGGTTATCTAATAAATTTGACTTTATTCCGCAAAAGTAATGGTCGTAATAATAAAACGGAATAAAAGTACCTACAAAGGATAAAAAAATGTATTTCCTTAAACTGAAAGATGAATAATATTTTACATGAATAACGAGTAACATAATTTTTATTCGCCGCAAAAGACTGTGAAACAAAAGAAGTTTTAAAACAGTAAGAATTGGTCTGAATTATTTAAGATGCTGAATGTAGCTATTACTTATGCAAAATAATCGAGGTCTAAAAAGAAAACCTTCACACAGTTCCCTTGAATAAATATTCATTCAAAACGATCGAATACTTAATACTAAGTTCTACTACAACTTTAAATCTTTCCTGGAACCTATAAGCTTCAGCCCCGTTCTGTGCTTAAAGTGTTCAAGAAGACCCATACTCGCTCGTCTCTAATGCAAAGCAATTCCATGCACTCGCAATAAAAATTCAGTCAAGCAATTAAGTCTATTTCACAACAGAAACTGTATTTCTCCAATTCTCAGCTTTCCAAAAAATAACTGTTCCAGTTTCCGCAGCGCTAGATAGACCCTAATCGTTAGTTCCACTATTAAAAAGTGGAGGTGCTGCGCAAATACTGTTATCGTTATCAGCAGCGCGCCGTTTCATTTCAAAGTTCGCTCGAGCAGCCGAGGGCCGTTATACACTCCCGTCTCGTCGCTGATCCGAAATCGTAGGTTCGTTTAATTGGTCGTACAGAGCGGACGATCGCGAACGCTGCGCCGCTGGTCATTATTAGCTCTTGGTCGGCTTTATGGGGCGCCGTAAACGCGGAAATGGCATGGCCAGGGCGCACCAGGCCCTGGTTACGTACCTGCACGCGCTGACCTAACCCCCGGCGAATAGCTCTCTCCGGGGCTCGGATCGATCTACAGGGTGTCCTCGACTTTATCACTTCCTGTCGTCGTCGAACGACGCGTTCCACCATAATACACGCTCGACACGGTGGCTCTAATAACCCTCTCGATCGATAATTACGCTCTAGTGCCTCTTTACTCGTCGACAATATCTCGAGAGATTCGTGAGTTTTGTCTGTGGAAGAAGGATTTTATTGGGAGGACTGTAAAGTAAGACAATAACAGAGGTATGAAAATAAAGGGTAAAAGGTAAATGAAAGAAAAGAGCAATAGTGTTCTACAGGAAAAAGGTATGGAGTTTTCTGTGTTACATGGAGCAGGGAGATAGACCAGAATAAATGAGTGGATATTAACACCTTAATGACTATAGGATTTTTGTGAAAGCCTGTGGCCGGTGGCAATAACCTTCAAATGAGTAAAGGCGTATCGACACACCTTCGGTCATTAAAGTGTTAATCCTTAACTGGTATGGTGGGGTCATAGCATTTACTCTGACTCACTTTTAATGTGTAAAATATTAGTGAATTACCTATAGATGATAATAAACTGAAAAGTTATGGATGTTTTGTTCACTATCGCTAATCATTTTTTACGGTGAAATGGCAGTAATTGTATCTCATTATGTTATAATACTGGTACCATACCATTTAAGGGTGAATAAAATATTTAGTATGTATAAAAGTAAGTGACATTCATACGTGCAAATGTCAATTTTAAACTCTCTTTTATCCAGTGGCATATATATTCCCACAAGTACTATCAATATATTTTTGAATTTTTCTGTATTTTTATCGACAACAGTTCGAAGACAATATAGTAATCAATTACTTCACCTGTTTATGGAACAATAGAATTGAGAAAATTTCACATTTATTTGCACTTGCATTCTAAGCCACTCTAAATAAAACAAAACGTAATAAATATCTCATGTCCCTACTCTTTCTCTATTATCTTAATCAGATTCCTAAAAAGTCGAGATCTTGAGAGAACAGAAGACCCTGCACATGACATGACAAAGTCGTTCCACGAACCAAAGTCGTGCTAATCGCCAGAGGCGGTCGGGCTGGGATTGCCGATTCCAGGAATAGAGTAGGTAGTCTCGCCAAACTGCTCAGAATGAATACAGCGATCTCTGCGTCGAAGCGGTCATTAACGGGCGCAAATGAATGACAAGTATGCGTGAAACGCTCGTGATACACGAGTTTCTACTCTTGGTTCCTCGTGCAAACACGAACCGAACATCCCTAACATACGACTCTAAGCTGGTTCATCTGGAACTAGGAAGACACTGGGCAAGTTTCTTTTGCCTTAACCCTTAGAGTCTAAAATTATTCCTTGCTTTAAAAATCGGATCGGACTTTATCTTTCCTTTGATTCGTGTTCCATGAGTAAATCCCCTGAAAAGCATTAGACGCAATACTTTCTAGAGAACTTCTCGTGGGACACAAATGGTAAAGTATTGCCCCTAATGCTTTTCAAGGGACTTCTCATAGAACACGAATCCATAGCACCTACAACCTAAAACCATCACCTTGAATTCTAGCACCATTTGGTGTTACAGTCTTCTTTTTCTATGATTGTCAACAAGACATCAGTTGTTGGTAAAATATAAGTCTGTTAGTTTTTTGACTATTTTTTAGAGATCCAATACACAACCAGTTTCCTGCTGATACATGTAGGAAAGGAGATTTGCAAGAGCAAGTGGCGTTGGATCTTGGATCTCTAGAAATAGTAATGCTTATAAGAATAAATAGTGAGCCAAGGAAATGGAAAAGTCTAGATTCCATTTTAAAGTGGATCAACCTTAGTTTCACATTGATTTAGATACAAGTTCTCGGTATGCAGTTGCAACCTCGCTTGCATACAAGTCTCGTTCACTGCATTTCATTAAAATAAAAAGGGATATGTAGTTGACCTGAGAGTACAAGTTGTTCGTGTATCATGTATATACATGTCACGAGTTGTATTAGAATGTCAAATGTATGAGGTATTGAAAGTGTTCTCGGAGAACAACTACAATAAACAATAAATGGACACACAAGTTAAGAGTACTCTCGAGAACTATTACAAAGTAAAAAAGCTGTTGCAGGTAGACATATCTCCTTAGTCTCACCGACCAATTATTTACCTCATTCATTGCTTGGATCTTGACACTTGTTTACTTGCTCAGCCTTGCTTCGCGCAATAAGCCAATTTCCACTGTACATGTACAGAATACGAGTTACACTCTCTGTACATAGGCTTTGTGACGACTTGTACTATACCATCTTTGTGTATGAATAGGGTCACTGGCGCTCCGTTGCTTTGAGAAACTATACACTAGGGAATTCTCCTTTTCTCTATGACACAAGACAATTCAAGTCACAGAATGCTACCTAGCCGCATCTAGTAGGTATATTACATCACACAAACCTAACTCCGTTTCAAAGACCTGCTACTTAGCCCCTAATACCATCAAACAGCATGAATCAGAATTGCAGTAATAACGTCACTCGGTTGACAGAAACAAACTCATCTTTAAACATCGTGCGCTTCAATCGTCATCGAAACTCTAGGCTCACGATCAGCATAATAAGAAACTACAAGTGATCAGTTTAAACCCTCCAAGTGTTGGTAACATTTATTCTAAATGCTGTTAGTATCGTAAGTGCTGTCAACGCACATTAGAAGGTTTCCAGGTAAACCGATCACCCTGTACATAGACATCAATGCTATGGGAATCAACGCGTAACGATCGAAGACAGAATTCGAACGAGGAACCTATCCCTCGATGGTAATTCCCGTTGGGCGAATCAGGGGCAGGAATGCTGGCGGCTCTGTAGCCAGCATCGAGGGCAATTTGTCGCAGGAAAAGGGGAGACGCTCGAAGTAAATTAGGTTTTTCCTCGGCTCGCGAGCGGCACGGTCGCTTTCCTTGAGAAGAGGATGCTACACGGCCAGGCGGAGGAGCGGAAAGAAGAGGCGGAGAGGAGAGCAGGGTCTAAACGGCGTCTTGTTCGGGTCACGAACCGGTCGCGTGTTTTGCTTAGGCCGACTCGGCCATTATATTTTATTGTGTTTCGCCCGGTGACGTCACGACCAATTGACCTCCCCTGAGGCCACTTCGTGAGTTTAACGCGAGCCAATGGCTCCGGGGGCCGGCGCGTATGTACGTGGCGGTCGTTATTCCTGGACGAGACGGTTTCTGATGTGCTGCTCCAACTGGGAGAGAGAGAAGAGGAGAGAGCACAGAGAGAACAGAGTCATGGGCCACTTTAATGTCGCGTCGAGACGCCGGAAAGTCTCCCTTGTTTTTTCTGGAACTGCGCCGACGTGGCTCGCCTCTCCTCTGGGAGAGGAGAAGCCGTCATTAGGTTCAAAGACTTTCTTGGTATCGGTCGCGAACGGTCGGGCAGTGTTGTAGCTTTTGGCAGCGGCCCTGCCCGCGTGGAAATAGGGATTCAAGAGCGGTAATACGTTTTTTACGATCATTTCGACCCAACGACGACCCTCTTTTCTATGGTCTAAGGCTGCGCCTGCTTTCGTCTTGCGAAGCGACTTCTCTTTTATGGATTTTCGATCTTTGAGTATCTTTGATTTTTCAATCAATATCTTTCTTCTATCTTTACTGTCATTTCATTTTATCATAACATAGCTGACCTGTTACGTAAACTTCTCTCGTTCTTTGCTGGAATGGACAGGGCAAGTGTATTGCTCATAGAAATTTAATGGTTACTGAGAAGAAATTCATTTTTTCTTTCGCTCACTGAAAACTTAACTCTTCATAGGTACACTGATTTTTGTATCTTATTTGGACACACTGGGTCCATTTTTTCTGCGACTACTTCTTTTTATTGTCTTGAGCTGCCAAAAAATTTGAACAAATTTTGGGATATTTTTCAAGCGTCTATTTTAGTGTACCATCGCTGCTTGAATCAAATGTTTGTAGGGTTAATTAGAAAAAATAAAAATTGGAGAGAAATTTAAAAAAAAATAGATTGCAATGGACAAAATGGAACCAATTTGCCCACGAAGGGTAATTAGATAGTTGGGAAACTTAAAATAAGAAACTTAACTTAAGTAGGAAAGTTAAATTCGGAAATATGTTAAAATATTCTGAAAAAATCAGTTAATATTTGCATGGAAAGTAACATGTAGCTAACATTAAAGTTATTGTACACATTAATAATGTAAAGTGAAAAATATTACATAATACAAATTTAAGTTACTTCAAATGTATGGAACAATATTTTCTCTTTTCCAATAATATACTCTAATGTTAAGTATTATTGTAAACAAAATGCAACGTTCTCTAGAGATAATATTTAATATACATACGTTAAATCTATTTTTATTAATCTCTGGTGTTCAGTTCAATTTAACACAAAATTTAATTTGAACCTTAAATGCTCTGCTGATAAAAATTCAATTCAATTTATATTTAATTAATTTACTTATTCCATACGCGATACAAATAAATTAAATTATGCTTCAAGATTTATATTTTTTAGTCCAATAATTTGAACAATACAAAAAGTTAAAAAAACACCTCACTCAGGCAAATCTACTAATTTAACAAACCCTAAACACTTGCAGTCCTTCAAGAATCTCAATCACTTTCTCAATCCCTATCGATTTTCGATCCACTTAATTTTTTGCACAATGCCCATATTGACATAACCAGAGATACACCGTCGCGATAGGGGCTTATCGTATCAATTACCGCGCAAATGCACGCTTATCGGGTACACACCCACATCGATGTAACCAGCGACTGGTACACAGTGCAACGCGATGTCTCTAATCTAAAAATTCCTCCCCAGCGTCGATTGCTTGTCAGTATTAACACTGCTCGCTCTTGTAACGTCGACTGCGTTCCATTATCAATGTTCTGTCGCATATTTTTCGTTTCGTCGCGATATTTCAACAAGGTTTGTTAACTCCGCCCACGCACTACCAAGAGGGAAAACGGTTCTGCTTTTGATGGCGCAAGACGTTCGCTTCAAAGCTCAGGGTCTCGCCTCGAGCTCGCCAGGGCCTCGCTAATGGCTGAGAATTGTTTTGCACACAGCAGGCAAGGTATGCGACGTTTCTGACGTCACTAGACGAAACCCTGAACAAAAACCAGTCAATCTACGGTCGTAAATAAGTTTCGCAAGGTTACGAGGTCTGGGAGACCGAATAACAAACAGCTTAATGCGTCGAACTTCAAATTTTCGCGCGACCGTGTCAATGACCTCTTGTCACGACGCTCTCGGGCTCCGAAACCATTCAACGCAGCCGGAAGTGGTCAAAGGAGGAACGCCTGCTCTCTGATTTCTGGCTCGGGACGAAGGATGAATCATTGAATTCTAGACCGAGTGGTCTAGCAACGCTAATACCTGGCCTCGGCGGATTATGCCCCTTCTTGGAAAGCGAATGGAACACGGCGTACGTTCTCTGTCCACTGGCGACTGTAACCAGTCGTGCATCGACCGATCGGAGGAGTTTCTGCGTTGCAATCAGCGATCGACGCGGAAGGGAAAGGAAATGTCGGACGCGAGCAGTTTACTCGTCGGGGAATTACCGTGATAGGATGCGCTCCGAGTCGATCTCCTGTTCGAGAAAGCTGCTTTTAGAAACGACGACCCAATTGAACGCGCTTCGAAGGAGCCCGGATTTCGCTGCGACTCGATTTTTCAGACTTCAGAGGAATAGTGAGAATCTCGACTCGAGTGAAATACAGGGTGATTCAATGCTGTGGGTCGGGGAAGTTGGGAATTATGAAAGGGATATTTTTGGTTAATATTAGAATTATGAAAGCTGTCGAAATGGCGGGTACAATTGGAGGGTTCTGGGAATAAATCAGTCTGCTCCAGTTTATAAAATGCTGCAATATTAGCAAAAAAAAAGAATACTAAATATTAAAATACCTAGATTAAAATTTCCAGAAATAGTCGTTTCTGCTAAAAATCGAGATTAACTGATTTTTGCACCTGAGCTCTTCAATTATGCTTTTAGCGTGACATACATATTTTTAACAGTGAGGACAACTAAAAAAGTCTATATAATAAGCATTATTTCTATAAATTACCTATATTTTCAAACACCTGTAATTTTGGCATACAGTTAAAAGTAGACATATGTGAGAGTTAATGTGATCCAAGTCCTTTTTTATTATTTTTCAGGTCAGCCAAAAGCAAATGAGATTATATATTACTTCACATACTATTTGAAGTAGTTTATAGTTTATAGTTTATACCATTAAATTTCTTTCATTTATAACAAAACTTAACTAAAATCCTATTATTCTAATAAAATGAAGAGACAGATATAAGATCCCATGAAAGATTTAATTTTGAAGAAAGTGAACATGAGTTAGTCTGGTTCTTAGGTACAATATGGACATTAGGTTATTTCTGAGGAAGAAACTTTTTAAATATTTTGAAGAATGTAGTGCGATCTTCTAATACTGTAATATTTGATATAAATTTCTTGTTATTTTTAGTGTAGTTTTCAATTTTTGTTCCACTTTTTCCGTCCCACTTCTGACGATATGTGGAGGAGTCATTAACACATTAACTGACCTTGGAAACGTGTACCTTAACTTCACGAGCTTAGTGACAGTAATAAGTTATGGGATTATAATGAGTAAGATAGTATCTTTTAGTCCTGATAATTAGTACGTACTAATATTTGATATTTATTTTCTTGTCATGTTTTCAAGTCTACATTTACCATGTTTCGTAAGAGTTTATTGTCAATAATATCCAGAAACGTAGTTTTATGCTTTCTGTAAGCCAAATATTAAGATTATTAGCTGTTATTAAAATTGAAATACAAGATGAGTATGTAATTGCTTACTTAAAACTTTTCTCTAATTGTATAAGAAACGTGAGCGATAAGTGATCTTGCAAATGATCTGTATGATGACAATATTATTTACTAATTAAGAATAATTATAATAATTTCCACAATTGTGAGTAGTTGGTTAATTAACAAAATTTTCCAGCAAATTGTACCGACAAAAAATATTCTATGCCATTATCAGTAAAATAACATATTAAAAACAGTTTTATTTTACTCTCTTGCACTGTCTCAACTACCAACACCAACAAATTAATTTCTATCTAATTTCTATAAAACAGTGTCTATTATAACATTTATTTCCATATTAGGAGCCATACTCGCAGTACTGTTAATGCTAAAACTCAGCAAATTTGACACAAAATGCTCATATGTATAAACAATTACAGGTAAACATTAAATTTAAAAAAAAAAAGATACATACATGAGCATTTAAAATACAATTAAACATGGGTTATCATACATTCTCCGTTTAACAGACACTATGGCGATTAAAACGTGTGAAATGAACATGTCGAAATTTGGCAATTAAAAAATAAAACGATTTCAGAAACACGCTTATCGAATAAAAACTCGTGCTCACCAGGCCCTACCAACACCTGCGCGATTGTCCTGTAATTCCATCTGACGAATCGTCTGAACTATTCGAGTCGCGATTCCGCACGGCGGCTAATTAATTCGGCTAATAAACGTCGAGGTAGATTGGAATGGAACAGGTGGCAGACAGTGTATCCAGAGTAATAATTGCGTTACGTCGGCAGGAGCGGAGGGCCGCGGAGGCGCGCGATTCGCCCGCCAGCCAGAAAGTTGTTCCTATTAAAAACAGTCATTACGTGGCGAGCGTTGCGCGCACACGTTTACTCATTAACGGGGAAAATAACGTTCGGCAATCTTTCTGGCTGAGCCAGCAATTAGAGCAAACATCGAGATGAAAGTTTCCGCCGATAACATTGTATGCACGCGCAGCCGCGGCAGCTTTCGAATTTTCGCCTTTAAACTGCGAAACGCACGCGGCCCCGCGCGCGACCCATTGAGAAATGTGTGCACAGAATTTTCTGAACGCCGTGTCGCCGTTAACGACGTTGTTAATTAAAGGATAGAACCGATAATTAGTAGCTCCAGCGGTTTCCGATTAAAGGCGCGACCCGAAGAGGACCGAAAGGACCAATTACCGCGGAAATTAATCCTAGACACGGGTAACACCTCGCTCGACAAATGTCGAACGAATGTTGCATCTACGATTGCTCTGGGACTTCCCTCGTTATCGATGAGAACGCCCTTTCAATTGGAGTCCTTTGCTGATGGGAAAATCCTGCACTAAAACAGAGTAGTGTCAGACGAGCCTAATAACCAGAAGGTGCATAGGGTATAGGTATAAATGAGACTCTTGTTGTTACAGATATTTCTCATGTTATTTTTGGTTACGACTAGAAGAATCAGACTGTCATCTGGCGCTAAGTTTAGAGAGTAGGATCTTATTACAGTGTACATGGAAAGAAATGGTTATGCAGATTTTACAAAAATCTCTTAAGGAAATTTAAGCAGAGTAGATTTTTGTAGGATCTGTTGCAGACCTTTGTTAAGTTAGCAAAAGTAGCTTGACTACAGTAAGAGCAGCTTCGTTAAATTTACAAAGTCGACTCTTACTCAGATTTTATTAAACTTAGGTTTGTTTGAGTACTTTCGTAAATTCTACAAGAGACTTCAATAACTTCGGCTTAAAACTTTTTTTAAAGCGACTCAAAGGTTATCTAAGGTGTACCAGAAATGAGATCTTTGAGTCTGAAATGTTTGAAATAGATTGTTGAATAGAACTATTAATGACTTTTATTTGTTAACAGCTTCTTCTGTTTATTTAGTACTCATTTATTGTTATTCAGTACTTTACTCTTGTAGAGTTATATAAAATACTAGAAAAATAATTATGGCTGCTTACAAAGAGACTGTTTTCCAATTGTATGAAAGTTTTAAAAATTTCTTAAGTTGTTGGTATAAATTGAAACTGTTTAGGAAAGAAACGAAAAAGTTTCTTAGGACACGATTTTGCTAGAAGCAGTTTAATTGTATTTGTATTATTCCTATCAACATGAAAAGAATTTTTAATCTGTAACTAGGATCAAGACGGATAATCTGTAATTAAGGATTCTTTAATTCTGCATGACCTTGACTGACCTTGTGTTATATGTCATTATATTCGTTTTAAGAACTGCTACCAAATGATGAACAAAAGAACACTAGATAATAGTTTTTACTGGGACCCCATTTACTATAATTTTTCTAGATAGTCACAAAAATTCATTCCACATACAAATAGTGTGTACAAGAATTAGCTTCATAATTATTTCCCATGTAGTTTTATGCAATCTAACAATACTAAAATGTGTAACATTGACCATGTATTACAGAATTCTGTCCAAAAGTGAATCTATATAATAAATTTATGCTTCAAATAAGTGTGAAAAATGAAAAGCATGAAAACAAAACGAAGAATTGTTAATATAAATTGCCAGGAAAATTCAAACAACATTCAAACTCAAATTATATCTGTATAGCATACACCTATAACGTTCAATAAATCACAGCAATTCCAGCAGAAAACGATAAAGTTCACGAAGACATAAACGCTTTCATAGCAAACAAATAAACACACCATTAACCAGCACAGCGTCGAACACTCCAAACCGCACATGCTCAAACCTCTGTTTACACCTAGATAATCAACACCCAACCCCGAATATTTCCCAGCGCGCCGACCAGCAAATCCATCCGGCGATCGACCCGATTGCTGTGACCTCTTCCCCGAAGGGTGGAGTGGGTCATGGGACGTCGGGTACATCCACGTCTCCTCGCTCGAGGAACGCGTGCGTACGTGGAAGGAACGCGGAGATCGCTATTCCCCTAGCCGGTCCGATAAGAAGGGGAAGGGTGGAGGATAAAGAGAGAGACTCGAGGCGAGGGAACCGGGAAACTGTCAGCGCGGCGGGGAGGCAGAGCGGGAGAGTTAGAGCGAGTTTATATCGCGACGGGACTATCAAACAGGGGCGGATACGCCGATTCCCCCCCGCGCCATAATTCTCGACCCAGTCGTCGTGGGTGTACTCTCGGTTAAGGGGATCTCACGCAGACAGGTCCACGTCGGCGTGCGGACGCGCGCGCACACAGAGAGGCAAGGTTACACGAACCGGGCTGGCAGACGAGTGCAGGAGTCACCGGCGGCGATCTGTGTCTGAGATATGCAGTCTGACGGGGTGGGTGAGTGAGAGAGAGAGAGAGAGAGAGAACGACAGAGAGAGAGAGAGAGAGGGAGGAAGAGAGAGCTGAGAGACTCGGAAGGGGCCATCAGCTGCTGAGAGGGAGAGGGAGGGCTCGATATCTTTGTTCCGCCAACTCGGCGGGATCCCTCCTGCGCGAACTGAGGGGAGCGACGAGGGGAGTCGACGCTGCGAGGAACCAGCTGAACCGGTTTGACGGACCTCGACTGGTTTCATTAAACCCCGGTTGTAACCTCCTCCGTTACCACCCCCCACCCCTGGCCGAGAGAACTCCAGGCCGCCTCTTTCCATCGTCTCCGCGTCTGTGTACACGCACGAGCGCGGCTGAAAAGCCAGCCGTCCGTGGCTCGTTTCGCTCCCGAGGCTCCGGCACGCCTCCCCTCCCCGCGTGCACGCGCCGACCGAGCGGCGTGGGACGAGAAAGGGGCAAGGTGCAAAAGGAAAGTCCCGGATAATCGCCGCGGTCCCGTAATGCCCACACACCGGTGCAGCCATTCCCGCGCTTCGAGGCCGCGCGGGGATTGCGACACGCGCTCCGCTGGGTCTCTGTCCCTGGCTGCCATGCTCCTCGCAGCGTCGAGCCTGTTTCGTTTGGCTCCGTTTTGCGGGCGACCGCGACAGCGGGGCTGGATTTGGCCTGGAATCGTTTTTCGTCGACGCTCGCGGTGCGAGTGATGCGATGTTGGGATTCCGCGTCGCAACAGGTCTGATTAGAGGGAGCTCTGGCGCGTAGTGGTTTCGGGGGACGAGGTTCGCGGGGTGCAGTGACTCGGTGCGAACTTGGGATTCGGAAGCTGGTGGGAGATTTGTACCTGAGAGCTGGACTAATCTGGAGTCGGTTAATTCGAAACTGAGGTTTTTGCACTATTTTACTACTTTTCTCTTCGGTTTATTTGGAGGGTGTAGTAAGGAGAACTAGATGAGAATGTGTTTTAAGCATACCTGTGCGTGTGTAGATATGATTACGTTTGTGGAATTAATTTTTAAATAGTGTTTAAAGAATGAGAATTGGATTAGATATGTATTATTAAAACCTACATTAATATGAATGATATTACCTAGATATTTTATATTATTGTTAGCATACTTTTATCAGTAAACGGTTAAATCCCATTACTTACATTTACTTATCAAATTACATGCCTACATACATTTAGTGAATGTATAGGTATGTACAGGGTGAGTCATGCAACTGTATAACCTGAATATTCTTATGAACTATTTGTTATATGAAAAAAAGTACTTTCGATTCAAAACAATTTTCATTTGAAATCATCAAATCATAAAATGAAGAAACATATCCCTAATATATGGTACAAAGCTACAGTGCTGGAATTGGCTCCAGCAATTTGTGCAGTTTTAAGAGTACATTTTCTGTTCAAGGTGTCTTCCTTTTTTATAAATTGTCAGTACACTATTAGAAATTCATTAGTATCTACAAAGTGATGAGTCTTTACCTAATTTTGAAAACTATCAAGTATTTTATTCAAATTCCAAGAATTAACCTTATCCAATATTTGTAGTATTATAATACCAACATAAGTACTTATGACAGACTTACTGCAATTCCACCATAGGTAATACTAATAAGCACCGAAAATTCACAACCCCTCAATTCATTAACCTCTCCAAGCCACCTATAGACATTTTCGATACCAACCGTAAAAAAAAAAGAAATTTCTACGTATAAATAGATAAATAGGAACTACTTACGCTCCCATGAAATCATTTAACCATAAAAATATCTTTATCTTCCCACTAAGGTCCCCAGCTAGATAACTGAAGATTCCAATCCACGACACGTTCCAATTTCGTCAAACCTCATTTCATCGAAGCCCTTCGATGGCAACCAGGTCTAATTTTTGCCAGTCGATGGAATTCGAAAGAGACTCTAATGTTTTCCGCGACTATTCCCGGGCCGTATCCAGCCAGCGATTCTGCTTCCCTACTTTCTGGTCCTTTTTCTCCCAGTTGAAGAGCGAAAGGGTGTTCTCAGAGCGGGGGCAGAAAGAGAGAGAAAAGAAAGAGAGGAGACGGACGAGGGAGAGGGTTGCACGGAACGAGGGATTCTGCGAACCGTGGGACTGCGAGCCGTCGGATCAATACGCCGTCGAGTAATTGCGGTGTAACGTCCGTGGGCAGAACCATCGGAGGGAGCGAACAGGAGCCCCTCCTCGCCCTTCGAACCCTTCTTCGGTCTCTAACACCCTTCCCTCCCGGAAAACGCGTCGATATGCACGCAGATATCGCGCGCGGATGATTCAGACGCGATGCTTCAATCGAGATAGCGATTTCATTTCTCCTCTCGCGCGTTTCCCCTCCGACTCCTCTCTCACCGACGATCCACAGGCACGCCAGTCGCCTACAGAGGGAAACTGCCAGAGTTCGTTCCTCGGGTTTCCGCTAATATCGATGGAAAATTGTTTCACTGGCGTTTCACCTCGGTTTGGAACTACAGTGGCTCGCGGTGGAAATGGTATAGCCGGTATAGGTTGGAGGAAATGTTGAATCTCGATAGTACTGCAGGTACCATTAGTGGATAAAAGTGAATCGCGATAAGAGATGATAATTAGTGGTTAAAGGACTTTTAACCACATAATTTGGATTGTATAAGTACGTAGTACTTAAATTATTGATTTTTACTACTTGCAGTTGTAGTAGTTGATTTCACTGTTTGGATCTTTTTACTGTGCTTTCTTTTGCAGAAGCGATGTTCTTCGAAAAATTTTGCGTAATTAATGGCGTATATTTATTTGTTAAATAAATGTGATTTTTGAAGCTAATCTAGGTACAATTATTACTCTGTGCAAATTTCAATTTTAAGTATTTGTAATTATTAGCTATTTACGTTTTTTATTAATAGTTCAGTACATAAATTGTTAATTCATGTATAATTATTTGAAAAGTCCGATTTTGCGAATATAACTACTAATTACTAAATAGAAGTTTGCAAGTCAATTTTAATAAAAACTGTTTTAATAATGTGTATTATGAATTATTAAATCAACATTTTCTGGTGCATACTCTGTACGATTTTCAATAGGTACGAGTAACTTTATTTTCGCGGAATTCTACGCGTTTCATCACAACGAATTCAATTAAATTTCACCATACAACACGAGAACATATTCTGCACCGTAAAATTACTGAGAGCATCACCAGTTTTTTCATCGTTCTGAAAATTCCATTTCCAATAAAAGATGAATTAGCGAGTGAATTGGTTCATATGCGTTTTATCTCGTTCACGTTTCTCCATTATATTTTCTCGGTATTCGGAACATGAAATAATTTTTTTCCTAGAATTAGCACCCACATTACAAACGGTAACAGCAACGTATTTCTTCAAACGTTAATATTAACATGAAAATAATTTTAAACAAATAAACGAGTCTCACTGTTTCTAAATACATATCCAGCTTTTCTTTCTATAATATTGTATTTTGGTTCTTTCGAGAGGGAACAACTTTTTCCACCTATTGTTACGTTAGAGAAAAGCTACCAGAGGTTACTGGTAACAGCTGCCTTTGTGACTACCGACAACAGTTTCAGACTCAAAAAATTAAAACAGAAAGTATCTCTAAAATGCAACCTGTGTGCCTGCTAGTTTCACAATAACCCTGGGGTTATTCAGCTAATTTAATGTTAGAATAATAAATTTTATAGTTGCTCAAAAGGTATGAAAATACTCCAAATTCGCATTGTTAGAACTGAAAATATAATAATTCGAATATTTCGTACATTAGATTATTATATTTTCAAAGACTGACTAAATATTTATATTTCATATGTTCAATATTTGAACTCGTAATCACTATATTACTGTACAGGGTATTTCACGCAACTGGGCCAGGCTGTAGTTCCTAAACAGTAAGAGATAGAAAAAAATTCATTAGACAAACTTGAACAGTATTTGATGCTGCGTGTTTCGGCGTATGTGTATGTTGTGTCTTGTATGTCAACAAATGACGTTCATGAGAATGATGAAGACAGTAATTGTCGACCGTGAACTAACAACAATAAAGTTAAATATCGTCTGAACGAATTAATTTTCGACCTAAGTGTCCTAGTACTTTTTTGTAGACGATAAAGAAAGACATCTAATGGTGTACAAAAAATGTATAGTTTTGTAGAAGAAAAATAGAGACGACCTTGAAATCATTGAAACACTTCCACTTTCGGAGTAAACACATAAGTCAAAACACGCAACATCCAATACTGTCTAAGTTTATCTAAAGAAATTTTCTTCTATCTCTTATCGTTTAAGAGTTATAATCTGGCCCAGTTGCGTGAAACATCCTGTATATCACATCTGCTGATTTTGACCACCACAGTTGCAATATACCCATTTTAGTTTATCGACAGAGCAGTCTCAATTCTAGCTTGCTCCAATTCTCCTTTAATCCATTTCCAGGTTGCTGAATTCAGGTTACTTCACTTCGCAGCCGCGCGGCAAATGTAAAACAAGTCTCGAGATACGAGGAAAAGTAAAAGGGAAAACATGAAAACGTAGAGCCGCGTATGTGCGTTCCCAAACGGAGTGAAGAACAGGCGTATAAATAGAAAAGTCGGTGGAAGACGGAGCCGACGGAAAATCCTGGCTGTTCGCCAAACGTCGCGAGATAAATAATTTATCGGTATCGCGTAAATGTGAGGAGTCAGGCCAGCTGGTTGGTTCGTCCACGTCGCGCAACTACTTATTCATCATTGTCCACTTTCTCCTTCTCCCGTTTTCCTTTCGACCTCTCCCCTCCGCGCGGCAGCATTGTGCGATGCCAAAGCAATCATCGGAATGCCGCTATTACTGGAACGTTCCTCTCCTCGAACACGTTCCTCCGCTTCTTTTCCTCTTCCGACACGCGTCATCGCACAGACGACTGTACCATAAAACCGCGCTCGTAAATTTGCATCGTTTCGTCGGATCGTTCGACGGAACGTGGATACATACCTGTATTTGCATTTTTTATCGTTCGATGACTCGTGACTCATCACTGAGACTTGAATTTCCATTATTATTAGCTATGTAGCACAGAGACATCTTAAAAACGTCTTAAAGAGATCCAGTAAAGTCCTACAAATGTCCAAAAGACGTCCGCTGAGAGACGTCCAATGAGAGATATCTGATGTTACAAATCAGTATGTCTTTAGGACGTTTTAAAAGACATTCAAGACGTCTTTAATAGAACATAACATTGCTGTTATTTTGTAAACTTTTTACTTAAAAGGAAGAAGGATAATAATGTTAAAAGATACATTAAAAAAGAAATTCTCAAATATTATCTATTTTTAGACGTAGTAAAGGTGGTCTACTTCTTTAAGAGAAGTTATGAAGAAAATGAAAGAGAAATAAAACTGAATCCATATCCATCCTTCCACTATTAGTGTAAAGTATGCACGTGAAATAGTTTTTTAACTCCACTTAGAAATAATTTGCGCTTATTCAGCTCATACTCTTTAATTTCAAAAAGAATATTAACCATTTGAAGTCCAAGGTCTACGTCAAATGCAATATGATATTACTGAAACTCTAGAACTAGATCCAGACCAGATTATTAGCAATCAGAAAAACAGAATATTACCAATCGATACACCAATTGCACGAAATGTTTCTCAGTTTTTATACAACCACGAAAATCTAGCTTAATCATCGTTACACGCACAGAAATTCAGTTCGAGTTGATATCGAATCAGAACTAAAATTGGAATCGGAATTTGATTTTGAACTTGAAATTTGCCACTCCAAAACAAAGCATAAATAAATCACGTACGGTTAATCCATTCTCGAAGCAATAATTAAAATATTTTCGTGTCGATCGTGCACAGAGATAAGCTGAACGATTTCGAAGGATTTATCGGTCAGATAATCCTATCATTTGAATTCTCGCCACCTGAGCATCCGCCAGAGATTAAGTGCGACCCTGAACGCAACACGCTCGCACGTCCAACGTCTTCTGTTATCTGGACTCGTGGTTAACCCCAGACATCCACCTGGCACAAGCTGCAGCGGACGTCTTGCGCAGCTCCTACCGAGATGACCTGGTTTAAGGCGGTCAACTTTTAATCACTGCCGTTTGACACGAACTTCTTATCGGAACTTCGTAAAACGAAAGCAAAGAATAATTACAAGAGCTGCGCTGCCCAACGCTGGGGCGCCTTGAAACATCGGTGCCCGATGGTAATTAAGATTGCGAGTCAAAGTCCGAAACAGGTTTGATCTTAATTGCATGCGATCGCGTGGATTGGGCTTCTGCAACGCCCAGAATTAAAACGGCGTTTTAGAGAAAGACTTAAGGGTAGAGGCATTTTTAGGAGTTTTTTTTTTAAAGAGCCTCAGTGTGTAGCATTTTGAAATTTTGAAATTTTATTAGTGAATTCTTGGGGCCAAATAATATCTCTGCAAAAGTTATGTGTAGTGATTGTATCACTATTATAGGTAAATGTCTATTTAAGATGATCTACCTGTATTATAACTATCAGGTATAACAAGAAATTCAGGTTTGTCGAGGCTAAGATCAGTGTTTACTGTAGCTATCAAGATTTCAGTAGTTAAATGAAAATGACAAAATAGATGTATTTAGATAATAGGGAGTAGATCTTATCGTTCATCGTTCATTATAAAATTATATAATCTGTAACTCATAAAGAAAGAATCCTAAAAAAACGTTTTACAGCCAGTCTAGTGGGACTACAAACTTAGTTTCTCTGGACAATAGGATAAACACTCTTCCAAAAACCTTTGAACTCTTTCAAAAGATTTTTTTTTCTAATATACCTTTTACTAGTTATATTTTGCCTTTAGACATTAGAAACTAGTTGTAACAGTCTATGACTGCACATACTCGCTCACTCTCATGAAAATTCGTTTTCCATTTAGCTTCCCATTGAAGCTATTTATTTTTTAGTGTTAATTCAAAAGTAGAGTTCTGCTTTCCATAAGTTCTTTTTGTTTTTACAACTAAGACAGAGGAGTAATATCTACGACAGAAACTACCAGGAAGGAAGGAAGGAGGACTAGAATTATCCCTAGAACAAGAAGCTCGATGTATAGGGCTGTTCGGAAAGTAATTTCGTTAAAATTATAACTAACGACACTCTTGAGAAAAACGAAATTACTTTCCAAACAACCCATAGATACTGTCACCCTCATTTCTTAAGTGAGAAATAGATTTCTGTTTACGAGAACTTTTCAAAATAATTTTTCAGGAACCATAAAGTATGACTGAAAAATTTAACTTGGAAGGCACATTTCTAACGATGCAATTGTAATTCTTGTTTGGACAACGTTCCCAGAGACTTAAATTAGAGTCTCGCAGGAATGGAAGTCACGGCGAGGCGCTGAAAAATTCGAAACCCACCAGAAACTTCGATGATCAGAATTTCCTAAGAAACGAATGACTGAGTGCCGCAGGTGAGCTCACGAAATCGCGTTCCGCGTTTAATCTTACGCTTACGAAGAGGAGCAAGTATCGAGGAACGTGGCGCGTTATCGCGTTTCACCATGATAACCGAAACTGTTATCGGGCTCGTCGCTTCCTGGACACTGCGCCAGCCAGCCTTGGCGAAGCGATTTTTGCCACGCGAAAAAGAGAGGACGAGAGGGGCAGAGACGATGCAGAACGACAGCATCTATACGGTTTCGCTTTACACGGACTTTGCGCGCGTAATCGGATAGGCTCGCGCTTCGCAGAAATTCAAGGTGTTTCTCCTAAAGCGAGGCGATGCCTCGAAAGAGTCTCAGCCAGGAGTTCGCGTTTTTCGTCTTACACGTTAGGGGAACTTACTGAAACGCTTCCGGTAGTGGCTATTACGTAGAGGTGTTCTTTGGCTCTCTTACCTGTAACAAAAAGGGAGAAACTGTGTTACTGATCGTGAATTGTAAAACTAGGGTGAAATTAAATAGGCTGAATTTCAATGGATCATGTAATGACGTGATAACTCAGCATTTTTGTTTTCGAGATGACCCTGTGAGTATCTGTTGGTTTTTTGAACAATGCTGACTCATGAAGCGATCACGAAGGATTATTAAATTCACGTGTTCAAGTTTTGAAGATATTTTATCTTCTTATATTAATTCTTAGGTGATATAGTATCAGTAATGTAACATGAGCTTCTCGAAAGTCAATCCGACCATCATCTTCTGTCAAAATCTTAATTTTATCACTGAATCCTGTGATTAAATGTTAATTTTTGACAAACCGAAAAATTTATTTATATGATTATATATATTGTCATAAAATAATAAAATTATCTATGGTTGCAGAGTAATGTTTAGCATATTTTCAAAGCCATTTTGATAAATTTTAAGTTTTTAGTCGAGGATTCAATATTTCAAGAACAAAATCAATCGTCATTTAAATAATTCAACATACTATATTAATCTGTTTTCTTAAAGTTCAATTATAAAATACATTATTTGTCGAATCATCACTGTGCTGTGTTTTTTATTTTCTGGAGTTAATCCATTTGCCATCTGAGCAGCTCACACAGTGAGTTACTACAATAAGACGAGATACTACAAATGAAAAATACTTTAGAGTAGTGTAGAGATAATTCACAATCTTTTGATTCATCATTTCCTCTAAGTGTTATGTAGTATGTATTTGCTATAGCAAACATTAAAAGTTGAGTTAGCATAAATAACGGTAACATCATCATAATAGTCATGTAGATAAATTAATGAAATTGCATCAGAAGTAAATGTCGAAGCAAATATAAGATAAAAGTGTGCAGTAAGCTAATTTTAAATTCTGAATAAATGTAAACAAAATTGTGATTCATTATATGTATGTTACTATTATAAGACCACTGACCTAACATCAAGTACTACATTAATTATCCGTATACAAATAATAGTCTTATTCATGAAACTATGAATCAAATTAACAAGAATTCTTAATGAAATCTAATTTTAGTAGCTACAGCAAGGAAAGTATTATCAATTGATTGAAGTACTTCTGAGAATCATAGTCCGACAATCAATGTGCTAATAGAACTAATCACTAAACTACACACATAATTAGACGTTTATTCATAGACTTGTATAAATGGCATGACATATACTATTCGAGTTTTCAATGTTTCAGACACGAGTCGTACAAGTCTTGAATTCTGCATGGGATTGACATGTAAAAAAATTAGTTAGAGTAAGAGGAAATGAGAAAGATAGTAATCAGCTAAAACTGAGAAAGTATAGTATATATATTAAATGTGGAAATTAATTCGCTGCCTTCGAAATGAAGATCCAATTACCTGATTTGCAAATGAAATCACGTAAATACAGATGTTATGTACACAGATAGCGGGACAAATAATTGAATTAAAAATAGTTATTAGAAACTAATAAATGTAAAAACATTGTATTAATTTACACATTCAAATCATTATTCCAGAATTCCAGAAAATTGACTTTACCACTGAACAATTCGATTATACTTAACAATATTACACCTGTGCTCTCTGATAATCATCCAAAAATCCCAATTTCATAGCAATCACCGGTAGCAAACCAAGTGTCTAAAACAGGAACGATCGCAATTATAATTTCCTGCAGCATCCACCTAATCCCCCATTTCGGCTAACATTTCAGGAACATCTTGGAACGCAATGGAAGCAAGGAAACTCCAGACTAGTATCAAGAGTTTAACAAGAATCGCAATCGGGTCGGTAGAATTGGATCTAATCCGCGCTAATTACCGTCGCAATTTAACTACCCGAGTGCTTGTATTCGCCTGTTTCAAGTTCGTGAGCAGAAATGGGCGAAACTGAGGACATCGATTCACGGCGAACAGGAAGAGACACAAATTTTGTTGGGGCATTGTCAACTAAGGTTAGAGAACTCTGTTGGATGGCCAGATTTCTATTAATATTTTGTTAGTCACTAGTCATCCCTTTGATAAGGGGTTTGTAAAAATTTCTTTCAAAAGAATTTACGCATCATCGCACTTTCTATTCAGAAGTACGAATTCCTAAAAATTAGAATTACTCAGCCAGTAAGCTAAAGGCTCTCGTCATCTTCTCCTCACTAAGTAAGCAATTAATCTATTTAGAATCTAAAACCAATTTACGCATCACTACACTTTCTATTCTGAAGTACGAATTCCTAAAAAATTAGAATTACTCAGCCACTAAGCTAAAGACTCTCATCATCTTCTCTTCACTAAGTAAGCAATTAATCTATTTAGAATCTGAAACCAATTTACGTTCAAAACAATTTACGTATCACCACACTTTCTATTCTGAAGTATAAATTCCTAAAAAATTAGAATTACTTAGCCACTAAGCTAAAGACTCTCGTCATCTTCTCCTCACTAAGTAAACGATTAGTCTATCTAATTAAAATCTAAAACAAAATTTAGTTTATGTAAAATTTATTCTAAAGTGCAGCATTTTCCATTTAGCACTATTCATACTTCAATATCATTTTTGCAGAATTTTCAATCTTGTACTCCATCTATAGATACCTACTTATGAAAAACATAAACTACCTAATTCGAATCTCCAGATTTTAATAAAACTGAAAGCTACAGTGTATTAAGTTCACTTATATCCTGTGTAACTTAATACTCTTTGGCCCTAGTGTTCGGATATAGAACATCAAAAAATATTCCATACGTATTGAAAACAAGCTTCAATATGAGGGATGAAAAATCCATTCCGTAAAATTTATCCAAAACTAGTAGAAGAGAAAAAACAGTAGATTTAGTCTTCGGTTAAAAAAAACTAATACATTGTGAATACAATTTTTGTAGGGTCATAGGTTGTATTATAATTTGAATGACACATTCCCTTTTTATTAATATTTTTATAACTAACTGTAAATACTATGATCTAATGTTTTCCAATTTTTGCTCTGCAATTGCAAAAATTTTCATTAAAATCTGAGAATTCGAATTGGATGATGTTCCTCGTTAATTAACTTACATCTTGTCATAGATCAGTCTTAGTCCAATATCAATTATACCTAGTGTCACTCACAAAAACATTACCAAAATATATTACTCTGTTAATGTATAATTGATTTACGATGTTTTTCACCTAGGTATCCAGCAGTTGATTAAACGACTAAATTGGATAGGCGTGGTCTGACGAGTGCATCATTGGACCGAGTATGGATAAGTCGGCGGGTGGCTCCGGCGAAGGATGAGGGAAATGGAAATTATGAGACCAAGGGAGGAAGAATCGAAGCGCGACGGTAACAAACCCGCCGCAGAAAGCCATTAACAAGTTCGACGCGAAAGTCGAAAAGTTAGCGGGACTACCACGAAACGGTCGGTCGGTGTTGGTGTATCGTCAGTTTACTGTTCGATAGTCAGCTCTCGCTACTGTGACGCTGTGTACGCGGGCAGAAGCACCGCGCGGCGGAAAACTTTGTGAAAACTCTCCGGCCGTCGGCGTGGCGAAACTTTTTAATTGATTTTATTTAGTCGCCCCTACCTTGCCCCTCGCTTTTGGCGTTCATCGGTGTGCGTCGCCGGAGATTTATACACCTCCCCGTTTCCCACTTTCCCATGCCGACAGAAATTACCTCATGAACCCTCGGCTCTGCGCCCAGCGATTGCCATGCTCCAGAAAAGTCCCTCCCAGGGCGAGGATTCGAACTGAATAAGGACAAAGTTTATAAGGGCGTATGTTACAAATTTTAGAAATTCCATTTAGGATGATGTGCCTGTATTGTTAGTATCAGGTATAGCAAGAAATTCAGGTTTGTCTAGGCTAAACTCAGTACTTACTGTATCTACCAAGATTTCGATAGTTAATGGAAGTGACGAAATAGGTATGTTTGGATAATATGAAGTAGATCTCACCATTCGTCGTAAAATCAAGAGAAATTACAATATTATATAACTTGTGACTCCTAAAGAAAGAATCCTAAAAAAATCTCTTACAGTCAGTCTAATGAGACTACAATCTTAAGGTTTCCCCAGACGACTGGATAAACGCTCTGCCAAGAGTCACTTCAAAAGTGAAGTTCTGCTTTCTAAGAGTTTTCTTTGTTTTTACGACTAAGACAGAGGAGTGACTCCTACGACGAGAAAACACAAGGAAGAAAGGCTAGAATTAATCCTCGAATAAGAAGCTTCATACAAGTACTGTCACCCTCTTTTCATAAAGGTGTGCGTTAAACATTTTTGAAATTCGTTCTATTGTGGAGTTGTGGTTAATATGACCTAAGTAATTGGTTGGTAGCGTTTTTAGTATATACTTGGCAACACTGCTATAGGTCAGGAGATGCAGCATAGGGATGAAAAAACAGAAGAAAAGCCTATGTGACCAAACTTACCGATTGTGAGTGATAACTTGTGACTTGTCGCGTCTTGTTTCGTATTTTATTTCTTAAAATGGAAAAAGAGCGTATATAACACAGATATTCTTCACCCGCGTAGACTGAACAATGATCTGTTTTCTCTTTTCCTCTAAAATTTATGAAATGCAACACGTGCCGTTATTCCAGACACCTACACAACTATCGTCACGTAATCGCTGCCTACAGTTTGTCAACGCCCAACTGGAATTTCTTTGGAGTAATATTGCCAGAGGAGGCTCGAAGTTTGAATGAAACGTGAAACGCGAGGGACACCTCTGCGTCAGCGCGAAAGAATGCTCGGCTGTTCCGCGGCAGGGCAGATATACGGCGCGTGCACTTGGAGAATCGTGACCGAATGAACCGTTGCTTGCACACACGTCGGCGAATGTTAATAACGCGTGATATTTGTTATTCTTGGAAACTGCTTATTTGGCGTATGTATTCTCGAATGAGTCCATGCTTGTGATTGTTGGAAATACGATCGGGGTGTGAGGTAAAAATAAATTTCGTGTGATTAAGATTCAAGAAATGTGGAATGATAAAGCTGAGTCGAAAGTAAAAATTGTTAATTGTGAAGGGAATTTTAGTGGCTTGGGTTTGTAAACACTACTATGAAAGATACAGTGAGATACCTCATCTGTTTTTTCATGTACGTAGGTACTGATATATATACTTTTTCCCCATGCTATTTAGTAATTTATTTATGCAATCGACACTAGAAGCTTGAAATTCAATTCGAATAGGCAGTTTTTCGTTCATATAGAGGTTCAGATCCCAACAAGGGCTGAAAACTTGTGAGTTTTAGACTGCGCATAGCCTAAAAATGAACATAGGACAATTATTAAGCTTAGTTCAGGTTTTGTATACATTTTAGAATAGACACGGGAGTACGTTATTAATATACACTTGTCTGTGTAACAAAAATAGAATTTATTACAACTCTACACTTATAAATAATTACTACGTACATGTGTGCAAGACGACCATTACGTTGCCTGCGAACCATTTGCATAGACGACCAGGACTCTTCTGAGGTCTCTATATAGAACCTCTTCACAAAGGGTTCTCGTAAAACAACACATGTTGGTTTTTCCTAAACGTTACAAGAAAAAAGAGAAGTTTCCCTCGCAACGCTCAGGACGATAACGACGTGTTGCCACGCAGGACCTTGCTTGCTAACCAGCACCTGGTTAGCATCACCAGCATTTGCCAATGGAAACGAATCTAAAATCGTTCGAGTCAATACAACGTAATAAAAAAGCTACGATATTAAAACGCATCTCCCCTATTTTAGATTCTAAAATTTCATTAAATTCAAAAAACTCTCCGCAATCGTTTCGGTGAAAGCAACGCGAGCAGAAAAAGATTCGCGCGCCTCGGAGCGAAATATAAGATAATTGAATTCGCGGAGATCTGAATTTCAACGAGTCGGCGGAGATATACGCGAGATTACAAGAGTTGCGGGAATTTGTGGCACGAACGTGACCAATCGGGAAACTTGCGATGCCAGGCGAAGTTCCGACGCAGGACGGCGAGTCGTACGGAACTGTGTCTGCCTGGCGCGAAACTGGCACGCAACTTCTCGTGAACAGTCTAGCCGTAGTTGCCGCGGCGAAAAACATGTTTCTCTTCCGGCAATTCAGCGCGGCCACGATCACTGCTACCGTGTCACGACGCGGCAGTTTATCTATGAACTTCAGACTTTCCACTCCTTTGAAGTTCCGACACTCCCGTGAAGCTTCGCAAACTCTGGGACACGCGCTTCGCCCGCCCTTTGTGCAGAACAAAGTCAGCTCGTCCGCTATCGTTCTTTTCCTATAGGAGAGATACTCCCGGCCTCTGTCTGACGCAGTTTCCTGTCGCCGCGACAGAAATTAATAACTCGGCCTAATTAATCACCGTGACCTCCTCTTTAACGACCAAACACGATCTTTGCAAACTTGCTAGCCGAAGGAGAGCCTGTTTTCGCCCCCTGGAAGCTTTCAGAACGCCTGCCTGCTGGCGATCGTAAATCATCCGACGTCCTGCATTCAATTTACGTAATTTAAATTGAATTTGGAAGCAGTTACAGCAATTAGGAAAAACGCGAGAGAGGTCTGTAAAATACGGATCATGTATGAATAACGTGTACAAGTTCGAGGTAATGCCTCGTAATTGCAGGCCACGTTGCGCTTTAAACGTGGCTTTCCGTTTGAATCATGGCGAAAGTGTATTATTAGCTGCCGCGCTAAGTACCCGATACTCGGCTACGTGTGCATGTATTTTCCATAATGGCGCGACAATGGGATCGTTCGTAGACGAAACCGTAAATCAAATTGCCCTCGATCCTGAGAGGTGTTTTAATGGTAAGGGACAACGCTTCCTTAACCTCCTGTGCGTGGAATTTTTGAATCCTTAATTATTCGAATAAGTTGGTATGGATACAATTTTTTGAGTGTTTTTTTGTATGGTCGATTTATTTAATTTTTAAAAATGTGAACGATATTCAAATCACCACATCTCACTATCTACAATTTGAGATTAAATTTCAAACATTAAGTTAAGAATTATTAGTGAAGAATTGTTGATCAATGTGATTGCTATGTTATTTATACATAGTGTTTAACAACAGGTGTCAGAGATTTTAAGAGGTGATTCTACATGTCAAAGTAGGGCGATAATCAAGAATAACGAAATTGCATTTGCAGCTTCGTTTCAGAGATGTTAATTACTGAAAAAACGTCTAAAATTCGTCTCTGAAATGTGTCTGACTTGGAACTATGTAATTCTACTGCTGACATGTACTATCCAGGTCAGACACAGCGAAGTCAGTAGAATAATTTCCAAGTCAGACAACTGCAAATTATACTGCGAATTGATTAATGATTAACTAAGTATTATTACATATGCAATCAGAAATAGATAGGAAGCTATTTCCATAGTTGGAAAGACGAAGTAATCAATGGGTTAATGATGTATAATAGTTATTTTGTTTAGCGACCTTTTCTCATCTTGTCACCAGTTTATAAATACCGTGTCTATAAAAAGATTCGTTTTATAAACATAATGAAACATAATGGAAGTTAATGGATTCTTTCCGCAAGAGAGAGAAGAACGCTGTTCCACACAAGGCCTACCGATCCAGAAACGCGGCAAACGTTGACCTACTGAGCGTGAAGGACTAACTCCACGTCTACCTTTATGATCCTTTATCAACTCAAGAGAAACAAACATTCTATTAAACAACGCTTTGTGAGTTAAAGGGGTATTACCATTCAAAGAGCCAATAAATAAATTTTTCTTGTTGCATCTTTTCAAAGTAAGTATGACTTGAAATATCTGCACCTAAATTGTAATAACTGTCTGTATCTAAATTTAATTAAATTGTTAAGTACTAAAAGTATGATTTAAAATTTATCGTTAAATTTATTAAAATTATTATTACCTAAGGTGGAGATATTTACCATTACTTTTAATTTTAAAAAATAGATTTTCAAATACACCTGTTAGCTAACATATGTTTTATACTGTCTGACAGTAATCACTTTACTGTCTGTAAGTGATTGTTTTTGTTGTATTACTTTACTATGCTAAAGGAGCATCTTTCCTCCTGAATAAAGTAATAATAATAATAATTTTGCAAGTAGAAATATCAAGAGGTTTATTTCGTAACAATTTTTACTGCTATTTCAGACTAAGACAAGATGCAAAATGTTCAAAATTATTCAAAGATGCAAAAAACTCAATTTCACATTTTTCTGTAATTACTACCTTTCTCCATGTTACAAATATTTAAAACTTGATAAAATCGATACTTTTTCTTTACATCTTCGTAACTTTGTCAAAATATATTCGTTTCATTTTATTTACTTTGACTCTTATACTTCAAATGAATGCACCAACGTAAATCCTAGCAGCCATCAAATCCAAAACGCCGCATTCAACACGTAACAATTCCTTCAATAAAGAAACCAAACCCCACAAAAATGTCACCGTGCTTCCTAAATCCAGATCAAACACATAAAAATGTTTCGAATCCCTCAACCCATTAATCTCCACTTCCAAAAATCGCTTCGAAACTTTCCCTCCAAACAGAAATACCCCTCAAACCTCCTACAGCACAGTGTGTCATCCCACGCACAGATTCCCCCTCAGTGACCATTAGACTCGGAAGTGATTTCCATAAGTCGGGACACGACACTCGAAAACCTGAAACCCGAGAACCCTCCGTGGTTCTGAATCCGAGGAATCGACCAGCGCAGAAAAAGTCCACGGTTCGTGGAAAGAGAAGAGTCGCTCGCGCCTCTTCCAAGTCGGTTCGAACGCCCCACGATCTTCCACATCCTCCCATTGCAGCGAGAACTCGTGGTGGCAGGCGAGAAGGGATTCGCGTGTGTGCCTTGCGCGAGAGCGCTCGGAGTCACTGGCAGATCGGGTTGGAGCTGGGAGAGCGGGTTCAGCCTGTGACTGGTTCGTGAATAATGCATGCCAGCCGCGAGCCCACGCCACAGCACGCTATATACGAAGATGCCAGACACGCTACTCGGAACCAGGCTTGTATCTACATGGACACATAGGCCAGCGTCGAGGAGGGGTTCCATGTACCAGGGCCTATGTGCATATAGGGTGGATCAGAAAATGTGGGACATTTTCGGGAGACAGATTCTGAACACGAAGACAATGAAAAAAGTTCATGTGCACATGTGTCAGAAAACACTTATTTTTTTAGTTACAAGGTACTTTACATTCCGTGTGATATTTTCTTTAAGATCTATGACTGTGTGCCAGTCATTGAAGAAGGCAGAATATCTCTGGGCCTAGTAGAAGTTTAAAGAGGATAGCACACTGTTCAGGCAAGAAATAAGTCAGCGTTTTTGATAATACAAAAAAGCGTGTCACTAAAAACCTATACGTTTTCGGTCATTTGAGAACTGTTTTTATTGTCTTTGCATCTAGAACCTATTCTCCAACACATCCCATGTTTTTCTTATTTTTTACGAGATTTGAGCTAGCATTTTACGTTACACAAGACAGTATATAACTAAAAAGGTTAGATGTTTTCGTGCATGAGAATCTTTCATTATCTACGTATGTAGAACCTATACTGTAAAAATGTCCCACATTTTCTAATGCACCCTGTCTATATGTACAGGGTGTTTCACGCAACTGGGCCAGGCTATAGCTATTAAATGGTAAAAGATACAAGAAAATTTCATTAAACGAACATAAACAGTATTGGATGATAAGTGATTTGGTATATGTGTCTACTCCGGAATTGTACAACTTCTATGCACCATCAGGTGCCTCTCTTTATCCTGTACAAGAAAGTATAAAGGTAGTTAGAACGAAAATTAAATGCTTCAGAAGATATCTAGCTTCATCGCTCTCAGTTCACCTTTGATAGAGTTGTCTCCGTTATACTCGTAGGCGTCATTTATTGACATAAAGAGAGCCCGATTACCGTCTCCTTATATCACTCATATAATTTTCTCAAACTACATCATTTTTTACGAACTTAAACATTTCTTACATGTGTCATTGTTAACAATTTCGTCATACCTGCAACATCAGCTGACTCAATTCTATTTGGAATAACTATTTAAACAAAAATGTAGGAAATGGTACTTTTTCTTTGATAAATATTACAACTGTTGAACGTAAACTAGTAACAATAAAGTTGCAATATCTTTTGAAGCAATTAATTTTCGACCTAAGAACCCCAATACTTGTTTTTAGATCCCATGGTGCATACAAACTATACAGTTCAGGAAAAAAAAAACTTGAAATCATCCAAACGCCTCCACTTTCGGAATACATACACACATACCCCAAAACACTCATCATCCAAATACTGTTTTACTTCGTCGAATGAATTTTTTTCTATCTCTTATCGTTTAAGAGCTACAGACTGGCCCAGTTACGTGGAACATCCTGTATATACGCACACACTGCCCGTTACACGCTGAACCGGCTCGCCGCTCGACTATTTGTGCGTCGTCGCGGCGTCGTGCCCGTGGTCGTCGTAGTCATAGTTGTGGCGGCTCGTCGAACGTGTGCGCTCGCGAACTGGTTCGGATGAAGGGGAACGAGCCAGACGCAAGCGCTAGTGGGATTCACCGGCGATGTCTGCTGGGACACGTGCACGGAACTATTCGTGCGATGTTCTAATGTGCGACTTCGACCGGTAGACTTCGCTCCTGGGGACGCTTGCCAAAGAGCGTGGAGGGCTTGGGACACTTTTCACTTGAGCACGACTTCATTTCTTTGAGAGGGAGAGGAGAAGTCGATGGAGCTTTGTGACTAGATTAGGGGGAAGAGTAAGGGGTGTTTCTGTAGGGGAAGTGTCGATGACCTTGGGATTGGATTAGAGAGAGTGAAGGAAGGGAGAGAATAATTGGAGTAACCAAGAGGGAAATGAGAAAACTGAAGATTTATTTTTTAGTCTTCTGTTGGCCGTGTTGGCCTTTCAATGAAAGGCTAGTGAAGCCAACATTAGTAATTAGAACGATATAACTATCTTTCCTGTATCTCTGATCTTGAGTTACCGCAGGTGATTAATGTCATTGCACTCGCCTGAACCTGAACTACATTTATAAAGGATAGGAAATTTTCAGCTTAGAACAAGCTTAGGGAGCAATCTTAAATTTGTCCAAATAGTTCTATGTGTAAAACAGAGGAACTTCTAAAAATGTTCGCTTCTGCATATTAACACATTTTGATATTACCAATATCACTTAAATTTTATTTTATATTACTAAAACTTCAAAATACGCAGTCATTTGTCATTGCCTATGTTTTTCATACCAAATTATTTTAGTTATTTCCATCTTAAAAATGATCGAGTGTCTTTACTTAACATTTTAGATAACAACACGAATAAACCTCTAGATATACAGACGTAGACTACCTACAAAAATACGCCAAATCAGAGCAACGTAAGTTGGCTACTTCCTTCGATAAAATCCACCAAAAAGTTCCTCTTCAAATTCGTGTCTACCTTCAACGCAAACTAGTCAAGTGATAACACCGTATAGAACATTTATCTACTTTTCACCTCGCTTGTCATTGATAACGAAAAAAGCTTATTAATGAGCGTGAAAAATGATCTAGCAATAATTTTATCTTATCAGCAGGAGTCAATATTCTGATTCGATAACAAGATCAATTATTTTATCTCTTCCCTTTCCCCATCTGTCGGCGTATTTACACAGATGTAGACTCTCGTGTATCTAACTGTAAACTTTCTCAGAACTCGTCTATCGAGTCGGTGAGTTAAAAACGACAGCGTCGAATTATTGCATAAGTCGGTATCTTTCTTCATCCACGGTACGTAATCGCTTCGATTCCAGCGCGAGAAACGCCTTCGTTTTCTTGGCAACCGAAAAACTGACTCGTTTCGAGTAATTTCCGATACGAGTTATCCCATACTTGGATTATAACTTCCTGACGGACGAAAAAACTTGGAAGCAACGAGCAATCTTAATGTAAATACACATACTAATATACTTTGACTGTTGGAAGATAATACTAATGACATCCGATCTCGATTTTACAGTAATGTCTCGTTATGGGTTCGCTGCTATGTTTTCTATATTTAGAATTATAGAGCATTTACTATTTAGAGCAAGTGTGCAGTGTCGCCATGTGCCGGGACAAAATGTCTTTCAGTGACGTCATAGAAGAGTGGGGGTCTGCAGACAATGCAGTGAAATAGCTTACGCTCCTCCCACTCTTCTAGTGTATGACGTCACTGGAAGATATTTTATCCCGGCATATGGCAATACTGTCGTCAAAGACACGTCTATAAAATCAACTTATACAGAGTGATTCTAATAATTAAAACAGACTATAACTTTATTTTGATTGGAATTAGAACAAAATGGGTAGGTATAGGAAAATCCTGTATTGCATAGCAAGCTTTAAAGTATCGTATAATTTCTTTCACAGATGCATTGGTGCAGTTGCAAAATGAACGTTTAAATATTTGTTGAAAATATTTAAATATTTTAGATTTAAGTTACACAAAAGAAATCGCTGAGTTGCGTTTAAGAAAATTGATGCACCTTTAAAAAAAATTAAACAGTAGAATGGTAGAGTTTTATTAACACCTTACGGTCCGCAAATAATTATTTTTAGTCACGCTGGAGGGTGTGAATAAGGTTTAAGCACTAACAAATTTTCTTTCAGAAGCATTCTTTAACCCCTTCACCTACAATTTTCTTTCCTACTGTAATCATCTTCGCTACCAATCTGAAATGAACACCTATCTCCAAACTGCCAACCACAGGGCTCCCATTAAGCGAACACAGACCTCTCACGCGAAGGTGCGTGGTCGATTACTTACGAAAAATCTTCATCACGCGTTATCGCGTAATCGGCAGCGAAGATATGGTAAAAAGTACACGTTGAAATAGGTGAAGGAGTTGATTTCAATGGAAATAGAGTTACAGTTTATTCCTTACTAGAATCACCCTGTAAGTTGACTTCAGAAACGTGCCCCTGATTATAAACTAGTAAGTGAATCGTGAGCTTATAACGAGAGGTTACCGTACAGGGCGCCTACGTCACAGAGGATGAAAGTTCGCGCGTTTGGTTATGCAAGGAGAAAGTCGCCGCGACGGCGAAACGAACGAAACGCGAGTCTTTTTGCGAGCCCCGGTGTCCCTCGCCGTCTTCTCTTCTCTGGTCGACCCACAATCGAGGCACGGTCGAACAGAGAGAAGGGAAGAAAAACAGGGACAGAGGAGAACCGGTTCCGCCAAGTCCATAGCGTGTCTAATCACGCCGCTACACGAGCGTTACGCTTTGCCAGCGCATGAAAACACGCACTTGCGTGCGCCTACTTGCCGTCTACGTGCACCGTCTGCACGACACGCGTGCGGGGCTCCCTGCTAGCCTCGATCGCGCGTGCATCGTGGACATCCACGAGATAGCGTGTCCGTAAAATTAGTGGGACGTTGGATAAACGTGGTCTGTGGATTGGAGTTAGTTGATCGAATTAGAGAGAGATAAGGATTTAGGCTTCGCTGAAGTTCAAAGTCAAGAGTGACTTATAAATTGACGTGTGTGATTGTAGAGTATTGTGCTTATACATGACGGATGCTTCAGAATTTTTGTAAGATAGTTTGTGTGAGATTTGAGTGAGGTAGTGCAGATTTGTTGATAGTTTGAACATGTCTGTAGAAGATGTTCAATTTTGCTTAGGGTTCCTTATATGTAGGTATTATTTCTTTGAAATAGGGTTGATAAATGTTCCACTGCGAGAATACATAATGATATAATTAAAAAAATGAATATTTTTGAGTTATTAATAACTCGAAAATCGATTCTTGTATAGTTACTGTATCATTTCTTAAAAATGATGGTTTTGGAGTTCTAACGCTATTAGGTTCAAGCACATAGAACATACTATTTCCTTAAAATAAAAAAAGAGCAGTGTCCTGAAATGAAGATGTCAAAAATATATACTTGCAACTCTTAACTGGTGTGATAGACATCATTCACTAATCTCTCTCTTTCTTCATTTCGTCTTTCGCCCAAACAAATGAGTTGTGAACTCATATTGAAGAATGTAATATTGTATTAGCAAATCTGTATGGAAAGTGCAAAAGGATAAAAAAATAAACGAAAATCGTCTCCCTTGCCACGTCCTGTTTGACTGTATACAGTACGATGTATATGGATAAAACTATGTAGACAGTAAGTTTCAAAATGAAGTCACGTAGCATTGTTGGGAATTGCGAGCGAGCTATGTACTCGCATTTTTTACTGGCGACTGTGAGAAAAAACATGGGAACCAGCAAAAAACAATTGAAAACGTTCACGTGTGTAGCTTCAGGCTAACTGATTGTAAGTAAACAAACTCTGTCTTGAGCACGCTTTGTGAGCCTAGTTTTTACGCTGGTCGGTCTTTCACGATGTTGAAAAAACGTGTTCACAGTTTTTTCTATTTAATCCAGTTTTTGTTTATATTATAACCGCGTGTAGAGAGAAACAGACTACACAAACGCAATGGATAAAGTGAAATAGAACACAGTATTATCTGAAGAACAAATACTGGTTGTACTGTGACCAAGTCGCAATACAGTTTTGCTCTGTCACGCGATCTGTGAACTCATATCGTGGAATGTTATATATACTGTATTGTAATCATAAGAAGTTAAAATTTTATGACTACTGCTACAACAAACACTCTCTATACAGGGTGTTTGACAACAGCTGTTAGAAATTTCAAAGGGTGATCCTACTTGACAAAATAAGACAAAAACAAAGCATGACAAAATTGCATTTAAAGCTTTGTTTCATTGTCAGAGTTATTCATTGTTGAGAATGTGCTTAAAATGTGCATGAAATGCGTCTGACTTGGGACTTATTCCACTGTCGACGTACACTAGCCTGATGACACAGAGACATCAGTAGAATTAGTCCCAAGTCAGACACAGCGGACTCAGTAGAATAAGCCTCAAGTCAGACACATTTCAAGTGAATCTGAAGCATTTCTTTAACAATTAATAACTCTAATACGAAGCCTCATACGCATTTTTATCATTCTTTAGTTTTCTCTTATTTTAGGGCGTAGAATCACTCCTCAAAATTTCTAACACCTCTTATCGTACACACTATATGTAGGCCTTACATAGACCGACGTTACTTTTCATTTTCTATTCCTTTCTTGGTACTACATTTTATACAATACATCCTCTACACTATAAACGAGGCAAACTCACACAATGAAAAACACTATGCACTTCTAACTAAGTCTCCCTATTTTGTTTCACCGTGAAGGGATTAATTTACCGCCTAGCTGCCGCACGCCCTTCTTGAATCACCTGGCACAGTAAGTAGCGTGGTGATTTGCGGGAACGTGTCCTCTACTCATTATTTAGCCAGCAATTTCGTTCGACTTTCACGTTGCGATATTCCAGGGTGGATGACGCGCGACGCATCGCGTGTCTAGCCGCCCAACACGACGAGCCACTTTCGTGTCGGAATTTAATTAGAACCTGACAACTATACGACTATCAGAAAGTGCGGAACACGCTGGTTTACTTTTTGCGTGATGAGCTAAGTGTGACTCATTGCAGAGCCAAGATCGAGCTTGGTCGATGCACTGGTACCTTCGAAAATCTGAGAATCGACCTCGATTAAGTTCGCCGTGAATCTTGTGACTCGATGACTTCGTTGTTTAAATACAATGAGGTAGAAAGAGTAAACGCAACCACTACAAATGGTATAAATACGTTTCGCAAAATATGAGCGAATCTACCTCAAACCCTCTTCATTTCATGCAGATCAAAATATGAGCGAATCTACCTCAAACCCTCTTCATATCATGCACATCAAAATATGAGCAAATCTACCTCAAACCCTCTTCATTCCATCCCAATACATTTTTGCCAGTCCTCATTCTTCCCCTAATCTACCTGCTTTCTGTCTATGAGCACATCGACTCCGTTCTACTCTTCTCTCGTCCGGAAGGAAGAGCGCCCAGCGAACCAGGCGGAGTTTCATTTAATTAGGAGGGGTAAACATTTGCCACGGACTTACCTGTCCGCGCCATTGTTATTTCTCCCATCTTCCCGGCTTTCTCGAGGATCGCTCGTGAAACCTACCCCGTCGCCGTTTCTGAGAGATCTGTTTGCTGAATGCTCGCGCGCGTAAGCACACACATTCATCTTGAAATCCCTCGAGCCATATCTCTCTTTTCTCCTTCTCTTACGACTGCCCGCGGTCCAAACTAATTCGACAGGGTTTAGCACCGATTCTCGCCGACTTATAGAGGAACTTTCTCTCCTCGATGATCGACAGATAAACCCACGCGATGCTGGCGAGAAAGTGTCGATCGTTTTCGATGGAATCAGAAAATTTCTGGAGTTATGGAATTGTAATAATAATGGTTAGCGATTACAAATTATTTACAGTGATAGTTTTCGAGTTAAGAGTTATGTAGGTTTTAAAATTGTTATTTTATTCGTTATTGTAAATGAAGTCAAAAAGTTACAGAAATGACAGAAATAACAAAAAATGTAGAAAACAAGGAATTGTAAAAATCCCCATGAAAAAGTACGAAATTAAATAATCTACAATAAAATATATGGATACTCTTTGAAAGCATTTTTATGAATCATAAAATAAATATGAGCTGCGCAAAGGCCAAAGTAGTTAACTTTTAAAATTTTTTCTAATTTTAATACCTATTGCACTTGATTAATGTTTAACTTTTTATATTTAAAACAATATGTAATTTATTATCTCAGGCTCCTATAATATATTTACACAAATAATATGTGATAATGCATTATCAGAAGCTCATATAATACGTACCTACATTATGTAGATACGTGAGGATTAGTTAGACTTCAAACACCAGCAATGATATCAATTTTTCATATTTACGAATAGGTATTAGACTCTAGGTATACCTTAAATATTATTTATATGTATACCTTAAAAATAAATAATATTGTACTCCAATTTATACCTTATACATGTCTCTTTAGAATCTGCACATGTGTGTACCCTGTTTATCCGCTTTGCAGGCTCCTATACAGGCTTCCCACTTTACAAACTTCAATACAAGCTCTTTTCATTCTAAACCCGTGGCTCATTACCAGTAATGAACTTACGGGGCGTAAGCGAGACATTTCTAAGAACAACTCCAAAGAAGATTAATTCCACGAAAGACTAGCGATAGTTTGCAACAGGATTCACGTATGTAATGAGAAAATACCTCATTTCATCATAATTTAAGATTCTCTGAGGAGAATCGAACCGTTCTAAAGTTTCAAGCCGTTCTCAAACGAGCTCTTACCGTTAGAATCGAGGAGACCTGCGCAGTCAGCTGTCTACGCGGATCGAACGCGTTTTTAAATCTGCCTCGACACGCACGTGCCAATAACGAAGCGAGCGCATGTATTACATATTCATGGGGCAGCAACGATCACATGGAGGACTCAATTGCACAAGCATTACATCCGAAAGGAAAGTCTGAACGTTTCGCGGTGTTTGTTCTCATCAGGCTTGCACAAGACACGTACGACATTGAACAACGCGCGGCATGTTGCGTCGTATCCTAACTGATATGCAACTCGCGCGTGTCCTTGAAGAGACAGCCTCAAGAGAGTTCAAGGCTCCCTCGTGTTGGACATCCGTGTTCAGCTCAGCGAAGTTTCTTCAAGTTTAATACTGAATCCAAAATGTACAATATGGGTTCTGAAATATGTATGAGGAAACCGGATGTTTGGAATAGGAAGTTGAACAATTTTTATGGTGCGCAGTAACGATGAATACAAGCATTAACTTATATTATTTAATTTAATATCTATATCTATTAATATATTGTAGAGTATTGGTTAGCTATAGACACGATATTATAGTGGTATATCTTATACTTGAGATTAAAATCAAAATACAGTGTTATCTCGATAAGAGCTCGACTCTCCACTCTACTGTCCACTCTACTGTTGCCTGAAGCCTAAATGATAGATTCCAAGTCGTGAGTCTATATCTAGACAGCACTGTAGTGCAGGTTTCTGACTTTTTGGAACTTAATCCTATATTTTGCATAACACCTAAGCAGTATCTAAGTACGTGAGTACTGTTCAAAACTTTGAAACACCTTTCATTATTCGGACAGTCTACATTTCTTTTTATAAACATATGAAATTGTTTTACCAGGTGTACTGTAATTTATTTGTTGTACTTGTAAATGGTGTAGTTTTGTAACCTCTTTTCTTGAGTTCAGAACATACATCTATAATAATAGATATCGTGTAACAAATTCGACTTCTTTTTTATTAGATTAGTAATACATTTATGGTAGTAACACAAGACTGCAAGACACTTTTTAACCAGTGATCTTTAAACCTCCTTTTAAAGACGAAAAGTCCATTCATCGTAGGAAAGAGCACGTTTCACAAGAACTAAAAGATTTCCCTCGATTTCGCAGTCTCCACTGAAAAATATTACCGCGACGAACCAAGACCCAGTTTCTAGGAAATAAATTCTCGATCCCCAGCTTCGGCCATTTGTCGATTCGCGGAGAATATGAGATTGCCAGCCGAGCAAAATAAACAAATAAATTTTCCCAGGGAACTGCTGAAAAACGTAACTTGGGCATCTGTTTTTACGCGAGCATGTGCATTCCAACGTAAAAAAGAAAACAACTGGGATCTGGACACGCTTCGACTGGCCATTGGAACGAGAGAAACCGATGCAAGGTGGAATAAAAAAAAAGGGGGATAAAATCCACCTCACTAGTTCGTTCCCCGAAAATAATCCCTCGAGTCTAAAAAAACGGTCTGACTTGGGAACTTTCCAAACTTTTTCAACGTCGAAACCTCTACTTTTAAATGCCACTTGGCCCCGAAACTTTCCGCCTCGCTCCGCCTTAGCATGCACTTAAACGCATACTTGTCCTAAACTCGACTTTCCAACTGCTAGGGATCCCATTGCTTTCGAATTACATCTAGCCAAGGAACGAGTTATTCTTGCTGGCGTATAACTGAGAAATCTCGGTTTGCGGAAGTTAAGAAATGTGGCTTGTTGGGGGAGTAGTGTTTCCTTGCTTGAAGATCGACGAGTGGAAGTGATCGGAAACTTCGATGGTGGCAGAGCCAAAGATTGACTCTGTTTACATGACCCTTGACCTATCCAGAAAACCCAAGTTGTTTGACACATTGAATTCAATGTTTACTCTAATACTAATTCCAAAAAAAGATAGACCAAATTACCTACTTCATTTGTTTACATTTTACATTTTTCACAGAAGAATAGATTATTGACAAAATACCTACACAAGATATTTTATGTAAAGGGGTAAAATATTAAGCTCGATGGACATTTGTTGATCTTTTAGGATTAAACCTAGAAGGGCATACTGGGTCTTCAAATTTAACATAATTTTCACACATTTCGAATATGTAAAAAATTCGGCCATGAAAAACCCCAGTGTGCCATTCCAGAGTGAATTTCCTGATCAAACCTTCCGAAGAAAATACAGTCATCACTACAGCTGTTGTAATTAGAAATGTATAGCATCATTGCCCTAAAGTAGTATGTATTGCCACCCTATGATGTCACTGTGTAATTCTTCTGTATTTACATATGACGTATTACTTCCTTATGTTTATCCCTGTACTCTTACGAAAATTGTGCAAACCATACGTATCAAGTTCTACAGCGTATTCAATTTTTTTTAATCACTACGCCCACCAATTTTCCACGAACCTAAACTCAAACACAAAGAACATTCATTGAAGAACATCTAAACTATTAAAAGCGAAGGTGAGAGATTGGATGGAGAAGAAACTGTATCTCCGAGGATCGTCAAGTAATTTAAATAACTTGTTCCACTATTCGACGAGGCCGAGAATGCATCGTTTATCCGAGCGAACGAGAACGGGATAGAGTTGAAATTGATCTGAACGTAGGCGCCACTCTAAATGGGGAGTAACGGCCATACCGGACTCATGGCTTCCTCCGGTTCTTCTTCCTCTCCACCAGCCATTCTCTATCCTTTCCAGTGGACCTGTACCTAACCGAACGCCGCATAAGGATTCAGGCCAGGCCTGGCCATAAATCGAGGATAACGACTGCACGCTGTACGCGCTGCGAATACCGCCATTAAATGGCGAGAGAGCGCGCGAGAGCTGGCTCGTGTTCCGCAATTATTTCGTCGAAGGACGCCCGCTTCTGGGTTCCCTGGGGGTCCTCTGTCTCCCTCCCCTTCCTTCTCTTTCTCTCTGTGTACGTGTACGAGGTCCATTCGAGAGCGTGCGCGACGCGGAGACGCGCAGGATTTCGGAGGAAAAAAAGGACAAACGCTCCGCGGACGCCTATGCGAGCCTGTCCCTATAGAGTTAATGTCTTCATAAGAAAACGATCGCTGATGAACGATGCCACGGGACGGGACGGGACTCGGGGGTAATTGGTTCTGCGACTTGAGCAAACCTGTCCCCGACAAACTCGGCTTACACGCTTAATTGACTCGATGGGTATCTCTGCTCCGAACTAGAACAACGATCGAGACGTCTCTACGTGGCCAAAATGGACAAACCGTTTGTTTCTCGAGTGAGCTGCCTTCCAAATGGGAAACCAATGGAACTATGCGCTGGCGAGACTGCGGGATTCGACCGTTTCTGCTTTCTCGTCCTGATAGGAATTGTGGATGATGGATAGATAAATGGAAAGAGAGAGAGAGAGAGAGAGATGGATTTAAATTTGAATTCTTCGGAGTTTCGAGGTTCATTCATTTATGTAGTCATATATTATTGTAGTTTATTGCCAGAGATCATGCTGTAGGATTATATTGCATTAGTGTGACGTGTCTTTGATATAGTCTCGTGATTTATTGAGGAGTTTATAGCGATGGACACAATGACAACTCACGTGTATCTAGTGTACATAGCCCAATGAGAATTTAACTAAGATGCAAATAACACTGTATAAGATGCAGAACTTATTTGCTCCAAATCTAGTTTCGAGACAATAGGAGAATAAATATAGTAATGAATTTCCAATGAGAAAGTACAGGAACAAATTTGAAGAAAAACCTGCAGAAACCTATGCATAGAAAAACCTGCAAATAACTCATACAAAGTGCCTCATTCAAAGGTTTCCAAGGTAGATTTAATAATCTTAAGTGATCTAGGATCGTCTTGGAAAGCCTCCATCTCTCAGGTTGATGAACTCACGCCTGAGTATGCTATGATCTAACTAAAAAAGTGTGTTATACAATTCTACACAAACGACGAAGATCACTAAAATCTTGAACCTTAGACTATGTAAATTCTAACGACACACCTCTTATTATAAACTTAACTCTAGGACACAAGGCTTGCCGTATTTCTGACTGATAAACATTTCAGTATAGAAAATTAAACAACGATAAAATTTCTAATATTACGCTATAAGAATAGAAGTTGTAAATTTTGGTCAGTCGTAAATTTTACAGGTGTTTGCAGAAGAATATTGACAGAGATTGAACCTATTTCAAAGTAAGTCTTACAAACAGTGTCTGACCGAATATCGCTAATTTGCATCGTAAAGAATATCTACAAATCTCCCTGTAGCATACACCAAGCTCTGCTTAGCATTCTGATTTAATTACCTGTAGATTTAAAATTGTACATCTCTAATAACTAATAACTGGACTCAGCTCAGATTTAGCAAACGCTATATTTGACCAATCGCAACACGTTCCCTCAATTTGCACTTTTAATAGCATACATAAATATCCGCGATAAATAAAAACTGTTCTAGCCTCGCTGTAAAGAAATTTTTCACGCAACAAATTAATTCACCTTCCTCAGTTAACAAGTTAAATTTCAGAGCTTCCACCTGCTGCCGCTCGCTCTCGCCTACCAGTTTGCTCTCGACGCGGCTCGCATTAATGCCTTTGTAACAGAACACGACGGTTTATGAATAACAAATGCACCCAGCGAGTTTGAATGCGTACGTGCCTTTCGCAGCATCCCGATTGGATTTCCAATATTTAATAGCATGGGGCAAAGTTGGCCGCTGTTCGAATCAATTTTTACGTTATTACTCGTCGATAAAATTTATATTCCCGCGTTATTCAGCACAGAAGGGATCTCGTCGCAACTGGGAAATTTTCTGCTCGAACGAAATTCACTACCGAATAATCGGGACGAGTAGCGTCGAAAAATTGCAATGTTTAAAATTCTGCGCCAGCCTTTAGAATTTAAGCAGAGGCGCTTAAAAGGGCCCAGGCATCCCGGTCGCGTTTAAATTCCAAACACCACCTGCTGCTTTTCCCGTTTCTTTCTCGTCACCGGCACGCAGAGGAACGAAGGGAACGGAGGGGAAGCTGGCGAGGGGTGGTGGTTGATTTCACTCGTCGTGTCCCTCGGGGGCTGTTTTCATTTTGTGCTTCACCGAGCACGTACACTTAATTCGAGGTCGAAGCTCGGTGGGTTAATCCGGTTAACAATCGAAAGTCGATCGAGTACCGCGATTCGAGTGGACGTATTGTTCCCGAGGAAACTAGAGACACGAATAATATCGTTACTTTCTGTACGCGACACCTGCATCGACCTGACTCCATGGAAAGCGAGATCGTGCGATGATTCGGATGACAACGGGTGCATTCGATACGTGTGCTCTCCGACGTGAACGATAAAGCTTTATCGCGACGCTGTCATCTCGATATGGGATACAGCGACGCGAAAAAATCTCGGGTCACGAGATTTTTCTACTGAGAAATTGTGTGAGAAATTCCTTGATGCATAAGTTATGCGTAAGTTATGCATAATATGTTTAATATTGGGAGGGTATGCTGTATTGATTAGATTGAGCCTGCGAAGAATTTCAACTTTTCGCTATACTTTCGGGAATACATGCGTCCTACTGCTGCTCGCCACTCGAATCAATTAACTTGCTTGTGTATTTACGGGAAACTTTATTATAAGTATTTTTGTTGCAGACTAATTAAAGTCCGCTTTTTGCCTCACAATAATTTATTCCAACTTTCAGGAAAAAGCACATATTACGCTGTTGTTCAAAACTGTAGAATACACCTCATTATTTATACAAAGCAAACTTTTTTTACGTATATAGTTTTATTATACATACTGTATTTATTGCATATTAAAATAATATCCTAACACTGGAATTTTGTTTGCATATGAAATACTTCTTAGAAAGAATTAGTGTAATTTACAAATTGTTATCTCGTAAATACGGAAACTATATGTTATGTTCCAGCATTAATCTTTACACTTCACAGATTGTGGTTAACTAATTAATTCTATCGAACATCATAGTATCTTATGAATTATTGAAAAATTAATTACTAGAAAGCCGAAATTACGTTATTAAATACGTAGTCGTAAAGCGAAAAGAATAATTCTTTGCAGAAAGACATTATTATTTTGTACTATCTCTCTAAAAAAGAAATAAATATATTACAATTCTAAAATGTACAATACAAAACAGTTTCACTATGCAAACAAAATATTTTCAATGTCATGTTCATTTACATATGCAAAAATTTATTCATTTCGACATCATTTACTCCATTATACTCCGAACTTTTAAGCAAGTGTATATATATACAGGATATCTAGAAAAATGACACAGCGTTCTAAAAACTAGCATTAGTATAACATTTACATCGTCGTAATTTATAGTTTCTGTCACTCTGTTCGCAATACGAACGCCCACGCTAAATGCAATCGGTCAGGCAGAGAAAACGATGCGTCACGATGGAAAGTTTGTTACAGTCACATGCCACGATTTTCCTCGGGCTCGAAAAATTCGAGAATCAACGAAAACACCGACGGTGGACGCGTTTAGCCCGAGTCTCCGATGCGACAGTAACTTGTCACCTGTTCTTCAGCTGCCGTCGCTTCGAGGGCTTCACGTTGACTTTAATCGGATCGAACGGCATTAAAAGTTTGTGCAGCACATTACCTGCGAATCCAGGCTAGGTTTTCAGCCGAAGGTAATCCGTTTTAGACTGGTAATCGTCACGTCACGAAACACGGCCGCCTCCACTTAGCACGGGTAATCTCGGCGACGTTGACGCACGCTCGATACCGATTCACACACCATTTGCCAGCCACTCTGAGCATACGTAATTGCACGTGCACGATTCACTTATCACTAATGCTGCTTCAAGGATTAAATACCAGCGTGATACGTGTTTGGCACAAACGAAACGACCGTACGCACGCACGACGCGATTCCGATTTTCGTGAAACGCCAGACGGAGCGTTCGCGCGTGGCCACGAGTCTGCGCGAACGCTGCCGAGGCTTGGCGAGCATGCGCGGTGAGGGCCGAACGCTTTCGAAGACGCACGTATCGGCTTCTGCCGCTCCCGATGAATAGCTAAGCCTCGAATTCGTATATTTTATCAGGTCCATAACTGTTTCTGACATCATATTTCATCGTTTCGTTTATCTTTTGTGTCTGTCTTTCATTGTTTTCACTGTTCATTTTCTATTACGCTCTCTGCTATACCGAACAGGCTGCCTTATTTAAATAATCGACAGAGCGTTATATTGTAATTGAATGAAGTCGCTGAATCGACAGGGAGCAGCAGTTTCTGTTTGATAAAATACAACGTTTAAAACTCTTGGGATTCTAATCCTTTATATGTATTTGCGTTCTGTTGTAAAGTGTTTCTGGCATTTTAGTCGAGTTGTGTTCAGCAGAATAAACGATTGAGTTGAAAACATTTTTCTTCGGTAATTTAAACTACGAACGGGGGGAAAACTCTCTAAGTAAAATTTGTGTAATTATAAGGGTCAACGATCCTCCTCATGTGTGGGGGTTGTTGGCCAGGAACGATTGAAACGACGAAAAGAAAGAGAAGTCAAGGACGAAAATGCTTGAAAAGCATAGCGTGTGAACTAAAAGCGAACCGAATGTTGGCCAACGTGCCACGTTCGCTTCTGCGCGAAAATCGGTGCGTATGTTTGCTCGAGCACTAGTAAGAATATCTGATCGAGCCATTGATCGAAAACATCTCATTCTCTTTTTCTTGCGCTTGATTAACTCTCTCTTCAGTCTCTCTTCAGTCTCTATCAGATACTGTCACAGTAACTAGTCAAAAGCAGAAGGCCTCCTAGATACAGGCTCAGGGTTCACTGACGAGTTTATAGTGAAGGGTAGGTGATGTTCGTGGTAATCCATTTTAATTTCATGAAAAATGTGATTCTATTGATCTAAATAGTTTTAAGCTATAATGAATATAGCTGAGAGCTTATATCGAGTGGGTATAAGTAAGTGGAGAGGATATAGGAAAGTTGAACAAATTTTCGAATATCAGGTTTGAATAAAAGTAATCCAGAAAAAAGGGACGGATAAATTCTCACTATATGTGAACATGAAATGGGATAAAACCATCTTAGCTGGGTTGCTCCAAAAATAAAAATCATTTTACCTAATTAGAACGTACGAACTTGGAATCCCGAAGGCAAATCAGAAGTTTGAAACGTGGGTAATTTGAAATTCAATCATGAACGACGAACCCGATCATTCTGAACAAATTCACGCAAAAATTCTTCCCTATAATTAAATTCGGAAAACATCGTTTGCAATTCTAGTTTCGTTGTTAATTGCATCTGACGTTCTCGTTAGTAGAAAAAGAAAATCGATTCTAAATTAGCAATGTCTCACTAGACAGGACGTTAAAGAAAGGAGATCTACGATTTTAGGGGCTGCAGTTTTTGCTGAAAGGAGTAAAAAATGTTTAATCAATATAGATCTGAAAATTTTTACAATATAATGATAATGGAAAATTCTTATTTCATATTCATGAATAATATTTTATGATTTTTTTTGCTAGAATACAAAACTGACATTTTTTTAGACTGTTCCATGTACACATACACATATTTTGTACTACTCCACATAGATACATATTTGCTCGATACATATTTATATTAATTTGTAATATTTATATTAATTTGTAATTGTTAAGTACCTATTACAAGAAGAATCATGTTATCAAATGATTGTAAGCATAATAGCAGATACTGCATCGAAAAAACTGATTCGAAAATCTATTTTAATTAACACATTGAATACCAAGGTGATCACCGATGATCGGCACTCTAGATTAGATTAGACTAGACAATTATGTCAATAAGAATAACGTACGATGCCAAATGTATCGTTGAGCTATGAAATTTTATTACTTCATTTTTAAAAAACATAGATATACAAACACATTTAGATAAATAAGAGAGCCTGGAGAACGTCAAGAAATTGTGTCAACGAGTTTAGTACCTACTTCTTACTCCTTTCAACAAACGCTAGAAACTCCTGGAGCAGGCATACACGGAAAAAATGGTCATACAGATCTTGCAAAAGTCTCTTAAGTAGATTCAAGCTGTTATAGACCTTTGTAAAATTAACAAACGTAGCTTAACTACAGTAACAGCAGCTTTGCTAAATCTACAATGTCAACTTCTACTGATTTGATTAAACTCAGACCTGTTAGACTCCTTTAGTAAATTCTACAGAAGACTTCAAAAACTTCAGCATAACATTCTTTCCACGAAGATCTGTTTCTCAAGACAATATAAAACTTCACCTAAAAGTGCAATGTCCTCACAGTTTCAGAATGCTTACTAAATCAACCTTTCTATCCAAACGCTTGCATTGAATCCCCATTGAACGGATTGCTCGCTACACTGCGGCCTGGAATCCATCCGAATTAATCAAACTGCAGTAACCGAGTATCCCATGCGTAATTGCCATACCTGGTTCAGTCGGCCGTTGGTTTCGTAGTATTTGATACGGATGACCTGCGTAACGCTGTAATCGCGTAATAGCAAGCCGATACTGGAAGCTTTACGAGCAGCGTTGGGACGAGATACGACCGTTTGCTCGGCACGGGTGGTCGGATAAGGGATATCCGTTATCGCGCTTCTTACGGATTAACCTTTACGCCAAGACGCTGATAGCAGAAGCGATCTCCCATTAAACGTGATATTGCACTTTCTGGACCCACGAGTCTTTGGGTCAGACCCATCGTCTTAAAAGATCCGGCTCGAGATTGCGCCTTGTAACGCGCAAAACGAGGCCAAAGATGCCGCGGCAGGGGGCTTGTAAAGCTAAAAGATTTTCATTATAACAGGGGAGAAAAGAAACAGGTCTAGGTTAGGTTTGGGTTAAGTGGGGATCGTTCTTTACCAAGGGCGATATGAAATGTGTTTTAATTAAATTTGACCGGTGATAGCTCTTTTGGAATAAGAAGGCAGGAAATTTTTTGTAAAATGCTTCCTGAAGAATTAAGATTTTATTGGCTAGTAGTTTTTATGAAGACTTGTTTTTTGGGTATGCACCTACATGGCGGAGTATAAAATGGTTAAGTGAATGTGATTCAGTACTTGAACTGTTGCGAAGGCATTCGCGGGACCATCTCTCAAGATTGCGTTTATCTGTAGCAGCGGCATAGAAGTCGCGGTTGCGGTCGTAATTTTTGAGGATTAGTGTGGGCGGGGAGTACAACCACAACCATATGTTAGTGATATCAAGATTGCTGGGATGCATAAACCTCCCTGAAATACGATCTGTAAAATTTGGAGAATCGTGAGTTCGAGATTTTGATCGAATTTATGAACTCAATGTACTACGGTTAACCCTCTCAAATTGACAGGTTTGAATTCCTCTCAAAATGACCGATTTGAGTGCTCCCCAAGTTGACTAAAGTGTATTCTTAATCTTAATACCTATTTTTTACTTATTTGGGACATGAGTACTCTGTTCAGCGTTTAAGACTTCTCTCGATATAGACATATAGATCAGCCAATAACTTTATAGATACGTACTAAAGAAAACGTTTTTAAAAATAGAATCAATTCATGTTTATAGTAGCTCATTTAATTACCATCAACGACGTAAACAATGCTTTTAGTAGCAAAATTCATCTGCACTAAGGTATCTAAATGTCTCAGTAGTTGACTATGATCCAGTGCCTGAACATTAACGCTACTTTAATTGAATTTTATGCTTATATTCCAGTATAGTCCCTAATAAAAAGTAAATTAGGAGAACAGTACATTTAACTAGTGGATAGAAATTCAAGTGTCGGGACATTCACTTCATTGTACATTCGTTCATTTACTGAGATATTTGGCATCTTAACTCGTAATCACAGACATGTGGTTAAAACAGAATGAAAACAGAGTTAAAACCAGATTAAAAACACACTTGTACAGGGTGCTAATTATGAAATTAATACGTCGATCTTCGAAACCACACGATTGTGGTAATATCACGATATTTCCACGTCCGTGACTACTAGCTAAGCGTCTGGGTTTTAAACCAGGCTTAATTTCAAGCTACAGCGACTACAGCAACGAGTTTACAACGCGAGTAGGTACTGTACAAAGTAAGAATCTCCACGCGTTATTACGCAACGCAAGAACTTGACCTCGTTCACCATAAAACGACTAATATACACCTTCGCAGCTCCCTGAAAACGGGATAATGGAAAAAGAGCAGAGAAGACTCGACAACGACATCTCCACGCGCGTTAACAACTCCTAAAGCCAGATGCAGGGTACACGAAGAACCGAGTCAATTTCTTTCCCCAGGACTCGGCGGCTCGACATCACGGATGCGTTTGTTCTGCATCCTTTTTTCCCCGGCAGGTACACGACCGATCCCGTGAGCGTTGGCAAGAATCGTCCTCGTGTTTCAGCCGCGCGTGGAACCGGTTTTTTCACTGGCCCCAGCCAGCCAGACCCGTTTTCGCCGAATCTGACCGCGACGTGTATTCTCCCTCGCTCGGATCCAGACCGCCCACGATCTGATCGATCGTGATTATGCGAGTGGGCTGCGAAGCACCGACCGAGGAGAGATCCAGAGATCCCCGTGGAAAAAGCAACAACGACGGGCATGGGGCTCCTCCGACGTCGCTCGTTGCAATTCGATTTGATTCGGTCGGGCCTCGGCCTCACCTCGGCTAGACGTTCTCGTTCACGGGGAACTTTAACGACCGTGGCCTGAATCGACCTTGCTCTCCCTCTCTGTTATTTTCACCGCCGACCAGAAACGTTCTCACGTATATACACTGGCCACAGAGGAAAGTATTCGTTCTCCGGCAACTCCGACGAAATTGGAGACTGGCGAACGTTGTTTCGATTGGGGCATGCGAGAGACCTGGGGAATGTGTATACTGAAATGTGAACTTCCGCGCGTTGCGGCGAGATACACTGCTCGCCGAAAGTATAATGCTTACTTTTGACAGGATGTACAGTAGACTCCAAATAGAAGAATTGATGATTTTTGTCTATACATGGGGACCCTAGGGAAATCTTGTTAGTAGCTGTTGGGTAGATAATAAGGACAAGTTGAAGTGTTTGCAAAAGGTTTGTTCTGGAATTAGTTCAGTAAATATGAAAAAATATTCAGATTGATTCTTAACTCTTAACGTACGAGTTACAGCGTTTATACTAACTCAATTGTCAACATTTCTCATGAAAGATATGGATGAATAATTTACAGAAATGAATAAATCAGATCTAGTTTAAATAACTAGACTGTGTTGTAATACTAGTATTATGCGCATTGGGAATTGAACTACTATTCTTAAGCTTAGAAAAAGATACTGTTTAATTTTTAATTTATTTATTCCAGAAGTGTGTCTGTTTTTGCTGCACCTTGTCTGTTTAAGGAATTTTGAAGAAAGTAACCAATTTGGTATGCGCCATCACCAATGTTCCTGTAGGATCTCAATCCTTTCGATTCTTTATGCCCCAGGATATGAAAATAGAAAAATACAGTATAAAATCAGATGCTCCAATGTATGATGAGCAACGTATGATAATATGTTACGAAAATGTGGTTTCAGTCTGAAATCACTGGTCCACAAAGGGTTAAGTAGACAGTAAGTCTGTAGGTGTCCTTTTAACGAAGATTTAAATTTTATTTATGCACCATGCAGTATTCAGTATTTGATTTATGAGAGGAATTATCCAATTACAACTCATACATGCTCTTTAATGATCATTTGTCTGTTCTCAAAACTCCTTAATTCAAACACATTAATCCTCCTTTTATGGGCATATAATCAGTAGCTTATGAAGTAGTATATAAGAATAGAATTACTCTGGGACCCCTAACTTCTCGATAAGATTAATATGTGAAAATTTAAATAATGAAAAGTTTGAAAATTTGAATATTTTAATACCTACTTAATATTTATGTAATTCCAATCCCTTCAATAAATCCACTCATTTTGTTATTATAATAGATTAAAGACTGCTGCATATCATTGTTCTGTAACATGTATATGCTGCACGTCATTCCATATAGTATTTTAATAATATTCTAGCTGTTTCTATATGATCCGCACTATTACGTCTATCTCAGCATGATAGGCTGAATACGTGGGAGAAGTAGGTTGAATATCTCATGGGACATCCCATACATACAACTCGAGAAACTCCCCTTTCGAGTTACAGCTTTTGAACCAGTGCACTTCGAATGAGCGTTCTAGAACAGACAATTCGCTCCGTAACAGTTTCCTCGAATATTCTCCTGGTTGCTGCCTCCATCGCGTTACACTCTTCAAGGTTGCACGAGCACAAGATCTAATCTTTGCAGTGGCGGCCCTTGGGGAGGATTATACAGGTTTGTGCCGTGTCAGGGACTGAGTGCAAGGGGTAACCGAGTCGAAATAAGACGAGGGGTCGCGCAAGAGGCGAGGGTATTTTCTCGATGCAAGAAGATAGGCGACGAACCATGGTATCTAAAAAATGAATGGATTTCAATAACGAGTGGACAAAGTGTAACAACCGGAGCGATGCTATCTCGTCGTACGATCGCTCAAATTCTCATTGTAGTATGCTTAATTGTGCTCCTGGAAAACTTTTCAAATCCTTTCTGTTATCTTCGCGAAGCTAAATGTTTGTGACGGTCAGGGCGTCCACTGTCCTTGATTATATTCAACACAAGAGTTCTATAAGACCTAGTTGACTGTACATTAACTTTACAAGAGATAACTATGATTCAGTTTATAATTATATATGTTTGAAATTTAACAGAGGCATAAAACATTTCATTTAATTACTAAGTGGATTTGGAAGTTCTCTACTTCCTTGATGGTAAATGAGGTATGGCTACGCTGTCATGAAAGGTTATTGTTAGATTGGTTGCAAATTCAAAGTCGCAGTTATTTGTAATTCTATGTTTACATTAGGCAATTTTTTATCAGGCAACCGAGTTAATCAACCTAAAGTCGATTCAAATTTTTGTTCCAACCTGATCAATTTCAAGTTAATCAATTCAGTCGCCCGACTAAAAGTTGTCTAATGTACATGTAGCTTTAATGTCATAAAAAATCATAAAAGTCCTAGTCGTAAAAATCTAGACAACTAAGTGGTACTGCATAAAAAAATAGACTTTAAAAATTTTCTAAAACTATGTATTTTACTAAAAACAGATATTCAATGGCTCTTATTGAAAAACCCTTGTCATTCTGAACAGATGTAGGTCTACTTCCCATTTCCTAGTATTATGGACATACAGTTTTAAATAACACTAATCGTTATACAGAAACAAAATATACATAACGTATGTCAGTAATTTTTATTCCAAAATATGTCATAGTTACTCAGATGCTGATAAGAAATCTGTCATACAGAATCTATGAGACTCAACTTGAGCAGTTAACGGTTAAAGCCGCACCATTTATTCCAGAACACAGAATGGCCACAATTCTCCACCCATAAGGACTCAAAGTTAATCCAAATAATCTTGTTTAGGAGAACATCCAAAGACCCGTGCTCGTCCCCGTAGCACATGTCGGGATCAGAACAAAGGGACAAGTAGCAAGAGGAAGAAGCATGGCTCGATTTCGAGACGTCTCCGAGGAGCCTGGTTGAACCTCCCTCCGGCTCCATCGACTGGGAGGCAGCCGAGAGAGGTAATTCTAGACCCTCCTCGGTCAGTGGAGTCGGCATAGCTTCTCAAGGTTAACTCCTGTTCCGTCTTGAAATTCCATCCACGGCAAAATAGGTCCGCGTGCACTCGACCAGCCACCGAAGAGCCTCGCCGCGAGAGAACGAGAGAGACAGACCGAGGGAGGAGAAGAGAAACGTGGGTGGGGGAGAATGAGATGGCGTTCCTTCCTACGTCCTCGTGCCCCAGGAATTCTGGGTTAATGGCACCGCATTACGATCGCGTGACTTCAGTCAGATATCCATGCTCGCGATCTGGGCAGCAGTTCGCTACCCGAGGTGGAGACCACGGGGGTAGATAATGGGCGAGCAGGGCGGAGGGGGAGAAAAATGACCGAGCCGTGGATTCGATCGATCGTAAGTATAATGCAGGCGCGGCAGAATGTCTCTATGAGAGCGTTACGTGAGCCGAGGCTGGTTCGGTCGATTTACGGAGTGATTACACCGCGGGTTTTGACCATAATACGATCCACGAGCGATGGAAATTCACACGCGTGTCTGCGAGCCAATGAGACGTTAGCGCTAACGTCAAATTTTCGGCGAGAGTACAGTGATTCGAAGGTTGAGTTTGGGTATCTGAAAATAATGGGTACCGAAAAGTCGAATGGGGGCTCGAGTGAACTCTCGAAAGTACGTAAATCAATGAGGTCCCAAAACTACCCGACCGCACGTAAACACGCCAGATTTCTGAAACTGTTCAGACAAGAGTTCATATCATGTTGGGGATATTGTTATATGTGTGTCTATAGTTAAAGAAACTGTATAACAGTTATGTTTTTTATATAGCAATTTAAAATAAATACGATTAAATAATGCATCTATTAATTTGTGTTTACAAATGTTTATTTTTGTGTGCGTAGGTACTTAATATAATGATATTAAAACTATATTTAAGTAATAATGTAGAAGGTAAAAGATTATTTTATCTTTTATTTTAATATTGTACCCTTTAAGGTAAAAGACTACTATTTTACCTTTTACGTTATACAATTATTAAAACATTTAGCAATTAAATTAAACACAAACATCATCATGCACTATTCCATTACACACAACAGCTTCATCTTATATTTATACTACACCTATTTACTATTTTTCTATTTAGTTTTGTAATGGTTAAGAATCACATTAATAAGCAATTAAGGTAACTAGAAGAAAAACACTAGGTATAGAATAAATACAAAAATGAATTGAAATCAATTTTTTTTAAAGTTAGAGTCAAAGTAACAGAATTTTTAGTGGATTTAACATGGCAGTTAACGCGTTAATCATGAAGTCGACTCATCTGTCGATAAGTTTGTTCCTGTTGCGAACGTCTATCAGAAAATACGAAAGTAAAGCTCGTTTAGAGACCCCATATTATTCCTCGACACAGCATAGGGAGTAATAAGCTTATAGAAAATACTGTATCGTGTTCAAAGGATTGCATTGCTGTTACGAAATACGAGCGACGGTACTAACTTCGGTCTCTATTGCACGAGGGTATTTCGGTCCCTCTGACAGAACGAATATATGAAAGTGCAGCTCCCAATTGGACAACAAATCCGTTCTCAGGCAATTAACGATGACGCGACAGAGAACGAGAACGGAAATCGACGTTGTAACGATGGGGAAGCAGAGACAGTGAAACGACTGGGACGAGACTGAAACGAGGTCGACCGTCGATTAATTATCTACATTTCTCGTAACGAGAATTGATGGTATCGATTGGGCAGCCCTCGACAAACACCGACCGCTTGAAAGCTGGCGGGACAATATTTGCAAGTGATTCATACCGAGCAGCGAGTCGTCACGACGTTCGAAACTTGTGTACTGTGCCACTGTTCACCCCTTTGCATCGCCAGGGAAATTACCGAACCATAGTTTCCGTGCTTCCCAATTCGACGATTATTTTGGTAGTCTATTGTTTTGTTGTTGATCTTTGCGATGCAGTATTATTACTGGTGCTTATTGTTTTATTGTGCATGGAAACGTTAAAGTGAAAGAATGAAATAAATTTTGTACTTGAGAACCAAACCGACCCAAGCCTTCTTTTGTTTTTCAGGAATGTAGAAAAATAATAATTGTGATTATATATCGCCCATTTATTGTAACAATGACAGGCCTCAAAACTCATGATTTTTCGAGTAACCATAAAATGTTGCCGTTCAATTCAGTGCATTGATCACTGTTCCTACACATGTCTTTAAAAATAATAAATTTTAGAGTTTACTTGAATTTCTACTTGTAAAATTATTTAATTACAATACATTTTATAAAACATCTAGTACATACCTAAAATTCACCCACAAATCTAAGTATTGCTCAAAGTTTAAAATGATGGTAAACCTATCTATCAGAAAATACTCGACTTAAGCTGAAACTGATTATTTTGGACTTGTGAAATTTTTCTCGCAGAGATGCGATACGTATCCAAAACTCGATTAAAATTCCTATGAAAATCGTATCATTATATTCCTCGTTCCCTCGATGATATCAATATTATTGAGGCACTCAATTTGAACGACGCGACGAAAATGTCCAGCGTTCATCAGTCGCGTCTGCGTTATTGACAAGCCAGAAATAGTCGAGAGTGAAAATCGACGAAGCGATGCGAGGGGTTAATGAGCGCATGTGCACTCGTCTCGTGCATCTTTAACGCGTTCTCGCTGCATTTTAATGCGCTTCAGGTTCCCGCGTGACTTCGCAGGGGATATCCGAGATTACTGCCCTCGCTCTCGACGAGAAAGGACATTCGAGCCGGGTCGAGCTACTCTGCGGATTGTATTTCTCGCACGTGTGTACCAGACACGACCAGGTCGCGTCCCTCTGGAGTTTTCCCCTCAGATTCTTTGCCGAGACAATCGAGGGGCAGAGTTGAACTCGAATTCTCGTACATCTGCGTTTTGAAACGTGCAGGAACGTTGATGACTCTGGAGGACTAGTCGCATCGAATTCTTAACGAGGGACTTTTTGAGAGTGGAGATAGAAAAAAGTGGATATGGATCTGTATGGGTTTGACTACATGTATCTACATAAGGTGCTTCATAAGCAGTGGTACAAGTGAAGAGGAGGTGATTCGTTTGTGCGGCTGTTATTAGAATTTAAGTGGAATTTCAGCTTGGACTACTGTATTGGGATATCTCATGAAAAATGTTGATGAAGATTAAGTCACTTCATAAGTAAATTAATATTACTACTTCAGGGACGATGAATTCTTTTCTGTGACTAGAGTGTTGCATTGTCTTTTGGAAAGGTATATTTGCATATGAATATAGCCCAGGAAAACAATTCTTACCATTGTAAACAGGTGGATGTTAACACGTGCGATTCTGTTTCTCTTTTTCCTTTTTAATTTGCCAGCATGTCGATTCGCTTATTCGCGCGTGAGAGGGCATCATAAACGGGAACAAAGAAAACAACGCATGCAACGATGGTTTTACAGTGCATCAACCTTTCGATGAGTGAGCTGTTTTCCATGGAACGATAAGATACGTCTCAATGTACTAATTTTTGTATCCGATTGTCCCTTTAGAAGGGACAAAATGAATGAAAAATCAGAAATTCGGAGTGCAGAGGACTAAATGTATGCCTAACAGTAGTAGGTTCCTCTAAAAACTCAGGTTTATCATCTAGCTTTTATCATCCTACGAATTATCACATGCTAACGTTAGAAAATCTCTTTCAAAAGAACGTAAACAGTTTAAAGCCTCAACAGTAGACACCCCTGATTGTTGCTACTAAAATTCCAATAACGATTTTTATATCATAGAACACGTTCTCGAAATCAACTTATACTTACAGTTGTCCACTTTGATTTTATCTAAACTGTGAGTGCCAGTATACGCAAAGAAAGTTATTTTGCAGTAAATAATTTCAAGCTACCCTAAACGTAGTAACGACTTTATAACGAGGGAATACTGTAATACCGTAATCTTCATTTTCCTGGATTCACAAAATGATTCTTGACTATTGCTCCATAGCCTAGGTACCACGTACCTAATTTTTCTTCCAACAAAAATTCATCAAAGACCTCTCTCACAAATAGCCGTCAACTATAAATTGGTATACACTGACTCTCCAAACGAGCATTCCTCAATCTTGTGAAACGAGCTCGTGTTCCAAGGAGAAGGACAACGGCATCAGAGCGCATCCTTCTGCGTAGGTTTAATGGGCCGACTGGTTACGCATCGTCCAGAAATCCTCCGGTATGCCTCGGTTTCAACCGAGGGGCAAATAATTACGGCGCCCTTTTAAAAACCGGTTCCTCCATCCCGCGTCCCCGACCTTCGGCCGTTCGTCCTTTGACGAGCCGCCCTCGACGCAGCGTAGAAAGGACACAGAAGGACGCAGGGGAAGAACGAACGCAAAATTGCGCCGAGCTCTCCCGAAATGAGGGGACAGAACCTCGACGCTGCACGGTGTTTTAAAACGAACGTCTGACTCGGCAAAAGTCTCAATTTTTCTCGTTTTAACTACTATATTTCTAAGGAATTTTAAATAGTATAATATTAGAAATTTATCTATGATTTTTTTTAACTCCTTAAGGCTCAAATTTTGTTTGAATTTACCATCTAAAAATATATAAATTTTCTTTTCTCCATAGATTTATATTTATATTCTCTGAATATTCTAACATATGTAATAATTTATATTGCAAATGAATACAATAATTTGTATTGTATTCTAACATATATAATAATTTAATGCAATAATTTTATTGCATTTGTAGACTGTACTTGTGACAAGTATTGCCATATGACGGGACAAAATGTCTTACAGTGATGTCATACAGTAGGAAATTGGGGATACCGCAGTATATGTGACTGCATTGGCTGTGGTACCAACACTTTTCTGTTCTATGACGTCACTGGAAGACATTATGTCCAGCCATATGGCAATACTTCCTGCGACTGTCCCAGGTTTGCTCGCTTTTGACGTGCCCGTATGTACTAGGTACACAGGAATCAACAATTTCTACTGTTTTCAAAAATATCAAGTAGCATCGTAAAAAAAAATGTATGTATAGAAACATAAGTTTTAAAATCGAAAGAGTCGAAGAAAGGACAACATTTGTAAGATTTGAACAGACTCAAAGAGCATACAGTACGATCTATACATAACTGGAAAGACCTCGTTAAAATGAGCCCATTTATATAACTTTTAATTCCAAAATTGGGTAGGAATACCACGAAAAATGTTCTCAAAGTTCGCGATCTTGCGATTTTGAATAAAAGAAACCAGTAATAAGATTCCATTTGGCAGGACCATATTTTGAAGTTGAAAGTTATATAAATCGATTCCTTCTGACAAGATCTTTCCAATAATATATAGATCTACCTGCGCACCATTTGAGTCTGTCCACATCTTGAAGATTTAAAACCGTTCTTTGAAGACCCTCTGCAAGAAAAAATTCGAAATTTCCCATTTTTCGAGTACCTACTCACATCGAAGGACTTCTGTCTTAATATTCCAAGGGTTAAAGCACCGCGTGCACAATTATCTTCTTATCTCCCTCACAATTACGAATTTATCCGAGAGAATCAAACGTTCATAAATGAACCAACGGCGGAGGTCTCGTTTCCTTAACGACGTCGGACAGAAATAATCTAGCGAGACGGCTGTCGAGGCCGCGGCTCGTTCCACGGATTTTCCATGCTTTTTTCCCGCTCGGTTCGCGGCAGCGAGTCGAGTCAGCGAAGGAGCCCGTTTGACTTGCAAATCGACCCGCGTTCCCTCCATTCCACGGCGCTCCGCTGTTTTCCTTCTTCGCCCACGTTCTTCTACGCGGAATGCAATTACCCTAATTGCCGGCACTCGAAGCACAGCGCGCGTTGCGTAAGGGTGGTCGTTATCGGCCACCGCGAATTACATCGTTAAGCAGCCACCGTGAGCACGCGAGCGAGGGAACCCGTGCTGGAGATCAAAACTTCTTTCTTTTTCCCATTGTGAAATCTCGAGGCGGGTCCTCGTCCCGGAGATTCTCAGAGGCATCCACCGTCGCCGCCTGCCCCCTTTGCATACCTAGTCCCTTCGCGCGTTAATTTGAATTTATGGTCTCTCGACCGGTGATACATTTATGCACGCGCACGCGGTTTAATGGAGACTGTGGGGACGCGAGCTCATCTGCCGACTTGCGTTGCCTTGCGCGGCGTTGTCGCAATTGTTGTCGACGCGTCAGGAGGGGAGTGAGATCGATGGATCGTGGCGTGATCCGGAGGAAGCAGGTTGAATTCTGTTACTGACCCCGCTTCCTCGAACGTTTGCACCGAGCGTTAGATGCAGACGGGGAATTTGTGCTCGCTGGGGGAGCTGTCTGGGTGTAATGACCACTTCTCGTGAGGTTTTGGGAATTTCTAGGACTCATTAGGTTGAATAAGTTGGTTCTGCCTTTGGAGGGTATATGGGGTGTAGTTAGGGAGATATTAAGAGTTGAAGCTGTTCTGTGTAGTTTATTTTTTTTAAACGTTTCAAGATTTTGAAATTAAAAGAGAAGAGTAGTTGAAGTAAAACTGAACTTTTGAATAGCTAACGATTTGAAAGTTAGATTAAATCAGAAGTTCCCAATTTTAGTTGAAGGTTTGGCAATTTAATGATTTTGATTACTTAGAGATATTCACTACTACTTTGCTAGTTATTGTAAACTTAGTTACAAGAATATTAGTTATAATATTATTGGGTAAATATAATGTGTATTTGATAGATCTTAGCTATATGTATACAGTTATAAGTACACATATATTTTACATAATAAAAGAAGATTTTGAAACAATACTAATAAAATTACTTATATTGAAACTCATAACATTAAAAAAATATCTCCACTACATTGACAATACTCTCAAAATGTAATCAAGACTGCAAAAAGGGGCTATCGGTCAGTATTATAATATGACGGGATAAAATGTCTGCTAATGACCTCATAGAGTAGAAGACTGGGGGTTCAGCAGGCAATGTAGACATACTGTGCGGTACTCCCACTCTTCTACTCCGTGACGTCACTGGAAGACATTTTGTCCCGGCATATTGCAACATTGCTATCACTTCACAACTGTCCTAGGTGATTTCAGGACACACCACTTATGAGAGACTATATTTTGCCCACAGCTTCGCTTGCGTGGATGTCGTGGATTAACTGAAACTATATAACCTATATAAAGATATAGAATACTGAAACAATATAAGATATAGCCTATGTCACTCGAGAAGAAATAATCTCTTAAACAGTGAAAGAATTTTCCAAATTGATTCCCTAATCTCAGAGTTTACTTTGAAAAACCAAACAACTTTACCTCTGTATATATTACTACAGATAAAGATGTAAAAAATGAGGAATGTGTCCTACCTGTACACTCATTCACTCAAGTCCAAAGCTTAACCACACCTAAAATAGAATGTATTAATTATAAGCAGGCACGCATAAACTACTTCAGGCTTGGATTTCTTTTAGAGGGGGGATCAACTGTTCGTGACACCGTCAAGGTCGTCGGCTCATCGAGCCTCATCGGGACAAGTGATAAAAACGAGCTGTTTATGAGCGGGTCAGCGAGGCTGCGAAGAGGATTAACAGCCCATCAGATATCTGGGCTCGTTAAAGAACTGAAGTGGAGGAAAAAAGAGAGGATGATGAAAGTGAGAGGAGAAAGAGGTATTAGTCGCAGACGAATTACGGAGCTGGCAAGGTGCCAAGCATTTAAGAGCCCTGAAACCTGTTTCCGGCTGCATTGTGAACGCCGCTTCTTTCGTGTCCGTGCACGGCACCGCTTTCTTTGCAGCGGAACGAGGAAAGGGGATCCCATCCCTTACATTCAGACTGAACACGCTAGTTGCATACAATTACCGAAATTACTCGAATCCACATGGTTCTCGCGTTCCCTGATTGCGACATCTGCCTTTGCCTTCAACACGACACGCCATTTCTTTTCTACTGTTTCCTTAACACGTGAGATTTTTATTTTCTCTCTGATTCATTTTTCATGTTCCTTGCTTTTTAGCTTGCAGATATTAACATTAAACGACCAAACTGGTTCAATGACCGTACTTATAAACGTATTATTCCGTAAACAGATTACACTTTCTTCCGTTAATTCTCAATAATGTATAGAAATGTATAGCTGGTCGTTGTTCCTATGAATTATGTATTTTGTCAAATACCTGTAATTTTTGCACTCCGATAAAAACAAATATACCTTAGCCTTGGTAGTTTTATAGTCAAGCTTAAAAACGGCGAGAAATTCTACGTACCACCGAATTGCTCTACTATTAAATATTCAAAGCTTGTGATGCGATTTTAATTGAAAGCAGATAATATCGTTACGGCATAAAATTATATGGCAGGACATTCTAAATACGTTTATCTGATCGTGGATCTCTATTTATTGCCACAAATTATGGATTTGAGTACTGTATACTTATTATGCCGTCTCTCTGATGCTGACGTATTATGAATCCCTCAAGCTATGAAAGTGCTCCTTTTTATTTCAATTAAGGAGGAACGCGATCTTGAAACATGTAGGTATAAATATCTTGCGTTCCAATATTTGTCATGTAATTGGCCATGATATCATTAGCTGGTCTGTTTTAATAATTTCAGTTTTATATTTCAAATTAAAATTAAGAAGTTTCTTCTATATGTTTAGTCTGTCATCAAGAATAATTTCCTGTGTATATATACTTTCTTCTTCGTCTCAAAAGATGCAGTTCGATGCTAACTGAAAAAGTTGCTAGCTGAAGTTTGAGGAATAAATTAACGATATGTAAATATCGAAACCTATTTCAGAAATGTCTTCATTTTGTAGATTTGCGGTTTGGTCCAACAATTTTGTCTGTCGAAACTCAAAAATTGACGAGGCACTACATACATCGCATCACGAACATGTCGAAGAAATAAAAATTTTGTAGATATTCAAGGTAAATGATGAGCATATAGTGATATTCTTAATTCTGCAGTCTAGCATATTAATGGTGTATTAGCAAAGTTGAAGGTATCTCACTTTGATCACCACAAACGGGTTTCGACGAGAAAATGACGTCCAGGAAACAGGTTTCATGTAAAGGATCTTCGAAAGAGGTATGTATCTATTACATATTTGAGAAATCTTCGTGACTGGACTTGACTAATGCAGTTTCAAGTAAAGAAGGAAGAAAATAGTCATTGTAGATCTTCCTAGGTAGTAAAGAAAATATGTAGTCCTTTCAAATATATAAATACTAGTACACTTATTATATAGGTATAAATTACTATGTATAGAGATATACACAGATAGGAATTTTTTTAAATTTCAAACTAGAACTTTAATTTCAAGCTAAATTCATAAAAAGTGTTGATTATTGCATGAGTATCAATTATTAGGTACTTAGGTTGAATTATTTTTTCATTGTATCTACTAATTACATTGGTTTTAAATACTTACTCTAAGTTAACATAGACTATATATTCACTATAAATAGAGAACCAGCAAGGAACACATCAATATTACTTAATATTTCATTTAAAACGCTGTTATTTCTCCCAAAAGCCCACAGTTTAGACTCAAAAAGCACACACCTTATACGTACTAAAGAAAATTCAACGATCATCACTGTGCAATGACAAACCACGAAAGTCTCGAATCTCTGGCAGAATTCTTGATAGACGAATAAAAACTCAACGCATAAAATTTCATGAAATATCTAATAAATCACCATGACAACCACTCCGATAAGATTTATTCCCAAATGTCCCGCGAATTCCCACCAACCTCCTTTTCCCAACAATTCCATTTCCAGTTTATCCTCGTAAAGCCGGTGGAGGCGCACCGAGTACGTGCAAGAAGCGATTGCTCAACTCGCAAACAACGACAGTGCTGAAGAAGAAGATAAATGGAACGGCGCGGAATTAGAATACGAGATAAGCGCAGCAGGGACGCGTCGACGGTCGATCATATAGGTGAAAGTCACCGTGCTGGCGATACGAGACAGGAAATAGATAAGTGAATAATGTCTCGAGGATTACGCTAAGAGCAAAAACGTTGACCGATAAGAGGAAACAGGGTCGATCTTTTCGCCTGTGACAGCGATTGGGAACGCAGAATGGGAACAGGGGAGGGAAAAATGGAGGAGAAGTCGAGACTTTTGTAATCAATTGCGACGATGATCGCGTTACCCGGAAATCGGTGATTTTGTTAAAGCTCGCGCTCAAACCGATAACCCCTACGACTGGCGCTGTTTACTGAGAGAAAGGCTGGGTTATCGCGGCGATACGTTAGGTTCATCGTACCCTAGAAGCGAACCGAGTCTGCGGCAACTTCGACAAAAATGTGACGCAATGCTCTTTTTGTTTATGCAGTGATTCGCCATCCACGCGGCGAACACTCTTGCGAAATACTGTTCCACGCGGAGATTGCTACGCGGATATCAGTGTTTATCCTTGGATGCTCTCTGACGTTCTCTTTTTCAATGACACGGGTTAGGCTACATTTGTGATATGGAGATGCTGAGGGATCGGTGTTATCCATCAACTCGAGGGATCGATTGACTCGAGGAACCATACGAAACAGTAGGTTTTTAAGTTTCCATCGAATTGTGAAAGGCTGAAACGTTTGATCGATTCGAATTTGTAGATCGAATCGAAGAACTGTATAATATAGTTGAACATGGAGGTTAAAGTGGAGGTGAAAGATTAGAACACTTGTCATCTAGCAGTGAATGACTGTTCGAAATATAAACTATCATTTCTCTCTAATTTATGTGACGCAGTTTTACAAACCAACTTGTTTATGCCTCGTGCTTTTATCGCTACTTTTTTAAATCTGGTTATGCTGGCTACTTATTTTTGTACTGCATCGAATAGTATATGGATGGAGATATCAGGACGAAATTGTACAACAAAGACACATCTTATAGGTACCTGTATAACGATAATGAAATTATTCACATTCATACAGCTACAGTAAAATGAGTAAAATAGAACGATTTAAATATAATATATATTACAAATAAAAAGTTCATTATAACGATAGATGTTCAAATAATTTTAAGTGGAAATGTACCTGCATCTAAAACAATTACGACAAATAATCCTGTTGTACTCGCTGCTACTCTCTACCCTTTTTGCCTCCCATTAATTAGCACGAGATAATGGCTTTGATCTTAGTTTAAAAGGCTTAACAACATATTACAAACGGTACCACCAGCGTCTATCTTAAAAGTGAAAAATGTTTTCATAAAAGTAGTTTCAGGCTTAATGCTCCTCTTTTCTACATTTCTCTATAAAACTCTGCGAAGTAAAAATTGGCAAAGGCTATGTCGAGACTTTCAGGAAGAAAACGAGGAAAAAGGGTGGCGATAAAACTCTAGCAAATTTCGAACAATGTCGGGGATAAATTGCATTCCCATTAATCGAAGCGCAAAAAGAACCGCGTGGTTCTTCGAACGGTTTAAAGTTTACTGCAACGAGCTTCGGCTCGTTAAGCCCCCTCTGATTTATAAATAACCGTCGTTTTATTGTGTCTATCGATGATACACGCAACGGGTTATCAGCGCCGGACTTTGGATGGTTATATTCTCGGTACTTTCTACGTTTTACGAGCTCGTCGAAGAAACGAGGACGTACGAGACGCGATTGCTGGTTTTATGAATCGCTGCGGCGATAAGATTGAAAATTACGAAGCGACTAAGCACGACGCCGATAAATCTCCTGGATAACGAATCGCTGGAGAAACGAGGACCAATTGATATGGCGGGAAAACTGTGCTTCGGTTGATTAAACCTCACACGAGCGCTGAATAGCGTGTTGATCAAGGAAACTTTTCGTTAAAAATCGCATGATCATTGCTGTTTAGCTTTATCGCCGTGTTACACGAAATAAGAGATAAAAGTTGGCAATTGATACATATGACTTACCTACATTGAGAGAATCGAGAGGATAAGACACTGGGAGTAAGTGAATGTTGGATATTTACCTGAAACAGAGAAATAATATGGTTTGTGAGCGACTAGAAGAATTGAAGAATTGGTTTGAATGATGAGTGATAAAATATAATTAATCGGTCAAATGACTGTATGTAGTCATGTCAATGTACCTATATGTAATCTGTCATTTAACCATGTAATGCATTTTTATTTATTTTGAAGTTATACAGCGTAATATATCTACAGAGTATAGAGGATAGCATTTTTATAATAATTTCATAATTTTTCTTCTTATATTTCTTATAAGATTCTTATAATTATTTCATAATTTTTATATATGGTAATTCAAGTACCTCACGTATTTTCTTTGATTATTAATTTTCATAGTTAATCTGCCTACATTACATATTCAGAAGGATATAAATCTGAGTACATACATCCTCTATAAAGGCAAGTAGATACATAAATATGTACATATATGAAAGAAAAACACCTACGTATCTATCAGGATACTGTAACCTAACCAGGATGAAAGAAGAGAATATATAAAATGCGAAAGCATGAAGAATGTAGTGAAAAATAGGATTATAAGAGTAGCAATGTGCATAATACGTAAAAGGGAGTTCTTTACATATTTCCATTAATAAAAAGTTGAATATTATAACTGAGCTTCCATCCCATTTCAATCTTCTCCTATGATCAGTTCATAAGTATTTTAAGTAAGTGCCCCTATAGATTTACCCACTTCTAATAATTATTCTTTTAAATATATCTTCATCCTATAGCAATTCCAAAAAACACCATCTGCGATTTCCTGTTATTTCACAACTAAAATTTCCTTTTTATTTCCTAAGATACCCCATTAACTTCCACACCTAATATAGATACATATTTATTTCTTCTTCGTACGTCTGCTGCAAAAACCAGAATATCCATAACAATCTAAAGTCCTTGAATAATTCCGAACGTGGTTCATATTAAAAAGCCCCTCAACTGTGCAAAGCGTAAAATACAGGTTCCTCTGCAATTTCCTTCCCGCAAGGTACCGCAAGGGACACCAGCCAAATTGGCCAAGCGATTATAAACGAAAGTGGTCGGGCGAAGAATTCCCTGCAATCTTTTCTTTCTTCCTTCAGGCGTATCGAAGATATTTGCCACGAGAGCTCGCCGCCAGCTGCATCCTTCGAGAACGACAGAAAACCATTTGCCAGCGAACCGGTGCCTCCTGTCTTCGTCGACTCAACGAATCGTTTCATCCTGGACCTCCCTCTCTCTCTTTACACGATTCGTAAATTTCCACTTTCACTTTTCGCCGTGGCAAAAATCACCGATCGCATTGACATGTTAATCGTCTCTTAGGTAATCGTCATGGACGAGAGCTTTCGGTCAGAGCAATTAGGAGGATTGATATGCGGAATTCTTATCGCGAGACTATTTACACTGGGTATTACGCAAGGAATAATTTGTTCAAGGCTGCCCCCGTGAGTCATGAGATTAACATAGTGGGCGTTTGTCGAGCAAAACGACGTGGGATCAATCAAAAGTTTTAATTAATGTCGGTAACTTTTATACGAGTCAGTTTTTGCTGAGACGCGTAGCAAACGTCATCGAACACGGGTCAGACCTGAGATAAGGGCAGGTCCCTGTTGTGACTTTGTCAATGTGTCTGGCGATGGACAGTTTGTTTTTACTGTAGCTTATAGCCTTGTCCTTCGAATCATTTCTAAGCCTAGAACACTGAATGCAGCGTGACACAGCGTAGTACAGTCTTTTATGAACAGTGGAAAACAATATGATATATGATATCACATGTTATCGTGTGATAGACGTAGTATTGCGTTGTTTTGTGTCACTCTGTGTTCAATATGCGATGTGTGCGTAAGTTAATAGGTGACGAAGGGATTCTTCCAAGCTCGAAATGCACATAATTCAGCTGTACACTAATGTAAGTTTGAAATAAAGCTTTGGAATAGCAGAAACCAGTCCGATTCGACTTTGTTTAACTCAGACTTGACATTCATTGTGCTTTAGAGTCATGGTGAAGGTCTCGTGTCGAGAATCAGTATTCGTAAGTTTGATATTGTCTCGATACAAACTCGGTGGTATTCGAAGGAAATTCGGAGTCGTGAAGTTGACTAGTTTTGTAAGTGAATATAAGATCCTACTTATACATACATACACATATTTGGGTTATGTGAATAAATGGAACTAAAAAAGTCACCGAAGAAATGCTGGAATTATAGATCCCTGTTAACAGGACCTGTGAATAAGAACAGGAAACTGTGTTTACTACCTTAGGTAATTCACGACTTCGAACTAACGCTAACTCTGATTATGTGTTTTTTAAGTTGACATTTTTTTAACCCTTGTCTAACCAACGCCAGGTAATTTTCGACCACGCCATGGTTTGGTTTTGTAACTGTTTCAAACAGTCGAATTCTCCAGGGTTAAATATCTACATGTACAATGCTAGATTTGTGTTCCCTTGTAACTATTTTTTCACTTTCCTCAGTCTTATTCTTTAAGAAGGTTTTATGTTGTTAATGTGTAAATGCATCTCACAATTAGAGCTGAGTTTTCTTATAGATATCTAACTTTTAATATGTCGTTGACCTGGAGCTTTATACCAAATCCCCCTATGTTTGCTGGGGCTCAGTAGAGTTCAAATAGTTTCAACGGTCCCTCAATTGGACTGATTCCAAGAAGAGACATCACTACATTTGCCTAAATATATTCCAACGTTTCTTTGTTCCAAGAGGTAATACATTATCCTCGAGACAAGGTACACATGTAATTCTCCATGCAAACGCAACGAATAGATAAGGAATAAGTTTGCTCGAAGGCGGTCAAGGCTCACGCGTGCATTTCACCGATCGCAGACTCGAATTCCAGGAATGCCTGGATAAGTAAGAGTTTCAGAATGTAAATGTTTCGGGAGAGACGTGCCCCCAGGTGTTCGAACACCTGCCGCCTCCGTCGAACGTTTGCCGCTACTTTCGATCGTGAATTGAGTCGGTTTTGATACCCACGAGCCACGCCGCAAGAAACATTAATTAATTAGTATTCAGCATCGTTGTTATGGACTAATTAATAGTCTGCAGTGCAGTGTAAACTACAGGCCGTTAATTTCAAGTTCTCGTCAAACGTTATGTAGTCGTTCAAGTATGGTGGTTTGCTGCCAGTGGAGTCGAACAAGTATTCCGAGAATAACGGCCACGGGCCTCGAGGACAGCCACTTATCGGCTCATTATTTTCGCTTGTAATTTGCACTGGCTTCGACGCGTCAACAGGTTCTCGTTGAAACACGATTTCACTAGTACTCTTCTAGCGCTTAGGTAAAAAACTATGGCACGGTTGACATGAACAAAATATAGTATGTACATAGTGCCTTGCATCATGGCCAGAATGTTGCCTTGCAAGTTGGCTGTCGCTATATCTTCTAGAATTGACTTCGCAAGTGGAGCTGCGGCGATGTCTCTTATCTAATATAAACAAAAATAACCTAAACTATGTATTATGTATCACTGTTTCATTCTATATATCCCTTTATTCATTTCACTCTAGAGCAAAAATACCTGGCACATTTATTGTTACATCCATTCCTGTAAGATGACCAGATTCGGTTTGGGGCTGTGGCCAAGATGCAAAGCATTAGTGGATACTACTAGGGTAGCTGAGACTAGATCTGGGGTTGGACTGGATAGACAATTAGGCACAGAGAAAAGCTACGATATAGGCTTATAGTCATTAAAACATAATATAAAAAATATTAGAAAACCAAGGTTTCAACGTAATATACGTTACAAACAAAGAATTGCTTTTAATAGGTTGTGTTCTAGTTGTGTCTCTTGGGAAGTCCTCTGTGTTTCTAACGCTTTCCAATATACTTCTCATGGGACACGATTAGTACGTAGACTTGCCAATATTTTAGTCGTTCATCGATTGTCGATTAGTGACTGGGCTAAACCGAAGATATCTATCGAGAATCTTGATTATATTAAGAGTGATTCTCAAGTATTGAACAGAAAGTTTAATTTAAACCTAACGACGACTCGTCGACCCATTGGGGAAAGCTCTGATGGGTCAGTCCAACCCTGATTGGATCTGAAGGCAAGGGGACCATTATACGAAATGGAATGAAAAACTCGTGACAGAATCGTCCTGACCTTTCAATTATAGTATAAAGTATAAGGAATTAATTATTGGTATGCAAACTTATACATTTTATTTTCTACGACTATGTTCTACCTTTCATATAATGTTTTAAATTCTTCTTGTACAAATTTCATATTTCTTTAAAGAAAATAATAAACAATGTAATTTATAGTATTTATGAAATTTTAGTGGATTAACCCTTTGATGGTGGAATTTGATTTTGAAAATGTGCATCTGTATAGGTGATTAAGATCAAACGAAAACAAGTATGTATACTCAACATTACCCAAAAAATGGTAATTTTTTCATGGCGAGTATACTTGTTAAACACCATTAAAGGATTAATGTTGCTAGCACCCTCTTTTTCAGATTAACTACTTACAATTATATAGAACTATTAACTTTAACTGAAATTACGAACAGTAAAATTAACTAGAATTGTATCTACATAGGAACTTCAATGTTATCCTTGAAATTAGTAACACGTATAGTATAACACAGACGTTACTAAATTATGAGAAAACCTGACGAACAGATTCTCTAAACCCAAACTCAGCTATTCTGAATAATAACCAACTTATCTCAATATTCAAATACACAAGTAGCAACATACAGCAGTGGTTACTGAAACTGCATCACCTTACAAATTGTATCAATGCTTTTTGGTCTAACTCTCACATGAAAAATAATCGTCTACGATTTGTCATTATTCTAATTCCTTTTTTCACTTTTGTACAACAATTTAGGTATCACGTTCATATCTACTTTCATATTCACCAAACAGTATCTTCATTTAGCGAGTGTTGCAATTTTATCGTCCACTACTGCACCTCCTATCGCAAAACAAAAGATAGTGCTCCAAAAAGCAACTCACGCGTGTGCTCGCGAGGAAGTCATAGAAAGGGAGTCACAATACTCGAGAAACGGAGCTCTCAGTTGTCCCTATCCTCGACAAGAACAGCAACCAACTCACGGAGGCGAGTCTAACGGTCATGCCGCGCAGTATGCGCCAGTCAAAGGCTAAGGAGACTCTCTTTCATGCTGGCCATCTCTCCCATCCTCCTCCGTGCTATCATTCCGTCTTCTTCGCCTCCTCTCTCTTTGACAACGCTCTGCATTCTCGAGCCTATCTCGTTTACTCGTTGAACGTGTCATTATCGAACCGGTTGTTGGCGCAGTTGCAGCTGCAACATTGTGTCGCGGTTCTCTCACGCTCTCCTCGCTCTGCCAACGGCACGTCTCATTGACCGGAGGCTCGACGCTTTGGAAATCGATCGTCGTGACTCGATTCAGGAGGCTTCGGTACACGACAAACGGATAAACGCGTTCATTCGAGGCGCTTCGAAGCTTCGCGGTTGAGTGACAGACCAGGAAATGCTTGAGCTTGACAACAGACATGTGACGTTCTATTTTTATTTTCTATGAAGCTTCTGGAGCAACTGATTATGTTCAGTACTATTGTGGGTACCTGTGATCGGCACTTGTTTTCGAATTGAGAACCGTGGTAGGATGATAAAATGTTTAATTACTGACACCAACCCAATTACTATCATTCTGAGCTAATGTAATTAAAATAACAAATTTGTAGGTCTTATAAAATTCTGGACAAAAAATTGGCGTATAATTAAAACTGTAGTTTCTTTAGGAGGGAAGATACCATTCATTTTTTCATTAATTTTTCAAAGATACTTTCTTAATAACGAAGGAGAATGTAAAATAGGATGAAAATCAAGAATAATGCAAATGCATTTGAGGCTTCGTTTCGGAGTTATTAATTGTTGAGAAAACGTTTAAATTACGCGTGAAGTATGTCTGACCTAGGACTTATTCTACTGATTTCGCTGTGTCTGACTTGACTAGTGCACGTCAGCAGTAGAGTAAGTCCCAAGTCAGACACATTTGTCGCGAGTCTAGGCGTTTTCTCAACGATTACTAATTCTTAATTGAAGCTTCACACGCAATTTTCTCATCCTTCATATTCGTCCTCCTATTTTGACACAGAATCACCATTTAAAATTTGTGTCACTTGTTATCGCACACCCAGTATACTAAAAATAAAATACAAGTCACAATAAAGATAACAATGTAGGGTTGGTTGAACAGCAAACCAACAATTTGTCGCAAGTATGCACCTACTGACTGCACACAATATAACAATTTAATCGCGTTCTCGATGCATCTGTGATAGTAACATACACTATTTTTCGGCTAATTGTACATAGATCGTTACACGTCAGAAACTAACGCTCCACACGGCCAATTATAAATTTTCTTTCTGCCAGAGTCAACGAGGAGGGACGTCGCGCGAGTTAATTGCAGACATCCTCTCCACGAGCGCGCTTCGCGAAAAAGGGACGAAATAGAACGAGGCGAAGGCGCACGCAACAATTTTATCGTCATGGTTCCTCCGCCTGCACCACGATTCATTACGGCATCGAGGCGCGCGCAATTAGAACGACTGAACGGAAGCGGATAACAAGGTCATTAAGATGGTGAACATGTTTCGCGGGAAAAGGGGAAAGTCTGTCGCGATTATTCGCTCGTTTTGCAAACTCGCGTAAAAGTTCTTCAAACTCGCGTAAAAATATTCTCGATCACGATGATCACCAGCTCCCGAAATACCCTGCGAAGGAATGTGTGCAGGTATAGTAATCTCTCATATTCGAGCTTCTATTATCCAAATATTCTAACAGTTGAATATTTTATTGTTCAAACGTTTTATTACTCGAACACAATGTCTCTTAATAACTTTATATGTTTGGGTTACAAATATGTAGGATTTGCATACAAAAAGATACGGAAGTGAATCCAGAAGCCTTTCTTAAGCGAGATGTGTAAAGTAGGATACACGTTTGAACCTTGTTTTACATGATTTAAATTAATTATGTATGCAGTAAGTATAGCTATACGTACGAAATTTTTCAAAATGTGCCCTACATGTGTTGGTAACTATGAAAGTGGTAGAAGTAAAAAATTTGAAAGAGTTTAATTTCTCACTTATTTTGTAACGTAAATCGATGCAATACTAAATAAGTGATAAATTCAATTTTTTTAAATTTTTGATTTAGACCATTTTTATAATTACTGGCACAAGTATTTCTGTACCTGAGAACCAACCTGGCTTAAGTCCTTTTTTGATATTTTTCAAGAAAAGAGGAAAACAAATGTGATCACCCATTTCTAAACATAGTATTTGAAGTAATTTTCATTATTAAATCTCCTTTATTTATTACCCAACCTAAATAGATTTCTAATTTTTTAATATGACAAGAAGAAAGTAATAAGTTACTAGTTATTACTATTGAAGTAATTGACTTACTATCTCTAGATCTCCTACTAAAGAGGTAAACAATCGACGACTAATTACATTCTGCACTCTTCTCAGTATCCAGGCAACGAATCAATATCTTAAGAAATGTGTAATTTGTTACCGAAATGCTTCAAGACATCATTCAAATTTCTTCTCGTAAAGGTCAAAGGACGTGCCGAAATTTCGCCAGTCACAGTTCCATGGTTGCAAAGATCCAGCTGCTGCAGACAGAGCAAGCAGCATGCTGTGGAGCGTTCAAACAAGGCCAAGGAGAAAATTTCAACTTGGTAATTCAAGAAGAACTGCATAAATCAGCCGTCACGGTTTTTCTTCGATGACGAAGACAGAAAAAGAACGACGCGAGCAGCGAAGCAACGAGGCAAGGGAAACGAAAACGGGTCGAGGGAAAAGAAAATAAAAAGGAGAGGAATGTCCAACCAATACAATGGCTTCTCCTTTGAGGGGATATCGAGGGAATAAAAATCGATCGACGTGTAACCGATTTCATCAGCTATCGTTTGGTAAAACGAAGTTTTACGAGCTCGAGGAAGCGCGAAGAGGAGAGAACGAACCGATGACGCGCAGGTCGGTTGGAGAAGAGACAAAAGGGAATAGGTTAAATGTTCGTCGACAAATGTTTGCGGAGCGTGCCGCGCCGATATTCACAGAGATTTCCCACCACTTTGCCCCATTTTATCGGCAATGCTCGTCCTCTAGACGATAGGAATCCTAGCCTTTTATTTAGCGACACGTAACGACACGCAAATGTAAAAACACTGTGTTCTTACATCGCGTAGATCCGACAAAGGACTTTTAAACAAGGTCTCTTCTGAGCAGAGTCAAGTAAAATCTAGTTCAGATGAAAAATGAATAACTGAATTTTATATTCCGCGAAGGAATCAGATTTTTACTCTTTTGCAGCGATATAAAATCATGAAAAGCACTTATTAACTTCATTTATTTTTCAAACTGCTTTTTTTGTAATGGATAATGGCGTGTACGTCCTTAATTTTACTATTGGAAAACTGAATAATTTTTTCTTGATTACATGCTTTACAATTTTTGTTTCAGAGTTTGAGAATTTATTTTCTAGAAATTTATTGTAGACCAATTTTCCAGATAGCAATGTATAAAAGGAATGGAATTTTATTTACAAAATGTTCAGTACTCCATTGTTCTAACGCAACGAGCATGCAATCTCGCTATTTTCATGTTTAAAATACACTCATAAAACTAACAGTGTTGTTTCAAGTTTCCAGTAACATCTGACGGAGTGTAACAGACACAAAGCCTAATAAAGATACAGAAAATGATGTATACGCCAATAATAAATTGCAGTTACGGTACTTATTCGTTATAAATATACGATTTATTACAAGTAAGAGTAACAAAATGGAAAATAAAGAATACATTTTGTATAACTCGTTTCCGTCTTATCAAAGAAGAATGATAAAATAATTGAAAAAAATTCATGGGAATTCGACAGGTTCATAACAATAAAGTAGCCACTGAATTTTGTGTAAGTAGATATGTACCTAGAATCAATTATTTAAACTATCTTAACACATTGTTTCACTAGTGTTCACCATACATCAAACCCACTGTTTTACAACGATAAAAGAGTTAATCAACAAGATTCAGTCAATTAATTTTCATCTAAACAGAATATTCCAAACAATTCAAAAACGCTGATTCGCAGCAGTTGCAAAAATATGAAATTTTATTTCTGAGTCACCGTCACGATCCACAGTTTGTCCTACACGAAGCTTCTCCTCGAATGCAAATGGAGAAGCGGATTAAAAATAAAATGTTCTATATTCACGAGGAGTTGCTGGAACTCCGTTTTTATTACAGATGAGTTCGTAATTTTAGAACTTGGAAGGACGTTTCGTTCGAAAAAGGAACGCGACGAGTAACGTGAATCAAAAATAGACCCCTTATCGTTATTGAAAAGTTACCGAGTCCCTGCCAAGCTTGACAGCCGCTCTGCGAAGTCCTCCTCCTTGTTTCGCTCCGAAATCGACCACGATTCACACGAAGGAGCGCAGGAGCAACGTCTCTGAACGCTAACTGTATCATACTAAAACAGGTAATTGGGTGGAAGTTATTAGACGTTGTTCAACACGGGCGATATGCACGTTATGTAGGTGCATAACCTTCTCGAACAAGACGAGCGACCTGAGGCAGAGGCAGAAGGAACACGAATGGGACCAGGGGGGAACAAAGAGAGCAGTAAACCGACGACGTGCAACGTCGCTGCGACAGGTTGATCCTGCTTGCCGGTCGCTTGCGTTCCGTGACGTCGGATCCGGTTTCAATTTTATAGCTCTGTATCAACGGGGCAATATTTCATCTTTTACGACTGACTCCGACGTTTCCGTGCACCTTTCGATTCCCTTTGAGTCCTTTCTGCAATATCGAGAAACGGTAGCTGGAAATTTCGTGCCACGAATAGTTGATGTGACCCGCTAATCAATGGGACAGGTGAAGTGGAAACTTTCGGAGGAGCACAGGGACTTTTCCTGAGAACTTCTTAGAATTGAGCCTCGTTTTTGTTAGAAAATATAAAATGTCAAGCCATAAAGTTGTAAACGATAGATCGACCTATTAGGTCAACCTGAGTCAAACTTTGTCACCATGTCTTACTTCACTGGATTTCTTCTTGAGGGAATATTGATATGAAAGATTAAGATTATAATGATATCTCTACCATGTCGGAAAATATGAAATAAGGAATTTGACACGCTTATAATATCATTCTTTCAGCGATGACCAACTGTGTAAGGAAATGTTCTATATCCCGTGTTCGAAAATGCTTTGAAGACAATACAAATCATATCAAGTGTTTGTTGTGAAATAAACATATTTCTCAAAGGTAAGAAAGAATGTTGAATTTCCCTATCGTCTTTCAACGAGATTGATTTCTCTAGCTAAGGTTACTTGAAGATCATAGTGTAGATTGTTGAATTCGTTTTGATGTACACTACAATGCTACATTACGTATAAGAAACACATTAAGATATAAAAAATATCAATGACCTTAAAAATTCGGAAAAAATATCTTTGAGAAGGGAAAAAGTAAAAATCATAATATTTGGCACTTTGGACAGAACAATTTTATTCTGTTCTATACAAGCAGTAATTTTAGAGTTTAATAGGGGAGCTCAAATGAAACAAAATATTCTACGATATAAACGTTCAATCTATTTCCATTATGTAAATAATAATAATAATGTGTTAAAATTAATATGTGTATACCCTAAATTAACAATTAGAAGATTTTGCGATTTTACAGGTACATGGAAGAGCAACAATAGAATAAAAAAGTCTGAATACATTTTACTGTATTTTTTATAGTTTAACTTTTATAAAATCATAGAAAATCAACATTCATTTCCCACGAGCAGCTCGGAGCATCTCATTACACGAAGATAGCACATCAAGACCTCTCCTCACAAATTAGACAAAATCTATTGGCTCAACATGGTTTCAGGGAAGTTCGTTGACACAAACGTAGCCGACAAAGTTGTGTACTTATTTTTTAAGATAAAAGGCTCAAGCGTAAAAAGCCAACATGATTGGGCGCGACGAGAAGTGTCGAATTGAAGGAAGAGAGCAGGGGTGGCATCCAAATTCGGTTTGCAGCAGAATAAGTCGACTTTACCGCAGAATTTCGAACTCGATCGAGGAACGGAGCGAGATTGGCGGTCAACCGCGGATGCTGAACCGACAGCTTCGATAATTCCCCGTTTACACCGTCATTTTGGATCGATGGAGCCACGAATTCCGTGCATTGAAGTGTTTCCCTTTTACGGAGATCCTCTGAAACTCGTAGCCCCCAGTGTGGTCTGATGGGCGGAAGGGAGTTAGAATTAACCAGAAAGAGAGAAGAGACGTAAAACGTGGAACAGTGTACTTGATTATCTTTTGAAACAAATGAAGACATGAACAAATTGTGTTCTGTCAATCACTGTAATATCAAAAGTCTGCTATAAGAGGAAAAAATACTCATCTGTACAACCCATAGCAATGTTACATAGAGAAATAGTGTTCTTGCATATAAAAATGATTTCCTATATTTATGAAAATCTCAATATTGTACAATAAAACAAAAATACAAGAATAATGAAATAAAGTTACAAGAGTATATTTTTATAAAAGAAGATTAAATTAAAGGTGTTGCCCCAACTGCCACCTCTCCAGTCGTATACAATAAATACTAGATAATATTCTCAATAGGACGTATTACTAAGGATAAGCGACTCCTTATAAATTTAAAAGAAGAACAATTCAAATTCAGATCAGCGAAGCCATGCTCTTATATCCCCACAAAATAATCTTTCCCATCCCAAATACCTTCACCCTCGAAAGACATCCTAACCAGCAAAATATCCTCCCTCATATAAATCAAGTTCCACAGGACCAATTTTTCCATATCCCTAATGCTTCACCAAATTCTTGTTCTCTCCACAATCTACGGATGAAACAGACACCCCGTCTAACGCGTTTAATTCAATCTCAGCCCATGAGAGGCCAATATCGCGTGGAATTTCTGGCGAGCAGGCTGGCCGAGCGACCGCAGCCTCTAATGCGACGCGAAGTTGAGGGGCGCACAGGTGTAGCTTTCAAGCGTGGAATTTTAAAGGGACGTCGAAAGTCCGTAACGTAATTTACGAAGCGAGACGAGTTCGATATTTGCGACGCGCGCCGTCGAACAGTGAAAATAAGACCAGAAAGCGGAGAGAGGGATGCAGAGAGGGATGCAGAGAGGGAGAGAAGAGGAGAAGCAGCGTCACGCGTTTGGGAGCGTTTGCTGGGTCGCGAGCAACCCCCTTCGATAAACATAGCGCCCACTCTCCACGAGCATCCCCTCCCGCTTCTCCGCCCCTAGTCATCCACCGTTCGCTCTCATCCCTTTGTAGCCTCGCGTGGCAATGCCGTGCGGTAGTTACAATGCACGCGGCAGGGGTTGCCGGAAGGGGGTTGTGTTTCGAGACGGCGTTATCGACCCGTTTTCCCAACCCCGTTGCCTCTCTTAAAGAGGATCCCTCCTCGTAAATACGACACCGCCTTTAATGGCCCTTGCTGCTTCAAAATTTTCCTTTCTCTCTGTCTCCCCAGCTTTTATGTTTTCCTTTTTATTGGAGGAAGGATGTATTTGATTCTTCCCCTCTCTGCTGCGTTAATTGAGGAGCTCGTGGAGAACGGAGGTTGAATTCTGTGTAAGAGTTTTTATTTTGTGACAGAGACACACGTTTTAATTCTTTGACGTGGGAGTCTGTGTCTAGAGTAGGTTGATGTTAGTGTTTTGCGCGGTTACTGTTTCGGGTAAAGTGGTATCATTTCTGTAGGATTTCTGTTTCGTAATTGTTATGTGGCGGTGTACAGTCGCAGGGCAGGGAAATTTCAGAGGTGATTGTGGAGAACTATGTAAAACGAAAATGAAGGATAATGAAGTTGCAATGGAATTTTTGGTTGTTAATTATAAACGTTCGGAGTGGTTGAGGCTCTGGCTGAAATTTAGCATATCGAATGGTATCTTTGCCTGGGCGAAGGTCGTGTCAGAGGTAAAAAGTTTGTCCAGATAGAGTATCTCATATAATTTTATCTTTCCATCGTATGTAGCTGTGTCAGACGAGTACATCCCCCTTTTCGCGAATGACTATGGTGTTCACTGCTTTCTTTAAATTCTGAAGAATTTTTTAATTACTGTACTCTTAATGGGTTTTAAGCGTATTTAATTTTTCCGCCAGAGTAGGAAAAGGGAACTTTTGTACGATATTACTTTAGAAGTACCTACAGTAGAATCTTAATTAAGCGGGTCTGAATTATTCACAATTTTTGTTAGTCAGAATTGCAGATGGTTCGTGTAATAACAACGAAAGTTTATTAGAATATTAATTGAAATTTGAACAAAGGCTTAATAGTAGAGGAGTTTGCTAAAGATAATATAACTACCTTTAAATTTAACCCTTAAATGATATGGTGTTAGTAGATGTGGTAGAATTACTGCCATTCTGTTATTAAAAACAGTTAATAGATAATAGTAAACAGAAGACTCATAGCTTTTCAGTTTATTACTATCTACAAGTAATTCACTGACATTTTACGTAACAAATATTAAAAGTGATGTCGTCTAAATACTGTAATTCCATCATACCAACGAAGGTACAGTACGACTGAGAGGTCCCACTCTAGTAAATAGAAGTTCTTCCTGCGTAAACTTTGTATAAAACATTACAAAACTTGAAGCAACATTTTCCAACGAATCGGCATCGTAATTAAACCAAGTCACCATTTTCAACAATTTACGGAAGTCATGAAATAAATTATTTTCCAAGACAAAAATGGTCCACTCCAATATTAAGTTAATATCAGAATCCAACATCGCGTAACTCTGTTTAAAAAGCGAAATCAAATACATTAATACAGAGGTACATCATTATAAACGAATTCCGAGTAGCGTGAAAAATGTTCGCGATAAAATAATTCAAAAACGCAAAGTGCAACGGCTCTGAAAGCAGCCAATTAATACACGGTAGCGCGATTCCATCGTAAATTACGATATTTTAACTTCAAACAACGATGCGAGAATACTCTCTCCTGTTTTCTAACAATGCGCACCACCGCGTTCTGTTATTAGTTAATTAATTTGTACGCTTTGTCCGCTTCGCGCCGCTTAACAAACTGTTTGCCCGACAGTCCGCGCGAGAAGGAAAAAGCTCGAAGAGAGACGGCGGTAATTTGTAAATGAAATTACACACAATGGAACAATTCGCATTGTTGCGACTAAGAAATTATTTATTCTTCCCAGCGGGCGCCGCGATCAACTGTATATATTTAACCCGCGAAATTGTGTGCGCGAGCGACATTCATTGCACAACGATCTCTCCTGGCACTCGTCTGTGAATCGTCCCTTGATCTTCCTGAACGAACAATGAGCCGTTTGTAACGCTTTTGTTCATTGATGCCGGATATTCGTCGGTCGAACGCGATAACACACTCCGAGTTCGATTCTGAGTCGTTCTTCAAGACTCCAACAGCAAAACCACTTGAATTTAACAACTGAGAGGCTTGTAGCAAAGTCGACTTTTGTTAAGTTCTGTGATCTTTTTATAAGAATACATTCTAGTGGGCGAAAGTAAGACTTCTAGGTGGAGCCTATAGCATAAAAAATGCAGTCAATGTGAAATATGATGAATGTTTTGTTAAAAATATTTTTCATCTATTGAATAAGAGCGAAAGATGTTTGGAAAAATATAAGGGTTGGTTTTGTTATGAATACCTCAACTTTAGTTTTAATTGTTTGGTAGTTGGCAGTTCGCTGTGTTAAATATGAACACACAGTGTGTGTGTAAGGTACGTGTGCACAATTTTACTAGTGTTTTTTAAATTGGTATTTAGGTTATATATTTAAGAGACTGGATTTTTTCAGAAATGATTTTACGAGGCTTTATCATCGAATTTGGCACAGTTCAAACACGCTTTCGAGTCTTTTGATTACGCCGTGTACAATACTAATCGACTCACAACTGATGTTCCCTTTCATCGGAGCGAATCGCAACTTTCTCTCCTCGCGAATTCTACGTGTCCTGTTCCAGCGAGTTGAACTCCAAGGCCAAGCGACTCTACATACTTAATGCAAACTCGATTTTCATCCACAGCCCACGGCTCGCTGATTCATAACACATGATTCCCGAACTCCTTCGATCATCGATCCTCCCACGTCGAGCACTCAGACACCACGGAATAATCTAGCCTCGACTTCCTCTATTCGTCTTCTTTGGCTCGTTTATGGTCAGGAGGGAAAGGATGCACTATCGCTGCACAAGGAACAATCTAACAATGGGCTGACTCACGCTGATCTCTGCAATTAGGACAACCTCTTCTATGTCCCGTCTAAGCTTCCTCTGTCGAGCCGAGGGACAATCACGGTTCGTGTGTGCGAGCACGTGCGCGTGTGTGGGTGACAAGAAGACACGTCCCACGCGATGGAATTCTATCTCGTGATCTCCTCCTCGCCCCTCAACCCTTTGACCGGACTAGACTGGCTTCTTTGGCTTCTGCGGTGCACGTGGGCAGGGTGAAGGTTGCAATATCGTTGCTGCAACGCTGCGTTCGCTAGATTCGCTGAGTGGAAAACGGAAGCTCGACGATGGAACTTCCTTCGATGGAATGGCGAAGCGAAAAAGTTCTCAAAGTGGATTGAGCGTGGAAGGGGGAGAAAAGTTCGCGAAGCGTGGGACGTGGTCGGAGAAATATGCAATGAGAGTTAAATTATTGCGGGAGTCTAGATTAATTCCAGGAAGCAAGCCGAAGTTAAGAAGTGTTTGTGTACTCAGTTTTATTTTGTGATGGAAAATGAATAATTATACATATTCTACTACTTAAATACTGTAGGTATATAAGCTGTTTAGTAGATAAAGAATAGTTAGAAAAATCATGGATTTTCATGGTCTTTCTGGAAAGAATCAAATTTTTCAATAATAAGTAGATATTGTATGATGCTGGAGTGTGAAAGCTTCAAACCTATATTTTTTTTTTTTTACTGAAAAAATGTTTTTGGATTTGACTGTATGCTTTTAATTGCAATAATCCTTTCTTAACTAAACACTGAAATCATTCTTAGTTCTGTAAACCTGTACCTATTTTATTATATTTTCGTTTTTTGAAGGCAACAATGTTGTAACCCATTTTTTTCTGAAAACACAAATTCTATCTTAGAAACTCTAATTATTATTTAATGCATAAACTCAAATTTTTGAAAAGTGTGAGCCAAGACGTTTTGTCTTAACAATAGATAGATAAGAGGTAAATTAATTTTTATAATACTGATACAATTGTCCTACCACTCAGTTCCTTTTCGTAAAATAATTTTATTGGAATCAGAAGGTAATTTTAATACCATAGAAATAAGTATCCTGTGTTGCACTTACATTGATAAATTTTGTAGTTGATTTTAAAACTAAATGCAACATATATTTTAAAAGAGTAGAACAGTGAATAACGATCCCTCACCCACGCAAGTATGGAAAAAGCTTGTCACAATTTTTTTTCGAGGGACCATGTGTATTTCTATCTAACATTCGTAGCCAGACAACGTTCCACGACAAAATTGAAATAAATTCGCTACTCTGATATTTTTCATTCAAGATTGAATATTTTTTCTGTTTCCTTTTTCCAGCTCTATCTGTCCATTTGTCAACGGTGTGCGACGATTCGCGTATGGACTACCTGAACACACGCTCTCCTCTTTTTTCGCAGTCGATACTTGCGAAAACGCAATTTTGTTTGGCTATCATCTAAACTGCGCGCGGCTGGATAAACGAAAGATATTTTTTTTCTCTCCCGATCGAGGGTAGAATTTCGATGGACAGGGCGGAAATGAAACAGGGTTCCTGTGGAATTCGCGGAACGATACGTGGAACGAACGAAATAGGTAAAAGAAGGAAAAAAGAGAGGCTTTGTTAACGAGAGGTTCTAGTCTTCGCGAGGAATTGAACGCCGCGCGCCGCGTCAACAAGTGTTGTATCTGAAAAGTGGTTACGTTTCGGTTTTTCTGTCGGACGATTCTAACATTCAAGCTGTCAATTAAACGAGTTACCATGATTTTCGATGGGTTCCACTGAACATGTTCCAAAATTGCTATTTTCTCCTCTAGAGAGAAGAGGGAAAACTAGAGATTTTTGTGAGTGTTTGATAACGAACATAGGGTGAGTCTCGTAACTGTATTGCTTGAATTTTCGTCAAACTATTTGTGGCATGAAAAAATGTTTCAAACGAAAGCTGTTTGGTGTCGAGAGTATGCTCCTTTTTGGTATACTTCTTTTGATAGCAAACAACTTTCGTTTGAAACAACAAATAATTTAGTTAGTTCTCGTGCAATGAATAGTTTACAAGAAAATTTAGGTGGTGCACATGTAGGTGGTGTACGAAATATCAAAATTTTAACCTCGTAAGAGACGTATTTCTTAAGATCCAATGAAATAATTGTATTTTATCTGATAAATGTACTCATTTAAAATATATCCAAGCAAATCAAAGACAACACAAAAGAATATGGAATTTTCTAAGGGATGTTAATTTTCAAGAGTTTTCATTGTGTCATTGTAATTCCATGAATTAAAGAAAAACTAAACATACATATAAATATACAAATACATATGTATGTGCTAGTCTCCTTCAAAAGATTAAGTTGCAAATTAATTTTCAAATACTATTCTCAATCACAAAGATTCTATACAACTGAAATTGATCAGAATCTAAAACTTTATTGAGAATGTATTAATGTATTTTAGCTATTAAAATTAAATACAACATGACAAAAACAAAGGTAGATACGACTATGAAGAATGTAATATAATTCCTGATTATCTAAAATTTAATACTTTACGTATTTATTTTAATTTTTAAGCACGTTTGGGGTTCCACTGAAAACCTGAAATTCCACCGCAGCAGAGAACGTGTAAAAAAAGCCTGAAACGAAAGACAAGAATGCAACCCAGGCATAGTTGGTCTCCGAATGCGAAAACGGTGGGTGTGCCAGGCTCGCATCGTCGCTCAGCAACGCACGCATGCATAATGCACGCGAAAGTGTGCGCAGCTGCTGCATTTAACCGATCAGCCGCCCTTTAATGAGCTGCGATCGTGTTCTGATCGAACGTCCTTCGTCTTCGGTCACCGTCACCGTTTATGTCGATTTGCACTAACACCTACAGAACACGACACTTAAGGTAGTTGCCAAAATCGCGTTTCTTAAGAATGTCTTGCAAATTTAATCACATATTAATATAAGAGTCTCATTTACGTTTGGTTAAAATTTTAAAGAATTTCTCCATCTTAGATTCGAGTTATTTGCTTCCAAAGTTTCAATTTTTAACACGTAGTGACATTTTTAGCTCTACCTTCGACAATTTTCTTAGAGACTTGTTAACAAAATAATACATGATTCAGAACATCTACAAGAAATGTAATAAAAACAGAAATAGAACAGTTTACCATTTAGATACTGAATTACAGGAATTGTTAAAAAACTAATACACATATTATCCAGAATATTCATTAGAAATGTAATAAAAAAAGAAACAGAATAGTTTACCATTTAGATACTGAATTACAGGAATTGTTAAAAATCTAATACACATATTATCCAGAACATTCATTAGAAATGTAATAAAAAAAGAAACAGAATAGTTTACCATTTAGTTACTGAATTACAGGAATATAAAGTTCATAATTTAGTGAAATTTCAAAGAAATTTCGGAACAAGGTGCCATGGCAATGTCACCATATAGTCATTTCCTTTTGTCCATGTCAATGTCTTTTGTATGTGTAGAGGATATTTACGTGTGTATCTGTAAACGGAGGGCAAAAGGCGAACAGATGTAACAAAAAGTTTTGTCACATCCTTAGAAATAAAATAGTTTGAATAATGAAGCCACGTGCAATGAACTTCCTAATACGATTGTGTGGAAACAATTACATTAACTAATAATTTATTCATTAAGCTCATAGAATATTCACACTGTAATAGAATTTACATTGTTACAAAACGCGGTTAAAAATAAATTTAGTTATGAAAGCATTGAATATTTTATCTAAAACGAAATTTTAATTAGATTGAACGAGAGGACCCCAATTAAGAATAAACCAACATTCTCATCAACTATGCATTAGTTGATGATACTCCTGAATTCATGGATAAGTAGAACCTGTGGGTCAATTGTAGACAGACAAGACAGTCAAAGTGCAATCGAAACTTAAGTACAACATTGTTCCGAAGGAAACCAGTGTCAAAGGGGAGGGATAAACTTTAGTAAATTCTCATTACATGTTCAGCGCTTGAGACTGCTTAGGTATATGTTACACATCCTCAAGGAAAGTGACATCACTCAGAAAACTTGATTTTTTTACTATTATTGATTGCACGAACGTTAGCAACTAGACTTCAAAAATATAATAACAGTAATAATTCGAAATCATTCAGTTTCATGTGATTCAGAAAATTTTGAAAATCATCTGATACTAACAAGGACTAATTATCAAGGAGTAGGGAATAAAAAGTACGAATATGAGTTTGACCACTGTTTCCTAAAATTTAATTTTTTAAGCAATATTATTTTCTCCAATCATTAATTTTATTCACTGCGCACAAATAGTTTTTCACTAGAAGAACGTGTTTTTTAGAGTTGTGTCATTTTCCTCTAAGTGTGCGACATATTGAGCAGGCAATTCTCAACTCTCTTGTCGTCGTCGAGTGGATTGTTTGTGTCGGATAGAGTCACGTTTCAAGAGGAATCCTCTCACCTCAAGTGGTGAAGATACCAATGAACATGCAGCGAATACAGTCTGGCGAGCATATACCGAGAATTGACTGTATCGAGTAAATAGAGAAATGCAAAAGAAGAAAAATAGAAAGACACAAGAAACGAAAACGAAAGCAAGAGCGTTGCGTGGTGTCGTGTAACGACTCCTCGCTATCATTCGATTCGTCTTCTAGCGAGTTCTCCGTTCGCCGACCTCGTAAAATATCCAGCTCTTCGCCGCGAGCCGAAAGTAATTGCTGCTGGCCGCGGCATGTGTTTAACTTCACGCGTGATCTTACGAGCGGCACGCTTTTGCTTCCGAAGGGATAACATGTATTTAGTCCCAGGACGGTGCCCTCGGGGCAGGGGTTGCCTCCTCTCGGCCAACAACAGCCTTCGAGGAAGGCCAGCTTCTTCTGAGAAACTGGTGAAAAGAGTAGGTACAATTGAGTTTGTTCGAGCCAATTTTGGAGAGCAGATCAATGGGGGGATCGATTCGGAAATTTATTTGGTAAAAGACAGGTGTACTTATCAAAAGGGATGTAGTGTGATTGTAATTTAATTGTTTAATACTTTGAGTGCTACAGGTGTATTCTGTATCGTACAGTTGCTTCAAAAGTAACGACTCAAGAAAGTATCTGCATTAAAGTTTTGGATTCCAGAGCCAGAGTGTTCATTTATTTTCTGTGTCACTTAATACACCACCTTTCGACGTCACTCTTATTATTTTTCCCTGACAATTTGAAGTTAAGTTACTCTTAAATTCGAACCACTTAATTCAAGTAACTTGACTTGTGTGAACATAAACTTGACATCGAGCTACACGAACACAACTGGCTTGAATTCACGCAACTTCACTTATGTGAACATAAACTTGACATCAAGCTACACGAACACAACTGGCTTGAATTCACGTAACTTAACTTACGTAAACATAAACTTGACATCAAGCTACACGAACACAAGTAGCTTGAATTCAAGTAGCTCGATTAATCTTAACGAGGCTACCCTGCTATTTCACCAGAATCGCTACACCCCACCATCGACTCTACGCCTTAAAAACTGCTGTACCTAATCCAATCGAGCCAAAACAGCACCATTCCGGGGCATCCTCGTTGGAAATCATACACGAGTAAATTCCAGGCTGATGAAACGCCAGGAATATCTCGGCGGGTCGCGCTGGCCGCGTCCAATTATCAGCGGGGGGGGAGAAAAATCGGGCGCGCGTGCACGCGTTCGCGGGAAAGCCGATAAATCCGAGCCGAAATGTGGCCATCCATAAGAATAAAGCGACGCGCGGACAGAGAGCAAGCGAGGGGGCTCTCGCTCCGATATATCCGTCGGAGCAGACCCGGATGTACGGGAATAGCGGTCCGCGCGAAATCCGGACCGTGTCTGCGTGCGTGCGCGAGCTCAATAAAACCGAGCAGGGGAAAAGTTGGCGGCCTGCCAGCCGGAACGAAGCTAATCTCACTTTCGGTTTTGTGCCACGGCCCACCGAACCCTCTCCCACCCCCTCCCTCTTCGCCGACGTCGACTCTGCCCACCTGTGCAAATTGGAATTCGATCGTGGCCGTCGATTCTCCTGCAACCCCCTCCGTCGAGCCTTTCATCGCTGTCTCGACGATCAAATCGAGGCGGGAATGTTTTAGGGCCACCGCTGAACTACGATATTTATCGGTAGTGGAACTTTTATGGAACGGGGGAACGTTATTCTGTAATTTGAAGGCGGAACAATGGGGAAAGGAGCAGCGTTTGAATTGTGGAGAATGATTTTTTGATAGATTGAATTCTGTTTTTTTTTTTTTTGGAGGAAGTTTGAATTTTGTAATTGTGGTTTTGTGGATTGAAGGTTTTTTATTTCCTTTTTCTGAAATGGGGAGTACGGTGGAAGCTGGTTATAGGATGGTGGGTATTTTCAATGGACGTTGGAAGCTTTAGGCAAACGGGGTGATTAGAATTCTGTAGGTTTAAGGCATTGAAAGAGTTTTGAGAAACACTATTTTTTTAACAGAATGATTGCAGAAAGGATTTATGCTACATGATATGCCCAGATTGTAGGCTCATTATGTACTATATTCGCCACGACTTGCAATTATTTAGAGCAAAAGAATTTGCGTGCAACTACACATCACTCATGTTTGTGATAAGTCTAAAGTGGTCTGTATACCTATCGTACATATGAATGCACCTTAAAAATGCCTTCCACGATATAAACTTGTCAGTAACCTTTGGGCTTGCATTTATGAAAACTCTATACAATAACAGAGATATGTAGATACACATATTCTACTGTATCGAAAAAGCAGAACATTAGTCAACTAATTAGGTAATTTAAAAAACAGACAAAACTCCTGTCATTTCTGAAATTAAAATAATATCACTGATGTTAAATATAACAAGAGCTCTAAGTTTTATGGAAACGGAATTTATAAATTTGTTTGTAGAGCATAGATCTGAAATAAGACTCCAAGGGGGTCTAGTTCAATGTGAAAGTTAGATCCTATAACAGACGAACTTTCTGCAGTTAAAAAATACAATTTTATTTCAACTCCAAAAGCAACAGGACTTCCTCTGTTACCTAACACACTTCCGAGACCATCTACTAACATATACAGTAGAACCTCGATTAACCAAACTTCAAACACTCAAAATTTCTGTTATTTAGTTTTGCACATATTCAGTGTAATATCAATCAGAATACAGTACCTAGAATGTGGATTAAGACTTAAACAGTGAAGTAACAAATGGAGTTTACTGAAACAAATAAAGCTAGATATTGGTGTACCAGACCAGCTTGAGGCCTGGACACAATGTAAAGTTTACGTGCCCAGGCCACAAGTTTGCTTGGCATACATATAGCTATCAGAACGCTGCTCCAAGTTTGAGTCTCATGATACTTCGGATGATCGAGATCCTACTGTACTAAAAAGTTAACAACGCGAAAGCGGTTAATAACATGCCCTCAGATAATGAGACGATCATAATTATCCCGAAAAAAAACCAGAAATCTCATTGCACCGATAACTCATCAATTCCCCCCTCAAGCACCGACTCCTTCCTGTACTCCAGCAATCAGGAGGCTTTAAAGAGACCGAGAAATCGGCAGAGATCCCCGTCTGCAGTCTCGTCGATACCTGTCCGTGCACCACCTGCCGTAACTATTGCCAGATTGCACCTGCGTGCCTCTCAGCCCTTGGTAGCGTGCGCGCAGACGGAAGGTGCGCGCCCGCTGGAATTCAACGATGAACAGCTGCTCCCAGAGACCGCTTTTAGCCCGCTCGTTCGATTATGCAACCGAGGGGGAACGGAGGGGGACGAACCTGTGCACAGACGCCATTTAAATGGGGTCCCGAGTGCCGCTGCGTTCAGGTGTCGCGTGCACGTGGACGTTGACGCATCGCTGGAGCTCAATAGCTACGACTCGTTAAAAAAGCAAGGTGCCATCAAGCTTTCACGATCCTTCAAACTTTAAGACTAGGTACGGGTTGGCGACTTTAAATAGACGACGTTTAAACCTTTTGAGGTACGAGATCTCTGCTGGCTGGCAACACTATTTTTCCCTGGAACTCGTGAACAATCTCCCATTTGAGGAAAAGTAAAATATAAAATGAATATTAAGGGAGAACATACTAGGGAAATGCGTAACTAGAGTGCAGAGGGTTAATTGCCTGAGAGGCAAACATGGGGTTCTGTCTACATAGTTTTAGTGGTTAAAAACTGGCCAACATAATTAACTGCTAAGTTAATTTTGTGCAAAGTGGGTTCGAATCATGACAAGTTATTAATAGCGATAATTTCATTAAATAAAACGAGTAATCAAGTACTATATAAATATCCTTATACTAATATTATATCACGTGTGTGATGAAATTGAAATTTCACGAGAGAGCAGGGGAACTAATTATTTAAAACTAATTTAGTGTGTAGATAGAGTCTCTGATCTAGAGGCCTAGGTTAAGAGTCCTAATTATTACCCTCACCCTCTTCTTCGTTTTCACATATAATCAAATGTAACACTGTTAAACTGAAAATATTAACTTTTCTAAAAATAAAATTGAATAGTTTCAGTTTCAAACTGCTACAACTTGTTATCTGTAGAAATAAAAAGGTGAACACAGTAATCGGTCAGCATACAGTAATTGCTACCCCTAGTAACAATAACCACTGAAACTAATTCTAAACAATAAACGGTGTAAGATTTATACAATGCTTTAATAACGCACTAGTTCCTCACGAAAGTTATTGACAAGTAGAATAGCTAGAGATTCGTCACTACATACCTATTCCTTTATAAGAATAAACTGCTGAGCAGAATTTGGTAGCGCAAGTTACCCAAGTCCGTCAGAGGTTTTAGTTTCAAAGTTTAGAACGATCAAAGCGTTGCAGGAGATGAAAAGACGCCCTTTAGGTTGTTACCTTTCTTCCCTCTCTCAAAACTCAAGGAAAACTCGCTGCTTGGTCCACTTTGGTTACTCGCGTAAGGTTTTCCCTCAGTTCTGCTTTTCAGACTTTTTGTCGACCACGTGGAAGATCGTTGAATAGACGCCCCCGTCGAAGCGGAATTTTCTTAAAGTAGATGCTCGTATATTTTCTCAGCTTCTCGGCTGATCGATCCCTCGAACGAAGGACAGTCCCTTAGTCATCTATCTTCCAAACCATAACGGAACTTAAATAACAGAGGAGAATCAAGGGCGCCGACGAAAACCCCTAGGACGTATCGTCTTTTCCCTGGTTTTTTCTCGTCACCTTCAGAAGGACACATCACGACAATGAAATGGGAACAAACGAGCAGCTCCATGAAAAGACGTCCAATTTCTCGGCGAACTTTTCCACTCTTGATCAGGATTGTATTTCCTTGAGAGTGACAGGAATGTAACGAGAGCGATGTTTCTGCTTCGAGGAAACTGTAATCACAGCGAGATTTCGCGATGGGGATGCAGAAGACTGCCTTCCCGAAGTCTGATCTTTGATTTTGTTGGACTGAGAATATGGGACACGAGAATACGGTGCAACTCTATCGAGGTTCGCAAGATTGACTTTTCTAAACCAAGTTTACTGAGCCGAGCTACTGGGATTTAGAGCGCTTCTCGTTGTTTGGAATCGGGAATAAAAACACTGTGTTATGCAAAGTTAATAACTATACAATAGAGACAAGTGGAAATAAAGGCTTGAAAATATTTTACTCAAGAAAGCATTCCAAGTGTAATGTTGAATGACTAGTTTTAGTTTTGATTCATAAAGGACAAATCTAATAAAATATTTAAAAATAAGAACAACTAAATCAATAATGAAAAAGATCTATTTATTTTAGATTTATTTATTAAAAGAACGTAATCTTCAAGCGTAATAGTATCTAATAAACAAATTCTAATATAAAAGGGGATGGATAGTAGTAAATTACCTCATCCATGAATAGCACTGCCTTAAACTGCGTTCTTATTTACCGAAAAGCACCCCTAAAAGCAACGAGTCGCGTAAGTCTAGTCTAAACAATCCAAGAGTAGAGCAAACACCCTGCCGAAGTAAAATTTGCAAAAAGTTCATCCACGGTGATTCAACTCGTGCTCGAAACGATTAATTGAGAGAAGAGAGAGTGGGCACGAGGCGAGGGGCACGGAAGCAACAGGGGTAACTTAACGAGGGAAGTCATCGAAACTGCACGTCGAGTATTCCGAACTTTCTTCCAGATGGTACACACGCGCACACACGCGCGCCCTCCTGTTCCTGGAACTCGAGTTCTTAATGTACAAACTTTCGACCAAGTGGGTGGAGACAGAAGGAAAATAAACCGTGCTGCATTCCTCGAGGACCTCTCAGGGAAAGACAGAACACTGAGGAAAGGGGCGGAAACTTGTCAGTATTAGCGATGGAGACGGCATCCTCTTGGACAGTTGACAGCTTTGATGAAAGTCACGATGCGAAATTCGTCGAGTTGGGGCATACGAGGCTGCCTCATCGAATTGACATATTCAAATAATAGAACTGTTTGTGTTTTGATCCCTTATTGGAATCTGCTATAAGTTAAACGAACTGAATCGATTGTTTCTAAAAGTTTTAATTGTATTACCTAAGAAGACACGCGTTAAGTGGATAGTTTTCAATAATCACAAAACTCTATTGTTACAAAGTATGTAATGAAACTGTGTATAGGTAGAACGATTGATAGTTTAAACAAAATTTTTGTCTCGAATATTTTGTTATTTTTCGTTTATGGAGTTAGTCAATTTGTTCTCTTAGGAATTAGGAAAAGTAATTATGATACTTTTTAGTTGGTTATGATATTAATATTGTAATACAAATAATGGGATCACTGTAATAAGAAACTTTACAATATTTCAATTTATCAAGTTTAGTAGAGTAGACTATTCTTTTTAATACTATGTTTAACTGTTTTAATACTTACATTAAATAAATGAATAGCTTCATTGCAATTAGTAAACATACATCAATTGAGGAATATTCTAACAATGCTATTGAATAAATATTAATAATATTATTAGGTATTCAATAAAAGTCATTGTATCTATTTAGTTACCTATATGTATTACTTGCAATTACAGATACTTCGTTTAGATTAGTCCAATATACTGTATAATTTGTATAATTTGAGTATAATTTGAACTCAAATTACTTGAATTCAAGTAATTTGACTAATATAATGAAACATAACAGAGAATCATAAATGGTCATAACTACACTGTGAAGTTGTATGCAAATGTATATTATCATAAATTAAGGTAAAGAAATAAAACCTACTTAATTAAAAACTTGTTTCATATATTGTATAGCTTATATTTTATTTTCTATATGTTGCATATTTTTGTACCTAAGTAATATTTATCCTCTAACTTCTGATACATTTAAATTTCTCATAAATGAATAATCTCATAAGGAATTAGAGCATATTAGTTCTCAGTCCTTACTTCCTCGCTTCCATCAAACAACGATTAAAGCATTTTACGTCGATCGAAAAGTTTCAACCGAATCGGTTAAATCTCCAGCCGACGTGGCTGCAAGGGAAGAATGTTTCATAAGAGCCAAGGAAAGTTTGCACTGCACATTCCAGAATCTCCGGACGGAGGAAGAAACTACTCGAGCAAAGTTTGCCGAGAAGTTCTGTGCGTCGTGCGAGGATCAAGCTTTGGTAACTACCCCCAGGAAATTCCCATCCCCGTGGCCTGGCGTGCCCTGGGGATCGAGAAGTCGTAACCTAAGGATTCTCCGAGCACAACTCCCTGAAAAACTCTCTCTGAAAACTCCCTCGTCTACGGAGTTTTCCTCTCGACGAGGTGAACTTCAATTGTTTCTTTGAACGAACGTGGACGAAGATGCGAGTGAAAAAGAAGAATACGAATTATGCACATGTTTCATCTCTCTAATTAAAGTCGGAGTCATAATTTAAGATCTTTAAAGAGGGATAGCGTAATTTTAGCAAACTTTTTTGTGTTTTATAAGGACTGAGAGATGAAAGATTAGAATAGTTTTACGATTATTAGTTGAGAATGTGCTCATATTTAACAGCTGCAGCCTGCAATTACAAATATGAACACTACGTACAAGTTTGCAATTATAATCAGCGATGAGCATAAAGCGTGTAAGGAATCATATTTCTTAAAATGATTCACGTGATTCGCATACTTCACTCTCCTTTTACTGACGTTGTTAGAGTCGAAAGGCGTGACAGTAAAGCTCATTTACTCCAAATAAGTAACTGCAGAAATACCTAAATGGAAAAAATAATGTAAATCGAAATTGCTCGATTTCTGTACAGAGACCTCGAAGTGTAAAGGATCAAAAATTGTGTGATGAAATGTAAGAATTAATATAGGTACTAGGATAGATTTTTAGGTACTGACTTGCAGGGAATGTAAACTTCAGAAAATAAGGATTTTCGAAGAGTAAAGGCTCAGGAACACAAATGATTCCCGTTGGAACGGTTTCTACGCATCAGTAGACGTATTCCTGGCATGAAGGTGTTCCCTGAATGTTCACGATAAAATTTCCGTGATAGAAAGGCCCGATCCAGGGAGTCAAAGAGGATAGAATATCCAGGCTCTTTACGATCCCTTAAAAGCAGCGGTTTCAAAGACCCAAGGATTTCGCAATAGCTCGTAAAATCTGCAAGATCGATGGCCACATTTCGATCAGTTGAGAAACCTGCTTCTTGAACCCTGAACGAGAAAGGTGACTGATCTTTTGAGGGAGAAAGACGGAAGAGACATGGCAAATAATTGACTGCACAATTTAAAGAATTTTCTTAACATAAAGCTCAACTCGAACTATTTAAAAAGACCAATGTTGACACGTTGACTTAAAATGTCTACACTAAATAAAATACTTATGAAATATGTGAAAATAAATAATGTATGAAAATATGTTCCATTAATTTCAGTTGGTACTAACTGAAAAATAATATAATGTTTTTTAAAAAACGAAGTATGTATAAGGAATAAATGTACCGGTAATTTTGATTGCTCTGATAATTCTACATCTATGTTATTTTAATATTATTATGAATATTAATACTAGAATAATGTATGATACTACTTAAATGCATTTTTTTACTCACAATGACAATGAATTTTTAAATGACAGAACAAAAACTTGACAAAATTGTGCGACAGTTAACACATTAATACAGGCCAATTTTTAACGACTCTGTTCCAGAGTTCCACACGTTGAACAAACTCACGCGAATTCCAGTCACTGGTGAGATTTTCGAGCAACCAGGGGAAGGGTGAAAGGTCGCTAGGCGAAGGCGGGAGTAGCAAGGGGACTGAGTAAACTGGAAGTTAGTTCGCAACAATAATTATCCGAGTTCTGCAACTGGTGGGCGAGAGAAGCGTACTCGGGATTATATCGAGATGAATATAGCCGCTTAATTAGCCAGGGACCGCCATTCACCGCTATACAAACAAATTCGCAGTCGTCGCGCGTTTTACCAACGCACACGAGTTTCACAGCGATTTTCCAGATCCACGAGAATTCGCTAAGAAGTTATGTCAGAGAGCTGAGCGTGAATTTGCGAAGAGAGTTTAGAGTAGAAGAGAATACTCTCTCTTCCGAAGAGAATTCAGCTCGAGAATACTACGACGATGCGAAACTTTTGCGCCTGTTACCCTTCTGTTTTCATGGAACAAACGATTTCGATTTAATTTCATCTCGCATGGGATCTTATCGTGACGGCGAGCACGCGATACTCGCGTGCTGGCAGAGTTTATCGCGCGTATCGCGCACGCGGATCCCAGAGGCGCAAAATTATCGCTGGAATTACGGAGCAAAGCGAGAAATTACTCACGCGCGCGCGTCCTCCTTTGATATCGCGGTTAATGAAATTTCCTCGGGGAGCGCTGCATACGAAATGACTTGAAGAAAAATTAATGGCCGATCAAACAATTAATCTGCTAACGATGAACACTTACTAAGGGGAATGGTAAATAAGACTCGTAAACTTAGCGCTCACCTTGAGAGGAAATTGGACCGTGTTATTAAATTCGAAGTTCTAATTAAATTATCGCGAAATTGATTCTTTATTGAAAAATTAGATTTATGTAACTCGTAATTGGCGTAATGGCTGATGTGACTTCAATTTAATTAATTTCATTCTCAGTTTTACGATTTCGAGTCTACAGTACAAGAATTTGTGTTTTTATTTGTAATTAAAACACATTTATAATTAATGTAAGGGTACCTTATTTTATAATGAAGTAAAGAAACGATGTAGTATATTTAAGTACAGACGAGGTACAGGATCGACTTTGTTCAATTCAAATCGTAATTCAATGACTGGTTCCTGTTTCTCTGATCAGAGGTATGAATAACCCTACAGGATGTCGAGTTCCTCACTCACTGCGGAATCTGCAGCAGGTGTGGATCCTTCAGCCGATCCTTTGAAGAGATACCTTGGGTCTTAGGCCAACCTAGACTAACCTAGATCAACCTAGGCCAATTTGGGTCAATCTGGGCCAACCTAAACTAACCTGAACCAACCTAGATCGTAAATAGCTTGACCATTGGTCATCCTGGACCCCTGGAAAGTTAGCTTAAATTTTTAATTTAACCCTTCTGTTGTCTCTATTTCGTCTAACGTGCATATTTTTCTTTTGTTTAGCGGTTAGGTTCACAACAAATTAGATGTATCGCTCTTTTGACACAGGTTGTAAAAGCATAGCTTATACATCTTGCCCACATGTAAGGTCACATAGGGGTTTCATCTTCACTTGAGGGAAATTATCTGACGTCGTTTATAAATATACACGGTCTAAAGTTCGAAAGAATAAAATAGACGTAAAGACTAAGCATAGGGGACATTTTGACCCTTCTTATAGATCTATACTTCGTTCACTGGGAGAACGCAGTTGTCGGTTGACGAGTTTTCGTACCCTTTGCGCAGTTCACGCCTACGCTCATTAGTTATTGGCTCTGTCACTCCCGAGCACATCCCTACCCATGAACCCCTTGTTGGGCCCTTGGAGGTCCTACCATTTCTAAAGAAAGTCACTTCTTCAAGTGTTAGCGCATAAACGGTGTGAAAGAAATTTTGAGCAAGCAAACGATATTCTTTTAGATTTTAGTTTTCTCCGAAAGTATTAATGCGGCTCTGTTAGCAAATAAAAATCTTCTTGAATATCGTCTCTGTCGACCGAAAACGTACTGGTACTAGTCAGAATTCTTACTGCGTTGCAATACCATAAACGACCATAGATTTCCCGTGTCATAAACTACCTGGTCGCATCGAACATTTTGTAGGAAATCCAGGAAACAGTTCTACCGTTGCTGTTTCTTTATAATCAAATAAGCTGTAGATTCTTGTACATTGATATCTCAATAAATATTGTTTCTTAATAGATAGAAACATTTGTTTCATTTGGACACTAGGTATACAGAGTAGAAAGAAGCAAGGCGTGTCCTTTTAGGCTCTTGAATGCTTCACCAATCTCAATGGAAAAGTCAGTTGGGGCAATGGAAGCCATCTGCGTGAAACGACTGCGTTCTCTCAGTGAACGCAGTATAGTGTCGAAGTTGTAAATGTAGTAAATCGAAGGCTTTGTAATTCGGCTACAGATGTAAACGTCTGGCGACAGGCGAGAGGCAGGACGCGTGCGCGATAAATCGCTGCGCGTTCAACGATCGACGATGAGTCACCGAGACGTCCGGGTTCATTCAAAAGTCGCGGCTCGTCTCGTGGCCGTGTGCGACCCGTGTTGTCCATTCGGGCCAAGCGATGCAAAAGTTCTCCCCTTTCCGCGCGGTCGCTCGTCGTAGCTGTTGCGCAACTGCGCATACGTGAACGCGTATGCCAACACGACCGATATCGATCACGAAATTATGCATTCGCGCGGCGTTTCCTACGCGTAGCCTCGCCGTTCCACGATTTCCCGCTGCGAAACAACGAATCGAGAATGCCGCTTTTTCCGTGCCAGCGTCGAAACGATCGCAACGATACGCAACACGCTCCGGTTGATTTCAAAACGAGGCCGATCGCGGTTATAATCGCTCGCGTTTCCCGTCTGCTCGTTGCACGAACGAACGTGCACTCGCGAATTGGCTCGGTCGTCTGGCTAATTAAAACTTTATGGATCATTAAGTGATTTTAACTGAACGTTTACCAATACTTGCGATGCCTGCCCATTAATCGTTTTTGCGGGTTGCATTAGCTCGTTAAGATGAGAAATAGTTGATGTAATAAGTGTGTTATCGGTTTGTAAAATGAGAATTGTTGTTTCATGACACGATGATGTGTTGTTAGAATGTGAGACTGTTTCGAATGTGTATTATAGAGGGTGTTTGGCGACAGTGTCAGGAATTTTAAGGGGTGATTCTATGTGTTAATGTAAGACGAAAATGAAGAGAGACAAAACTGAGTTTCAAGTTTTTTAGATGTGACGTGTGTCTGATTTGGGACTTATTCTACTGAATTCGCTGTGTCTGACCTGACTAATTGTGCGTCAGTAGTAAAGTGCGTCTTGAACCAGACATATTTCACGCGGATTTTACAGGTTTTTACTTTACAATTATTAATAATTTTGAAATGAAGCTCCAAACGTTGTTTCATCATTTTTTATTTTCCTACTTTTTGTGTTTTGACATGTGGAGTTGCCTTTTAAAATTTTGGATACTAGTTGTCATACATCTCATATGTATTATCAGTAATAAATTCAAAAGCTTTAAACGCTCAGAATTTATTGATTTATTCAATTATTTATTTAATTTTCAAGATACACAGTTTGACTTACATCAAATCAGTAGGTACTATAATATCTTAAACATTGATAATCTGACAATTTTGCTGGTCACACTATTTTAGTTAGATTATCAGTAATAAAGTTTTAATAATAAACGTTTATCGTTTGAGATTTTCTTTATTAGTTTCCTAAACGATATTTTTATAGATGTTCTGAACGTCACTTTAATAGATCTCCTTCATTCTTTAATAGATTTAATAGATTCTCCTTCTTTTTCCCTCAATTTAATCTTACAAAATGAAAAGCACTTTAGATTACTCATCATCCGTCAAAAGCTTAATTTTCTTCTGAAAGCTGTAGTAATCCATCTCTTGGAAATTATGACAAATTATCCACAAATGATTAAAGTAGGCATGTACATGCACACTTATGATTCATTGAAATTTAAAAGATATCTCTATTTTTATCCAACCACTGTATTCAATTATGCCTTCAAACATTCAATTATACTACCAATATTCAAATATTGACAATAAACATTCATCGTCTAAAGACTTCTTCAACTGATGTTCTCAATATCACTTCAATAGATCCTCCTCATTACTTCCGACTCAATTTTAGTTTAGAAAGTAAAAATCATCTTAACCTTTACACTATGTAATTAATGACTTCAACTACTTTTAAAAAGTGTATCATGCCATGAGAAGTTCTCAATAATAAACTCGAAATGCTAAAACAATCCACCAGATGTTAGACGATAATATCACATCTCACAGTCTCGGATGTAAGAATAAATTTTAATGAAAATATTTCACAGTGAAGTGTAAGAACAAATTTCGACGACAGCATGTCACAGTAACGTGTGAGAATAAATTTTAATGAAAATATCTCTCAGTGAAGTACAAGAATAAATTTTAATGACAACATGTCACAGTGAAGTGTAAGAATAAATTTTAGCAGATCAAAATCGAATCGCCTAGTGAACAAGTGTTACTTCAACATGGAACGTGTTGCACAATAAATATCAGGAATGTTAGGTGATTCTACGTGCCAAAATAGAAAGAAAATCAAGAATGAGGAAACTGCAGTTGCAGCTTTATTTCATAAATATTAATTGTTCCAGAAATGTCTAAAATTTGAAAGAGAAGTACGTCCAACTTGTGTCTTACTCTACAGACGCATTATTCACTGCCGAGTAAACAGCATGGAACAATTTTCCCAAACTCCTGCTTCTACCTCACTTTGGTCCCACGAAAAATCGTGAATGATACTGCACGCAAGTCATTCTACAGTAAATAACTTCAAGTTCCAGTGAACGCAATAACAAGTCTCTAACAATGAAATACTGTAATGTAGCAACTAGAAGACTGAATTATTCATCATCCACCAAAACTTAGCCTCCCCCGCGAAACTCCAGCGAGCCATCTCTCAGAAGATACTTCGCGTCGTGATTGGAGCGTAACGCGAGCACAGAGAGACCGCGGGGCCTTTCGCCGATCCGATTTCCAATAAATCTCGATTTACCATTCCCCCGCGGGTTCCGCTCGGTTCTCACGGTGAGCTGCCGTGCTCTTCAAAGACTTATAGCGGCGTTTCTTTCGCGAGCGAGCACGAGAGAAGCGACTCTGTCGGCCGACGCGGCTCGACTCTGAAAACCTCGCAGACGGAGGAAGGAGAGGAGGAACAAGTGTCGACGACTCGCAACCAGGATTGGTAGGATGCCAAGTGACCCGTACACAACCAGTAACCGCTATCAATCTCGTTTCCGCGCAATCTCCGTTCGTTCCTGATGTCGTTCTCTCCTCGTCCCGCTCTTATTTAAGCGTCACTGTACTTGCACCGGTTTTCCTTACCCTCGACGTCCCGCCTTGCAACAATGTCGCCTCTGACTTGGATCGCGATTTATAAGGAAACGTCTACCGCGGAACGACGATTTGTCTGCTCGAGATTGGTAGAAGCTGCCAGAAACGGCGACGATGTTGAGGCAGATAGCGTTTCCTGGATCGAGGATCGTCGAACCGGTTGTAGAGAATATGCCAGTCGCGATGAGTGAGACAGGTTAGAATTAGGCGCAGACGAAGTAGAGGAATTGTGTTTCTCACTAGAGAGTTACGTCTATTAATATTTTGAGGGTTGTATAATTTTGATTTCTAAGCTCTATTGTATTTTTGATAGATATCTACGCATATGTGCGTTGAACCATATTATAGTAGAGAATATAGACAGGTATCTAAAAGGAAGAGTAGTACTGACTTATTATTGTTCAAGTATTAGAGGAAAAATCGAAGAGATGTATAAGAGATGAGTATAATATTCAAAATTTCTATTAGGCATTTAGGGTTGTACAGATTGTTTGTATATAATAACTAGATTGCGAAATTTTATGCAAAATCAAATTTTTATAGACAAATTTCAAAAAACAGAATTTGAGTAAAAACCCATTTATTTCTTTAAGAAATCGTGATGTCTACTTATTTTTAAATATTTTATATATTTCTGTATATTGCGTGCATTTAGTATCTTTTTAAACATTAAAATTTTCTGTAAATGCATACAAATCCACTCTCTAGAAATATCAGTAAAAGTACAATAGACTGTGGATTAAAACTTAAACAATGAAATAATAGTAGCTCTGTTGAAAAGGTAAAGCTTGCTATCAAAACGATGCTTCAGGTCTGAATCCCACGATACTTTGAATAATCGAGGTTTTACTGTAAATTTAAACCTCAATTAATCGAACCTCGATTATTCATATTTTTCTATTATTCAGTGCAATAAAAATAAAAGTACCAATAGTAGAATATTCTTTGAGACCTAAAAAATTATTTAAGAATAATCTGCTGAAGATAATAAAACTTGTCATCAAAAAAGTAAAAATCCCTTTTTATATTTCCTCTCTCCATTATTTTCATACTTTCTAAGTCGAATAACCGTGCTTTTTCAGTACAACTTACCAAAAATAATTAACTCTTACACTTGAAAATAAATTTTTGTTAAAAATACCCGACACGAAAGTTACCTAATTTCCAGGAAATGCCCTCCTTTAAATCACTGTACAGTGAAAACCAAAACCCTTATTACTTAGATACACGAAGAACATCTCATTAAATCACAGCCCCCTTCTTCCTATTCATCGCGAGAACAATGAACGAATTCTCATCATGTTTGATTAATTATCTTCCACTGCCCCTTTCCTTCAGCTCGCGACATTCTCGTAATTAGTACACAAGCAGCGGCGACTTTTCCCATTTACCAAGAACCATGGACGAACTATGGACACGCGTGTCACTAATTAACGCCTAATGTTTCCAACGGGACGCCTATTTAACTCCATTCCTCTCTCCCTCCGTCGGGGATATATTTACGCAGAGCGAGGGCGGTTTTCCTCGCGTTCAAATAGAAAAGAATTTCTCCTCGTCGCGCCCTCCCGACACCCCCGCCTCGTAATTACTACGAAATATCATCGGGCAGCGCGGCGAGTACGCTCGGTCCCGCGGTTGTATTTTCAGCAACGTGTCATCCGGTTCGCGTTTTACGCGGTGCGTTTATTTTCGGAGGGTGGAGGAGATGGCGGGAAAGCGAGAACGAGGAGACAGAGGGTAAAGGGGGAGAAAGGGGAGGAAAGCCGAGACACAACGAAGCGAGGAATTACAGCGACGCAGACCCACTTCAAAGGAGTCCTCGTTACTTTATTAGCGCGTGCCTGCCCCTCGTACCTCGCGGAAAGAAAGATCGCGGCTTTGAATCTTTGCCTGAAAACCGCTGGACAAGTTCCCGGAACGAGCGTATAAATTTCTTTACTTTCCTCGAGCGTATCGACTAAAGCGGAGAGTTTCAACTGCTTGAGAATTTCGGGAAATTGTTCTTGCTTGAATTGTGTAGGGTGACACGTTTCTCACGAGAATACCCTGTTTCGCACGCTGCTGTGTATGTGGGTGGAAGATTTTTCACGCGGAAGAAATACCTGGGTCATTTATCACGCGGACTAATTTGTTCTGACTGTTTTTAAGCTGGCTACTTTTAACCTCTTGGCGTCGAACGACGTTTCTGGCACGTTTCGAGTTGTGAATGAAGGAAATGATTTAGGAGAACAAGAATAGAGTTATGAAGATTAATTATGTGGACGTTTTAGAAAAGTATCTTAATATTCAGACGATATAAGTAGGTATACATGTGTACTAGCAACATACTTCTTTTTGAGCTTACTATACTTTCTTGAAAATTTGATCGGTAGAACTGCTTCAAACTTCACAGTATAACTTGTTCAAGTCTGCTTTAATCAGCTTGAAATTGCTTCAAGCTACTTCAACCCACAGTTAGTTTGGTCAAACCCTTTTAAAACCAATCTAGTCATATTTAACCTGTTTTAATTCGTTTTGCATAAACTTTCTCAAACTTCGAAACATTCAGAAGCCAAATTAATTGACTCCAGTTTTTGTAAAAATTTCACTTTTATCGCCAAAACACGTGGCAAATAGTCAATTTTCTACAAACTGATAAATCTGTCTGCATAATTATAGATTATTGTTATAAAATAGTAAAACTATGTATGGTCGATAAACATGTAACATTTAATATAAATCCGAAGCTACTATTACAAATTTTAACTTCTGAGTCAAGAATAAAGTATCTTAGGAACGAAACTAATTATATCTTAAATAATTCACTATAGTAGATAATTTTGATTGTTTGTATTTTCCGTTTATATACGTCAAGTCAATGTCTATTGTATGTTCATGTATCATTTATTATTCAAAATTAATCTACTGTTTAATATTTAAAAAACGTGGCAATCACTAGATCATCTATATACAATACTACATAGATTTTTTTAAAAATATCTTCTTTAATTTACATACTTGATTATTCTCACTAAGAATAAACCTTCAAACGTATTTAATCAATAAAGAGTAAATTTTTCATTAAACATAGACTCGTTTAATAAAATAATAGATAAAACCTCTATCCATATTCCCAATAGTTTGATTGTTTACTTCAAGCTAAATTTTACAATATCTACAATCTACATTATTTATCGTATCATCACTTTCCCCTGCTTTCCATTTAATTGATACAATTAGTCAGTTTCGTATCTAGGCAGCTCGTACATAGGAACATCCTCTCTCTGGAGTTCACTAAACTGTTGTTAAAGGAACTAGTTCATGGTTGGTTCGTTCCTCGCGTCCAAATCGTAAAACCCATACAGTACATGTATGGAATACTAATCTACTGTAGATTCGAAATTGACCATAAAATTTCACCATAAAACATTATATCGACAGGTCCTTGGGCATCGATTCCAGATGTTTAAACTCGATCTCATTCGCGGCCAAGTTCTCTACAGAAGCGAGCGGTCGAGAAAGAAACGAGGATGAAGAAATAGAAGAGCAATCGCGACGGTTATATTTGCCTCGTGACGTAAGGGGACTTTTGCGATGCGCTCGCTCCTCTTTGAACTTCCTGCTGTCTCTACGGAGGAAAGAAAGGAACAAGAGATCCAGTCACGGTTTCTAACTTGAACGAGGAGTGGCTCGTCGACAAGGATGCGCGAACGCGGGACCGAAGGAAGCGTTTATCGTTCGTTGCACTCTCTGAGAAACCGACAGAGTGGCGGATCTATGTGGATGCAAGAATAACATTTTATCCGTTTTTAGAATCTTGGCACTGGGGCGAAGAATAAGGGTCCCATTGAATGTACAAACAATTGCTGCAAACGATAATCCGATTAACCATGTTATTTTAACTCGGAAACTGTTCGTAAAGGAAGTGACTGCAAATAAGGTGTCCTAGGAACAGTTTTAAACGCGTTGAGAGTTGACTGAATCGCTGGTTCACATTTAGCCATCTCTCAATAATTTCAAATAGCAAATGACGTCGGGTTCTAGTAAATTGGCGTGCTACATTTGGAAGGGAATTGGATTATTGAATAAAATTTCATCCATGTTTGATATTTCCGATATTTTGAAGACGTCAGTCACCCAGAAAACTGACTATCTGTCAGTGTTCTAACATAGTCGAAGTGGTTCCAATCATCCCGAAATACTTGTCGAAATATGTCCTGTGACAATGAAATTCTGGAAAGTGATTAATTTGGACCTTTTATTTTGAAAATTAAACAGATTTGAGAGTATTAGCCGCCTTTAAATCTTTACGTACTTACTTTAGTGTCAGATCCATTGATTTTAATGTTTCTGGAATTTACTTTCTGATGTCTGTTTTAGTATATTGTCTTTAATTTCAATGTGAATAATTCTGTTATTTTTGTCAGATACATTTGCTATAATGTCAAAAGAGTCTATTTGCATATTTGAATTAAACGAAGCAGAAAGAGAAGTTATATTGTCACGTATAACATATAAACAATTTCTACAGTGCTGTCTCGAAATGTGGTCAAGATTGTATGCTCAGTACGTGATCGCATTAGGCCACGAAGCTTCACCACATTTGGGAACGAAACTAGGTATACTAAACTTGAACTACATAGTTATCTCTATTAAATAAACAATTATAATACAAAATAACACATGTGTACTCTACTGTGCATAAGTATTTGGACATTTTCATATTATGGGAAACACATAAAATACACTTCAACTAAAATTGTATAGGGTTTGGCTACAGGTCTTGTCTCAGACGATTATTTTATAAAGGTGTGGCTTATTGTAATTCCTTCATGTCTGTTACTAAGACCAATGTCGTCACTGGCTTCCATTCACAATATAAACAAATTTTTCTTCAGTTTGTACACGTTTTGTCGCCCAATTTTGTAACCACTGGAACGAACACGGTTTGTACGTACATATGTGGACAATTTGTTGTAGGTAACAAATGTATCCTACAAAATCTAAATGGATTGTGTTGTTCCAATGTGAACAAAAAGTTTCCTCAAGTTCCACTTGGTTCGAAACCTTTTGAAACATGCAGTAACAAGAAGCGACAAAATATTGCTTGTTATTGTCTCAGTGAAACCACACCTTAAGGTTTGCAGATATTGATGAGTATAACATTTCATATACGTTAGTGTAAATTAAAATGTGTATTTCATGCATATCCAGTAATATCAAAGTCCAATACTTATGCACGGTACTGTATATTGCTCCATTAGAGACGTTATAAGCAGTGAATCCATCTTCGAAATGAATGCACGCAGTCTTAAGATGCCTACTTTCAAGATGGCCGTCTCACAGCTGTTTCATTTTCAAAACAGATTTTTCAAACAAATCCCCAAACTTCTACTGTCACATCGAACACAAAATATTCTTAATGTTCCTCTGAAGAATGCTTGGAACAGAATCTTCGCGACCTTAGAAGCTCGACTAACCCAGAAAACGAGAAGACTGCGACAGTCCGAAGGAGGGACGCATCGAGCAGGAACGGCGATCCAGTAGATTCAGAAGCACTCGTGTCCCGGGGACAAAGACTCGGGAATCCCGCAGTCCGTTTCATCAACATCAGCACCCTCTTCTCTCTTGAGTCAGCACTTCCTTCCTGAAGCTGGAGTCCCTCCCACGAGCCACGAGCGACTCCACCTTTCTTCCTCTCCTCATCCCTTAAACCAGCGATTCAGCCGTAGCTGGCAACGAGTCTTTTGTTTGTGGACCGGTTCTCCTCGGTTCCTCGAATCATTTATTCTCCTTGGCGCGCCACCCCGGATATCCCTGCGTCCTCACCATCCACGACTTTCATCCTCCCCCGTCTCCCCTTACCCCTCGCCCCAGTCAGCCTCTCCACAACTTTCCACCCTTTTTCGCCTCCTGTTCCTTTTTATACGCCGCAGTCTTCGGAGACCAGCCCTCGTCCCCAGAGGCGATGCATTTTAAGACGGGCCCCTAATTCCACGCGGTCCCTCGGGTCGCTTCCTCAATGAACGCGCGCCACCCCGCCATCCGAAAGCTCCTTCCCCGACCTTCGAGCGGATCGATCGCGGTAAAGCCGCCACGACGACCTTACTTGACCTCGCTCCATCGACCATGCGGAACACTTTGATGCGGATCGAAGACTATATCCAACCCGGCTTTGTGGGTAATAACAATGAGAACAGATAAGTGGGGGTTTATGGAAAGCCTCTGGAAGCTATTTTCTTGTTGCAATAATGATATCAAATAGATGTTGCATTAGGCGAGTCTGTAACGAGTCGAAAAATCTGTACAGTGGTGCTGGCGCGTTGGTCCGAAATTCTTTCGAATTTATGGTCCGTTTCTATCTCCATAAATTCTTGGAACTGGCACCTCTGAGTGACACACGACAAACTAAGTAGCAAATAACGAGCTTTGATGACCTCGCTATCCCCTGTCTCCATGTCTCCCCTGCACTTAGTATTTCTCACTCTATCTTCACAGCCGCCCTGATGAATGCGAGCTCGAGAAAAAAACATTCGAGTATTCCTAGAACTATATAGGACTACTCTTAATAATGGTCCAGGTATGGTCTCGACCTACGGACCGTTAATCCAGCACCACTGTACACTTTCTACGAGTTCATAAATAAAAGTCTATGGGATTGGATTAAGTCTTTTGTAAAATAGGTTAATTGTATATTGTTTTGTATATAAATTCGTTTAAGATATATGTGCATATTCATACGAGTAGAAGATAATAAACAATAAGGAATTTCCTGGGGAATATTTATACCCAGAAATTTTCCTAGTATCTTTTTTAATTATGCATTTTAATTCACCAGTTTCCTTCAACAGGCTTAAGTGAAGATTTCGGTTCTTTCTTACAATATTACTTTCTTTTATGTTCGGTTTCATACTATTAACAATAAGAAAGGTTAAATAAATGTAGGAACACGTCTGCAGTTTGTGCAGGCGAGTATTTAGGTGGAGCTATTTGAATTGTATCAAATGAAAATTTATGTTTTATATGGTAATTATTGCCGGATATTGGAGACTATTTTTGAGTTACTCTATGTGCTTATAAATTAGAGAGCCTGGGAAATTAATTACTGTTAAGAATAGATGGGTTTCAACCTCATTCTATTGTTCGGAATATAAAGTCTGGGAAATAATGTTATGTATTGACTAATACATTATCTAGCAAGTATCCCACACAGAAACAAGTAATGGCAGTTTGGTAATGTGGAATTTAATAACGTGGAAAAGCAGTACCTGCTATAGTTTAACAGTACTCAATTTCAAAAACATCTGTTTGTAATATTTGTAAAGAGCTTGTTGCTCGCAACTGTGAAAACATGTTAAATTGGGGATGTATCTTCATCTTCTAACATAAAGTTAACATCTTCAGAATACTGAGCTTTCATTCTACTGTGAGATTGAGTTGACAAACATATGTTGAGAAACCTAAGGAAGAAACCCCTTAAAATGTCCACGATGTGGAGGTTCCATGAAAGAACCAAACTATTATAGTAGAAACTGTTTTTAAAGTTTTCTGTCGGTAGATATTTTACGTTAAAGAGAGAAACGTTTTTAAGTGCATGACTCACCTTTCTCGAGGTGCTGTGAAACAGGGCTCTGTATCCTGGGTGTAGTCTGCAATTGTGTGCCGGTTCCAGGACGTCCTCGAGGCCTCCTTCCAGGTCTGGGCTGAAACGTAAACGAAACTCATTCATTTCTCGGTCTAGTAACCCAGAAATACAGGGTGAGTTAAAGTAATACGAGTCTTGAGTAATACTTCTATGAGTCACATGATGAGTGATTACGTACAAAGTAGCCTTTTGAAAATATTCATCAAAAGTACTGTATCATGTTTCACGCGATTTAATCGCTTTAACACAACAGTTCAGTGAACTAACAACATTTAAAATTTTCAATTAGTGACGAAAGAGTAATAATTTCTTGATTCTATAAAAGAGATTGCAAAATACAGCTTATTGTTTAAACATTGTATACAGAGTGTTCAACGACAGGTGTCAGAAATTAATTTAAGAGGTAGTTTTACGTGACAAAATGTGACAAAATTATTAATTGTTGAAAAAATATTTGAGTAAGAGGCATGAAATTTGTCTGACTTGGGACTTATTCTACTGACTTTGCTGTGTCTGGTCTGACTACATAATGTACATCGTCAGTAGAATAAGCTCAAGTCAGACACATTTTACGCGAATTTTAAACATATTTGCAACAATTACTCTGATTCAAAGTCTTAAATACAATTTCCTCATTATTAATTTCTGTCCTATTTTGACATATAGAAATACCTTTTAAAATTTCTAGTACTTGTCATTGAACACTCTATATGCAGAGTATGATAAATGTCGAATACCTAAATAGATATAGGTACCCACGAATTTGTATAAAATCTATGTTATATGTACGTATACATATGGTGTTTCAAAATATGTAGGCACAACTTTAGGGGTGAATTCGGTACGCTAAAACAAGAAAAAAAGTTCATATAAAAGATGTCCGATATGACCTTGTTTCCGAGTTACACTGTCTATTACACTATTACATTATCAATGTAAATTATCACAGAAATGTATTAGCAAATTTTAACACATACTGTGATCATCAAAAACATACAATGAACTAATTGAAACAAATTGCAAAATAGTGTTTACATAGCAGACAAGAAGGATGTATGTACATGAGATAAGAAGCATTACTTGTAACACTTGAAGAAAGCAGTCAGTAGAGTCACAAAACTTAGTGGAAGACAAAAACAACTATAACTCCAAAACAAGGTCATATAGGGCATGTTTATAGGAACTTTTTTTTTTACTGTCCACCTATTTTGAAACACCCTGTACTTTTCCCAACAATTCGTAGACAATATTCCTTCAAAAAATCTTCTACCACAACGCAAAAAAAACAGAATTCAAAATAGTAACAAAGTACCTAATACAAAATCGACGAAGATTCCCGAACAGTTATTACCCATAAAAATGAACGGTTCCATAGAATCCCTACCTCGCTCCCTTACGACATCCACCTATCCCTTCACGTTAGAATGATCGTAACATCAGCCTTGCCTCTTTGTAGTCGCTCGTAAAGTCACGCCATGGGACGTGGAGGCCAACCCGAACGGGGTTGCAGACGAGAGGGGAGAGCGCACGCGGTTCGCGTCTTTGTTCTACCGGCGCATTTATTACCGTAGATAAACGCGACAGCGCAAATGGCGCTAGAGATAAACGTGGCACAGCGTTTGGTATATAGGGTGGCTCAGGAAGAAACCCAAGCATTTTTGCTACTCTCGGAAAAAAGAGGAATAATCTGCAATACCATCTACCTAAGACATCGAACAATTCTCTTCTTAGCTCCCATAGTTATCTAAACTTCGATAGCATCAATATTCCAAAATTGATCTACTTACGGCCGATTTCTTCACCTCCAACTACCTTGCAGTTACAGTTAATAGGAGCACTGGAGGTTCAGGTACAGTGAGTCTCATCAGTTCGTGATTCCTTACTAGGCTAGTTACGTTACATCGCTTAAAATGCCAATATTAAACTGCTAGTCTAAAATCGAACTGATGGATTTGTGAGAAACGTTCATTTGTTAGCTAATATTCATCATTTTCTGTACCTCTACATGTCCTATTATTGTCATTTTTCACCTCTTTGCTCTTTAATGTGTTTTACGTAGTTTTTACATGCCTAAAGCTGATCGATTGTAGCGTAAAAGAGACTTCGTCTCGCGCACACTTTTACTTAAGTACTTAGCGTGAGACTCTACCAAGTCTCCTGATTTTTAGGATGTAACCAGCTTAGGGAGTCACGAATCAATGAGATTCACTGCACCTAACTTTCTAGTTCACATAAACTGGAAGGTAATTGAAGGTGAAGAAATCGGTCGCTAGGCCTCCATTTCACGAAACTTGGCGTATAACGGACACTTAAAGGGGCCACCAGGTACGCGGTGGGATGCACGATCGCGGAGACAAGGAAAGAAGGCGGGACGTAGGCGAATTTACGAGCATGGAAAGGATACGCGGCTGGATTATCGGTCGGTGAATATTCTCGAGGAACAAACCCTGGAGGCGGAGGGTCCCAGACCGCCTCGGGAGAAATTAAAGGCCGGTATCGCTCGTGAATATTCGAAAAGGCGATCGGGAATTGCCTCCAAGGAGATTCCGCCGATAAGGAGCTTCGAACGGAGCGGGAGAAGCAGCTCGAGTTTCAGAGGCGACGCGAGTCGCAGTTTGTTCGTTTTATTGGATCCGAGAAGAGAACGTTCCCCGATGCTCGCGATATTACGCGAACGAGGAGCAATTAACAGAATTGCCTCGTCTCTGACTCGACCCTTCACGGCTCAGAAGTTCCTTGCATCCGCAACCTCGTCGCTCTTTTGTGGCCCGGTTCAAGGGACCCAGGTCGCGACCTCTCTCGGCTTCAGTGCCAGAAAAGAAACTTCCAGCCTGTTTTATTGGGAATCGAGGTTAAAGTATCTGGCACGGGACCAGGCGTTTCACCTAGGCCATCGCATTCCACCGGATGCACATGGCCACGCACATTATGTGGCCCTTATGTAGCCTCGTGCGCCTTCCTCGCATACCGACCACTTCCCCTTATGTAGCTGCTGCACCCGCTGATGTACGACTCGTGTACACACACCAGCGCGTGCGCACACCAGCGAGCGCTGAAACGAGAGACGACCATCGTCGACGTCCCCGTCGTTGTCGTCGTCGTCTATGCGGGGGAAGCCCATGAAATAAATAGTTTGCGCCGTGGCTCCTCGGCTTTGTGACGCTCTTGTTGCGCCCAGTGGCGTAGGTCCCCTCCAATGGTCGGACTACTCTGCCAGGGGCAGAACGGGAGGAACGCGGAATAAGTGGGCCGACCGAGGAATCCCGCCAGACTGAAATTATTAATGTTTCGTCGCGGGGCGATTTGCGAAGCGGGGATCGCGTCGACGCGGTGGTTGCTCGCACGCAAGAGGGTGGATAATCGATTTCGACGAGGGTTGAAGCTTGCGAGGTTGCGGGGGGGCTTTGCTGCGATTTATGACTGTCTTTTGGCGGCGTGCTGAACTTCGCTCGACTGCAATTTTGAGAGGGAAGTGGCGGAAGGAATTGGTTGGAATCTTTGGCGAGATTTAGTACACAGAGTGCTTCAGAAATAGGTGGCCAAACTTTGGGATCGTATTCTACGCTAAGGACGAAAAAGGATATACAGGGTGTTCCAGAAATGGTGGTATAAGTGGGAAAGGGTTATTCTGCATGAAGAAATAACACGAAAATATAGAATAAAATTTGTCGATATCTTAATTTGTTTTTGAGAAAATTGGATTTGAATTTTAACTGAGTGCAACTGCATCGAAATATAAGTTTAGTTTATTTATGCTTAGAAAGTATATAACACGATATCAAAAATGGGCCACCTATTCCTGAAACATCCTGTATATCTAGTATAATTAATGTAGAAAATGTGAGGATAATTAGGAAAACTGTTACAAATCTTAAGAAACTGAATATGTATTAAAGACACATGGGAATCTTATATGGTGTATAAACTGTACCCCAATAAAATATTTTGATTACACGTTGTAAGAATGTAATACAAATTACAACCTTGTAAAAAATAACAGGTATCACATTGCAGTAAATTTATGCAAGGTTAACTCGTTTCTGCTTTTTCAAAGAATTAAGTAGAATAAACTGCACACATAGAAGCGAAAACTAAAGAAAATAACATTCAGTTTACGAGAAGGAAATACTGTACATACTATTTACATTACAAGAGCATTTAGTATTACTGTACTATTTAATTTAAGCGAATTCTCAAATGTCGCGGGTCAGCTAGAATACCAAAACACGGTCAGACTATTACAGCGCGCAATAGAATACACAACATTCCACTGTGTAAAACAGTCCAAACTTTAATTGGATTATTCACATACTTCCACTTTACCATTGCCAGAAAATTGTACCCACGTATTATTTGCTGATATATTGCATCTGCTTACAAACAATTACTAAGTCACAATGACCCAAAGATTTGGATCTAAATATTTCTTTCTATATATCCTATTCTTTTTTGACTTCTGTCCAAATTTCTTATTTTTCTATACAACGTAAGGTACCTTTAAACCTTGTGCACTGTTTGGGTCAATTTAAACTTGATTTTAATTCTTGATGCTTTTCTAATAGAAATTCAATTTACCTAAAATTCATTAACTTTTAATAACAGTAGGTATTGAAATCTACATTATTATATGAAAATACAATCTACAGTATTTTACGCGATAGGAGTACATTTCACTCAATTTTACATAGGTATACATAGTAAATATATATTTACATAGGCACAGATCAAACAGGTAAATCGACAGATAATAAGAGAGTTAACATCTAATCACGATAATCTAACAATCTCACGTTAACAAGTTCTCGAGTTACTATAAGACTAATTATAAATACAAGTATCAGTTGGCCTTCCCTTCAACAGAAAAAAAAAGACTCTCGATCAATAATCGACGGGCACAGATATCCCAGACTCAATAAACGTCTCATCGCGGCAAGTGTCGCAGAAGAGGTGCAACAGGGTCGCGTAATGGTCGAAGGATATGCACCAGGGATTGTAGTCGCTCACGGATAATCCCATAATGCCATTAACGCAGCGAGCGTGGTCCCTTGGTAGAGGTGCATTGTCGCCGCAGGCGGATATAAGCGGATAGCTCCTTTTTCCGGCATATGCTAATCTAATTAATGGCAACACGGACAGCGGAGGCAGTGTGCACAAGGGCCACGCGTACGCGGCCGTGTGCGTGCACACACGCGGAGAGCACAGAGGTGCAGCCGGCTCTCAGTTAAGTGGTTACCTGTGTAACTGGAAAAGATCAGCGGGCAGATGCGCAACGGCGTAGGCAACAGGGAAAGATGGTGTCGCGTTAACGAGTAACGCGACTCTGCTCCGATAACGAGACCTTGCGCGACGCGGTGATAATCTTCCTTGCGAGTGACCGCGTGCCTGCGAAAGGGGGTCTTTAATGCCGTTACAATTGCTAACAAGGAGAGCTCAGGAGCATGGAAATCGGTTTTAAGCTAACAAGGGAAGCATCAGATATGGCTCGCGCCGATTTCAACGAAATTTGGTAGAGTGATACGTCTACATCTACGACAAACTTATCTATAATTTTAATCATACGTATTGAGATAATTATGAGAAAGTTAGGTGTACAGTTTGCAGCTTGTCTGGAGTTCGATCCCATCACGAAAATATCTTTTACAAGTTAGGGTGCTTCCCTTGTATAATGTCTCAAAGGAATAAGTCTGTTTTAGTTAAATTTATTAAAAATGAAAATTTATATTTCCATTATAACTCATTTATATTTTAAAAATGTGTAAAAAATTAGAAATAAATCAGTGCAAATTTAAATTCAAAAAAAGCAATAACTAAATTGCTCAATTTAAATACACACATCTGACGTAACGAGATATATTTGTTATTAGTTGTCCCCAGGCTGGGGCAACGAGATGTATTTTATAGAATATTTTTACATTGGACTGTTTGTTATATTGCTGTCTGTAAAGAGAAAGGTTTCACAAGGTGGCCTTGACTATACTAAGTGATCAAATTATTACGATCATTTCGAAACTATCACTATTTAAAGTTTCAACGAGAATAGGATTGAAAAATTTGCATGAGCACGCGATGACTTTTCACATTCAATTCTCAGCTCAAGTTTGAAGCTCGCCTGACCGATTGCACTTTATCACGGTAAAAGAACGCGAGCGTCTTGACTAGGCACGACGTAAATACCATCAATATAACGCCTACTCGGAACGTTTCAGAAGATTAAATCTTTATACAATATAAGATCTCCCAGCACAGTCGTCACCTATTGTGTACGCTAAAGATTATAAACAGAACAATGTAACATCATTGAGAGAGCATGCATATGCCAAAACCTAGAACACAAAGCTCTATGACACAAGGAACACAGTTCTACGGAGCAAACTAATACACCAATTGAGCTGACAAATCGAGTGAAGAAACATTATCACAAACGCAGTGTTCAACAATGTGTCACTGTCACGATAATAAAGACGGATTATAGATCCTTGTAACTATCAACGAAGGAAGTATGTGCTTTCCAAACAGTCAGGCTTAACGACGCGCCCCACATATGTGTCACTCGTGAATGGTCTACAGAAGTGTCCACGCCAATGGGAACCGCGTACTGGCGTGCACAGTAGACGCACGCTGTATCGCATTACACGTCGTCGTGTGCGTCAGACGGAGCCTTACGTTCGGTATCTATAATTCAAAGTGCAAACGTGATCGCAACTTCGTGCTTGATGAAACGTAATACCGTGACCAAACTTTTGATCGATAGTGTACGCAGACGCGAAGGGTGTCGCGATAAAGCTGGCTTGCTCGGTTGTTTACCGATTTTTGCAGCCCGCCCCGTGGCCGACCGGTTCTTCGGGTACCGGTTGCTCTTTCCTGTCTGCAAACTGGTCCACCCATGCGATCTGGTCAGCCCCCCTGGCCGCCCCTGTCGCGAGGATCGTCGCCATTTCACCGTGTGCCCAGAAACGCCGACAAATTTCTTTTCTCGTTTCCTTTCTTATGCGCGACGCTCTCTCCCGCCGAGCCTCAGGAATTTTAAGGCTGCAGTAACGATGATGCTTGTTCTTGCGGCTTCAAACTGGTTCAGATTTTTCCTTCGATCTTAAATGGGCATTCGGAGACAAATGCGGATGGCTTGGTGAATGGAAATGTATTTTGTGTTACGAAGGATGCGTATAGTCGGAGTGCTTGGTAATGAGCGACAGAAATTTTGAGATGCGATTCTGGATGTCAAAATGGGACGAGGATCAAGAATGACGAAATTGAGTTTGGAGCTTCGTTTCAGAGTTATTAATTGTTACTAGAGGGTCTAAAGTTGGCTTGAAATGTGTCTGACTTGGGAATTATTCTACTGCCACTGCTGAGGTATATTACATAGTCAGGTCAGACACATTTCACACGTATTTTAAGTGTGTTAGAAAGCCCCAAACTCAATTTCGTCATTCTTCATTTTCGTTTTATTTTAGGAAGTAGAATAACTCTTAAAATTTCTGACATCTGTCGTTGAATATCCTGTATGTATAAAGAATTCTTACTAAGAATTTGTTCTGAGTTTGTTACATGATCTTTCATTTGTTTTGGGTCTGTTATTCGCTTTTAAGTATTTTAAGTATTTAATTATTATAGAGAATCAAGGTAACACATATATTATCAATTCTTATTATAACGTGTTTCATAGTTGGATAAGAATATTAAGAGAATATTACGCGAGTCTGTCAAACTTCACTGTCAATAATTACGAGCAAAATTTAAGGAAACTAAGAGTTGAGTGGAATAACGGGAAATAACGTAAGTATAAAAGAAAAATACTCCACACTAATTCTACAACCAATGATTACAGTATATATATACCCTAAAGGGATAGTCACCCATTTGCTAACGCCATATAGAGAGCGATAAGTGAGTTTGATCACCGATGTAATTTCCTTGTTGCTCAATCACATCCTCTTATGGATTTCCTATTAAGGTGACTGGGAGTCCATGGTACAAATGTAATAACAGTAATTATTTTACACGAAAAAATAAGTCACAATTAAAGAACCAAATTTTTTAATATTACGCTTCATTTTCAAGAAGATTGAATTCGAATTGTAACGCATGTAGGTATGTATACTAAAGTATATATACTATGAAGATATACAATGTTACATATGCATATACACTTTCGAGTTACACGAGGTGAGTAGATCGTTTCAAGTTTTCAGTAGGTACAGTCAGTGGTCGTCAGACTGTGAATGTTCGCCTCACCCTGACTACGCCTCAAGTACGTACCTACATCTGTACTTCCTGCATTTATACCATGTTAAAATTCAAACTTGCATTTTCCATACAAGAATTTCATTTTATAATTCAATAAATTTTATTCACCACCTTGCCCTGTGGCGCCAACTCTGAGACATTTTTTACACGTACTTACTTAAAATTTTTAAATACATGCATCTTGATGGATCAACAGAGAGATAGACATTAGAATAGGACATTAAAAATTAACTCATTCTTATTTAATTTCCAAAACCAACCCACCAATTTGAGATACTTGCAACTCCCAAATTTCAATGAAACATCCTTTTGAACTGTCCTAAATATGCAGAACCTCGTACTAAATTTCAAATGAAACAAACTTTAGACAGCAATCTCAATACGAGTAAACAAATATCTAAAGTTTTTTCGTTTCTAAAATATTCCTCACTCTCTAATAAGTTTTAAAGGTCACATCATTCATGTCTATAATAGTCGTCACTAACAATCATAAGGTGCAATTGACGTAAAAATTCATTTAAAAGAAAAACAAAATTAAAACAACCTGATACAATGTTACATATTTATTGTTTTCATGACATATTTTTAGAAAATTACTAAAAAGTTCCATTTACAGCAGCTCACAGTTAACCCTTGTGTGTAGAACAGGGTACCTGGATCACATTTATAAATTTCCTTGTAGATATTAATCTCTTGTGTTTTTGTAAAAATACATAAAATCGTTTCAGATCCTCATTCTTTGCATATTATCGCATCAACACATGTTTCGCGAAAATATTTATGTTCAAAATTTTAAATAACTGGATGTTAAAAAAGACTGTGAATTCAGTTATGCACGGAGGCATTAAAGAGCAAGAAAATTTTTGGGGCTTCTACGTTTCGAAAAAGCACTATGCGATCACGAACGAGTTCGTATAAGCAGCATGTATCATTCGTCAGGTTTCAAGAACCGCGACAGAGATACGATTGACAGGGCCCGTTTTATCTATGCATATACTTGACTCGCATACAAGTCAAGTATCTCGCCAAGGTATTGACAGTCAACAGGGATCTGTCTGTTCGGTTCGTGTACCTTGACGCGCGATAAGCGGCAACCACTGATAACAGTCGTTTATTCGCGCTCATTAGCACATTGCCAGCCGTGCTGCTTTCAATCAAGCTCTAGAGGTTTCGGTTCGCTTGAAAATTTCACGCAAGGGTGCTAATTTGAAAAAAAATATGCTGACACCCATTAGAGTTCTACTCCATCTCGTAATTAAAGCGTCTCTACCTGCGCGCGATTGAATCGCGTATATTTAGTGACGATCCCTGGTAACAGTCGTTTGTTCATGTTCGTTAACATAGATATTGCTAACCCACGGTGACTAATAGGCGCCTTCACGTGTATATAAAACAGTTACTTGTTAAACTATTGAAGTGTATTTCCATTTTCCTGTGTCCCTCATTTCCAGCTTCCATGTTTATGTTCGAGATACTCATTTTCCTTAATTTTAATGTAAAAAGCAGAATGTTTTTCGAATTTGAATACATGAATTAATCTTTTCTGTACAAATTTGTGCAGCACTAAACCTTGAACACGAGCAAACCTGTTTCAAAGACATACGCGTCTCGTTATTTTATCCATATTTTACAATTTCATTTCGATTAAAGTGTCTGCAGCACGATGGGTGTGATTGGATTACGTGCATCGCGAACAAGTCATAGGCGGGAAGCTTTCCGTAATTCGCCTTCTGAAGCGAATTTTCCGCTTATGAATAATTGTAGACATCTCGGAGAGCTGTCCGAAGGAGGGGCTTGGGAATACGACCGACAGACGGGCAAAGGCGGTCGATTGAATATGACTGAACGTTGCTATTCGCGGCTGAACGAGCTTACAGTCAACCATGATCGGAAGACGTGGCAAACATGGGCCATCCTCGCTACTGGAAATAACCAGCGATCTATTAACCAGAATTCGCGATTGAAAAATTCGGCGATGTCAACTGACGAGTATGAAAACGGTACACATTATCATTCAGGTTTGGTGAGACAAACGACATTCAAATATTCGTAGGTTTTATCTCCTTTAATGTAGATAGTTTGATGCAAACATAGTGAAGAAACTGAAGTTTTATCTTCTTTGGTTGCAAAATTAATTTGATTATTTACTTGAGTTATGAAGTATGTAATTTAGAAGTGCAGAGATGCTGGGTTACAAATTACAATTTTTGGGTTTACAGGTGACATTATTTGCAGATAAATATTACAGGGTACGATATTTTTTCAGAGTGGACAAGATATGTGCCCATAATTATGAAAGTGATCTAAGTCTATTCAAACTTTAAAAACAATATTTTCGTATGAGATTCACACAAAATTTCACATTCATAATAAATTTTCACTAATCAAGACTAATAAAATTCTAAATTACAATGTTACGTAATATAGAAATATTTTCTAATTTATTCAAATGTAATCCTTTCAATATCCCAAAATAAGAAATATACGACTTAGACCACTTTCATAATTATGGGCACATATGCATTTAAATTCCATTTCTTTAGTCGTTTTTCGTTCAGTTGGCAATGCTATGAATAACGATAAATACATGAACATACTATGAACAACGATAAATGTGTAAATAAGTGTAAACAAAAATTTATACAAGTCAAAACGCATTAGTAAGTTATTGACACTCTTGTGATTAAGGTGCAACTTTTTATTTTCTTTAAAATCGTGTGCCTCGAAGAGTTAACGGAACAGTCACGCTCAACCATCACCATCAATCGCCAACCACTGACCGAATTTCAAGCACAGAAACGATAGGTTCAACATAGCAATTATACCTGAGAAGTAATAATGTTACTTGCAAACTATCTACCGAGTTATTTCTTAGACACAACTACTGTACTGAACCTGTAATTTGTATGTTACCGCGTGTTTCTATATGAAATAATACTGTTACTTGCAAACTATCTACTACAAGTTATTCCTTAGGTATAACTACTGTAGTGAACCTGTAATTTCTATATTTGAAATTTCGTCTGTGGCTGACGATCGGTAATGACAGTTAAACATGCTCCCTAAAGCGTAGGCGAAACTCGTCGAGTTTTCGACTCGCTCAATCATCCTCAGCTCAATTTCCCGCCCAAGAAAAAATGACAATCTCCCTCTGCAATCTCTTGCACCGACCCCCACAGCCCCTAAAAATTCTCGGTATCTTTGTCTCCGGGACGGAACTCGCGCGAAAGTGTGCGTCGACCCGAGGCTCGTCGGAAATAATTGCGCGGTGAACCGGTTCGAATACAAAACAAAGAAGGGCGGGGGAGAAAGGGTAGGGAAAGATAATGGACGAAAGGCTGGGGGTAAAAGTTCCGTTTCCGTACTTCCTTGAAAAGTGCCGGCGGCGTGGCTAAATCGAGCCACCCCGTATACGCATTCATGCATAGTACATGCGTTCCCGTCGTTCGCGAGGAGTCGCAGACGCGTTTATGTAGAGACATCCGTACGTATGTAGGCGCGTGCGTGCGAGCGAGCGAGCGACGAGCCCGCGGCCAGCACATGGCCCACGTTCTATATATAAGCGCGTTTCTATGTACAGACGGTGTGTGTATGTAACGCCAACGGACCGGCAGATATTCCGATCGATCGTACCCGGGTTATCTGACTGCCAACGAGAATTCATTTTCCCTTCCAATTCCTCCTTCCCTTCACCCCTCCTTCGCCCTCGCGCACCCACACACCCACCCTTTCCCTCTTCCAGACCTACCCCTGCCCCTCGCCCCTGCGCGCCCTGCCAGTCCATTCACTCTCTCACTCTCTCCCCCTCTGTCTGTACGTTCCCTGTTTCGCCTTCCTTTCCCCTCCGTCGCCCCCCGTAGACGCTCCTCGTCGCTCGCCCCGCGTTTCACTCTCCCTCCCACGCGAGCGCGTGTACGTATAATGGATCCCCGCGCACGTACATCGACGCTCGTCGCTCAAAAGTTCGGTCACGCATGTCGATGAGAAAAGGGTTCTTGAATTTTTTGCCCGCAGCGAAAGATTGATGGCCCTCCACCGCAACGCAGTTTTCAAAATAAACGTTGTTTATGGCGGCGATCTCTGCGCACGGAGCGATCGCTTTTATCGCGATGGCCACTCTGCTCTCGTTTGAACTTAATGGAACGTTCGCGAGCTGTGTGTTCTCTCGTTTAGCGTACGAATAACTTCGGGTGTCCCTTCCGATGGGCTTGGACCATTTTGTCGCTGAGTAATTCGATCGCGCTGACGCTCGATCTTCTTTTTTTCAGTTTCTTTTGTGGACTGACTTGTGCAGAGTGCTGTCCTAGGCAGGTAATGAGAAGGAGGAGGGGTAGAGCTTGGAGCCTCACCCTTTATGGGGACTCATTTTTTCATTTTCTAAAATTAATTTTTGCAAATAATTTGGACCTCCGCCAGCAACCTTATTTTTACTGACAACATCTGCAAAGTGAGACCACGTATTGTTGGGTACGTTTATAATCCAAAAAATTCTTAAATGCTCTTGTAAGTTCCTAAAACATCATTCAATAGTATTTACTGCTATATGTTACCTTAACTTTTTTAAACCAGGCAGGAGAAAATTCAGAAACAAAAATGGTCTGGTTCGTACATAAACGACCTAGAATGCAGACAGTTAAAAGAAAAATGGTTTTTGATTTATTACTGTTTTTCTTTACGAATTACATTTACTTTAGAGCTTTGAAGTTTAATTTGGAGCAAGTATTGAACATAATTATCTCTCATAAAATCCTCTCAAAAAGTAGAGAATATTTTAAAATATTTTAAAATATTTTAAAATATTTTAAAATATTTTTGAATTATTTTAGTTCTGTCCTCCTGTCTCCTTAGCTCAGACTGTTTCGAGACAGCTTTTTCACTGCCACTATCGAGGCAAAGTACTTTCCAAGAATTTATTATTCAGTAATTGTTGTCCTTATACCAAATAACCGTAATTTTGAACAAAAGAGGTACGGAATAAAGGTGTATCTATGTCTAAGGATGTCACGCAATATTTATTGTGGAACAGTCACGTGTCTCGCGACGCGTCTGCGACCTTTGCTCCAGAAATGTGCAGGATATGTGACAGTCTGACGACAGTCTTGTGACAAATTACATGGCTTGTCCCTAGGCATAGGCCTACTTTATTCCTTTCGTGACCTTATACCTTTCTGTATCCTTTTGGTAAATAGGCTTTCAACATTGCAACGCTACGAAAGCAGAAACATAAAGTGGAATATATGTGTCCCATCAGTCACGAAAGGGTGAATTTTAAATATTATAGTACTGTATTTTTCTCATATTCTATCTTCCTCACTCTAGTCCTTGTTCTATACGATAACTCAAAGGAAGGTCCTCTGCCTTGATAGTTGCAGTAATGATGTCCCACAACAAATGCAACTAAAAAGGCAGATTTTAAGATTTTGTGCATGTTGAAGCATTCGAATACTCAACTTTTTAATAATCCAGTATTTAAATATTCCAATGTTAGCTACGATATTTAAATATTTAAAATTTCTATTAGTGAAATATTCCAATGTTAGCTACAGTATTTAAATACTTAAATTTTATAACATCGAAGTATTTTAATATTAACTGCGCTATTGAAATATTTACATTTGTAAATTTGGAACTCTTCTTATTTGTCCCAATTTCTGAATTCTCATTTCTGGGGCACAATTACATATCTTTTTGCAAACACAGTAATTCAATCATTTACAGATGGTTAATCGAGGTTGTATTGTATTATTTGTAAAAAAAGTAGGTGACTCTCTTTTGAACATTAAAATTTAGAAATTAGAGCACATAAAAACAGATTAATAATTTGAAAATTTGAATATTTAAATATTACAACATTAAAATTTGTAAATACTGGAACATTAGAAAAGCTTTGTACTTAAGTATTTTAAAGCCTGAAAATATAATCTGACTTATTGTAAGAAATAAAAGAAAAAGGCACAGTAATTCTTCCTTAGTTACGCCTGGTCAGGGATCTTATCACTGCAACTATCAGGGCAAGGCTCTTTTCGAGACTTATTGAATAGGTCAACGACTAAAGTAAGAAACATCGAGTATGACAGAAATACTTACAATACAATGATATTTAGATTGTCACAACTAATAAACCAAAAATCACCACAATTCACCCTTATGTAAAAGGCTACCCCATCATTGACATAAGAGTTAAGAGTTAACTTTATCCCATTATTGTAATAAAGTATTGAGAAAAAGTGTCAAAGCTGAGTTTGGAAGGAAACCTTTGAAGTTGAAAGAATTTTGGAGCGAGTAAATTACACGATTAATCGCGACAACTGGAAATTCTCTAGGGCGAGATAATGGCTGGGTAACTAATTACGGATTCCCATTGTTTAACAATCGCATAGCGATCAGAATTCCGCGTGAGCTCTATGCATCGCTCGACGCGATGCGATATTTTAATATTGCCGCTATAATTGGCACGGGAGTAGGATCGCTATCGCAGTAATTACGCTCCTCGTCTACGCTGCACATGAACCGTCGGCTTATCGTTAAAGTACTAGGTCATTCCACCAGCGACACTATTTTATAACGTATTGACTTCGAAGTTTTTGCAGGAACGATAAAAGCAAAGGAGCAAAGTGTTGATTTAAGTATACTTTGACTTTAATTGCGTAACAGACGTAAGGTTAACTCTCTGCACTACAAGTGCAATCTTGATTTCCATGGCAGGTAAAAATACTGTCGCTCGATTTTATGTGTTAATGCAATACCAGCTGCAGTAAAATTTTACTGATTTTGTATAAAATATTCTCTTGTTATTTTATTACTACTTTTTTACTTGTTCGGATTATTTTTTTAAGTGAAATTCTTTTACTTTCGTATTTCACAAACACAGAAATGAGTGACTGAGTTTAAATAATCTATGCCATAGTTGATTAAAGCGTTCGTTTCGTGTTATTTTAATTAGATCCTACGCTTTTAAATTTTTCGTTAAATTACGTCCTTAAATTCGCGAGTTTATTTTAAATATGCATCAGCATAGCCTACAAAAATTAACGTTTTATGCACGTTTCTCCACAGTCATCCTATTTGTTCTCCACAGTCGTCCTATTACGGACATTTTTCAAATTTGAAGTACTCCTGGGAGCAGATAAATTTGAACAATTTCAAAACAAAATCAGTGGAAGAATATTATTTATTAGTTAAGATCTTATCTAATGTTATGCATATGAATGAGTAATAAAGATGGATTATGTGGAAATATATCCTATAATGAAATTGAAAAACGTTCTCTCCAGGATAAAACTTATCTGTTCCCAAGAGTATCTATAATTACAAGCTATAGATAATTACAGCTCTATACGTTCAAATACAAATACTCGCTATAAAGGAATATAAATAACTGTATAGTTAATTCTCTAAGCCTTGAACTTCGTGTCTCAATGCCATTTATACTTCCTCGTGAAGTATTCCACTTGGAACAAAAATAATAAAACAGTAGTGACACTTGACACTCGTCGCGTTTATCTTAAACCAGCAGTTTCAAAACCTCAATTACTTTCAGTCCGCTATTTTCCAATGCTTCATATATCAAAGAGAAGCTCGTGTCGTTTACATAAAGCGAATCGCCATTATCTAACACAGTAGACCCCCGATTAACCAGCTCAACAACACACATACTCAACACTGAAACGCCCCTTTAATGGCTGACTTCTCTATTCTCTGCAAATTATTATTAAACTATGGTTTCAAGTTCAGTCAAGATCCTACAGTACTTTTATCATTAACGGAGGGAGTAACCGAAAATTTGGAAACCAAAATTGGCTAATAATGACTCAATTAATAGACGTCCTACTTTGACACGAAATTCAAACTTGAATCATCCTTTAGACAGCTAGATTTATCATCAGAAGATTAAGATAAGATCTTCATTTAAGTCCCACTGAATTGTTATTGCTACCACACCCAATATAACATGGAATAAAAAAAGAATTACAAATAACCAAGGTCCAATTAACCGACCTTCCATCACTCACGCATAAACTGAAATTTTCAGATGACGTCAGTCATCTTCGCGACGATTCACGACCGCGCACCGATTCGAAATTCCACGACCGTGTCCTATTTCTCGGTTGATAAGGAAATCGCGTTAAATCCGCCATTAAAGGCGGAGGTGTCAATCAGAGAGCGAATCTGTTCGGAGGAGCACACTTACGTGTCGTGGCGATGGAGCGGTGGAATTGAAACCAGTTCCAGCCGGTCACGGTGTACGTTTTATCCCATGAAAAATGGCCGCGTCCGTTGCGCTTGACTTTCACTTACTTGACACAACACACAATAATCATTCGCGCGCGACGCGCCACGAAAACCGGCAGGACGCCGATCGTCTTTCACAATTCTCCGCTAACAAGAATAATCCTCCTGGGGCACGCCTTCCCTCGCTGCAACAATCATTCCCGTTGTCCACTGGGCCTCTCGAAGCGGACCACTCTCGAGATCGATCGAACGATTCTAGCGGCGATCGCGGAGTATCAATTTGCTGCCAACTTTGCACGAAATATCACGACGAAATACCGAGAATACCAATTTCAGGAGTTCGATTTCTAATTCCTGACAGAACTGTTTCGAAATCAAATAGATCTGGCTCGATCATCAAACACGAGTAAATTTTGTGTACCACGTATCGATATTGTTCGACTATGTATAAGTCGCGGTACTCCACGCGAGCAACAAACTCCACCGAGCCACTCGACTCCACGTCAAATATGGCCGGCTGCTTGACCTCGCGCGCTCAAACAGACGCAAGTATGTCAAACTCGATAAGGGGAGCAGCCAGGTTAAACCTAGATGCTCGAGCGAAACCCTAGCCCCCGCCCATCGCCCTCCCTCGATCGTCCCTCGAGCCGGCAGATTCGAAGGAGCTCCTTCAGGGCTCCTCTCCACGCGCCAAGCGTCCCGCGGCAAACTTCGCGACGAAGCGACCCGCGATCGCCGCGAATCCTCGATCCTTTTTCCCCTGGTCCAGCTCCGAGCGCGACTTTCACCACCGAAATCACCTTCTTCCCCTCTCGACGCTTTGCTCCGCGGGTCCCAGCCACCCTCCTCGTGTTCCTGCACCCTCCTGGCGTTCCTGCAGCCTCCTCGAGCACGAAAATCCCGGGGTAAATCGTAGCACTTGGATTCCGGAACTTCCGTGCGGGGTGGAAAAAAAACGCACGGTGGCAAGCGGGCGAACCGAGAGCCGGCACGAAGCGTCACTATTCGCGCGACGCCGATACGACACGACGCCGGCAACAATAGGGAATCTTGGCCGGGGTGGGGTGAGGGCCGCGAGGGTGGGGACACCTTCACCCTCGACTGCGATAACGGCTGCGAGAACGACGACGGCGAGTCGACAAGCGCAAGAGACGAAAGCGCGTAGACGATCAGACACCAACTGCGGCACGCGCGACCCGCAGTGCTGCCGTCTACTGGTGCTCCAAGAGCTTCGCGGAATCCCCACCCCCACCCCGACGTTCCCCTTCTACGCGACCAGGAGATGCTCCCTCTTCCTCGCCCGGCCGGCTCGGCTCTACCTCCGCGAGCCCCTGCGCCCCTTTGACGGTGTTCTCATCGCCCTTATCCGTTGCCACGACCCCCGCCGCATCTCGAGACCCTAGGCAACGAGCAACCGCCTTCGAAAACCGGGAGCGTCACGCGACCGACGATAATATTTCGAACGTGCCGCTCTCGATGATGCATACGAGATAAAGTGCATCACCCCTGCACGCCCTTGTTTTGATGCTGTGCCTCTCGGCGCTGCCGTGCTTGGCTACGCTTGCGAGCTTTTGGCCGGGGTATGGGCGCGCGTTGCTCGAGGGCTTCGGAGATGAGGTAATTTGATGAGGTGACGTTTTCGAGGTATTGGTGGGGAAAGGAGGGTTCTTGTACTCGGTGGAGTATTGTTTTGTGGGAAGCTATGGGCTTTTTGTTATGTTATTGTTATAGCGATACATACGTGGTGACGGTGAGAGTTGGGGGTATGTAAGGTTAGGGTCACACGAGGAATTTTTGGTAGTTGAAAATAGCAAAGACAGGGGTAATGTCTGTTGGGAACTGAGATGTCAGGATCAAGAGAGCTGGATTAGCTACAGGTAGTAGTACACAAATGTAACCAATTTGGCCAATAAGGGAAATGTGTGTGTACGTTATTTTTATGTGTTTTTTTGTGAAGTCAATCTTCTGACCTCTCGACAGTACAATCATCTTTTCGACGGTCGTATGACACTAGCCAAAGTTAGCTAGTACAAGAAAAGCGTGCTTGATTGGTTATAGTGTTTAGCATAATCTTCTCTATAAGGTGTTCGACGACAGGTGTCAGAAATTTTAAGGGATGATTCTCTATACTAAGATAAGCCAAAAATGAAGATATAAATTGCAGTTCAGGCTTCATTTTCGGATTATGAATAGCTGAGAAAACGTCTAAAATAATGTGTAAAATGTGTAAGACCGTGGACTTGTTCTACTGATTTCACTGTGTCTGGCTCTGACCTAATGCAGGACAGAAGTAGAATATCCAAGTCCCGAGTCAGACACATTGGTCGCAACTTTTAGACGTTTTTCCGACAATTAAATAACGCTGAAACGAAGCTACAAACGCAATTTCATCTTACTATGACATGTAGAATCGTCAATTAAAATTTTTGGAACCTGTTATCAAACATATGTAACTATAATAACCGAGTACTGCTGTACCTCAAGTTCTTTTAACTGAAGCTTTTTTTAACGCCACTCGTGTTAGTATCTAAATAAATGTCGAAACTAACATCCAAATTCAGATTTTAAATAAATGTCAAAAGTCTGGATTTGGATAATCTTCCTCCTATTGATTTATTACAACATTTACCTCGAAATTTTTAGTGGCGATCAGAAGTCGAATTCAACAGACACATTTGATAGTATAATTTTCCGCGTTGCGGAAGCGTCGCGTTCGTTTGCATAACACTGCCTCCGCAATCGAATCGGGTCGGAGATTTATGAAGCCCCTTTCTGCGTCGGGAATGGAAGTTGACCAGAAATAAAAGAAGTCGAGTAAAAATATATCTTTTTATGGCTGACTCGTCGGAGAGTGATAGGACAGTCTTTCTTCATTATAATCTCGTTTCTCTTTCTAATAACAAGCTGCCAGAGATGCGTAATATCGAATGCGTTTTCTTACTTAATAAATTGAACCTGAATTACCAATATATACATTAGCCTTAGAAAAGTACTTTCTACACTTTATTACATAATTTATTCCCAGTTACCAGCTAGTTTCGAGCAAATACTGCATTACGTTGACGACTCTTAATCAAGTGGTAAATACAAGAAGAAAAAGCACAGTACAGAGTTAAAAAAAATAGTTAAGCCAGTGACAGAAGGTTAACGTGTTACTATCTACTATCTAGAGCAAGTTCGTGGTGACCTAACTCGACAAACGTGTTTCTTTTCGAATCGATGTACTACGAGACTGTCGCTTCGCTAATTTCACCGTGCTCACGAACGAGAGCCGACATTTTACGTGGAAACCTATTGCAGGTCAGCGAACCGTGAACGGAATGGCTACCTTTACGCTTTATCGGCTATGGATACGCGGAATTTAATGGCAATCAATAGCGAGCTAGAAGAACGCAGAGACCCGTCTGCCTCGCTGTTTTCAGGCGACGGTTTACGCTTCTGGATCGCGTCCAGATTCTTCCCGCTTGATCTTGAGGACATTGATATGCTAAACGAACTCATTGTTAGAGTTTAATATCCCTGTGTTCTAGCCAATTCGATGGGTGAAACTTTGAGGGAGGCACTGACCTGTTATCTTTTTTCTGAAATGATTGTAACGGAAAGGTCCATGTAACATTCTTAAACATTTCTTTTTATCTCCTCAATATAAACGTGTTTTTATTTTCAAATTTTGAAATATTTATGCACTCAAATATTCATATTTGTAAATGTTCAAGCAATTCAAATGGACATAAATTTTCAAATACAATAGGATCTCGATTAATTGATTTAACCCTTTGCACTCCGAGGTTCTTATTTTCCATTCATTTTGTCCCCTTAGAAGGGACAACGGAGTGCAAAGGGTTAATATGAGTGTCAAATTTCTTAAAGGGTAATTTTATTACTTTCAGCAAACTACTATTAAATCAGAGTTTAAGTCTCAATCAAAATTCTGTTATACTTTTATTAGGTATTGTAACATCAAATATTTGTTCCAAATACAGAAGAAAGTGAATAATTGAGATTCAAATAATCGAAATTCTATTATATTCAAAACTAAAATTTCCAGATATTCCAATATTTATATATTTCAACACTCATATATATTCTAATTTTACTTTTTCGAACTGAATTGTCTACTTTTTCCAAATAGTTTCACTCTATGTACAAATCCGAAAAATGTTATTATAATCAAGTACCTCTATATCTAATATACTATTCATTCACTCATACTGATCAACTCATTATTAACTGTCTTTTTATTGGAATCATATTCTCTCATTTTTTCCTACTTTCCCTTTTGTTGGAACAAAACGCGTGGGCTATTGTAGTGACAAACCTGTTCACAATTTCTAAGCATTACACATATCTACGTGGTATCTATTATTATAATTAATACCAAGAAAGTCGCCTATTATCAACACATTACCACCTATAATAACTTCTGTTTTTTTCAAAACCTATTTTTACAGAAACTTGTAATGACACTACACACCCTGTCAATTAGCATATGAATACATTACTATCACATCACGTGGAAAGTGAAAGCACATCATTTTTCAGAGTCGACGCTTTCCTCTTGTTTTATATTTATTTTGCTTCAATATGAAACAAATTTGCTATAATATGATTAATGCGCAACGTAACTTCACATGATGTGATAATAAATGTATTCGTAACCTTCAATTTTCGGATCACCTTTAAAGATCAGAGCCAACTAACGCGATGTGCAGAGCAGAGCAGCGATCGTTTGCAATCATCTGCGACCACAGTCAATGCGTAAGTATTTACGAAAAGGGCAGAGCAGAGCAATTAACTATTCCTTGACCTACGCTGTATTTACCTACATACAATGTAGACAGTGGTTTGTCAAACTTTCGGCCTTCTTCGTGTAAAGATAGCCAACCGGTTGCCAAAACTGCGTTTACGGTCCCAATGCTGCTGTTACCAACAAGCACTTATGCGAAACGCAGCGCAGCAACTCGTATAGAAGCAACCAGAATGCTTCCTCAGAAAACCGTCAACGTTCGCTTCGTTGCTCTGCGCTACGCTTCGCATAAGTGCGCGTTAGTCATGTAAAAACAATGCTATATTTCTCGCTGCTCTGCTCTGCGCGTCACACTACCTCGGTCTCTTTAAAACACGGAATTTCAGAAAATAAGAAGTCCCATAAACCCAAAAGGCCAAGAACCCAAAATAGGTTTATTTTAATTACCAGGGAATTACTATGCTTCCACTAATCTCAACTTTTCAAGCTAGTATAAAAAACAACCCATGCATATTTAAGTACCAAAAGGACGGGATACCTTTACCTCCGCCATGCTTGAAAGAGTGAAAAAAAAATTCGAAAACTGCGTTATGCAAAGTGTAACCACATATCGACAACAGGCTCGGAGGAACGCATCGAGGAAACTCTACTCTGATAAATAAACGAGCAAATTGAACGGACAGTGGCGCGTGGAGGGGGGTTGCTTTGCACGGCCGATGAAACGCGGAAGGCAGGACGAGAGCAAGTCACGGAGCGTGGCGGCTTTATTTATGCGGCTTACAAAGTATCGATCCAGCACGTCATTCGGGAGTAGTTCGGCCATCCGAGAACTTTGTTGTTGGGAACTGAAAGTTTCCGAGCGGGGAAACTCCGGAGCACAAACAGGTGGAACGGGCGATGAAGGCCTTCTGGCGCCAGCCAATGCTACGTGCCTTCCGTGTGTGCGTGCTATGGTATCTACACGCGTGCGCGCGCCCTCGTACACGCGATCAGACCGACGACGGCTGCACGAGACACACGGACGGGGTGGATACACGTGCAACACGCTACCCTCCGCGCGTCAACGATATTAAGAGAGTCGGCGCGAGGGTGGGGCCGCAAACAACCCTCCGCCGCGAGAGATTCAAGGAGAAATTGCCAGGGTCAACCCCTTCCAGCGCGAGACGCCGCGGAATAAATGATCCTGCGACCCCACCGATACCAGCTTCCGCTATTCGCGAATACCGCCGGATTTTCGTGGAACCGGGGAAGGACGTCCGGGAATGCAGCCGAGTTTTAATCGTTAAACGTTTCTATTGCGACAATTCGCGGGAAAGTGTCCAGTAGCTTTTGATGTGATAAGAATAAATTGGTTGGGGTTGGAGCGTCGAGAGGAATGCTGAAAAAAGGTTGTTGTTTAGTTATGGCTGCTTAAGTATGGTCAATCGAATGTTTACTGTAGCTGATAAAAAGCTGAGAGAATGAAGGAGTGATTGTAGATGAGCTGGTGGGAGATTGGGGTCAAGAAAGGGTTCCTAAGTGATATGCTGACATTTGAATAGGGTTTGTTCATGATGTATTGAAGTTAAAATGCATAGCTTTGGACAGGCTCTGTTACTAGTTTAAAACTTGCAAAATCTTTATCTTTGGTAGTCTGTATTTGCAAGCAAATATTACCTACTCAATATGGTTATAGAACGTCCATATAAGTACATGCCTAATTAATCCATTTGCAATGAATGGCATATATATGGATATGTCAAGTATGTACTAAAATATATAAATGCAAGAACAGAAATCTTTAAAACTTGTAACATTAAATATCTCGTGAAATACGATTCGTATTCACTCAGAATCGTATTTTTATTTCAACATTTCAAGTCTCATCATGATTAAATATTGGTACATTAGGGAGGAATCCTTCTCGTCAAAATTATTGAAGAGGATAACCAAATGAAATTACCTTACCAGAAATTCTGACAGAAACATGAAGGTTAAATAATGTTATTTTGAGATAGGCAAGATTATACTCCATTACTGCAATTACATATTCGAAATTTGTAAGACAGAAATGGAATAATTCTTTCATAAATAATTGTTATACATTTGATAACGTTTTGTATGCCGCAAACGTTTCCTGCGATAAATATAAATTTCATATCTGTCCCGTCATTCTGCGAGCAAAGGTATCATATTTTACAATATTACAACTAACCTACTATATCTATAGTTCAAATTCGAGAAATTTTCCATCTTTAATAATTTTATACTACAAATATCATTGTATATTTCAGCTGGTAAAATCTGACATGCCCCTTTTTTTTTCAAAGTCAATATATGTACCTACTTGTCCATATGTATCCATATTAAACCTATCGATTTGCAAAAACTGATATCTGTATGTCACATATTTAAGAAAAAAAAACAAAAATTGAAAACTCGCTGTACTAACAAAGTATGTAAACACAACATATTGAGTTATGCCTTCTGATTGCAGATTCATTCGCGATACACAGGCAGTTTCAGCATTCATGAGCATCAAGAAATCCAGTCGATGGCAAAACTGCTCCTCTAGAGTACTATAAATACTCCATCAGCAGTCTAAGAGTCAAGCGCGCCAGGAAATTAATACGAGCTTGGAAACGTAAATATAATTAGCGTGAAGTTCCTAGAAATTCTCCAAGATACTCGAAGTTGAATAATTTATTCGCGAACGCGTGCTCGACGAGGAGGGGGCTAGGCAAAGCTCTTGCGGTCGAACGGTATCGCAATTAATTTACATGCCACTTTTTACCGAGCATTTCTGCCTTTTTTTTCTTTCCTGCCCTTGTATCGGGGAATTTAATGAAACGCCATGCTCTCGTACCCCCACACCTACACACGTACACACTCTCGGTTTAATAGTTCGATCTTAATAGGAACCCACTCTTCCGGACCTGTCGCGATTAAACTTTCATGAAACTTCTGATGCAAATTTAATTACCGCGAAATTGAGTCGCGCACAAAGGAACGGAGCAGCGGCAGCATCGTCGGTCGTTTGATCGATTCGAGGAATTCCGGAGCGCGAGTAGCGCGGGACGGGTGCACGTTCGATTTTCTTTAGAACGATAATTGGTGTCTAAAAGTGTCGAACTCGATAGTCTCGTCCACGGTCGGGCGGAGGGATCGATACGATTCATCGCGAAATAACCCAGCCTGTCCCTTCGTCAACGAGCTATTAATAAGCGGAAGTATTTCTATGCGAAATAAATGGGAAGGACGGGTGAATGGGCGAAAAGGATGGTGGGCGACCCTTTTAACGATTCACAAGTGCCCAGACAGCGCGCGTGTAGCATCACGAACGTGTTCCACGGGCACAGGCGGCGTCCCGACGTAAATGGAATCGGACAGGCTGAGGAAAGTTGTTCCATCGACCGATAAGGAGTGGGTCGAATAGACTGAAGAACAACTTTCAAGCCAGCGAGTTAAAACTCGTAGAAATAACAGCGAGTTCGAGAAGGAAATTAACCAATTCGCAGGCTGATGTTTTGCGTTAGCTCCGGCCGGGCAGAGATGCGTTTCGCGCCAACCACCAACCGCCCCCACCGGCGCCTCCCCTCCAGCGTGACCTGCCCGAGAATCAATACAGCTACCAACCGCCGCCCCAACCCCATCCAGCCAGCCAGCCAGCCACCCCTGCCCCACCTACTTTCCACGCTACGCACCCCCTTTCGCCATTCTCGAGTGCCGATTCCCATTCTGGGTTCGCAGCTTCAGCCCGCGCTCCTTCGCCCCTCCATCCCACCCCGTGGCGATCTGCACGTTTCTCTTTCTGTCACTCTAACCCCCAGGCCTGCATTCTCCCCTCTCGCCAGTCTCCTTCCGTTTCATTCCGTTCCAGCGTCATCGCTCCCTCTCCTTTCCACTTTCTCCCATACCCTATCTCTCTCCCCCTCTGCTCTTCCGCTTCGCGTCTCGCTTCCCAAGCCCGACCAACCCACTCCTCGTCGTCCTCCCACGTGCCACGAGGCTCGGTCGTTTTCTTTGGGCTGGCAGACTCGGCCAACCACCCCTATTGGCTGAACGACCCTCTAAAGCGGCTAGATATCCAGGCAAGTATAAAGATGAGACGAGGCCGATGGAAATGGTAGAGAGAGGGCTGCAGACGCTCGCCTCGGTGCAGGGATAAAAGGGGAACGGAGAAAGGTAGAAACAAGAGGAAGTTTACGAGTCGAACATTCCGGGTGAACTTGAGCGAATCCCGGCGAGATTGGCGGACAGCCAACCTCCCCCCTCCTCGACGTCCCGGGGTGTTTGCCCGATATTTACCATTCGGATGAATCGGCCTGTCCGCGGTATTTCGAGTCGAGGCCCGCCTGCGACGTCTGGCCTCGCTGGCCTGCCAGTCGTTTGAATTGTTAATCGAACTCGACACGTGCGCGCCCGCGAAATCGATAGTTTCATTAGTTTCCAGGGGGTGGAATCGTCGCGCGGGCCACGCAGAATCGTTGCTCAGCGTCGACGTGGGTTCCCACGGAACGGTCAATGGAAATGAGTTTGTGACACGAGTTTTTGATGATGCCGAACTCGCGGAGACCGATTGAGCTTTTCACGAATGGGGAAACTCGTCGGGAGTCTGTGTTGGGGAACTTATACTCCTCGGGCTGACCTTGCATCGTGTATTCTACTTTGGAGGGGAACTACTTTCGATTGGGAAAGCGAGTGCGACTGATACAGTTAAGGGAAATGCACAGATGCAGATTGATGATATGTAGTATTTTGGAACTTCGGGAAAGAAGAGGATTGGAATTTGTTAGTTAGTCGATGATGTATTTAACGCTAAACACATTTTGTGATTTTCTTCGTTGAGGATATGGTTAAATTCAGCATTGCAAAATGTAATGTTAATTTTGGAAAGCTCAAGATATTTGAAGATTTAAAGGCAGTCCTAATCTTAGAAAACAACCAACCATGATATCTAATTTATTTATTTATAGTAAATCGGGAAAATTGTTTTGTAACTCAAAACAAATTATTGGAAGCATAAATAAGATATTTCACAAATTTAGACATTCTTTTACTCTTCTTGGACGTCTTAGAGTTAATAAATAATATTAATGCTGCTATTATGAACGAGAACTTGCAATAAAACATTTGCTGACACGAATTACAGTATTTCCTTGATATAGGTTCGTGGCTCATTGATGAATTTATAGCGAGCCATGATTTATAGGGACAGGTTTCTAAGGTCAACTCATGTACTGTTAGCCCCGTTTGATCTTATCAAAGATGTGAGTTACAGAGTATAACAAGTGAAATTCGTTTGCTCTAAATAATTGCATGGTACAAACAATATAGCAAAGAGCTTATAGCGATAGATTACTGTAATAAGAAAATATGAGGAATAAGGTACCAATTTGAATCAGATTTCTTACTACTACAAAAATGCGATTGAAATTTACATAATAGGATAGAAGAGCTAAAAGTTTAGAGTATTAGATTACTTGAAGACTATTCTTAAAATGCAATTACATCTCTTATAGCAAATCACATCAAGAAAAATGGAACCTTAACTGATTTCTTTTTCAGTTAAGGTGATTTCTTCCAAAACGTTGTTGGAAGATTCTTTAATAGAAGAAACCAAATCACCTTAAACAGGATTCAGATTATTTACACGAAAATTATACACGAATATCTATTAAAGAAAATACATCTACCTTACTGTGGCATGTGCCAATATCCTCAACCCTCGAGTACCTATTAGTATCCTGTAAAAAATATGAAACTACTTGAAATCAGGCCGAATTTGCTAACTCACCAAATCTTTCTATAATACAAAAAACGTAAAGAATATTCTTAAATTTATTCAAAGTAAGAAGCCCCTTTATGATTCTATCTAAGTATCGCTAATTAACAGTCCAAATGAGCAATGACTAATCCTTACTTAAAAAAAGAGAAGTTACATCATTGTGGATAATGGCTATTGATCATTCTGTCGTCAAAAATCATGGCCAATTACTAATCCTTAACTAAAAAAAAAAATATCACATCATTCTAGATAATAGTTATTAATTGTTCATTCTGTTCTTAAAAATCGTACTCTCAATCAATCTCTCGATTAATGTCCTCGAACAAAACAGTCTTTTCTATTCCCTATAATAGATAAATTAATTAAATCAACGACCAACATCTCTTCCCCGCAGGTAACTGTATCTTCTTATCATGAACCTTGATCCAATATCAACACTGCCGCGACGAGGCGCGAATATCACCGAGACAAAGTTTCCTGACTATCGTACTCCAATCTCGTTAAATTTCAACGCAGCATAAAATAACCGTCATGTGTGTGGATCTATGGATACATCTTAGAGCCAAGCGGTCCCTAACGGAGTAGCCTTTAAAGTGGCCGTAATGGCTGCTTCCAAGAAACATCTCGGAACTGAAGAGCAAGTTCCATTACGAGCAAACGGTTGTTGGCTTAATCCCTTTCGGCGAGTTTTCGAACTCGTCTAAGCCAGCTTGAAACTTGCCCGACTTAAGGTTGTCGGACCAAGGAGTATCTCGCGAGTCACGAATTCCGCCAACTTCTCACACAGCCTTCGATCCGGCTTCCAGTAGTTCCTGGTCCGCGGATATAAGGTAAACGTCCCAGTAGCTGACCATGTTCCACTACCTGAACCCTAGCGCTAATTTGATGTAGTTTCAATCTTCAATTTTAATGCACCTAATTGAAAAGTGATTTATCTTAATTACCTCTACAGGTGTCAGTACTGCAAGGGCATAACATTCACTTTAATGACTTTAAACATATCTTAACTCTGATGCTCGGTAATATCCAACTTTTTTTGACAAAAATCTGTAGTTTCACTTCTTGTGGAGTATATCTCTACGTTTTAGACTGAGAATCTCAAGTATTCTCTTGAAAGTCAACATTGAAAATTAACAATATTACATGTCAGGAAACGATTTAAGAGTCTGAGTGTCAAAGGGTTAAAAACGAAAAATGCAATAGAATACTATATTCAACTATTGGGACGTCGTAATTCAAGTACTAGGGCGTACACTTTTAGATTGTTCACTTACTGGGACATTTGACATCTTAACCGTCCAGATATTGAGACATTTACCCTAGTACATTTGGACTAGAAATATAGCGTGGTTATAAAACTAATCAAACAATTCAATGAACATGTTTAAGACATTGGACAACTGAAGTGACAGGAATATTGGAAGATGAGGGCTTCAGTTTCATACAGGACCACGATTTATTGTTATTATCTTCTTATTATTAGGTAGCACTTTCATTAGATGCCTCAATTTCCCATACTATATTTCTAGTCCAACAGTACCTCTCGAAAATATAGTGACTTCGGTGAGACCCACTCAGATGGCGTACTGTACAATAACCTCGTGAGTATATTCGATGGCGAGATATAGCGATTTCAGTAAAACAGTAGAATATCTGTCCCCCTCATCCAGGATTGCCAGCGAATTCCTCGACAAGAGGGGAAAGAAAATGTGCCAAACCCTCTAAACACCTTACAATAGACAAGCGTAGAACGTGCGTGAAATTATTTCACCTCTCAACGAGGAAATCCCTGACAACCCTGTTCATACTTCCAACAATTGCAGTTTCCCCTTTCACCAACTCTGAGACTCCACAATGACATGAATCAGGATAAAATATGTTGGTTTTTTCCTGGGTTCCCAACTAGCCATCGCAACGCCAATTGTTAGACATGTGAAAAATCAATATCTTAAGGTATTATTCATCTCGTCGTCAACTACACAAACTGCTATATGTGTTCTCTACTACTTGGTTTAGGGCTGCATTTTATTTACCTACTTTTTTAGGTCCTTAAAGCTTACGAGTTCTCATTAGGATAGCGCTGCTCTAGGGTTCCAAAGAACTAATACTATGCGTCTCTCCTAAGAAGCTCCTTTAAAGCATTAAAGCAATGCTTTCTAAAGGACTTTTCACGAACACAAATAGTGTAAGAGACCCTCTTACTGTGTCTGAACCTACTATTATTATATGTACATATATTCCATATAAAATATATGTAAAACACAGTAATAGGGTCTCTTACCCTAGTACCTATTATTCCAGAGCCTAATTTGTCCTACCATTAACCTGCCACCGAAACATTCATTACCAGGGGCCCGAAGAACTTGAACCTTCGCTGTTTGTACAAAGTCACTTTATTTCGGGAACGCAGTTTGTTCAAGAACCTTTCACGAAACTCTTCGAAACGCGCCAAGCGATTTCGATTCGGGTGAACATGCATCGCGATACGCCTCTAGTTTACAGTGTTACGCCATGTTTGCGTGCCGAAAGTCACGAAAGAAAGTAATTTCAGGGCCTGGCTCTGCGAGAATCGACTCGCTCACGGGCGAGTGTAATCGCAGGTCGGGAGGATTCCACGGAAAGAAAATGATTTATGAACAGTCGGACGCGCGGGGGTGGGCGCCTCCTCTCGCATTAACGAGATTGTGAGGTCGACGGATGAAGAGAGAATTCGGAGTTTCTCCCGGTGGAAGTTTCTTCTAGAGGTTCGAAGAAATTTCAAAGAAGAAATAACTTTTGCTGCAGACGCCGCTGACTTTGGCCACGTCGGATTCGAAACTTTCGCAGAATTACTCGCTAACGATAGAAAGTTTCGGGTCGTCGGAACGTCAGGGACTAAGGGTAACTGGGGTCAACGGTGCAGACTCGTTACCGAGGCGAAGTTTCCTTAGCAGGTAATTTTTGATTACCATTTCCGCGACTTCGTTTCACGTTTAATCGATAATTCTTCCGGTTGGAATACAGTCCTGCTATTGGATGTTAGAAATCTCTGAAGAGAGTTAGATAGTTTTTGGTGACTGATTGTAGATGGGTTCGCGAGGAGTTCGTGAGGAATGTAGAGATATGAGGATATTTGATCAACGATAACAGTTATGGTCTATTTGATATCTGATTAAATGGACTATACAGGGTATACCAAATTGAAACTGAGAAACTTTAGTGGCACGTTTGATAGGTTATTCTGAGTGAAAAAGGTCGTATATGCTATCGCTTTGGTTTATTCCTTATTGACTTACTTCAAATAAAAAAGTATCTACGTGTACGTAATTGGAACGGAGCAGTAGTTTTTCGATTATTTCTTGACTTCCTTCAATAAACATAAATTCGTCCAAAATTCCAATACTGGATACAATCGTTTGAAATTTTGTATATCGACTGTCTTCTTATGCACTACATAAAAAAAGAAAGAATGCTGTTACCGTTGCATATTTCCAGCGATTGCTATCCCAGTTCATTTCAACCTAAATGAACATGAAATAATAATAATAATTTAGATATAGATTGTGTACCATAAACAATCTGCTGTTCAGCTAATAGCTGCTATCACCTTGAAACTTATCTTTTGTTTGATATGCAGATTGAACAATGCTTATCTCAGAAACGAATAAACCAAAACCAATAGTGTACATAATTTTTTTGATTGAGAATGGCCTACTAAAATGCTGCTCCAGTTATCCTGGTATACTCTGTGTGCGAGATATCTGTCCTGTGAGACAAGTTGCATTTTCAAAACGATTAAAGATAGACTAGGATATTATGAGACAAAATTATTTTAATTCATTTTAAGCATTTTTATGAATCCATGCATTTGAATAGTATAACTGTATTTCTTTTTAAATGAAAGCCTACATTGTGTTATAATACAAGCTTTTTGCTGAAATTAACAATACCTACACAAGTTGACTTTGAAGACATTTTCGATAAAACTAATTCAGTAATTTTTCATACTCTATAAAACTGGAATAACCTACATACAAACTACTTATACCTTGAAACTATTATATCACAAAGTTAGCTGTGTGTTGTTTGTAGAAGTCGTACATATTTGGTTGGAAATGCCCTATTAACAAGGCCAACCTATGTATCCTTACTGGTCATTTATGAATGAGAGTAGTTGTTATATGTTGTGTCACGTTTGCAGAAGTGTCTATTATATGTATACCATAATAGTTCTAAGTATTTTTAAACTGGTAATTTCTAACTGATAATTTTAAACTGGTAATTCCGGCAGTGTCTTTTTTAGATTAGCTCAACATACATAGGCCTACACCTGGTTGTAACCAGCTCCAGTCCGTTCCAAACTTCTCAAGTTTGTTCTAAACTGCTTTAACCCCTTTGAATTAGTCAGTACAGACTACAGGTGACCCAGATACCATCGGCTAGGAGTTAAAATACCACTGCTAATTTCAGATTATCTACAACTAAAATTTAGTACATATGAGTTCAAACCATTTAAGGAATCTAAACTTTCTAATCCAACACTTTTAAGTAACTAGAAAGAGTTATGAACGTAACTAAATATACACCGTCGACTAAAAGTTTGAAATCAGTTTTCAAGCCCCATTAAAGTAATACCTTAAGGAGATAGTACAGCAAAGTACTTTCGACTCAAACTTCAAACTTTTAGCAGTAATTACACTAATTCAAGTATTTATAATTATTTATATTCTGTGTTTAAAAAGAAAATGTTTACGTCGGTTAATTTAAAGGAATCTAAACTTCGAACTTGTAAATAAGTACTTAATACTTCGTAAAGTCCACCTAACGCGCTTAAGAATCTAGTTATAAGCGTGTAGCGTGTACTTAATGAACAAATAAGAATCGGTAGTATCGACAGAAATAGAAGTTCAGAATCGTTGACTAGGAAGATCGATTGGGAGCGACCGTCTGGCGTGTTCGATTACCGCCTCTGGCTAGGAAATCGAGCGAAGAGGACACGAAGAAGGTGGGGCAATCGTGTTCACGAGGAACGGAAGTCGGCCGCCAAGGTAGCAACGGACTCTATTCCCGATTCCTGAAAGCTCGAGGGTACCGCAAACACGACTTTATTGATTTTCCGCATTAAAGGGAAGCAGTCGGTTCAGGTACACCAGCGTTGCTTTGTGTCCCCTACTGTTTCCCTTTCTCGCCTATTCGAAGACCATTCTTCCCCAAGTTTAACAATTCGCCTCTTATCTCATAGATACGTATTATCGGTTGAAAAAACAAAGGCACGTTAGAGACGGCTCGAGTTCACGGTAAAAAGAAACTGATAAAACGATAATGCAAAGAGTTATTGTGCTCGGCTCGTTATCTTATAGACGCAGAAGTTTCCGCCAAGGACGAAGAGAGTTTTCAGGCCACGGAATAAACTTGCTCGGTTCGACTCTTTGAAAATTAAACCCATGCACTCTCGAAGCGATGCACATGTATGCACTATTAACCGAAGAGTATATACAGGCAACTTGGAGAAAGGAATTATCGATGAAACGACCTGCGCGACATGGAATTTCAGAACGGCCTGGCTGCTAGATCAGCAGAGCTGTAGAGCACAAGTAGACCCTCGTCGCTTTCCCGACGAGATATTTGCTTGAATTTCCCTCGGCGCAAATACGACGATACAGCTTGCCCGTATCGTCGGTCGAATAAGCCGCGTTTAAAGCTAACCGTGCGGAGCCTATCTTCGTCCGAGTTCCATGTTTACTTCGACGAGGTTATCGCGCCTCTCGATTCGTGACTCGAAGCATTCTGCTCGCGATCGACGATGGGAGTTGCGAAAGTTAACGTCACGATCCTGGACAGGTATTAATCAAGCTAACGGTCCGCCACGGAACATCGCCGTCTCTTTTTTCTCTGCCATTAACTTTCAGCCCGCTGCCTCGGCTCTCTTGGGTTCGCGTTATTTCGGAAACAACGATCGAAGTCGAGCGAACAGCTCGGCTCTGCTTCCCGCGATATCGAAGACGCGCACAGCGTGGACGATGTTGGGGTAGGAGGGGGATCGAACAGTTTCCACGCTCGACTTAAATAGAGTGAGGCAAGAAACGAAAAGCGCAGCGTGACACGATGCTCTGCGGCGTTTATTATCGTAAACTGTATAGCGATTTAATAATAGAACGGAATTGAATTTCACTCACCACAACCAGCGCGTGCGTCAGAGCAGTCGATGACCTCGACCTCCTTGGTGTCATGCCGACGACCTCGCCTCTCATGATGCTCTCGACGACTGCAGAAAAGAAATGTTTCTGTTTTTACACCGGCGAGCGGTTCCTTTGTGCTGTCGAGATTCCTCGAATCTCGAACTGTCAAATTTTTGACGAATTATTGCCGAATTATACAGTTCAATTGATGGATAATTTTGGATATTGTTGTATTTTATCTATTGTCTCCCTACTTTTTTTTTTAATTAATTGCTTGGGTAATCTATTTAACACTTTCACTGCTAGGTCATGTAAGACAATCTATTAAACTTTGATCGTTTGCATGATTTTCTAGTTCCTTACTCGATTTTTTAAATCAACTCTCTATTTATGAGTCTATTCAATGTATTCCTGAATATCATCGAAGTATTTAAATATAAAGTTGATCAGGCAAGTAATTAAGGATTGAAAGAATGAAATTATTATAAAATTTATGGTCTATATAATTGATTATATTTCAGTTTGAGGATCAGTGTGAAAGGTCTATAGAATATGACATAAGAGTCAATGTGTTAATCTGAACAAACGGAATAAGACTGACTTTACCTTGGAGTTCATACAAAATCATGCATCTTATAACTCTATTTCTGATAAAAATTATTTCGTGTCAGTAGTTTCAAGAGAAATATAATGAACATAATGATTTACAACAATTTAAAAAAGGTTAATGAGAAATATTGATATATCTAGGTGAAAAAGATTTATAAAACACTAAAAAAGTGTGGACCTATTATTTTAAATCCTACAGGGGTTCCAAATTGAAAAACTCAAAATGGCAATATTTTAACACGTCGCTATTTTTGGAGTCAATGCCTCGTGAAAAGCTATTAATAAAAAGATCGCGAACTCACCTCCATCGCCAATCAGCCGCATTTGTACTAAGCTGGGGTCCTCGTTGTGATCTTCGAGAACCGTGTCGTCGGTGACAGTCAAGTCCTGAAATTTCATCGCAGCTGGCGTGAATGTGCAATCAAAATCAAAAGCATTCAATGGATCGCGTCGTCGTTTAAGACACAATTTCAATTATTTCGCGCCATCAGGATAGCTATTCCAAAATTGTTCAGGCGATAAATTATCAACGATTGAAAGATCATCCGAGAAGTGCTTTCTTTTTTGAACGAGATGTGGACAGGCGACCGTTGACATGGAGAGCATCCTTCATTTTCCTGTCAGCGCTAGATTGAAACATCAAGCCACTTTCGAACAGCGATAAATCTTTTTCGCAAGCAATTTATGGCCACAGGAGACGGACATGTTCCGCTTTCAGAAGGAGAAACCTGACAGTCTCTTGTCACCGAGGACGGCGTATCTGCCAATTTAGCGCGTTAAAGATCGTCCAAGTTGATGGACTGAGCTCGTTAGGACGTATCACAGTTCGCAGGCTTCCCTGTCAACGCTCCATGACCGATCAACGATCGCCTGGACCTTTCGCAAAACTTGGCCTTTTGTTCTTCATTAGAGTCTGATGATGGCTCTTTCGATCGTAGAATGTGAATGTTATAGAAATTACAGATATCTGAACCCTTAATTGGTAGAGTAGACATGTGCAATATGGTACAGTTATACTAATTCAGTTTTTTAATATTTAGTAAGAAAAGTATTTATGGATGACTTACAAAGATTAATTCAATTGAAAATTATAAGTTTTCTATATTAACTATACATATTTTAAATCATAGTTCATAAGACAGGATCTCAGTATTTATACTTACTCAACTTGTCATGTTTGATTTGAAAAATATTAGTAGAAATTAAAAACTGAAAAAAGAATGAAGTTCATGACATAGCTGACATAACTTAAAAAGCCGCTTCTAAGTTATTGGTACCGATTAAAAATCTGATTTTTGCATGAAATGAAATTATATCGTCATTTCTCGAAAAATTATGATATTTGAGTTATGTTATTAATGCAGCTAATGAGCGATGTATCTAATATTACTAATGCCATTTCAATTGTGGGTTAAGATGAACACCATACCAGTTGGAAATGAAAGATTGTCCGTCTATTTAACTCAGTGCTGCTCGTGAGCAGAGCCTCTTACATGGTTTCGTTCTTCTCTACGAGTCATCGCAATGAGATAAAGAAGATTCAGAGAAATCAGTCTGCTTTTAAATTACATTAATTCACATATGTAACGAAGCATCACTGTCCCTGAACCATAATAACGATAGAGTGAAAGAGACTGTGCAAGCTCAGAATCTAGCCATTACAGCACTGCGTTAATAAGCGTTAATAAGTACCCATTAAAAATACAGTGAAAGTTCGAAGTTCGAACAAGAAATTGGAAGAAACTCCTGCTTTAAAACTCGAAATCTGAACAAAGAATCACATTACGATACAATATTAATACAATTAATATCAATTAATTCATATACAATATTAATGAACCACAACTCTCCAATAGTGGATGCTAGATTAAAACTACGAATTACTTAATTATTATACAATATTTTTTATATATGTATTATTGTAAATGAAAATATTCAATTATTGAACTAATTTCATCATTAGATATTTACTATTTAACAATGTGATCTTTTGAAATAGGCACTTAAAATGTTTCGTATTATGTTAATCGTAGGGGTCTGTAATGAATTAATTCAATTCACATTATCTCAATTGGGGATATTTTAGTCGAAGGTCGAACAAGTCGAATCCCATTCTAGAACGAGCATTGTGTTCGAACTTCGAAGTTCTACTGTATGCGACAAGTTGGAGCCAATATGATAAGCTAGATGAGCATTGTTTAGTGGATTAGAGGCAACGATTCAAGGAGGACAAGAATATACATTCATGGAGTAAGTTTCACCTTAGTGGACTCGTTGTAACCAACAATGACGGCAGTGTACCATTGTGTGGTGCCCTCAGCCCGATAAACCTCGACCCTGAAGCCAACCAGAACGCTTGGCGTGGTCAGTAGAATTCTCTGTCCATCCTGCATCTCTGCCCATCGTCTGACGGAGCTCGCCCAGGGTACCGAGCCTTTCGTCAGCTCCCAGTCCTGCTGCAAAAACGACAACCGGTTCGAGCCTCGTTCATGAGACTTCGTCAAAATACTATGTACAACAACAGAGAAAGAACTGGTACTGGTCGCTACTTCGTGTATCTCTTTCCATTTTTTATACACTTTTTGTAGTATTCTGGCGGAAGAGATAGTTTTAATTGCTGTAGTCTATGTCACTTGCATCGATAAGATAGATCAGTAGTTCCTGTCGATCAGGTATATTGGATTGGCCTGAGAGTGAATTATGTTGTATTACTTCCTAGACTCGCTGGAGTTTGGATACTTTAGAAGTAAAACCATCTTTCTCAATAGTGACAATATTATAGATACTCTAAACAGCCGATTAGAATTAAGTCGTTAAGTTGAAGAATAGTACAAGTCCAAAAACTACATTTTAAAATTTTGAAATACTTGATCCCAATATAACAATCAAAGCCACTGTTTTTCCGTATGACTTAATACACTTTAGCTTTGGGGTCCAAATACATAAAGTTTTGAGATTATTTGAAAATGGCTAATTTTGGATTTGTACTGTTCTTCAACTTAGCAATTCTATTTTGTACAAAGATTTTTTTAATTATAATTAATTGATCGCGAAAAAGTTCTATGGACATAACAAATTTGAAGATTTCACGAACTGTCATTATACAATTCTCGCTTTGAAAGCTTTTGGATATGGACCAAGTCTTTTTAGAAAAAACCCGCAACGCTTCGCAAGCTTGCAATTAGCTTTGTCAGAGGATTAAATGACAGGTTGATACTGATGTGTGTCTTGAAGTGATACACTATTTAAACATCTCTGTTCATGCTTCGGTTCACTGTTTCGAAATCATAACTCTTTTCAAATAGTCAGTTGGAAGGAAGTCAATTAAAAGTAATGAATCAGAATATGAGCAAAGAAATCTCTCCCGAAAGGACAAAGCTTACACTCGAAAGTCTAAAAAATTCTAAATTTTATAAACATTTTCGATAAGAGAAGGGCAATAACAACAGAATCGTTATTTCACAAATATAGCAAAGATCGATAGTGTTGTATGCAACGATTTCTTCTCATGGACTTTCCCATCAGTACTGTAGACATAAATTCGTGTTCGTTTGAAAGTACTCGTGTGTATGTAAGATCGTTGCGTCAGTGTCTCGTTACGTCATCATCGGGCTGTTACGTCAGATGCGTTGTGCAATTGCGGCGCGAGGCATGACGGTGATGCACGATAATGGCAGTAATATAACGGCAATTATAACGCTATTACCGAAGCGTCGGGAACACTTAACAGCCGCCGCGCGGCGTCCCGACGATTTTCCTGAAGCTTCACGTAATATCGTCGCCGAGAGACGAAATCAACATTACTTCTTTAATACGCACACATGATTTTTCCACTGTCATGATGCAGCGTTTCATAACAAGTGTTACCTCTTTCTGGAATGCAAAATCCTATTATGAGAGCCTAGATTCACTTCGCGTTTCTTCGAAGCAATTTAATAATTCTTTTTAAATTTTCAGTTACTGTGATCAATTTTTTTCAGTACTGCTTGGATGATATGCTTTGTCTTCTCTGAAGCAACAATGCGAAACATTTTGTCACCTCTTGTTGCTTATAGAGGAGTATTTGTTGGGTTTGATTCGGTTTCAAGGTGACATTTATTGCTGGCAACAGAAACAGAAATCTGGAGACATGATCCGAATGAATCCGAACATGAAGCGATGATTTTTTCAAGATAGAGTAAGAGACTGTGCTTTATATGTAAAATTTTGTTTTCCATACAAATCTATTTGTTTTGTTTTCCGTACAAATCTATATAAAACACGACAATAGGTTGAAGCACAGGAATATGGAAAGCAAAATCTTTCCATACAAAATGTATACAAAGTACAGTAATAGGTTCAGGCACAGTAATAGGGTCTCTTACCCTACATGAAACAGCAACAAGAAGTTTCTCAATACTTCAGTTGGAAAAATAGTTTTAGACTACAAGGAGACAGTATCCACAGGATAATACAGTAGTTGCCGTTTAAAGGTCACGTGTATTGGGACCTTCTTGTGATTAATATCGTAAGAGGTAGAATTCGACGAATCTTCGAACAAATCGTGAATGAAAATGAGATAAAAAAATATTTACGTCACTGTCCTCTATAAAGTAAATCCCAATTGAAAAAAACAGTAAAAACTGTAAGCGAACAATACGACAACTAAACAGACACTGTTGCAATCTTAGAGGAGATGGTCCAAATATGGGCTTGTGAAGTTTAAGGTCATATTATATCCTGCCTCTTAGCGAAAATAGTGAAAAACTACAACTGAAAACTTAACGTGCTCTGAAATAATGAAACCTAATCCTATATCGGACTAATGTTAAGATCTCTTATTACTCAAATATATTTTACTTTTCTCACAATCACTGAATCCTTAGGTAATATACTTCCCAACTACAGAGAAAAGCAGCAACCCCAGAAAAACGTAAAATTAAATTCCTCGCATCTTCAGACAAGACGCTCTTCTTCCCCACAGTTGGACAGTACAGGTCCCTAGGTCCCTAAACTTTCAAACTCTCTCCTTTACACCCCACAGATACAAACTTTATTCCCTCAGATACGCATTGTTCCACCAGCTCACGGACAAGAACTACATATTCCCTCGCTCCAAGAAAAGAGAATCAAAGTCCCCTTCACAGTCGACTCATTGTCAGAGGATTCGCAAAGGAAGGCGAAGGTGCGGCGCGAGACGATCGAGGCGATGATCTTGGTAGCGGAAAAGCTGGGAAGGGGGAGGGTGAAGAAAGGCATAAAGGCCGTGTCGCGAGGCTTGCCAAGGACCGTTAGGCAGAACGGGAATATGTTGGCGCCTCGCGTTGGCCGTTCTCCAACGTTTCGGGAGGACGTTGGTGCAGGCGCGCGGCCCCGGACACGAGTCGGCGAACCGGCAGAGGCAGCTGCCAGGGAAACAAGAGCAAATCGGCGCGACTCCGCGGGAGCCGCGAACGGATCCCCACGTGTTCGGCTCTTTCCGGGACGTACGTGTCGGCGCGTCCACGCGGCTCCCTCGGTATGCGTGCGGTGATAGCTATGCGCCCCGAGGAACACCAGGCAGAAAGAACCCGTTGCATTTATAGTTCAGGGTCAGCAGACTCGTCGCTCTTCTGCGCCGCGCTCGACCAATTCCGAGATATACACCTTCCCCACCTTCCTCTTCCACTCCTTAGATCCTCCTTCCGCTTCTTTTTTCTTCGTTTGCTCCACGCATTCCGACGATCCTTGCTTTCTCTTCCCTTTGCACTTTCCGCGGTCTTCTTTTTTCTTTGAGGAATATTCTTGCTGGATCAGCGAGGGGATCTTAAAGGGGGGTCCACGGGCATGGAAATCGATTTTGGAATAAGACTTGGTGTGATTTGTAGTATACGCTTAGTGGATTGAGAATCTCATACAGTTTTTTGGAATGAGCTTTTGTTCTTGAGTAATTTCACTTTAACGTTTTATTATAGATATAGGCAATATTGTGTACAAACACTGTGATTATAACAGTATGTGTATGTTTGTTGAAGAAGGGTTAGTTGGAAAATTCTATTCAATTATTGGAGTGGTACATATCATGACAGCATGAAAAATATAAATTCTTGGAATACCATGCACGTGTCAAAAATGCTAAATGTGCCCCCAAATGTACACGTCAGAAGTATACATATATACTTTTAAGTAATGTCTAACGTTCAACATTGCCTATATTTATAATACAACTTTAAGGTGAAATTTCTCAAGAACAGAAACTCATTTTAATGAATGGTAGGAGGATTTTATTACACTACACATATACTACAAATTTTATACCCAGTCTTATTCTAAAAGCGGTTTCCACGTTCATGGGCTCTCATAGTCAGGAGGGAAGATCGAGGCTGTTTGTTGCCTATAGTGTAATTTCAAGTTTTGCCACTTGGAGTTATGCGTACTTTGGTTGGCCTTTTGGAGCGTGTACAGTTTTTGTATAGGTCTTTTAATAAACAAATGGTAGGGAATTTTGTCTTCCTACTTTATCGAATCAAGATGTGTAGACGTTAATACTACTACGTTTGGATTAGTGTTTCTTTAAGTATATATAGGTTTATGGTGATTACTTATGCATGCTTTAAGGTGATGTAAACTCGTAATACCTACATATGGTACACACGATGCCGTTAACAGGATTAAAATGTTTGACAATATATTCAGCCAAGTTCGAACCTACTTGTAATATACCTACATGCCATCATCATATCTTTAGTCACTTTGAATCTCTTTGACAAAGGCTTCGCAACAGCTTAGTCTAAACTAACTTAACTACCCATTGCCACACGTTCCATTCTAAAGTGTGCAAAATCATATTTACTCATCTAGTAATTCAATAATTCTGATCATCACACTATACCAAACATCTATTTATTATAAAATCTAGGGCAGTATTTTCGAAAGCTCTATTTTCCAAAGAATACTTTCTATAAGTCCATACTTCCATTTAATTCTTGTAAAGTGTACTTGAACTGGAATTCTAGTCACAATTAAATAACTTAGATCTCGTCAGATCTTGCCTAACATTTTGTTTTAATTTTTTGTTTACTGACATATGGGTGATTGTAAGGCAAGAAAACTTAAGTCTCATACAATTTCTATTTTCGATACTATTAGCATTCAGAATTTTGAATATTCATTCTTTACCATGGACTTTCATTTCACCATGCTTTCATTTTCTTAATAACATGTTCCTTTAATTTTAATTTAATCTGCTTTTATCAAAAATACAATTCATATCTGGATCAAAGGTAACTACAACGATGACTTCTACCGATATGTTCATCAGCTTCTTGTTTTGTTAAAACATGTATAAATATTGTTGGTGATGACTAGACTGCGCATTCTTATGCAAAATTAAACTTTTATATCTACATTATAAAAAACTGAAGTTGAATAAAAACCTGTTCCATTCCATAAATAACTCAATGCCTACTTTGCTTTCGACATTTTGTATAATTTTGTATATAATGTACATTTCACACTTTGCCCACGTTTAAATTTTCTGCAAATGCATAAAAATCCGCAGTTTACTGATGACGTGATGACATACTCTATTCAATTATTTTTATTTAACATGTATAATTATTAAACATACAAAACCTCTAACTTCTCTTTGGATATAGAAATGATTCAAAGCTCAATTTTTCGAAAATACTTCAGCTAGTTTCACCCTACAGTCCCAGCTGCATCCCCCTGTTTCTCTTTCTCCTCCTCAATTCTATCTCTTGTGTCTCCCTCTCTTTGACCCTTCTTTCGCGTCTCGCTTTTCTTTTCACTCCACCAGAGGGAAAGCGCGAGCACAACCATCAGAAATCGATGGGGTGAACGCGCCGTCACGGATGGCCACGCACCAGCAGCGTCCAGTGACCCCAATGTCACCGATGAAATTATTCTCAACTTTTTATTCGTCCTCCGGTGACCAAGTTCACCTCCGCGCCCCGAACAGCTCGCGATGCAATCGCGCAGACGAGACGAGAATGATGAAACCGTGAACTATAATCTCCGAGATTTTCCTCGGGGCTGCTGTAGAAAGTAGCGATATCGTGTGAAGCTGAGCCAGACCACAGGGGGCTTAAAATCTCCGCGGGTTCGTATTGGTACGAGGACTAGACACGCCGTTCTCCTCATCGAGTGGAACTAATTCCAGGGTAATCGCGTTTAGTACGTAACCAGCGAGGATCGAGGCGCACGAAACTCCGCTGCAGCTGATCCTGACCGGGGCCTCGGCGAAACTTTTCGCCGCACGTGAACCACTTACAGTCCCCGCGAACCCCGCGGAACTTTTAACGGTAAAAGTTCCGCTAGTTTAATTACTTGGAAACAATTCCCTGCATTCACGTCTGTCCGCCCCCTCCGACGTAAAAAGTTTCCGAACACGTTTCACGGTTCCTCCCACTACTCGTGCGAGATACGTCGAATGATTTTTTGAATCGAATTCTCGAGTCTTCTATGCTAACGATACGGACGAGCGGTAGAGTAATGATGGTGATTTATTAGAGGCATATATTTCACGTTTGTTTAATACTAGAACTATCGTGGCTAATCTATGTCTATTTTTAGTGATGTACCAGAACTACAAATGTGTGAAATTGTATGTGATATTACAGAAATAACGTCTGTTTGTACATATGTTTGTTTTGTATTCTTCAGCATTAACTGAGATAAAAATAAAATTTGTGAAAGATGAAGTGTGTGTAAGAAATAATCATATCTCTCATTTTTACTGGATTGGTAGTTCTAGTGTTAAATACAGAGATATGTATTTACATGTCTATTAAATGTAAGAATATGGAAACTATCTGCGATTGTGTGCACAAAGTGTTATAAGTAGGCTATAATAGAGGTTACAGAAATAAAATGTTGCAATATTGCACTATCAGAAGTACATATTTTAAAATAACTCTCTTCCCTAGGATCTATCGATATTCTGAGCTACATTAATTTTTAATTTTAGTTGTGTCACTAATTTGATTGTAGCTACATCAATTTTTAATTCTAGCTATGTTACTAATTTGGTTGCAGCAACATTAGTCATATTTTAAGTACCTATTGATAATTTAATAATACAGTGACTAACAGATTTGTTCACTTGTATCTGCACAGAACATTACTTGTGCAATTGTAAAAACTATTCTGATGTATCTTTTATCTCCCTTATTTTCAGCTTGTGTTTAACTTTCTGTCATGGTTGCCATCCAAATTCCCTCCTTGGATATAGTGAGCGGAATTGGTAGGTGGGAGAAGAAATATTCTTCTCTAGGATAATTTTTATTTTTTCCCCCAGTAATTTCCCCCACTATAGCCAAGGAGGGAATTCTTGTGGCAACCGTACCCACTGTCCTTAAATTTAATTTAAAAGAAAATTAAATACAGAATTTGAATATGTCAGTTTAATATTTAGTTTTTCATAAATAAATTCACGAGTTACTATAACCCCTTACACGTTCAATAACACTGACAATATTGACAAATTCCAATAACAATAAACATTTAACACTCTCTATACCTACAGTTTGCAAGCAACTCAAAATACAATTACTTATTATCAACGTCTTCGAGTACACGAGATGAAGGAATTCGTAAAAAGCCGAAACTATTGGAAATTTGGATTAGATCACAAGAATTCGTCAGAGGACGGTTAAAGGGGCAACGAACAGAATCCAAACAAGGATTCCCGGGAAGCTCAGTACATGATGTCACATTCGTGACAGTGGCAAATGATCCAACTACGTTGACCTATTTGCCAGGCTCTGCTACAGGCTAGAGTTACCATCCCTCAAAAGATTATTCCCAGACGCCACAACGTTTCTAACCCAGAGGGTAGTCGAATAGGTCAACAACCTCGAAACTTGGGAGCAAGTTTCTTAGTCACTCTAACGAAGTAAGTTTCCAGTTACGAAGTGACTTGGCTGCTCAAGAAAGCTCGCGTGGCTCTTAATCGGCCTGATACCTTATCGGATATGCTACGAAGACACAGCTAGCCCATTTTAACTAATTCAAGAATCATTCGATTGATTTTTATAAGGACATGGTGGACAAGCAAATTTTTCCTTTTATCCTTTAAAAATGTCTGTTAAATCCTGCACGCAAGTGAGATGGAGTTGCAATCTACACATGTGTTATAACATGTACCTACAGTAATACGCTATACTGACATTGGCGTTAATTCTCTTTACAAGTATAGCAAGTATGCTATAATATAGCGAGGGCACTCAGTAGAGGAATGAAAGGTCAACGCTATTAATCACTTTAAATCGATGCTAGAAATTCGTACCCACGATATCAAGGACCTATATAGAATGTTCAACAACAGGTGCCAGAAAGTTTAAGAGGTAATTTTGTATGCCGAAATGGGACAAAAATGAAGAATGAGCATTTCAAGACAATGAGTTTACACAAACCAGCCTTCGAAACCTAGCCCAAGTATTCTTGCATGTAGATACAGTAATCCCTCGAACATTCTGACCTTGCTAATATTTATCGACATACATCTTCTTAACACCGCCAAGTCAACGTCGTTCATAAAATTATAAAAAGGAAAAACAGAAGAAACTACAGTAATACTCACGGTGAACGGTTTTAGCTTCGAGTAATCGACAAAGTCCAACCGTCGGTCCTGCATAAACTCGAGAGGCATCGCGTCTTCTGGTAACTCGGCACGCGCCACCAGAGGGTAAAACGTCTGTAATTGAATGTCGATCAGGGAACAATTAGAGCATGTTCCTGTTTTTTGCGATGGAGGGAGAAAAATGGGAGAGAAGCTTACTAGAGCTGGCCAGGCGACTGTGTTCGCGACAGCGGTGGCACCCCTCAGGGGTTTCCCGTTGATACGATGATGGTGGTTATTATTCGCGTGGTTATGGTGATCAATGGCGATGAGGCTGGCATGCCTAGGGTCAGGTCGCTCGGCCCAGCAAAGTCCTTTTTCCACCAAGAAGAATGAGAATACTGTGTCCCTGTGCGGCGATAGCCATTCTCTCCTTTGCCACTCTACGTCGTCGTATTCTACGAGGATCTGCAAGAAATGCAATCGTTTTAGTCCTGGATGCGATCAGTTCCAAGGTTCGATGACTTTGCGTGTCTACTGGCTGTGAATAATATCTTGATACGGGTTCGGTGTTTGATAATACGCGGGAAAAATGTTCAGCTGAAATTATAGAAGCCTCTTGTAGAATTTACAAAACTACTTTAAAATATTTTCCAAGGAAATATGGGAAATATTGGGAAATATTTCCCAAGGAAATATTTTAATTGATATCTTATCTCAGTTTTATAGAAGTTTTTGATTTTGAAAAGTTGTTATTACTACCTCTCTAATAGGGTAAGTTTCATTCCTTAAAAACAATTTTAGATAATGGGAGATATAAAAGTTATTCAATTCTGTTAGGTTTGTTATACCTAGTAGTTCACGATGTGAAATAAAGTTATATTCGTTAGAATGAAAAAATTTTAAAAATTTAACAATCTATCTTTCCCTTGTTTATGAGACAGGTTGGCGCCCCTAGGCGATCTCTTAGGTTCGCTGTTAGTGAATAAGCTTCTCTTTTGTTACTGTACAATTTTACTGCCCATTCTTAAAATAGAGGCATGGAATCGTTTTTCATTTAAAGCACGAGTTCATCTAAGGTCAATAACCAACACGATGTTTATGTAGCGGCGCTCGCGGGTAAAATCGAGCTTCGAACGATCAACAACCCTCCCACGCAGCTAGCAAATTTAAGGCACATCGGGCGTGACCTGGCGCGGACGTGCCCGTCGGCCAATTAAATGACAAATCAACGTTAATGGCCGCTGTTAGGACCGTAGTAACAGGAACGCTTAAGTAGCTTTTACGCCTGCTTCGTTGCGCGATATGGGACACATTTTGGGTCAACTCTCTTTGTCTTTGTTCGCAGCCGAAGAAAGCAATAAACGAAGTGAGCGACCTTAAGTGATCAATTTATTTCCCCCTGATTACGTTCATTAAATTTTATCATAAACTGGCATTTACGACCTTACGGTATTCCTTTCATCGGCTGGACCCCGAAAATAAAAGTGACATTACCAAGTAAACTATAGATACATAATTCATTGGACAATTCAATAAAAAGCATAGATAACGAAAACAGAACGAAAACGCTTAATCATGAAGGAATGCAAAACCTTCCAGAGTTAATTACCGAATAAATATTAATGCTCGACTATTATGTCGTACGTGGTTAACGTGAGGGCATAAATAATACAATTGATAATTAATGTAACTCATCCCTATATAGTACACGTTTGTTTATGTTTCGGCTAACCGAAACACTGAAACCAATTTACGATCCTATTGCCGTGTATTCACCTATTGAATTTTCTTTTCGTCAAAATTTCGCAAACAATTAATTTCACAAACATCCCAGACAATTGCAATATTGACCAATTATTCAGCAACGATATCATCATCGATGTAATACATCATGTTGCAAACAAAACGTTCCTCACATTGATACCATGCACACGCACGGTTGACTGGACAAGTTAATTTCCCTTTCACAGGAAATTCCAATTTGAAACGCGCCTCTGCCAGCTTCACCAGGTCGTAATCGATTCGCTCCAAAATACAAAAGACCGCGGAAAAGCGCGGGAAAAACGAGGTTCGATAGTTCGAGGTTTGGTCGCCAGGCGGCGACAGCTGTCGGAGTGGGGATCAATAATGGCCGCCGAGATGAGATAGCTCCGCCCCCAGGAATATTCTGGCACCGCCCGATTCGTTGCTATGGCAACAAATCGTCGACCATTTTGGTCTCCCGACCTACCACAACCTTCTCCTACCGGAGACGCGAACCTTCTCCCTACCACGCCGTTCACCTTCGACCACAATTTACCTCCGGTTCCCCCACCTCTGACGCGACGCGCGTCGTCGCGGTCCGTTTCGCGTTCCTTTCGTCTCGCGGAACGCGGGACCGTAACGGAACGGTACACGCGTGCTCTTCCCTCCAATGGTGATTATATACAGCCCGGGGTTTTTCAGAAGTTTTCGAATAAGTTAGTTCAGGGGCTCTCAACCTGCCTCGTCAGGGTTTCTGAATAGCCGAGTTTTACGTGATGGAATCAGGTCACCTGATATGGAAAAGTGGAGCATTTTGAGAATATCAGAATTTCTTAATAGTCGAGTTTTGAGTGATTGAATCAGGTCATCTAATATGAAGATGTAGGAAATCCTGAGAACCTCATAGTTTCTAAATAGTCAAATTTCAAATGATGGAAACAGTTGGGCTAATATGAAAAATTAGGGAATTTTGAGAATCTTATAGCTTCTAAATGATCAAATTTTGAAGAATGGAATCAGTTGAGTTTGTATGAAAAAGTAGGAAATTTTCAGACTTTAAAAATTATGTTGTTTCAAAATTTGAAAATTAATATAGATAACATACGTTGTTTATTGCATTTTTTAAGTTCTAGATAAGCACACAATACAGGGTGTCAGAAATTTTAGAGGATCATTTTATATGTTAAAGTAAAACATAAATCATTGATAAAGAACTTGCACCTAGAGCTCCATTTCTGAGCGACTAATTATTCAAAATGCCTCTAAAATCCATTTGAAATATGCCTGACTTGACTTATTCTACTGACATAGTTACATTTAATCTGACTAATGTACTCCGGGAATAGAATAAGCTTCACGTTAGACGTATTTTCTGCGAACCTCAGGTATTTTTGCAGCAAATAATAATTTTGAAATAAAGTCGTAAATACAGTATGTTCTATTTTGGCATATAGTATCATTTCATAACATTTCTGTAAATGAAATACGTAAGTAGGTAGGTACCTATTTGATTTTTTAATTATCTGATTTTTTAATTATCTTAATTATATTCATAGAAAATGAGACGTAGTCTGGAAATAGTTTCTCTCTATTTCCCATTATTTATTTACTCTATATTTTTAACATCAAATATCTTCGCATCAGATCACTTGTATTCATTAATGACAAAAAGATGGGTGGAGTATGATCTACAACTCTCCCCTAATTGCAATATTCCATTGCATTCGGAAGCAACCGTGTCTTATTGTAGTAGAAATACAAAAAGATACTGCGAGATATCACTACAAGTTCTTTAATTAAACTTTTCCTTTGGAATCTGGGTTCTTTAGAGCTCAAGTCTTATTACTCTCTTCAAGATCTCCATAGAAACTAAAAAGAAATTAAAAGGAACAATATAACATTTACGAATGAAAGTTACTAGACAATATTCAAATGATACTAAGAAGTAACTAGAATTCTTGTAAATTTTGTAAAAAGACAGTAGAATGTCAGAAAAGTTTGGTGGACATAAGCGATCCAGCTAATGGCTCTGCTAACAGTTTAGTAAAAAGATAACTGCACTTGGCTAATCAACAAGATTTGTTACGTTGGTCTATCAAATTATCGTTGCATCTCCTGATATCTGCTATTGCACTGTACTATTCAGTCAACTCACAGACTCAAATCGAGTTAATTACAATCAACCATGAAAATAAATGAAATATCCCTCCAAGGAAATTGAAGCGTTTAAAACCACTATGCAAGTTAGTCGAGATCGTTCAAGGTCATTCTCTGATTCGACGCTGCCCGTTTGAAACATTTCATCGGAACGTCGACTCCGATTTCGCGTATCGAGCATCGGTTCATGTTTCTCCTCGTTCGCTGGAAAATAGCTGGGGACAGTCACGTCCGAAGGAACGCTGATGCATTTCGCCACGGTCCAAGGGTTAACGAACGCGGCGATTTCGCGCCAGTGGAGCGGAAAGGCGCGATGAATTTCGACGGAGGAAAAACATCGGTTGGTCTGGGTCCGAAATCGTGTCGAGTCAAGCCGAATGACTATTGGACGATGTCGTGTTGCGCAACGGCTCATTAAGAATGACGTTAGAGGCGACCCCAGGGTTTCGCGCTCACGCTCACTTTTACTGTGCCCTTTCGCGACCATAGCTCCTCCAGATTTAGCGGAACACGATTGGTAATTTAACCTACAGGGCTGTTCGTAACAAGAGGGGGAAACGTGTGTTGGAGGGTTGTGTTGGAAAAGTGTTAGAAGTGTTAAAGTGTTAAAGTAATTTCTCACTTGAAATTCTAATTATAATCTAATAATATGCGTACCAAATATATAAGGTGATCAGTTTAACTGGAAACCCTCTGAATGTTGGCACCACTTATTCTAAATGCTGTAGCATTGTAAGTGCTGCCATCACTCATTAGAAAGTTTCCAGTTAAACTGATCACCCTGCACACTGTTGGATGACCAACCTTCTGTTAACCCTGCGTCATCGATAAGCACTGCTTGTCAATCTTGTTTTCACTTTCTATGTCGGAATATAAATTCCTCAGTATTATTCATAGTTATCTAAGGACTCTGGTCATTCTTTTCCCGCCATATTCTATAGTCTATAAAAGAGTGCATCCTTAGACGTTCTTAGATATTATATTAGATTCTACTACAGTCTACTCTAATTTTCAGACGAAACTTAGACTCATTTTCATGCTACAATTTTGTGCTCCAGTTGCACTTACTATGTGTTGTCACATCGATTAGCTTAATATCTAATTGTAACCGATGTTGTAAATACAAGTGTTATCGAAATACAGGGTGAGTCACGCAACTGTATCACTTGAATTTTCTAGTAAACCATTTGTTGTATGACAAAATGTTTCAAACGAAAGTTGTTTGGTATCGAGAGTAACATACCAACGACGACCATATTCCTGACACCAAAGAACTTTCGTTTGAAACATTTTTTCATACAACAAATAGTCACAGTTTTGTGACTCACCCTGTATATTATATTGTAAAGTATAATCAGTGTAAGGTGTTTCTCATCTGAGAGTCTAACAACATATATTGCCGATTAAAACTATCCAACACTTGCTTAACTTTGACAGAATAATTGAAATTACGAATAGAAGAATTTACAATGAATTTATTACTTAATTAGAATATCCTTTACTATATCTGCTCTATAGTACATATAGTGTTTTTTTAACAGAGTTCATTTTAGTTCATTTTAGCTGAACTTAATAAATTTTCTTGGGCAAATGCAATTGCATTAACAAATTAAGTACGTCTAATTATAAATTTTTCCAAGAAACTGATTTCCACGTATTTACAGTATTTATCGCTTATGAACTCATAATTCTTCCAACAATTTGTTTGCATTATTGTCCGACTTTCTTCCAATCTCTCTTTTGTGAATCGATAATTAGCAATGTATTGTATTATTACAAAGTAATTGACCTCGGAACTTTGTAAGCTTCAATCATGTAAGTGGTAATGAATCGCAAGATTATAACGAACAAAGACTGTACCCTCTTTCAGATATTTAGCTTTAACAATTCTACATAAAGATACTTCAATTTCAATAAAAAATTCTGATCACATTTACCATTTTAACTCCTCCTTTCTGTTACGTCTGGATACAAATTCTTAAATTAAACCAGTTATTAGATTCATCAGACCTAGCCTCTTCTGATTTCTATTTTATCCAACTCTCCAACACCATTTGGTCGATACACATTTCAAGACAGTAGAAGAGATGCGAAAACGTTCATCCATCATCATTTGTCCAAGAGGGAATTTGTTAATTGTCTAGTAAGTGAAATGAAGTTAGAAAAAGCAATGGACATTATTTTGAAAATTGAAATTACCTATATTTAATTTATTTAAAATAAGCATTCACCTTTGTAAAAGAAGAACATGCAATTATTTTACATGTAGACATACACCATGCTAATTACCAAAGTATCCACGCTCTTAAAATAAACAAATAAAATGTGACGCCATCCATAAAGACCCTTCGAAATGTGTGTTCAAAATAAATACAGAAAGAAAGCGTTTCCTTCTCTAAAATCATTTCATCCCATCGCCAACAAACTCGTCAAGGAGTTCGAACTCTTGCAATGGGAAAAAAGGACGACAGAGACGGAAGGAAGGGATGGTGTATCCGCGAGGAAATAGGGACACAGGGAAAGTTGGTTTCCTGCAACAAACACGCTGACATTTAGGTAGCTCGTGTCATCGCGACGTCTGTCGATCGAATATTGGATCGACTCGCATCAAGTAGTAGAAACGAGAGCATGGGAACAACGAGAAGCTCGTCCTACGAAGAAATGGAACATGCGTGACTTTCATTCTCTGAGACTTGAATACTTAACAGCGCGATACGGATGACAAGTGTTCGCTTATTTCCTTGCTGTAATGGTCATTAGCGATGACAAGAGTGATAATTGAGAAAATGGTATGGTAGATACAATTGCTTAATTACGTGCTTATTTAGTTATTCTATACGCGCGAGAGAGATCTACGTTACTAGAAAGCTTCATGTAAGTATAGTATTGCTTCGATAATATTTTAAAAATATTCAAAGTTAAAGAGTTCTATTTGCTTGCATTACCATTTACATTCTTGATAAGAACAAAGTGAGCTACCATAAGTACCTACGACTTGAATTTAGAAATACACTGAGTCTCTTTTTACTCGATAGTTCTGTATCGTGTAAAAAATAGTGAAAAGAGAGGCGTGTGAAAATTGATTTGCAAGTTGTAAAATGGCAAGCTATAACTTGTAAATTCATTTTTATATGACTCTCTTTAGACGATTCTTTTTTACATGGCACAGATCCATCGTATAAATAGAGACTCTGGTGTACATACTTCGCTATAAACTCGTCACTGATTTGGGAGTCTATATCGATATAAGAGGCTTATATTAACAAGAGAGTCTATATTTCAGTGTGAAAACAATTTTTATAAGGAAAAATGTTTCACTAACTCGGAACGTTTAATTGCTCCTAATTCGATGACCAGAAATTATACAGCACACAGAGGCAGCATTGTGTTAATAACCTAAAATATTAGCGATAATATTGTATAATAAAATTCCTTTGCTCTTCGTGATCGTAAATTACAGTAGAACCTCGATTAATTAAATCTCAATTATGTATTCACAATTCCTTGTTAATTATTTAGAGTTATGTTTATATTATCTTGGGTGATAATAATGAAACATAAATTAGGGTTTAAAGAATCATTGAACAGCACTGTACTGAAAATGTGTGTAAAAGTGCTCAAACTTTGGATAAAATGTTAAGTTTATAATAACTATTATAATAATTTTATAATAGCCAATAACATTGCCACACTCCCTAAAAATAGAATATCTTAAATATGAAAGTACTTAATTGTAAGTATAAACGTGATACTTAAACATATCTATCTAAATTATAATACAAATAAAAATTTCAAGTAAAACAAGAAAATTAGATTAATGACAAATAACACAGACTATTGTCTACTAAAGACATTATCTACTAAAGACATATTAAACCAAAAGCATTATAATACCTATTTGTAAAGGTGGTGTAATTTCAGTGGCTACTGCTCTATACAGAATGAGTGGAAAATCATAGTACAACCGCCCATGGGGTAATTCTACATAAAAAGAATAAGGAAAAATTTGTTTTGTTTTCGAAAAAATCGAATTTGAAGTTTATTACTTCAACTGTCTAGGTATCTCCTACAGTATCTTATCATTATCACTGTTTATAAACACTAGCATAGACAGAAATAACTAGCACGCTAACAGAATACATAATAAGTAAATCGCATTATGTAATTGAGCGAACTTCAAATTTAATTTTCTCGAAAACCAAGCTTCAAATGAAGAAGTTGTATACCACATTTGTTCCCTTATTTTTTTTACCTAGAATTACCCCCTGGTCGGTTGTACTACGATTTTCCACCCACCTTGTATAATCGATATCCCATCTTATAGTGAATGCAGCATCGTGCTTATAACGAGGAACAACAGCATATCCTTAACAAGTTCAATGCCCCTTAAAACGAAAGGTCAACAACCCTATATCCACGTCCTGAAGCGTTCCTGCCGCTTAAACTTCCCATCCACCGTTCCACGGTCCTGTCCAACCAGCAAAAACCAACAACGTCGTCATCCGTCGACCGATGAAAAACGTCAAGTTTTCACAAGCAGCGAGGTTCGGTCTCAACTTCGACGAACGGAAGAAAGGACGCCCTCGCATTGTTTCGTGTTGTCGCCCGTTAACAACATCCCTTGCGAATAGTGGAGAACAAGAAAAAGAGAGAGAGGGAGAGAGGAAAGTCACGCGGACCATTCTCCTCTGGTCTCCCGGGCTTTATTTCGTGGCGTGGCTGTCCCGAATCCCTCAGTGTGTCATTAGTTTCGCCTTTATTCGTCGCACGTGCTCGCGGCTGCGTTGCCTCCGCACAATGCCGGGCAACGCGCTGGGAACGCGAGAGGTGCGTTACCGCGCGGAGAACAGGTAGACGCGCGCACAATGAGAGTTCAGCTCTCTTTGCATCTCGATATTGCTCAACCTGACTCGCAGACTTCTACGCAGGGAGTTTCTGAATAACATGTACAAACGGCGGAAGATGATGCCTTATGAGAAAGTAAGAAAAATATGAAGAATAGAATTTGTTCGTTCTCGACTCAGTTTTCGAGATAATCAAGTTTGAAGATTTGCTCATATTTATTTATTTATATTCACGGGTAAATAGCTCTTTAGTATATATAAAGAATGTAAATAATATTACAGTACATGTGTGATTGATCTTCTGAAGCTTTGTAGTGTGTTGCTAAAGAAATCAAGGGAATGACAAAAAGTATTAGGCGATTAGCTCATGGCTAACAAGCAGAGGGCGCAGTGGTAGAACCACCCTTAGACCATGTATGCTTATGGATATTGTCTGTGCATAGTGCGTGTTTAAGAATTTCAAGAATCGAGTGAGGCAAAGATAATGTGGAAAGTGTAATGTCACATGTGGGTAAAAAATGACTCAAATGATTGACTCATTACGTCATTAACTTACATTATAAATTATTGAAAATAGTGCAAACATGCTGTGTTGAAGGTTGTAAGGATATACACAAGAATATATAAACAATAAATTAGTTTATTATGCCCTCTTCTTGTGAGATACGATTCACCCAGCGATGTATAATGGATGCTTTCTAGCTAGAGACACAGATAACACAGTGTAACACTGTGTTCAACACAGAATGTTCCAACAGAGACACAGCTTACACTGCTCAACGCAACAAAAATCCAAGTTATACCTAGCGTGTAAGGGAGCAGTTACGATCAACCATCACCACCGATCGTCAGCAACTAACCACATTTCAAACATAAAAATAACAAATTCAATACCTTAATTATATCTAATAAATGAATCATGCAAATAATTGTCAAATAACACTATTTTACTTTTACATTGTGTCTTGTATTTGTTATATATTTTCTATTTATTGACATAAATATAAATATTTACTTAACATATATAACAGATATAAAATATGTAACGTACTTATTTGTTTATATTGTTTGACATGTAGTAGTTGTAGTTACGACCACCAACTACCATCAATCGTTTGCGACTGGTTTATAATTTCAAACACAATCTCAAAATATCAAATATGTTTTGTTCAGAAAAGTCTATCTGTCAAGAATGTCCAAAGATATTAGAGTAATATATTATACTGCTGTAAACTCTAAAAATTCGCTATATTTATTCCCTTATGAAAAAATAAGCTAAAAATATGAAATAAAATTTGTTGACACTATACTTCGTTTTCGAGAAAATTGAGTTTGAATTATGGTCTGGTAGAAGCATATGGAAATAAATAGATACAATTTTGGATGCTTAAAGAGCATATGAGGTAGGAGGAACACTGGCGGTCTGACCATTGACTGTCTCTACTCCCTTTCCCCGTCTATCCCTCAACTGCCTAAATCAAGTCAATTTTCTCGAAAACGAAGCATGATATCAAAACATTTTATTCTACATGTTTGGCTTATTTTTTAATCTAGAATCACCCCTTTTTCGCTTATACCACCACTTCTGTGATCTATAGGAGTCTGTGACCTGACCTCCTTGCTTGCTCTCGACTCCGTGTGGTGAGTTTAATGCGAATCAGCCTCGAGAGAGCATCGTGCTCGCTTCGGTCTTGATTTGAACGGAGATCATAGATTATAGGTTTCTTAGGGGACTCGTGGTCTTACATGCAACGAGTAGAAAAAATTAGATTAACACTTTTTATAGAACAGAGGTGGCTGAACCTTATCATGGTAAGAGTCATATTTCGATTATTAGAAATTCTCGAGAGACGCATCTTCTATTGGAACGATGTTATACGTTACATTTTTATATAGTTAATGTATAGTTATATTTTTAAGATATTGATGCTTGAAGTTTTAAGTTTTAGTACTATGCTATAAACATATATTTTGTGAAAATCAAGGGGCTGCAGCGAGTGCCAATTATCTTCTTAACGGTTCAAAAATTATACTGTTACTACATATATTCGATAGTGTATTTAAGCTAAGAAAAAATATACATATTAAAATACCAGGAATAATTTCAGATGTTTTTTTGTTTTGCAACTCCATACTGCGAATATATGTACACATATAGATATTGATCTACTCTCATAACTGTATCAATATTTGCAAGAATTTAGTATAGTGATTCACGAATTTGTTCAAGAGAGATTATTAAATTCATATGTTCAAATTTTCGAGATATTTTACATTTTAAACAAACACGGGAATAAAAGTAAGGAAAGATTAAGGAAAATGAAAAAAGTTGAATGCAAAAGTTGTAACTAATTCAGATAAAAGAAAAGAATAGAATATTCTAAATTAACTAATACCTATTCCGAATAAATGTGAATGCATCTGTGAATCAACTGTAATTTTTGAACGTCTATATAAGTGATTAAAAATCTAAAGCCATCAAAATTCTAAAGTCTGAAGTACTTTTGAAAACACTGTACACTTTGCATAGCTGAAATTTATTGGTATAACAAAAAAGGAATAAAGATAATCTACACATATCAACTTGATCGACATGTTTGAGCGACTGGACGATTTGTCTTTCAAAACCAAACATAGGTATGTATCATAACTGAACATTGAACAAACATTGCAATAAAGTTCCTTCATCCAATCAATTCTCCACGTCTTCAACTTTTTACTTTCCCTATTTCACTTGTCCAAAAACCCGCCATTTCGCTTTTCACTATTCCCTCTAAAAGAAAAAAACTTCGATAAGCTCGAGTAACCATTAATCGATGGCTGCACGTCGAAGTTCCTCGGTCAACCAGCAATTGGATCAACCACTACCAGAGAAAACGCAATTAAGGTGACTGTTTTTCCTACCGCACACCAGTATTCTAAACGGTGAAATTCGACAATTAAACTCCGGATTCCAGAAAGAATGCCCACAGCGACACCTTAGTAACACACTCGCGCAGAAATTCACGCGAGCGTTAAAAAGGCGTCCGCTCTAAAATCATTTCCTTCCTTCAGGGCACCTCATTATCGTCCCTTAAAACAACTAGGTATAATACAAGCCCGCGAATATAGCAGTCATCCTCGACACTCTAAATCATGCTAGAAACTACAGTCCAAAAAAGAGAAAGAAAAAAAAATAGAAAATAGGACACCAGGTCCGTTTCATTCGCTTCTGCCAGCAGCATCGCCTCAAAATCGCGGTTCCGTTTGCAGAATTCGCGAGCAGCCCCAAAGCTAGAGAAGAGCCTGCACTCGACGCAGCAACGTCGAGGCCAAAGATCGCCTCTGCCCCGTGCAACTTTCCAGAGCACCGAAATTTTCAAGTCCTCCACGAGATCGAGGCAGTCAGGCAGCGTCGGTGGTGGCGGCTCGAGGGAAAATCCAAGGGGACGGGGAAACACGGAGCGCGGCGGTGGTGGCGAAAGAAGCAAGAAAAAAGCGAGAAGGAAGAAAGGGGGTGGCGAGGGGCGCGCAGGGAATAGGAGCGCGAGGCAATACGCACGGCAGAAACTAGATATACGCGCAGACGAGCTCTCGTCGAAACATGAACCCTATTTCCCCGGGAATTACGAGTGGGCAGGGGGATGGGCTGGGGTTGCGGGTGGTTACACGAGGGAGGCGCGCGCTTCTCGACAAAAGATCTTTTTTCCATTCCTCGTGGCGTCGTTAGGTATCCGCTTCTCTCTCTCCACCCTTTCGCCGCGTCACCCTTTCCTCGTTGGCCCTCAATCCACCCTCTCTCTCTCTCTCTCTCTTGAGCCCCACGTTTCTCTTCCTCCCCCTCTTTGTCCCTGTTTCGCTGCAGCGCGCGCTTTTCATGCGGGGGCTCGGCCCGTGCATTTTCGCGGAAATAGGCCGCGTGGAGAGGAACGCCACGCCGCGCCGAACGAAGAGCGGAGCGAGAAGAAGGAAAAAGAGCGACGGCTGGTTGCCGGTGACCTCTTTTTCTGGCCACCTAGCGTTGCCTGGCGAGGCCGATCGAACCGAGGCGGACGAGCGCCCGCCAACCCAGCAGGTGTTACGAACGGCTACTTCTTTTCACCCCCGGCGTCGTTCGGTTACCCCTGGACCTAACCGCCGGATCGCCACGAGATATGCGCCCGCCAAATCTGTATCGATTCAGGGGAACGTGCGATACAATCGCCAGGGGACTCCAACTGGACCTTTTATCGATCGCGGACCGCGATAATTAGACCCTGTTTCTGCACTGATGCGTTAACCCACAAATTTTTAGCATACGAGTGTTTTACAGTTTTTTCTTGTATAACATGTACTGTGAAGGACCCAGTTGCTGATCAGAACCCAGTTTTTGATCAATTTAGTATTTAAATACGTATATGAAATTTACTTTGGTTAAAATTAGTTCCAAAAAATTATGAAATAGTGTTTTCGTATTTTGGTATTTAATGGCTGGTAATTGGATGTAATGTATGTGATCAGTTATTATTGTCTTTATATGTTATACTTTGAGAACTAAATTGTGATTTAATTATTATTATTTTCTAGTTTTTTCAGTAACAAATTAAGGATGACATGTAGATTTATATGAGTAACATACAATTTTTTGGATTTGGTTAATTTTTTCGTGAATACGTTAGGAAAACCATACTTCTTACTTTTACGTGATCAGGAACTGGATCCTTGAGGATATAATAACAATTTTCTTAGCATAATTTGTAATATTATTCATTGAAATAGTCCTTCAAATATAAAGATAGTAGTTTACAAATACAATGTAACGTAACTTCGAAGAAAAAATTAAAAAAAGTAAAGGATTACTATTGTAAAATGGCGTATCATTCAATTGCCTAGTTTTGCATTGACATGTTAATGGTCCCTTTTTTAACCTTAAGCATCACCTTTTATAGTACACTGATCTAGTAAAACATCTCATCCAAGTAACAATGCGATACAATTTTTTAACATATTTGAAACCGATGAGTAGCCTGTTATATTCTAGGATATCTCTCCCCATTAAGAAACCTAATTATTAATATCATTATTATACCTACAAAAACATATCACCACGAACAGTGTTATTAAACTACGCTTCTCTCTAACTTAACGCATTAAATATGTTACTAGATACCCTAAAGTTTAAAATTACTTAGAGAAGACAAATATTGTTTACGTGAACTATCACTTGTATCTCTGTCCAGATCCAGGTGGTTTACTATGCACACGAGTTAACTTTAAGGACGAAACTCTCGCTATAAACTCATCTGTGATGTCAGCCTGTAGTCACGAAATCTGCCCAACTATGGAAAAAGGTAGTGACTACAGAAAAATTAAAAATTGAGTTTTTTGCATCTTTGAATAGTTTTGAACATTTCAGGTCTGGGACAAAAAAAGTAAAAAAATAAAATAGCAGTAAAATATTTTTTTCTTCATATTTGGACAGAAACACTACCTCTGACAATGCTTCGTACGAATGCAAATTCAGGTAATGACAAATTCAATGACGATCCAGATTGGAATCGTAGCGTGACTGAGCGTTTCGATTCCGAAATCGTTTCGATCGTAAATGTAAAAGGCTCCAGGTGGATTGGCATGCCACGAAGTGCATTTTTTCCACGTCGTCGACAGGCTTGCTGACGCAAAGAGAAAGGAAGACGAACGGGGCGAACGGCGAAAGCCCCCTCCTTTCATCGAGGAAAACGTCACGAAAGACAGGAAAGATTTGCTCGCGAATCTTTTGATGAATTTAATATAAGTTCAATTTAACGAAGGAATCAAAATGACCGGTGTAGAATCTTAGAAATCTTAGAAAAATTATTCGATTTTACGACGTTCATTTTTTGTAAGTTTTTGTGCATTGTTTTGTGATAGGTGTAAAAAATCATGTGTAGAAAACGTTCAATAGATGCAATACATATACCTAGTTAATAGCAAGCAAATTTGAATTTAATGAGTAAAATAACAAACACAAACTATATTAACAAATTGAATATTTAATACTAAATTCTCCCTATCGTTCTGTTATTTTATACGTTTAATATACGGATATTAATCGTATCCCATGAGAAGCCTCTTGGACAGCAAGTGCAATGCTTTTCAGGGGACTTCTCATAAAACACGAATGGCACCTATGTCCATACAACAATTTTTTTTTTTTAATTTTTACTTGCAAATGTACTACAAAATTTGGGACTTAATAAACTATATGTAATAGGTATACTAAATATTCAAGCAAATCTAACGTTAATATTAAAAACTTAATTCAATTTTTAAACAAAATTCAAATTTCATTAATGAATCTTGTAAATTACTTATCATTCAACCAAAAGTAACATAAAAGTACGTAAATATAAATGAATATAGACACAAGATGAATAAATAGAATCTTAAAAAAAAACACGCTTAAACTTACATCAGTCATTAAAAACAATTAAATGTATAATTCACAAACCCAATTCTTTCTTTCGACCAGATAAGAACACGGGAATCATAACAACCCATAAGAATGCAAATTAAGAGCGCGTTCAACAGAAGAGAAAGTGATGCGCCGAGAAGAGGGACGTGAACAAAGAGAGCTAGATCTCGAGGAAGGCAACAAGAGGGCGAAAAAAATCGCCTAAGGTTGCTAGAGGAAAGGACATCGAACGAGAAAGGAGAAGGAGGAGGAGGATGAGAAGAAGCAGAAGGTGGGAGGTGTGGGTGTGCGTGGCGGAGAAGGGGAATGCCCCCTTTTATGTCTGCGTAGATATCCCAGCTCTATGTGTGAGAACACCACCACCGGAAGTTGGAGGCCACCGCCTGACCTTGCAGCGGTCGGTCGGTTTCAACTCCGGCTAGCAGCCCCGTTCAACACTCGATGCCGTATACTGGGTGTCTCGTGAATTTCTTAGGCGAACTCGAACTGCTGATCGCAGAAAGAAAAACCGAAAATGAGTTTCAGAAGTTGGAAATTGAATACAGAAACGAACATGATTCCCTGAAAACGCGACATACGAGAATTTCAGATATCTAGCTATTTTTTGATTTTATACCTGTGGGTTTTATCTATTCATTTATAAACGGGCGTGGCCCTTTATATATATAGAATTATACTAAAACGATTGTATGAAATATATTAGGTAAAAGTAAACACTAAGAACATAAACGTGATAGATTTAAAAATAGATTTAATTAATAATTAGATATATCTCATGCAGCTGACTTTTGAGGACTTGTAAGCAACCAGGAAAGACGTTTATGTGACCAAGGGTGCTTTGGGTATTTTGTAACTTTAGAGAATTTTCTTGTTGAATTATGCTACATGTATAGAGGAAACATAATATTTTCAATAAATTTGAATTTATGTTATGGTACCTTATTTGCTGTCTTACCCTACATTTTTGTGAATTACCTATGTCATCTCTTTCTTTTTATATGGCCTAATATGTAATTTAAGTCACCTGCCTTTGTCTAAGAGATATTGGCGACATTAATGTTTCAAGTTTTTAATTTTAATACATTGGAAACTGATGATCCACCCGTTGGATTTAGCGACAGCTCTCCTTACATTTGAGTCATTTTTATATTTATAAGATTGCTATCGGCCGAAAGAAACAGTTGGACAAAATACACTGATCTCGAATGTATTAATACTGCATAAAGAGTACATTTAATGCCCTTCCTTTTTCCTGAAAATGTAGATTTTATATTCTAGATCTTAATTAAAGCATCAACTCGGATTTCTATCTATCTAATTATACTATCCTATAATTGAAATTAGCAGAAATCTCTATGAAAAAATAAGTTACTACAAAAAATTCAGTAAAATGGATGTAAAAATTTATTTAAAAAAAAAATAAGTTTATAATCAGAGCAACTGTACCAATCTAGACCTGAAATGCATTTCAAAGGAGACTAAATTAAAGAACCTCTTCTTAAGCCCAAAATATGATGAAGTCCATAATTTAGAATTGGTGTTCAAACTTATAAACTCTGATATAATTCGAAAACAAATTACATCAGAACAGACAGTGGTTTTATTCCACAGCCACAGATATACATAAGTGATTAGCCCTTTGCTTCTAGACTTTACACAACCATTAACTAACTTCGGCTTATTTTCATCCGGTGTAGATATGTTGCCTGTAGTATTTCAAAATGTATCTAAAGATAATGTGAAAATAATAATCCTGGATCTATTTTGAGCTTAGCCCTTTCATTTTAACATCACAGCTCGTATTCGTATAAGCTTCAGAGTGCTTGGGGGCCAAAAGCTTAAAATTAGTCTGACGGCAGGGATGCTTGATATTTTTCAGCTGAGTGTTAGTCATCTACACATTGGCTTTTTGAATATGTGCACACAATCCCAGAATGTATACGCTTACTATATGCAGCATAGTTTATTAATATCGATTATTTCTTGCTGCCTGCAAGCAACTACACCATTCTGTCCATGGAATTACCAAGGCTGCTATGAATCTTTACCAAATTCAATAATTTTAATATGACGAGTAGAGTTAGCGTCCTCTCCTTCAATTACGAATTAATATATAATACTTAGTAAGGTCAATTCCAATGTCTTTTTCGCTGACCTTCTCTAAGTGATGGACTTTGAAATCGAATGTACTAAAGAGTACGCATTTTTCTTTATTTCGAGTGACATTAGACTACTAAAGTTCTAGTTATACATTATTACCTTGAATTATGCATTTCTTTAGAAACTGTTCATTTTAACTACTTCAGTAGAAATGAGTGTTCGTCGAACGTTAAATCGATAATAATTGTGGAATTTAAATAGTTAACAATATAAGTGTTTAAAAGGGAAAGAACCATTTTTCTTAGTAAAAAAAAAAGTGAATTTCATACTAGATATGGTGAACGCTAGAATAATTGCACTATTTTCTAGGGCTGATAGTATCTTTTTCATCCAAATTTTTGAAAGAGGGTTTTTGATTTGTATACAAAGTTCCAACTATTTTTTTCTCATCTTTATCATTTCAACTACTCAAATTCCACTACAACTTTTTTAATCCAATTAATCGTAAATTATTCAATTAATGTCTTCAAGGTATTTAAAAACACCTGTACTCATAATGTCCACATAAGTTTAATAATAAGTAATGTTAATATTTTGCTTCTGAAATTGGAAAGGAGTTTCCACTCGAGACGACTCATCAACTTTGGTTAACAGGTAAAACTAGACGCGAATTGGACGAGAGTTCGACGCGAGGGAAACAAAATTCTGCTGTTATGGATGCAGCCAATACCAGTCCTTTGATCGAACGACGAGACAAGATGGAAACATCACCGGCTACGGGGAATCGGATATGGGCCCCTTTAACGGATTGAAACTGTAATATGGGCCATTCAAGCCGATAGAACGATATTTCTTCACCGTTCGAACCGCAACGTCCTCCACGTGTATCGACGCGAAGCCGATATCGTAATTCAATACTGAGACAATTATCTACGACGTGTGCCAAGAAAACTTTAAATCAATAACATTCTACTTTTTTCATAAATGTTATATCGCAATGGACTGCTCCAAGGGAAACCAAGATCTTGACCTGAAAGACTGAGATGTTCAAGGTTAAAACTGTAAACGAGACATAAACGAATAAAATCTGTGGAAAGTGTGTTTCGACGAGCAATCGATAACTCCAAGCATCTAAATACTGCTTTAAAGATCGACGTTATTGCAGTTGGTTGTTCAACACTGTTCGAAGCAGCTGTTCACATAGAAAAAGGACGGAAGAAGTGGTCGTGTGTATAAAGAGGGCTGTAAGATGATAAGCTGAAGAAGTGTCATTTGCAAAGACAGAAATGGGGAGTGTAATTTCGAAACTGGCTATGTCCATTTTTTAAGAATATTGAGGTATTTATTGTAATCTGTTTTATAAGCATTCTTGATTTTTCTGTATTAAAAACCATTCTAGAAACTGACTTAAACCTTCTGAAAATATATTTTGAAAATCGGAATTATCGGAAAATTCATCAATATCTCAAAATTGTTTCGCATGGACATAGCCAATTTTGAAATTACATTCCTAAAATGACGACCCTTAGAAAGGAGCATCGCAGTAATTGCAAACGTATTGAAAATTTTGCTTAATTTTTCTGTCACGTAAAACACATTTTTTAGTTGTTTTTCTTTTATCAGACATTGTCAAGCTTAATTCCACTTAATGATCGATGTAGTGCGATATCTTCAATATTATTTGTTTAATGAGTTTATAACTGAGATAAGAGAGTTTAAGGAAGTACGGCTCACTTCTATGACGTTTCCATTGTAAATCACGAGCGAGAAGTTAGATACTAAAAAGATAAAATTTTCCAAAAATTCGTTTAAGTGCTACAATTATATTAATTATCAGCGTCTAGAAAAACAGAATATTTAAACAGTTTTCGAGCATTTCGAGTTGAATAAAAGCAGGAGTAAGTTTTCGACAACAGACGTCAAATATGATCGTCATTCGATAAATCTTCTGCGTTGGAATTTAAGTGCCGTATCATTATTACATCTTGGTCTCTATCTTATCACGATTTCTATTACGGTGAGCAATATACTTTGCTGCGTGACAACTCGCGGTAAAATTTCACAGTCTAAGCAATCAACATCAACAACTTAAGTTATTTCCGTTTTGCGACGTGGAAGGCATAAATTACAACAGTTGTTTTTATTTCTTTGCAATTTAGGCATTGTACAAGGTGTTCACGTGAATATCGCGAGAAAGTTCCCAAAATACGCGTGAAATGTGTCTGACTCGGGACTTATTCTACTGACTTCATTGTGCCTGATCTGACTACTCTACGCCAACAGTAGAATAAGTTCAAAGTAAGACACATTTCAGAAAAATTTGGGGAACTAAACAAAATTTCGTTTTTTACTCTTTACATAGGTAATACAAAACAAATGCAAGTGATTAAGAAGCAAAAAAATTATTCAACTTTTAAATATGGAAGTGTCTATACTATACTAATCGTACTATCCTACTAGAAGTAATATAAACGCAGTAACTACTAGTATTATATGACACTAGTAGATGTATAACACTAGAAGTATCTAATGTAGCATTAGTAATAGTATAACACAAGTGATAGTATAGTATTAGAAGTGATATAACATTAATGAAAATATAATGTTACTAGTAGTGTAATACCACTACTAGCAGTGTAGTATTACTATAGTGCAATATCACTACTAACAGTGTGGTATAACTATAGTGTAATACCATTACTAGCAGTGTAATATCATTATTGGTAGTAGTACCATTACAGTGCAATACCACTACTAGCAGCGTCGTGTTATTATTGGTAATAGTACCACTATAGTGTAACACCACTACTAGTAGTTTAGTACACACCACTATTGGTAATAAAAACAATAGGTTCTACTATTAGTAATATATTGTAATATATTACCAGTGGTATGATACTGAGTGTACAGACCTATAGTAAAAACCCGAAACAACAAAAATAGTTCCCAAAAATTTTATAAATTACAAGACTGTTCTCGATCACTAACACCGAGATTATAACGAGAAACACTGTTTGATTACTTCCTGCTATCCCATCGATTTCCCTTTTTTTACAACACGCTTGTGTTAAGCAAAGAGTTGATATGCCTGATGAGTTTTCAATGACGTACCTTTAATAAATTACCCTCGCACAATGTTCTCTATGACAGAGGTCGTCACGTTGGCACGGCACAAGTGAATGGGCGATCTGGTATTTGTGGGGGATGGAGGCCAGCCTTAAAGGGGATGCAACGGTGTATCTCAAACCTCCATAGAACAGCCAGTGTACGTATTCAACGACTATTCAGTGAATCTGTTTAATCATTCCATTCCAAAATAAAAAAAGAAAAGGAATGTTTTTATCAGAAGCTACCATGTAAATACGTACACATATCGACCTCACTTAAATTTGATTAAACAGCTACAAATGCATGCCAATAAAAAGCTTTAATCATAAGATTAACCTCTTCAGACCTGATTTTTCAAAAACACAAAAACTAAAATGCATATTCATCCTTGCAATCATAGTTTTAACATTTTAAGTTAGACATTGAAGTACTAGTATAACAGTGTACATTGTCATGTGTATCAGGTCTGAAAAGGTTAATTCTAAAATCAAATCTTACCCATCTATATAATTAGTTGGACTTATGATACATCTGTAATTGATTAGTCAGGCTCAGATGAACTGGGTATATTTGTAGGTGAATATCTTGTTGCTAGGAGTATATACAGGGTGACCCATTTGAAGTTTCGCACGTAATTGTCTCCTATACTATACCTCGTTTTTAAAATGTTTTAAATAAACTTACCCTGTTTTGGGGGAGATATCTTGATGGTCACAAATTTGTTCTAGGTGGGCGTTTTATTTAAAACATTTATTGAAACGAGCTCTAGTTCAGTAGATGATTATCTGCGAAACTTCAAATAGGTCATCCTGTAGATGAGAAAAACTTTCTAGCGACAGTACAAGTTCCAAATGACAGAAATCAGAAAAAAAGTAGACACGACTTTTTGTCCCAGTCGTGACACTTTAGTTCTGACCAGTCTTGCCCCGATTTAGGGGTGGGGCTCGGTGTGTCGGTATGAGGGGTTTCATTAAAACGAATCCAGCCGCCTCTGGCTACAAGCGCACCCCTTTCGTGCAGCTCCCGCCACACCCCTTTGCTTCTCGAGTCCAGCAACACGACAAGCCTTCGCGGACGACGCCCAGATAGAACTCGAAATATCGAATCTCACCCCCGCGGCGGCATCCATCCCAGAAAGACCTGGGCTCTATCGCCTAGCTATTTTTACATTCCCATATTTTCATCCTTCGACGATATTGTGACTCGTAAATTCACTCCCTTCCCTTCGTAGACGCTTTGTTTGATCAACGCGGGGGGTGACATGCAACTTTACTCGAGAATGTATATTGGAATGCTGGCTATTGAGAATTGTGAGTGTTACAAATGTTTTCTAAGTTTATTGGAGTGTGTAGGTATTAAATTTTTTGGTGTGTCAGATGTTACAGTAGAGCCTACTGTGTTTAAGCTAATGAGAAGACAAAGGTATTCGAATAACATTTCACGTCATTTATTCGAATAGAAATGAGTAAAAGTAATTATTTTCGTAATACTTAAGGATCCTATATCTTGTTGGCTGACATAAGAACATGGGTTTTTGAACATGAATTATTCTGTGGAATTGCATTCCTTGTTTGCCCCAAACCATAGATATAAAGCACTTCTTCAAATGCCTCGAATGCTTCCATATGAGAGAGCACATCTCCATCACTTTTATTTGCTTTTTCAGTTTGTATAATAATTTTATTCGTGATATTTTTGGCACTATTACAGATTGTCTTCACCACAAACAAAGAGTACTGCTTATACATATAACTTGCAATTTGTAACAGAAAAAGGACAAGTTATTAAGAGATATTTATCTCAATCTAAATAACTGTCTCGACAGATGTAATAATAAACATACCAGAAACTCCAATCAGAAGCATTAGAAAAATTCTAGGCCAAATATTGCATCGTGACAAGTGAATACAATCACCCTTGAACAGACCCATGAACCCTAAGAGAACTAAGAATGCACAATACAAAACTCGTAAACTACAAAATAACTCCAATTTTGAAATATAGTAAATACAGCGATGAGTTTATAACGAAAGGATTTTGTATCTATAGAGTACATATAGTTATCGTTTAGCTGTGCATTACAAGCCCATAAAGGCACAGAAATAATTATGTACATGAAAACAACTACTGAAAGGATTAAACACAGGAAAAGAACAATTTGTGGATTAAGTTGCAAACACATACTCCGCTTATCCCCAGGTGATAACAAGGACCAGTGCTCCATTTATCACACAACGCGTCCCCCATCTTTTTCTTCGAACAGCCTTTCGCAGAAGTAGCCTTGACTTTTCGGCCGCGACCGAAAAACAGTCAGCCGTAGACGCACGACGCACGTTCGCTGAATGGCAATGGCCAAATGAGTCACTCTGAGCTGTGAGACTATGATCGTTACTAACGGCGTGTTTACTACCGCCGCGACCCTGTTCCTTTTTCCCCGTGCCGGCAAACGAGGCCTCGTGTAACGGAGGTTCTGCAACGACTACTGTTGCGGCCAGGTGCAATTTGGGCCATCGCGAAGTTTCTCGATATCGAGTGTATGTAGACCATACGTAGCTATATCTAGACTACTCGATATGTATACAGGTATGTAGAGTTTAGAGCAAAAGGCTTTTAACTTGGCCTAAACGATAGGTAGGGTAACTGTAGGAGAGATGGCCTTGCAGATGAGATAACTCAATCTTAGATTTTATCAATTTTCAGGCATCTATTAAAATCTTAGGTCATCTTGACTACCAGTCATAAGAATCGTTCCTTCTGTCTCTTTAAGATTGAGAAATTAAGTAAGTTATTTATGATACAATAATTGGCAACTCTGGAAAATTTTCTGCATGTTCCGTAATTTTTAATTTACTAACGTTTTAGTAAAAAGCAATGGGTTCGTTCGAATGGAGTACGTACGTGCAATGGTTAGAGATTGTATTTTAATTGCTACGATAAAATGCTAATATGGATATCATGCTATTCTATTTTATTAAGTAATGGAATATCGAAAAGGAGGTGACCCTTTGCATATATTGTAATTTCTCTTTTTTTTTCTTAAACCAAAAATTATTTTTTATTCGTACGTGCACATTGTAATTCTGTATGTATCGTTCTTTAGAAATATATGTTTATGTTGGCAATAATAATTGTATTTATTATGTAGCAGCACACTAAAAAAGGAAGTGGGTCATCTCACCCGGAATTACCCTAATGTGAGGCAAAGCTGAAGCTTTCTCAATTTTAATAAAATAGAAATATATTAACATGTTGACCGCCACGTTGAAATCACATGTTTTGCTTAGGTCGCCACAAAAGTATTTTTATTATTCTAAGCACATAATGGCAGAATAATAATAAATATGGTTATATAAGACAACATTCTTACCCACGGGACGTTTATTTTGCTGGTGGTCACGGGTGACCACCGTGACGCTTTGGTACACTCAATGACACTTGATAAGTATTTTGATAAATATTTAATTATCCAAAGAAGATTACAACATGAAATGCAAAAAAAGGAAGAACTAGCATGGTGCAAAAATTTTACAAAGTGTGTTACCAAAAAAATTTTACAAATTTTGGAACAAAAATTGCTAAAAATCGAACTAAAAATGTTACTACATACTGCCCAGATTGTATTGACCAGCCTCATCTATGTTTAAAATACTTTAATAGAATATACCGACAGATAGAAGATTTGATAAAAATTAATCTTTCCTTTTTGATCTTCTAATAAAGATTTTTAATTGCTGAATAGTGCACTTTTTATTTCAAAGTATTCTCTAATTAGCGATGATGTTCAAAATTCATTAACTGTCAATGTTCATTCAACTTTTACAATTATAAACATTTCAAGCACTCCAATCACCGATGACCACCATAGCGCTACAGGAGAAACAGTTCGTGGTCACATATGATCACCGTGGCGGTCAACGTGTTAATATGACCTCACGTGAAATTACATACTATCACATTACATATTATATAACAAATTTGTTTCCAATAGCCGTTGTGATAGTATACAATTTTGTGTGATATGATGTTGATGTGTTTCTACCTTAAAAGACGTCATTAGATATAATTCTTTCTCTCTGGTACCAAAGGGGTAGCCACAGATAATGATAAGAAAAATAAAGAATGAAAACTACGTGAAAGTACTATTTATTTACTTTGAAGTTGCCAGTAATGGACAAGTAGTTAATGAAAAATTCATCCTATAGTCTACCTATATACTCCACGCATAGTGAAATACGCAAACTAATAAATATACTAATAAATAAACTAGAACCTTAATTTTGTTTTGTTTAAAGTTATAAAAAACGTGTTAAATAATAAGCATACAAAGTTCAAACTGTTGAAGGATTTAAGATCAATCATCTTTCAAAAAATCAACAGCATATTTACCTAATTTTTTTGTTTATAGCTACTGTATAGATGCATTACTTAACATATTTTCTGTTTTCTAAAACTCACGTACCAAATGTGTGAGGTGAGACAACAATTTATGCGTAAAATGCATTGAATGCCTTAAAAGATGTCTGCTTATGTATGGAAGAAGTGTGTCCAAGACGAGACACAAAAACATGATTTTATGCCGCATTAAATATGTTAACTGTATTAAGTCTGATGACATTTTTTGATCCACCTTGAATTTCTGAAATTCAATAGAAGAAGCTGCACCTTATTAATGAAACAAAGTTTCAGCAAAGTTTAAAAAGAACTACGTATATGTTCCATACTTAATGAGCTACGCTGATTGTTAGGGATCTCCTATTTTTCTTAGTCACAATAGGTCCCCTCAGATCTAACCTTCTGAAGTCACCCCTTAGATTACCTCAACATAAGTGTCAACCTGGGGATATAATTCTCACAAGTTGCTCTAGATAATTACCAATACACATAGCAATTGAGAATTCAAAGGACTATCACGCAAAACTATGACTTAAATCACAAAACTTGCAAGTACTCTCGAGAGCAGCTCTCGTACGAAACTTCAAAGTCAACACTCATTCTTACAAAATGCAAAATCAGATTCAAAACTCAACATTCCCCAACTTCATCTCGTGAAGCTCGATCGAGAATCGAATCGTTGCTCAACGAAGAAACATTGGCAAGGCGGAATGCTATTTTAATCCCAGGAAACAGCTGGCGGAAGATTCAACGTGGAAAGATGTTCAAAACACCGACGCGAAAAAATTACAGAAGCGTCACTGGCGGAACTGGCAAAGGCTTGAAGCGAGGGTGGAACACCGTTTCCAGTTAGACAGAAAAAACAGAGTAAGGGATGTCCGCGGGCTCAGGACGAGAATAGTCGAGAAAGTGCTCGAGAGAGCACAGAGGGCAGATGGCGGGTCAACGAAGGGAAAGTAGGAACGACTGCACGTGCACTGTCCGCCTCTATTTTTATGTATAACTCTTTCGAGATAGCCCTCCGCAAGCTACATGGGAGTTCTTGCGCTGTTTCCACGTACTGCGACTGGCTCGCGTTGCTAGCCAGAAAAATATCAGCGCTCGTCGCTGGAACGACTCTGCTATTCGTCTCGCTGAATTCTATTCGCCGCTTTTTCAACGCCGCGCATCCGCGTCCCGTTAGAACGAACGCAAGGAATTCTCGTCGATTCAACGATATGAACTCTGACGAACAAATTGAATCAATTTGGAGTCGTTTTTTGAGAAAGAGGAATGCTACTGTACGGTTCGATGGAATTTCGTGTTCGAAATAACTGCGTCACTATTTTCCCTACGGAGACCAAATATGGCTTATGGAGAGGTATGCCTCTCGTTGTAAGGTAAAATGACCTATATCATTTGTTATCAAGATATTGACTCGTTGCAGACGAGCGATATTTTGACGCGCGTTCTCGTTGCAATCATATGTGTCTTCGTTGTTTATAATTGGGAAAACAAAGAAAAACATATAGTCGCAACGAAGTCGTGCGTCAAAATATCGCACGTGTGCATTGTCCCTTAAAATTTCCAACTTCAGTACTGGCTTATGAACTTGTATCTTCTTGAATCCTTATCTTCAGGTGAAAACATACTTTTAATGCCCCTTTTTCTTTTTGAAAATATAGATTATATATTCTAGATGTCAATTAAGACCTTAATTCAAATTTTTTGAAAATGTGACGTAGATCGTTTTGTCTTACAATTACAGATATAACTACTCATATAGAGTAGTACAGCGTAAGTTGAGTAACTGTATCGCCTGAATTTTCTTATAAACTATTTGTTACACGAAAAAATATTTCAAAGTTGTTTAAAATCGAGAGAAACGTATCTAAAAATATATCTTTTCGAGAAAGTAGTTTATTATAATTTTAATTATTTTGAGCATTTGACAATGAGAATCACGAAGCCACAGTAAATGCCTCAAATAGTCATCACTTAGTTGCCCTTGTTATATTGGTATGTTTGAATATCATTCAAATTGTTTAGGGCCATCTTAGTCAGCCATGACCATAGATAAAATCACCAGAAAAAAATAATAAAAAAGTAAAGTAATTAATGATTGACCTTCGCTTGATGGATGATAATTGTACCTTTTCGTTTTATAGATACTATCTCCTATGAATGAATTTTGTAACGAAATAGGATTGTAGGCTTCTAAGTATTCTTTAGCTTTGTACTTTAGATACATGTATGTATAACACGATACGAGAGGAAGAAATAGTAAATAATAAGATACTTTGTGAACATGGAGGCAGTAGAAATATCCCAGCATTGGTCAGACTAATGTTAGCTGCTTCATAACCGAAAACCGTATAATGGAAAGCTTCCTGCATGTATGAACACAAACAATTTGATTAAAAATGAATCTTTGTATAATACGTTACAAAATATGTAATTAATATTAAAATTTTCAGAATTAAGTTTACTCGTTATCTATTCTTTTTGGACTACGTATCGTACTTAAGGATTTCATTTCTTCCTTCTAAAACAATAATTTTACGATCGAAATGTGTACCTATTAATTACGAAATTATATTAGTCAAAGTGTGTTTCTTTGCCAACAAACACTGTTTTCGAAATCGCAAGATTGTATTACGTCTTCGACCGAGTTAATTATAAATTTGAATTATCTTTCAACTTCTCTACTGTTTTAGTGGTAAGCAGTTGTGGTAAGCAGTTGTACTGCATATCTTCCGAATATTGTTCTATTATTTTAAACAAAATAAGTGACATTTTTATGTAATATATTAATAACAAATGAATTTTTTAGTGAATAACACTGCAAATACTTGTGCAATAACTAAATATGTAGTTTCGCGATTCATTATTTACGCATTAAAAGTGAGCTTATGGAATATAAAAATCACATTTCTTGTGTTATATGTATAATTTTTATCAACCATTCGTGTTTGTGTTATTGAAACTCAAACTGATAAAAGAACACAATTTCTAGCAAACAAAATATAAACAATATCTAGTACTATCTCAGTATGCATATGCTTACCATTTGGAATTACATAGTAGGTAAAGTATTTATGAAATGTCACTACCTCGCTTATATGCATTAGGGGTGAAAATGAAATACAGTAAAAAAAATAATTTCAAGTAAACCTGAGTATACCATTGACTTTGTATCGAGACAACAGTGTTCATATTAAAAAAATACTGTACCTCACTGTGTCACTGACAACACATAAGGAACTGAACCTTTCTCGATCTTCAAACACGAAAGAAAACACATAATTATATTTTATAGGAGACGATATTTCTCTGGTTGTTAGGCAAGACTACCTAAGTCAAATAATTTTGTTTTTGAGATATTGGCGTTTAAAGTTTCCAACTTCGACACTGTCTCATGGACCTGTGTCTTCTTGAACCCTAATTTTTAGATGAAAACATTCTTTTAATGCCCTTTCTTCTTTCTGAAAATATAAACTCTACATTCCAGACGTAAATTAAAGCCTTAACTTGAATTTTTTGAAAAAGTAACACAGGTCGTTTTGTCTTACAACCACAGATTTAGTTCCACTGGAAGAAGGATTTACCAAAACAAAATCTATGCCCAGTCCCACTGAGCCTTCCCATAACAGCAAAGACCTGAAATCGTGAGCTACGGGGATGGTCGTCGAGGGGCTAAAGAAAAGCGCCACGCAGATTGAAGCTTCCTTACAGATCGCGCAAATTACCAAGTCGCTCGGCGAGAGGGGAAAAACTGAGGATCCCAGTTACGAAGAAAATGGAAAGCACTAAAAGGGAAGTCGTCGCGACATCGCGAAGGTCTGGCAGAATCGCATCGTCCAGAGTCATTTATCCGACGATCCTCTTTTGGGGTTCTTTCAATTTCAAAAATAGTTTCCGCCTCAAGTTAGACGGCTAGAGGACAGAAACGTCCCGAGGTGTGGTAGGGCTCGGGGAGAAACCTATTTTCCGGTTCGTGGTGGCTTCTGTGTAACAAAGTCGCCAGTAAAAGGGGACTTCATCCCTTCGCGTCTGATCGGCGCCTTTGATGGTCACCATGGCAACTTGCCTCTCTTTCTCCCTTCTCCTTCGTCTTCTTCGTCCTCGTCTCCTTCTTTAACACGGTTCTCGGTTGCTCTCTTCCCACCCTGCTACCCACCAATCCCGTCCTGATGTGAACGCGCACTTTGCCCTAGCCAGTGTCGCATGAGCTCGGTCAAACGTTGGGGAACTCGTAAATTTTTACGACCAGCCGCTACAGACTGGCGTCCTTTCAAATTGACCTAGGTCTCCTGCACCCGCTCTCTTCTGAGTTTCCCCCCGAGCTCGTTAAACGCTGTTTTGGAACCGAAGACTGGTGACCTCTGATGAAGCGAAATCTACTCCCAGTCGAACTCATGCGCTGCTTGTTTACCATCGACGTGCAGTAAATAAATAAACGGGAAGTATACTACCGGCCAAAGTTTGACATCAACTGCTGAGTCTCGTTAAAGTTACTGTGTATAGTGAAGTACGTAAGTACAGTAGGACTTCGACTAACTGGCTTAATGAAAGATTCAAATCTGAAGTACCTTTCTGATGATTAATTTTTATACTAGAGTTTCATTTACAAAAAGGATGCAGTTGCATTTTTTAGATGCAACAATGCATAAACATGCCTACAATTACATTTATATTGTGTATAATTCAATACTGTTTAATTTTGCCTTACGATATTTGTTCCTGTCTATAATCGTTTTAGAGATACTGCTTCCCCAGTTGTGTGGAACAGCCTGTGTTCCTTTTGTGCAAATGCATAAAGTTTCATTGGTGTTAGTATTTCTAATCCTCTTTTCTAGTCGTCAGATTAAATTACAGAACTATGCAGATTTCTAAATTAGTAGATATCGTTCTACGATTAATACTTAGAATTATAGGTATTTCCATAAGCAGATATATGATTTATGTATGAATTTTAAAGTGAAAATCACAGTATATTTTTCCTTTCTCAATGACTATATGTACTTGTACTTCCTGATTCCTGCTCTTAATTATTCAAAATTCTTTTACGGTGCAGTATAAGAGGGACTCAGCTATGGAGATGATTGGAATTCTTTAGTCCATCATAAATATCTACGTATGTACCTATTAACCACTACAGCCTGTAATTGCTAAACACTACTACACAGATATACAGTGATTTATCGATTCCTTCACGTGCACTCAAAGCATTAATTGTAAAAAATATAGCGGTATATTTGTTTTCTCTGCTTCATTTTCAGTTTCTGATAATTTCGAATTTAATCGGTAAAATTTTTATGATCAATACGGTTCCATGTGCCAAACTGCTTCTTGGTCACAATTAGAATTTGGAATTTTATGTTTTTGTGGGAAATTTAAAAAAGTATGTAAAAATGTACAGACTGCATCATGAAAAAATATACACAATATTAAAAGTAAAACAGACGTCATAATATTTGGAGGTTGAAACGAATTTCGAGTTAACTTTTAAATATTCTACTAATTAAGTAATCTTTATGGGAATTTGGTCTCCCAATGACTGACCGTGTCCTAAACCCTAACGCTAGTTTCCTGTAATTTTAAACTGAAATTCTAATTCTAATGTGCTTAACAAAAACCAGAAAATAGTACCATAAAGTGATATATTCAACTACAAGGACACAATTGAAGTGTCAAAACCCGCATGTTCAGTTTGTCCGCTAGGACATTTGACACCTGAAACGTCCATGCATTAGGACATTTACCTCAGCGCAAGCATCCACAGTCACCCAACTCAAACATCGTGTGATCAAATTCTATCACTTTTAAAACAGCCATGCGATACGTGACCATTTTATTATTCCATTTCACAATGGAAAACCTAGTCCCGTTTCTACAGACAAGAATCACAGTCCCCATGTTCGCATGAAAGCGACTATCGACCATTCTATCGAACGATATCGAGTGAAGCAAGCACGAGAGGTGATAGAAAAAGCGTGCGAGGCAGCATGAACGATAGACGGAGGTAGACGCGCGGCAGTCGGTGGTCGGGGAACGGTGAAAGCGAGTCTCACAGTCAGCTGAGCGGGAATTAAACGAAAGAACTTCGGGCCAGAGACTCGTGGCTCGAGGAAACTTTTCTGCTGTGTGTTACGACTAGCCTAGTTGCCCGTGGAAGAAAGTGAAGCCAGACAAAGAGGCAGTGCGACGCTTGCGGCGCGAGGAAGAAAGGGCAACGGGAGGGAAGGGGTGGCTATCGGATCGAACGCGAATGGCAGACACTGAGAATGGTCCCCGTTCTCGTTCTCGGACCAACGTTTCCTTCTCGCTCTGAATAATTGATTGAAGAGTGCTTATAGACTGACCAGAAGACGAAGATCGAGGGATCGTAATGTTTGATCAGACTGTTCTGTTGAGCTCTGATTTGGAGGACTTGTTGGAGGAAGATAAGGTACTTATTCGAGTTCGAAATATTCCCTTCTGTGTCCTCCAGTATATTTGCGAATGTGCACTCTTGTTTAAGAGTATTAGAACGTGTAGGTAGTATTTTCAATGAACCTTCGCTTTGTAATTTAAATTGTTAATATTAAATCGGTTTCCTTTTACAAATTCCGTTTGGAATATTATTGTATGTCTGGACCTCAGAGCCAAAGTAGTACCAAGTTTTATGGAAAAGCTATAAACTTAATACACTCGGGCTCTGGAGACCTGATATGTACTATACTTTAGCTGCATGTGAATAGTTCATTCATTCAAATGATCAAAATTGTTAAATGTTCATAGGACATATCTTTACTGATTATCTTTCTCAGATTTCCAGACAGTTTTTAAATATTCTAATAAAAATTCTAGAACGATAATAGAAAAATATAATATCTAATCGTATAAAAGTTAATAGCCAGAATGTTCATGATTTTATAACCTTCTCCAGATATTTATTGCGGTCAAGTTAATAAGGGAAAATAGTGAAACTATCCTAATACTTTTGATCAAGTGTATACATACACTATAATCAAAGTAGTAGTTCTTTATTTCAATTGCAACGTGGATTAAGACTTAGAAATGTAGAAGTTAAAATGGTGAATGACGTAGGTACCTAAATACTAGGAAAAAGAATTTTTGCTAGAAATGAACAGCAAGCTTTTGTAAATGTTAACTCAAAGAATCTAGAATAAATTATTCATTTTAAAAAATAAAATACCTTATTCTAAAATTTATAATGTTTATCACTGTCTTAAATTTAAAATTTATTTATAAAGAATCATTTTATGTCGAATCATTTTTAATTCTTTTAAAACGACATAAAAATCTACTGAAAAATTTATTGTTTCCAATTACGAATGATGATAAATCTACTTACATATTAGAAGATACTCTATATTCTATACAAATAAACGAAAATTAATAGTCACGCAAAAACATCCATACTACTATTACTTCTACAAATTTCCCTAAAAGCTAAAGCGGAGAAACATTTTGAAAGATCAACACTTTCAAAAAGAAACAGGGAAAAGAAACAGCCAATTCATTTTTTAAAATCCTCGAAATGCCTCCACCCCCCATTTTTCCCAAACGATATCAAAACACCTGCAATCTGAACATCCATAAACATTGATCTCTGAACTCTGAAAATCTCCACCATATTAAACACCTCTCAGTTCGAGCAGTGGGCAGTTCACGATCGAACGTTTCGGGATCAGCTCGTAGGCTCAAGCTCCTCTGCCGTCAGGGGCGAACTCGGGGGCGGTGAGAGGGACTTATCGATCCCGTCGCAGCCCTTTGGCCTACATACGAAATGGTATCCCTCGTTTCGTTCTTCATTCTCTTTCTCTTCCCCGGGACTTTTTGTCCGTGTACACATCTTCTCTCGGTCCCCTTTCTCCGTCGTCATTCTTGCATGCATCGCGAAAGCCCCCGTGTTCCCTGCCCCTCTACGCCAGCTATTATCTCGTCGCGAAGCTTTTTATACTTCCATAACGATCTCCTCTCCTCTGTCCTTCTTCCGAGCTTTCTTCCCTGGCCCGCTTTCTGCCCCTCTCCTACCCTCGGCCCCCCCGTCCCCTACACCCCGCCCCCTTTTGTCCAAGAGTTCTATTCACCTGGAGAAGACGAGGCTGGAACCATCCCGGCAACGTCGAGAGACCCTTCGTAATTTGCTCTAATATTTACGGCCTATGTTTCCAGTCGTTTCGCGCGCAAACTTCTTCCTTCCCAGCAATTGTTCGGACGAGTCGTTGCGCTCCGAGCGCTCGCCGCGAATGCCAGGGTAAATCGGGACGCAAGAGCGAGGAAGAATGGATCGGATGGGGTTCGGTAAGAAGAGATTCGTTCTGATGAGAAGAGAGACTGATTGCCGAGGAGGGATTGATCAATGCGACTGTTCGCAGGGTGATCTGGAAAGTCAACTGTCACGCGAAGCATATACTGGCCTCTTGGAAATATAGTGACTTACAGTGCAGCAAATCTAGTTGCAGGTGAGTGGCAAAGTGGCAAAGAGAGGTGATAAGGCGAATGATATTAAAGGATAGCTATTACGACTACAAAGGATAAATCCCCCTGCTTCGATGGATGGTCTACTGTGCCACTGGTAAAGCTAGATTTGCTGCACTGTAGGTGAGATCTACTTAAGGGCTATGTGATACCATGGTGGGTGCAAGTAAATATGTTGTCTAGTACTTAGTTCAAGACTGTATCTTAGATGGACACATTTACTTTCTTAGCTGCTTCAAAATTGCAAAATACTCGTTTGGACAGCGTTACTCTAAGGTTCTAAAGAATTAGTATATTGCCTCTTAGAAATATAGTGACTTAGGTGAGACCTACTCGAGTGGCGTGCTGTAGCATACCAGTATGGGTGAAATCTGCCAAATCTGTTTCTGCTACTTGAATCAGGACTGTATCGTATTTGGTTACATTTATATTTGATTTATAGTTCACACAACAATCCACGTTGCGGTGACAAACCGAAGACCTAGGTACAAATCAACGTATGTTTTCCTGATTCCTTCCAATTCAGAGCCTGAGGAGTTACAAAAGGGGCGTTATTATCAATGCAGCATTGTCAATTAATTCTGTAGTATCTAATTATGTAAAAATTGCTAAAACTCACCATTTAACATTTACTTCAGTAAGATGTCAATTTTTTTGCGTTACTTTCTTTACTATTGGTAATATTTGATTAATTATTAATGCTGTATTGATGATAATAACTTATTGAATAATGAATCTCATAGAATTAAGACTTCCTCTTTTGCTACTCCTAGTGCCTCAAATTTGTAGGAATCAGGAAAAACTATTCTGGTTCATACCTAGGTTCTCAGTTGACCATCACGAAGTCAATTGTTAAAAATGTGAAGGACCGATACTCTTTTGTTTTACTGGAATCGCTGTATCTCGTCGACGACTATACTTTCTTGACTCTCTCAAAGTTCCAAAGCTTTCGTTTAAACAGTACTACTATAAGGTTCCAAAGAACTAGCATAGTAATATAGTGCTAGGCTATCGTCATTTCTTTTTTTTTCTATATAAATTCATATTCACTTGTGCAGATTGCGAAGGTTCACCACAACTACTTTTTGCGTCCTTTCTAAGAGCTTTTTCATCGACTATACTATTTCTGAGCGTGGCATTTGACATGCCACTAAGACTGCCAAAGGCCTAAGGAACTTGAACCCCTACTGTTTCTACGAAGTCACTATATTTTCTAGAGGCACTATAACTCGCTCACCGCGATGCTGACATCTACGCGACGCCCCTGTTCGATGGAATAAGCGAAAGCGACACACACGTTGAAGGTTTCCACGTTAGCTTAACGGTAAGCTGGTGTTTCGTAACGAAGGACTGGTGTCAACGGTGAATGACAGCGAAACGCGATAGTGTTAGAGAGAATAGGCGACCAGGTAGAGGTTTATTGGTGATGGAAAAATAGATCCAGGGGAAGATAAGGGCAAGGTAGCATGCTGGTAATATCAACGACCTCGGTGGTAAAGGTAGAACGCAGGGTTTCGCTTAAATTGGGTTTGAATAGATTACATGCAATTTTAAGTTAATGAAGTTGTCAGTAATATATACATATACCTCTACGGGGTGTTCGATTGTAGGTAAAGGACGATTCAGAAGGTGATTCTGGTCATGAAAATAAAACAAAAATCAAGAATAACGTAATCATATTTGAGCCTATGGTGCTCATATAAGGGGATACACGTCTCAAGCTGCTGCAGTAGGTTTTACGACCTCCAACATGGACAGTGGCTATAACAATCACTGCTTCTCACTTTTAAATCTCTATCACGAGCTTCGAACTGATTATGATATCATTGAAATTATGTACCAAATTTCAGAAATGTTTGATCAGCTTTTATATACGAACCATTCACAGGCCAAAGGGGTTATTCCCACTTTTTGAATTTTCTTAAATTTTAGTGCCACAGCACGTGACTAACTGTCTACACCTAAAATAGATATAAGTATTTTCTTTTTTGTGGAGTTATTCGATTTGGCAACTAGTGACTCATATCTATAATGAACAAATGGAAGCTTAACCGCAATTTCGTTATTCTTGAGTTTCTTTTGATTTTAATACCCAGAAACAACCCTTATATATCCAATACATCAAAACACGCGGTATATTATTTCCTCGACATAAGCTTACGGTTTATTGAAGAGTTCATAGCGAGCGACACTTTCTGAATTCAGTTCATGCCTAGGGTATATATTAATTTAGGATTATAGCGCCTAGAGTCTTTTTCCCATAATCGTAGTTTTAACTTTTTTTAACATCTTTATTAATTTTAAAGTAAGATAATTATTGTTATATATAATACCTACATTGATCATTCATTCACATCAAAAATATAATACCTATCCAAATTCATAAAGTAGTAGCTACTATAAAAATTCTACTCGTAAAAATGAATTCCCCGAGAGTTCTGCTCTTAATGTGATCAAGGACTCCAAAGAACGACGTTTTCTCTTTAAGCATCGTCAACTCGTGACGACTGCAGCGATTCCGCGAACCATGCATCAGAAGAGAGAGCAACCAGCCGATCGCGAAGCGAATCTCTGAATTGCAAATGATCGCAAAAGCGAACAACTAATGAGCAGCGTATTGAAGAAACGCTCGCACGACCGGCCTCTCCATCAGGCTGCTGCGCCGCTGGAATCGTTCCGATCTCACGAGCATGGGAAATAAGACGTTTCGTCTGTCTGGGCTGGTCGAGCATCGCCAGGAGACGGCGGTCGGTTTTTCGTGCCGTGGACAGCGCATTCCTCGCACGTACGAGACCCCCCTTCACTGGCGAGCCGCTCGAAAGCCGCGAAAAAAGCCCAGAAAAGCAGCCGGAAGAAACTGGAGCGTGCACTTTTAACACGCGGCCACTTCAGACAGTCCGTTTTTGCTCGGGCTGAAGCGTGCCTCCCTGGCAACCTCGCACTGGCAGACACCGCTGACTGCTATCCTTCTGCTCTCAATGCGATTCACCTGAATGTTGGGAGCCTCTTGGCGGATTTTGTGAAGAACATTACGTACGTCTGCGGCGCTCGATACCCTTTGCACGGCGAGAAATACAATTTTTGGTTTTCATGGGAAATAAAGCTTAGAAAAAGTGTACTTTGTGAACATAGTGTAAAAGTGATTCTAAAGATGGGACTACGCTAGTGAATGGTTCGCGAACACTATTCGCAAACAGTTTGCAAACTTTTTATCATTTTGGGTTATTGGAATTTCATGAAATTTGGTATGATAGGTTCTGTACCTGAAGACGCCTTCTGTATATTGAGTATTGATGCTATTCAATTTTTAAAAAATTTGGTCAAGCAGAAGAGACGATATGGGAGCATGAGGTATGATATCTCAAAGGAGATTGAAGTTACGGAAAACTTCATTCTATCAAATTTTTAGATCACCATAAAGAAATATTATTGACTAAAAAATTGTTTCTTATTACTTCATTACCTACAAGGATAAAAAATATTAAGTTTCATAATAAAGTACTTATCTGATATCGGGAGAGGATCGCAATCACGCTACCAATTTTTATAGTAAGTAAAGCTGCGAATACAACTTAAGGTTCGCGAGCTGTTCGCGGACAGTTTGAGAATTTTCTTACAAATCGTTCGCGTATCTGTTCACATACTGTTCTAGGTGTTCGCGGAAAAGTCGAATAAAGGTGATAAAAAGCTTGCAAACTGTCTTCATAAATTGTTCGCTGGTGTAGATCCAGCTTACTCAATTTTTCCACGAACACCAAGAACAACATGTGAATAGATACACGAACATACAATTTCTAGGGAATTCAATTTGCATACTGTTTGCGAACAGTTCGCTAACTGTTGTGTATTCGCACCTTTGGTTACTGTAAAAATTGGTAGCGTGATTACGATATTTTCCTGATATCGAATAAGCAGTTTATTATAGAACTTAAAATTTTTTATCTTTGTAGGTAATGACGTAATGAGAAACAATTTTTTTGTCAATAATATTTCTTTATAATAAGTTAAAAATTTAATAGAATAATATTTTCTGTAACTCCAATCCGTTTTGAGATATCGTACCTCATGCTCCCATATTTCCTCTTCTGCTTGACCAAATTTTGTAAAAATTTAATAACATCAATGCCCCCTATATGCAAAAGGTATAGAAGCTACTACACCAAATTTCATGAAATTCCGATAACCCAGTCCAGAAATATAAGACAAAATATACTACACACACATTCATACATACAAAATTTGAAACCTAATCGATTTTTTGGTACTTTAGATTCAGGGGTTGTTCAAAGGGGATAACAATTTTAATGATAGCGGTACGTTGCCCTTGTTATATTATAACAGTATCGAAAGCAAAAATTTTGTCTAACTAGTCAACTATGACTAAAAATTCACTTTCTGTTTAACACACTTTTGTTTAAAGCCAACCAAATATGAGTGTTAATGAATTATCTGTCGTCGACGTACAATAATTCTACATCAAATCTGTAGCTGGTTGTTGCCAACGTACTTACTGTTATTTCATTTTTAAATTTATAGTTGTTTGCTGTTGGCGTGCTTCTACATTATTCTAAATTTTGTGGTTAGTTACCGTTAGCACAATTTTATGTTATTTTAAAGTTTTTGAAAATTGTACACTGCAGTCAGCAAAGGCTTTCACGTTGGAACTGCCAGCTGTGAAAGAATTATTAATTTTATTTATGGAGTTAGAAACATTAATGATGACACTGAAAAGGGGATGCCGAAATAAATTTAAAGAATTTTAAATTGAAAATTTTAGAAATATTAATTTGGAGTTATTGTACTAATGGGAAATCTATGGGCCGTAAGTACATAAAAGCAACTATTTGTTAAAAATTAAGAAAAACTAAAAAGCACTTGTAAAACACATGTTTTCATATTACATATTCTATACCAAATACAAGCAATATAAATCCTTAAATAAGTAGGTATCTACTACTTTTTACCAAATGCTCTTATTGTAGTGAAGACTCAAAGAATTCAAATACTACGTACCAAGATTAAAAAATCACAAGAAAATGTTATTTCACACAATTCCATCTCACTCGAACAAGATTCAAGATATTAAACATTTACTAAATTAATAAACAATAATAATACAAAATAGCCTCTCTTTTTCGACACAGCTGGAATTGCGAAAGAATGAGCAGAAAAACCAAGGTGTAAATAGAAGTTTTGATACGAAATGTACCTAATGAAAAAAATGAAATTTAAAGCAAATAGGCATAAATAAAATACTAAGGGATAGATTAAAGAAAAAGCTACCTATGTATATTCAGTACAGAGTTCAAAAGAACAGCGAAAAAATTGAACTGTAAAAATCACCAAAGAAGTATACCTAATAACTAGTACAGATTAATACTTAAATTCAAGTTTTGAGTTGTCTGCTCAAATGTAATTGTAAGATCCAAAGACTTCACTCTATAGATGATGAAATAATAAATAAATAAATAAATACAAAACGACTTCTCATTCGAAACTTTTTCCCCAAAAAATTTCCTCACCATAATACCATCACTTTTTCCCGAGCAAAGGAAGTTCCCCAAAGTACCTCAAAAAATATAATTGCATCGGTCAACTACTTATACGACAAACCGGAAGCATCGGCGTTAGCATAAATCGAAGCACAGCCAGGCAGGATGCGTTCGAATTTTTGTCGGCGTTACAGTGACCGATGCGCGTATGGAAATTCGAGGGTCGTCGGCATGCTCGGTGCACACGTCAGGGTCGCTGACCTCGATCCGTGCACGTACACATGCGAACACGGTCACGGTGTGACATAATAGGAAGCGGCGCACACGTGTACCGGCAACACAGATACCGCGGATGCACGCTCGCCCATACGTGACAGTGCACACGTGGCGCGTGCACGCATGCACACCGCCCTCCTCGTCCCTGCCCCCAATTATCCATATCCACGCGTTGCGCCCACCCTCGTCCCCCGTGCACGTGAACCCAAACAACGAAAAATAAGTGGTCACAAATTCCTCGAGTCTATAGAAGCCTCCGAGTGTGGCCACGAAAAAGTTCATCGAGCCTTCGAGGGAGAAACGTGTCCTATATCGCTCGTCTGGCTGAGACAAAAAGGATCGACAGTATATCGGAGGTAACCACGTAATTTGGAGGCTTCGTGTTGCAGGATCGTAAGGACGATGAAAAAGACAGCGTTTGAGTGGACCACGATGTATATTCGTGCGACAATAAAATTACAGGCCGTGCAGAGGCACGTGACTTGGAATGCACCAACAACTGCATTCTTTCGCCGTACACCTCTGTTCTGGCCTTCCCCCTCTCCTCGGTCTTTCTTCTTCTTTCGCTTCGACGGTGGTCACCGAGCGTACCGGCCCCATGCCGTAAGCCAATAAATACCGCGCGTCGGCGTGACGTTTTTATTTTTTAACGTTATCCAGGCAAGGTCGACTAACTGTATACGTCCTGGGTATCTCCAGGTGTTTCTGCGCGCGTTAGGTGCCACGCACGCTCGCTGCACCGAGATAGACCTACATAAATGCTTCGAGACGAACGATACGATTTTCTGAAAATTTCTTCGGGTGGCTTGAAAAATGGAGCGAGTTCTCGATATAGAAGTGGATGTTGATGATGAAGATATAGTGAGGGATATTTTTTGGCGCAATTTTAGGACCACGTTGGTGATGCAAGAAATGTGATAGTGCATGCGAGTAAAATTCTTTTGGTCCAAGTCATTTCGAGCTGAAGTATTTGTTCGGTTTAAGCTTGTTCTTATGCAAGACAAGATCTATATTTATATTTAGAGTGACTAAATTTTATTTGTTATACGTTGTTGCTCGCATTTTTAAGGAAGCCATATGGGCTAACAATATAACAGAGCGAGGTGTGTAACTGAAACCACTTTGAATATTTTAAGGATCTCAAGAATAACGAAATTTGTTGTTCATTATGATAATAATAAACTGAAGCTTATCGATGTCTAAGAGTTTTTTGTTGCACAGTTTTCGTAGTGGTTTCAGTTATGTTATTTTGCATAGTTAAAGTTAAAATGTCTGCTAAACTAATAGCTTTTTAATACAAATAGACTAATACTTTCTTAAAGCGAATGATAAGCTGGGTCGATTAACGTAAGATGTTAAATACAAGATTTCATTAATCATGTCAAATTGCGTTTTCCTGGAAACTACTCAATTTTCATTAAAAAAATTTTCCACTAACATTGGCAAAAGCCAATTAACTTAAGACATTTAAAATTCCCATAATTGCATAAAATGTACAGTATAATACCAAGTTAAATTAAGAAGTTAAAAATTTGCCTGATTGAAGGGTCTGCCATCGAAAATTAGTAACCTTATCACTGAACACAGTAAAGGCGGAGTATGTAAACTAGTGGAAGAGCAGGTTTAAGTTTACTGCATTGAAATACGATTAAGTTCTGTATTTAAAATGAAATTATAATATTAATATAATGCGTTACATTAGTCTTTAATCTAACTACAATATAGATGGAATTGGTCAATACCATTTTTAAATTTTTGAAACGACAACTAGACCCCACCTATATCTTTTTTATTGCTGCCATAATGAGACAAAAGCGTATCTTTACTGATAGATATTATACCTAATCCTGTTTAAATTACATTTAATACATAGACTATATTAAAAAAAGAAATAAGGAAAAAAGAAAATAAAAGAAAAGTATGACAGACACTTGAAATCAGATACGACTTAAACACAGTTTTCCTAAGTTTACCTTCAGTTAGATAGCAAAGTGCTCCAAATAAGCTAACTTGAACTAAAAATAATGTAATGGATCTTATTTATCGAGACGATGTCTCGATAGAGACAACCTTAACAAGTAGGGGGATAACTCTGGCACTCTAACGAAACGCTTCTGATCTCTTCATCAGCCATCTAACGAAACATCGCTGCGATAAGCTTCTAGTGATTCTAAGTCTTCTATTAATCGATTCAAAAAATACATCGTAGACTATAAATTGCAAGAATCACCTTTAAAACCTACTTCTAAACTTTTATACTTGTGTTCCTTAACCTTAAAACGATACTTCTATTTTTCGATGTAAATAACATTATGGGGTTTATTTATTATTATGATTATTTTATTATGAACCAGTAAAAAAGCCTTTTGGAATACAATGACATATTACACGTAGGAATTTAACAAACGGTGTACATAACGCATGAAATTTGTTATAAAAATTGCGGTCGACCTCCAAAAAATCTTAATATTTAAAATATTTATTACTTTCAAAAAATTCTTTTTTCTTGTTACTGTGTGTATATTAGAAAAATAGTTTCACAACCTAATTCCTATTTACAGAAATAAAAGAAACTTTTAAGTTACTTCGAAGTGCTTGCTGAATAAATCTTCACTGTTGAAATTTTGTGGGATCATCGGCGATCCCAGGGTATCGTTCTAGAGTTAATTATCGAGATATGTCTCAAGACAAAAGATGGGTTTGAGACCACTTGGAATTATTTCGAATCTCTTCTGCCTCTTCGAAGCTCCAATAAGAGTCAAAATGATTTAAAGTGGTCTGGAGTTAAATCATCAGCCAGAAGACATGCCTTGAGTCTCGAGGCAAGTCTCATCCTGTAGGAGATACCTTAAGTACAAAAATGAATACGTATTTCAAATGGAAGCAGTCGTCAGGGGAAGACGATAACTCGCGAATAGCGAGAAACAGGAATGGAGCATGAAACAGAAACGACACGATCAGGGTCTAACAGACGTCGATTCATTCTTAATTTTCGGGAGCGAGGTATGCGATAGTGAGGTCTCCGCGTTCGAGTGGCAAAGACTAACAGAAGTCGTCTGGAACGGGAGAGGGCAAAGAGGTCGTCGAGATAAGTTAAGCAATTGGCGCGATAAGTTATCGTTATCGTGGCAGGTCGGTGTGGTATTTGGCACGCGTTCAGATAAAGAGACAAATGAAATCGAGGAACCCTTGCCAAGGAAGCGGGTCGAGAAATCCCGAGACACGCGCTAACGCTACTGGTAATCCGGGTCTCGATGTCTCTGTACATGGACGGCTGATAACAGCATCGACCAATCATGAAGTAGCAAAGTGACAGATAAAGAAAGCGTGTCGGTAATGTGAAGCTAATGTACCAAAAACGGGATCGTCCCCTTCGAAAGTCGAAGCTTTTGTCGTGTTAAACGACGCTCACCCATTTCATCAAGCGTTTAACCTTTTAACTGGGGAGAACGAGTCAACTCGTCACGCGAAAATTTCTGTACGTTAAACAGAACCTACTCATTGATTGAGAAAATTTAATTTCTAACCCTCAGTTGTCGAAGTTAATAAGGTACTATATCTATACTAATACTATTACACAGAAGGCACTAGCGTAGTTGGTTGATTACATTTTCATTATAAAAAAATTTTTAAGATAGACGAAGCTTACAATAGAGTTCTCAGTTTATCAATTTCTGTAGGCTACTTTTATAGGCTATTTGTATGACTAAGCCTAGTTGACCCAAGTCTTTTTTGTTATGTTTGAGGACAGCGAAAAAGCAAATGCAGTCACCTATTTCTTATCGGAATATTTGAAGTAGTTTAAACTATTAAATCTCCAAATAACATAACTTTGATACACTGTTATTCTAATAAAATTAAGAGAAAGCAGTAAGATGCTGTATAAAATTTAATTCTGAAAAAGATAGACTTGGGTTAATCTGACTCTCAGATATAGATTTTTCACTGAAGTTTAGTGGTAAATTAATGGAGTCAAAATAATCTCTGATCACCAACTAAGAATCAACATCGTACAATAGAAGAAAATAAAATGACCTCAGTAAAATATTCTCCCACTATAATTCTTAATGTCAATAAACTTCTAAAATACAAATTTAAACACAGGATAGTTTCTCTATATTTTGCTAATAGTAGAGGCAGAAAAAATGATAAAATGATTTTGTAATGTTTCAAAAACAATGTTGGAACCGATATTTTAGTTAAGAACCTTTTTCACTCATAGTTGTTATAAAGTAATAAGGTAAATGTTCCAATACCTGGACGTTTAAGATGATAAATGTCCCAGTAAACAGACAGCCAAAAAATGCACATATCTCAACACTTGAATTACGTACTAACAACTGAACTATTTCATAATAATAGTTTTTGTTTTTTATTAGTAGTACTGGTTTTATATTAGAATTTAAGCTTAAAATGAAATAAAATTAGCGTCAATGTCCAGGTATCGGGACATAATCAGCTACTGGAACATTTACCTTAGAACTGACAAATTTGATAAATCAAATTCCATCATCACGATCAACGCATCCTGCAACTCATGTAAGCAACACATGGGACATACTTTAAGCTGAAAAAACATTGGCAGATACAAGTTATGAGTCATACATCTGCTGAAACCAAATATAATTTTTGAAGATTAAAATAAAATTTAATAAACAAAATGAATAAAGGCATTTAAGCAAATAAAAATCTCAGTGCCACTGTAATCTCAAATCGGTACAATTTTACCCTGGTTTGCGTTACCTAAGTATGACCCGATCAAGATCAAGAAATCTAAATTATAGAAAGTTTTCACAAAAACAAACTATTAAATACCTGAACAACTTACTTCATAAAAAGAACGAAGTTACGTAAAAGTTTGTAGACACCTCTCGACCCACTTCGAGCTTTCTAAGAAAGTGTTCAGATAACACACAAACATACGTGCAATATAAACTCGTTTCCTCGAAATGACCTCTTACTATGACCTCCTGCAATATTGACCTCTCTAACCGTAATACCTTGCAAACCAGCTATTAATAGTTATCTCTGAAACCGTTTCAATCGCTGCACCAGAGTAAACCCTTATCAGTGCATCTGACAAAGTTAACAGTTTGTTCAGACATTGTGCTCGAACGTCTCGTAACCTCGAGCCGATGGGAAATTTCTTCAGGCGCGAACGACGTTTGATCGATTCCATCGTGACATTTGGCCGCGGTTCGAGACCTTTCCTATCATCTACGACCTGAACTCTGCGTGGAGGGTAACGCGCGTGCACGAGCAACCCAGCGCGAATCGGGATGGATGCTATTGTAATTACATCGCGTCCGTGCCGCGGTACATGCGCTACACTCGCCTGCTACGCTATAGATTTATCGTCCTTCTAATTATACCTTGTTGCACTCCTTCGAGCAAACGACACGAATACATCGAGGGCGTTGAAAAACACCCAGCCGTCTGGGTAGTAGAAATGAGACTTAAATATGTACGATGAAAATGATTCGGAGTAGTTTGCGAAATTAAGATGGCACTCGCGTTATGTCAGAACTTTTGATTAGAAAATTGGAAGTTTTTATCTGCTAGTTGTTGCATGAATGTTCGTTTTAGATAAGTGGGTAAGAGAAGGCAAAAAGAAATTTTTTAGTTAGATTCCTTTATGTGGCTTGTAACGTTGTAACACTTAAGATTGAATTTATGCTGGTAGTTATGAAAGTAGTACTTAACTTAAAAAAAGGGTAAAAAATTGGGTTTTCCATTTTTTTCGTGTGACCGATTTATAATTCAATATTCTTGTTGCAATAGTTTTATGTTCATTTTAATAGTAATGTAAACCACTTATTAGTTGTAATTTCTAAGCAAGGAAATACCTAATTAAATATTTTTCTATTACGCAATTGTATAATAGCAATATATATATAATAGACTCATTGCCTTACATATTAACGATTCATCAAGGATATTTTGAAAGCCTCAAAATATCAGAAAGTAAAAACTTTGTGATCACAAAATTATTAGCAAGATTAAAAATTAAATGATTAACTCGAAACTATAATCGTGCTCGATATTAAAACATTTTTAAAGTGTTGTCGATGAGAGATCATGTGAAAAGTTTTAATCTCACGATCGCAATATGTAGTAAATGCACACAAGTAGTTATAAGTTAGAACGAAGGGATCGAGATGAAATATCTCCAATCGCCAATGATCGCTATCAGACTTTCAGCTTTAAGGCAATCATATTTCAAGATTCGCGAGATGCGCGGAAAACTAGACAGCGAGAACGGACTCTAGGCAACCTTGAGCAGATATGTACAACACTGTGCAAACGTAGTCATCTTCTTTCCTCCCATTCCTTCGCTTTGCCAAGCACGCGAATGAGGAACGCTAATGGCTATTGAGCGATCGTCAAGTGCACGCACGCGATCCCTGCACTACGTGCAATTAGGAAAAAAAACTATTCTGTCTGGGATTGCGTAAGGGGTGAATACGTTGGAACGAAAGAATTTTTTAAGAGGTCTCATTATTGTCATCGTTCTTCGAAATTAAAATGCGATTTGCTTTAGGTCTTACTTTTACTACTTAGTACTTTTACTAACACTTCACGCTGTATTATAGATTATTCTAAAAATTTATATTAGAAGCTAATTTTGCAATCGTGAAGGTATTAAATTTTATTACTATCGATTGCGATATTATAATTCTTATGACATGTTTCTTGATAGAAGTACTTGGCATGCATGCAGCGTCACATAAGGGAACATTCAAGATCTCTTAGATATTAGATGCTATAAATGTTAATTACCTTCTAACTGTATAATTACAAGTTGAGAAACATTTCAGTGACGTATGGGAAGAATGATCATTTATGATCTTCATAAGGGACGTGACGGATGTTTGTAACTACATTCTACTTTCATTCGAGAATAATAATGATATTACTTTGAACTCACGACAGCCGAAAGTCCACAAGGTTTTAAATAACTTATTTTGTTCATAAAATAATTTGTGCACGCCTTCAATAATTTGTTTATGTATTACAAAATGAGTAGTTATATCTAATAATTTTAAACAAACGAATTGAGTATCGTGCTCATTTTTTAAAGATTAAGAATAGTTAGTATTAAATCTTCTTATAGCTTTGTCTTCTTAGAGTAAAATCATTAAATAAAGAATGAATTACACTCTCAAAATAAATAATGACCTATCATATATATCTATGTTCCATATAATTAACTTGCTATATGATAAATTTGCAAAATTGTAAACAATATTATGGATCCCTTTTATTATATATCTCCTTCTCTTAAGCAGTTAGGGTACGAACATATTACTTTCATGTCAGGTGAAATCACGTTATATATTATAGTAAATTTGTTTCAGATTATAGCAAAATAGATCTAAAACAAGGAAAAGCCTTGGCTCATACTATGAATTTGCTATAATATGTGGCGTGATTTCACGTGACGTGACGTGACAATATTGTGTTCGTAATCTTAGGGCGATATTCACCCTTTGCCTTTTAAATGTTCCTTGAATTACACACATTCAAATCAATTTAAATAAAAGAAATATATATGAATTAATTACTCAAAATAGCCCACTCAAACTAACTTTAAATTAGTTACCACTAACTACTCAAATTTTCTTATACAATTTCTCCATTCTCGTTAATGGCGACGACGTAACGATTGCTCCAATATTGGTATCGCAATTCATATCACAAATAAGGTAGATATTCCAATTTCTAAATGCTTAAGATGTCAAATGTACCAGTATGTAAACAACCTAAAATTGTATACTTTAATTACGAGGTTCCAGAAACTGAGGATACTATTTTATGATACTACATTTTATTTTTAATTACAATGCCAAATACATTAGAATTTAAGCCTAAAATTAACTAAAATGACCACTAATGTTTACGTATTGGGATATGTTTAACTACTGAGATATTTACTTTACCACTCACTGTGATTAAAACAATCATTCCCGCCATTACAGAAAGTATAAATTCCAAGCGAAAAATTCCCAACTCCCACACAAAAAGAGTTCCCAAAGAAAGGCCAAAACAACGTTACAAATTAACCCACGCATAAGAATGGAATCGAGGACCCCAGTCAAATTCCCGACGATCCTCCCATCGACTACACAACACCGTCTGATCCTCAGGGTCAAAGTAGGGACTCCACCATAGGGAGGCTGACCTCGCACGTCAAAACGCTCGAGTCTCAGGGCAGATTTTAGGGGAGGAGGGAAGGTTCAAAGAACGAGAAGGAGTCGAGAGCATGCAGCCGAAGCGAGGAGAGGCCCGACAGTGTTTGGCTGTTTGTAGTATCTGGGTGAGTGACCTGGGTCCCTGGCGGTTGGTCGCCTGGTCTGCTGGCCAGGAACCTGTTCTCCCGAACGTGTCGTCTCTCTCTCCCTCGTTCCTCGACTCTCTCTCGACCAGACCATCTTCTTCCTCTCCGTCGGCCTCTGGTCAGGGAACAACGCGGCTGAAAACCGTGCAAGCGGAACGCTGACGGGCTTTTCGTATTGTTTCGATCGCGAAAGCGGGGTCTGCAGCTGGATTAGCGAATTCGCGAATTCTCGGATCAGCCAGCGGAGAGAAGACAGGCTCTCCCGTTAGAGGGACACGATCATCTAGGTCGCGATGATCCGGGTGAAAGTGGCGAGCTAACGGGAACGGTTTCTTCCCCTGCTAGGCGATAGAACGCGAGGAACCATCGAGCGCAACGCTTCTTCCTCCAAATGGTTCCTCTTTCTAGGATGCACTGGCCCGTTCGGCTCATTCCGAGCGTTTTAGCCTAGGCGAACTGCGAATGCAGACTGGCGCAGTGTAATGCAGCGCAGTTATAGTTTACGATGTAAAGCCTCATTCAGATTTAGTCTAGTTCATTGAATTCAACCCATGTATCTCTGAAGCTTTGTTCAAATTAGTCTAGTTATTTGAATTCAAGCCACGCGTATTTGAAGTCTTGTTCAGATTATTCAAATTACTTGAATTCAAGCGGCTTGAACGCAAGTGATTTGAGGCGACTTGTCCAATTTGAACGTGTTACTTAACTTGAAACATTCCTTCAAGTTTCTATTTGAGGAGTCACGTTTTCGAAATTTTACAGGAGAACAATTTTAAAGTTCGAAATATTTGAAACCATTCCCACATTAATAACAATATGTATTTATTTGTTTTTTAAATTAAATACATATGTCTTTCTCACTTAACCCTGTTAAAAATATGAAAAACTTGATTTTCATTTCACTAATTATTTTTTGATTTTTATAATCCTTCGTTGATTTGAACAAACAATTCTACCATATAATATTCATAATAGACAGCGAACAATTAAATGAAAAAGTAACTGCATATTCAATTTCCGCATAAATTTTATCAATCAATCCATATCGAATTTTATTATTCATAATAGGTAGGTAGGTATTTCATGTTTTATGAATAACGAATGACACAGGAAACTTCGCCTGTTTTCCAAGCCCAACACAGTCTTCTATTAAAATAAATATTCTAATAGCCGACCATTCCCGATACCTAAACACTAACGATAATCTTATTTAATTTTAAGTTGAAATTCCAATGCATGTAAAAATAAAAAATAGCATCATAATATAGTACATTCAGCTTTTGAGGCATCATAATTTAAATATCGGAACATGAATTTTTAGATTGCTCACTTACTGAGGCGTTGGACATCTTAAGCGTTCAGGTATTAGGACATTTATCTTTCCTCGATCGAGGATATTTCCTTAATCTTTGTAATTTAGAATTTTCAGTATTTTTAAACCTCAGACTATCACTTAGTAATAGTTTATCTAAAATAAAAAAAATTGCCTGTGGATTTTGAAGATAGTGTTAATTCCGATAATTAACGTTCTACTGGAGTATTATACAAACAAATGTTTCCTTTGGAAATATGCTCGTCAATGCTTCCTTCAAGAGATATTTACTTCTAAAGTTATTAAGAATTAGAAAGGTATAGCATTGAAATATCTCTCTTTTGAAGATCGAAGGATTTTTTCGTGTAAGGAGTAATGAAGCAAAAAGTGTATCAGCAACCTACTAATAACATTCAAACATTAAAATTGAGAATAATACAAACGTGCAACGAAATTACAGACATACAATGTCAATCGGCCACTTCTTCTGTCATTAATAGGTGCAATGCTTGTCTCCAGGCTTAAAGTAATCATTTTGAACAACATATGTAATAATTACAGTTATCTTCAATAATAAATACAAAACTTTTCTTTAACGACAAATGTGATAAACCTGAATTATTTCGATGGCATGTATTACTAAATCCTACAACTTTAGTACTAAATATCGCTTGAAGGAAGCATTTGTAAGCATACTTCCAGCGGAAAAATTGGTTTGTTCTACGATTCTAAATTCATATCTAATTTTTGATCGCTTAACCCAGGAACACCCTGTATATTACTTCACTATATTAACTAAAGCAATTGAAGTGGCAGTTATAGAGACATTGACAGTGTTGGAAACCTAGCATTTCTCAGCTCGATAATTCGTGTAGCAACCTTGCTTTTCCTTACAAGCACAACCATGGAAAAACCCATAAACTCATTTGAAGAGGCCTACAGAGTTTCCACCACCACCTACCCCCTCAAGAGGGTCCGATGCTTGCCTTCGGTGAAAAAGGCAGATTTTGGTTGACTGTCGAACTGTACGCACTGTTGCAATAAAGCCTATTGTAGTTAACATACAAGTTAATTATTCCTGGGAATCCAACAACAGTATCTGAGACATCTACCCTACGTCATCTTGCCTTCGACGTGCACCTAGGCCAGCCAGCTTCCTAGCGTCTTTTAGAAATGCTCTACGCTCGAACGTTTAGAGTTTCGTAATCTAAACCTATTTCTCGGAGGAGGAAGGAACATTGTAGCAGGAAGAGTTGCAGCACCGAAAGCGACCAACAAAACGCACGAAACGCTCGCGCAACCCGGGTGTCTGGCGTGTACAGGTGTAAGGCTCGTTCAGAATCGCGAGGTCGACGCACCAACAACGCAGCCTGCATCTTGCATATGGATGTATACACGGGCTTTGGATTATGCAAGCGAGTCCGCTTTCTACGTGGGCTTAGAATCTAGGTCGGACACGAACTCATTGTTTACAACGAGTCGGCGTTGAATAGGTGGGCCGATGCTGGGTGTCGGGGCACCGAGGCTGCCTGAGACTCGCGAGAGGAACCGACAGTGGTACCTTCCGATCCTTTTTTAAGCCGACGTTTGTTTGTTTTGCTAATTAACGGAAGACAGCATGCGCGTTCGTTACGCAGCCAACTGGGGATCGTAGCGGCGATAACGTGACTCTAATTGCAGCTGGGGTTGTTGAAAGTGAAGAGATTGTGAGGAAGACTGTCTTCGTTTGAAGACCTTGAAGACCTTGATGGTACAGAACTGTCTGCATGCTCTATGTCCAGTGCGAGAATACTACCTATATGCCTATTTATTAACATGATAAGTGCTGGGGAGCATCAACTGTTAGAAATTCTGTTGGATCATGGATGGAGGATAAGATATACTAGCTGAGAATAAAAGTATATTTAATTGGTTATTTTATTCATTTCATTGTTCGACTGGGTTCTCCGAAAAGAAATATAGAGCAAGGAATTTCTTTTAAACCAATTGCAAATGGAAATTAATTAGAAATTTTGTGCTGAGAGACAGATAAATATTTAATAGATTTCATTATAGATATATGTATATTTTTTACTTTGAATTCTTACATTTTATGTTCAAAAATGCTATCAGTAAGGAGTTGTATTATTCAATCAAGTGACACTCCTTGGTCAAAGTGGCGTGACGTGTCCAAAAACGGAAAATTGAATAAATTTTAAAAATAAATTGAAGGTAGAAATAATTGACAATTTCTTTTTTCAATTTTAGTAATTCTATATATACTGAATAAGTCACGACCTCAATTTTGAAAATAAACAAAAGGTCAATTATTAGCATATTAACCAAATTGAGTCTTCTGTTTTCAATTTATTATCTATAAAAATTCGTTCTATCTTCTGTCTTTACGAATTTAAACTGAGGAGCTTGGATAATTCTTTACTCAGAGACACTCATCCTCTAGTAGCACTAATAATTTTATTACTTACATTGATTTTCAATACAAAATTAACGAAACCTACTCAACGAATATATCTCTCATTGTCAGGAAAGAAACAAGAAACAAATCAATTTCCATTCATACCTTCCTCTAAAAAAAATCCTTACAAATATGTATTTTCATTGGCTTTCAAGTTAGACACGACCATTAAGAATTTTAGTTATTTTAATTGACCAAGAGATGCTCGCACCTAATTCAAAATATCGAAATAATGTCAGAAAATCCTATATTCCGAAAGCATACAATAAACTGTTCGATATCCACATCCAATATAACTCAATGTCCAAGGTACTGTTATGAAATGTGATGTCGAGTACAGCTCGAGTGTGAAGAGTTAATGCAGAGTTCTTACGATCAATATCAATTCCATTTTTCAATTTCTGCAAGCGATTACCAGCAACGACCGCGAGATAACAGTTCCGATATCCAATTCTTGCGGGACACCGCGCAATCGTTTAAGAGTTCATTTAAACGTAGTCAACGTGTCAGAGATCGCGCTGAATTGTCCAGCAGGACTTTGTTCCCGAGGGGCCAAAGGTACCCTCGAAACTGCGACGACCGAACACGATTGTTTTGTGGGGAGAAAAAACGAGTAAAACGCGATCAAGCCATTGTCCGCGCCCGCGTTACAGTTCGTCCATCGAAAGACCCTCTATTTTTCATCGGGAAATTTTAGTCTCGCCATGCATAGAATATCCGTTCTGACTATGTCTGTGGTCGAAGTTTGACACATGACGTTTTTCCTAGTCGATCTGTCAGACGGGCAAACGTTGAAGGCTTAAAATAGGTAAATCTAAAATTTCTGCGCTCAATGTCTGTAAAATGATATCCTTGAGAATAGAAACTATGAACAGTCAAATATACAGGGTGTTTCATAATATGTGGGACCCACTTCGGGAGTTGATTATATGCTTACAAACAATGAGAAAAAGTCATGTAAATACATGTCCTATCTGTCTTCATTCATGGAATATAATACAATAAATATTATAATACAATAGATTTTAAATGTTCCCACAAATGAAAATCTAATGGATTCAACTCCGGAGAACGAGCAGGTCATGCAATAGGACTTCCATAGCCAATTCATTTATTTGCAAAATGTTGATTTAAAAATTGTCTAATTATTTAGCTAAAATTTGGCAGAGCTCCATCATGCACAAACCACTAGATATCCACTTAATATCCACTAGAACTTCTTGTAATATTTCGTGTAAATGCGTGCTCAGAAAAGTAACATACTTTGTGCCTGTTAGTTTCCCATCAAGAAAAAAGGGTACAATTAAAAACCTTGCTTATGAACTATTGCAGTCTATAAAAAAAAGGCTGAACAGAGAGTTTGCTTTGTGTATAATATTAATTATATCTCATAAACGAAGACAGATAGGACATGCGTTTATATAACTGTTTTTTATTGTTTTTAGGCATACAATCAACATCCGATGTGGGTCTCGGATCTTATGAAATACCCTACATAGATAATATACATATGTTACTGATACGAAAGTGTGTGGCGATGATTAAATGATCATTAATTTCAGCCATTTGAGTATTGAGTTTCAATATTTGAAATAATGACAATTACTAGCTATGAAGACTTATCGATTCCTGCTGGTTTCACCAGCTCGATGCAAATATATGTAAAACTTACTTAATTTAACTTTGCTGAATTTTAAATTAAATTTAATTTGGGAAAATAGGTCAAACTTGCTAAAATTTAACCGGCAGGGGTAGAATTTCTTCTGCAAATGAATCTAAGTGCTGAAATAAAAAGGCACCAGTTATAACTGCATTGAGGACTTTACAAAGAAGGTCACAAAAACTGAAGATATGAAGATTGAAATATTAGAAAGTTAGAAGATAAAAACTCTTTTAAATATAAATATTTAGAAATTTGAAATATTCGAAAAATATGGCGAAAATCTAATATTTAAAAACTAGAAAATTAGAAAATTTAAATATTGGAAAATTAGAAATCAGAAATCATTCGTACTGAATTCTAACAAAACACAAAGGAAGTGAGGATATCAAGCATAACTATAACCCCGGGTGAAAGTTGTAATTATTATAACCGAACACTTCCGTGGACGTAACTCACGTTTCTTTATATTTTTTTTCCACAATTCAATATAAGTGTTAAAGAAAGCCCTTCGAACCACACCGTCATCCATAACATACGTTTGTACCAAGAAATCTCTAAATTCAAACTTATTTCTATTAAAACAATGACATATGAAATATCAGATTTTTAAGTGAAACGAAAATTGTAATTTTTTATTTGTCAACCCAATTCCTACACAAGGAAAACATTCCTCCACAGTCGCCTTCTCACTCGAGGATTCAATTTGCAAATGATTAAAATTTCATATCACGTACAAACAACAAAAAATTTAAGGTATTTCTTAGCCAACTATGTCAAACGTCTTCAAAAACATTGTAACAACGAATGGAAGCAATCTGCAACATTGCATGCCCTAAAAATTCAGGAACACATCACATCTCGACAGGAAACAAGTAATAATTAATAAACTTAGAACAGTCATTCAATACTAACTCATTCTCATTTACTTTCCAAATCTGATTCCCCAGTTTGTGATATTTCCGGCTTTCAAATTTAAGTAGAACATATCTTCTTGAACTGTCCTACATATATATCGAACCTCGTACCAAATTTGCAATGAAAGCAACCTCAACAGCAGTAAACAAATATCTAATGTTATTTCATTTCTAAAATATTCTTCACTCTCTAATAAGTTCTAACCGTGACATTATTTCCATCCAATAGTCCTCGCTAATAACCAAGACACAGTTGATGCGACGTTAAACGTACTATATAAATTATAACAATAATTTTCAACACTATTTACATTTATTAAAAAAAGTTTTATTGGAAAAAAGGTTACTTTTCATCCAAATCAATGACCCTCAAAATTTGAATGAAGTCTTGGACTTTTGCGTTTAGCCAAGAACTACCTTAAGAAGATACTATTGCACTCATCATACCCATTCCAATAGCAGTTTCAACGCGACAGAATCCAAACCATCAGTCTCTCTAACCATACTTTCCCCTAAAGGCTAAAGCATCCAGTGCAAAAAAGACAAATCTAAACGACTGTTTTTCCATTCCGATCGCAACAGTGAATCGGCACGAGAGGCGGCGATTGCGGTTTTCGCGGGGTAGAAAGTCGCGCGAGCTGTGTCTGGTCGCGTGGGTGCCGAAGCTTGCGTAACGCGTGATATCGACGAACAAACAGACCGAAATATTTATATTGGGGAACAGAATCAGCTGGTCGAAGTTGGCGATGGGGGAAAAGGAGAAGTCAGCGACGACGGGGGACCCTGTAGGGCGCGCATCGAACCGCATCATCTTCTAGCATCATCGTATCGCGGCCGCTGCACCCGGATTTTAATATTAGAACGCTCGCTCGATAATGATACAGTCCTCGAAATACTGTTGCCTATTAGAGATACATGCTTAATTTCATGTGTTATTTAAAATTAATCTACTGTTAAATATTTAAGAAACATGACAAAGGACCATGAGCTTCTGTTTTAACTTTTGACTGCGTCTGCTGCGCAATTCATTACAGGTCCTTTTGTCGCTTTTTTCTTTGAGCACCTCACTTGAAGTTAATGATTCGAGGAAGACACATCGTAGCTCGATTACAGTAAATCATCCTATAACGCGATTAATTCGTACTGTGTTATATGGAAATTGCGTTGTAAGAAACTCAGAATTAGTGTAAATCAAAATAATTCGTACCGTGTTATGTGGGAATGAGAGGAATTCTTCATTAATTTCAACTGTAAAATTGTACATATTATAGAGACATCGGGTTTCAAGACTACTATCCTTCACAATTTTTGCTCTATGTTATATGGAAAGCGCGTTATGAGAGTACAGGGTTATAGGAGGGTTTACTGTACTTAAAGGAATATATCCTGTCCCATGAGAAGTCTCCTGAAACCCATTAGAAGCAATGCATTCCAGAAGACTTCTCAGGAGACACAAACAGTATGTAGGGTAGACCGAGACGAATCGGATCAAAATAAGAATTTGGGCCATGTTTGACACATTGCGATAGAAACATTAATTTTTTGTTATCAGTGTTCATGTCAAATGAATACTGATTACAAATTCATAAAAAAATTCACTTATTAATGTTTAACTATTGGTTTTTTACCAGCGAACAAAAAGTGATCCAGTCACCTCGATCTGCCTTATTTAATTAATAAAGAGTAAATTTTTCATTAAACACAGACTCTTTTAATAAAGATAAAGAAAAAACCTCTACCCATATTCCTCATATTGCCTGAACAATTTCAACGGCGACCATTGCAGCTGAATATTTGTGCAATACTGTTGATATCCTCTGCCACATGTGGCGCGAGATTTTGCGCGCGGTTCCGATCGCTGATTCGATCGAGGTCGTTGAACCAGCATGCGTACCGATCAACGCGTTTCGCAGCTCGATTCGCGCGGGAACTGCTTGTGAATGAACGAGATACAATTTCGAAAAAGTCTCCTTCAATTTTAGAATCTAGATGACGCCAAGGATGGCATTAATGGCAATAAGTGTTTTGCTTTGAGGGGAAACAATTTTGTTCTTTATTTCTCAGAAGAATTTTTTTTATAAATTTCAATCCACGATCGTGTTAAATCATTTTAGAACAGTAAACATATTTTATATTCTTTTACTAAATAATGTAAGAATCATTTCTCTAGTCCTGTACTATGTCAAAAAGACCATTATGAGGCTTGGTAGCAACTTGTACTTGTCTAACATTATCACCTCCTTTGTATCTACAGCATTTACCTACATACGATCACCTATGAAACTTAACCTGCTTAGACTCAATTTTCAGTTAGTCTGATGTTGGCAGAAAAACATAATTCAATGATAAATAACAAAATATTGCGTTAATATAAACACTGTGACTCTCAGTACAACAATAATTAACCCTTTTAATACAAAATTAAAAAAATTTGTTAATTTTAAATAATACCTACTTTCAGTCCTCCTTTTTCCCTTTTTTGAGTTGTATATAAAAAATTAAACTTATTTTTAGATGATCTATACATAATTCATTTAGATGATCCATAACTATATGTACTTCGAAACCTACCAAAGTAAAAAGAAAACCTATGTTCTCGCATACTATAACTGTAGACTTCATTTACAATCGTCGTGTATTTAAAAATTCGACAACTCAATTACACACAGCAGCTTCAGTCATCCAAAGACCCTCTTCATCGATCAGTTTTTCGAACGAAGCGCTTCGCTAAAGTTGCGCAGGATTTTCGTGAGTCCCTGACGACCCGTTATCGCCGCTAATTTCTGCCGCATGACCGATTATCGCAACTTCTAAAGCGGCCGAGAGAGTTCACGCGACGTAATCATCGTGACGTCGGCCGACCAACTTTCGACCCGCGGGGAATTGGATAACGTGTTGGCTCGAGTCGACACGGGGGATGATGTTTGATCAATCTTGGATGCCTTATGCGTAAATAGCACTGATAATGAAATTAAAGGAGAAAGTTCGGAGTCCACGTATCAGTGGAACCGAGAGTGAAACGAGATTGAAAATCTACGACAATCGAAAGCTCTCAGTTGCGTTTCGTTTTTAGTTGAAACGGGCCTACCTCTGGTGGAACCAATGGCTGACTTGTTTAACCGACGGCATAGTTAACGTTCCTTAACTATTTTAACCAATTAACCGTTTTAGGCAGGAAGCCGTTTCAGGCGGTTAACCGCTTCGTTCGCCTAAGTGGCGAAGTCCGTTACTCTTCTTGGTTAGACGAATCTAACTGTGACTTTGGTTCCTCTGAACAGGAGATTAAAGTCCTTCCACGGGATAAAGACTGACCCTTTTCGACTCATATTACAACTGCGCTATTCTGTTACCGTATCTCAACTTGGATGTATCCATTAGTTACAAATTTAACTTGGAAAAATATTGCAATTTAAATTAAAGGAAATTGAAATCTGGAGAACTTTGGTCTGTCAAGATCGTCAAAGGATCTATATTGAGGTATATTATAATATTGTGTACTAGGTTACGTAAAAAGAGGGACAAATTATTCGGCATCTCATTGATTCGAATACCTAGGCGCCGTGTTTTGAATTGGAAGTCATTAACTCAAGCTCTTATTAATGATATAAAGGGATATTCAAGCTTCTGTATTCGAAGTCAAATAGAACGAAATGTGAGTAACGACCAAGATAAAAGAAGAACATAGAAACAGAAGAATTCCTTCTGCTCATTAAATAAAATTTGTAAACTAAATTTGATCGAGTGGAGAGACAAATTTAACGAGCCGAATAATCTACATCCAAGAACCAGCTACATATGTTTAACGTATTTAACCCTTTAGACTTAGAAATTTTTTAAACAATCCTATACTATGTTAATACAGCTAGCATTTCGAGTACAAAGGGTTAAGAAATATGAACCACTTAAATTTCAGCAACGCTTTTAAGTTGGAAGTTAATAATAGAAATTTTGTTGAACACATAAGGGACAAAAACAAGAATTACAGAATGTGGAGTGGATTAGATTTTATCTGTAGTTCAAACTCACTTTTCAATATGTAATTTTTGCTTTCAGATACATAACACGTTGCCAACCAGTTACCTAAGAGCAAGTATCTACGAATTTTGATATATTAATTTTTTTATATAGGCGGACATTTTTTATTTGATGTTTGTGTGGCAGCACTGCTTTTGAGTTCTTCAGTGAAAGAATCGCTCTGTGGTATTGAGGTCTCTGAATGAGCTCACTTTGGCATGCTAAAGTTTAATCAAGAAATGACATCTCTGAGGGAAAGAGTATGGCCAACAGTTTGCTTCTACTTTAAATTCATATTTCAGTTTTCACTTTTATCCCCAAACCTAAATCTGAAATCTAAACTAAGCTTCCATTTAAGCTGTATCACTCGAAATCGCAGGCCAACTACATCACAATGTCAATTTGTTGTATACAATAGACGCGACCGTATCTTCTCAATTTTCCTTTAACAACAATACAGAACGATACTCCGAAACGTAGATACTTCTGCTAAGCGCTCCTTTTCATTTTCCCCAGCAAGAGTGGATCAGCGACGCGACAGTATTTTACGCGACGGACCAGAGTACAGTCGTATTCCATTCCCCGTTTTATTGCACCTTAAGGTGAATGGAATGCTTCCATATAGAAGTTGCCTGGGAGAAGTGTAGGAGGGGGAGCAAGAAAGAGGGGAGAAAAGAGGAGACTAAGGAGGACGAAGGAAATCTCGGCCTTTCCACGGACTCAGGATCCTCCTGGCTTTCCTTCGAATTCCTCTTAGCAAATGGAGCATAAATTACGAAAGACCCCGCTGCCCTGGCTTTTCTTTCGCGAAGAGGGACGTAATTGCGCGAGCGGGGTCGTCACGCGACCGCGTGTCTTGCATTTCGCGCGTTTTTCGACGAAACGCGCTTGTCATCTAATGAACGAAATTCAGTTTCCAGACACCAAACACTCATCAAAGTTTCATTCTTTCGTTTATGTATGGACGCCTTTGGAGTTTGAAGAATGAATATAGCATCCCTTCTTTATTATTAATTAGAAACAGAGCTACGAAAGGTGGCTGTATTTCTTTTTGTAGTTAAATAAAAAGATAGAATAAACAAGAGGAATCTAAAAAATATCGATGAAATATTGTATCTATTTGTAGTTCTTAATTTTTAATGATAATTACAATGGTCCTTCTTTAAAATATAATTAACCTCTTGAAAAAGGAATTTTTTTTGAAGGTCAAATAGAATAATTGTATTTTATGTCGAATATGTAGAAGACAACAGACAATAAAGAATTTCATAGGGAATATCCACCCTAAGAATTTTAATTGTATCTTTTGTAATTATGTATGAATTTAAAAAAAAACTAAACGTACTTACACGTTTATGGTAATCCCTTTCAAAGATACACATGTACAGGTACATATATTTCGCATTCATAGGATTCTGGTTTCTATTACATACAACTGTTCTAAAATTAACAAATCTTATCTCTCACAAAATTCTACTTAACTAGTTTACTCTCTGTTTTGCTCCCTTTTTGTCTTGTAAATATGCTTATGTCAATTCCTTATTACTGTTGTAAATTATAAACCTGTTATTTCTTTTGCTAATAGTAAGGGGCTACTTAACCCTTTAATTACAGTAATAGACTAATATAATAAATAACAACAGAATGCAAAAAAGTATAGGTACAACTGAAATGAACTTCGAGGTCTCTACGAGAAATTACTTAGGACAAAACAACAAATAAATTTGTCTACACAATTTCAAAACATTAGTTTATCTACTCGTAAAAATGACTGTGGTATATTTTTCCTTCTATCTCCCTGATTTCCATCTTTCACATTTAATTCTTATCCTGCTCCCTCAATTTCAATGTCTACAAATAACAAAATATCTTTAGACTTTAAATGTATAAAATCTACAATCTTTTGTAAACAAATTCAGGAGACACTCTTATTCAAATTGTTACTCAATATTTCACCTACAGATCCTGCCAACATTCCCAGAACAGGAAACTGGCGCAAAACTTCACTATCACTTCGCAGACCAAGGACACTCTCTAACTGGCAAGGTCAAAGACCTTTACTCAAGTTCCTCATAGCCTACAATCACCTCAAGGATATTCACAGGAAGACCTACCAAGATTTGAACCCAGAGCAACGTCAACGTCCCACAAATCGTAAATGGGCCAAAATGGCGACCCCCCTCGCCTCTTTTCGTGTCGCAACGCGGAGTCAGGCGGCCTTTTTCGTGCACCTGCCATGTTCACCAGCAAGCACCGTTATGCAGCGATGTAAGAAGTGCGTCTGGGCGCACGGTTCCCCATGAAAACGCGCTCCAGAGAAAGAAGGAAGCAAACCTGCTGGCCAGGGCCAGGAAAAAGTCAGTACCACTGAAATTATTGGCAACATCGGACCCCGAAATTTGCGGTCGACAAGTTACATACTGGCCTCGACGAAACTAACACTTTCGCGTAATTTCCTGCTGTTGGCTGTTTTGTGCCCGCAAATTGCGCCCAAGAACGTCGGGGTCAGCTGCCTCTGCGGAAAGAAATCCTCGAAATTCTGTTCTCGGTGCGTGGGAAGCGGTCTGTCTTCCTTCGATGACGCAACCATGAACGAGCGTAACCTTTCGGCGTGAGAGATTGAACGGTAGAAGAAACAAAGGCCACGAATAAATTCGTAGGGTCAGATATTATCTACGCGTTGACACTGAGCTGCAGGTGGGCACTGGGAGTAAAGTATCGAACTTGTAAAAAGGAACGATCAACATCTTGAGAACTGGACATACAAGTTTATGTTCCATCCCGTTGTGGCATTTAATCGTTGGCTAAAATGGTATGCAATGGGTTATAGACAAATTATTGCCATACGTACTTCTTGTTTGGCTTTTATAATACCTATGAAAGAGCACATTCCTACGTTTAGTGGGTAAGTTTCTACTTGAGCCGTGTTGAAATTAATAGAATGCATACACAATAAATACGTAGATATTGATAGCTTTATTTTAATTCAATGATTCTGATAGACATAAAATTTTTAATGAGAGTAAAGAGAGAATATCTAATTCAGTTAATACCTATATACTGTATACTGAATACCTATACAGTTATCTTGAATATTTGTATATAAAGAGCTTTTCTGGCGTCATCTACAACTGTTAATAATACACTTAATACAGCTAACTATTAAACTAAAAACGGCTAAGTATGATACGTAGTTTCAGCTAATTGTAAATTAAACCTGAAAATGGTATTTCTGTAGATTTTTTTAATTAAAATGATTCGGTGCAGAATTAAAAGCAATTGCAGCAACACTCAGATCTTAAATTTGGTTAAAAATGACGATACCTAGTATTAGAAAAAAGATGTAGATATATTAAAATTTCACTAGTCGAAATTACTGAATTATATATGACAAAATAATGAAGACAGAAATAATTACTATTTTCCATTAGAAATTTATATAATTATTGCCTTTGGGTTGTGCAATTATCTTGGCACTTTTTCCTTTTCATCATGTTATTTAGAAAGCTTTCGTACACGTGCAAACTTTTGAATAACAGATCAGCTATATACCACTTATCTGGAGCAAAATCACTGCATTCTACTCAACTTGTAATAGCCAACACTGACGAAGTTTATTAGAAGAACATTAACTTCCTATTATAGATACTTTTACTTTAAATTACGATCGTGTGGCCTACAATAAGTAATTACGTCAAATTGCTTAACTGGAATGTAGAAAATACTTCATATGATCTAGATTATTATGTTAAAAAGATATTCTCACATTTTAATTATTGAATATGCTATTTAATCGCCTGTATCGGTCTGTAACCGAACCTATAATGCTAGTAATAAAATTTTAATTAAGTTCTAACCATTCCGCAGTTCAAAACCTCTCCGAACAAGAATATTTCCTTTCACACAGGAAACTACTAAATTCTTGTACTCGAAATATTCTAGCAACCAATTAAACACGCGTAGTACATGTTTCGCGAGAAAGGTGCACGCTTCCTGAAACGCATCTAGAATGCATCCGCGTGTGTACCATTCATTCACTTTCGCTCGCGATCGATGCATCGACAATCGACACCTATGCAGCTTCGAGAACACAGATCGTTCTTTATTCGGCCGAAACCGCGCGAAATCGTATCGTTTTCGTGGAAGGAGAAAGCGAATGCGTGAAACATGAGCTACGAGCCATTCGATGACCTCAGAACGAGCTCGATGCTCGATCAGCGAATGACCCCTGAGTGGCAAGTAGTAAGCAGATGTCAACCGAATTCATTCTAGAGACGAACGATATCAGTTGGCGCCACCACAAATTCGCTGATAGACTCGAAAGCATGCGAAGGCCGCGGTTATAGAAGCTTGACCCATAGTAGAATTTCGCAAATGGTTGTCAGCGAAGAGCTTTTACAGAATAGAAGTAGTTTCTCCTAGTCAAATGGGAAAGTGAATTAAAATACATCGATATTTGCATGAAACAAGGAAGATAGTAACTAATTTATAACAAGTACCTATTTACACATTGTAGTCTACTGTACTCAGCTTGACTAGTTATAAGTTCTAAGAGAGCATATTCACTGCTACAGTAAAAATGAAATTGATGCTTTCATTTATTAATCGCTTGGATTTTTCTTCGAATGGGTATATTAGGAGCGTCAAAGAGAAATTCATTATTTAATCTTCTACATAATTCACAATCATTTGACGTTTATCAAAATTAATAGATCGATAGAAAATTGTAGATATATACAGGGTGTTTAATAACATGTGGGAACCACTTCGTGAGTTGATTATATGCTTAATAAAAATGGAAAACGTCATATAAACACATGTCTTCGTCAATCTGTCTTCGTTTATGAGATATAATGGATTTTCTGTTTCAATTATCTTTACAGAAGATGCTCAAAATGACCACTTTACATTTGAAGACATGCCTGCACTCGTCTTGTCATTGATCTGGTTACTCTCTCTATCATTCCTCGTGTTTCTCGAATTTGTTGAAAGCCTTTTTATATTCTATTTCGTAGTATTTCAGCATTTTCAACTGATGTTACGTATACAATAGATTTTAAATGTCCCCACAAATTTAATACATTCAAATCCAGAGAACGAGCAGGCCATGCAATGGGACCTCCACGATCAATCCATTTATTTACAAAATGTTGATTTAAAAATTACCCAACTACTCGGCTAAAATACGACAGAGCTGCATCATGCATAAAGCACATACGAACACTAATACCGACTGGAACTTGGAAACGCGTGCTCAAAGAATTAACGTACTTAGTGCCTCTTAGTTTCCCATCAAGAAAAAAAGGTCCAATTAAAAATTTTGCTTACGAACTACTGCAGTCTATGGAAAGAGAGGCCGAATACAGAGTTTGCTCTATTTATAAAATTCATTATATCTCAAACGAAGACAGATAGGACATGTATTTATACGACTTTTTCATCTTTTTTAGGCATACAATCAACTCCCGAAGTAGGTCTCACATGTTATGAAACACCCTGTATAAAAAAATCAGAAAAGAAATTTAATCAACTATTAAACTTCAAAAAAAGCCATTTTTCATACAAATAATGGCTTTTTTCTGTTTCCTTAAGATTTCATTAATTATTCAAGTATCTTATTTGTTAAATGTCCTCTAATATTTTAAATAAATACCTCATAATTTATCATTCTCCCATCAAATATGTATATTTGAATATTCGCACTTTTACACAAAATACTTCGAAACATATGCAAAAATCCAAAGAACAACGAACATTCGCATTACCATACAGAACAAAGTACACGTCAGACTGGAGTACACAAGTACGTAAAATTATTTTTAAACATAAATTCGCGAAATGTATAGAAAACAATTCCCTCGCGATTTTATGCCCCATCGTTGATCTGTATTTAAATGATTCACACCGATCGAATGCCGGGAAAATTAATGTCTCTTTTCTGCAAGCAAACAATTTTATCGGCCGTATAATTTCCACTGTTACATGGATGGTGGCTGACTTTCCGAATGAAACGGAATATTAATGCTCCGCGTTATAATATCATAAATATTGATGGTTAATATTAAAATTTCTCTCTAAATTTAGCAAGTGCGCATCCCCTTCGAGAAATATTTATTTTTCGCAAAGGCTGGCGCTCATTTCTCGTCCGCGAATTCGCGAGCGTAGAACATTAACGTTTCGCGCAGAAAGATTCCACCGAGACTTACTAAAAACAGAGTCCGTCTCTGAATCAAGAACTTTGTACTTTTAACCGTGAGCAGATACCATCGAATGAATCATTCATCGAGTACTAAATTCCACAATAGAAAGAGAAAAGAATGTTGTTTCATAGATAATCGTGGAAAAATTTTAAACAGAATGAACGTAACACCCTGAAGCTGTCAATATTGAAACGTTATCATCGTGGAAATAATTCGACCTGCCGACAAGGGGAAACGTGATTGCAAAAGCTTGTCGTCCGTTATCTTCGTTGCATAATGGAAAAATAATTATTACCAAAGAAGTGAATAAGCTTGGCCTTATTAATACGATGACTTGTGTCTCGTGATAAAGAACTGAAGAACAAATACGCTTTCCATAAACTTCTGATGAAGATTAATAAATAAAATAATAATTTTTATACTGAATTTTATTCGAGAATTTTAGTATCATGTCTTTTGCAACCTTGATGTCTGGAACTCCGTGAGCAATGTTTAATGTTTACAAATTTTAAACAAGATTAAAACATAACATACTATGTTCTTGATATGTATCTAAATTTCTATAGGAAGGTTCCCAGACTAGATAGAAGCGTCTAATTATTAAACCGTATAATAATATGCATTAATCCTCAACTGATATGGTGTCAGTATCATAAAATAATATAATTATCAAAATTGATTGTTAATAGCGGGCAGAGAATTCGCAACTTCACAGTTAATTATCATTTATAAATAATTCACTGATATTTTACACAGCTAATATTAAAATTTGAGATAGCAAAAATGCTGTGATCCCATCATATCAGTCAAAGGTTAACACAATTTAATATTTAAATATATTATACGTAGATATTCGAAGGTTACAATTGAGTTTTGAATAAATAGATATTGTATTTGTATTTAGAACTATTCAAGCAATTTAACACTCGAATACTATTATAGTTGTATTTAGCGCTAGAATTATTCAATTTAGCTGTTTCATAGATATTGAACTGCTACAAATAAATTTTGAACACTCGGTTTCAACTATCAAATTCAATTTCATCTTCTATACCTTATGCTACCCAATAATTGGTTTAAGGATTACGCCAGCGATAACTATGCAACTATATACAGCTCTCATTCGATTCTGATCACGTAATTAAAAATGCATACTAGTAGCAACGACTAAGATTGGTTCTGCATGCCTTTTCCGTGTATGCAATGGATTACATCGATAATGTATTTATAATTATATACCTAAAATCAAACGAGCTACCTATATACATATAGGTACCCTGGCTCAAGCGGCTCAAGTATAATTTCTACAATCCACACAAAATATGTACAGTTCTACAGAATATTCATCTTTAACAGTATTCGAATTGTACCTGCATATCCAAAACTATTTGTATCAAAAATAGAAGGTTCTACAGAAAAATTCAACAAATTCAATCTTATTTCAAATCACGACTATCAGATAGATATAATTTACATACGCCTGAGTTTCTTTTTACACGGTGGACATATACAGTATGAAAAAATATCGTAAAAACTGATTTGTAAGTTACAAGTCCTAAAATCAATTTTCACATAACTCTTTTATATGACTTTTCTTACATAGCAGACATCCATCATGTAAAAAGATATCCAGATCTATTTCAGAATCGAAGCGATTGGTAGGGGAGAGCCAGCTAAAACTATATAGTCCGATAAAACCATGTACCATGCTTTTTTTATAACTAATTGTAAAAATCCAGTGACCATTTATAGTAATTACTTTCTGCGATATTTAACTGTTTGTTAACAAAATTTTATCATGAAACATGTATGCTGTAATGAATTATTCAATTACGCTCATATTGATATGCTTTGATCTTATTTTTAATTTATTTGAGAAACGTACAATAATGTTTTGGTAATTGATAGACAATTAACACGAAGATACGTATTAAGAGTACCTACTTATAGTGTATTTTGAGAATAGTTGACCATCATTTTTTTATTCGTATTTAATTGAAAGCAAAAGTTTATATACTCACGTCTTGGGGCAAAACTCGCTACGCAATTTTACACTGAACAACAATTCATAAATTACTGTTTAATTGAAATCATAACAATTCTGAATCTAGGCCGTGAATAATACTGAAGAACTAAAATTAATGAAAACAAACGAAATTATGTGAATTTAGAAGAAATATCACTGAGAATAATTTTTATGTTTAAAGTTGCAAAAAAATGGCTTGGATGAAGATTAGGAACAATGTATCAAACACGGTGGATGAAATGTTTAGCTTCTTAATTGTTAGTTAAGATGAAAGACAATGTTATATACTGTATACGGTTTTACTCACCCCTATGGAGCAAAACCAAGAACATTAGATATTCCGTTTTGTTGTTAAAATAAGTAATATGTTTAAATTTTTAATTGTATTGTTGTTGTCCTATGTTACTTAGGGATGCCTTTAGTAGACAAAATTTGAATTTTACAATTTGACTTATAAATTAAGAAGTTACAGGCTTAGAAAGTCAAGCATACAGTTTTACCCCACCTTCCCCTACACCAAGCGACCAATGCGTCAATTTCCTAGTATTCTTATCTAGACCTTCACATCACGGCCTGTGCCCATATTCGACACACATATAATTGACAAATATCAGCGACGACGTAACGCGGGAATCACCTGCATTACGCGTCCTACATGCACCTACACGCGCACACACGCGAGGCAGCGACGTCCTCGAAAACTGAAATAGTTATGACTAGACGTCGCGATAAAGGAAAAAAAAGAAGCTCTCAGGTAAGCAGCTCGCGCGATAGCTTATGTAATCGGAGAGAAGCCGTCTGCCCGCGCCAGCTTCTTCAAACTCTGCTCTGCCCCACTTTGCGTTTTGGCAGAGTCTGCTGCGGCCGTTTAACCTTGCTTATCGCCGATCAAGTTCGACCAGCGGCTCCTCAATGGATCGCGAGCGCGCGATAATATCTGGCCACCTTAGAGCCACGAGTCGCGCGTGACGCAACACCTCCGAATCCGCGACAATCAAACTGCGCTGTTTGGTCTCGCGATACGACCGACGAGACATCGTGTTGTTTTCAAACAACCCACAATTTATCGCCCACGCACGGTGGTAATCGCGACAACCGTAAATAAACATTAGGTGGCACGGTTAAAAGGGGAGACTCGAATCCTTTCCGACACGTCAGAGTCACAGAGCCATCAAGGAATGGTTACGAAGTTCCTGGGCATCGAAATCTCTCGTTAACGCGCAGTTTCGAATGGAATACTACGTTAATCTCGTCGGGTATGCTTGCAATAAGGGTTATTAACATAGAGAAATACTTTATGGTCCAGTATCGTCGACAAAACTGCATGACCCATTAACCTTGCCTCGAATCGTGAACCGAAAGAAAACACCCGTATAATCTCAAGGAGATTGCAATTCGTAGCTAGCTATCGAACCTTTTCGACCGATACTTGTACAGCCTTCGATGATCAGAGCGAAAAAAATATTTACCAAGTCGACCAGAGGGAGACCGCACGATATAGACGCAAAGGTTGTAACCGACTCAATATTTCTCGCGTAAATAGACTATTTCTGGTTTTCGAACGAGCGAGACGCGACTTCGCGATTTCTTTTCGAGTGGAAAACATGTACGTGGATATTTTCAAGGGATTCTTGTTGTTTGGACTGGTGCACGTTTGAGTATTTGGTAATTTGACTCTTTACTCTGTAAACAGGTGTCATTCTTTTCTCGGTGTTCTTGAAACGGTCGCATATCTCCTAAACAAATTAATATCGAACCTATAGTTCCCTCTGTAAAAATTAAATTTTTGACTCGAAGCTCAATTTGAAATATTTGAAAGTGTTGCATTGATTTCTTTTAGAGTTTTTCAAATTTGATCCACTCATAAACGTGTTGCATACAAAAGACCCCTGTTTACAGGGGTTGAGGCACCAGAAAATACAATTTCAGAGTAAGGATTAACCCTTAACTAGTATGGAGTATTATAACATAATGTGGTAGAATCATTGCTGCTCCATTATCAGAAGCAATTAATAATAGTAAACAGAAAATTCACACCTAAGTAATTTACTGATACTTTACGCAATAAATATCAAAAGTGAGATAATATAAATGCTGCGACCCCACCATACTTGTTAAGAGTTAAAATGGAAATAACGAATTATTATGAACTGTTATAGGTGTAGTTGGGCTTAGTGCGAGATATGCGATTGAAAACATTTCATGTGAGTTACTACGTCGTGTCTGAGCATTTGCAAAGACATTGGTGTCCTTGAATTACACACTCCTGCATAACTGATGAAATTCCAGTTTCGATCATTTTATTTTCGACGCGAGATATCGCGCGCTCTGTCGATATCGGATATCATCAAATTCGCTAAAGATTAACATGGAAACGAGTAAATACGATGTTTGTCCTAAAATTTGAATAACGAATAATACGTCACAGCGAATATTAATATTAATGTTTCGACTGACTGTTCTTTACGCGTTCGAGGTAAACAAAAATGTTTGAAGTGTACGTAAATATTGCGAAATACTAGCTTTCATGTGATCATGTTTTTTCATTTGGAGTTTTCAAGAAAAAAATGAGAAAATGTTTTAACGATAGCTAATTCGAGATACGAGAGAACAACTGAAGAAGAAATATGGTATTCTTGAGCTGAATATATACCACCAAATTCAGTTACCTCTAATTAAAAAAACAAATAAGTAACCTTATTATTTCATTTTGAATAAATACCCCTAATAACCCTCTGCAAACCAACCTTTTTCTCTGGTTGTGAAAACAAATCTTTGAAAAATTCGTTATTCTAAAATTCATATATGTAAGATACGTATAACCTGAGCTAGTGTGGAAATTCATGAACTTGTTCGTACTAAATAAATTAACCCCCAATTGTCAAATGATGTCTCCATCATATGTTCACCATAAAAAAAGATTCTTTCAGAAGATTTTCAAATTTTGTGTATTCACAAAATTAATGTGTATTCAAATTAATGAAATTGCATTCTGAGTAATTCAAAGTATGTCCTTAAACAGTTAATTGTAAAATAATTTAAATGGATTTTTATTTTTGCAATTGCATCGAGTGAAATTAAATTATGATTATATTAAAATGTTCTCTTAACTCTACCGTATGTCAAGATGCTAAATAAAATTCCGAATATACAGTAATAAACAGCATTGAAAGCTAATAACCTCCGTGAAATGAAGGAAAAACTCAATTTTACTATAAATAATATTTACTCATCACATCGTTATTATTCATTCATAATACTAAATAATGCTTCAACTAATAAATAGTCTGTGAACGTTTATGTATTCATGGAAAAAATACGAAACGGTGCAGGACGCATATAATATCCAAAAATGTAAAAAATATTCTAAATATAACTTTATATAATCGTAATAAATCTGTATTTAAATTTCATAAAAATATGAATTTACATAAACATCCACTAATAAATAATATTATTCTTTATGTGTCCTATTTGGTAAAATCAGATCAGAAGTTAAAACTCAATTGTTTTCAATATATAATACGTATCGCACATGTACTTCAAAAGTAATAACTCAAAAAACGTGATTTTTTAATTACTGCTATAAATCAGTTTGCTAATGCACCTCTACGCATTATAAAAAGTTTATTAGTTAAAGATTAAAATTATATAATTTATTCAAAGAAGTCTTAAAATGTAAATTACAAATTATTTAAATAATAATAAAAAAATCATTTAATGCAAGTAACATAACTACTTTTTAGACTAATTATTCGTAAGGTAACTTTCATTAAGTAAAACTATTTTTTATGTCAATATAATATATTTAATAAATAACTTTCTCCTAAACTCAATCTCCTAAACTCTCCTAAACTAAAAATAGGTTTTTGCTTCACCTCAAAAACATGCTCCTTTGAGTCGTGACACTTTTGTAATACATGTGCAATATGTAACCCCAGTTGACATGGCGTTATGGGGGTTAAACGAAGTCCTACCTTGCACATTCTGTGCACGTATGTTGTAAATAAACAGACCTATCACCTGTAGACTACTTATGTCTTGATTTTGTATCGAAATCAGGGACATCACAAACTGTCAAATATAATAAAAATTTCGTGAATAAGGAATACGATCATTGACAATAACAGTCGATATGTTACCGATTAGGGTATAGGGTAAAGTTTGTTTCTCAGAATGTTAAGAAACCACATATGGAAACGAGAGCACTTATGGAACGACCTGAGGGGAGACAGAACGCGGAGTTTGAATATTCGTAAGGTCGGTCGGTAATGTAAACAGAAACGGCGTGTCGCGCGCGCGATGCCAGATAGGCCGCATACATCGAACCGAAGTTTCTATTCTACGGTGGCACCAGCCGAGACGCGTGTCTCGAAACTCGGTCGCCAGAAGAATCGTTGCAGCTGGCAGTACTCACCTGAAGATCATGACAGCCGTTATCCCTGTGACTGGCAGCACGAATCACCCCTGCACGCCACCCCCACTCACTGATCTTATTCACCTTTAACTTGGTGAAACCACTCACCGAGAGAAACCTCTTTCCCACGATCTCTTCGCGAAACTTGTACGCCATATTATGGATCGGCAACCACGGCGTGCCGAATCCGTGAATTCGGATCGCCAGCCGGCTCTTCGAACCACCCTTTCTCTCCTCCTCCTCTATCTATCCGCTCCTCCTTCACCGTCTCCCTCGCGAGCTCTATCTCTGTCTATCTATCCTCCTTCCCTCTATTCCGATCCGTCGACGAGCGTGCCTCTCCCCCAAAAAAGAAAAGCCCACGTAGCACTGAACCGCGGCGAGACGAATGAGTGAAAGCACCGATCACCACTTCGTTATTTTCCACCAAAACACCAAACAACAGCACGCTCACACTCGGAGGCCTCTTCCCCTCGTGATCGCAACGGGGCGAACAAACAACAGGGCCATGAGGCGCGCACGATCCTCCTCCTCCTCCTCCTCCTCCTCTCTTCCCTTTTCCTCTGCCTTCTTTCGACAGTCGATCAGCACCAGCACTAGCACCAGCACTAGCACCAGCATTAGCACCAGCAGCAGCACAGCCACTCCTTGCTCCTACGTACACGCATCTGGACAGAGGACCGAAAGCTCGCCGCACGCTTTCCTTCGCCTTCGCAGACCCGCGGTGCTCCGATCCCCTTTTTTTTTTCCGTTTCCTCGGTCGCGCTCCTTTTACAGTCCGCTCCACCTGCCTGACCGCCGTACCCCCGACGATGATGATGATGACGACGACGGCGAAGATGATCCCGGCACCGAGCACACAGGATTCCGCCTGCTGCTCCCTCCTCGCCACGTCCAGGACACCGAACCAACGCGAAGGACACTTTCGAAACTTCCGGCCGCACACCGTGTATATTGGACGCACACTAGTTGGTTGACGGTAACGGCGGCAGCGCGGTAACCAAGCACTCCGAACGGTACCAGTGTGAACGTGAGAGTGACGCACACATGACCGGCCAGTGATATCGCGTAGCGCACACTGCGGGCGGACGGCAGGGAGGCACGGCTCCTTCCCGCGGCTCGTGCCCCCTCCCCCACCGCCTTCTACACCACGCAGCCCCCTCTAGCCCCTCGACGCCTCCACCACCTCCTCGACGCCTATTCCGCTCCCTCTCCCCCTGGCGACCCGACGCACCACACCACACCGTACCACACCGCCCGACCGAGCAACCCGTGTGTCGCGCTACGCCGCACCGCGCCGCCACCGATACCTCCCCTCCACCCACTATCCCTCCTAGCCACACATCTCACCACCACCGTCCTCTCCTCATCCCCCAACCCCGCCAACCCCCTTTTCTTCCGCGCATCTCCTCTCTTTTCTTCGCCTCTCCGTGCCTATCTTCGCCGTTCTTCCCTCTCGCCTTTTCCCTACCCTTCGCCTCCTCACCGGTGCGCGGTGTTGTTCGTCGCGGTGGCGTCTCAGCGGCCGTTCTCTTGCATCGCTGCCACCCATTGCACGCGGACCAAGTGGGGTGAGAGAGTCTAGGGCCGTAGCCGCGATCGCGAGCTAAGCGCACGATCGGAGCGCGGGAGAGCGGGCCGTCGCGGAGAGCCGACTCGCGAGGTCGAGTCGAGCGAATTGGCGCCTTCTCCTGTCGCCGCGGGCGATGGGTCTTTCGATTACCTCTTTTCGGGACCTCTTTCGGGTTTTATGCGGGGCATTAGTAAGGATGGTGGAGTTTTTTAGCTGTGCTGGAAATGTTTGGCGTTGATCGTTGTTCGGTTTCAGATGTTTGTAGTTATAGGACCCCTATGTGCCGCTCCTTTGCAAAACAAAAGTATTTATAATTGTTTTAAATACGCAAGGTTAAGTATCTGCTAGGTGCTCCTGCACTAAAATTTTACAAAATTCCAAAAGTAGAGTCGATCACTTTGGCGTATGGACGACTTGTATATGGGTCAGGACAATTTGAAAGTTGGTTCTTCATATTGGTGTTTTTATTTGATTATTACTGACTTTCTCTTTAGGAAATGTGTAGATATATCTTGTTACTTGACTACGAATGTTTATGCAAATTCTTATTTTTTTTATACATGCAATTAGAGTAGTCCAATCTATTTCATGATTTATTTTATCCTGTAAGTACTATAAACCAATTAGCTTCCTGTATTTTATATAATTTTGTACCTTTTATAGATTCTATGTTTTTATATATCGAAATTTTCCGTAAATGCATAAAGATCTACAGTGTACTTATTGTAATTATAAATTCCCTTCACTTTTTTCGTTTTAATACTTCTAATAATTTTATGAGACTTCCACCAAGTGATTGTACAATAAACTACGTACAATACTATCTTAAATCGGTACAGTGTCAAAGTATCAATAGCATAACATGACAAGACCACTAAGTAAGATTCCGTCAAAAATAATTATTAACTTTTTGTATTCGAAAGTTCCGATTTTCTATACACTGTGTCCCCTGAGAAAGGAAAACCGAATGCAAAGACTTAATAATAGTACATATGCAGAATAATTACAACCTTTCAGTTTAATCACTTTTGTACATTTTACCTATGATTATTTTATATTGAGCGTTCAGCATTTATAGTTAGCTTCACTAATTTCGTCTTCTAAGGTATACTTTCTCATTTAGCAATGACTAATTACAAGATTATGACGTATCACGCGATGAAGACATTCTTTCCCCCTTTTCGTCTATCGTCACTCCAGATCATACATCATTGTGACCGTAGATTCAAACCAGATATTATTTATTCATACGTCGCAGTACATTTATGTTATCAAACGCTACACTAAGCCAGACCGAATATATTCAGGCATTCGTTGCGTGACCCATAATCGAAACTTAGTTAACGTACTCTAACTTCGTGAAAATCACTATACGATCTATCTCAAGTATCCAACAAAGGTAAAACGCTATACTAAATCATTATTTTAATGATTTTACTGTAATACTAATTTTAATAATTTTTACATTAACGATTATATCGGCGATACTAACTTTTTCACAGAAAAAAAATATCACCTCATCAGACATTTTATTTCACAGCGAATCAAATCAAAAGCTGCGGGCATTTAACAGCGCCAAATCATTCTACGGCCCTGTAGTCACGTGACGAAAACATGACGTGACGTCACACGCGCAGCAGCAGCCAGCTGCCAGTCCAACATGGTTGACCTGTGAGCAGCGGTGCTACAAACGGCCGTCCGCATTGATCGCTCATTTCTTCCGATCGCGCGCGTCTCGTTAATCGTCGAAAACCGTTAATATGATATCTTCGGTCGTCTCGCGACTCGTCATGTGAGTATTCTAATCCTCTATCAACCGTGGACCCAGTAACAGTGTTTTGGAAAAACGGTCAGCTGCGCCTGGATCCTCGCCATCGTTGACCCAGGGTTGTTCGATACTCTTTGAAAATTGACGGTTTGTTGTATCTTTACTTCTCTCTTACACTCTACTATCCGCAGAGGCCTCTCCCCTCGGTCTTCTGTCAAACCGAGATCGTTCGACCGCTAAAACGCAGCCACGTACTGCTCTGTGTTTTTCTTTCACCCCTTATCCCGACAAGGAAGACACCAAAAAAAAGAAAAGTGACACGTCAATGTTATCGCGCGACGCGAACCGGATCCGAGGTTGCAGTGTCCAGGACAAAACGTGAAACGATCGGTCACGAATGTCTGCTGGTTCGACACCGAAAAAATTATGTCATCGCGTCGTCGCAACGCGACTCGTCGAAACATTCCCATGTTTGGTTACGAGTTCCACGACCACGGCTACGTTTGCCCCCTGCATTGCAATCCCATTTGAAAATCGTAACGGTCGCTCGAGCAAGAAGTATCGATTCGTTAGCGAGACCGATTGGTGACGGTGTGTTAATCCTTCCACGACAGGACGTTAATCGAGGTTAACCGAGGTAAGAGGGAATCCTTCGTGCGTAACCATATTAGGAGAACGATAAACAAAGGGGATCCGTGTCCTTAAGGTTCGAAAGTTGCGCTTGTAAGGCATTTGTATCGTGAAAGAAGCGTATTACGCTTCGGTGAGTTCGCGTGAAGGATTAGTGCAACGACGATCGTAAGCCAGTGAAAGTGCATTATCATCGCGCAATAGCCGCATCGTTTATACACAGTTATGAGCCTACGTAAACCTAACCTAACTGCTGAGATTTGGACCTCGACACCAAGCGCCCACCCCAACGTTGCGGACGAAGGTGTTACGACACCCTGCGCGTAATTCTCGATTTTTACTAGTGGTTCATCCATCGTGTAATATCGAATTTGAATGGCTACAAACTCGTGTAGAAATTGTGTAGAAATACACAAGTTTATTATTATAACCGAAAATCTACTTTTCTAATAATAGTCGGTAAATTGTGGAAGCTTAGTGTACATGTATGTATAGAGTAACTAATACAGCGATAAAACTTGTTCGGACACATTTGGACATGTTCCATGCCCAGGATTGGCCTAGCCACGTTCTCTGTCGATCTTTATTCTTTGTACCCATTTTCTACGCACACGGCATACTGGGATTGTCTAAAAATAGCGGGACGCACTTGAAGGAGGGCAAACGAACTCCCTTCGCTTCGAGAACTAACAGCGACGTGAGGCCTTTTGTTCTCCTGTCGATGACCGTTTCCATCAGCTGATCGAATACGCCTCGTGCCAGTATGAATGTTGACACGTTTTTATCTTATCTTCAAAGAAGTACGTGTTTTGTTTGCCGTTTCTCAGTCACTCCAGGGACGTACCTTTTAATCTCGTACCACTTCTCTGTAAATTCTTTCCCCATGTGAATTGAGACGGAATTCTTAATCAGAGAATAATTGTTTATTTTCGTGCATTTGACGGGTGAGATCGAAATAAATGCTAATTATATTGGTCAGTCTTTCGGCAATTGCTGCTTCTGTCTGTTATTCGCATGGGCGAGGGTCAGCGACATTGCTGAGGAACGCTTTCGCGCGCGAAATAGAACCTCTGTAATCCGAGACGAACGTCTCAGGCGTCAGCTGATTGAGAAGCTACGTCACAACGATGGGGAATAGCCGAAGCGTGTGGTCGCGCGTTCGAAGAGAGCGTTTTGTTGACGGCGTTCTTTCACTCTATCGAACTCGTGGCGATAACGCGTGGATGTGTGTACGTTAGTGGTGTCGCGGGATGTGACTCACGCCCATTGCACTTGACAATAAACTGAAATCAGACGGAGAAACGGTGTTTTCGGATTGAGTACAAGGCAACGCTTGACCAAAGGATATTTCGACGATATTTTTTAATTCCATTTCGAATTATCTTAATCCACGTCGTATATGGAATTCTTCTGTAGATCTTTTGGCTGCGATGCACTTTGAAGAATAAAGGTCATCGTTGATCTTTTTTATCAAGGTTTTGTGTTGACTGTTGTAATGAAATTTAGGAGACGATACTAGAGATTTAGAGATAGTTTAAGATCATAGCGTTCGCTTGATCCAAAAGTGGCGTAACTCAGAAAACGTGGCTTACATAAAGCAGTTTAATGTAAAGTGTATGTTAATAAACATATCTTTTTGAGTTGTATCACTTTTAAAGCAAGTGTGTGATATGTATACCAATTCGTTAATTGGATCACGAAAGATTATCTAATTCACATGTACAGATTCTAAAAAAGTATACGTTGTATTGAAGCTAAGGAAACTGGACAACAGATAAAAGTTAAAAATAAAAAAATAAAACGCAGTAGTTTATAAAATGAGTTACTACTTTGAATATATCCGACGTGTATATTTTTAAAGTAGCATAATTAAATAAGCTGTTCTTCAGAGAAAGCAAAAACCTATTTAGAAGCTTAGACGGAAATTATTTACTAAATAAATAACATTGACATAAAGAGTAATTTTATCTAAAGAAAATTCTTAAATAATCCATGAGAAGAATAGTTGTGTTATTTGCAAGAGATAATTCTTTTGTCATTATTTAAATAATTTTATAATTTATATTTGAAGAGCTCTTTGAATAAACTCTACAATTCTGATGTTTAATTAACAAAATTTTTATAATGAAGAGAAGTTTATCTACCAAACTGATTTCGATTTTAAAGCATTTTTTAGTTTTGTTTCTGTGATATTTCTGCAAAAAATGTGCAACATGTGAACGTATTTATGAATCACTATACGTATACTTATATATAAACAGTGTTAGTAAGCACTTTCTTTTTTTCTTTTATACTCTGTGTAGCAGTTTTTCGTTAAATAGTTGTTACTGTTTTCTTTGTCTTCAGAATCACTCAGTTTCTTTCACTCCTACCCTTCATAAGACAAATGATTATCAACTCGTAACATTAATTGCAAGAAGATATTTCAAATTCCTTACAAACTAATGACACTTCTACCGAATCTTGTCAGAATTATATTTTCATCAGTGACCCTATTTCGTCTCACATATGTCCAGAAACTGAATCCAGTACGAATACTTCCTGCAAAGATCTGCTAATTTTCCTGAGTAGAGTCGTGTAGTGAGAACTACTCCATACTTTGAATAATGAGAGAGTAGATCGATGCGGTGATTAGGGGGCTTCTTAGATTCAGCGTTTTCTCACTGAAAACGAGATAGTATATTTGTCCCAGGTTTTGTAATCGAATTACTCGGATTCGTAAACTACTCGCGCAAGGGTTTCTCTGTTGAGAGAAAGGCTAAACCAGTGTTCTAAGTTGTAGAAAAATATTCGGTAAAAAGCCCACTGACATCGAGTAATTGCAAAATACGACCTTGTTTCGCGAGTGATTGCATGCTCCCTCTTCTTACACGCTTCCTTTCGTTTCCTGTGCATTTATGGGTAGGAAACTGGCTAGTTCATTATGCAGAAGTAGGTAAAGGGAATTCGATTTTTATGAATCCTTTTCAATGGGTAATTTGAATGGAGTCCATAAAGAACGCTTGCGTGCAATACTCTAACCATATTTCGATTTAACAATTTAACGATGTTAAAATTTAACAAAAAATTTAGCAATTGATTTCATTAGTACGTAGGTACAGAGAATATATTAAAATGAGAGTACATACTTTTAATAAAAACATTGAAATGATAAAGGTAGCAACAAGCTTATAGTGAAAAATCACTACATTCGCTTATTTTAAAAATAAGTAGTTACTCTTTACTAGATAGTTACTATTATATGTAAATCTTGTTTTAGTATCTATTTGTATCTTCCTCGAGGTCTCTCTAAGCCCACTTTTTCCTTTTCCCTATTATATCATCGCGATTTGTAATACGCAGACGTAATGTTTCCTTAAGAAGGTATTTTGTTGGTCTAGAAACTTAAAAATGTCGATTTTTTTAAAATGATGGCCATAATATCTGAAGTTCTAATTACTCCATTGACACCAAATCTGGATAGAATCCTCAGCACAAGTCTTTATCGTCCGAACTAGGATATTAAAAATCCGATGTAATAACATACCAAAAATAAAGAAAGGCACAAAAAATCGATAATCTGACTTTAATGTGCTGTCAAATTTTTTGATTTCAATATTTTTATACAATTCTAGTTCCAACCATAACCACGTTCATATTGAATAAAATTATTCTCGATTCGTTCATTTTAGATGAGTAGAACGGCCGTAATCATGGTAACCATGAAGGCACTTTCAAGAGAAGGGTCTGTACTAAAGTACTGTATCTCTTACAATTTTCAATATTTTTAGATTAAAAAAATTATGTACACTCCTTAAATATAGGCGAAAAAAATAATGTAAAGAACACTTGAAAACTTGTTAAACCAAAAGATCTAGATCAGAATATCCCCTTCATCCACAGGTTTCTTATTAGTGTTAGAATTGACGATAAAATGGAAGAGAAAACACGAGTTTCCATGCCGTTTGCGTTGTTTCGTTTACTCATCACAAACGCTCCTTGTATTTTGCCTTTCAATAACGTCACAGAACGTTATCTTGTTCTTATTATATTGTTTAAGTTGTGTGACTCATGTCCGTTCGTCGGCTTTGTACGCCGTTAACATTGTCTCGCGCTCAAGATACACATGCGAGTCCATTTTCCTTTCACCTCATCGAGGCAGTCTACCACGTGCACGTGGGAACGTTTAAGACTGTCTTTTCGTGTTGATTATTCACGTAGGCTTTCGAACACTAATGAAATCGATAACAACTGTATGGATACAATGAGTTTCTACGTATATGCAAATTAGAAAGACGTTTCTTTTTTAATTCACATAGACTTGTGCCAAATTTTCATTGATTAACACGTTATTAATTGGTTCCGAATTATATTTATTTCGATAAATGTATCACTCATTAAATGTTTTAACCTAATGTCACTAATGTGAAATATCAATACTTCTACATATCTATAATATTTTAATATTGTAGGATATAAAGTTTGTCCCAGAATCGATGACTCAAATAGAAAATAGTGATTTTACGCAACAAATACAATGAAAATATAGAATGAAATTTGTTGAATACACATAAGCCAAAGTACAGTGTTGAGAAGTCGCAAGTTAGGTACTTATGCAGAGCAATATGAATAATTCTAACTTACAGGAAATATAATCACTATGTATTCAACAAATTGTGTTCTATGTTTTAGATTTATTTTTTCATCTAAAATCACTTTGTATCGCCGATTGTATAACAAAAATTATTAAATGAGAGTTATACATACAACAATAAGAAAGAAGTAGGAGATAAAGAATAGGGACTAGAAGTGGTGTGAGAGGGTGGAATAAAAGACAAGGGGTTGAGAAAAGGTAGGAGATAGTAGACTTCTGAGACATGGGTCAGACATAATAGGTCAAGGCTTTTAATGTCTCAGGGGGGTTCATGGACTCTGTTTATAGTTTTTAGAAGTAAATGGAGTACAAATAGATACGTAGTATAATATTGATAGATAGTTCATTGATATCGTGAGATAAACAAATAATTTATAATATAGATATTGTTAAACAAGTTTTTACACATCTGTTGGACCAAATAATTAATAGATAAACATTATTATTGAATATTTAAATATATAATCACTTGCAGTGTTTTGATACTCAAGAAATAACCTTACTTCAAAATAAATTTGATTCTATTCATATTTGCCAAATTGAATTTGTAAATACCTACGATACAGTGCAAATATCAAATATTAGTCCAAGGAATATGTACCTATACGTATAAAGGTCCCAGAAGAATTCGATCATAACAGATTTAATATTCAACCTCAACAGTATCTATTAATAAATTAAGACTTATTGTACTCTGCCGCAATACATTATGCGACTCGTCTATTTCAATAAATCCTTGGTAATAGAATTTCTATCAATGTTCGTTTGCCTAAATTTCATGTTGCTCAAATCAGTCGCTTCTATTTACACACATAAATGATCTAAAAAATGGTAACAGGTGATAAGATCTAAAGAAAGTATTTAAAAAAAATCAGGCAATAACGTGTTATGAATTAATCGACATAATTCTCCTGCACATGATAACATATGGAAAATCCAAGGTGAAGCCGCGTTGGATCATGCCAGAAAGGAAGTCTGCGGTCAGGAGGAAAGAAAAGAGGGTAGAGGAACGCTGAGGGATGGTTTCTTGGTAGAGCAGAGGAACGTGGTCGGTCGTTGGATCGATGCCCGGTTGGCAACAGGAGGGTGGTTCTGGTGTAGAAGCAAGGACGGCCGCGCGGCACCCTCGTTCTCTCTTTCTCTGCCCTTCTTCTCTCTTCGCTCTCTTCTCTCACCTCTTCTGGTTCTCTCGTTACGGCTGTACAAGGGTGGCACGGTTCTCTGCAAGTCGGTTCGCCCTAAATCGATATTTCGTTTCAGGAAAGATCTCGCGTTAACCTCCCTCGCGTGTAGCACGCGCCACAGTCGTCTGACGGCTCTCTTCAGCATCCACCCAGCCGTGGAGGGTAGCCCTTGCTTACTTGTTTCTCCCTTTGATAATTAACAAAACGCGAGAAGGCAGTGGAATGTTTGCAAACGACTCGCCGTACTTCATCGATCGCAAAGTATTGGGTGGTTCAAGAAGTTCGTGCCTCTAGTATTGAAAAAGTATACATTCCCTCCAAAAGTAAACATAAGTTAATCATATGCATCCGTCTCTCGATTTACGCGGACTTTTTATACGCTATTTTAATTTATTTGTAGTGACTTTGTGCCAGTTAAAAAGAAAAGGTTGATGGTTTTAAATTATAGATCAGACACCAATAACGAATGACATTTATTATGATTTTTATGGATTTTTATTAGGAATGCTTTGTGAAAATATATGAAATATACCTGTGTATAACATACATATATCATTTTTTTTCTTGAGTACCTTTTCATACTGGTAGATTCTTTACGCGGTTTTCTTCCGCTTAAAAAAAACTGATAATTGAGGGAAGGATGTATGGTATATTTGCCTTCACGATTTACAACTTCTTTCCAACGTACACAAACTTTTGAATACCATTTTTTAAAAACTGCCGCTGTTTAATGATGAAGAATTCATCTAGACTAGTTTGCAATTCTATATTATTCGTGAAAGAAGGATTCTCAAAATTATTTTAAAGAGATCCTGAAATAAAGTGAAGGTGAATAGACCTTTTAACCAATTTTTTGTAATAGTCATTTTTGTCACATTATTACCTACAGCGGTGAACGAAAAAAAGTTTAAAGAACAAGCAAAATGAAGAAACATTCCAATTTTATAAAACAAAATTCATGATTTTTATCATATATTTATGTTACACAGGATGTAGAAGTACTGAGTTTTCTGTGTCTGACTTGAAACTTATTCTACTGATTTTCCAGTGTCTGACTTGAAACTCATACTATTTACTTTATTCTGTATAACCTGGCTAATGCATTTTGTCATTCTTCATTTCTGTCTTATTTTCTCATGTAGAAACACCCCTTAACATTTGTGACAGCCTGTATTCAAGGATCAATTTTAAACTTTCTTTTATCCATCACTGTACGTGTCTTGAAAGATCACCCCATGTTGACAATTTGGTTTCCTCCACTTAATTGTACTATTCAGTCGATGAAGTTGGTGACTTTACAACTCAATACTAGGTAATTGTCCCATTGTTTTTAAGAACTTCATAATTTCATCTTTCGAGGGTGAAGATTGAGCTTGACTCGAGGTGTCCTATGCTCACCAGGATTTTCCCACTCTCTCCGTTGCTTTATATTTTTCTATAGGTAGATACCATTTTTAATTCACATTGATATAATCAGTTGTAAGAGTGGACTATATTGTTGCTAGAAAAAATTTCAACAAGTCATGAAAATCCACTCAGCTGTGATGGATGCACTTACTTTTTCGTTTCCCCTTCTGGCCTTTTAATAATCTACAAAACGCAAGAAGACTGAAATATTTGCAAATGATTCGCTGTATTCCATCGATGGAAGTATCTTCATTTTCTTTTCTCCTGGGAAACGTATCGAAACACAGCGTGCACATATACTTCCGGTATTATGCCCCCGAGAAACAGAGCAGAGATGAAACCGGTAGGTTTGATTAATTTTGCAAATGTAACAGCGATGGGGTTCGAGGAAAACTGACTTCCTCTTCCTCCCTTTCAAGCGACATTAACGTGCGCGCGCACACTCGGTCTATTTATCTAACTCTTCTGTTTTATCCCGTGCCCTATATTTCTCGCGTTATCGAAAAGTACCTCGTCCCTATGTACCTTGTGGTTCTTTCTTCTTCGTCAGTATATAGCAGAGTTCTGCCAGTTTGTTTTGAGCTCATCCTGCGCAAACTCTGATGCAGATTCTACGTGTGTCTCAGTTCAGTGGAAAAGCGTCGTTCAGAATTGGAAAACGTGATCTAATTTTCTGATTAAAATGCGAAGAATCTGACCACTTGGGAAAACCGATATTAGGAATTTCCACGATCCAAGGAGATCGGTTCCGCGGGTGTCTGGCGTGTTGCGCCGCGTTCGGTTGGGTGTACGATACGCGCGGCCCTCGTCGAGGAGAAATCCGCCTAAAGAGGACTCGAGTATTTCAAAAGGCTGCCAGCGACTGGAAGGAAAAAAGAGAAAACCCACCAGAGGTACGGGGGGAGAGAGAGAGAAAGAGATTGCGGTAATACGCCTGAGTACTTAGGATCCTCGACCTCGTGACGTCATTGCCCTCATTAGAATAATTAAGAATGCCGCTCGCTAATTACGATGCGACTGGTTCGCCATACTTTTCATCCTCGTGTGTTCGCCCGCCGCTATTTGGTTTGTTTCAAGTGGAATGTGCGAGTGACCAAAAAGAATTCTACTACTATTACTATGTTCACGTTATCTAATGTCGTGCACATGGATGAGTTATAACAGTGTTGCGAGGAAATGTTTTCTGTAATAAAATTGAGGAATGTTCCATTCATCTCATGATAGCCTTCAGGTTAAAACTCATACACTTACTGATAGGGCTGTCTTATAGTAGAGTCTACCATACCAGAACAGCCAATATACAAATATGTATTCTAATATCTGAACGTTCTACTATGTGAATATTTTATTTTGATATCTGAAGACAGCGTTTTTCTAGCAATGATTTTCTTTTCATATTATACAGGGTATTCAAGCTGAAGCAGGCTACCTAAATACCTCCTCTATTTCTAATAACACGAATTTGAAAAAAAAAACCATTTTATCTCCCTGAAGATTCTACTGTATGATATAATATAGTAGTATCACTGCTGTACGTATACAAAATGATTAATAATGCAATCTTTACAGACCATTCTTACTTTATCAATCTCTGTAACCTATTCAGAAACATTCTTTTAGGTATATCAAAGTAAAGTTGAATTAGTATAAATACTGCAATACCCATCATACTAGCTAATCCTTTTAGTAACTTACAACTTGTTCAGGTATTGTCCAGAAATATCTTAAAAATATGTGTTTTTGGAAATACATATTAATTAAAATTGTATAATATTTTTCTAAAATCGGAAAGACATATATTCCTTTGTTCAGTAAACTACTGTTCAATTGAAATCATAACAATTCTGTATCTAAGACGTAAGTAATACTGAAAAACTAAAATTGACGAAAAGAAGCGAAATTAAGCGAATTTAGAAAAAATACCAGTCAGAGTAACTTTTGTGTATACAATTGCAAAAAAATAGCTTGGATGAAAATTGGGAACAATGTACCAAACACGGTGGGTGAAATTTTTAGCTTCTTAATTGTTAGTTAAGATGAGGGGCAATATTGTATACTGTATACGGTTTTACCCACCCCTATGGTGCAAAACCGAAAACGGTAGATATTCCGTTTTGTTGTTAAAATAAGTAATATGTTTAAATTTTTCAATTATACTGTTTTTGTTTTATATTATTTAGGAATGCCTTTAATAGATAAAATTTGAATTTTACAATTGGATTTATAAATTGAGAAGCTATAAGGCCTAAAAAGATAAATATTTTACTCCACCTTCCTCTACTCATTATCGATATCCACTGTGTATATTTTAAGCTCTGATAACTGGCGTCAAGTCGATCTCTGTCAGGAGGTCAATCCGCACCTATTTTCGCGATTGGCTGAGACGTTATCGCGGCAGCGCGCGAGAACGATCCCCCAGAGAATAGAGGAGAACATCGAACCTCCGGCTGCAGATAACAAGTTGTCCGTGTTCCTCTCGTCCCAGGGTCCCTCCTGTGTGTTTGAGGCGCCCCGAGAGCCGACGAGACCGCGCCGTTTTGATTTACACCCTCCTTTTTCCCGCCCTCGTATATAATTACGCCATTTTCTCGCGGGCCAGCCCATATTTCTTCGTCCCTGGAGACGCGCCAGGGAGCAAAAGTGCACGTCACGAGGGTGTGGTAAAGAGCACGAGACTCGTGGAGCGAGGAGGGTGGCGGCGACCAGAGCCCAAGAGCATCGTGGGGTTCGCCAGGGTGATGACCCTTTGGGCGTACCCTAAGACCTTACGCTTCTGGTATCGCCACGATATCCCTCTCCCTTCGAATCCTCTTTTCTTACCTCTGCCTTCCCGCTCCCCCGACCACCCGTTCCTTCCTCTAATCCTTCTGTTTCTCTTTTTCGGTCGACACTCCTCCTTCGTTGCTTCCCTTTTTATCCATTTTGTGGGTGGGTGGTGGACGAGAATCGACGCGACTAGATCACCGAAGGGCAAGAAGATCCGAACGCGCTGGAATCCACTGATCGAAGAACTCGAGAGGGTCTTCTCTCAGTTTCTTTGCTTTTGAAATTGATGGTAGGGGACAGGCGAGAGAAGTTGCGAGACGAGATAGTTTTGTTGTTGCCCTTTTGGTGGTTTCTTTTTAGAATTGTACTTTTGTGAGGGATCGAAGTTAAGTTATTGGAAGTGTCCGATTAGTAGGTGCTAATTGTTATAAGTTCTAGGGGTTGATGAAGCGATAGCATAGAATTTTAAATTCAGTTAATTAGGGGAGTACAGAAGAGCATGCTTTTTCATCCTTTTATTGAATTAATGGAATTTTTATTGAAATTTTATTTTCCCACTCATCTCCTTTAATCCTCAATTAGTGGACTAAAGTACTTTAATTGGGGATCTAATGATCCTTTATTTGATTTTTTAAATTTACTCTCAAATTATTGTAATTTTTTGTAATCTCATTTCTTTATCTTATATATTACTAAATATCGCTCCAAGTTTAGAAAATAGAACTTCATTAGCTCTAATGAAATGTACGTATAAAAAGGTATGTAAGTGATTTATGTTAATGATTTAGAAGACAAATGAATAACAGGATATGCAGAACATATCTTAAGAAAATGGTCACGCATTTGTGAAAGAACTGCATAATATGTATAACACTAACCAAAGATTTGAAGTCATTCTTTAAATTAAAGAAAATAAAGAAAACTTTTTTAAATACATAATTAAAAAACATCAACTCGAATAAGTTATTCGATTATACTGAAGTAAACATCATTGTAATTATTATTGAAAGTATCCATTTCGATTAAAAAGTACTTCGTCGTACTATGTTTCCCCAGTATAACTTTAATGAAAATCGTCAAGTGATTCTAAACACTTAGCCTGTAATGCATCTCATGAATATGAAAAAAGAGAATTGCAGTCTTCCCAAATGCCACCTTTAGATACAGTCCTATAGCCCTAAATGCCAAGTGCCTATCATAGTTCTGTTAGGTTCCCATTCGAGTTGCATCGCAACCAGAGTAACTAAAATAACTGAAAACTATTTCGAAAGGTATCGTGACTCCAGCAGCCTGTTCGATTCATGGTATCTTGAACCTAGAAAATTCACATTCGATACGCAAACCGCTTCGCGCGTCCTCAATAAATCTCGTGCCGCGAAGTCGCATTAATATCAAGCTGGCACTTAAATCTTTTCACGCGATGCGCATTTGTAAATGTATGCGCTCGGTGCATGCGAGCTGCTGCTGGTGCTTGGCTCGTTTAAGTCAGTTTAAGAAAGTTCAGACGCAACTGACTGCGTGGGAGGTCCACGATTCACCAGCGTTCTGTGTTCCTGGATCTTTTATAGCACAGATTTCCGAACATTTCTCATCGGAGAATGCGGGCGCGCGTGTCTTCGATATCCACGCGCGTGCGTCTCTTGAACCTTTATTTGTCTCGAAATCTTGCAGAGGAAGGTCCTCGATTGCAATTCTGATTTTTCTGTATGACTTTGCATAGTGGTAGAATTCAAGTAACTCGACTAATTTGAACAAGGCTTAAGTGAATTTTCCGGATAATAAATTGGTCTCCTGATGAAACATAAATATAGGTACTATTTTCATATATTCTTTAGAATTACTGCATAAGCTAGATTATCAGAATTTTGTAATTCTTCCATTCCCTCGTTCCACTAAATTCATGCCCTCATTTTTCAATTTTAGCTAGCTATTTTCAACTGGTTCATACGTCCCTTACATAATTCGAAAGTTCTGATTTAATAGAATAACAAACTCATATCTCCTAGTTTAGTCAAAAAAGAAGGAATTTTGTATTAAAACTCCCAGATTGTTCGCAAAATCTTCGCATACATTCTGAAACAGGCGCAAAGTTCACGAATGATTTTTCTTTAAATACCACGGTAATAAATCAACGTGGCAAGCGCGTATTTCTCTTCGAATGTTTTCGTTTCGCGCCTCGCAAAATCTTTTCTCTGGCATTTTTCTCCCTCTGACTTCCTCCCTCCGCCCTTCTCTTCTCTCTCCCTCGTTCTATCTTCCTCTCGGAACAAAGAGGATGCGTGAACGTAGCCATCGTAGTCGTCGACTACTCTCCGCTGTTTAAATATAAACCGAAGCGCAGAAGTGGCCAGCTTCCAGTTTGGGCGTCGCGACGCTCGTGGAACATACAACCGACGAAAAGCTCGATCCCACGAGGCATCGAGTCTGCAGCCTGCTCTGTGCCTCGTGCTTCGCAGATCACGAAGATCGCCTGAATAGTTCTTGTGAATCGTAACACCTTCGATTGTCCTCCACTTCTAATTACATCCAAGGAACACATCGCTAAATCGTCGCTCACGGTTTAATGCCCAGAATCTCATCAGAGACTCAGATTCGTCGACCATCCACTTAGCCTTTGAAGACGTTGAATGGAATATAAAATTACGCGAACTCTGTGATTTTTATATGCAAGTTAGTGTTTTTGTATGTATTATCAATATTGGATTCTAAAGAACGTTTTCGGTGAAGTTCCTATTCGTGTCAATGGCCAATTGCTAGCAGTCATTAGGACTTGTCGAGAAGAGTATTGACCAGTAAATAGAGCCCATGGATTCATAAGAGCAACGTTTCGGCAGGAACGGTGGAACGATTCCGTTAAGGACAATAAACGTGAAATCTCTGAAATGAGAGAGTTTAATTGGGATCAGGACTTTTTAATGTTCGAAACGGCACTTGAGAGAGCGGAGTAGTATCGGGGGAGCGTTCAACGAAATTTTCAATCAGCTTTCAAAGTTGTCCGAGTTGCGAACTTTCTCAAAGTTCGCAGAGTTCCTGCAGGCAGGCCTGCCGAGGTACGGTCCGCTGAAATCGCTCGTATTTTCGCGATTGCCAAGTCTGCACCGTCACGGAAAAGGACTGATTGTTGTAGACTGTACTCGACTATTGCTACTAAAAGGAGCTGACAGAAGTTGACGAAGGAATCAAAGACTATTCATCCGATGGACGGCGATTCGATGAACGTCGTGCTAGCAACTTCGACAATTTGTATTCTACAGCTCTACAAATGGTAATAACAACTGGCTTGGCAGTGTACGAAGTATGTCTTCGAATATAAAGCAACAATATCGTATTACTAATTTTTGCAACGAAGAAGTTCCGTTGGTTTATATCTAACTTCGGTGAAATCTTTTTCTTCTGATTTGGATGATTCACCAAGTTTAATGATTATATAAAAGTGTTGCTTCAATTTTGATCACGTGATTTTACTAGAAGTACAAGTATCAAAAGTACTCACAGATTTCGCATCGTGCATGTGACTAAATCTCAGAATCCTCAAAATTCAACAGTGGCGACTGATTAATCCATTCCCGAGGAGACCCCGTCCATCCTTATCATTCGTCTCTGTCAGGAGGAGCGACGAGGTCCCGGAGGAGCGGCGGCAGAGAAAAATAATCGAAAAGGGAAAAGAGCTGAAGTAAAGGAGGAGGAGACCGCGGCCGCAAGAAAGGAACCGCTCCTTCGAGTTACCACTTAGAAAACGTTAGTTGAATCGCTTAGCTGGTCGTTGCACCGGAACGACGTCGTCGGTCGGCGTGACAATAAAGAGAGGCCGGTCGAACGTGCGCAATCGAAGGAACAACGCGCGCCGTGGACATTGAGTAAAAAAGACCGCGACCGGGTCGAGAGAAAGCGAAACCTGTCCTTAAGCGGTTAAAAGTCTCGACTTTAGATCGAGCTGCGAGATTCACCTCGAAAGCTCCGTCACTGAGAAACCTCGAGTCTTGAGCTTGCGAATCGAGACGTCTACTCGAGCTAGAAGGTTTAGGTTGTAAGGTCTGTGTTTGAGAAATTCCAAGCCTGGAAACCACAAATTGAGACATCGTACTCGAGTTGCGAGATTCAACTCTGAAAGTTCTATCCCTGAGAAATCTGGAGTCCTAAAGACGCTAAACTCGACCAACGTTCGAGAACTTTCACTCCCAATTGGGTAATTTAAATCTGAAACCTCGGATCTTCATCTTCGAGAAAATAGGAGCCTGCGGCTTGAGACTCATCCCTGGAAATCCCAAAAGTCCATGGTATCTTCGGATCGTGAATTATTTCGAAGAAAATAAAGATCAGAGTCTGAGAACTGTTCTACTAGTCAAGAAACGACGGGAAACGGTCAGTCGTTGGTCGATTCCCTCAGGGGGACGTTAAAGCGGGAGATTCTTCCAGCGAACGCGACCAGTGAAGCAAGAACACCTCGCTCTGCTTCTAGTCTATCGAGCTGCAGTTGGCGAGCTATTAATCGATCAGCTGGTGAGCAGCACGATCGAGGCCAATGTGGATGTGCTCGTGCTCCTACTGAGAAGTCTGCACTCCTCGTTTGCGTTCTTTCTGTCCCTCGTGCCTGTCATCTTCTCAGTTGGATCTTGGAACTTAACTCCGTGCATTGGAACTAGGTCTCGCTAAGTCGACCTGGTCACGAAAGAACTGGCACATCTCGAGTGTTGCACTTGTTTCCTGTCATCAGACTCTGAGGTAGCCTAATTCGCCGCGATGACCTGCCCTTTGCCTCCAAAAGGTCCGATGCCAGTGGTTATGCCCACAGTGGGCAATTATTATTCAAGAAATACTCATTTACCAATCTTCAAACGCGTGACGATTGTGAACACGATCTCTGTGATGTTTCTGCCCTCTCCTCTCAAGATCTCGAAGACGTGAAGATGTCTTGGTCGACGATTAATTTTTGGACTCTTGAGCGCTCAGAAATAACCAGGGGGCGTAAACCTTTCATCGAATCCCATTAACCACAACGATTTCCTGCCACGAGCGTCGGCAGTTGTTGTTCGCGGGCGTTTGTTGCGATGAAAGGCATAGCGAGGCGACGAGTATTCGTGGCTGTCATAATTTTAGAAAATTTAATTACGTAACATTCGAGTCAATATGTCAGCGTGACAGTTGTATGATTATGAACAAGCCAGTTGGGCCGACACTACTTAATTTCTCTAAAAATAATGTGCTCTTCTTAAGGAGCTTCGAATACATAAGAATTCAGATTTGACGTGTCGGGCCGTTAAATTGGACCATTTAACATTTTCGCGAATTCGCAGTGAGAATTGTATATCTCTGAAGCGAGAACGGAGTTTCTTATAAAGTACATACTGTATAATCGTTTGTGTCGATCGAGCAGAACTTATCAAAATGCGTAACGCTGCGTGATCAAAGTACACCGAATACTCATATTGATCCCAAATCAGTAAACGAGCTTTTGCAACGTCACAGACGAGGTCAACGCGTATTTGGAACTATTGAAATATTATATTATTATATGAAATTAGTATCTTTTAAAAAATTAGGTAAAAATGGAACTTCAGGTCTTGTTCAAATTTGTATAAGTTTGCAATTCTTTAGATAACTTTCTAATCCTTCTCTGTAAAAGTTACTATGTCTAATGTTTTAGAAGAGTTTATAGGAGACAATAAATCAATCAAATATGAATAAACGTGATTTTTATTGAATCGATGAGTTAAAGAGCAGTACAAGTCCAAAATTGGCCATTTTCAAGTAATTTTAAAACTATATTTGGACCCCAGAGCCAAAGGGTATTAAGTCACACAGAAAGCAAGTGGACTAGATGCACCCTGACTCTGGGGTCCAAATATGTAAAATCCACACAACTACATATATATTGGGATCAAATATCTCAAAACGTCATTTTTGGATTTATAAGTGCTGTTCTTCAACTCACCGATTTAATGCTTGTATCTATTCTTAACTTTTCATTTCGACTATTTATTTCTGAGTCTTCTATACTAAATTTTTCCTAAGTTATCCTAAATTATTTCAACATTTTTTGCCTCGAATTGTACACTTCTTTTCTGCTTGTTTCTTTCAATCACTATAAATCAGCATAACAGAGTTTTGATAATCCACATTAGATAGTCTATCAGTATCGACCTCATTACGCCAGCGTTATAAATTAATTATACATATTTTTACCGTGTCCATTAGCATTTGTAATTAAACCAGCTTTACACGCGACGCACAAATACCTAACCTGTAAATCATCGTCGCGAAGATGGAAATTATACAGCATGTTTCAAATAATGGTAACACTTTCCTTCTTCTTCTAACCATACGGCCAAATTTCAATTCAAATACAACTGTTCTGTAATTTTGTCATTTTCCACTGAAAAATAACTACAAACAGAATAAAGCCTAACATACTGTGAAAAAGTAAAAATACTTTCACAAATAATATTTATGGTTATAAAACAAAATGGCTTATGTCACATGTTTTTAAGATATTGGCGTTTAATGTTTTCAACTTCAATATTATCTAATGAATTTGTGACTCCTTAAACCTTTACTTCTAAGCGAACAAATTTTTTAATGCCTTTTCTGCTTTCTGTAAATATAAGTTCTATGTTCTAAATCTCAATTAAGACCTCCACTCAAATTGTCTGAAAATATAACAAAGGTCATTTTACTTTACATCCACAGGTATATTAGTTATTTTTGCTTTAAGATACAAACACTTTGTAATCACTAAATAGTTTGAGAACAATAGAGCTAAAATGAGAATCTCGTCTGACTACTTAGAATTCTTGAAACTGCTCTCGTCTGTACATACTGACAATTCTTTGAAACTTCTTTAAGTAAAGTCTTTCCGTGGCTTCCATGTAAACTAATCGTTTCTTTATCTGCTCGGTGGAGAAAAAGAGTCATCGCCTTCACTCGTCTCATCAGACGGCCTGGGAACGTTTCCAAATTCGCCGACTATCATTCGACCGAGTATGTAACTTGAAAATTGCATCGAAACAGTATGCCGTGGCGTTCCACCGAACTGCCAGCTCATCGACCTTGAAGTCGATGACAAAGCCTCGAGGAAAAGCGAGACTCAGAAACTTGCGGGGATGGGATTCGATTCTTTGTTTTTAACTTGCTCCTCGCCTCGCGAGTGGGAGGCTCCACTTTGGTACTATTCCACGTGGCAATCTGTTAGCACCTTCTAAGCGTTAATTTTTCGAGCCTCTGTAACCTGTAATTACTTTCGTACTCGTTCGTTTCCTTGTACACTTTTAGTTTGGGTCAATTAACTTTATTTTAAAAATTTTAAATGATGTTTGAGCTACTCTTTTGCCAAATCGATTAACTCCACAAAACAGAAACATTTATATTTATTTTGAATATAAAAAGTTAAGCATCGATCAAGTGCTTTGACACAACAATTTTGAAAATTTTTAAAAGTGGAGTTAATTATTGTGATCTGTGAATGACTCATTCATTTCATAGTTGTCAGATAGATTTATGAGATTATGAAAGAACTTTACTAAGATAATTGTAGACAAAATTTTTAAAATTGCGTAAAAAATGATAAAGATTGACTGTGATATTTGAAACAGTTTTCCTGAAAGATGTATTAGACTACATACAACGCGATCTTAGGATATGTATCTGAATCGTGACGGGGTTCACCCAGAACTGGTGGTACAAGTGGCAAGGGGATGATTCTACATGAAAAAAGTCGAAAATATGGAATAAAATTTTTTAATATCATGCTTCCTTATCGAGAAAATTGATTTTGAACTTTAGTCAAAGACAAAAGTATTCAAGTACAGAGTTAGGCATTTGAGGGATAATTGCGAAGAGGGAAAATGTTTCTAGTTTGCACTAGAAAATGTCTTAGTGGTCAGACCGTGAGAATTCCCCTTATCCTGTATACTCTTCAAGAACTAAAATCTGTACCTACTTCTGTACGCTTGTACTATATTGTAATTCAAAGTCAGTTATCTCGAAAACGAAGCACAATATCAAAATATTTAATTCCATATTTTCAATTAATTTTTTTATGTAGGTAGAATCACTAGCTTCCTGCTTGTCTCACTAACTCTGGAATACCCTGTATACTTTGAAAATATAAATATGCATTTGACAATTTGAAAGAAGGTATGTTGCACACAGCAATTCTAATTAAATTTCCCTATAAAATAGTCATAAGTATAATCTCACAATTCTCGATTCCACCATATCATTGAAGCAAATGCTTAACGCAAATGCCTACGTATCTATTTCCAAGACACAAGGGTCTACAAGAAAGAAACCCAGTAGGTACATTATCTTGCCATATCCTCTATTATCATTAAAAAAATTGTTAATCCAACCGATCGAGGTGATGACCCCTCCATATTCGAATCATCTGGTTCTATAAACGCTGACGTTTGTACGTATGTAGCTTATTCTATACCTGGCCCGTTGCGAGATGTAACAACGCGTATCAGGTTGATGCTCCTTGTCCCCGTCTCGAAATAACCGGACACGCCCTCGTTACGACCTTTTCGTCGTTCTCTTGCTCATTAGTGCTCTAAATGAATCACTCTGGCTCGCCAACCACCGCTACACCTAGCTACTCCGATCGCTCGTGAAAAGTTAATAGCCCGCTTTAATAACGATACCGTTCCGCTCGAATCGCTCGAGTTTGAGTCGCATTCTGCAGAGGAGCGAGATGTGGCGGAGAATAGAGAAGATGATCGTGATTTTTCGCGTTTGTCGGTGGTTTAATTAACGAAAAAGAGATAATAAAGAGGGACTCGGGGAAATTGCGGCTCGAGAAGGGCCGCGATTAAAATAGAAAACTGGGTCGACCCTGAAGGCTGGCGAGAAGCGTACCGCGCCGCGAGTATTGAGCACGTATTCTCATTATCTGTCATCGAACGCCACTTCGGATGCTAATCGCGGGAGGATCGATCGTCGAAAGGGACTCCTGAAAATTTTTTATCTTCCCGTGCCTCGTGGACCGTGATTGCGGAGTAAGAAGAATAAAGCCGGATTTTCAGAATAAAAAGGGTTCAATGGAGCACCGAGTTCACTCTTTTTTGAATTTGCCCGACGCACAATGGCCGCGAACCTGCCCTCTTGAAACCTGTTACGAGAATACAATGGCGAAATAAATTTTCTTTCGACAATATAAAACAATAACTATTCTCCTAGCGAGCTTCGAGCAAACCTTTGGCGTTCGTCGACAACGTTGCACTGTTGCATCAGAGTGCCTTCGTCTTCGACGGACGTCGTGTAGTCTGTTCTTTCAAAGTTGACGGGGACAAGTTTTTGTAAACATTTCCATCGTGTTCTGTTATTGGAAACACGGCGTGGGACAAGCGTGATGAAATGACGCAGATGCAAGGTGTAAATAATTTATGGTTGCATATTTTCAGGGGCGGTAGGGGAGGTCAAATGAAAAGCAAAATGTTTTGTTATATGTAATATCTAGTCTGTGATCTGCCTCCACTATAGGTGGAATTAATTGTAATAGGGTAATTTTACAATTTTACAGATACTGTAGACAATGATAGATATTAGAGCAAAAAGATCATAGATAAAGTATTTTATTGGAACCATTAAAGTAAATGTCTCAGTAAATGGACAAGCTTTTTAGATATTTTTGTACACGTCTCAACACGTGAATTACTTCTTTGTAGCTGAATATAGTATTTTTTGTTTTGTACTGGATGCAATAAAATTAAAGCATAAAATTAAATAGAATTAGCGTTAGTGTTCAGGTACCAGGATATGATCAGCTATTGGAATATTCGCCTTTCGATTTAATTATCATAAAGCTTGAAAAATGTTTGTAGAAGTCGATTTATGTGAATTACTAGGCCAGAAATCCTAACTTCTAGCTTGTTCGATACAGTCGAAAGTGTGCTGTGTATAAATATCTTAACGACCTTCCAAAACGTACACACTTTTTTCAAACAGCCGAAAGACATAGGTCAACAGCCTATTTCAATTTATTTGTCTTATCCATCCATTTAAGTCACTCTTTGATCAAAAATCGCACTGTGAACTTGAATAAAATAATATTACAAAACGGAAACAAATTGAATATCCGTTTATATTGAACATTCTTCTTTTAAGAAGCAATATCTTTTTCTACGAAAACTGACTATGCAAATACTTTTTTGGCTTACTGTAAACTTACTTTAACTCTCGAATAGTGAACGCTGGGTCAAAAGTGACCCTGAGTCCGCTGCCTCTGCGCATAAATGTAAAACAGTCCGCTGTCCAAGGGTTAAAATCCAAAGCTAACTCTGAGTCTCACACAAGGCAGAAAGAATAAAGGTCTCTGCAGAGGCTGAGAAGGTCCTTAACCACTGACAGGCCTCTAATCGACTCGTCTTAAATAGAGCTTTAATTTACTAAAGCAATTCACTTCGGTGTCCGTCACAAGTCACGATAAGCACGTCGGACCTCGACGCAGCTGAGAACCACTGAACTGATCGGAAATACGCGAAATCAGAGTCCAACCGTCAGTTTTCTCGTGTTAGAAAGAGGTGAGTGCGGAGGATTCACAGCGAAACGTGACAGAATCCAGGCTACGCGCACCAACGAACGACAATGATCTTGACCTCGCGCGGATAAACGCGTCGTCGTAGACCGACGGGGTCGCCCCTGCGTTTCCGCTTTCGAGCGCGCGAGCGCGTCAACGCACGTACTACACGCGGTTACGCGGCTGCATTAATAAACATGAAAACACAGCAGCACGCTGACAATCACCGTGAATTGAGTTTGTGGCTTAACCGCGCCCGAATGCTCGACTTTCCAGCGATTTTATCGACCGTTACCGATGGCGGACGACAACGAGGTTTTGTGGACTCTTCTCCGCTAAATGCGACCATGCTTGACGGTTATTGTTCATTTTTTACTTGCTGCGGTTAATTATAGTCGTTCAGGGAGTGATCTTCTTTCTTAATGTATTCCGTGTACGGTGGATCATAATAATTATCGTGAGCGGAATTTTGATTCAATGGATGGAGGTGTTCTCTAATTTGAAATTGAAAACAAAGGACAGGCCAGAAACAGAAATCATAAACGTTCAAGCCTTTTGTAGTTATAAATTTTGATGCACGTCAGTTTTTGATAACTCAAATTGTTATTGTTGATATATGAACCCATTTGGATCAGAGGGCGGAATAATCTAATTTATTTTACCCGTATTACGGGTAATAAATTATTATCTTGTAAAATATGTAAAATGTAACTTGCAATTCATAACTGCAAGTTTTTTACTCTGATTCTGTTTCAAATAAATGGAATAATGTTTTCACTTGAATTAATCGTAAAAAGTATTTGTGTTATCCAGTAAATAAGATTTTAAAAGAATCATTGTATATACATATATCACATATAATATATGTAAATATGCTCTATAGTAGGATCACTTCTGTTATAAAAATGATTAATAGTTCATATAGTAAGTTTACGATACAAATAGTTCACAATCTTCCAATTTATTAATTCTATGGACATTTTATCTATAGATATTTTTCATATAGAATCTCTATAGAAATTTTGAAAATTTTAATTAATTACGTTTTTGCTTCAACAGCATTTAATGACGTTAAATTTCATAATCAGTAAATTATAATTTAATATAAACTCATGTTGAGTTTTTGTATAATAGTAAGCGCAAAATACCATTGTACGAAAAATAACAATAAATAGACTTGACATGATTCTCAAGGTTCTTAGGTAGAATAAATTCCACGATACACGTTCACTCTTGACTTATAACAACAATAATGAAACTGGGCTAACAATGTGCAGTACTTTTTAAAAATGATTAAATATTTCTATAGTTTGTATATTACTTATACCATTTTAATTTTAGCTTTTTATTAAAAATTTAAAATTTCGCCGCAGCATGAAACGTTTTAAAAATAATTAACGGAACTCTATTTACCTCCTTCAATAACATACATATAAAAACTGAAAACTTAGGATCGATCAACATTTCGAAATTCAAGCCAGCGTCGCTAGTTTAATATTTACTAACATAACAGTGGGACAACGGAATACAGTTATTCCAGTAGAATATTGCAATTTGTGCTAGAAATATCAGTAGTTCTGTGATGTTCGCAAGTATTGAACAAGGAGAGAAAGACTTATAGTGTGAATTAATATCGTGGCGGTGAATGGTATTATATCAGTTATAATTATTCAAACTCTTTTAGAAAAATAAGTGATTATTTTAGGAAATAGTATCTAAATGAACAATAATAATATAACAGTGACGCTCGTTTATTAATTAAAAATCACAACGACCTTCAATCCAAGCGATTCTAAACTTTTCAATTTAAATTCAAAAAATTCTTCCTAATCTCAGAAACAAAAATAAATTCTAACAATCAATCGCAACAATTTTTAGAAAATATTCTAAACATATTCGTTCTTCAATTTACCTTCGATCAAGGTCCCACAACTTAGCTCGTCATTATTCTCCGCGAAATGAAAAAAATCGCGAGCCTGGTGTTCGCTAACACGCGAATTGTATCGCCGGACTGCGCACAAAGGACGCCCTGTTACGCAATCTGCTAGCGACATTGGTGACAATCATCGAATTACCTGCGAGACGCAATCGGCCGTAGTTTCGCGCGATTCTTGCTAGAGGAAGTTCGTTCCGCGAGACCAACTCGCTTGTTAGACATTCGTCGAGCGTCGACAATAACAGGAATCATTACCTCGCGATCTAGTTCCACAATCATTTCGAAAGCTCCATCTTCAGTCTCGTATTCTTTTCGTAAAAGGTCCTCTGAGTCCTAGAATCACGGATCACAATCGTAGACTCACAGAAACACAACCATCGAGATCGCTGTCGCTTTCAAACCTCGACCCAATCCGCCTTATTTCCATCTAGCGCGACAGCGGCTTAAGACGCGAAAATAGAGTCCGTGGATCATCAGTGTAAGCGAGGCGGTGCTGCCAGAACACGCGTGCACGCATTTAGTCTTTAACTGGAAGCATCCGCGAGCGGAAGCAGTCGCGTCGCGCTTGCTAGGACCACTCGTGTTCCTCAAGCGACAGCATCCACCCAGCTGACGATCCTTCCAAGGTTCTTGGTCGAAAGATGCAACAAGTGCGTCGCCCTGAAGCGCAGTCGGGAAGGTCAGGTCACCGCGAACAAGCTTCTCCCGTCGCGCATTCCAAACGCTCGTGAATCGACTGATCTCAGCGACGCAACGCCTGTCATCGCGCTGGGATTGCTTCAGTTCCGCCGAACGACCGTTTGGAACGAGTGGAGAGCCGACGATGAAAGTGCTTCCACCTGGAACCCTTGGCTCGTCTGACTCGAAGAGCTTCCTTCAAATCGTCGATGACGATTTTCGTGAATCGGGTTAGCCATAGGGCCCCTTTGTCCGCGAGAGATTAGGTCCCGTGATCGACTCTAAGCGCTCTTCCAGAGAGCCTACGGTCAGCTGGACGTACACTCAAGCTCCTCGCGCTTCGATGTTGCAGTTGGATGTGTCGGAGCGAACCGACGAAAATCGAAAAGCGTTCGAACGGACTCGATATTGCAAGAGTAATCGCGAGACCAGGAAGACGAGGGAGAGAGAAGTCGCGGAAGTGGAATGGAAGCCAGAGAGGACAAACGTCCGCTAGACAGTCTCGAGGAAGCTCCGTTTGGCTGGCCGCTCTATGGGGGACCAGGTGTCCCTCAGATATTGGTGAAAAGCTTGAACGTCTGCGCTCGATATTGCGCGGATATGGTACCAAAGAGAATGACCCTGGGTTGCCTTCGGATCCTGGCCGCGCTGCTGGTAATCGTCGTGCCGCGGTACCTCACTTACGTTCTGCTGTATCCAATTTTCAGATTAGTCTTTGGCAATCTATACCCGGCCTATGCTTCTTACAAGGCGGTGAGGACGAAAAACGTTAAAGAATATGTAAGTATGAAGAACATCGAAGTCTATGTATACCCTCGGTGAAAAAGTAGAAAAGATGGTATTCTTGGTCTGTTCCATTACAAACGATTATGTTTGATGACTCTAATTAATCTCTCGCTCGAGCACGCTCAGTGGAGCAGGCAAGTTTGTGCTAGACCTATTAGTAACACCTCGTTCAAACATAATTGCTTTTACGGGGTTTGATCGGTAAATGTTTGTCGTTGGGACATTGCTTAGGTTGGCATTTCGGGTGAATTCGTCTTTCGGTAGACACTGCGTGCTCATCCATTTAGAGTGTGTTTCTTTTTTGTTTTTCGTTGAAAATTCCAAGAATAACGACCGTGTTTACTAGAACTGGAGCGAAGTAGAAGCTTTTTGAAGACGAATGGGCATTCTCTGAGAATATACGATACGTTATTTTAGTGTCGGGAGGTCTGATCCTGATCTTCCACGATTGTCCTTACTGTTACTATGTTCCATAGCTCAGTGTATAAGCATTTTCTCCGTTTTCAGGTCAAATGGATGATGTACTGGATCGTGTTCGCGCTGTTCACTTGCGCGGAAACCTTCACTGACGTCTTCTTTAGTTTCTGGTAAGATATTCGTGGTTTACATAGTAAATTTCACCATTCGTGTTTTCTTCGATTAAAGCTTCGTTGTAGATAAATGTTTGGCGACTTTTGATCTTCATGTAATCGAGCAAAACATTCGACCCGGATGTATTTACTAGACTTCAATCTTTAGAAATTTAGTTTAAGTTAGAAAATGAAGTGTATACTTTGATTGGAAAAAAACGATCCGATTGATTGATTGCGCGGTAAATTCATATTTTACGCGTTCTCTACTCCAGGAATCTACAATATTTATCTTAAAACTTTCTCCAAATGGGTAAACATATTCAGTTTGAAGTTGAAACGGGATAGAAAAAAACATGTTGAAATGACGAAGAACGCAACTGTTATTTCTCCATGATTGAATATTGCGTTTCCTACTATTTACTTTTTATGGTCTCTACGTTCCGTGCAAGAGATAATTTACAATTCCAACTTGTTTTCAGGCAATGCTCCTATGAATTCTGTTTTTTATTGTTAAAACAGTACCATATGTACCTTACAGTAGAAGCATAACTGGGCCAAGAGATTGGGCGAATATTAGAACAAGCACTGTGAAGGAAAATGAGCTTTAAAGAGCTAAGGAGTTTCAAAGGCCTCGTAGAATGACTGTAGGACGGGCCTATGTAAGCCCCATAACAAGAAAATTTAGATTCGAAACAGGAAGTGTCCTAAATTTGATCTGAACAGTCAATTTCAAACCAATCGAGGGTCAATTGAATCACTGTTAAAGAGTACTTTACTGTAAAGTCTCTCGCTGTTAGGCTAAATGAAAAAGGGTAGCAAAAAGTCGTGCGTACTTTCTAACTTAAGTCCAAAAGTCCTCGAAGTTCTAGAGTAGCGTTGCACGCAGAAACGAAGTGCGAAGAGGGAAAGTCGCGAATACCGGGCAGTTCGGTCACGGCCCCCTTTTCGCCGGAAGCAAGTAAAATTCAAGCGAGCTTGGGGCCAATAAACCGGCGTGAACCAACCACGTGGTCCGAGCTTCGCCACCGGGAATTCCGAAAGTCTAATTTTGGCCGAGATGGATATTGGCTTACATGCACTTCTGAGGGTTCCACCGGTGTCTCTCCTTCCGTCTCTGTTTCTGGCGTTCCTCCCTGCTGTGCCAGATCTCTCCCTTCATACTCGGATTACAACCAAACAGGAGAGAGCCTCGTGTATTTCTGGCCTCAAGTACCCTCGCGGTATCCTCCCCTGCCCCAGTCTAACCTTTCCTCCTGATTTTCTTTCGTACCCTGACCCTTTCGACAACAGTCAAAGCGGACATGATTACCCCCCTTTTTCATCTTCTGTTCTACTTTGTCCAGTATTTCGTATTTTATAGCCTCATTTAACGATTCTGTAGTTTATACTTGCTTATACGATGGGTTTATAGGGTTTTCTATTTCGAAATTTAGCCATTTATATTTTTGTAGTCGAATAGTAAAACCTGATATGGCACTTCCTTTTCAAACTCCGAGACTCATGTGTATCTAGATGAGATCAATCAGGTTGTCAGAGATGGTATCTATCTTTCACGTAGTTTAAGAAAAAAGCAAGGTGACAATTCAAGACATGTAGATTTACCTATTGGTTTACCTAACTCAAAATCGCTGTATTGAAAGATTAGAAAATCATAATATGTCATGTTTTGCCATCTGACTATAGATTTATGTATATTAATACGTGGTTGCTAGGATTATGATCGTCAGGTTGGTTTGGCATGGAAAGTCCAAAATTATGGACCTAGGTAAACAGGACTATGTTATGAATTAAAATTAAAATTAAAAGTTCTGTTGATTAATAATAATCGCGTGTATTTAAAGGATAAATCCCTTCGAACGCAGAATTAAATAGGTAAATAATAAGTTGTAGTTACCAATGTTTAACAAGTTGAGAAAGAATATGGGAGGAGTGCACAGGTGCACCATAAAGAAAGGAAAGAAAGAAGGAATATCTATAAGCATAGTATCATACAGAGAAACAACTATAAAAACCAACTATAAAATTCAAAGAAAATGGCAGTTTTACGAGACTAAACTTTCTCTTGTGTTGCTTACTACATTAATATTTTCGTTTCAATTTAATTCCTCTCATTTTAATTCGTCTCAGACTATAAAGTATAATTACATTAATTTACGTTAATAATTTTTTTTAAATTTTCCATTTCTGTTTTAATCGAGTAATCACAGAATACGATACGTGTCAAAAAACAACTAATTATTTCAATTATATAACAATATTAATCAAAAGTACCGTGTAATATACTTTAGGTACAGAAATATTTTAAAATTTTAACTCCACTTCTAATTGAGTTTCGAAGTATAAATTTTGTTCGAATTTGTAAAATTTCGGTAGTTAAATTAATATCTCGTGACTGTAACGCTAGTTTTTCGATCTCTTCCCATTTAGGTTCCCTTTTTACTATGAAATTAAGACTATCCTGGTGGTCTGGCTGTTGAGTCCAGCCACCAAGGGCTCGAGTATCCTCTATCGGCGGTTCGTTCATCCAGCTCTGATCCGCCGCGAGGCTGAAATCGACGAAGCCCTAGCACGCGCCACGGAGCAGGGATACACGGCGGTTTTGCACCTTGGCTCGAAAGGTGTTAACTATGCCACCACAGTTCTTATGCAGACCGCCATCAAGGTAAGTTCTAGGAACTTACAATCGCAAAAAATCACTTAATCACACTATAACAGAGGGATCGATCGATTTGCCTATGTAAAGTTTATTTTCTTCTTTCGTATTAAATTGCACAAGTCAGATAGATAACCACAATTTCGCCAGTAATTTACAATTCTCTATCTCAAAAAATCCATAAATTAATAATTGAAATCGCAAAATAATTTAGGTTCTAAGCACCAGATAAGACTTTAAACTTTATGAGTCATTTGGTAATTTCGCTAAATAGGTATTTAGAAAAGTTGTAAACCGCTTGAAATATTAGCGTGGCGAAATCGTGATTACCTATTTCATTTTTATGCGACACTTGATCCATTCGATTAAACGATATCATCCCAATACAACCTTTTTGCCCATAACAGATCGATCGAATCCATTTTATGTTCCACTTAAGTACCCCGCTTTAGCAACAGCTTCAACAAACGCACCCCTAGCTCGTTAATCGTTAAATAATTTATTCTCGATTTTATGTTTTTGTTGCCCCGCACGCCTATCCTGCACGCCGTATCACCGTCTCTAATCAAAAAACCACCAACGTCGACCACCACCAACAACATCACCACACAACATCGTCTAACCACAATCATCGCTGTCCCCTTAACAAAATCATCGTCGCCTAAATAAAACAAACAAAAAAAAAAAAAAAAAAAAAAATTTAAAAACCAACATCGTGTCGTACGTGTGTACATTGTGCTCAATTCATCTGTAACACAACCAAAACAAACGCTCGACGACGGTCGCTGTATACGTATATTAAAAATGACATTAAAAAAAAAAATGGCTAAATGCAATGCGGGATCAGCATTTGGTACAACCAGAGCCGATCGTGGTGCGTGAACTACCTGGCAGCAAATCAGACTCGGCGCTTTCTAGCTCAGCCAAGCGTCCAGCAACGTCGACTCCCGAGAGGGAGGAGGACCTGAGAAGCGAAGCGTCGACGAGCAGACGCCCGAGTCCAAGCGCTAACGTGGACGACTTTGCCCCCGAGGAAGCGGTGCCCAGCATGCACGAGGACGAGAACACGGACGACGACCCATTTCGTCTCATCGAGGACCAACGCGAGTTCAAGGTGCCGCAGCCGAAGAAGACCAGCAAGAGCCGTAAGACCAAGAGGGAACGAGGAGAATCGTCCAGAACATTGAGGTCCAGGACTCGCGAAGAAATTTATGTCAATTACGAATACAGCGACGACGATTTCGAACAGGCTACAAAGACGAGGAACCCCCAACCAGACGAGGAAGTCTTTGTTGATTTGTACTGATCGTCTGTAATCTTTCTGATTCGACGAACAGGCGAAGCTTAGACTAAGGTTACCGTAGCGTTAATTTTTCACGGTTTTTAAATACGTTAGGTCCAATTATTCGCGATGATTTTTGAGAGATTGTAGAGTACTGAATCCATTTGCTGTTCGTGGTTAGCGCAGACGTTAACGTTGCGAATCAGCTGGGGATTTTGAGGTGATTTGAAAGACTTGATGGACACTGTTTTATTGCGTGGATCCTGTTCATTTTAGTCGCGTGAAAATTGTTTGTTCCGACTGTCGTAGATGTTACCAATATGTAAAAAGGGTTAAGTAGTTTTGTATCTTATATTGGAGACCTCACGATAGACCAAGTTTGTTACCAAGTTTTTTCGAGCGAATTTGGGGGACTATTAACCATAACCTGCTGACTGATTTCGAGAAAACGTTGTTTAAGGTTGATTGAAGGCAACTTGGTCCACTTTGGTCGTGAAGTCTTCTAATTGCGTTTAGCTGATCGTGTTGGAGCTGGTACTGTGTGTCTTTCTATAAAGTCTGCAATTTATATACTTTGTTATTGTCAATAGAATCTAAGAACAACCTTTAAGTGTTTGTTCTCGCAAATCGTTATGATGCTAGTGATTCGAGCGAACTGGTGCCTTTGAGCAACTCTAGGTTGCCACATATACTTTAAAGAACAAGTAACCTCTAACAGAGTCAATTCGAATGAAGAGAAATTTTGTCAAAATCTCTTTCAATGAAGAAAGATTTTTGTTCAATATAACAGACGCGAATCTTCATTATTACAATTATTAATAGAACCTACTTTTTATACACGAATCATATTATTCATATTTTGTATCACGTTTTACATATTCATCACAGTCACCGTCATAACTGTTTATCGGTATTTTCATAGAGCTGACGAGCTCTCCGCGTGTTTCGTTGATGGAGCGAAACGTATTGAAACAGAAGAACCGTGACCGCTGTTAAATCGAGTATCAGCTTGATGTAAAAGTAGCGCAGCAACGCATAGAATCGAACGTATAACTTTTTGTTCTTTAAGTAATCGGTGACTAAGGATTGAAAGGAAGTCGAAGAACTTTTTGCGATTTTTGCCTCTTAACATTAAATAATTAAGACTTCCTTTCAATTCTTCAGACTCTCGAATCATTTCCTAATAAATCCTTTTAATTGTAAAAGAACACAAGCCGCGAGAAATTCATGTGTTCGACCAAGTACCATTTATCGTAATTTACTATGTAATAAACCAAGGAAAATCGTATCGGCGCGCACAATTGCCAAGTAGCGTTTAGGGAGTAAGACTTTTTATACCTGATCCCAAAGATTTTACGCAACAATGATATGATATGTTTCTTTTTTCGAATAAACTCATTCTAACGACAAGGACGTGCTGTTGCGTTCTCTTTCTATATATACGACCATCGAGCGAAACGCGCGTCCACTCCGCGATTATTCCTCCCGTCGATTGATTCCTCCTGTTCATACCGAGCGAATCCCGCCTAACGAGTTGGTCCAGTTAATCAAGAGAAAACCCGCTTCTTCTATCGCTGAACCGCGGACACGCTTGCCGTTAACCCGCGCCAGTATGCAAGCCAGAAAGAAATGCACCCGGACAGACCAGAGACAGGCTGGCTTTGCGTTGCTGAACCCAGGCCTAGATCGATCGCTAGACGCCTAGGACCGTTGCTATTCGCGCTCTGGTGACGGCAGATAACACATTAACACCTTTTTTCCGGCTTGGTAAGAGTTTTATTTTTGTTTTCGTTACCATCTTCTTTTTTATCTTTCCCCTTTTGTACCCTTTTATTTCGCCGAGTCGATAGATATCGATTTCTTTGCACTGATGCCTAACAAAACAAACGCGACATCGCCGGTACGCAGTGCCCGACTGACGAAAACCGTGAATTGGTCTTTCAGGGCGGCGGTGGACTGGTGCAGCACTTGAAGAAGAGCTACAGCCTGAGCGATCTGACCGGCGAGAAGGAGGACGAGAATAGAAACACCTCGCACATGCACGACGAGACGGACATGGAAGGTTGTTGGCCGATTATAGCACCTCTAATTCGCGCGAATCGCGATTTGAACAGATTTATATCGTTCCTTTAAGTTCATTAGACGATTGTTTAAGGAATTATTAAGCAAATTATTGATAATTCAGTTAGAGTATTGAAATAGAAAGATCGTTGAGTCTGAGACTTGCAAGAAGTAACCTTTGCTCTAAACGCTATCCAAAATCAATAGTTGAACGAACGATATGGATCCTGTTGATATCAGAGATTGTCAAGTGTTAGAATTGACTGTGATGGAAAGTTGTCTTGCTAACTTTTACAGTGGAACCTCGGCGAAGAGAGCACGTTGGAAGGAGAGGTTACAGTCCTCGTCGAACACAGTCGACTAGTAACCGAGTAGAAATGTACTTTTCCGAGGTGGACGTTGACGTTAGGCAGCCGAGGCCTAGAGAACCCACAGCTAGCTTAACGTATATATCTTGCATTCTGTATTTTACTAGTCTGAAATTGACCTTTTCGGTATGAACATTTATTAAGTTGCTACTAAACATATTTCTCATAAATTCTTGTTCATCATTCGTCATAAATTCTTATTTATTATTTCTCATATTCTACCTATATTTTTTCTTGATATTTAGATATTCGCTAATTCGTTGTCGCAATACTTAACCAGCAAGGACGTTATGAAATTACAACAATTCTTTGTAATTAATTATAAACTAGTATTTTATAGTTGACTCTTAGTATACTGAAAAGGTTACAGTATTATGGATAGTAAAATGTGTAGAGTTTCTTGGGTTTTTCTTGAAATTTCTTTTAGAAGGATTAGGAATCGACCCATGATTTTATTGACACTCTTTAATTTTAGTAATATCAGATCCTCAGACGACATATCCAGCGGATATAGCAGCGGAGAAGCGCTACAATCTACTCGTTCCTCTCATGGTGATTCATTAGTTAGAACATCGAGTGTTGGTGCAAGGACGCGTTCAAAGCCACGATCTACTACAAAGAAGACACCTGAGGTATTAAACTAAGATGTTCGAATTTTAATGATAATATAAATTCAGTCTTAGCACTTTAACTGCCACAGGACTTCTATATGAGTAACAGCTTTATTTACACAACTACGTATGATGTCCATTTATAAGTAGACTGAGGATATTTATGCAAATTTTTATTTTCATAAACACAATTAGATGAATGGTATCTAATTAAAGATTTTGTTCACTCTCCAAATATCGTACAGTTATTTAATTTTCAATATTTTGTACATCTTTGAATATGTATTACGTGGATTCTGCCGTTTTTGGCATAAATGCATAAAGACCCGCATAAGATTATGAATTAAATAGTAGAGTATTTTTTAATAAAGAATCTTAAAATGAGAAAATGTATATGAAATACAGTGGCAGTCAACGTGTTAACTGTCCATTAATTCGAGTATCATTCTTTATTCAATTAAGAAATTGGCGCTTCAGGAAGATAATTACTTTTTCGATTATTTCTATCTTCTGTTGTTTGATTCTATAATGAATTTATTTTTATGATATTTGAAGGACGCAGGAGAGGATTCCGACAGCAATGACCCTCCTTTCTCCAAACACATCTCACTTCCGTCACCTTTAAATCTTGTGACCCCTGAACAAGCTCTCGAGATCCTGCTTCTACTCTCGCAAAACAGTAATGTAGCTGATTATATCGAATTCCATCGTGAATCCTTTGTCGCAGGTAAAGATGATTTAATCGATAACACCAGTCAATCAGGCTCTAATCCAGAGAAGAACAAATCAGAATCGAATGAGTCGATCACTGATCATCTGTCAGACTCTACTTTAATCGCAGAGGTTCAAATCGTTCAGAACATAGAGACGAACATTGTCCCGGAGACCGCAACAAAGACAGAAGAAGTCGATATCAATAATGTATGCACCGATGCAACACAAATACAACAGGCAAACAGTGAAGAAACAAAGACTGAGAAAACAATTGCAAATAATACAGCAACAGAATCTACGAGTAACCAAACTTCCTCTGAAATGTCTGAAAATTCTGTGAAAGAAGTGGAGCGCACGATAACCGATGAACTCTGTCAAAGCAAGTTTGACGAGCTAAAGCAACTTCTAGATGAAGCTCATAAGGCTGTCAATAATATTGTGCATACGCAAGAGAAACTGAGATGTAGCGACACAAGTATCACTGAAACGTTATCAGAGAATGAGAATGTTAAAAGAGAAAGTGCTAGCGAGAACTCAAATAAAAACAACTTTGGGGAGATTAAAGAACAACCAAAGGAGACTGGTGAAGTACAAACAGCTAGTGATACGACAAAAATTGATTCAGAAAGTGACAATATGACGTCTTTGGATGTTTGGTCAACTCCAAATATATCGCGCAGCAGTTCCGATAGCATTTGTCGTGCAGGAAAGTACAACAAGAAGCCAGCACCTAAAGCACCTCTTGCACCAAGTGAAGATGACTTAGATGACGCTGAAGATTCTCAGAACGCACTGAAAGCCACTTTGGTCATCAAAACTGGTACGTTGAAGACATTTTCGAACACCAGCAACACGAAAGATGTTTTTATCGCACATGCTGTGGATAAACCGAGGGGAAAGAAGTCTAAGAGGCAGAAGACTAAGGAAGGCTTCTCCAAACTGTTAACAATTCCGAAAAATATTTTTCACAGTGCTTTTTCTAGAGAGCACAAGGGTTCGACGAAAACAGAAGACTCTGCTTCAGATATTAGCGCTCCCGAATCAAGATCAAATAGTTTGGAGCCACAAGAAATGATTATAGAGCTTGCACCAAAGTTATCGATTTCAAGTGAAGAAAGAAGTGATGAGAAAAGCGATAACACATCCAGTAGCTCCGATACTTATGTGATTGCACCAAGCAACAGCATTGATGATACAAACGAAACTGAAAAAGAGACTAATACTCAAAGTACTGATGAAAATAAGAGTAAAATTGAGACTTCAGAACCAGAAATAAGAGAGATGTCCCAATCACCTAAAATTGGGAGAAAATTAGAGTCAGATATTTTTTAAGAACCTTCAATCGAGACATCTTGTGTGATATTAATTACAAATTAGTGGGTCTTATTGACTGGTTATTAGGAAATTAAAAAATTAAATTTACCTATTGTCACCTATCCTTCCTCATCCTCCTCCATATTTAAACACAATACCATACTGGAATTCTGGAGAGAAGAAACGGATTAATACGTTCAGATCGTATGAAAATGTTTTCTAAAGCGTTTTCAAATTTGTAACTCCTTAGATAACTAATAAATTAGCGAGTGTTCTTCTTGATGTGTCCCTAAATGTGCATGTCGCTAAATCATTAACATTAAAGCGGCAGTATTACTGTCAGCAATCATTAATTGCTGCTTCCAGAAATAAGTATATCCTCTAAGAGTAAGTTTGCGTTGAATTTATTATAAACAGTGTGGTGTGCAGCGTATTAAGCGTGTTTAATTTCCATTTTCTTACAAAATCTTAAAACAGATATAAAACAAATGAAAACACCCAGTTTTATTTCACGATTGAGCATTGGCCTTTGAATTTTATGTTAACTACAGTCTAAGTAACACTTGATTTATTTCTGTATTTCAGATAACAAGTTTCGCTACACTCCCTCGCAGCAAGAAGACAAGTAAGAAGAAGGTGGCATGAAATTTGGGAACGGCTGCTGATCGCATCAAGGAATAAGATCAACCACTTCCAATCGACTATAAAATCGATTCAGGATCAGCAGCGCGCTTCATTGAATTCGTGATATAACGTTGGGTCTTAGGGCTAGCATTACCCTATCTTTTTGTGTATAGTTCTTTTATAAGACATGAAATTCTTACTAGTTATATTTAAAATGTTCGGCTAAGTAGTTAAAAGAGAATACGAAGAAAACTAATAGATTGATTATGATAAGTCATAACACCGTTGTTCACGGTCATCCAAGAGATTTTTAGAGTTTACATTTCTGCTCTTAATTGCGTGCACCAAGACTCAGGCGTAATGTCACTTAAATTAACAGTTTTTTATATATAAATGGAGAATCATAGTAAAGAATTCGGTGCTTATTGCACTTTTGATCAATGTTGCTTAACATCAAGCGTAGACTACCAAAAGGGACGCGTAATGTGTATCACACATGCCCGATGTCGTCGTATATGTCCAGCAGAACCGCATGAAATTGCGTTTTTAAGCTTTTCTAATCTGTAGTCTCGATATTTTCCAAAACTGTTGAATCATCGTGAAAGATGGATTCTTGCGTAAATGTTAAGCGAGAACAGTTACATAACTGTGAACAAAAATAAGAGAAATGAATTCTAGTCAAGAAACGAGACGTACTCAGGCAATTCTCGAATAGTGCCACTATTGACTTTCTATAATTTGTCTATATGCGACTGTAGTTAGCAATTATTTGAAGACGTGCAGTGGTAAATCTATAAATGGCTGTATGAGCAAAGTCATCCTTTTTTTTTTTTCATGAAACTAGAACGTCCAAGTGATGCGTATGTTTATAAGGACTATAGCTAAATATAAGATACGGTAGACGACCAACGATTCATTGAAAATTCCAAAACCCTAACTTAATATACCTCACGACGATTGATTTCGTGTGCTTTCCTTTAAGGGGTTTCAAATTCGAACGAAATAAAGCCTGAAGAGTATGCGATAATAGGCTCAGAGTTTTGTACATTGAAACGCGTTAACGTGCACTTCTCTCGAATCAGACTGGATATGGAATAAATACTAATGAACCGTAGGCAACGCCTCCCTTGAAATCTAATCCATGTTATTTCTTAGTTACGACTTTTTAAAAGACGTATAATACATGTTACCATTATCTCGTTTACGTTCTCTTTTGCATCGATGTACCGTGCAGAAGATTCACGCACAAGTATTGCGACTGCTTCGAATTGCGACGCGCGTTTAATTACAAATGTTGATGAATTCGTGCATATAGTTTATCGTATTGTGTTCTAATAACCAATATAAATTAGGCTAGTCTCATCCGATAGTTTTCGATGCCATTGTACACGAACGCTATTCGATACACCATACAGAGAGATCCAAAGTACATTACATTTGATTTCTTGTTTGACTTTATATAGTTCGTTGATTATTGTACTATCAACTTTGGGACTCCCTGAATGTGTGATCTTCATAGAGCTGCCGAAAGAAAAAAAAAAAAAGAAGAAAACAACGTCTTGTCGAGAACTGTGTGCGAGACGTAGTATTACTGATTACATAGGAATCTGTTATATCGTATGATATAGTTGTTGATTTTACCACGCACGTTTTAGGCGACGATCAAGACTAACAAGCCACCAAACGAAAATGCAGCCGATGCGATGAACGTATACATTTTTTCAAACATGTCAGTACACCGTAGTGATCATAGCGATAAATTAAGGATAAATATTCATAGCGTCATGATGGCAGAGCTTTAGCTTATTTGAAAAATTCGAAGCTCGTAAATGTTTCTTAGCGCGTTGGTATTAGCATTCGCTGCATTTTATCGGTAACAGCTTGAACTTCGAAGCTCGTCAGAGGGAGGAAGCTAATTATAATTACAATTTATATGGTATTATTAATCCTTAGCTATCTTGATATTTGTGTACGGATGCGTGTACGTGTGAGAGAAAAAGAGAAAGAGATGCTCAACTAAGAAACTTTGCCCATGTTTAAAGGGAAAAATTCCTAAACTATTTACGGTACCTCGATATTATTCAAGCTTCGTTCTTTGTAATCATTAAGCCTCTCTCGACGTATTGACTGTGCGTCATAAATTATATGGTGCTGCGAACATTCTAATTTATTTTATAGATATGCAACCCGGCAGCATAAAGGGAAAACGTGTTCTGAGCGTAGAAATTATTAACTATGGAGGATGTGGATAGATTGGTTAACAGTATTTCGGTTTAAATATGTCTGTAGCCAATAAAGTGACATGAAAGCATTTCAGGTGAATTTTTCAAAAATTCTAAATTCTGCAGCATTTTTAAAGAAACTAATTGACCTAAAGTTTCACAAGATGTAAGTATTTAAAATGGTATCATATTGGAAAAAAACTTTCTGTCGATCAAGAATATACACTTATATGTATAACCATGGTTTTCTCATTCAGTACCACAACTATTTCGTCTGTATAATCATATCACATTAAAATATCATTATCATGTTAAAAAAGTTATTTCATAACTTATGTATATTACGAATAAAAATACCTATAACAGATTTGATCATGTTCGACGTCATAAACTCGTTAGGAGCTAAAACCTAGCGACCCAATTTCATCTTTCTTTCCTTTAAATCAAATTAATTATCATTTTTGAACAAGAAAATGAATCTAAATGCAATAAAAAAAAAATTCTACTTAAGATTCTTCTTTGTCAAGAAGAAGTTAATTTATATTACAATTAAAACCCGTTTTTAAAACCTTATAACTTTCAATCAATTTTGACCGATCCCACCGTCAAAATAAAGTTTTTAAACAAAAGATATGTCTCCTTATACACATATACATACAGAAAATAGACAATACAGAAAACAAACAAAAAACTCATTACTAGATAAACTAAAAATACAGAATGTCATACCTTTAACACCCACAGGTTGGAAGCAAGTTAATAAATCATCTAGTCAGTGTCTCTTGGGACTGAAACAAAAAGACAACAAATATTATAAAATCAACTTTCAAATTTTCAAACTGTAAGCTTTAAATTATACTTTCTAAATTTTATATGAAATACCAATAAAATAAAATTATTCTTACATCATTCTTCACGTTCCAACACTCGAAGTTGCAAACTGTTGAATTTTCCTTCACGACTCGAAAATGCTGATACATCGTCACTTTCTCGCAAAAACAAAAAAAGGATAAAAATAAAGGACTATTAACGCGCCCTAAAGTTCAGTCGGACGAATAATTCATTGATTTGATTCTACATGACCACATTGCAACAAGTTCCCTGAAAAAAAAAATACAATTTTACTTCCAGTTTTGTTTTGTTACTGCATATAAAATGAAATATCTGTTGACTTATAAAGATTAGTCAGCTAAAAGGGAAAGAAATTTAAAGGATAATTTTAAACGTCAAAATGTAACGAAATAACGAAAATGCAATTCTACGTTTAAAATTCACTTCAAACTTTACTTGATTCGCTTGGTACAAAATCGAATAACAGTATTTTCAGCACGAAGCTCATGAATTATCATAGTGACTGTTCAGGTCGAGTTATCGAATTATATCATAATTACGACGCGAGTGGTCCTTTCGTCAGTGACTATAATAGTCACTGTTTTCTTTAAATGCTTATAGTTAATAAATGAAGACTCTAACGCAATTTCGTTATTTGCCATTCTTCCCTCACCCGTAACTAAACACTCCCGTCGTATGCTAGCATATAAAATTATATTCAATGACAAAAACTGTAAACATTATTACTGTGTGATCTGCTTATAAAAATGATGTATCTATGTACCTTTGCTTCAAAGCTTCGTCTTCCATCTCACAGTAAACAAAGACTACACGAAAACACAAAAAGCGGAACGTCGAGACTACAAGGAACGTTTATTCTATGAAAAAATAAATGAGAACCGAGAAACGATCTTGGTCTATAAATGAGCGCGAAAAACTGCGTGCGTGCGCAAGAGAGTGCGTGCGCATGAGAGTGCGTGCGCAAGAGAGTGCGTGCGCAAGAAAGTGCGTGCGCAACGCATAGTAGCAATCACGTGACTATGCCTTGAATATATTATATATCTATAGATTCAATTGCTTGCTTTCTATGTTCTGTTCGTATTAGCATTAAAAACAGCATATAAATGCAAGTTAGTTGATTCATTAAAGATAAATTGGTAAACAAAATAAAATACAAAACAAATTTAATATAAATACTGCTAGAAAAATGTACTGCTGTAAAATGTAAATAATCTTGATGCTTCGTAGAAATCTAACTATAAAAACTATATATAAAACTAACTATAAAAATCCGTATCAATGCTTATGATCACTGACGATTCAGTAGATTCAAAATAATAAAACTATCCATATATGCGTGAATTTTACCTACTCTTTGTTGCCACAAATAAATATATAACCTATTAATTAATACTAAACGAAATTTCTTTTTAAAATTATTTTCTTGAAATATTCAATAAATTTCTAATAAACAATCGTTAAAAAAAAACTGAAATATCGAAAAAGTAGCGGAAGATAAAAATAGTAACACGAAGCAAACGACAACGCTAATAATTATTAAACCCGATTACACATTAGTAAATAATTGATATATGCACCTTACATACACCACACAGATTTTCTACACAGAATTTCTACATAGAACCACTTTTCATTTTTTAACTGTCACTAAAAGAATGATTTAGCCTAAAAACGTGATTTATCATTAATTGTAAAATAATGTACTTACTTGGTCCTGTGACAAATATTCATTAAATTCTTTTTTTATTTTTCGATGCCTATCGAAGTTTATCGATTTCATTGAAATGATCAACTTTATCGACATACTCCATTCTTCCAATTTTTCTACTTTACCGACTTAAAGGGAGATGTATCGTGACTGTGTGTTATGTCTCACGCACATATCATATATACAGAGAGATGGGGTAGGGCAAGGCTACCTTTTCCTCTGTGTGTGTGTAACAGTAATACAACTGATGAGAATTTAGTAACAGTTTTGACGACGCGTCCCCTTCGAGAGTACGTTGTCCGTGTGTTGCACTCTAAAAGGGCAATGATACGATGAGTACTATTAAGTGTTTTGTGCTTGTGTTCGCAATTGCAAGTAATTCATTTACTTTTGCATGTAAGTATATCTCTGTTGCCGGATATACAACACCTTTTCGCTACGATCATCCTTCATTGAGGTGATTCAATGCAGCCAAGCCCATTCCACAACATGGCGTAGTTAATATGTAACGGAATGATTAAGAAACGAACAAATCATAATTTTAAATATAATTACATGTTTTGTCATAGCTGAAGATTAAAACTTTAGCTTATATATAATTTTAATACAGTATGATTGTGAATTTGCTACACTGTAGTGGAGGTACAACAAACCATGTTGTCTTGCAATTGTTACATAAAACTACTTGATTAAATTAATAAATCAATATTTATTTTATATTAAATCAGAAAATAAAAAAGAATGTGTCTAAAAGCTAGAAAAACGTTTCAATCGATACTGAATACTATTCTTTGCAAAGTCTGTTACTAACAGTTTTTATATTTTTTAATTAGATGACGAATGTAATGAACCACTTTTGGACAGAGCTCATTTAACAGCCACTTCATCATTGCCTGAAAGAGGGCCAAACAATGCCAGACTCAACGGTAAACTTCTTTTTTAATATCCTGCAAATTCTGTATCGCACTTTACATAGGAATACTTTATTTAATGATACCTCATGTATTACTGTTTTCTGTAACAGTATAGAAATATTCTACTATTGGTAGTTTGTTGCTTGCTATTTTTACGTTAATATAATTTGGAAAAGTATCTATGAGATCATCTATATACTTGTTAAAATTTTTCTTTGCCTACATTTACAATTATATTTAATAATAACACAGGTAGTGTATGATATATTATTTTGTATGTATTTGTGTCTCTGAATTAAGATATATGTGTCATCGAGGCAGTTGTAATGTGTTCACCAGGCAATGATCTTACATACACCCACACATATGTTCTAATTAAAAGAACTTTATCTCTGGATTGGGTGAATTGAATTCACTGACTCATTGCTTAGTTATTCTGTACATCTGATTTACCAGAATTTTTTTATTTTTGTTTAGATTATTAATCAAATCAATACTTTTCTAAAAAGTCTTTTTGCTAAAACAATATAAAATTATGTTCCTATTAAACAAGAAATAATATCAAATAATAAGTTTTATGAATACAATTCTTAAATAAAAATATTTGATACACAATTAAGAAAGTAATATTGTCTTATCTATTTGCTTCAGGTGGATGCTAAAGAATAGCCTGGTTTTTTTTTAAAGACATGATCTTTTAGAAAGCAGTGTTATAACAGACATATTCAATTAATGGATAAAGTTAACATTGAAAAAATGTTTCAAAGTATTCGTTGGGCATTCAATTGGAGAGAATGGACTCCAAGCGAAAAGGACTTTGCATATGCGATTTCTTGTGTACAATTAGAGGAGAAAGAAAGATTAGGCAGATTCGTCTTTCGTAAGGACATTAGGGCTTCTCTTGTAGGCAGATTAATGATGAGGAAGTTTGTTAACGAGTATGGTCATATTCCTTACAATATGATAGTATTTGCAAGAGACAAAAATAATAAACCCACTGTAAAAGATGTTTCTCTAGGTATAAGTTTTAACGTATCTCATCAAGGTGATTATACAGTACTAGCAGGCGAGACAAGAGATATAAAGTTAGGTGTAGACATTATGAAACTTGAATATACAGGTGGTAAATCATTATCTGAATTTTTTCGCATAATGAATAGAAATTTTTCATCTTCTGAATGGGATGAAATAAAAAAATCACCTATAAATTCAGAACAAATTAGTATGTTTTGCAGACATTGGGCATTAAAAGAAAGTTATGTAAAAGCTATAGGTACAGGCATTACAATTGACTTGAAAAGCATTAATTTCAAAACAAAATCAAAACTTCTTACGAATTCTATAATAACTGATACAATTTTATACATAAATGGCTCAATACAGGATTGGTTATTTGAGGAAAGTTTATTAGATTCACAACATTGTGTTGCTGTAGCATTACCAAAAACTAAAGTGGCAGTTCAATCACAAAATAATATCTTTGAAATAATAAATAGTGAAAAACTCTTTGCAAATACTATTCCACTATTTCCATTAGATTCCAAGTATGCAGAAAATTATTTTAAGAAAGAGGAGCATCCATAAATGTGTGAACTGTCTGATTTGTAAGATTTTTTATATACATTGTTATATTTTTGAAGATGTACAGATATAACGATTCTATATAGATTCAGTCAGTGGGTATAATAAACTAATAAAAAATATTTGTATAAATTTTATTTTTCCTACTTATTATAATTTATAGTTATATATTATGCGTGCTCTTAAATACTAAAAAGTATCTAGAATGTAAATTTCTTTTAAAGCCAATAACTTTATATTTTAATATGACATAAAGTGTTTATATTTCAAATACATACAATACACAAACCTGTGATAAATGTTACACTTTCTCATTCTTTTGCTTGGGAAATGGATTATTTGAAAAATAACATGATCTTGTAGCTTTTCTTACATATATATTTCATTCTTTTTAAATTTATTGCTTCCATCTATTGCAATACAATTCTGAAAATAAAACTGAAGAGATCTTAAATTTATTGCCTGAGCAATTCAATTCTGATTAACGTAAGTACTTAACAATTTACTTGAAAAACTTTACCCTTTAATAGTAATGAATCTTTCAAAAATTGTTATTGTATACATGAACTAATCTTATGTTAATTATACAATGATTATAGTAGTGATTTAATCCTCTGATTGTTCTATCTTGTTAAATACGACTGCTTCCTTATGTTCATTTTGAGTTGCATGCATGCGTATATGTTGTGGCGTAGGCGGAAACGCATGGACGGCTAGCAGCTCAGACTTTGGTCAGTACCTTGTAATCGACCTGGGTCAAGTAATGAACATCACAGCTGTGGCGACCCAGGGGCGAGCAGTACAAAATGAGTATGTTATGGAATATGGTATCAGTTATGGTACAAATGGCCTGGACTACGTTGAATTCAAAGAAGAAGATGGTAATGTTAAGGTAAACTGATCTACACTTTTTGAATCAGTGTCTGTGCTAACATAGCCATAATCCATGAGGGGATTTGTTAGAAAGGTACCTGTATTTGGTAATTAATATAACTTACAGCATTTACGTTAGTTTATAGAAATTATGGTTCAGGTTTAACATCTTATCAATCCTAAGTGCTTTTGCATGATCATAGCTATGAATAACTTTACAATTAAATTATTGTTAGAGTTAATGAGTAGGTATGCTTGCATGTTTGCACACATATATACTTCTACAATGCTTTTTTATTCTTTATAATATTTTTAACATATACAGAGATTATATTTGATTAAATTGTCCAAATTAAAACACATTTACATAGGTAGAAATTCCTTTACAAACACTGAAATAATTTTTATTTAAAAGCTTCATATAAAAAGTTGAAGAATGAATTTGTACCTAAATACTATCGTAAATGTGCTACAGATACTGAAGGATTCGTTTTGAAAGAAATGAGAATCTAAATAATAATCATTATTTACCATTATTTATTTGTAACACTTTCTTCTTTCTACTTGCTTTGCTTCTACTCTCTCCCTTTTACACATGGACATGGGGCTGGGCTTTGCAGGAGGTTCTACGTGGTCACCAGAGCTTAGCAGTTATGACCAACACCTTACTGTGGAACTGGGCGACAGATATGAGATACGCAGCATTGCCACACGAGGTCGTGCTCATACTAACGAGTATGTGACAGAGTACATTGTCCAATACTCTGATGATGGGCAAGCCTGGGCCAGTTATGAGAGCCAGGATGGCGTAGATGAGGTATTAATAGAGATATTGATTATAAAAAGAAAAAACGTAGAACTTCTTTGAAATATCTGCTTTTCTCTTCGAATATGCAATATATTCACAAAAATATTATTAATATGTGATATGTCATACATGTTGTACATACTGTACAAAATGAAAAAAGTATTTCTACTCTTTTTATACAATAAAAAATTATAATTCTTATAAAACGTCTATAGTTTCAGTGGGAGAAATTACTCAATATGTAATAATTCTTTTACTGGTGGAGGCATAAATGTAGTAAATCAATATAAATCTCCTTTACACTTATTATTGCTTCTGGTGGGCATATATTTTTAAATAATAAAAGTGAAAAAAATTTACTTATGAAAAGATTCAGTAACTTAAATCAGTTTTTTTATACTTTTCCTTTACTTCATGCAATATTTGCTTTTATGCTTTTGCACTTACACTAAACAATGCTATACTAACATATCAATGAAAGCATGTCAAATATCAAATAATTTTTAATTAATTTTCATCCATTACAACATATTAAAATCTCAAATATTTTTGTTGTATTTACAGCGAATTTGCATACTAACCAAGGTTTTATTACTGAATATTTTGAATAAAAAATTTTGTAATTAATTTCAAAGTGATTATGGCATATTTAAAGTTACACAAAAAGAGATTCTTTACTGTATTTTGTATTCAACAGATGTTCAAAGGCAACATAGATGGGGACACGATAAAACTTAACAAATTCGAGGTACCAATCATTGCACAATGGGTTCGAATAAATCCAACTCGATGGCGAGATAGAATAGCGTTGAGAATAGAATTATATGGATGCAATTATGGTAAGAGGATACATAAATTTTTTTAATCCTTGAAGTTATCGATATTTCTAATTGGTTTCTTTTTTTATTATAGTGTCTGATGTTCTTTCTTTCAATGGATCGTCTCTCTTACGATATGACCTACTAAGAGAACCAATAGAAACCGATAGACATTTTATACGCTTTCGTTTTAAAACAAATAATGCTGATGGTGTTTTGATGTATTCGCGTGGCACGCAAGGAGATTACATAGCCTTGCAACTGAGAGATAACAGAATGTTACTAAATATTGACCTTGGTTCTGGTATTATGACGAGTTTATCTGTAGGAAGCCTTTTGGATGACAATATGTGGCACGATGTTCTAATATCTCGTAATAGGAAAAATATATCATTTTCTGTAGATAGAGTATTAATTAAGGGAAGAATAAAAGGAGAGTTTCACAGACTGGATTTAAATAGAGCTGTAAGTAGTTACAAAATGCGTATCGCATAAGGCGGTATATGTACTTAAATATATAATGTTGACTAATATTTGATCATCCTTACTAGCTTTACATAGGTGGTGTACCTAATAAACAAGACGGATTAGTAGTTAATCAAAACTTCACAGGATGTATAGAAAACTTTTATTTAAATTCCACAAGCATTATTCACGATTTAAAAGAAACAGAAGTTACTGGCGAGAATTTAAGATATTACAAAGTAAATACAATTTATAGTTGTCCAGAACCACCTATTATTCCTGTTACATTTTTGACGCAAGGATCGTACGCTAGACTAAAAGGGTACGAAGGAATATCCTCGATGAATATCTCTCTCACATTCAGAACGTATGAAGATAAGGGAATAATTTTGTATCACCAATTTACATCGCCTGGTTATGTAAAGGTTTGTACATTTCTTTCTAAGAAATAACTTTTCTTTTTATTTGGAGATGGCTTTCTCAAAATGTCGAAAGATCGAAACTTTTTGAAACCCAAAAAATGTTTCCAGTTCCAAAAGACTCGAGAATTTCAAAATCTTACGAAGTGTCGAATTCAAATTTCGAGAAGTTATAAATTAAGTTTCGACCCATTCCTATTCTTATGAAGTGTATTAATATTTTTCCCTTCATAGTTATTTTTAGAAGAGGGTAAACTAAAAGTTGATATTCAAACGAAAGGAAATCCACAAGTTATTTTAGATAATTTTGATGAGAAATTCAATGATGGCAAGTGGCATCAAGTTATTTTAACGATATCTAAAAACAGCCTTATCTTGAACGTTGATGGAACGCCTATGAGAACCAAACGAATGTTGGATATGACAACGGGTCCAGTGTATTTAGTTGGTGGCATGACAGGAATAGAAAGTAACCGCGGTTTCGTTGGCTGCATGCGGATGATAAGTATCGATGGTAATTACAAGTTACCAACTGACTGGAAAGAAGAAGAGTATTGCTGTAAAAACGAAATCGTGTTTGATGCTTGTCAAATGATGGATCGTTGTAATCCCAATCCATGTAAACACTCTGGCATTTGTCGTCAAAATTCAGATGAATTCTTCTGCGATTGTACCAATACTGGCTACACGGGAGCAGTATGTCATACATGTAAGTAGATATCAATTATTTACTGTTTCTGTATTTGATTTTAATAAAATTCCATTATGTTTCTTGCAGCATTAAATCCTCTTTCATGCGAGGCATATAAAAACATAAACTCAGTCAATCAACGAGCAGATATTAAAATAGATGTAGATGGCAGTGGCCCCCTGAAACCATTCCCTGTTGTTTGTGAATTTTTTACTGATGGCCGTGTAAGAACTGTCGTGCAGCATAATAATGAACGTGTAACGCCTGTTGATGGATTCCAAGAGCCAGGCAGTTTCGTTCAAGATATTATCTATGATGCAGACATGGATCAAATCGAAGCTCTTTTAAATAGATCAACGAATTGCAGACAAAGAATTAGTTACGAATGTGTTCGTTCTAAACTGTTTAATTCGCCAGGTACTTATATAGTCCCTTACCATTTAAGTTACCACAAGTTAAGAACATAATTACGAATTACGATTTACTATTATATACCAAGAAACGAATTTCATTGTATATAACTGAAAATATTTTTATGATTTCAGTACCACAAGGAGATTATTTCAAACCAAATTCGTGGTGGGTTAGTAGAAATAATCAGAAAATGGATTACTGGGGTGGAGCTTTGCCAGGATCACGAAAGTGCGAATGTGGAATACTTGGGAATTGTGCAGATCCCACTAAATGGTGCAACTGTGATGCTGATTTAGAGGGTCTTCTTGAAGATAGTGGTGATATTACCGAAAAAGAACATCTTCCTGTTAAACAATTACGATTTGGTGATACTGGCACACCAGTTGACGAAAAGGAAGGTCGTTACATGCTTGGACCGCTTATTTGCGAGGGTGATGGTAAGTTCAGAAAGTTTCATTAACGTTTTGCATGTGAACAAGAAAGTTTAATTTATTTTAAATTGTTTATAAGGTTCTGATTTACCTTGGTTGACCGCCAAGGTAAGATCAGGTAAGATATGAAAATAGGTAATATTTTTTTTATCCATTTATCATATGTACCTATGAAATCGTGAAGACTATTATGATGAACACCCTGTATATTAGCTATTATAATATCAAAGTAACAGTACTTAGTATAATATTTTATTGTGTATTTATTATCAATGACTAATTCCCTCGCACAAATTTTGTAGTTACATTTTTTGTACAGACAAGATATCCTACTCTATATAGAGTGGGACACGTAACTGAAACTATTTCGATGACGACATAAGTAGTAATTTCAGTGAAAAATGTTTCCGACAGAAGTTGAATGGTTATGTCAACTTGCATACTTAAAGTTAAAATATTTTCTAAACTACTAGTTTTTTGGCAAATAGGTTTATACTTTTATGTACAGAATTACGAGCTGCATCACAAAAAATGTATATATGATTCCATCTAAAATAATTAACTTAAACTTCATGTCCTTTATGTATATATTTACAAAAAACATTAATTACGTCAAATTATGCTTCCCACGTGACTATTCAACTTCTGCCTGAAACATTTTTCGCTAAAATTACTGCTTATAGTGTACTCGAAGTAGCTTCAGCTACATGCACCACCCTGTATAATGCTAAAAATACGTTCTCACCCAATATAACGTAATCAAACATTTTATTTTATTGTAGATTTATTCAAGAATGTAGTAACATTCCGTATTGTTGACGCTACCATCAACTTACCAACCTTCGATATCGGTCACAGTGGTGATATCTTTTTCGAATTTAAAACAACGATTGACAATGCTGTCATAATTCACAGTAAAGGGCCTACAGACTACATAAAAATCTCTATAAACAGTGGAAATCAAATTCAGTTCCAATACTTAGCTGGCGGTGGTCCTATCACTGTCAGTGTGCAAACCTCTTACAGATTAGCAGATAATAGATGGCACTCTGTATCAGTTGAAAGAAATCGTAAAGAAGCTAGAATTGTAGTAGATGGAGCATTGAAGAATGAAGTTAGAGAACCTCCAGGACCAGTACGAGCGCTTCATCTTACATCAGATCTTGTGGTTGGTGCTACAACAGACTATAGAGATGGTTACGTTGGTTGTATCAGAGCGCTTCTATTGAATGGTCAATTACAAGATCTCAGAAGTTACGCACGACAAGGCCTGTATGGTATTACTGAAGGTTGCATGGGCAAATGCGAAAGTAATCCATGTTTGAACAATGGTACATGTCATGAAAGATACGATGGATACTCATGTGACTGTCGTTGGACTGCGTTCAAGGGTCCAATCTGTGCAGATGGTACGTTTTTTGCTTTTTGTAGATTGATTCTCAAACTCAACGTACATTTAAGTGTTTATATAATTATTTCATTGCAGAAATTGGTGTAAATATGCGTTCCAGTTCAATGATAAAATACGACTTTATGGGTAGCTGGCGGTCGACGATTTCTGAAAAAATTCGAGTGGGTTTCACAACGACAAATCCCAAAGGATTTTTGCTTGGTTTATTTTCAAATATCACAGGAGAATATATGACGATCACGGTGTCTAACAGTGGACATTTGCGCGTTATTTTTGATTTTGGGTTTGAAAGGCAAGAAGTCATATTCCCTAATAAACACTTTGGCCTCGGACAATACCATGACGTTAGAGTGGGCAGAAAGAACTCAGGAGCGACTCTTGTGCTGCAAGTCGATAATTATGAACCAAAAGAGTTTCATTTTAATATTAAAACTTCTGCAGATGCACAGTTCAACAATATTCAGTACATGTACATTGGAAAAAATGAATCTATGACAGAAGGATTTGCCGGTTGTATATCGAGAGTGGAATTTGATGATATATATCCTTTAAAATTATTGTTCCAAGAGGATGGGCCTGCAAATGTTCGTTCCTTCGGTACACCTCTTACTGAAGACTTCTGTGGAGTAGAACCGATTACACATCCGCCAGATGTCATCGAAACTCGACCGCCGCCGCAAGTAGACGAAGAAAAAGTCCGAGCTGCTTACAACGAAACTGATACAGCGATCCTTGGTAGCGTGTTGGCCATCATTATCATAGCTTTAGTGATAATGGCAGTACTTATAGGAAGATACATGTCGAGACATAAGGGTGAATACTTAACGCAGGAAGACAAGGGTGCTGAGATAGCGTTAGACCCCGATTCAGCTGTGGTTCATTCTGCTACTGGCCATCAAGTTCAAAAGAAAAAAGAATGGTTTATTTAAGACTATAAAATCAACACTATATTATATCGACTCTAGAATATATTTATAGATAAAAGTATGCTTTTTAAGTGCACTTTGAAGTGTCATATGAAAGATGTCATAGGAAGAAGAACAATAAGAAGATACATTTTTATTGTTTCAATTTAATAATGACTACGAAAGACTCTGTATAAAATGTTAGGGAGGTTACTTAAGATCTCTTGTAACGACTAATACCACACTGGTACAAAAATAATGAAATTTTCCTTAAAAGATAAAGCACTGACTATCTTATAACGAAGCAATTTGTATGTAATTACTATTTGTATCGCCGCTAAGAAAAATAACGTACTATCATAGCTAATAATTAAAGTATTACATGACAAAATAAAAAGATAATACCATTGTTTGAATAATTGAAAAATATCTTTTATATATTTATATAGTATATATATACATATATATGTATGTATACTAGTGTTTTACTTCTTAGGGTAAAAAATCTCATTATATTTGTATTATCTGTAACATTACTGTTTCTTTTTTACATTTAATTTAATATGTAGTTTTTAACGCCGTATAGCTAGTACATTATTAAATATAAGTAGTAGAAGGACAAATTTAATTAAAAATTGTTATATTAGATTGTGAGGTGCATAAGTATTTATTGTACTTTTATGATCTAGATAACATAACAGCAGGATAGTAGAACATGCTAAATAGTCGTTTATTTTGCATTGTACTTTTCAAAAGAGGTAATTATTCAATTTTAGTAAATAATTGATCTGATAACACATTTTCGTAAAATTTGAGTAACTATATATTGAGTTCAAATTTAAAAGCCTTGTACATATGAAAACCAATATTTTCAAAAGCCACAGGCTGCGTGTAAAATACTTAAGTTTCCCTTTAACGAGAAGTGTTCTCAGTATTATTTGTAATGCTTACCGTCCAAAGTGCATTTTATTTTTTTTTCTTTTGTATTTATTTTGTTTACATTGTTTTATTACTGTATTACAGATATTTTATTTTCTTCTAATTGTAATACTATACGTCACTGCTATAACTTAACATTAGATTAGTGTAATAATCAATAGTATACCGTATGTGTAACAGTGAGAGTGTACATATATCATTTTTATACGGAGAAAATGTTTATTATAACATGCCAGTGTATATTTTATATACTGTATTTAGCAGAACGCATGTGCTGCTCAATAAAAATAAAAATCGTGATTATGATTATGTAATAATAATTCCCTGAAATATCTTCACAAAATTATCCAATTTTTTAGAACACATTAAATCTACGTATTTATGTAAGGAAAAAATTATTTAACAACAAAATCAAGGATTTATAAAACAATGATAAACTTTTATTTTCACATAGAATGTAAAAAAGTCTAATTTCACTAATAAAACATTTAAAATATATCTATCAATTAAAATAGTAGATGTCTAATATATTTAAATTACAATTACTTCTTAAACTGAAATTATATATTTATACATACATTTGAACACACTGTAGATAAACAATAACAATTGAGATGACAGTAAAAAATGGTATGCGTTAGCGAATAAATTTCGGTTATAAATAAATAACGTAAAACTAAATCAGAATTGTGATATTGAATGAGATTTCATTAAGCGTTCAACTGGTTTCATAGAAGTGAGTTCTGTAAATTAATGCTATCATTAGCTTTTGATTACCACGACAGTCTGATTTGTAATGCTTTTCACAAAGCTTACAAATATTTAAATTTTTGATTTGTCTGATACAAAAGTTTTATGCACATACATATAGTAAAATTCAAAACTATATTATAAAATTGATATTATATGTATATATATAATATAGTAATATAACATGTATATACATGTACATATATGTAAACTATATTTTTTTCTCAAATTAGTTTTTATCATTTTACTATACATCGTTAAAATAACTCCCATGGAAACGTGAATCTATAAGTATTTAATATCTTTAGTTAATCGTTAGTACCAGATGTAGTGCTACCACTTCTACTTGCATCACTCATGTGTTGCGTTATCACTGAGTCCACTATATATTCATTATCTATCATAAAAAATAATAAAAGCTGTGTATTACACTAACAATGTAATATCATAAGACAAAAAAATTGTTCATTCATTACCTGATTCATTATCACTAGCTTGGTAAGGTGAAAGTCGACAACCTCGGGCTAAATAGTATTTTAATTTACCAACACTAGCTAAAATCAGTCCTAGGAATGGGGGTGAGGGTTTCAATGGTCTAGATAAATATTCTGGGTGGAATTGTGTGGCAACGTAATAAGCATGTCCTTCTAATTCTGCTATTTCCATTCGGAGATTATCTTCATCATGCCCTAGTGAACAAATTAAAGTACGTGTAAAAACTCATGTATATTATTGCATTTATATAAATATAAATATATAAGGTGTTTCAGAATAGGTGGTTAAATTTTGATAATGTATTCTACTCTTCCTAAGAATTAAAAAAAAATCATGTAAACATAGGTCTGTGGAAACCCTTCTTTTACGAGATGCTGCATTTTGAACATTTTCGACAGTCTCTGAAACGTTAATGCAAAGCGTGTATTATTGCACAAAGGAATCATTTTCAAAAATTTCTTGTTTCATCCCTAGGAAGAGTAAACAAACGAAGCCAAAGTTTGTCCAGCTATTTTTGGGACACCTTGTATATTACTTGTAATTTGAAAATTAATACTGGTGTATTTACCTACGAATTTCAGTCCTGCTTCTTCCAAATCATTGATATACCTAGGACTAATTTCATACCTATGTCTATGCCTTTCTTCGATGAAGTCCACGTTACCATATAATTGTTCTGTATATTTAAAACATTATATCATTCTCATAAATATAACATAAATAACAGAATCATTTATATTTAGTAAGAATATGCGTACTAACTTATAACAGAATTATTTTTTGTAAATCGAGTACGCCTTTTTCCGAGTCTCATAGTTCCACCCATTTGACCTGAATTATGTTCAGGCATGTCAATGACAAGAGGATGCTCTGTGTCTGGATCAATTTCTGTACTATGTGCACTCTCCAAGCCTAACACATTTCTTGCAAATTCGATAACCGCTACTTGTAGTCCCAAACAAATACCAAGGAAAGGTTTATCATTTGCTCTACACCATTTGCATGCCTCCATTTTCCCTAAAATTCCTCTTTTACCAAAACCTCCTGGTACTATCACACCGCTATATATATAAGAAATGACATAATCAAACTTAGAGGAAAAATATGAACCGGTAAGTGTTTTAAAATAACTTACTTGCTTTTACAGAGAAGTTGCCATGCTTCATGGTATAACACAGGATCTGTCATTTTTGTGGATTGTTCTAAATTATCAGCTTCTATATACTAAAATTACAATCACATAATTATAACAGTAATTATTATTTTATAGGCTATAAGAGAAAGTATGTTTAATACTTTACTGTTAAGTTGAGTTTGTAGCCAACTTGAACGCATGCATGCTGTAGTGCTTTCGTAACTGATGCATAAGAATCTTCCAGTTTCGTATATTTTCCTACCAGTGCAATATTTACTTCCTTTCGCAAATGGTCAATACGATCTGCCAAGTCTCTCCATTTTCTCATGAAACATCGTGGACGTGGCATTCCAATATTTAATTGTAGTCTATCATTCAAAAATTCAATAACGCCTTGAGATTCCATTAACAAGGGTACCCGATATATAGAAGACAAGTCATGTATAGTGATGACCTGTAAAATTTTAATTTCCAATTTCTTTGTAATTAACTTGTAAACTAAAATAGAAAGAAAGTTAACAACACGAAGAAACTTTACCTGTTCCGGAGCAACATGACAGAAATTCGAAATTTTCTCTTTTACACTGTCACCTATAGGTTTCTCAGATCTACAAACTATGAGATCAGGAGACAAACCCAATCCGCGTAATTCCCTTACGCTGGATTGAGTTGGTTTTGTTTTCGGTTCTCCTGTAGATCGTGGCTAAAAACAAAATACATTACAATGAATACATTTTCGTAAGTCCATTTACTTTTTAAGTTGTGTTTAAAGGGTTTCAATAATAATTGAATTATATAATTCTGTAGACTAAAAACAAGCTAACTTGGTATTTGGCATGTGTTCAATGTCAAGGCTTATAACATCAAGAGAGAATTGTTTAATAAAAACAGCTTCATACTTGTGGCACTAAAGAAACGTGAGCACAGCAGAAGTTTTCTTTTTTAACTCTAAATTGAAACTGTCTAAAGGCTTCTACAAATGGCATTCCTTCGATATCTCCTATTGTACCTCCCAATTCGATAATACAAACCTGTAATTTAACAAAATATAGATTAGAATAACTAATACTATTAAATGCAACTTGTATATACCTAAGTTTTATAATTAGTAATATAAAAATATATTACATCTGGTTTATCACCATCTTGTGTCACAGACTGGTTTGCAACTCTTTCAACCCATTCTTGAATGGCATCCGTTATGTGTGGTATTACTAAATTCAAAGTTCAAACAATTAATTAAACTTTATATTAATGAAACTACAGTTAAGAATTATTGTGTTCTCTTCTTGCAACTAATTTATATGTATATATGGAGGATCACTCTTGCTAGGAAATTCAAAACATTATCATTGTGAAAACATTGCAGCAGGATTCTATTATGATATAAGAGACCCACCGTGTTGTTATGTGCTTTCCTGCTGCAATGTTTGTGTGATGGCAGTCTTTGAGTTCCTAAACAAGAGGACCACTCTGTATTATGTATACCTTGAACAGTTTTTCCTAAATAATCACCACGCCTTTCCTTTGATATTACATGTTGATAAATCTTTCCTGTTGTTATATTATTATCTTTGTGTAAAGTGATATCCAAAAACCGTTCATAATTTCCAAGGTCCAAATCAACTTCTCCACCATCATCCAAAACATATACTTCCCCTTAAAAAAGAATAATGAATGAAATGATTAATTTTTTTTACGTAACTCACAAAAATTATCCTAAAAATCTTTGATACCTCAATAAACATAGCCTAATGTATACAGATACTTTTTTATTTATAATTTTAAAATATTATTGTTTATCTAGATGCTCATTTACTATACTAGTTATGTTTTATTACACACAAAACATTGTATGATTCACATATATATTATTTATATGTAATATGGTAACTTGCAAAAATGATTATTTATTAGATAAAGTGTCTGATAGATAAATATTTAAGTATATTAAAGGACCAAAAATTTAATTTATTCAATAGTGAAATTACTGAAATATATCTAGAGGTTTAAAACAATTTCATTCAAAAACAAGCCGTAAGTATCGACGTATTCGTCATACAAATGGAAATTTAAATAAACGATTTCAAAACATATTCAATCGTAGTAGAAGGGAAGAACACGTGATCTTAAAAGTGCGCGGCAGTATAGTATGTAAAATGGCTCATGCACCACATGGCTATATGAATTCTCTAAATTATAAGAGAAATTATTTGCAACACACAATCTCGTCAACACAGCGGAAGAGCTGGGAAAAATAGAATTATAATTGCGTACCGTGTTCGTAAGGTGAAAATGTACCAGCATCTATATTTATGTAAGGATCTATCTTGATAGATGTCACATGAATGCCACAATTCTTAACTATAGTTCCGAAAGAACTGGCAATAACACCTTTGCCGACTCCACTTATCACACCACCAGTCACTAATATGTATTTCATATTTTTACCAATAAACTGTTTCACGCGTTACATGTAATATAAAGTATTATTATTTTCCAATGCACGTGCCTGTGTCGAGGATTCTTGATTTTACTTAATGTTGTTCGAGCCCAATAAGAACGTGCTAAAACACCACTACCACTATTCTGATTCTGATCCTGAAGCACACATTGCATTATTATACCGCAACGTGAATAAGATTTAGCGCCACTTTATCTGCATAGCTGTTAGAGGAACTAAAAAAGTAAAATGACGGCACAGTGGGACATTCGAAATATTAGAAGTCCAGCTCAATGTGTGCTTGTTATAAATCATATTTTCTAAATAGTTTCTTAACGAAAGATTTAATAACAATTTTTTAATGAAATAACAGCTAGAAAGTATTTCACGGCACTATAAATTGAAGTATACATAAAGTGAACAATGAAATATAAATGCTACGTAGTTAAAAAAATTAGTACATTGTTGCAGTATTTTTTTAATCTAACGAAATATAAAGTAGTTAATATCATTATCAGTTGATATCGTGGAAAAATATATGCATACAGAATAAGGTGGCTTTACAACAAGTAATATTTAACGTTTGGCAAAAGGAACATGCGTATTACACATCTAACAATATTTAGTTAGTGCCAGAATTGACTTCTGCGAGAAGGAAGAGTTGCTGTTTCTTGTTGTCGTTTCTCCCATCAAGTGAAAACATGGCCGAGGTACGTGTTATAAATGAAACGAAAATATCCAGTAAAATCTTTTTCATCCCTTATAAAAGATATATATGAATAGATGTTTATGAATTGGTCTACTTTTTCGTAACTTAAAAACGCAATATTACCGTATAAGTAACATAAGTTTCGTTTGTACACATAACCTTTTAATAATTATTATGAATGATTTTCAGGCAGAGGAAACTCTCAAAAAGAAGAGGACTTTCCGAAAGTTCACCTTTCGGGGAGTTGACCTCGATCAACTCTTGGATATGCCAAAGTGAGTGTCTTTCACATAAAATTAGGCACTGTCATTCGCCCAACTGGCTAAAAAGATACAGTTGCAAGAAATGATTGCATGTATTACCTATTACCAGTCAAATGTGAAATTTCAGCAATGCATTTCATGTATGCAATTATTTATTTCAGTGAGCAGCTTATGGTGTTGATGCATGCTCGTGCTCGTAGGAGGTTTTCTCATGGCTTGAAGCGAAAGTCTATGGCACTTGTGAAAAAGCTGCGTAAAGCAAAGAAAGAAACACCACCAAACGAAAAGCCAGAAATTGTTAAAACTCATTTGCGCAACATGATCATTGTACCAGAGATGGTTGGTTCTATCGTTGGTGTTTACAATGGCAAAACATTCAATCAGGTGGAAATCAAACCAGAAATGATTGGCCATTACTTGGGAGAATTTTCTGTTACTTACAAACCTGTAAAGCACGGTAGACCTGGTATTGGTGCTACCCATTCCTCAAGATTTATTCCACTGAAGTAATTTGTATTCTTTATGTGAATAAAATATATAAAAACTAATGAAAATCTTTTTCTTAGATATTTAGTGTTTGGCTATAAAATTGTCTTATGAAGGTCCAGAATTACCCTTTTAAAATATAACTATGTGAAGTTACTGTTTTTGTTTCTTAAAATATTTCTAAAATTCTAATTTATGTTATTTATTTCTTAAATTAGTTGTAAAATATTGAAACTATTAAAACCACATTAAATTAGAATACTGAAATTAGTTAAATTCGAACTTATGAGTACATGATTCTATTCCTACCTACATGTTGAAAGGATTGATATTTAAAATTTTAACAATGTGAGAACTTATGTTTATGTATATTTTTGTATTCAGAATTTATTAAAAAATTCAAGGAATGATTTTTCTAAAGAAAATCGTCAAACTTATATTAGAGTCGGTAATCGTCAATTACTGTGGGATGACTGTCGCGTGGGTTCACGTGGTTTTTATACCGGCTGTGTCATAAAATACTGTAGTTTGAAACATGGCAAAACAACTGAGTGATCAAATTTTGGATTACTTGGATAAACACGGGGAAGTAAATTCTGTTAAATTGGCAGACATTTTTAAAGAGAATCATCAAAAAATAATTGGAGCTATTAAAAGTCTGGAAGCAATTGGTGATGTAAGTTTATTGAAACATTTCTGATGCAATTATTTAAGATTTATAAATGATCAGTTATTAAATGTATATTAAGAGTCGTTATTTTTTACATATATATATTTTTCTAATATTTTATGTACAAACATATAATAAAATAAATGAACAAATTTTTAGCGTTACTATAACCTTTAAAATGTAAGATTGTGTAGGATAGCATTCTTAATATCAAGTAGATTTAAAGTTTCTCCTCTTTCATAGTTGATCACAACTAAACAAGTAACAGAGAGAAAGTGGGAACTAACATCCGAGGGACAACACGTAGTAAATTATGGAAGTCATGAAGCGGCTGTTTACAACGCTATTCCTAATGGTGGAATTGCCCAGTCAGAAATTATGCAATCTGTACCATTCGCAAAAATTGGATTTTCTAAAGCATTATCATCTGGTTGGATAGAAATTGATAAGACAAGTGGTACAGTTATTGTAAAAAAGAAAGTACCATCCATTACAGATGTTACACAAGCTCATTTAAAGGATCTCACAAATTTGACTGATCGTCTTAGAAATGACTATAAGAAAAGGAAACTCATTCAAGAAGTGTAAGTTACGTGTAGATGTAGTAAATTTTGTATAGAGTTGTTAATGAAAATAATTTTATATTTTTATTGTAAACCAATGTAACAAGTATATACATAGATAATTTTTCTATTGGCAGAGTTGTTAAATTTGTACAATTGGAGAAAGGACCAAATTTTACAACAAAAGTTGAAAAATTAGAAACAGAATTAACTGCTGACTTATTGGTAAATGGTGCCTGGCAAACAAAAAAATTTAAGCCATACAATTTTTCAGCCCTTGGTGCTACTCTTGATGTAGGTCACTTACATCCTTTGCTGAAAGTTAGAACTGAATTTAGGAAGATTTTCCTTGAAATGGGGTATGTAATATAAACAGCTTTTTAAAATTATGATGAATATGCACAATGAATTTTATTTTTCTCATTTATCTTTTAGATTCACAGAAATGCCAACAAATAATTTTGTGGAAAGTTCTTTCTGGAACTTTGATGCTTTATTTCAACCTCAGCAGCATCCAGCTAGAGATGCTCATGACACCTTTTTTATATCTGGTATTTCTTTTATTAATTTGAATATAACAATTAATATATATTAATATATTAAGGTAAATGACTTAAAATTTATATTCTAGAACCATCCTGCAGTACAAGTTTCCCAATGAAATATTTGGAAAAAGTAAAGAAAGTTCATAGCGAAGGAGGCTATGGATCTATAGGCTACCGTTATGATTGGAAAATAGAAGAAGCTCAAAAAAATCTTCTTCGTACTCATACCACTGCTGTCAGTGCTAGAATGCTTTACAACCTTATGCAGGAGGTAATCTCTTCTGAAGGTTTATCTTTTATTATAAAAATATTTGAACAACACAATGTTTAACAAGATTTGTAAATCTTTCAGGGTGAATTTAAACCAGTAAAATACTTCAGTATTGATAGAGTGTTTCGCAATGAAACTTTGGATGCTACGCATCTCGCGGAATTCCATCAAATTGAAGGTGTAGTCGCTGATTATAATCTTACGTTAGGTGACCTAATAGGAATCCTGTACGAATTTTTCAAAAAACTTGGTATTACGCAGCTACAGTTCAAACCTGCATATAATCCATATACGGAACCGAGCATGGAAATTTTCTGCTTCCATAATGGCTTAAATAAATGGATAGAGATCGGTAACAGTGGAATGTTCCGACCAGAAATGTTATTACCTATGGGGTTACCTGAGAATGTGAATGTAATTGCCTGGGGATTATCCCTAGAAAGGTACTTTAGAATCTTTAAATACCTAAGTTTATTATTATATAAAATATCTAATAATCAAGTGCATTTTTTACAGGCCAACTATGATTAAATATGGAATAAACAATATACGAGATTTAGTTGGGCCAAAAGTGGATATGGAAATGGTTTATAAAAGTCCTATCTGTCGCTTAAACAAGTAAATATCTTTCTTATTCAGGTATTTATATTAAGATATTTATTTACATTAATACAGTTTTATAAGATAAAAATTTCGTGTCAAATTTATTTAATATTGATAATTAACATTGTTCATTTATTATTACATAACAGTTTAAATATTTATGTACTAGGACCAGTTATGTTCCTCTGCACAAAAAGAACCTGGTGGATCAGAAACAAAAGTCGTCGGATCGACAAGAGGAGAAGCACGAGAATAAGTCTTGCGCGATTAAACATCAGGGAAAGTTTGAGAAGCAAAAATTAATTATATTCTGTGATCCGAAATATCCAATTAAGTTTTTAGAACACTTCTTTAGCCTTGTAAAGTCATGCATTAATATATTCGTGGCAACATACGTACATTCTAGTATTCAGCAATTTCCGAGTGATTTATCGACTTTTTGCTCGGAGTATCAAAATAAACAGCAAGATGCTGAATTGCATTTAACAATCATTTGGAAAGAAATTGGAATTGATCCAATAATGGAGTTACCAGGAATGCGCCAAATACTAGGTGATGTAAACATAGCGCGATATCTCAATCGTTTGATCGAATGTTATTATCCACACGTATTGCGGTATGAAAGTAAAGGTGTGCTATATGCGAATCAAATAGATTATTATTTAGAAAAGATACACAATACTTTGCACACAAATACGCATTACAGCATTCATCGAAAGTCACGTTATGTAATGGGCGAAGAGATATCTATCGTGGATATCATTTTGGAATCGCATGAGAAACGTAAACCACTTAAGTGTAAATAAAACGAGCGTAAGATTTTTTAAATTTAATGAGTATTTTCCAATTATGACACGTGTAAAATTTGTATGCATTGTAATTGAAAAATACAACGAAACGACTCATTTAATATTTATTTATTTTTAAATAAAGTGCTTGCACAAATTGTGAGCTACTATTTTTAAATGGTCATTGAAATTTTTATATTTTCTTGGCGGTAATTTAGGATGAATTTATTTAAATGATCGGAATGTATGAAAAAATATGAAAACAAATTCTCTATTGGAGAATATACATATACATACGATTGAGATCATGTGTGTTGGTGAACTGCGTGTGTGTGTGTGTTTATGTAACGTCCGAAGTCCGAACTTTCAGGTGCTCATTCAAATAGCGCGCGCAGAAAATTGATAAACCTTCAATCATTTACATTTTATATTTTTATAGACGCAGAAGTAAAGTAAAACACTAGGTATATTGTATTTGGTACATAAATACAGTTCATTCAGTCTTGTAGCATGAAGATGAAGAGACAAATAAAAGGGCTGTTACATGAGGTCAGTGAATCAACTACTTGGATATTTTTTATTCTAATTTATTTTCGTACTAATCCTGCACTGTGAAGAACATTGAATATCTTTTCTCGTGGAATCTTATCTGTTTCACGATCGATTACCTATAATTAAAGGTTATAATTAATGATATTCACATGGTTAATTTATTATTATTTCAATCAGCCATGTGTATATTAGTAATAATAAATGAATGGGGCATTATGAATATTTATAGCTGTAAATTTCTTTACAATTTTCTGTTTATGTATCTAAATTAAGAAATCTAAAATTTTGTATCCAAATACAAAGAATATTGCATACAAATAGTACGTACTCAATACAAAAGAAATAGATGAAAGAAACAAAGCAAAGAGTACACTTTATATACTTTAGATTGTTTGCATTGGTGAAGTTTCTCTCAAATTCAAATATGAAAAAATTTACATCATTTGACAAAATTAAAAAAACTTATTTCAAATATCAGATCAACTTTAAATTTATGCATGAATTTCATAGATTTAAATTTTCTCAAATACAAATCTATGTTAATGAGAAATTAATTATTTAAACTAAGAACAAAACTAATTAAAGCAAACATTTCTATAAATACATAATATCTTTGAATAAATGTGTAAAAGATAACACATCTACATAAATAAATACAAATGTCCATTTGAATTAGTTTTGTTTTTAGTTTAAGTAATTAGTTTCTCATTAACATAGATTTGCGTTTGGTTAAAATTTAAATCTTTAAATTCTCTATGAAATTCATGCATAATTTGAAAATATAAATGTTACTCTATTTTATCTTCATCTGTTTTGCAAACCTTTAAAAACCCCACTCTACATTTCTAATACCTCTACTGTTTTATAATTTACAATATTGATAACTTAATATAAATTACATATACTTAAGTTTTTCAAATAATAAGAGGTTCTCAACAGAAAATTGTTATAAATATAGCAAAACTTTACCTGCATTTCTTTATTAAAGAACCACGACTCTTTGGCGAGTTTAGCTGCGATAATAGGATTTTTGTAAAAATCGTTTCGCAATTCATTAGGCAAAGTATCCTCTATCGCTGAATTTAATAAATTGGCCGGATGCGGGTAAATCAATCCAGAAGAAGCGTAATATTGCGGTGCAGCCGCACACACTCCCACAAAGACAATGAACACAATTACATTCATGTTGTATAAACCTTATATTTATAAAATTCTGAAAAAGAGTTAATTTTTTTATTTTTGACTATCACTTCAGGTGGGGACTTGGAAATTGTTTAAATCGAATTTGTTTATTATATAATTTCGTAGATAAAAAATGTTCTTAAAACTAAATTTACATCATGATTTCTCCGTGTATTAATAAAATATTTTTAAAATACAATCTAACAATTTCGAATTTATTTTTTTAACTAAAAACTGAAAAAAATTCGAAATTTTTTCTTTACAAAATGGAACGTTCTTAACAAAAATTACATTTTTGTTGCGCTAATTTTATCTGCTAATTATACACGCTGTTAATTCATATTTATTACAATTATATTGCAGAGATAGTATCACAAGACTTAATAAAAAATTGTTTTTAATCTTAAAATAAAATGTGTTTAAATTGAACAATATAATTTTTATATTTAACATTACATTTAATTTACACCAATTTTTAATGTATGTGGTATCTCCCGTACATAATTTAACTGATTTTCGTAAGTAGGTAATAGATGCTAAATTATATGCATACTATTTAAAGATACATGTGATCTATAGTACTTTCTAATTGTAGCAACGGGTAGAAGATTGCATAATAGAACTTTTCTTTATAACTATTTTACTTAAAATCTTACATAATAGCAGAACAATACATATTTATAGTATTTATTTATTGCAGTAATGACATAACACAAAAATCATCATTTTCTGAGAAATGAGATAGTATCTTCATTTACTGCAAGAATTATTTTTTTATACTAATAACTCAAAAACGACTGCTTTTTAAGATATGTCATTACTGCAGTAAATGTGCGATATTTAAAACTTAGAAAGATTGGTATTTTTCTGTAAGCAAAATAATGACTCTACTTTCGTTAGTGAAACTTTAAACTCGAATTCTTCGATCGTTTCGTAAAACGAAAGCGCTGAACAAACTTAAAAATGCAGCTAAAGCACAAGCAAAGATAAAATTAACTTTCTTTCGTTTATTCAACGCGTTACGTATTCTAACACCTTCGACAAATCAAAAGACGATTAATTGTCGTCAATTGTACAGAATTCGTACAAAAATACCTTTTGCACCTTCGATTGCTTTTAGTCCTCAATTAAATTCCGATTTCTGCAAAATATCCCAGGGCAAAACTCTCACTTCAAATGATCCCCTTTCCGTTTCATAAAACGAAAACTTCAAGCAAAGCTCACGATTACAGAAACAAGGCAACTGACTTTCTCTCGAACATGCAGGCCGTTATCCTTCTACGTTTGAACCAAAATTCGTCTAATCCTGTTTTATCGCCACCTTCGTCGGACCACAAAAATTTGCGTAAAAGTACTCCGTGCACCCCCAACCAGGTATTTTCGACCACACCTTGATCCCTGTCCAATATTTTGCGCCTCCACTCACCTATCACTCGGCAACTTCGTTCTGAACGATCTAGTTATATCTCCCGTGCGTGTCTAACTGAATCCAGGATCTGTTACAGTGTCACTTATATAGCCACCAACTATACGATACTCCCGATCCGACTATTTCTTGGTCATTACCTGGCCAGTCCTTCCGTCGGCCTTACCTCGCGGCGAGGCCATCGGTTCCCCCTTTTAAATCCTGCTCAAGGGTGAAGATCCCCTTCATCGACGTTCGTTCGCGACCTTCCACCTTGCGCGAGCCTCTTTCGTCCGCTCCAATTCAACGTCACGCTGATTCTGAGATTAGACGTCGGTGATATCAGAAGCAGATCGATGTCCGTGAGTTTGAGGTCGTGGATCATTCGATAGTTTCGGCTAGAGTTACCTGCAGAAACGGATTTGTGAGTTATTGGTCGTCTGTGTACACAAGGAATTGTGAGAGCGAGGCTCTAAACATTTCTTCAAGTTGGACGTTTTGTTTCCTTTTGTAGTTGTCTTGTAATAGTTTTGTTTGGAGATAGTGGCGTTTTTGCATCGTGTACCTCCATTGCTACTCTCGTTTAAGCTCAATGAAAAATACAATTTTGAAGTTTCATCGATGGATGAGCTGCTGTATCTGTGGTTCTTATTGTTCTTAGGTTTGTTAGTTGTCACCTATGTATGTAAGAAGTAGGATTGACTTTGGTCTTAGCTCATTTTCTCTATTAATATTGAGAAACGTTAATGGCAAGATTATTTCTTTTAGTACAGCAGAACTCTGTTTATATAAATGAAAATTTAGTTAATGCATCATTAACTAAATTTTTGATCATTCCAGTAATATGAATGTCTAATAACTATAATTATTATTAAATAATTGGGAACAGAAACTTGAAATAACTCGCATTTATAAAATCTTTAAATAAATATAATTAGCTTATTTTAAAACTAGTAAAGTATATAGAAAACCGACTTTTCCTGATAAATTTTACAGATTCAAACGACTATACGGTTCTTGATCAATTTTTTTCACGATTTTCTTTCCAATGAATTTGTGGGAAGGAGCTTTTCCTGTACAGTAACCTAATAAAAATGAGCATACGATATTTTTTTAAATACCTTCAGTTTTCCACTCTGTTTTTTAATATAAAAAATTTCCAAGAAAATTCAATTCTGGTTCGTGAAAATAGAAGCTTCATCCCTCCAGAATGAGTCTATGTGAATTGTTTTACAATTTCTCACTAAGCTACACTTTTCACTAAGTTACAGCAATTCAGAGATTGACAACTCTTTGGTTAAAATTTAGTGATTTTGATTCTTTAATTTCGTCAACGAGTGTATCTGTAAATACTGTAACGAATATTCCATTATAGTGTCTTACAACACAGAATTAGGCATTGAAAAAGGTGTCTTCTTTTCATTTTTGTTCCTTGTTACTGTTTTAATCTTCTATTTCTTATTATCCTTCTTGCGCTAAGCAAACAAAAGGCGCTGTGGCTAAAACGCGCTGAGCACATTGGGAGACGTCTGACTATACATGGATCGAGTGTGTTCAGCCCTCAACAAACTGTTGCATACTTGCGTAGTGAATATGTTAAGACAATGACCCCAAACTCATAGGCCGTAGACCACAAAACCCACAAGAATAGATCGAATGCATTTAATTTCACGAAGTAAATCGCTTGAACGTTGATCCACTCCATTATTGTATATGTACTTTAAATTCATTGTATTTCCATCGACTTTAAAACAAGTAGTCAAAACTTGAAGAAAGGTAGTCGTCAGTAAACTGTATCGTTTGGTTCTGATTCCAAAATTCGTGTCACTTTCTACGTTCGAAGGGAATAATTCAGCAAGCATAGCGACCGACTGATTCACTACTATTACGCGCAAAGAATTCGTTAAATGTGGTTCTGCACGACTGAATTCGGTTTGCAGCGTGAAAAAGAGGTGTAAGGTCGTACGTGTCTGACAAAGGAAAAGAATAATTTTGTAACTGGAATTTCGGTAATTTTTCACTGTTACGTTGCTTCTTTAATTTAATACACTAATGAATTGCCAATTTTGCTGAGTTTAGAATTCATTCAAGAATTCGAGAAATTCTATAGATTTCAAAGATTTGGAAAGTTTTAGGCATTTTCAGGTGTTGACTCCAAATATTAAATATTAAAATTTAACATATGAGTATCTATTTTATTTAAATTATAATAGGTTGTTTTTGGTATTATTTCAGAATCAATAAAGCGGTCAGAACGAATCATACAATTACCAAATTTTTCATTATTTTTAATGATGGTAGTTCAATTAGATGTGTTAAATAATAGTAAATTAAATATGTTTTTAAAAGTCTATGATTTTGACCGTTCTAATAAAAATTGTGTTAATAATTGGTGGGTTTAGTGCTAGAGAAAATACATATGTAATATAATATTTATGAATCGTAAAGATAATCTCTAAACTTGTTACGTGTTCTCTATGGATCAGTGAGTTCGAACCGCCCACGTGAGCTTTCGCGAATTTTTTTTAGTCTGGTCACAGTTTTCCGGTTCGTGCGTTGCGCGCTGCACGTAGTCATGTTTCGTTAGCAACAGATGCATCCGGGTTACTTTTGTATTGCTTATTCTTACAGTATGCGATTCGAGATTCCAAACTTCGTTTTCTTTTTGCAGTTATCAAATTTTACATTCTTCGTTTATTCCAAATTTTAATCTGCAAATTGAAATACCAATAATTTTCTACAAACGCTACCTACTATTTTGTCAATGGAACAATCAAATTGATCAATTTTATGCTTGAAAAGAGAATCAAACATTATCACCGAAAACACAGTTTGAATATTTTATCTAGGGTGTCTACATGCAAAAATAAGTCGAAAAGAAAGGATAACATTTTTTCATTTAAGGCTTCGTTTTTCAGAAAAATGAGTTAGGAACTAATCATAAGTTTTAAGTTATCGGACTTCTGTTTCTGCTCGTATTTATAAGCGTGGATACATAATGTTATTATCTGCTTCCTGTCATTGCTGCTACCATTCTTATTGTCGATTTGCACTATTAGTCTGTTTTCTGCCTTCACAATGTCTACATATACAAATCAAGAGTGCTTTAATATGATCCTTGCTTTGGGACATTGTCAAGGAAACGCATCTGCAGCAAGTCGTTTGTACAAAGAACTTTATCCAAATCTTCGACCACCCTCCCGTCAGGTGATTCTAAACGTAAAACGAAATCTGCTTACTGATGGCTCTTTTCCGTCGGAACGTAACAATGTACGTAATAGGCGATAATTGTGGAAACATTGAAAATCAAGTTTTGAATAGTGTGATTAATAATCCTGAATTAAACACGAGGATCATTTGCTGCAAGATTTATTATACAATAACACAGATCTTTTACACGTAATGGAATTTTTAACACGCATAATATCCAGTGGTGATCTAATTCGAATCCCCAAGTTACTCGAGCGTTCCAGTTTCAAAGAAGATGAAGCATTAATGTTTAGGCAGGAATCATTGGATCCGAAATTATAAGGCCACATTTTCTTCCAAATCGCTTGAATGGAAGAGCGTATCTTAACTTTTTACAAAATGGACTATCTTTTCTATTAAACAATGTGCCTCTACAGTACCAAATTTAATTTTTCAACAAGATGGTGCACCACCATATTGTACTCTGGATTGGTCGTAGTGGTATTAAAAATTGGCCACTTAGATCGTCAGACTTAACACCACACGACTTCTTTTTGTGGAATTTAATCAAATGTAAAGTATACTCCAAAAATAACAATAGCGTGGAGGATTTAAAGGCAAACATCGCTTCAGCGTTCGAAGATTTAAAAAATTCACATACACAATTCACTACAATAAGTGCATAACAATTTAGTTCAACGAACAAATCTATATCTGTAGCAACACAGTCCACATTTTGAACACTTGTTACATTAATAAAATGATTCTCAAAATGTACTAATCTTATCTTTATTTATAAAACCATTCAAATTAAATAAACAATAAAGGAAAGTAATAATACAGATATCGCAAAAATAAGATAACAAGAATAACAGGAAGTAGATAATAATAGTACTCATGTTTATAGATACAAATACGAGCAAAAATAGAAGTCCAACAAGTAAAATTATCAGTTAGTACTACATAGGTACATGAGGGATTTTCAAATCCATTTTTCTCGAAAACGAAGTCTTAAATGAAAAGGTGTCATTCTTTTTTTGTCAACCTATTTCGGCATGTAGAATGATTACTCTAAGTTTTACATTAATACTCTAAGACTTACGTTAAATATTCTAAGATTTACGCTTGATATTTAAACAAAAATAATATTGAAATTGTTTTCCGCGTACAAAAATTGACTTATTAGTGATTTTGATTAGTTTTTGTTGTATATTTAATTTATATATTTACGCCTTTACACCTGGTAAAAGGCTATAGCGTCATCTTTAAAATACATACCCACTTACGTAATAGGCATTACCTAGAAATGTACTGTTACGTATAGAGACCAATGTTTATTCTTAAGAATAACTTTATTTCCTTTTGTACAATTACAAATATTTCACATGGCACAATTAATAGGGAAAAACCTTTGATCCCTCTTTTTAGTTCATTTTCAGTTCATTTAAGAATTTTACTGGGATGAGGAGTAGTTAAACAGAACAGTTTTTTGATAAACAGAAGCACTATCGTGCTCCCCGCAATTTTGGCACAACACAAGAAGAGCGCTATAGCGTTCCTCAGCACTCAAACGATTAAACGAGACAAGGGAGCGGATACTTCGCGGTATTGGGGTCAATGTTACGTCTTTAGAGGCGATACCCAAAGGCACTGGTTATCCTTGTCAGAATGTCAGCATCAGGAAGTTGTTGCTGCTATTGTGAAGAATAATGCATTAAAGTCAATGAAAGATACGGTATGTAAAAGAAATGTGGACGAAAGGGAATTATGTAAGCACGAACACTACATACTGTTGAGAACATATATTTGTGAATGTAAAACTCTACATTATGATCGAAGTAGGATATGTTTCTATGTATACATATTATTCCTGACGTACGTGAACAAATTTGAGAGACTAGGGAGAGGAACGCTCGTTGCAAGGACACGGCGTAAAGTCGCATATGAGATACGAGGACGAAGAGGACAAGACGGTTACAAAATTAATTATACATTTTTCGGTTAATTTCACTACAATTACTCTTTTAATTCATTATAAAATAGTAAGAGTGCATTTGTATTAAATAAAGACATTATCTAACTTCACATCCATTATGCCGTATGTTCGATCCAAGTAACCTTACACATACGACCATGTGCTTGAGATCGGTCGTTAATACTTTTTTCCTGCAATTCTGACCTGATTCGATGTAACCGGTTTTATAAAAATGTTGATACCTTTCTTTTTTACCTTTTGCAAAGTTTCTTAATCGTGGTTACATTTGACGATACTTTTTATGAGGAGTTTGTTAACGATTTATCTAAGAAAATTTTAACGGGTGATAATATAATTTGTAGGTAATCAAAATGCTATTTTATTATATTTTTATTCGTTGTTATATTCATCGTAAAGCACTCTCTATATACCTACAATGATCTTCTTATTCATTAAAAACTGTATGGTAGTTTTTTTTCTTTGTTAGAAATTATAAGAATTTTTTTCTTTCACTTTTTACAAAAATTTTAGGGTACTTCCTTTTCTTCGTTACAATTTGCACATTTCTAACAGATACAATATATTTTTTGTAACTTTAGTATGTTTATCACAAAAAATGATTATAATTCAACATTGTCCTACCCAAAATTTCTTTTCAGATGTAGTTGTAGGTACCTATACATCGCTAATTCTTCATGATGCAATATTTAGATTATAAAGCTACCACTTCATTATCATACCAACAGGGCAATAAATAGTCACGCTATTTAATGCAAAAATATTGTTATTATTCTTCAGGTCTCACAATTAGCTTACAGTTATAATAATAAAATGTCCAAATTCATATAATTAGTGTAGTGTTCAACACTTGTTGATACTTTTGTTGCGAACATATAAAGCTTAATAACACAGAAATTCTTGATTTCCTGAATTTACAAATAAATTTTTCATATGATTAAAGCAAGATTTCATCTTCTAGTAGGTATTACGCTTATAGGGTGAATTAATTGTCTAACTCCATTTTTGACATCATAATATTAAAAATAAATGCAAGTACAGAAGAAGTCAGTATGTTCACAGAAAGAATTTAAAAAATTCAATAACATGAAAGAACACTGTCATCAGCCAACTTTTATCACGAACATACATCCTTTAATAAAAAGGATAACAAGCAAAGATACCTTTTCTCAACTTATTTACATAAAAATGTACATCTAAATTAGTTTGTCGAGCAAAATCTTCATTAACTACTGCCTAGCCTTATGTATTACAATTTTTCAAACACTAGTATTTACTAATTATTATTACCACTTATCGAATATATCCATAGACAGGATATACATCCTGCTCCACAAATGGTGGTAACGTTTTTTCAACTACTGGGACAGAACCGTGAACTTGAACATTATCAAGACGCAGTGTTTTGAGGAGTGTTGGTTGGCGGATAGAAATTTGTTCGACTTTCGTTACTGGTTCGATAATACGTCCTTCTTGAATTGTCTCGATGGGGCTAGTAATTACAATTCGTCGGATGGAAGTGCGATTAGTTGGTTGAATATGTGAGACCTAAAAATGTATTTTATAGCAATAGCATGTCTTTAACACATTTCATTTATTAGATTTCATTTCGACGATTTTAGTTGGAGTATTGGTAGACTTATCTTACTATTACATGATTTATGAAATTCTATAATAAAATTAAGTTAATAATGCTAATAATTTACCTCAGTGACATTTTTAGTTAAATTGGTTTTAGCATTGAAGGTGGTTGATGCTTGCGAGCTAGATAACTCAAACTAAATAACAATTAATTTTATTATTATTGCTAACTCATTAAAAAGGCTTAACACTGTTATCAGAATATTTTATAACTATACCAAGTCTTGGTTAAGTTTGCTTATCTCCGCACTGTTTGCACTTAATTCGTTCGGTTGCTCAACTTCAACCATCACTGACCCAATTGGACGTACTAATATACGTTCTTCGATTTCAAAAATTTGTTTTTGGACTGCTGGACGACGTATCTAATAAAAGGAAACAATAATAACTGTAAATGTCTCAGAAGAAAAAGGAAAATTATACATGGCGCTTCCAGACATGTGGGACACTTCTCGAGGATTTTTAGACATGAAGAATATTTCAGAAGGGACAAATGGGAAATTTCTAGACATGAAGACGATGAAGAAAGTTCACGTGTACATTTGCCCAGGAACGCACAGTTTTCTTATATGCTATTTTATATTGCGTACAGCATAATACTTTCTTTAAGTTCTATCACTGTGTGCCATTTATTTAAGGGATCAGAAGATTCCTGGGCCCAGCAGGACCCTAAAGAGGATCACACACGATGCAGATAAGAAATTGGCTAGTATTTTACGCAATATGAAAGAGCATGTAACAATAGCTATCCGTTTTCGGGTAAATGTACATTGGACTGTTTTCATTGACGTTCTATGTTGAGTCTATCCTTCAAAAGTGTCTCACGTTTTTCTTATCTTTTAGAGGGTTTGAACCAGTGTTTTACGCAATGCAAAATAATGTATAATTAAAAAACTAAACATTTTCGAATACAGGGTAAGTGTACCTAATACTAGACAGCACCTAATACTGGACGTTAGGTATATCTATAAAAAATTAAACGCATCAGAGCGATTAAAAGTGAAGAGAGGATCCCCTGCCTTTTTTAAAGATATAGCTATTGTCCAAGATTAGGAGCTGATCAGTATTAGGTATACTTGTAGGTTCACCCTGTATACATCCAATTAAAAAGTTACACTGTCAATAAAAGAAAAGATCTACCTCGACTTTACGGGTAGAAACAGCTGGTTTTATTACGTCCAATTGTTTTTCCAGAAAGGCAGGTTGTGATTCAACCTTAGTCACAGGTATATTGGAAACTGTAGGTACGTGTTTAACAACTGGTACACTTGCTACTGCTGGTTCCTGAGCAGTGGCATATGTAGCGGGTTGGGTTTCAATTTTCTCAGAATTTCCAGAATATTGAAGAAAGTCTTGGAATTCCTTGTTATTAAGATAAGTTGCTTCTGCCGGACTAAAGTAGGCAAATTCACTTGCATGGCTATCCTGCAGCAGAGCTGCTATTATTGTCATAAGTAGAATTTCTGGTTGCATCTTAAGAAGATAAAATAATGATTAGTAACAGTATCTTTAAAGCAAAGCATGTTTGCTAATATATATAATAATACTTGTTATGTTTCTTCTCCCTTTTTTTAAATTACACAAGAATAAAAACTGTTTATAGTTAATCGGATTCTGTAATGGTATATCTCTAGAGCTTAGAGTGTATTAATAAAAGGTGTATTCAGTACCATTATACGAGAAATAGTCATGAAATTTTATTACAAAAATTGTAGAAAGCAGATTTTGTGTTACTTGACAATGCTAAAATAAAATTATATAAAAAAAGTTAATTTAATAGTAGAACAAATCCGTTTTTAGCAACTAAGTAACTGAGAGCTCGGAGAAGTTACCTTGTTCTTTGAGAAGCTGGATCAACGAAGGGGTGCAAGATTCTGTCTTCTCGATGGCAGCAGACGTTGCTTATATGGTACATGGTTGGGTAATTAGGGCAATACCCCTACCATATGAACAAAGGCCCAAAACCCGATCCAAATCGGGGCGTTCGACTTTACTCATTCAGGTGCTTAATCTTGAACGAAGCTTGCTCCATCGTGAACGCTAGTTACAACGACATAGCTTTTGGTGATCCCGCAATTCATTTACTATTTAGGGATTCTTGATTAATGATTTAAGTTATTCTCTATTCAAATGCTCCTTCAAGTCTTTATATTTCTTTTACCTATGAAAAATATCTATAAGGAAACTACATTCTATTCTAATTTTTTGTTTCACAATATCTATTAGATGATTTTTGTAAAATGTCTTTATCGTAATTGCTCTATGACTCTCAGTTTTTGAAAAACACGAGTTTTTGTAAAACATGATTTTCTATTAAAATGAGAGCTAGGGAATACTATTTAATCCTCAAAAATAGAGGAGAGTTTCCTGAGTACAGCCTCATGTATAATTGATAACTTTTTTAGTTTGAAATAATTCTGGATGATCGATAAAGTTTAAAAAACTGCGCATTGTTTAGGCATTCTTACGATAAGTTCTTCATCTATTACAAATACCCTATATGCATGTATCGGATTCTGCAGACATTTCTAAAGAAGAAACCACTCAGTAGTAATTTTAAAACGAGTTTCAGTTGAAAGAGTTATTTGAAACAAATTTAAAAATAATGCATGGAAATTACAGACATCAGTTCTGTTTTAAACTTTAACGATCATTTATAATTATTTAAATACTAAAAAAGTTAATAATTAAATGTATTAATATACATGTATTTAAGAAATTCTTCTTTATTGTTTAAGATCCAACAGAATTTCTCTATCGTCTTTAGTTTTTATGTAATAACTCATTTTGACTAAAAATCGTATTTCTTTACAAAACTCGTGAGGGTGATCGAGCGATTCCGTTTCCTGTTTCCTGTTTGGGGTGACGAACTCTACAAGAAACACCTATGCATATTGCAAAACAAAATTCGTATTGGACAGTGTTACAGGCGTTCGAAAGTGAAAACAGTGAAGCTCAATGGGTCAATACATCTTCTAAGATTTTATTAATATTCGCATCATGTGGCTAATGTGCCTGTGCAAAATTCGACACTCACAAAATACTAATGCCGCAGAATGCACGCGAGTCCTAGACAGTAAAAAAGAAAAGAATCCTTTCTGAAATGGTTTCATGGAATTCTACTATTCTAAGTTCATTGGATGAAAAAAGAAGGTTCAATAATTTATATTGTGATTTCCTCAAACAAAAAAGAATTAAATTCAAATGCAGAATAAATATCGCATGGAACATTAGGACCTTATTTTGTAATTTGAACTCCCATTTAATTAAATAAAACAATTACGTCGTGATTGTATCGTAAATATTTTACTCAACCCTAATATTAATTTAATAGAAATATAATTTATATTTAACCGAAACGTAATTGAACCCAAATTGGTATGTATGTATAAATAACTGATTTTCAATCGAAATCTAATCAGACTTACAATTAGCCCACGTTTAATCGAAATCAAATCCAAAGCTAATCGACACCTAACAGTTTAGTCGAAACATACATATGTGTCATCAGTGTCTACACTCTGCATGCATCATTTGGTATCTTATACATTTAAATATTGTAATTCTTAAATTGGATCTATAAACAATTATAAATAATGAAATTAGTACCAAAGATAAAGAAATAATTGTATATTTATTAGGTACTAATAACATCTAATGATATCTGATATCAAGAACATTTAATAAATGAACTACAACAATATGGCTTTTTCATATGAAAACTGAAACATAGATATTTTTGACATCGAAATAGAATCTGATATATGGACAAATCAGTCAAGTACCTCAAAATCCTAAATATGGTTCAGGAATAGTTTACGTTATGTAATGATGGTATTTTTATAACACGAATGAATTATTACCACGGAGAATTCACATCTTCCTTCGATTTCCTCTTATTTCATTTTTCCTTTCCACCATTGCCAAATAAGTATTTGCGTGTAACAAGGTCAAGTGAAATAAAGGCGTAACGACCGAATTTTACCCACTCACAATTGTCAGTGAAATTTTCACAAAAGAGCTATGGGCTCCACATAGAGTTGCTGAAGTGCTGTATCGTATTCGATGATCATTTGAATGACAAGTAACTAACAATTAGTAACAATATTAATATCTAAATAAAATTTAGATAAATAATTATAAAATGAAATATCTGAAATATCTAATATTCATACCTATATTACTACTCATGATAAAAATTTAATTTTGATTCTAAACAAAATTAAATAATTTATTAAATAAACTGTAGTAGTAAGAAATGAACGTGATTTCGGAATACTACTATGAATCATAAAACTGGATATTCAAATGGCAAAGAACATATAGTTAACATAAATAAATCCTGTAACATTGAGATGAAGCGATTAAAATCACGAATATGAAATACAAAACAGAAGAACACGTTTATGTATATTGTGAAACGAAACAGAGTTGAACCTGCATCATGCATCCGTATCACCTTTGATGCATTAAACAGCAGATTAATACTAAGAAATGATTATAATCATCATCTTAATAACTTTATTACAGTTTATTTCAGTAAGAACCGATAAAAATCATCTTCATTCATTTTCATCAGCTTATTAATCGTAAATCTGTTTACTAATCATTTAATCTGTTAAAAACACGGCTATAGTTTGAATGAAAAACGCACTGTGGACAGTTGTTTATAATACAGTGTAACCTCGAAGTTGAAGCGTTTTTATATCCGAACAATTTAAAATTCGATCAAAAAATTTGAAAAAAATCCTGCTTTGAAATTCAAACAATAAGTCGAAAGTCGAATACAGAGTCGAATACACGTCTCTTTAAGTGGTGGAAATATCAGTACTATGTGGTAATTGATATAAAACTTTGCAGTGAAAAAATTATATATTTACTTTTAAATATTAAACAGTTATACATAACGTGAACTCTTCGATGCAATAAAAAGGTTTTTACATCACGATGGCTCTCGTTTAAATACCTTAGTCGCAGATTCGTCCTTGCTTAGAGCCCATGGTTTGCCTTCCAAGTCTCCTCTAATTCAGACATGTATTACTGATAAGGTTGTGTACCACTCGACATTTGGACAAAATTCCGAAGCCTTCTCTGAACGTAGCCAAATAGTTTTGATCATTGTCTATCTTTCACTCTCAAATACATAATTAAATATTAATGAACCACAACTCTCTATCGATGGGTTCCAGACTAAAACTATTAATTGATTATTATATAATAGTTTTTATGTAACAGTTATTACAATTAAAAACATTTAATTATTGAACTTGTTTTATCATTAGATATTTAACGAAATGCTGCAATATTTTGAAATAGACACTTAAAATGTTTCATATTATGTCAATTTTTGGGGTTTGGAATTAATTAATTCTTCAATTTCCATTATTTCAAATGAGGAAATATCACTTAAAAGTCAAACAAGTTAAAAGTTGAACCGTATCCTGGAACAAATTGTTCTTGAAGTTCAAAGTTCTGTAGTACAACTGTAATGTCTTACGAATGCACAACTATGACATTCTTTTAAAACAATAGGTTCCTTCGCACAGAGCATTCAATTGTCATTTTTTATTTTTTCAGTGCCGAACTTACCACTTTCCCTTTTTCATCAGTAAAACCGAAAGTGAATCGCCTGCAACATATTCAGTTCAAACTGGTTGACCTTCTTTCATCACATTAAACGCTTCGTGATCCCCAACGAAGTTAAAACGATAAACGTGAATTTCGTTATATTGCAAGTGATACGATACTTACTTTATATGCTTTTATCGTACGTTGTTCACTGTTGCACCTGTGATATATTGCGCGTTATTTGAGACTACTGAAGATAAGTATTTCGTAAATAAAGTGTGTAATTTCAATCGATGTAGTTAAATAGCTTTGGCACCTACAATAAGCAGGCTTTGCTACACATAATATTTTTATCTTACTATGAAGTAATTTATTTTTTTAAAATCACTGACAAACCTTCCGATATGTATGGTGGTAAGGACTATAATCTTTCAGAATGGGTTTGGTGACATGAAGTTCAATGTCGTTTTATGTTTTCCTGTTCGCATGATATATTATATGTTCGAAAAATTAAATTATTCTATCGATCAAAATAGATATACTAATCGTATTCCACGAAAACTACGAGAAGTCTCCTGGAAAGCATTATGGGGAATGCTTTCTAGAGTACTACACCTAGGACACGTGTAGTATCTTGCGCTCCAATACAAATGCACAAAGGACAACACTTCTCCTCTAATTATGAAACTTGCATGCACACACAATATACAGGCTGTTTTAGATACAGGGTGGGTAGATTCTAGACACGAAAACAATGAAAAACGTTCATTTATACGTATCTACAGAAACGTTTAGTTTTTTTAGATATAAACTATTTTATATTGCGTACGGTGTAATATTTTCTTTAAGGTGTTGTGATTGTGCGCCTCTCGTTCATGGGCCTTAATAAGACCTTAAAGGGGATAGCACACCGTACAGAAAAGTAATGGACTAGTGTTTTGAATAATATTAAATACGGTATAACTAAGATAAACGTAAACTTTTTCCATTGTCTTGTGTCTAAAACCTATTCTCCAAAAGTGTATTCTGTTCTTATTACGTTTTACAGATTCTAGATTAGCGTTTGACGTAAGAAAAAAGTACTAAGAAAAAAACTGTTGTCGATTTATTTCATTCAATTCCATTTCCATTTGTTTGACTACAGATAGGGGAAAATTTAAGAAGTGATTTTAGATATTAAAATAAAACAAAATTCGAGTGGTCTATTTCCATTGCCAACACGAAACTCCCGGTAGAGAACACTCATTTATCATATGTATAATCACTGTCCATGCCAAGGTCATAAAAATCCTATTACGATAGTGACTGTGATAGTCGTTGCTTTTTTTAAAAATTATAAATAACAAACGAAGACTTACAATCAGACGTAATTTCATTATGCTTGATTTTCGTCTTATTTCGACATGTAGCATCCTTGCATAAATTTTCTCTTATCTGTAGTCGAACACCCTGTACACGTAGTATGTCTGATTTAAGTATATACACAACAAATTTCTTGAACTTCTTAAAATACGAGGGAATTATTTATACTCAAAAACCGTGGCACTAAGAAAAGAATTTAAAGAAAGGTTTAGGTATTTGATAAAAGTATTAGTTTTAAAGGTATTAGTGTGAAGTTTATTTTCTTTTTACGAAACTACATATTTTTACTAAGCTCGTCTTATGTAAAATATATCTCCGATATTAAAGATTTTCCAAACACTTATATGAATATTCGCAACAGTTTTGCAAACGCCAAAATAACATCGTTTATATGTATGTACCGTGTAAACCAAAATTAACATTTATTCCTATAATATCCGTACAAGTATCAGAGTTATTGATCAGAGGCTCAGAGGTAGGTATGTAACACACATACTTCTGTTCATACAGTTTATGTATCTTGTTGGACACGTTGTTATAGGCGCAGTAAAAGAAGCATAATAAAAACATACTGTTCCATTAAAAAAAGAGGAAAATAAAACTAAGATTGAAATCTTTCCAAATAATAATTTCATAGAGTGTTTAAATAACATTTTTTCTAAATCGTCTCTCGAAGTCAAATAGCTTTTGTACAAAAAATTTGTTCATATTTTTCGATTTTGAAACACAACACTGCAAGCGTCCAAGTTTGCACTGGATGAACAGAGACACACTACGCTGCGTATTCTTTCTATCAAGTGTAAAATCGGACTCTCGCAGTGTTGTTGTCTTTCGTTGAGTATAGCTAGTACTAGAGTTGGCTGTGCATGTAGTTAAAGGATGGAAAGGTAGAGATTCGCCAGTGTCGTCTTATGTTTTCTAGTATTCATTTATTTGATAAATTAGGATACATAGTTAAACTATAACTTCGAGTTACAGAGGTAGCGACGATAAAAATTTTACTTATTAGAAGCAAACTTCGACTCGTAAAGATCTGGGTTTGATTATTCTAAATTTGAGTTAAAAAGATTAAAAGGTGTATCTAAATATGAAGCAAATAATACGAGTTACATGCTCGCTAACAGCGTCACATATGTCTGATATATCGATTCTATTGAAAGTTTGCGTCACACATATGTATGTGTCATATTGACAGACTAAATTTATAGTCTGTAGTTAGTATACTTAGTAGTATATTTTGTAAAAATTAATGTAAGTTTTATTTTGATTTATCTAAAGGTTTTCATAGCGCAGCGGAAAGGAATAAACAAAATTTTCCTTTTATAGAGTTTTCGAGTGAGGCTGTGGTCACAATAGATGCGTTTTCTGCCGACTATATCTGCACGATAAATAGTTCTAATCAGTTCTGATTTAGTCATCAGAATATTAATTCGTCAAAAAACGTTCACTATAACAGCAGCTCAAAGAGGTTCGAATTATTAAGATTCAACTGTACTTTACGATAATGGACGCTACCTTATTTAAACCGAAATACAGGCGAAACTGATTAACTTCACTTTTTGAACATTTAAAAGTTTTAATACCAAAGCATTTGATTTATGTTCAACTTTTTTATTTAAAATAAACATACGTATATATTTTTATTTCACAGAGTTAACTGATTTTGCAAATGGGCAGCTCATTTATTGAACAGAGTATAACCTTATTCCATCATTCCGCAAAAAATAAATATATAAAAATGCGTTGCAAAAAAGGTTAGAGACTTTTGAGAATCTGCAGGTGTTCATAGTCATCTAGTGACGGTTATCGAAAACAGGGGGAATGCTACATTACACACACACATGCATGCATCCATGCATGTGGTAGCTCTGATTTTCAATCTCAAAGAGCGGTAACTGTTGACTTTGTGTTCGAATCGATTCGGATGTAATATTTACAAATGATTGAAAGTCTAAAATGACTTAAAATGTAGAATAATGCTTTTATTGAAGTTTACGTGGTGACTATACGTATTTATACAAAAGAGTATTATCCGAGATGTTTGTGTTACAATTAGAATACAGGTTAACAGAGGAAACAGTGGACTTGTAAACAAGCTAAAGAATTATTACGAAAATGGGTGCAGAAATTGCTTACAACTTTGTTTTAGAGCGGATTAATGGTCCTCATACGATTGTGCTTGATAGAGCTGCACATAATGTATGTATACAATGTTTATTATCCTACGAACCGAAAGAAATGAACGCTTAGTAAAGGGATGTTTTTCCAAATGTATTTTCATCCCTTTTGTACGCTTTTTCTTTATTGAATGTTTTCGATATAATGGATTATTTTTAAAGATTAACTATACACAATAATTTTTAGTATAAAGCTTATGCTGTTTTCAGTATACGTGTGGTAGAGGCCAGGATAATGACATAATATGCCTCAGCTTGACAGTATCTCGTCGTCATTGTATATTTTTCCATAATAAAACTGAACTATATGTTACAGATTTGAAGGTATACTGTTATTGCAATATTCTATATTTTATGTAGCATTTTAATATTTTTAATCCTTTTTGTTAAAATTTTGAATGAAACTATTGTTCTGTTTCAAATAACTTGTATAACTTTTATTATATTAAAATATAAAAAATAAGAAGTATAAAATATAAAACTATTATCATGTTAAAATGTTAACATATAATTAGTAATTACAAAATTTCTTTATACCTATGTATCGCTTTTCAGAGTGCTAATGGAGTATTTATAAATGGTATACTTCAGAAACCATATAATGCTGCTAAGATACAATCAGGTGATATCATTGGGATTGGATGTCCTAATGTTAATGCTAGAGATAATACAATGTTTGTGTATAGAATGCACGTGACACCAGTAAGAGTTTTACCCTAAAGATTTCATTTATTATTTTGATTACTGTATTTTAACTCTGTCACAGTGCACTAGAATGATAAAATCATGCTTGAAATGTTTTATGCTTTAAATTACTTCTATTTATGTTAATACATTTGTTAAAGTATTTTTTGACTGTAGCAAACAATATTTCTGTACCTGACAGCCAATATGAAAGCCAAAAAACAAATGCGATTACCCATTTCTTAACACAATATTTGAAGTAGTTTATACTATTAAATTTCCGTTACTTATAACATAACTTAACTGAATTCCTATCATTTTAAAGAAATGAAGAAAAAGCAAATAAGATCTTGTAAAAAAACTAATTTTGAATAAAAAATGGACTTGGGTTAGTCTAGCTTTGAGGTTGTAGATTTTCTATCTCTTGTTTCATTATAGTTCTTCTTGGGTAATACTGTTCGCCACATGAGTTTTTTTCATACTACACTGTGAAAGGGTTAATGATTACTAAAGTATTTTTCTATATATATTAAAATTATTATAATAATTTTAGATACCACCAATGAAAAGTGACTATGATGATAGCAACAGTGATCTTTTAGGAACTACAGAGAATGTTCCAATTTCTTTGGAATGTACATCTAGTGATAGGTCCGATGCTATAGTTAAGCGTAAAAGAGAAAAAAATAGTGACAGTATACATGCAGCCAAACCAACCAAAATACGGAAATTAAATAAAGAAGGATTAAAAACAGTGTCTTCAAAAGGTGATATTTTAAAAATATCATATTATCATAAGTACAACCAAAGTTATCTTACCATGGTTTTTCTTAATCTTTTTAATAGTGAAGGTTCATTCTTTGGTGTAATATTTTGTCTTGCTTATAGCACTTCTTATAAAAAATCTTATATAAGAAAATGAATTCATAAAGTATACATATAGCTATGTAAATTTTAGGAGAACATAAAGCTGCAGATGAAAATGATATTGAGATAGTTCATATCTCGTTAAATAATGCATTAGAACAAAGCAATAATAATTGTGATAACACTCCAATACGCGCTGAATTAGATGAGACATTAAATAAAAATAGAATTACATATATTGACATGATTAAAATGAATAATGATACAAAGGATCAACATGAACTGCCAATGGAGTGTAAGATCGAATGTAATGAACTTACAAATCCCAAGAAAGTACAGTCAATACAATCACATACAATCATCGATACAAGTGATGTCAAGGAGGAGAAACCTTTTATAAATAGAAACACAGAATGTGTAAATGAAGAAACGTTTCAAAGTGGACAGAAATCAACAGAAAGTAACCTTTCAGACAGTAAAGATAAGGAAAATAGTCATAATTCTTGTAATATTCCACGTGGAAAGAAAAAGAAAAATAGTAATAGAAAAGTAACAGCTATCAAAGAAAACACAAATTCTTCAGAAAAAAGCTCAAACTCTTCTAGTGATTTTTTGAATAAATTAAAAAATGTAGAAAATGGTACAACAGAGAGCAATTTACTACAACCATCAAGTATTACAAAAAATGAAGATTTTAAAATAAAATTAGAAGATGAATTACAATTAACTGATACGGACGAAGAAGCTATATGGAATTCTTCAAATATGAATAATCTTCCGCTTATATCTCCACTAAAACTAAAGAAAGTGCAGCAAGAACCCAAAACGAACTTTTCTGAGGTGGACATTGTTAATTTAAGCGATGACGAAGATGATATATTTCCTTGTTCTCAGTTATTTGATATTGGATTTGGTATGGATACATCAGTTAAACAAGAAGTTAAAGAAGAACTTAAAGAAGAATCAAATGAAATATTTAATACACTCGATGATGCAGACTTAGTTATTTCATTATCGGATAGTGAAGATGATGACAAAGACAAAGACAAGTGGTTACGCAGGTTATCTCGGAGTCAGCTACTCAATGAAAATGATGAAACCGACACAAAACCTAAAGATCACAAAGAAGAAGTAATGGATGTGGAAATTATTGATATTGAAGATCAGCTTTATGCTCCAGATACAATTGAAGATGAACCGACGTTATTTACAAGTACAAAAGATAAAGCTCAAGAAGACAAAGAATCAACAGGAAGAGAAGAACAAAATGAAGAAGATGATGAAAATGCATTGTTACAAGATGTAACAAATGCAAATGAAATGTGTTTCCCTGGTCCTTCTACAGACAGAATGGACATGGATTCTGAAGATGATGCATTAAACTCGGTAGAACCACTTAGTTCTCATACAGAAAGCATAGTTAACAATAAAAAATCTACTTCGTTAAGAAATCAAGATTTAGATCCAAAGGATCAAGAAATAGAAAATCATATTTCTGTTCCTGTTAGCAGTAGAACAAAAGAAACTAGTACAATAGAAGAGCCTAGATTATTGCCAATGAAAAAGAAGTCACTTGAAAAGAAAGTACCTGAGATAGAGCCGCCATATTTACCCGTAAGAAGACGAAGTCGTAGTTCTACTAGAGTACAAGAAGTATCTGAAAAACTTGTTAAGAAGAAATTGACTGCAAAAGAAAAGAATGAGTTGAAAAAAACAGAAAAATTGGAACAATACTCATATGAGAAAGAACAAAAGAAACGTAGACAACTTCATAAGTGGGCTGAATGCCTTCCTCCTAGTAAGACGAAACCTACTACTTGTACTTCTCTCACTAAAGAAAAGAAAGAAGAGTTAGTTAACAATAGAAAGTTGAAATTAAAACAATTAGCCTTGGATGAAAAACGTTCACATTCAGAAAACAATCAAGAAAAGAAGCGTACTTCTACCAAGCCAAAAGCAAAGATATCAACAAAAACTCGATTTGATTGTCTTGTAGAAGATACACTTTCCGCAACTAAAGTAGACGAAACAAAAGACAAAGCTAAACCATCAACTAATCGATCTAAAGTGACGACTAGCACTTCACCAAATGTAAAAACAGTTGAAAGTAAGACGAATAAGGATGCTTCGAAAGACATAACATTACGTTTAAAAAGTTCATTGACCCTTACTGATATCTCTAGCCTGGGTAAAATACCAAAAAAGAGCAGTGCTACGAAAGAAAAAGCGTGCACTACAGTAGAAACAGTATCAGAAGATACTATACTTGCAAACGCAATGAAAAAAGGATTGGACATTGGTAAAAAAGAAACTGCCTTAAAAAATAAATCAACGATAAATTCTCTTCTATCTGCTAATACAGAATCTTCATCATGTCTTAAATCAAGTCTTAAATCGCCAGCTTCAAAACCAAAAAGACGGGTTTCTTTTTCTACAAACATTAGAACTGTGCATGAGTACCAAATTGATGAATCGAATGTCTTAAAGAAGCTTCAGGGGAAGAAGGATGCCCCCTTACCTGTACCGTTACCTCGACCTTTACCTTCACCTGCTTCAAAAACAAAGGTGAATGAATTTTTACATCGTATTTTTTCGTGGAATCCAGTTTGGTTAGAAGAACAACTACATTTAGATAAAACTCCACCCGTTGTGGATCCAAAAGAGCTACATGTAACATTAACACACTATAAATCATATAATGAATATTATGATGTTACTGCGCCACTTCTGTTACTGGAAACCTGGTATGGAATAACTAAGCAATTTCAGAATCTTAACGACGATTCCAAAAGGCGCACGTTAATGTATTCCGTTGTTGAAAACTCGATTCAAACAAATATGGTTTCCACAAATATATACTTTACAACTTTAATGGTTGAAATATTATTTACAAGAGAAGACATGCAGAGACAGGCTTACCCTGCTAATGGAGATTTAGTGTTTTTCGAGTATGTTAAGAATCATGGAAAAGGGCAAACTTTTCGTAAAGTATTTGCGTACATTACTAATATGTGCCAGAGGCCATTGACACCTACGATACGTTATAACAAGGACTTACAAAATTACGTAAGGAATCCTCATACGCTAATAACATACACTCTGCTAACAAAATCTCTCGAGAAAACTATTCCAGTGAATCGTGTTCAACGATTAAGAGCTATATGTAATTTACGTTCAATTATGCGACAAGTACAAGCTTTGGAATATCTCCCAAAGTCACCAATAGCTAGTTTAATCTTAAATCCAAAAATTGACATGTACCAGTTACCACCTAAACTGTTGTCTGAACCATTAATCTCTAAAGATAAATTAAACGAAAAACAATTAGAAGCTGTTCTCAAAGTGACAGAAACAATTGTCCAGAAGCAGCCGAAATTGTGCTTCATCCAAGGACCGCCAGGCACTGGTAAATCAAAAGTTATTGTAAATATTGTCACTCAAGTATTATATGGAAATCAAAGATACACAAGCAAAGGAAGTTCTTTGAGAATATTAGTATGTGCTCCATCGAATGCAGCCATTGATGAGATTACAAAGCGATTGTTAGATTTTAGGTCTACCATGAAACACAATCGATTAAAAATGGTTCGTATTGGCAGAACGGATATGATGCATCCACGCGTGAGGGAAATTTCTGTTGTTGAACTTGCAAAACGGGAAGTTAAGAGAACAACGGTTGCCTCGACCAATATCCCACTTGACAGTGTGGAAGAAGAGATCTCGTTATTAGAGTCTAAAATGAATGCTATAAAATGTCAGATGAATGAGCGTTCGGCGAGCCCGACTCACAAAAGAAACCTCATAATGAAGTTAAACGATATAGAAGCAAAGTACGACTTACTGAAACATCGTAGACCTGTTAATGAAATGAATCCGAAATTACAACGTGCAGCGGTGAATAGAGTCCTTGCACATGCGGATGTTATAACGTGCACTCTTTCATCCTGTTACAACAATCAAATGGAATCTGTGTTCGTTTCCAATAGGAAGATATCTGTATGCATCGTGGATGAAGCTACTCAAAGCTGCGAGCCTGAAACGTTGATACCGTTAATGCTAGGTGTAAATACTTTAGTTTTAGTCGGAGATCCTAATCAATTACCCGCTACTGTATTAAGTCCAATGGCGAAACAGTTGGGATTGGATCGATCTATCTTTTCGAGAGTACAAAGTGCATTTGAATATCAATGGAACAGTCCCATAATAACGTTAGACACTCAATATCGTATGCAGCACGAGATTGCCTTCTGGCCAAATAAATTCTTTTATGGCGGAAACTTGAAAACTTCAATACTACAAAACGAAAAGTTTCCGTTTTACCCGTATCGAATTTTAAACCTCAATACGTATCAAAGCAATGATAACAATTCAAACACTGACGAAGCGGAGTTTGTAGTTAATATGATTTATTCTATGTTAACATACTCCAATTTAGATAAATTGCAAAGTCTTTCGTTGGGCATTCTCACGCCATATAATGATCAAAAACCTGTGATACAGAAAAAGATTAACGAGAAGTAAGTTTTGAATAATATATCTAACATAATGAATAAGAATTAAAAAAATATATGGCAAATATTGTTTCTGATATGCCAAGGATATTGACGTTAATGTTTGCTACTTTTGTAGAGTTTCTCTGTTGCCAGAAAATATTAATAGAAAAATTAACATTGACATAAATACGGTTGATGGTTTCCAAGGACAAGAACGTGATGTTATAATCATGTCTTGTGTACGAAGTCAGAGAATTGGATTTTTGTCTGACAGGCAAAGACTTTGCGTTGCTCTCACACGAGCAAAACACAGTTTAATATTGTGTGGTAATTTCAATGTCTTCATGGTAAGATAGTGTAAATGACAATGAAAAAATATATGACAAAGGAAATGTATTAATACATAAACAAATTTCTATTTATTACAGAAAGATATAATGTGGAATACATTATTATCGGATGCACAAAATCGTAAGGTGTACATTGATGTTAAAGCTAACGCAGAGCCTCAGGAAATAGTAAAACACGTTGTTCGCGAACGATTGCGAACGAAAAAAAGATAATTGCTCGTGTTGGAGGATTTAAGCTTTTACATCCATTTGTATATTTGTAAATTATACATGACAAGTCGCATCTTATGTTAAAAACATGTAGATTCTCACCCTTTTTCTACAATATTGCCTTCTTAAGTAATAAACTTTTTACACAAGTATAATTTCATGAGTTGAAATAATAAAAAAGAAATACTATTCAAAAAATACAGATTTAAAAAAATTCATTTACTATGTTCCAAGCTGTTTAGATTAAATTAAAATTCAATTTTTCTATGCTGAATTGGGTTTAATAAATCCAAATCTTCAGTGAGATTTATTTAATTTTCATATTCTAATGATTTATTATGAAAACATATTAAATTTAAATTTGAATATTAATTTTAATTTAATTCAAATATTTATTAAATTTTATACTGAAATAAAATTTGGACAGTATAAAATAAAATGGTATGATACACAGGAAATTGTACGATTCAATTTCATTAAAGTAAATAATTTTGTGCGACAATAAAGTACTATTACAACGCTACTAGTGATAGAAATCAAACTGAAACATGTAGATTCGAAAATATTTAAATCTGGATCAGCCTGATTTTTGATAGAGGTGCAGTCACAGTTTTATTATTCGTTTCGTTTGAATGTTTAGTGAAAAAAGTCCTTGTTGCTTATTTGCAAAGCAATTATAATAATTGTATTGCAAATGTGCATAAAAAGGCTATAAAAAATAATTCTGCATGAAATGTCTAGGAAGAGGGTGTGATAGAGTGGGATCTTTATTATTAGCAGAAATGTTCTCATAGTGAGATCTGGAAATCAATATCATTTGGTGCATAATTACTACACATACCTGTTTACAAAAGAGTATGTAATATAATTATAAATTGTGTAATGTGTTCATCAACGAAACTGAATACGATTACCCTTTAAAATTTCAAAGTTTCCGAAGGCGAAATGTACTTTTAGTATGTAAAGTTGTTAGATTGAATTCTTTATAGAGTTTAGCGGAAGAAGTAACATAACCTTCTATGTGTAAAATGAAATGTTAAATATATGTAGATTAAAACTTAAATACGAATACAGGCACGAGTTTTGCTGAATTTATCAAGTTTGATACGTTTTTAATGCACAAGATATAATAAAACTAGTTATCTTTTACGAAATCAATATTTTAACCATGTGATGAACTCTCGTAAAATGATAATATGATTTATTGAGGTTTAACTTTCATGAGAAAAAACAACTAACAAACAAATCGGTTAATCTTACATTATTTTTGAATCTTGAAATACATATATGATTTTGTATATATGAATTTTGTTAAAAGTATAGCAAATTTGTACGGTTCCTAGCCTGTTCTTTTTCACTACTTACTACTTACTAACCATTTTCTTAGTTTTTCAAACTAAAACGAAATTAAAAAGGAAATAACATTTCAAAACAATTCAAGAATCTGGCTCTTTGTTCGAATTGTTATTAAACAAAAATTTTGAATGTAGCGCTGCACTTATGATTGGTTTCTATTTCAACCATTCACATGTAGCGTATAGTATTTAAACATACGACGTACAGAAGACGCAAGTTTGAATTGATTGTTCGACTACGCATTATCTTCGAGTGAAATTGAATCGTAATATCAAGTTTCATATTGTGTTAGAACATTTTAATCTAAACATAAATTTACAACTTTACACATTGTAAGAGTGAGAATCTATATACAGTAAGAATAAGAATTAATGTTTATATATCACTTTTTTGTTAAACTGATTTGTATTTATATTTGTAGCATTAGTTAACGTTGTAAAAAGAATTTTGGATTAATTATTACAATGGTTCGTGTTCGTACTATGACACAGGAAGAATATAAATCAAATTATGCCAGTTTTAAAATAATTTATGGTTTCCATTCAACACAATATGGAAATTGTTTACTGGCTATAACAGACACAGATAAAGCTATTGCACATTTATCATTTGCTGACAACAGTTATGAGGAAGCATTGGAAGAATTAAAAAGCAACTGGCCGCTCACTGAAATTGTACAAGATATTAACAATGAAACAAATGAGATTATGAGTAATATTCTTTCTCCATGTGCATCTGTCGATGAATCTCTTTCAGTTCTTATGAAGGGTACAGAATTCCAAATGAAAGTCTGGGAATGCTTAACACGTATTCCAGTGGCTACAACAATGACATATGAGCAAGTTGCGTTGACTATAGGCAAGCCAAAAGCTTCACGTGCTGTTGGCAATGCAGTAATGAAGAATAACATTGCACTTTTGGTACCATGTCACAGAGTGGTTGGAAAATCTGGTAGAAATAAATACAAATGGGGAGCCAAACGTAAAGAGATTATACTCGCAAACGAATGCCAATATCCCTAAAGTTCCTGTTTTGGTGTTATTTATTACATGCTATATTATATATGTAATGTTATATGCTCAAAAGATATTTTTAAGTGTACATCATATTGTAAAGCATATGTGCCAGTAATTATGAAAGAAGTTTAAGTAAAAAATCTAAGAAAAGTTAGATTTATCTTATACTTTTTATTTATAACTCTTTCAAAATACTGGCATAAATATATTTTGATACTATATATATTTATTTAATGGATAGTTATATTTTTCTCATAGATGTTAATCATACTTATAGTAAGAGGTAGATTTTAATTATAAGACACTATTTCTTAAAAATCATGTATTTTGTGTAAGAACTCAAGTATACAAATTCAAGTACTTCAAATTGTTTTGTATATGACAATTAAATAAATAACTTAATAGTACATAAAGTATCATTTATTTTTACGCATTAAGATTTGGCTATTACAAACGTTGAAGTTATCACCAGTAAAATAGACCAAAATTAAATGTTTTTGAAAAAGTGATACTAAAGAGATATTTTTGGAATTATTAATATACAATTCATGTATATTGTAAATTACGTATGTACAATATGTAATACTCAAATCCTAAATTTTCAGAAACTCGTAAGTACAATATATTGACTTCATTGCACTTTCACGTTGCGTCATAGCTATTACAGGAACAATGTAATATAGAAAATTAGTATTTTTTGTATTTTACACTACTTGATAGATTGTGTATAATTTACAAAATATTAATTATCGAATATAACATTTGACATTCTTCATTAATATTAGAAAGACAAATTTTATAAATTGTATATATTACAAACTTTTCAGATATAAAAGTAATTGACTTCATAAAATACAAAGTGTAGTTATTTTAATATCCGAGAAGCTTGTAATTCTGTACACAATATGACTGGAAAAAGTAAATGCTATCTACATTGTAAATATTATTATATCATTAATTTTATACATTCATAGATAAAATAGTAAGTTTACACCTTATGTATATATATTTACATATAAATTTAAAAAATGTGTCAGAGTAGTATTTCATACAATTTCATATTAAAAAATACCTTATTTTAGTCACAGATATGACATTTGTTTATAATGGTAGCAAAAGCTTCTATTAACTGCGCGTTGAATTTATATCTCATTGTACATATAAGTTTACAAAACTTTTGTACATTAGAAAATAGATTCTTTGTACGATATTGCTTCAAATCTGCTGATCTTCTTAAATTTTCTTATTAAATATTACTAATGCTCTTGGTCAGAAAATAGTTATTTTCTTTCTTTAAATAGGAATTAAAAACGAAGTTATTTTAGTTACCTATTTTAAGTAACTTAATGTACAGTTAATGCAATCAGTCTCATCAATCGATTAACAGTAAGTATAAAGAATGTATTAGAGTAAATGGACATTTCACGTTGATTTCTTTGGAATTTCCTAGCAACATACAGTTTTCAGTTTCCTATTACTTGTATCTTACAAGGCAGTGTTTGGTGATGATATTGTAAGTGGTAAAAAAGATCTATGTATCTACAAAAATTTGAGTGCACATTACGTTCAGTTCAGTTAAGATGATTTTACACTTCATTATTAATCGACTGATTCTCATCAGTTGATTTCTATAACTTTCAATTGAATTTAAAATAAAGATTTATGGCCTCTTTTGTAAAATTCAAATTAATTAATTCTCGTATTTTGCAACAACAGTGTGACCTCATTAGCCACGTGTATAAAAATATTTCACTAGTTCATTATTTGTTTTAATCGTACAGACATTCAAAAATACATGTAGATATTTCTAGAAAAAATAAATATCGTTAAAAATAATACCAAATTGTAGGATATAGTTGTTTTGCTTGAAGACAGAGATGGAATATTATTTCCTGGTATATTATTAGAACCTGTTACCAAAATTAAATGATAAATAATAATTCATGTGAATATAATTTTACAAAGTTTGTTATATAATGATGATAAAGAATAATACCTGATATCCTAGATCGTGGAGTTGTGGCGATTCTCATTATTGGATTGTGAGGAGTTGGTTTCATTGGCGTTGGTGCAGGACTTGGAGAATTTCCATAACATTGTCCTAAAATGATATTTTATAAGTATATAGAATACATTAGTACAATTTTTTTTACAGTTTTAACTTCAAATTTACCCTTCTTATAAAGGCGCATTCCTTCTTGTTTGGGATCGATATTACGAATGCAATGATCACCAGCTTCTTTAATATAGATCTCTTCATCATTCACGATTAAGCCAACGAAACATTCATTAGTACCTGTGTCATTTCTCATGGTGTATGTATACATCACGCCTTTTTCTTCCCATTGTCCTAAGCACAAGTACGTCCGTTCTGAAACAATTTTAAAATAAAATTCGTTGAATTTACACTATTTTCGTTATAAAAAAATATTTTAATAATTTACCTTCATACAGTTCACCAGATTCACAGTCAGTTACTTTAAAATACATTATTTCACGTGTGTTGCAATTACTGCTCAATTCCGCACACATTCCTGATAAATCAGTTATCATTCCCATATACTGACCAGTAATCGGACAGGGAGATTCTACTGCACGTTCAACTCCTAATTTTAGTAGTATGACATTTAATATAAGTTACTTCTACTAAGCAATGTACACAAAGTATAACATATAGTAAATTGACGTACTTGCTTGAGTCATCCAAACAGGTTTATCTAAATTAGGATCATCACATAAATATGTTTGATAAACTGGGCTCAATACCATTCCTGTGAAAATTTATAATAAATTTCAGAAATAGATCCTAATATTTGTAAATATATTCTAGTACTAATTAAAAAGTATACACAACTACCTATTGTGAATTCAAGCACATTTTCACTTCGTTGTCTCATCATCAAACATACGTAAGCTGCTTGTTCACTAAAAACAAATTGCACAGTGATGTTCTGTTGCTCAGCTTGTTTACAAAATATAAAGTCAATTTTTTTAATTTTATTTTACCATTGATCCTTAGAATACACGATGTAACGACCAGTCTCTTCATTAGAATCTACAGTAATGAAAGTATAACTATTGTAACCATTAAGGTCAGTAAAAGTCATTGTGCCATTAACAATCAGAGATTCTTCCCATAATCCTTGAGCCCACTTCGGAAATCTATAACACAAAATTGATTTTTATGTAATGTATTTAATTATTTATAACTTAGAAATGAAGCAGTTGTGCACTCACGTTGCTACATGTGTTTTTACATAATATGGCATCTTTTTTTGATTTGGTACTTTACTAAGGACCAGAGTCTCATAACCACTAGTTGAATTGTCTAAATTTTGTGTGCAACTAGAATCACTGCTAAATGCCATGTATGTTTTCCCTTTAATGTTGTCGACATGGAAAAGCTATAATGATGACATAACTCCTCAATGAAATATATCAAAAAACAATATACTTGACATAAAACATTTTTCAACTCACTCCACATCTGTATTGGGGTCTCCCTTCGTTGACTGCATTGCTATCCAGCAAAGCAAAATAAGTAGATCCATTTGGACCAGGCCAGTTGCCCAGACAATTAAATGTGAGATTTACTGTAAAATTGTGAAGATTATAAAGATATTAGATCTGTTTATTAAAGCTGCTGATTACTAAAATTAAAATTAAGAAAAAGCTGCATACATACCATGGGATTCAAAGGTGCAATGATTGAAGTGTAGTTGTAGAACAGAACCATCAGGACAATTATTAAAAGAAGATGAAAAACTGTTGCACTCTATGGCTCTTTCAGATCCATTATTAATACTGTATTTGAAATGATACTGCCCAGTGATAGGACAGTATTCATTTCTAATTGGAGCATTTCCAATTTCTTTGGTACCTATTCAGATTTAAATGATAATAATTTTTCATTTTAATTCTAAAAACACAAAGTGTCACATAATAATTTTTACTAACGATATAAGATGAAAGTGGAGTTTAAGGATTCGCAGGAACTCAAAGCAGTAGATTCAGAGGTGTAACACCTATTTAGATCTTCTGAAAGTACTTCAATCACATTTCTTGATCTTCTCAGTAATTGAAAGCATCGGATACATTCACCATCACCATATCTGGAACAAAGTTAAATTACCTTTATTTCTAAGATCTACATTAAAAAAATCAATATCTTTCATGGTTTAGAATAGTTAGGACAAAACAAATTGTAGTTCTCAACTTTTCAGGTTTCTGAAGCTTTTTCTCTCAAGTTTTCTATCAGTGATTCTTGCAAGAATTTTCCTCTGCACGCTAAATAATCTAATAACTCAAGTAACTGTCCAATTAATAGGCAGAATATTTAGGTCCATTATGTTTAAAATTACATTCAGTACGTCGTTAGTCTCGAAGCGCAGAAAATATAGGCGGCACTGTCTGGAGTCTGGTCTATTTCCAACCCAGACACCGTGCAGACATTGGAACATCCCTGAGGGAACATTAAGTAGGCGTACACGAGTGGACTTTTTCAATTTACTGTGCACTAAACTGGCACTATCCGATCGTATTTCATATTCCGATCATTGGCAGATGTCCATTGCAAAAATCATGACAGTAAAAACGTAGCTGCAGCGACAGGAGATGAAGCAAAATAAGTTACTCGCAGACGAACCTGTCCATTAGTAATACATTATCGCCAATCCTCCTGTGACAGTACCCCCACACAGGTATAGCGTTGAATGTAATGTTGATGGTGGAATATTGAATGGGTTCGTTACTCGTGTCGCCTGCTTCCTTTCCGCTCACCTGCGTCACGAATTCACCCTGAAATTCCGCAGGAAAGTAACAGCCGACCATGAACTGGGGGTCGTAACCTTGGAGGCCGTCGCTGGTGATTACAGTCGCATCTGGAATGTCAAACAATGCATTTAATTAGCTGACATTCCGAAACTGTGGCTTCATTATCGTCAGTGAAGTTTTCTTTAATCATGTAGTACATTTTAAAAACGTTAATATGTATGACATAGTAGGACTTCGATAGAAGTTGATTTCTAATTTCATTTTCAACAGGGGATCACTAATCCTTAGCATACCAAAGTGAGGTCACTTAAGGATCTCAGTACTATTCCCCTAATACGATTAAATCTGTGAGTTGAAGAATAGTACAAGTCCAAAATTAGTCATTTTCAAATGATCTCAAAGCTGTTTCTGAATCCCAATGCCAAAGTGTATTAAATCACATGGAAAAACAGTGGACTTATATACTTTGGATTTGGGATCCAGTCGTATAAAATGCATAAAATTACAAATTGGGGTCAAATATCTCAAAATGTGCTGTTTGGACTTGTACAATTCTTCATGAATTCAAGTTTTCAAATTTTTAATTTACAAATGTTCAAAATTTTCTTATGAATTTCTTATAATTTATTGAATTCTAATTCTTGAAAATCGGTATTTGAATTCTGACAATGCATGAGTGACTCTATCTTGATACAATGAATTAAATTACCGTTCAAGTCTCAATCAGTCGATATTATACCGTACTTCTATTGTCGTTGCAGCGTATATGTAATAGCAATACTGAATAAGACTGTGAGTAATATATTGAGATCCGATTAATCGAGTTTTTACTGTAGATAAAAATTTTTAATTGAAGGGTCAAAGAGGAACGTGATGTAAAATAACAAGTTAAATGATTGAGTCTGAAAATAGAAATGCTTTATATTCGAGTTATGATAACATTAAAATTTATATTAGACGGAGTACTATCCCAAAAATTTATTAAAATAGAAATTGATTCGAATTGATATTCCAGTAATTGATATATAAGTTAATTGAGCATGAATATTATTATAATTAAGAAAAAAAGAACACAAGAATCAGTCAGTGGCTATCTATCGTTCTTAAAGTTGCAACCACTCTTTTTACCGTGACTCTGGTCAGAAGAACGCTAATGGTTCTGGTCACAGATAGAATCTGGAATGCTTATTTCAAATGCTTCTTGAAATGATAAGTAGACCTCGCTTGGATATGAACCACTTTGTGCTATTTTCAACTTGGAGGCGAGGCAATCCTTTCAACGAATCCCTTCGACAAAGAAACATCCAATACGTACACGGTAATTCGCGTTCGCATGATTTATCGCTTTCCACGAGCAAATCAATCCGCTGAATAAGAAGAGCAACACGAATTCCCATGAACGAGCTACGGATCGTGTGAACGACCTTAAAACCAGCAACGTCCTTCACGATAGGAAAGTCTCGATTAATTCGTGCAGTGTCGATGGCCCTGGGATGTGGGGAAACGAAGTCATAATTAGGTGATAATTATATACATTAATTAAATTTTATCAGACTGTATAATCATACTGATTTTGGGATATCCGTGGTCCTTAATTATCTTTATTTTCAATCTATCATCATTTAAAAGAAGACAATAATAACATTAATGGAATATTAATTAATATTTAAGTTTCTGTTTCCGTGAGATTAGTTAAGACTTCAATAGATAAATTATCAAATTCCAAATACTTAATATTGTTTAATACTTTCATGCTGTAATTCATTTAGATATTATTTAAACCTTTCAGAACCTAAATTGAGTAACTTTATTCTCTGCAAATTTTAAAATTTTTGTTTTCTGAATACATGATTAGTGTTCAAATTTTAAAAGATTAAATAGAAATAGTAAAATAACTTTCAAATAGCGGCTAATATAAGTATTTTTAAAGCAATTTTGACTACTTTTTGATTTGCAAACAAAATTCTAATATAGATCTCAATTAAGACCTAACTCGAATTTTTCGAAACCATGACACAGGTCGTTTTGCCTTATAACCACAGATTTAAGACATCGTCCTATTTGACTCCATTCGTGTACAGATTAATTAAATCATTGTCCCGCAATTATCAGCGTAAGAAACAGAGTAAAACAACGTTAGCATGGAAATTAAAATCACGTTCCAGTTTACTACCCACATGTCACGCGCCTAAGAATCCATGAATGGTCATTAACGTCGCCATTAAGTGGTTACGAGGACAGGTGCGACACTGACAGGTGGACCACCGTGAAACTTCGTATCGAAACATAATACTATCGCTTCCCTGTGGCGGATTATTGTCGTTATCCGCTCTCGTGGCCCCATATTCCGCTATATAAATTATCGATTATCAAGGAAGAACCGCATAACCGACAATAATAACGCCACTTTTCTCGACTCTGCCCGGACTTCCGGTGGGTCTGACGCCGACAGTCATACAGGACCTCTACGAGCCCAGATTTTATCAGCTCTTCACGGATTCTTGGAGGTGAAACCGTTCTAGGCTTCCTGGTGTGAATCATATCCTTTTGGGCGATAGGACTTTGACTTCTCTTGGAATTTCAGGTTAATCGCACGCTTTAGTGTACCTTTAGATACCGAGGTCTTCTTTGATTTGATTTATTTGTGTATTTATATTATGAGTTATTTTGTCACAAATTACATGGGTTTGTAGTTTGCGATATTTTCTAAGCGAGGCTGACAGTGAATGATTATCGAACGAGTTGCTGTATTTTGTAGACTATTGTAAATGATGTTTGAGTGATGATTAGTGTATTTGTTGACTTGATAGGATGTTCATTTAGTTTCAGGGATTTATCATGTTTGTTATAAAAGTAATTCGTAGACTGAGCTAGAAGTATTCATTTAATAGATGTTCATTTATTTTAAACATCTGAATTCCATACTGCTCAACTATAAAGAAAAGCAGTACCTACTAAAAATATTTAACTGCTATTTTGCACTAAAACAAGACAGAACATGTTCAAAATTATCAAAAATGCAAAAAACTTAATTTTATAGTTACTACTTTTCTCCATAGGTGGGTAACATAGCCCTAAACTAAATATTTAAAAGTATTCCAATGAATTTTCGACAGAACTTTATGCAAGTTCCAAGTGTGCAAAAGTTACGTTAAAGAAAGACCCCCATGTGACTTTTGGTAGCGTGAAAATTCAGGCCATAACTCCAGGGTTATATCTGTGGTTGTAAAGCAAAACGACTTGTCACATTTTCAAAAAATTCGAATTAAAAATTTTTCACCTAAAAATAACGGTTCAAGAAGACACAAGTCCATACAATAGTACTGAAGCTGAAAATTTAAAACGCCAATATCTCGAAAACAGAAACATATGACGACTTAAGTCGTTTTCCCTTGCAACCACAGCTATACACATACGACTCTCTGCACTGTCACAGGAAGCACAGTACGTAATAAGCTGCTAACAGTCTGAATGTCCGCAGATTCTACGGGGGATGCAGAATCCAGGAACACGTAGTAGTAACTCAATATATCGTGACGTAACGACGAGAGAGGAGCTTAGCTGTCAGCGTGGAATACAATGAGAAGGAATCTCTGAATGACGACGGTCACGTTGGGACCTCCATTTAGCCTGGAGAGAAGAAGGTGTGCCGGCGTTATGAGTCCTCATGGGGCTTGGTTCTCAGGAACTTGAGACCACAGAGCTTAGTTCGTATATAATGCACGGGAGGAGAACGCGACAAGCACCGCGAGAAGGAATGCGAGGAACAAGCTGCTTTGCTAAGCCATCGCGCGTCCCTCCCTGTCTGTCGCCACATACACGCGCTCGGATTGTCTCTTTTTCCTCCTCCCATGGGAATTCGTCTCCTTTTCTGTCCATCTCGCCGCCACCTTTCTCTCCTGTTTGTCTTACTTATGGCCCGAACCATTGATCAGCTGTAGCGCCCTCGTTGTTTGAGCAGGGACGACGGTTCATTTGCCTTCCTCGGGGAGGGAGGGAATCGTGTTTGCCGGAGGACAAACTGGTCAAGCGAACTGTCCTTCCTCAATGTCTATTTCGAGTTGTTCTGCTCTTTTATGGGGCACTTGGGGAAACACGCGTGTCGTGTATCCCCAAAGGAGTTAACGTGGAAGAAGAGTAGATAGAGCGTGAAAAGGGAAGAAGCAAATCGTTTAATCGGTCGCAAGGACACCTGGAATGCCAGGAATCTCTCGATCGTGAGGAACATCTTGCGTGTCTCTGGCGTCCTTGCCTAGTAACCGTGAATTATAAATCCTCGATCTACCTTCTTCGTTCCTTCTTAGCTTTTTCAAGAATTTATTTTAAATACCTGCTCGGTGGCGTTCGTGTGGCACGACACGCGCACAGATGCTACCTTCTGAACGTATAAATGAGCCACTGTGGACGATAATGAGTGCCGCGGGTGCAGCTGGACACACGATGCTCGCTATAAATTCTGTTTTATTATTTATTTTGTGGCTGAAAGGCAAGACGGAATAATCTTGCCCACTGGCTAGTCATTACTAGCGTTTTTGTTAATGTCTGTATAAATATCTTGCGCCTGCTATGTTGCGATCTTTTAATCGATGTCTAGTTAGTTTAAGTGACATAAGAATTTGGTAGTCAGATTTGAAACTTGGTACATAAAGTATTATGCACCAAATGATATCATATATCATGTATCAATTATAGATAATTGATACTTTAATTACTCGGAATTTAGACATTTGATATTTTAGGTCTTAGGCAATTTATGCTAGAAGTTTTTACCACTGTAGTAGTACAGTAGTAGAGTAGGTGTATGCAATATAAGACGACAATAGAAAGACAAATAATAAACTTTATCAACAATTTTTGATAAAAGTGTAATACTTTTTTTTAATCTTACATGTTAATAAGTAAACTTAAATGAAAAAAAATTCCTCAATTTATGCGTAAAAGTTCTTTTTTTATAAATGGTATTAATTCAAAGGCACAGAAATAGGGACAAATACCCTATTTAATACTCTAACTATTCTACAGTAGGTACTAAATGCTTCAGATATTCTAAATAAAGTAGGTGCTAAAATATCCAGTACTCTATAAGTTTCAGCTGAAAATATAATTCATTCATGGTCCGTAGGATATTCCTAAACGAAGGAAGACGAGGCTTCTTGCACTTGTGCATCAGCCACCGTATAAGTATTTATAGTTTTCGACTTCTCTTACTGTCTGTACGACCGGAAGCTGGTCGATTATATTTAGAAAAAGACTCGACTGGACGTGGAATAACAATTCTGCTCGCGTTTGCTGTGAATCGACATCGCAAAGCAGCCACTTCCTCGCTTTAAAGGAGATCTACCGTAGCTAGTTTTCACCTCTATATTAGAAACACGAATCCAAAGCTCCAATATCCAACAACTATTGCAATATTTGACGAATGAAATCGTAAATCTACAAAAGCATCTTCCATCGAATCGATAATAACCGAAAACAGCATTCACATACTTCCATATAAAGAAAAAACAAAGTAAACCTACACGCAAGAGTTGAAGTTTCATTAAAGATATGGAATCGTGTAAATTGTCTTATTATCGATTCGGTAAAATCGATAATAAGGTATTCGGTAGAATCGTTCAAAAAAAACCGCAGTGTCTGGACTGGTTATAAGAGGATCTAAAACAACTACCAATTCCTCAACAAAAACGACTCATTATTCGCAAGGCAGAAGAACGTCGATTAACACGCAAAAAGTTCGTTAAAGGCAAGGGAAAGCATCAGGTGGAATTAGGTTTCGCATTAAGGATGATGAAGCAACGGGTGGAGCAGCTTTAACTATCTTCGAGCCATATGGCGCGCAAAGAGGCTTTGATCCTGACTCGAACGCGATATCCCTTCAGGATTCGAACAAGGTCGCTTTTTGTAAGCGCGTTGACCTCGACAAAGAAAGGCTCAGAGAAGCCTCGATGGACCACCGGATGTGGATCATCGGCGATTTTCTTGGTACGTCGGCCCAGACATTTATTGCACGATTAAAATCTTTTAACGGCGAGCATCTCGTCGCCATGTTCATAGGAACTTCATGGAACGGGGAATCATGTATTGGATTCATGCTTTAGTAATATAGTGCACCATAACCTGACGTTACAAAGGTAGGCTGCTGCTACTTGAAGAGCCAGGTGAGGTGCAACCGGCCTCAATCTCCGGAGTTTGTTCAGTGGAAATAAAATTTTTTGTAATATTTTCTGAGGGAGTAATGAAGTATAAAATGTATGTGTACAGATTTAAAATGAATTTAAATTGGAAAAAGAACAAAACAAAAATAAAATACATGAGAAAATTTAAAAGTTTTGTTTTAGCATATTGCATTTATTCTGTTGGTTAATTAAAAAACTTAAATCTGAGCTCTAAGACCAGACTGTGTGAAGTCTTTACAGGAGAACAAATTAAACATGCAAAAATTTTGTAATATTGGAATCAGTAAAGATGTACTGATAATACTTTTGAGCACGGCCAGAAATCTATTGTTTTATTATTTTATTGTTTGTGTTGTGGACAGTGTTGCTTTTAAAAATAAAGAATAAATTAGAGTTGATACTGTTTGGCAAAACATGTCTAAATGGTGGCATAAGGATTTAAGTAAATATTCTTTTCTTTCCCAAATCTTCGTTGTACAAACTTGGCGTCTCGAGTTTATCCAGAAAAGGAAACGAGAGGCCTCGTTCCTCTTCTTCGCGCGCGATTTTCACCTCGTAGGTCGGCTTCAGAAAGCGTGAAGCATGTTATGCCTCGTTGCAATCAATCGTCTAGTTATTCAATAGATGAAGACGAGTTGGATTGTCCCTCCTTCCAATTTTTTAGAGAAAAAATAACAGAAAATTTAAAGATTTTCAAAAATACACTAAAGTCTCGATTAACTGAACCTTAAGTATTCAAAATTTCTCTCAAAAGAAATATAAGTCTCAAAAAGAGACTTATATAATGAAGCGATAGTAGTTTGCTGAAGAAAATAAAGCTAGCCATCAAAAGGATGCTTCAGATTTGAATCTCGTGGTAATTGAAGTCCTATACTTACTGTACCTCAATAAAATCTCCACTGAACTACTTATTTGAATATCGCTTAAATTCAAATATTTGCAACGTGACTCAATTTGCTACTGTATTTACTATACAATTATTTCAGAATTATTTAAATTAAATGAATTACACTCTCGTGCACTCTTATCTTTGAAAATATTCCTTACTGTCCATGAGTTATGAATCTAACAAGAGAGTAATATACCGACTTAGAATCACAAAATTTTGTCCTTTATATTGAGATTTTACTGTATCATAAGAATAGATTTCGCCAACAAATGAAGTATTGCATAGCCTGACGTGATGGAGTTCCATTTATCATAAAAATCTCCACTGTTCCATTAAATTAATGCTTACGAAACGAGAAATACCAAACTTACCGGTTCGCGTAATTAAATGGACTGATTCGGGATTCCGACACGTTATCCTTTCGTTCACTAGCACACGCACGAGGATGAACGCAAAAAACATCCAGGCAATTATAAAGGAACACGTGATCGGGGTGAAACAAGAGTCTTGGCTAATAGCGCGTTTCCGGTTCGCGAAGGTAGCCTACGCGGAGACGGTAGGTATAACGCAGAAGGTAAAGGCTGAGCGCATAATCGAAATCTCGAAGTTGACCAACAACGGCATTCCACATGTAATTGTAGTTCACAGGATGAAGAATATCCTGATGAACATTCGAACGGTTAACGCTTTGGTGGTTATATTTTGTTCACACCCAAACGAATATACCGAAGAAACTTTAAGTTTCTCTGGTTTAAAAACAATTCGATTATAAATGTCAAAAATGATTGAGAAAACGATGCTTTAAAAGAAATTGAATTGTTAAATACTTTGCGATTCTATGTATATTTAATGGGTATTCTTATTATACTCAAATGTACATATTAATATTTACTTTAAAGTTTGAATTAAGTTCTTTATTTATTATATATATAGAACTCACTCTTTTCGAGCGATTCGAGGAAAATTCTTAGTATAATAATATGATTCTTAGTCTTGCGTATTACTACATATACATAATTATGTAAGTAGAACAGCAACCCACGGAATGGTGATGTCTGATAATCAACAAATTAAAGTGTTAATAGGAATAGAAGAGAATTCTTTCCCTTTGAAATTGCTGAGCTGTTTAAACAGTTGCTGTTTAAACATCTGCAATCAGTACTGATGAATCAGTATGAGATATTAAAAATAAAATCAAATGTTGCTAGTTGCCCTAAATTATTCTATTAATCACATACATCAGAATGTTCTTTTTTAAAAACGGAAATCTATATTTTGTCAATTTTTATGTTTATCGAAAAATATAGATAATAGATAGTGCTTGATGACCACAACCCCTCTCACTACCAATAAACAAATATTCACATCAGTCTTCACTATTGATAAAAAAATTGTAAGTTCTTAATTTTACCAAAGATTCAATACCATTACTGTCAGTAGTAACTAGTAACTTCGCATTATTTTGAAATTTATAAGATTACCTAATCAATCACGTGAAATTGTATTGGAATTAGTACCCCACAGATGTTTTTATGTTTTTACTCGAGAATATCGAAAAGCAAGTAACTGAAACGTTATCAGGCATATATATTTGTAATAGACGATCTTAAGGAAATGTCCTACATTTTTTTTAACACCCTGTACATGGCATAATGGTCACGATAACCAGATGCTGTCTGACTACACGCGGAGCTTTAGAAACCCTGTCGACAGGATGCTCGTTCTTATAATAAGGAGGAAGAAATCTGTCGAGTACTTTCGCCTTCCTTCTCTCGTTAGTACCGCGCCGCCGCGATCTTGTTAACAAACCGCTGTGCGGGAATGCATTTAAAGAACGAACTGATAATATCCCTTCACGTTATCGAACTCTCGATGCTGTAAATTTTCGGTGATATGCGAATTTTTCTTGTGGGTAAGATTTTAAGAATAATCGATATTTCGAAGATGTTCTGTTTTGAAATCTAAATCTGTAAAGCATATGGTCTACTGATTTACTGGATGATTCTAGTAATTGACAATGGGATAGATCTGAGACAGGAAAATCGTGGATGAAAATTTTGTATTATTTAACAGACTCTATCCTATTCATTTGCAAAGAACAACAGAATCGGTGAGTTGAAGAACAGTGAGTTCAAAAACCATATTTTAAGATATTTGAGTCTAACATGTAGTTCTGTGCATTTTGCATATCTAAATCCAAGAGCCACAGTATGTGTATTAAGTCTATTTGTTTTCTGTGTGACTCAATATACTTTGTTTTTGGGACCCAAACATAGTTTAGCGTATTTAAAAATGACTAATTCCAGACTTGAACTGTTCTTCAACTTATAGATTCAATTGCACTTTTTCTTTAAATTGAATCCAATTATTTCTTTCCGTAACTTAATTTCTTGTGTCATTGTGTGTATAAAGAATATAACATAAGGTTACATTAAATATTATTATATTAAATTAATGGTTATATTAAAAGTAGAATCGTTAACTCTGTGTACTTGATCCAGCAGGTTAATTTAATCCTGCACTCTTTAAAGGGAAACAACATAAACATTCTTCCCTTGCATGAGGTTCGCGATCGCGAGGGCAATTCAATTATGCGTTTTTCTGCGATTCTTATTTGAATGCAAACGCCGCGCGCCAACTTTTGTTTATCTCGCTTCCGGCCTGATCAAAGGGAACGCGCACGGAAATAAGAGCGAACGCGATCGAAAGTCGAAAGACGGCCCACGGAGAGAAGCGTCTAAATATAAACACGGTGAACAGCGATGAATGAGTTCATTGAACGGTGGAAAAAAGAGTCGAGTGCAGACACAAAGTGCGATTCACCGATTTCAATTTGAGCAATCGTGTCTCTCGTTCGATACTCGAGCCTAAATTGCGAACAAGAGTTTTCAAAAAGAGAGATATTTCGAGCGAGGGTCGAACGATCCTCTACTACTGCTTTTTGTATGCTTATTTACTGGTTATAGAAATATAAGGAAAAGATAGTGGGTAACCAGTTTTCCTGCTAATAAAGATTTTGTGATAGCTTTGTCCAAACAACTCTAATCATGTAAGGACTCTGGTTATTCTTACTTCGCTAAAGAATTAGTCTATTTAGCGGTTAATTAGAACCTAAGTACTTAAGGCTTAAAACAATATTTTTAAGGAGAGTATTTTCCATTTAGCATTTCACATACTTTAGCTTTATTCTTGTAGAATACTCAGTCTTGTACTTCAGTTTTGCTTAACTGTGTATGTTGTTATATACACAGAAATGACTAAGCCAGTCGATGAGTAGCTTGTTCACATTATTACTGCCCTTTAATAATAAACGCAAGGGTTAGTAGACGTCAACTAAATGTCAATCGTTTCAAAGTTCGAACATTGACTAACACAGGAGTTAGTTACTACAGAAGCAAGATTTTAAAAAACACTCAAAAGTTTTCTCAGTTAGTCTTACACTTGTTAGTAGAAATCTTTCAACGTGACTTTGTCATCTTGTGTTAATGAAATTTTGTATGAATCCATATTGAATTGTATACTCTCACTTTATAAGAACGTTTTGTCAGATCGATTAGCCTAACATTTTAGTGTAACAAAACTGTACGTTTATAGAAACATTACTGAAATAGATTACATTGTATAGTCGATCCACCATGATTCTCACCCGGATTTACAATACTATTCTTGTAAAGGATAATTAAAGTTATAATTAATTCGAGCAAACGAGTTTTTCACTTTTAGTTCCTCCTTTCTCAGTACTGTAATGTCACTCACATTATCCTGCAAAGTCATCAACGAGAAAGGGGTAGAGGAAGCATCGTCATGTCTTCCACGCAAACGCGCGCGATTCAACTGACCGAAAGCATAATCTCTCGCGAGAAAACTAACATCAGGTGTTACAGTGATTGCTACCTTCTGCTGATCATCAACATTGCAAACCTCTGAAATTTCAGGTTCAGAAAGCAGAAAAACATCACGAGAATCAGTACTTAGCTGGTCCACTGTTTAGAGAAAGCTGGCTGGATCTCAGTTATTACGATATTATCGCAAGGTGTTGTCGCAGCTGACATACAGGAGACCCAGGCATTTCAGTACGTCTTCGAGTTCCAGAGGAACATATGTCGCGCACCCGGATACTCTGTTGCGCGGTCCTTAAGCATTTTCGATGCTTCTTTCCTCTTTCAGCGCGGGTTTCTTCTCACTGGCTCGAGCTGTTCGCGTGGCACTTCTGCACAGAACAGGCAGGTGCGACCCCGTGTCACTTCTTCATGACCAGAAGACAGACGGAAGTGTCGCCTGGTAGCGTGCCTACTTTCTCGACTTTCATGTGGATATTGAATGCATCATTGCGTTTGAAGATGACACGTCTGAATTTCGGCTGCAAAAAGTGGCACCCTTTTTCTTTTGTGTACTGGTCTCTTTTAGAACCAACTCTACTGACTATCGGTGGTTTGCCACTATTTTCTGTGTATTCAGTTGACACTTAGAAAGATTAAAAAGGAACAATCAAACGTAGTTTATAGAAAAAAAGTATATTTAAGTTAATTATATTAATTTTTAGATTTGTACATTTTTGAAGAGCACATTCTTTTCTACATAAGATGCCTTTTATTTCTTTTAAATCTAATTATTAGTTTAAGTCTGTTTAAATACTAAGATTTCTTCATATGTGCATAATATCTAAGTTGATATTTATATTGAGTTTTCCTTAACATTACATTTTCTCTTGAACAAGGTGTACGGTACCAATAAGAAGTCACAAATAAGTTGGAACAACAATTACAGTGACAACTGTTATACATATAATAATCTAACAAAAAAGTATAATTTTGTAAAGCAAAATTTGAATAAAATTTTTTGATTTTCATTTTTTTATAGCTTTTCAATTCTTGATGTGGTTGTAGGTGAATACATCATTTATTTTCATCGTCAATGAAACTTTGATTACTATATTCTTTTGAAGAAGGAAATTTTCAAAGTGTACCTAACGAAGTGAAAAAATATTGGCAATATAAAGATATATGTCGTTTACTATCTCCCCCAAAGCTGTTATTTATTTGGATTTCAATTATATTAAAGTGATGTAAACTTGTATGCAGGCTCATTAGTTGTCAGACTGCAATGTTTTTTAGAGAAAAAAAATAATTTAGGACTTCCATAGTCTCAAATATTCCCGAATTTAAATAGAGAACTTTTAACTTTACGAAAAAATGAATAGAGAGTGAGAGTACATGGGCTGCGTCTACATATGAATATTTTACAATAATCACAGCGTCCGTGGCCGTGAGTCATGGCGAAACCCGAAACCAACGCGACCCAACGCAGCCAAGAATGTCTTCATCCGGGCATTTTTCCTCTTCTTATAGGCTGTCATGTTTCTTCGTGAATAATCGTCCAGGCACAAAGGAGTATCGCTTCGATACAATAGAACGGTACGCCCACAAGAGAACGGCGGTACGTATCCCATATAAGCGGAATCAGCCCGAAGGTGTATCCCTGGTCAAGGAACAACCCTACAAAAAGAATTCTCCTCTCTAGACAGATGGAGTCCAGACTTCATTAAAAACGCAAATTATACGCAATCTTGCTGGAGAGCAAGCACGCCAGGGCACGAACGATGGCTCCACTGGGTTCAATCTTCTAACAGAACACCTGGGAGATCATTTACGTTGTTTATCGTAAAAAGTCAGTAATAAGTGAGATTCGACTAATTGTCACGATGTAGCTGCTATATTATTCCTGTCGAATAGAAACGATCACTTATTAATAGATACTGGTTCCTGATGGTCAACAGCAATGTCTAAAAACGTTTTACTGCACTGACAATGAGATGAATGGTTCAGTCACCAGGTTTTAACTTAGGTACTGGTATTGCGTATTTTAACCCTTTGCTGCGGAGTTAGAATCGTCGTTTTATTTCAGCTAGCCAGTTTCGGATGGTGTCAAATTTAGTTTGTTTTCATTTCAGTATTCCTGCTACTACAACAACATATCAGATAAATAAGAAAGTTCTATTGTTCTCAAAGTTATAGTAAGATTGCTTGTATTTTTTAAATAAAATAATTTGGTTTTCCTTTTCAAACTACCCTTCTACAGACAGGAAGATTGTTTACCAATTTCATTTGTATAAAATTCAGAGTTTTTATTATAATATAAACGATTTTGTAACTTCAAAAGAGAGAGAACTTCCTTGGATACCTAATCTTTATAGTCACATAAAAAACAGTTTGTAAATTACATTTGATTGTTGTGTGGTGGTTTTGGAAACATTCTCTCTGACACAGTGTTTTCACGTATCAAACTCGTTTCTTTACTTCTATTTGACACTTTACAATTTGAGTGCTGCACAATACTTTCATTTTTGTTATGAATGCGAAATAATTATGTCCAATATTCCGTCTACCAGCTATTTTCAGTCAAACATCGGTGGTTTGTCTCTGATTTGGTACGGTAATAAAATCATTCATCAAGTTTAAAAGGAGTGTCTATCTATATTCTTTATTACTCATAAGTTTCCTATTTTATTCGAGTGTAGTTATATAACTTATGTAAAATACAAGCATTTATTACTGAATTTATGAATGCACAGAAAAACAATTTCCTTTATTACTTCAGCGATTTATGAAGGAAACAATATGTTAAAGTAGAGGTAGTATATAACACTGATCTATTAGACCTACACTACTCCACTTTTTATTGCAGTTTACTATTATACTTGGCCTTGTAATAGTCCTTACAATCGTTTTTCATACTCTAGGTACTACGCCTTAGTCTTTCCATGATTCGACGAGTTGAAGAGTAGTATTTGTAGTTCAAAAACCACACTTTAAGACATTTCATCTGAACATGTAGCTCTGTGCATTTTACATATCTGAACCTCAGAGCTAGAGTGCAATAGATCCACTTGTTTTCTGTGACTGAATGCACTTTATGTAGTCTTGAGATTCATTAAAAATCGCTAATTCTTAACTTGTACTGTTCTCCAATTCGCCGCTTTTACCAAAAATATTTTTAGACTTACTAACAAAGATTAGAAATGGTCATAAATTCTATCGAGCTGGCCTCGACACAACTGATTAGAGCGAAATACGATATTGATTCAGATTCGACACAAGATTGCAAAGGGTTAATAAACATAATCTGGTCTCAAAGTCAACGATACCAAAGTGTGAACCATTGGTATATCTCTGAACGAAAATCCACCAGTTGAGTGACCTGCAGCAGGTTACTGAACTTGTCTACAGTCTGCTGAGTGGGAATCTTAGACAAGTGGAGGATAGGGCAAATAATGTCTTCGGACAGATCGGTGAATCGGTTCTTTCTTTCCAATGAGATTTGTTCTTTCGAATAAGAGCCACAAAGGTGATTGCCAGGAGACTGTTGCACGCCACCCGTATGCAGTAACAATGGAAACTCGGCGGAGTCATACGGAAGCGAGTAACTAACGTTCGTTGTCAGCTTCGGCCGTGGATCCTTGGGTGTAGGATGCCTCGTGTGCGTCCTATGGAACAGGTATCCACCCCGGTTACATACTATATAAACATAGTTCACAGCCCTTTCGAACGGTTTGTCGTGGCTGCAGAAGCTTCAGCCGTATGCATATGTAACGTGGCACTGTGGTTTGCTATGTAGGAAACAGAAGATAGTCAGAACCGTGTTTCTTCATGCTTGGGGAATTCGCGAAGATGATCCTCGGCTTTGAATCGGATTGTGTTCTTGGTCAGTGACATCTGCGCTTGTCTCAAGGTGCAACTGACTCCGGAGTTTCTTAGACTCTTCTTTCACGGGGATAGAAAATCGCAACTAACAGTGGGTTGCGATTGCAATCGTTAAGTTATCGTCATTAACATTTATTGGTCATGCATGAATGAAGTGGATATACAACTAATGGCTGCCTTGTTGAGAATCAATTAGAACAAAGCTAATTAACACTGGAATTATCGATGATTAACCTATATACGTTTCCAATGATCAAGATGATACGTAGATAATTGAAGAAAATCATGTTTATTTGTAGATTTATGTAACTCTATTAAACGTTAATTAAAGATAAAAATAATATTATTAAAAATTCATTATTTTGATTGTTTTGGTAGTTCTAGTATTAATAAGCTATTAATCAATGAATTGATACATAGTCTATTAATAGGTTTTCAATTGATAAAATGTTCAGATTAATTTTTCTGGCTCCAGAATAATTTATTTTTTAATATTCAAAAATTATTAACGAAATACTTATGATTTTAAATTAATTGGCCGATCAAAAATCACATCACTGAAGATACTATAACCAGGACTTTATGAATATTTCATTGTTTCGTTTGTTACTGTACCTAATGTCTTTAAACGACCACTTCACGTTGCTTCGACTGTATTTCTGACCGAAGTCGTACATGTCAGTACTTGTTCCTGTCAGCTGTGACTTGACTTGGATACGCTATCTTATCGGGAAGACTAAGTTCTTAGAACCTTTTGTATCAGAATAAGCGATGCAATTACATAGTCGCAGTCGATTAAATTGCAACATTGAGAAACATATAGCTTATCTAACGATAAGTCCTCGTGATGCGTACAGAGGATATTAAGGAGAGTTTCATTTTGTGTAACAGAAATATTCCATTTTTATAGTCATATTTTTGAATCAATTGTGCAACATACTGAAAGTGAATGCAATCACTTGGAGGCATCTGTTATCTTCCATTGATTAATCGATTCGCAGCAAAACTGTAAATATCTAGATATTTCTTATTCGACACACTGATTATAATTTGGAATTGATTTCAATATCTAGATCCAAAGAATCAAATATGTCTTCAATCGAGGTATTCCCCCTAATGTGTCATCTGTTTCACAAATTTAATGAACACACATACACATCAATGTATTATACATAGTATCGATAAATTTAATATTTACATCGTTCCTTCTATATGAATTTAGTATTTAAACATTTAAGTTATTTAAATACTCCTTAATAATTAGTATATACTAATATTTATGAAGCACTGTAATAATATATTATACAATTCAATTTTCAATGATAAAAATTTACTTCCTATACCTAGAACTAGAAATATTTCGATAAATATTCAGTTTGAGGCTTTCACGGCCCGACATCGTACAGTTTTCACTTTTTTACCCCTACGTGTCTCTTGTTCACTGGCTTTTTCCTTTCTAAATTTAATATTTTACCCCTTCTTAGAACCTTGGTAGGCATCGATCAAAAGCACTACCAAGCAATCACTTCTTACAATTAGCTCTCTTCATAGAAATACTCTACTAACTAAACAAAATAAGTCGAAAGAAGCAATTCGATTGTCACAGTTTGCTAATACAATTGTAACAATAACTTTAGTCGAGGCAGTAACAAGTGCACTCATTGTTACACTCAGAACAATCCACCTGAGGATCAGAACTAAGCAATTGTAAGTGATCTCGAGGCATCAAGAAATGTCGACAGAAACTCCACCTCTTTAAGCAACGCTAATTTAAGAGGTACCAAGGTCTCCAGCTTCCCAAGTACCACACCCACGCTTTCCACACGAAATGCCCTCGAGCCACACGAAATACACGTTGGAATCAGCTGTTTCTATATCGCCCGTAGAAATGCAAGCATTTCGTAAGAGACGAAATCGCGCAGCAGCTTGAGAACGCAAACGAAACGAATCTCTCATAGCGGAAAGACCGAAGACAGTCAGGTGCCGCGCCCTCGTGACTCAAGTTCTCAGCCGATTACTCAGCCGTTTGAAAAAAAAGAGGAGAAAAGGAAAAAGGAAAACGACGAAACAACGGCGAACAATCCAACGCCGCTGACCTCGTTCTAAGGAAATTACGTTTTAGAACGTAATCGTGGCGCAAGGAAGAGGTGTCTGTCGAGAGTGGATCGAGGTTGTCGGGTCGTCACACTCGCTGGCAATGCAACAATGACCATCGGAATGAGCGGTGAGCGAAGGAGTCAACCGGAAGTCTCTTATAATCCGTGGATGCCTGCCTAGACTACGAGCCTCTCGCGAGCAACCTGCGTCCTTCTGTTGAGGACAACAAAATTTATTTTTAATACATGATCCTGTGTTAAAGGTAGCCTCTTTTGCAAATGTTGCTTTTATCTCCTATGAAACACACTCTCATTCATAAGATACTAGGCACTTCCTCATTTCTGAATTGATTTTTTATAAATATCTACTTATTTTGCAGTAATATCTGAATGTGGAATCATTATTCTATATGTACAATGTGAGTAAATGTTGAAAAAAGAATTTGCACACATTTGACTATACATGGCCAATTCGATGAGACGACATTCTGTACATTTCTCTCTATTTGCTTTGGAAATTCGAAAAGAATTTTTCTAACGTGAGGATGTTCGGTACGAAGCTACCTAGCAATTTAGCATAAATGCAAGAAATATTGGCAAAAAACAATACTTAAACATAAAAAATTCTAAAGATTAACAAAACAAAAGTTTATATTTATGCAAAATAATGATCCTAACCATACCTCGAAAATTTGAAAATATTACTTAAAAGTGTAGCCAATTTCACTATTCAATGACCAAACGGTGTATCTTTTTCTATGAAGCAAAAACTGTATCTTTTCATGAAAAAAGTGTGTAATTTCTGAGATGATGATACATCAATTCTCCATCTGGTATTTTTGTGCGGTCCTTAGATCAAAATTGGATCCCCTTAGAATTGCGTGTGGGGTCTGGAACAGGATCGCTCATTTCGAAATTCCTCTGGGTATAATTATCGGCTTCGACGCGCTCGGCGCTATGCCGAATTTGTCATTGGAGAGAATGACTCGCGTGATCGAGTCTTCCCCATTTTTGTTACGGCGCTTGGTGAATATTTTTTTTGAAGATTGGCTCCTTTCTAGTCTACCATCAGGGATAATTTCCAAATTTCTCGGTTCGATAATACGAATCCTAGCTTGGTAATAATGACTGCAAAGTATCGGTTGTTCTGGCGTTATTGTTCTTTGTGAATAGAACTAGGACATCGTATTTTAATCTTTAAATACCATACATTTTAAGTGTCTGAACATCGTAGCAAGCTATGAATTTGTCAGATTTTGGCGAGTTTAAACTTATAGCTCTTACAATGTTTTACAATCCTTTAATTCTTAGAAATTTCAAACGTCATATACCTACAGTAGGACGTTGATTGTCGAAATTAACGTTAACTTCAAAATTCACGGTTAATTTTCTTTATATTTGATAAAGTATTACTAAGGAATGGTTTGAGGTTTTCTTGAGGTCCGTGCATAGTTTTATCTTTAGCACTTCAAATAACCAAAATTCTGAATATCAGAGATCGAGAAAAATCCAATTTGGATAATTAATTGACGCTCTACTATACTTTAATTGTGAAGGATTGCAGTATTTAAGTTTTGCAATATTTATTTAATCTTTAGAAGATTGCGGTATTTATTTAATCTCTAGAAGATTGCAGTATTCATTTAATCTCTAGAAGATTGCAGTATTCATTTAATCTCTAGACATTTTTGTTGTAGATTCCCCTATTACGAAATGTTCAAATACTTAGAAATCCTTATCCCATTACCCCTTTTATTTAGATTACATAATCATAATTATTATTTTGTTTTTCGATACCTTCCCAAAAGAATTATAACAGTAATTTCCATAACTAAAAGGAGTAGAAGATACTAGCAAAGTTCAGTTACCTCGACCTCAGTTACCACACAAAAGTTCAGTCACCAGAGTCACTGTACACCACCCCACATGCATATATTCCGTAAACCTACTCTAATCTAATCAATTCATGCCTCTTTTCACAGGTGGAACCGAAATACGTCCGCCCATCCATTCGAACAGGAGGAAGACCCTTAGAACTTCGCTTAGCATACCATTTATTATAATATCTATCCGGTTACAGGTCATGCTTTTGGTTTGTTGGGGGTCCGCTGTGGTTATTAAGGTTTCACGTAGAGTCACCTTACCATAACAGTGAGCTTATGGTATGCTTTTCACGTAAAAAGTCAGAAACATTTCTACATTTTTCTAGAAAACAATATTTCGTGAAAAAATCACCGATGTAATATGTTTAATTACTCATAAACACAATAAACAGAAAAATAATATGACATAATTGTCTTCTTAATTTTTATTATATTTCATTTATTTTAATAATAATTTCCTACCCTGTTCATTGTTTTTATTTTCAACAACTAAATAATATCAAAGTTATATATCTTTCCATAAAAGATTTTTAATTAAAAAAGAACCTTACAGTATCATGAGTATCAAGTAAAAGCAATTTCATTTATGCAATAAATGTAAATATAAATCAAATTTCAAAACAGATGAATGCTATACACATGCTATATCATGTCTTTAAATTGTTCCAAGATAGAATTACGCATGTGGGAACGCGACTTTATTCATTCAAATGTTGCCAAAGGAAGATTGCGAGTGCGTGCCCACTTATGTCCGTAATACATCCCGCGTGTAAGTCGCATGCGTATATACTTGCTCATTGTCCAGAATCGTGAGCCATGAAAACCAGTCTCTCACCAGTAGCTCGTGCCGAACTTTCAGCATTTGCTCGCGTGTATCTGTGTCATTAAAGGAAGAATATGGAGACGAATGCATGACACGACAGTGAAGTTACGTCAAAAATATTTAAGTATATTTGAAATGATTTGAAGTTGTTTGAAGATATTTGAAGGAACATAAAATTTGTTGAAATTATCTGAATGTATTACAAGCTAGTTGCAGACGTTTGAAGTGATTAGGGTACATTTTTAATTATTTGAAAACAGTTTATATAATTCCACATAATTTGAGATAGTTTGAATTTGTTTAAAGTGCTTGAAGATATATGAGTCACGAACAATGTTTGGAAGGTGTTTGAGATAGAACAAAAATACGAGCAATATAAGAGGTATGTATAATAAAATGGAGTTCTACAGTGAAAGAAAAGTACGTATTTACAAAACAGTTGTTTTTAATGAGAACTGAATCGCATCCACTCAACAGCTTAGATTAGAGCGACGAAACGAAATGTACACTGGCAACCCTCAAAACCTATTCATTGCACAATAGCACTGTTGATGCGTACAGTTTCTTTTCAAGCAAGGTTTCTATCGATTGGTCGAGGGTTCTGCTCTCACTTCCGTGCGCTAATTTACGAGGCCCCATGGTACGAGACCTAATACCCATTCGAAAGATCCTGCCTCAAAAATTTAATCCTTAGCCTTACGTGCCACCCTCGATTCACCAAAAGTTGCACCCCAATCTCTCCCTTGATGAATAAATTATTCAGGAGCCCTTAAATATTTTCAGAGCGGCTATAAAAGTAGAGGAAATAAAAGTGGCGCGCCAGGAGCACGTGGTACTCTCAGAGATGAACAGACATCATTCCAGGAATCTTTAACCACTTAAGGATATTTGCTGAATCAAACTGGTTATACATTTTTTATAACAAAGTATATGAAATTGGTCCTATATTATGGTTCAAGTACTTACTACTCAAGATTTTCTTGAGTTGTTTCTTTCTATAGAAAATAAATAATATTAAATTATTTACAATTTGTTTACAAATTGCTTTCCCTCTCAAATCTTAATTTTAATGTAAAATTTGTTTAAAGTTATATTAATACCTAGATGATCAGTAAATAACAGTTTCATTTAAAATTTTCCCAGAAATATGTACCAAACAGTTTAAAACATATAAAAGTGAAAAAAGCACACACTCATATAATACACAAACCATCAAAATTCTATGAAAGTGTCTTAAACTAGAATAAATGAAAACTATCAAAACTTAATAAACCATCAGTTTTGAAAAGAAGAATAATTTGCCATAGAATATTTAAACGTTGACGTTTAAGGAAGATCTCACTATTTCTATACAAAATTCGAAGCACAGAATCCATCCCCTCAAGTTGGTTCGCAAATCAACTCCATTAAACCACATTGGCTCCGTTCGCTTGCGCTCCGTTCGTCACCCATTACACGCACTCTGTGCAACGGGATTCAGATTGCAGCCCTCCGTCATCGTACGCGAGTCCCGCGTCCCTTTCGTGCATAATGAACAAGAGGAATTCCCTCTCGGTCGGGGGAGGGCTGGCCAGGTGCCTTCCTCGCGTGTCACGCGCCTACGTTATCCCTTTCTTCGTTCGACGACTAACGCAGAAGGATTGAATGTCCGTGGTGTGTCGCGCAAGGGCGAAGAAAAGGGACATCGTAGTCGGAAGTAGGTGGCGTAGACCCGGTAGCAGATGTTGCGTTCCGTCACGAACGTATCGCAGAATTCGTCTGGCTGCTCCTGGATGTGTTGCACACGCGCTTATTACACAAGACGCCCCTACGGTTCCTTCTTTTTTTATTCCTGTTCCCGTTTTAGTAAAATACGAGGCTGTTTTTGCAACAGCTTCAACGTCCCTATTGTATGGACTCGCATTGCGGGCCTCTTCTGACTTCTTTTCTTCGTGATTCGCGAACGCAAGCTGCGAAGGATCGCCATTGTTTCTCTGGTATCGATCATTCCGTTCATGAACGAGTAGGTAGTTGGCAAGCGAATTTTAAGCTTTCAAATGTAAAGTGTTCTTTGGCTGAGAGAGTATTCCTATTGATGAGCGATTGGAATAGAAGTTGTTGGTATTGTTTTATTTTTTGGAGAAATGATTTGCATTTTGATACTTTTATGAAAAATGTCGTGATTAAATTTTGGTGTCATAGTTTATGCAATATCCAACAAAATCACGCCTACTAAATTTCATAATATAATTTAATAATTTAAAAATTAGACAGAAAACTAAAACCTTAAAAAATTAGAACAATACTACAATAGAAAATAGAAAAATAGAAAAGCCCATCTAAAACCTGAAATATAACTTTGATAAGGGTTTCTAGGATCATTTCGATGTCAAATCATACCTCTACACCTATGCTACAATTTCTGTCTAAATCACTTTCTCATACTTTATAGTATACAAAATTGCAACCAAAAATTTCAAAAAATTGATCACAGAAATGAACTCTTTTAGAAGTGTACTATCATTCTTGAAACACATACCTAAATTTACTTGAATAAATTTAACAGCTCAAGCTTACCTATTAGTAGTCTACAGATATAACATGGTTGTTAATAATCTATTCAGATTAAATAAACATGCAAAGAAGGAACAGATTCAACTGCTTCTTCATCGTACCTCCAAACTTACATTTTTCATTGGTCCCTTGCGCCTAAATCAATTTCACAGAGGTGTAACAAAAAGGTCCGATCGTCTGCGCGCGGCGACTCGCGCCTCTACTGCGGTTACCAAGGAATTCCTCTCGATTCCTCGAGCCGAGACAATATCCCCGAGTTAACTGTGCGTTTGTTATTTTCCGAGCGATCGAACATTTGCGCGGCAAACGGAACGGACTGGCGGGACTGTGGAACGAACTGTGGGAAAACCACATCGCGCGGGCTTCGGGGACGTTCTCTTCGATGCGAAATGCCGAAGCCATTGAATTTCTCCGGTAGGGAGAAAAAGAGAGAGAAAGGGGGAGAGACAAAGAAATGGAGCCCTGAACAGGAACGGCTCCACAATAAACCGATGATCTTTGAAAATCGAGAGGAGGTTTGTTCCTGTGGCGAACCGGTATCGCACTCTGCTGCTCTACCGCTTTTGTCGATTGAAGCGTCGAATAGAACCAGATTTGGAGACGTCATCGACACAAAGTGCTAGCTATTTGACGGTCAAGACTCTCGTGGTTTAACCCACACAAGTCAGTTGAAGAAAATTTATCGAACAGTACAGTAAAATTAATGTGATATTTTTAGTTAAAAGGTAGTTAATTGTTCTATGATCGGGGTACCCATGTACCATGAATGTGCGACTTAGGCAAATCTTATATGAGTCGACTTGAAGAACAGTACAAGCCCATAAGTCACATTTGAGGTATTTGATTCCAACATGTAATTCTGTATTGGCAACCTGTCCCAAAAAAAGGTTTTATGATATCCATGTGGCATTGTAATATCTACTCATATTTCTTTTGTAACCTACTGATTCATTTATCAAACAGGTTGATAAAATATAAAAATAAGAAATATAAATTTTTCATAATTTAAAAATAAGACAAACTTTATACTTTTTTTGTAAGGACTCTCTTTTTGTTTGGTAGACACCTGACCCTTGATAAGCCAGTTTCGCCGTATTATCCCGCTCATTAATCATGATCGTCGAGTGCATCGCAATTCAGGGGTTGCTCGCCTCCAAACTCGCCGTGGAGGGAAGTCATCTATCATTACTTCGGTGACAGAGGCGCTATCAAAACCACCACTGCAGTTCCAAAGACATTTCCCCCTTCTTTCCCTCGCGAGGGAATCGAGAACAAAGTGTACGTGTGCGGGTTTGTGGGCTGGGATCCATTAAGAAACAAGTCAAGAGGGTGTTAGGGCCATTAAGCGAGCGAATTGTTGCGTTTTTCAGTGTCGACAGAGTGACTTTCGTTTTCGTTTTGGAGCTTAGATTACAATCTCTAGTCTCCGTCTTTTATTTTGAACTTTTTCTGAGGGCGATCTTTAGGTCACTCCACTTTTGTAAAAAAACAGACTTCGTCGAGGATGATTCGTAAAATACAGCAAATAATAAAATTTATATTCTGTTTTATACACTTCTCATTATTCAAATAAAGTTTCTTTTTTTTTAAATTTGCCATTGTTTTGGAAGCCATAGAGCTAGCTTCCTCGAGTGATCAAATAGTATGCGTTCTATGGTGATCTATCATTTAAATAAATCTGCTTATATTATAATTTATTTCCCATGAATCGAATGTCTTTTTAATTGGTTAACAAGGCAATGAAAAACTTAGGAGGATTGTATTTTGCGATTTTAAATTCATATTTCCATAAACTCAATTAAAAGAATAGATACAACCTAAATAGGAATATGTTTCACCCTTTTAATATCATAACGTATACTTTAATTTCGATATTTAACATATTTTTGCATATGAAGTGCATTATGATCATTTTCAGGTATTTATGTGTACTGTAATGTAGTGTACCTACTACATTCTAATTAGTACAATAATAAGTAATTAAATCATATTTTAATGGAGAATACAAACAAGTATCTGATTTTCAGAGGCGTATGAACCTTAATCACTGCAGGAAACACACCCACCCCTTTCCCTTCGTAGCATGAGCTTTCTTCGACCACCTTGACGAGGTAAAAGCGGCATCGCGATAACGATCTACCTGTTGTGTCCAGGGTGTTTCGTTCAAAAGGGCAGATGTGCCATGAGCTCGTTCTCGAGTCGATCGATCAACGCGCGAACGTGATCGCGATACATTAATATACGTCAATTGAACTCCTTTCTCTTTTACGCCTATACACTTATATACTCGAGCTGCCACGCAATTTACGAAACTATCTTTCATATAATTCGATCATTTTTCTTGTCGCAGAAATTTGGAGAATCCTTACAAAAAATGCTACTTACGATTTCTTAAACGCAATTCAAAAAATGCGTTTAAAATATTCAATTTTTCTCCATTATTATGTGGAAAATCTCTTCAAGCATTAGAGTGGGATGATGAATAGAATATTCATGGGAAAGTACCGATGATAATTCCTATTTCGTCCCAGTGGAGCACTGTGGGTGGTAAGGGGATAATATTTGCCCAGAATTGTCCGACGACTATCGAAGCATAATGTTGCACGGCGTGTAGGCAGAGGATAATTGATATGCAAATGTGTCTTTTATGCTTGATACTCAACGATGTACTATCGCAATGGACTGACGTTACATACGTTGTCGATCCTAAGTTTAGAATCACAATCTTGCTATTCTGCGTTTCTGGTTTCTTTAGAGACTACTTATGCAAAGTGCTTAAGTATAATAAGGGACCATTCTTAGTAAGTGGTCGGCGTGTCAAGTGAATATCAGTACTATTAGAAGTGCTGACAAAATCGTATGTATGTAGAATATTAGTTGCTATACCCATGCATCATAGATTGTAAGATACGTAGGAACAACATGTATGTACCTACATGTTTCTTTTCTTTTCTATTTCATTTCAATTAATATCTATATCTATACATACATACAATAAGATCCCGATTAACCGACTTGAGATCCAATTCAAAACTGGAGTATTTTTATAATGCTCAATTCTCAGTTTTAGTAGACTGTCACTGAATCATGGTTCAAACTCAACTCTCACAATCAGTTCTACTGTATTCTTATCACTAACGCATTGAATCATTGAAACCCTGAATAATAGTGTAAATAATCAAAGTCTGATCAAGTAGATAATCAAGGTTAAGATTCTACTGTTGTGTGATTATTTTTTTGTCATTTAAATTTCATTTCTTGCATTACCATCTCCTAACAATTACATGATAAGGACATGTCTTTATTTTTTGTATTTCATTTCGCGTTTTACAAGTTATCAACTAATAGGCAAGACACATATGATATTGTCAATAATCAAACCTTCTAAAACTACCAATAACAACTCGATATACCAACTCTTTATTATACAAAGTAATATTTTACAGTAAACTTAAATACCCAGATCATTTGGGTATTTGCCACTATTTCCATTTCTATCTCATAATCCAAGCAGTCTCATACTTCCTTCGAATTTTGCAAGATATTTCAATCAAGAAGAAAAAAAGACAAATCATCACTTTCAGTCGAATGCCAACGTGTACATGTGAAATACTCAAGACTCGCGCTTTAAGCACCCAAGATTAGACCTCAGCATGTCTGAGAGAAGCTCCCTGGGTATAATTACCAGCTTCCAGAGGATCACGATCCAGTTGGTCCTTTCGTTTCCCCGAGTCCGAGCAGACCATCATCGAGCACCGCCAAAAGAACGAGTCCCTGTCTCCCGACATGCTCCATCTTTCCGCGGTGCGTCTCGAGATTAGAGGAGACTGAAATAAGCCGCGTTGCGGTCGGTCCACGGAATAAGAAACATTTTTTGGCTTTTCTCTCCCTGCCTAATGGCCTCCCGAGCGGCCCTTTTTTACCAAGCCCTGGCGAGGTGTAAATTGACCGGTACACGAAGGAATTCCACCTGGTTTCTGACGGTTTCCGGAGCAAAAACTTGGAAATCGAGTGGAACCGAGGAGAGTCATTCAGTACTGCAGTAAAACATCAGAAAAATACCTTTAAATATTCCCATATTAGCTACGGTCGATCGAAAAAACATTTTGCGTTACTACCACCACAAATGCATTCGTCGATTTGACCAATTGCGCATAGTCACTAACACGGAGAAACAAATAGTATGTTTATAGTTCGACTAATTGAATTAGTTATGCTGTTGGCGTATTTAAAATAGCAGTGAAGAATATTTTCTTATTCGAACTTACAAATCCTTGCAAGCGCTTTGTTGTTTTATCCTAGGTTGTTCTATTTGAAGAATAATGTTTTTGATAGTTGGACTGTTTTATTAATTATTGATTTGAAATTCGAGTATTTGATATTTTTTTTTACCAAAAAATATGTAGTACATTTTATAAAAATACTTCTGTTATAAGGTGACACCGGATATTTCGGATAAAAAAATTCTTGAATGAAAAAAATACTTAGGTACATGTTCTTTCGAATAATTCCTTTTTTAAAATAAATCTTATCCATTATAACTATAGACATTTTCTATTTTTTTCGGTTTGCCTAAGATTGCCTTATGATCTATTTAGAATAAATCTACAGGTCAATTATTTGATAAAATGTTTCAATATTAATATATATTCATAAGGCTCTAACCACTTACAACAATAACAATATTTGATTACAATCTGCAAACATTACCTTCCTACCCTTCACCAAATAAGTTTTCATAATGTACCTACACAGACAATCGCTTAAAAAAAATTAAATTACTTCTATTTTAGCAATTACATCCTATTTTCCTCTGTTACAACTATTCCAAATAAGTATCCATTTTCGTTGTATACGATATTCCTTTAATACTATTCAGTTGCCCGTTAAAATACTAATCCCTGCTAAATTCTCAATGTTACTAAAGCGTCAAATAATCCATTGAAAGAGGATCAGCGAACAGTTTAAGACCATGTTTTAGGGGAAAAAGGTTCCCTTTCCATTCAAAAAAAGTGTACCAGGGGTCCAGAATGGAGCAGCACTGAACGCTGAAGAGAGCATACGCGTGTTTCGCGCCTGAAAGGGGTTGCAGGTTGCAGGTAAGCCAAGTTTCGGAAACACGGAAGAAGGTGGATCGACGGGTCAAAGGGAAAAAAGGGAAAGTATTTCAGGGTGGCTTAGAATCGAGTTTACCGTCGTTTATCTCGGGGACCAATCTACAACAGCGTCTTGGAGACTCGGGTCCACGGAACCACAAAAGCGGCTCGTTAGGCGTTTGGACAAGATGGAATTGAAGCTCGTTTTCGCGCTCGTTTGGCTACAAGCAACGACGCATTCGGTTGTGTGGAAAACGATCGAAGCTTTATCACTTTTATTTAGACAGTGTGAGCTCGTTTAATGGAAGGCGTGTATTCGCTCGTTTGAGAAAACAACGAGTTTGGAGGGTGCAATGTGTCTTCTAAATTGGATTAGGTAACTAAAGTTTCACGTTGTATCTAAAAGGCTACATCTACTTAACCCTTTCAGAACCGAAACTTGCTGGGTTATAAAAAAAGATAGAATTTTTGAATCAGTAATTAATAATAGTAGCCTAAACAAGCTTCGTACAAAATTTCACGGCTGTAGACTATAGGTCACTAAATGTGAACACAAAATAAGAGATTTAAAATTTTTTAAGTGACTGTGATTCAAACAATACTTTGAATGCAGATACTGCTTATCTAGGTTAATAATTTTTTCGATTTTTCGTGTCGAAAAAAGAGCTTGGAATATCTCAATTGTTATACAATATTATTATTCAAAAAATGCTAAGATATGTTTTTCATACTTATAAAGAATATTATCGAAAAAATTAAAAAATTCCACCCATTACAATTCTTTAAAAATTGGACAACCCCTTAACATAATAAATTCCGTTACAGTGTCTTAATTTGCGAGAACTTCATAAATATTTGATGATCTTCGAATGCAATGATTTGGGAATTTGTTTAAGCAATTCTACTTATAGCGCCACGAATAAGAATAGGAATAAGATTTATCGACCGACTAAAGTTTTCATTCTTAACATAAAGTTCATTGCTTTTAGGAGGATTGCATGGAATTTTTTTAAGAGTTTATGAATATTTAACTCCGTTTTGCACTCATTACATCACCAGGCTGCCGAGCTATGCTGTTGGCAAGAGTTCTGCATTGTTGCTTGGGAAAGATTTCCTTGGTTTTCCCATGTTCTTTCCCGAAGCTGATGCATACGTCTGGCTTACGTGTTAAAACTAATTAACGGTTATCTTTTTATGATTAGTTCCAGGAATAATTCGCTGCATTTAGGTTCAGCGATTGTAATTGTTGGAAAATCACTGTTTCGTCGATAAAAATATCTTGTTCTGCCGGAGCGACCATTTGCTCGTTATAACGACAGCAAATCAGCAACTGTTCCAATAAAAATTCGTGGACGACCGAATCGACCTTCACAATGACTAAGGATAAAAATGCTCGTCGTTCGGGTCACTATACCTGAGACATGAAGTTCAAATTCCTTCGAGATGAGAAATATTGCAACGTAAGGCACGATTTACGAGAAACGTGATGCATACTTACATATATGTAATCAATGTACGTGTACAAGTAACGAAATCTTTCTGTCGATATGAAAGCGACAACTTGGTCTTGTAAATCATGTAAAAAAAGGTTTAGGGTTCGTGTGACATTGTTGTCCGAGCTATAAATAAAAGCTGTTTGATCAATGGCTAGAGACACAGGCCGTACCATGAAAGTAAAGCGAAAGAATAGACGGATACGAATGGAAGAAAAAGTATTGGAATGATTCAAGATCGAAAGCGTGCCATTACCGCGTGAATCATGATTCGGTGGATATTTTTTTCCTGATTAGATCACAATGATTTTGCAGAAATAGTAACTGAAGGTTCGAAATAGATTTGAATTAGGTATTTATTTCGGTGGATTAGATTTAAATAAATTCTAAATTTACGAATTTTTAAATTAAATCTGTGCAAGTTCTTACGTTTGGTTTAAGTTGTCATATGGATTAAATTTAGGTCCTAATTTTGATTAGGTTTATGAATTACGTGTGTATTAGATCTAAGATAAGTGTATATCAAATCCTGGTTAGATTTAAGTGCAGCAGAATATGAGGTAAAGAATAGATAAGAATAGATAACAAGAATAGATAAGAATATTAGCTTGAATAGATTTTAATTAGAGTAGTAACTTAAGTTAGGTTTGAATAATATCTGAGATAAATTTTGCGGTAGAGTTAAGTTTGAATATATCAATTTTTTGGATCACCTCTTTGTTAATATTGGGGTTAGGCTTAAGAGAGTTAAGTACGGATTAGGTCCGAAACTAATTATAGATGTAGTACAACTAATAGATTCTCAGGACTAGTTTTTCTAAAAAGAAACACTCGTAAAAAACATCTACTCTACTACCCCAATTCATTTTCAATTTCAAATTAGGTAATATAACCTCCAAAATGAAATTTGAAAAGTGACAATTGCGAAATCCTATGCTAATTAAAGGATTCCACTTATATCTTTCCAGCCATGATACCGCAACTCGTAAATACTTTGTTACCACGAACACACATCAATTTTACGCAATCTTTTCTCAAAACATCAATAAAAATAAGAATAAACTCTATGCAAAAGTAACGTAACATGTTTGTCTACAAAATAAATCCACAATTTGATGACTCAATTTCTCAATAACATAACATTACCATATTATCCAGTACAATCACATTGCAAGAATCACAGACAAAAATTCTAAAACTAACGATAAAATAATCAAAACTAAAGAAACAGTACTCACTTTGACTGTAGACTGCGCTCGCAATGACCAAAAGTACCAGCGTTCCTCTGAGCCCCATATTCAGGATGTTTCTGCCTCTCTGAAGTTCAATCTATTCGCGCACCACTTGAGAACTCAATGTTAACCCCCGAGGGACTTATCTTAACCGCGACGTTCAAACAGGATCTCCGACGCGCGTAAACGCCGTCTAATCATCCGACGAGCGGAAGCATTTCCCTCGACGAAAGGCGAAAAAGAGGAATCAGTCGGAAGAAATCAGAACGACGAGGCACCGAAAGCTCGTTCGTGAGCACGCCTTTCCTCGAGCAAACGCGCCTCCTCTTTCTTCCTCCCTTCTATCCCTCTCTCTTGTTCCGTCCCTCTGAATAGCGCACCGTGAACCGGAGCGTACCAGCTACTTTCCACGAGAGTTTTACCGAGAAGAAACGCGACGGGAACCGTTTCGGTACTCGTTCCCTTCTCAGGGAGCGTTATCTAATTCTCAGGATGACGTCTCGATCAGTTTCCTCGATCACGATCGACAATTCCCCCTGAATAAGTAGCTGTCAACGTAAAATTGACGGATTCCCCGGGCTAACTCCCATTTACTCCACGATACGACGGCGATCGGCTCTTTCGTTGGAATTATGACAGGCGACCAGGTCAGTTTTCGGTCACTGTGCCCGTGTCAATCGGCAGGACACCGTGGAAGCACGTTGGGGGTTGATGCCGGGTCGAGATAAGAGACGCGAGCACGAAAATCGCCCAGCGAGCCGCACCGTGCTGCGGTTCGCAAACGAATGCCACTGAAGTTGCCGCTCTTCCGAATTCCGTAGCCGCATAGGTGTGCGTGCGCGCCTACTCCCCACTCCGGCGCTGCTCAGCTCGTGAATTTAGTTATCCCCACCAGGAGGCTTCTCGGTTGCGCGCACCATCTTCCCCCTGGCGTGCAGCATTCGATTAGCAATGGGTCCGATCTAATTTCAAGCTTCTTCAATTTATAATTATGCTCGAAGCAAAAGTGGATATCTTTGGTGGGATACTGGTCTTTTCGAATTTACGTGAAACCTGCGACATGCAGATGGTTATACAAATATTTGGCTACGTTAGCTGTTTAGTACATGTTATACATATAGCGTATGTATTTAAAAAGTGAGGAAACTCGAAGACGTGATTTTTGAGTTACAGCTATAAATTAGTTTGGTAAGTGCATTTTTATTCGTTATGAAAAGTTTACTGGTTAGAGATCAAAATTATAGAATTTATTCAAAGAACTCTTCAAATGTGAATTACAAATTATTTGAATATAATAACAAGAAAATCATTTTGTGCAAGTAACAGAACTATTTCTTTAGATTAATTATTCATGTTAGATAATTTTTTGTTTCCCTGAAAAACATCCTTTTTTGAGTGTGTAACTTTTGCAATCATGTGCGATATGTATAAATAAATTATATGTATATGTATAAAAAGAAAAAGAATTTGAAATGTATTTTTAATAAGTATTTAATGAACACTTAAACAAAACTATGAAACGTTATTTTTAAATACATGTATATTGCGATATACATGAATGAGTAATAAATAGATGAAGGCCTACTACTGTAATTAAGGTAGCCAGATACTCTTCTGATCGACTGGATGTGAGACCGAACGACGTAAGTCACATATTTTTACTATTTTTATTTCTGAGATATCGATATTCACAGTTTTTTATATCAATTCTGTACATCTTTTTACAGTTTTATACTTTTTCAATCCTTTCACGGTCGGTGCTGCATATATGCAGCGTTGTATTTTAAGTCATACAAATTAAATAGTAAATATATATTTTTGATAGTGTTGTGTATTGTATACGCAACAGTAATCCTCGAATAATACGAAATTTGATGACCTAGAGACATTTTAATTTATAGAAAAATTTATTCGTAAAAATTGGAAGAGAAAAATTACTTTCAACACTCTTGTATTCATGATTTATTAAATTGTTAAAATTTTGTGATATTCCTGTTTTAAAATTCCTAACCTACAAGAGTAAGAAGTTGAATACTAATAAACATCTGAGAGCAAAGTGAATTTGTGATTATATTTAGGTTTGTTTGAAACGCAAGCTATGGATTGGTTCAGAATAATATGTTCGCACACGCGTGGTTAGTTTGATTCCGTCCCTACTTCTCTACCGGTCTCAGATCCGGTGTATCCTCACTTCCTTTATCCCCACTGTGCCTAACCGAGCGCGTGTGCGGTCGACGCGTCAATTACATCTAAATCGAAGGCGACGTCTCACCGTGATTACGTCGCAAAAATAAAAGCCGCCCGCCTTTCGACAATAAATTCGAGTGGGTACAATTTATATCGCGCGTCTTATTCATCGACGTGATCATTTAGTAGCCCTGGTATGCCTACTGCATCGACCGTATTTCGATCAAAAACTATGCATATTCACATCTTTCCTCCTCTGTTCGTTGAATTTATGCTTATTTTGAACGTAAGTACAGTACTTTTTGACAACAATGCGTGTCAAGGTATGTGAAACAGGTAATGTCTCGTTTTCATGTAGGATGCTTGTAAACTGCGTAGGAAGAGGTAGGAAGGATTTTTTCGATAATTATGACGGTAAACGTAGGACTTGAGATTTATGAATGATTCGGTGGCGTGAATGAACGTGTCGACGCATGCGCGCAGCCGACCAGATTCCATTCCCATTCCGATCTCGCTTCTATTCTCACTGCTTTATCCTTTTTCTGGACTGTGTGGGCACCGGTGAACAACACACAACAGCTGTAGAATTCATAAAAAGATCTCTGCAGCTAGAACCCTTATCAAGGTCTGAAGGCAAACTGTGGAACGAGAGAAGAAGAGAGAATGCACGTTTCTTTCCCACTGTTACAAAATATTTGTACAACTCTGTATCAGAGACTCCTTGTTTTCCATTACCTAATTCAACTGAAAACGTAATCTCAGTTGGCGGTAAACATTTTCTCGGCATTCAAATAACAGAAATTGTTTGTTGTTCACAGTTGCTTAGAAATATGATAAAACTATATTGTCATAATTATATATTAATTATACATTAAGATAAAAATATAAAATACGTAACTCTAAGAAAACATGTTTGCAGAATAGCAAAAACGTAATTGTGGCATAATTCTCGCAGTACACGAATACTATAATAAATGTAGATATCATAAAGATATACATGCACATACACGCGTGTATAATGTAATGTGTATATTGTATATTACAGTACTATTAAATTTATAATTCTACCGCAGTATTCGATAGGAGAGTGGAAATAGTTATACTAAATATAGTATACACTTAAATGTGTCAGTAACCATATTTTTAGAAAATAAATGGTTTAAGACTAATTATTCTTGTGCACTTAAAAAATTCATTATGTAGATTAAACAGTATATTTTTACCCAGAATTATAGTTGGCACTTAAGAACTGTTTTTACAACATACATATACGAGAAGTTATACATTCTTCACCGGAATAGAATAATCTCACAGAAGTTGAGTTTTAAGAGATTAGCATCTTTTCGACTCGTCCCTCGTACAATTTCCTGGAAATGGTTTCGAGAGTGCATATTCAGCAAGGAATTATATATTCTTAACCTGACAACTTCATCTTCTTTTCGAGGCCATAACACAGTATGCAATAGATTTTTCATCTTGATCTCTAACAAAGAAGTAAATTCGGTCTTTGATATATCATTTTTTATAACTTACAGTTATTTAAAAAACTATCTTATTGTTTAATACAGTAGAAAAAACTTTGTCGGTTCATTGTTCATTTATGTTAAAAAATATATTTAAAAATAATATTTTATGTCACTATTCAAATATTTATTAAATGTTTGTTCAAAATTGATTTCAAGTTTTCTTCATTACTGATATATATTTGTATGTAACATTTACTTAATAACTTACTTGACCATATAGTTTTGCGATCAACTATACATGAAAATTGAAATTCTATTATAGTGGCTTTCGAAATTTTCAGAATTACAGCTTTCGAAGAAAAATATTTGTTGCTTAAAGTACCTATAAAAAAAGTAAAGTGAATGATTACAGGACTACACGTGTAAGTATGTATGGATATGTAAGGCATCGGTACAAGGACAGAGATTTAAGTTGCATGTAACGGTCACAATAGCAGGTTACAACTTGTCGGTACAAGTCGTGAACAGTAGGCCCCCCATTTGAAATTCACAACCGATGCCTAAAAGGCGACAATGCTACTGAATATTGAACACACTCTTTGGAATGTCATTCTTCGTTGTTGATCAACGGAACGATTGTGCAGCTGCTGCTTGTCTTATTTATGACGATACTTTTGGTACAACATTGTACGTGATGCATGCATGCAATTTTTTATGATATCCAACATTTAATTACCTCAATTATTTTAATACTATATCATTTTACTATGTGAAGCGACAGAACAAGTGTTAGTCAAACATTTTTTCTTGCTGAAAGATTTTTAACGCAGAGCTCTTCTATATGCTTGTTTTATCATTTCTTAGAAATATAAAACATCAGCATTTATTATTATGAAGAAACTCATTAATATACTTATAAATAAAATTGTTACTCATATTTGTACATTATTAATAAAAAGTATTCACGTGGTTCATAAACTGTTGTCGATACTCCGTGAAAGCATTCGATTAAAACCCCCCAAAAATGAATGAGAAGACCACCACCGTGAACTGCCTAAGAGGTATGAAACATCTGTTGCTTTTGGCAGATCTTATCTGAAATTGCTTTAGCACTCCCTTGAACTTGTTATGGAATTAAGATAATCAGATTAAATAGGGGTCAGTAATGCCCGTGTCCTCAGTGAATATTGAAAGCGAATATAGATGGTGCTAGATCCCAATTTTGATGATCGTTCGGTTACCATCTGTCAATGTTCCCGATTTCTCAGAGCAGTTTTATTTTCTAATATAAATTATGAAATTTATTATGAGTTAGTTAATAATTTGTTTAATACAAGGACTGAGTTCCAAGTTTTAGAAGCAAGAAAGAAGGTCTGTCTGAATTTTTTTGTGAAACTCCTACGTCAGACATATGCTCTCGTTAATGAAGTTAATATGAAATAGGATATGCACCAATTACATTTTAATGGGAGAGGGTCATGGTGAAGAACGCACCGTAATATAACTGTTCATTAAGGAGCTCGTCGCCCACGTTAATTGGGCAGTTACTGTCGAAATTGTTAACATGAGTATACATACAGTAACCTTGATCACGATAAAACATTTTAATTACTTTGAGTCTCACGCATGTCTCACGTCAATTAGATGAAAAATGTTGGGAACAATCGCGTTCCGCTACTTTAATTTATGCTATTGAAGGAAATCTATAGCTGCTATTAGATAAAAATAGAATGTATTTATTGGTACTTCTTTACACAAATCTGTTTAATAAAATCGCCTTTGAATAAATAATTACATTCCATCATTTTTAAACGAATAACCCATTTCTTATTCGCCGTGCTTGCACGTTTTGTGCTCCAGACAGACATCATGGCAACATTTTTCGGATTGGTCGCAATCTTTGTCGTGATGACAAAGAACTGGAGGTAAATACCAATCGTAACTTCGTGGACATTCGGTTCTTAACGGCGGACACTGTTTTGTAGTTTCTTTGTCTTTGTCTTCAATAAATACCTCCGACCACCATGGGTAGAATATAGGTGGCTCATTAGTGCTTATCCATAACCACGGATACAAAAAAGAATGCCAAGCGTATTCCATCCAACCTTCCTTTTTACCCGTTGGACAGCAATAGTATCGATCATCAGATGTCTTGCACCAGTATCTGCAAAATTTCTCGTGGCCTATACTGTAGCCTTTTATGGAAGAAAGGTAAGCGATGAGGCAAATCATCGCAAATGAATAACGCATCCTGAAACACTATTATATTATAATTAGTCATTTAGTGTTCTATATTTGTACTGTAAATCTATGTTTATGATAATTACATAGAAAAGAAACAGGTTTAACATATATATAACGAAGAGTTCATCTTCATATATTGAAATGCAAGTATGTATTCTATATTACATAGTATATCTTACTATATGTATATACATTATTAATACAGCATCAACATAGTATGTATAAATTAGTGTTAGTTAGAATAAAGTATAATGTAATACAAAGATACAATAGTAGAAATATAATACTATAGCAATGCTCATAAATATAGAGGTACAATAATATTATATTTCACTTATAGTTTTATTATAGTTACATATAGTATAGTTGCATTACACACTTTACACCTTTTTACATTGCAGTACTATTATATTTATACTGTCCAATTATAATTTAATTCCTGTACGATATCAATACATATACATATAGTTATGCAAGACGTCTGCATGTATACAGCTATAGTATAGTAGCTATAAATAGTGACGCAACAGTGATAAAATTACTTTATATGTAGCAATAGCACAAGTGCTATGTGGTTAGAATTCAATAAGCGCGCGATAATACAATAGTTAAATTATAGTCGTGATATAATTTCGATATAATGAATTGAATTTCTGCAATATAGTAAAATTTGATTATATATCCATTGCAGTAACGAATGTATAGTAACTGAATAAATGTCAATAGTAATATCAATAGTAATAGTATAGTAATGGTATGATAATATATGTGTACTGAAATGATCAAGTGCAAAGTTTTGTACTCACCCGAGTCTTGGTTTCCTTCTACGACTGGCGCTGCCGCAGCGAACATTCTTATAAGTCGACGAAAACTCTTTTTTCTTAAAATTCTGTCTCGAAACAATTGCCAATTGTCATATTTCTCGCCAACTGTACATTACTTAGACTCTTTACGTTACAATGTGTAACTTTCGAACGTTCTGTTTGAAATTTTATGTGATGAAACGTCGAGGTAGTATTATTCGAAAAGAATTCAGTGTGAAGAACAAAAATCGAGTTACAACAAAGGGGAACCGCTTTCCCTCTGAACGTGACTAGACGTAAATTACATCCTATAACCGCAAAACTGTAAAGCGACGTATAAACATTGCACACAATTAAAATGTTCATTGTTCTTCATGAACAAGGGTAGGTAAACTAATGCTTTACACGTATATCAAATTTTATGTATCAAATTTTTATATCTTATCCAAAGTGATAGGAAGATAATGCCTTCGAGACATACGTAGGTGTTTGGATAATAAAACAATTATTTTTGTTACATTTAACTCCATTTATTTAGAAATCAAGTGCTTTGAATCTGCTGCTTTAGCTTCAAACAAAAAAAATTGAATATGTACACTATCTTCGTTAGCATAATCATCTTTATTGCAAGAACGTTTGGATAATAGAAAGTTTGAATATTGAAGTACATATTCAAATAATAAGAGTTCGAAATGTTCGAATATTGAAATCTCTACTATATTTTAATTTATTAATTCTTATTTAGAAATTCAAGCATATCGAAAATAACCAAAAGCAGTGAAATATACGATCATTTTTCTAGTAACTTTAATAGAAATCGCAAAATCGCAACGATCCCCAATTGCACAATACTGTGCAATTTTCCTTCGATTTTTGTAAGACCATATCTTTCAGCAATTTCAAAATGATGTATATCTTAAACATGTTCTTAAATGCATTCAATGAATGACGCCTATCACTAGACTACCAAACCTTATACATCACGAGTGAATACAGAAAGTAAATACAGAACAAATAAGTGAACCTAACAAATTTTTAATGGCACATTTCCTCTGCCCTCTTTCTCCCACGAATCTACAATTCAGCAGAAAAGTAATTAAACGCAACATTTGACACATTAAGAATCTAGAAATTACTCAACCAATCAGATCACCACACAGTGGAAAGCAGCTTCAGGATTGGCTGCTGGCGACATAACGGTGAGTTGCAATAACGACCTCTTAAGGCCCGTTCACACGTGGACGTCCCCGCAACGCGCGACATTTCCACGGCGTTCCTAGACATCCGTCGGCGATACGCAATGAGGAACAGTCACGGATGGTTCCAAAGCGTCCTATCACGCGCGGAGTTTCTCGGAAGCGAGCGAATCAGAAAAATCCCCGAATAGTAGGACAACAGTGTTCCCTACATTCTAAATCACCGTATTGCGTATCGAGTGGAATATGCGAGTGTGTCGTTTCAACGAGTCCCGCAGCGGAAAGATGCGAAGAAGCGGTTAACCCAGTGCGGTTAGTGGCAAGTGTTGTCTCGCTTCAGGCATCTCTTCCCTGTCTCTGGTGATTCTATGAGTGCGCGTACACGAGCAGCCAGTGCGGTGCACTTGGCGCAGTGAAAATCATTCGGTGCGTGGCCTGGCCTCATCTTCCGTCTTTGTGTGAAGTGCAGTGTCGGTCGAAGGTCGCGTGAAACGTTTTGCGGGATTGTTCGAGAAGCTCGTCTGTGCGGTAGCGCATTACGAGAAGGTTAAAAGGAAAGGTGAACCACGATCCTCAGTCGGGAAGCCTCGGTGTGATAAAATGGCGGTGATCGGTACTCTGATTGGCGCTAAGCGATAGAAGAGGATCGCATTCCGTTTACGCTCACCACCAAGTTTTGTTTTGGTCCAGTTCGAGAGATATCCCTGCGGAGGCCGGTCGATTCTCGCATCACCTCGAATCACGGTTCGGTTTTTCGCTCACGTCCTTCTTCCCCCCTCCCCTCCCTCCTTTAGTTTCTTCGCCCGTCCGCGAACTTTATTTAAAAAAAAAAAAAGAGTGAAGAGAAAAAACGGCGTCTCATTGACGAAAAGGTATTATTAATCCTCGGTTGAGGACACGTTTAAGGTGGCGAAGAACCACCGACGGAACGGTTCTCGAAGTCGCGATGCCGCATCGTTCCGACCTCGAATTTATCGAAAGGCCGAACGACAAGGACGACTCTATCGAATCCTCGTCGGCTTATCTATAGGTAAGTTTTCATGCCACGAGTACATCCTTTGCTTTTTCTCATTTTCCGTGTCGAATCCCTGCTCGGCCATCTATTCGAAGATGTATTTCCATTTGTCTGTCGGAATCTCGTGTACGTCAGTTCTTTGTTGTTATTTTGTCCTTAACGAACGAGCCTGAGTTAGGTTAGGCCTCGCGAAACGGATGACTCTGCATCTTAACGAGAAACAAGGTTGTTTTCGTTCCTATCGCTTTTCTAACGGTTCCATTTCTCGATAGCATCAGGATATTCCTGATTATTTTGCGTTATACTGGGGAGATTTTATTTCTCTTTATCGTTTTTGTCTTTGTGGTCGGTAATTGTCGTTCCTTTATAGAGGATTTTCAAAATAGGTATTTGTAACGTCAGTAGTACGTTTCGTCACAATTTGTAACTTTTAAGAGCTAATAGCAGAAAATTACGGTGTTATTGTTATTGTCCTTTGTGAACGCTATGTCGTGAATTATGGAGTCCGCACTTCGATTTTTCTTAACTAATGAGGTTTTCGTTGTGATTCTATATCGTATTGTTCTATTAATAACAGTTCGCCCGATAAGAATTTTATATACGTATTATTTTCATTCTTGGTGTTTGGTTATTCAGAGGAACAATTTCGCTAATTGTTTCTCGTCGCGTTTGTAGGTCCATATGGAGAATCTTTCGTATCGTTACAAAAATAATGCGATACTTTTATTTTGTTCAAGCAATTTTACAATTGTAACGCAAGATAATATTCGTGGAAATATACACGAATTGTTGCGTGCAATTTGCAAGTTACATACTGAATTAATCACTACTTGCAGAAGTAATTGTTATGCATGATTTTGTTAAATATCATGTTATTTTAATACATTTATTACATCTTTAATATAATACTAACCTGATCTAAATTTATTCACCAGTTTAAATTTTTATACAAAAATCATTAATAAAAATACCTGACAAACAGGTAGTAACATTCATAATATTACATAAATTGTGCATGTTTTATGCAACAATATTAAACATTGTTTAAATTGTTGCTTTATATTACAGTCTACAATACAAAATAAGAAGACGCTTTAAATTCATGCACATAATATAAAAACACTCCAAAACAGTTTGTATTCAATATATAAAAAGGAAATTTCAAAATGAATTTATATACATTTTTTAAATATCTTTGAATTTTTTTAAAATGAAAAATAATTGATTCAAACTATTTTTATAATTTTTAACTAATAAATTCTTAATAAAATTTCATACTTATTTATGGGTATAATTGGAACAAATTGTTTCAGATTTTAAATTTACGAAGGTAATCTAAACCCTGCCAAAATGAAAATTGATAGAAGTAGATTGAAAAAGTGCACTTCTGAAGCGGTAAGAAGCCTGTTACATTATGAATTAAAGTCTATTTTTAAGCAACAAATTTTTAGTATCAAATGTGTAACTTTTTAGCTGCCAGAATGTCAGGCGCTTATAAACAAATTGCGTTCATGCTCCCATGCAGAATTGCTAGAGGAGTTAATGCAAATAGATGCATGGACCTTTGCTAAATGCGAACTCTTTCATTGGATTGATGTATTAGATCTTAGCGATAGCATTTTGGAAGAAGCTGCGGCACGGAGCCCAGACAATCCATGGGAATTAGCCTGTGATCTCCCCCAAAATAGAGAGGTATAATTGAAGTATTACATGCTGTCGTGCATATCTTAATTTCATTTTGTACTGTAAATTAATAATTATATTATTTAATACAGGCAAAAGATCTTCTTCTTTGGGTTCTTCATTTCACAACATTGTTAATTGAACACTCATTCTCACGGCATTTGTACAACAGTATGGAGCATCTGGAGACATTGTTATCAAGCTGCGATATGCATGTTGTTCTTGGTGTATTAAATCTTCTTTACATGTTCAGTAAACGTAGTAATTTCATTACACGTTTAAATAGTGACAAGAAGCAAGGTTTACTGAGTAGACTTAATCACTTAGCAGAGGTTAGTCTTTTATTAAATAATTTTTCAATTTATATTTCTGAATTAGAATTTCATAAAACAAAGTTTAGCATACATATATATAATTTTTCTATATTTCAGAGTTGGGGTGGTAAAGATAATGGATTTGGTTTAGCAGAATGTTGTAAAGAATATCCAGATAAGGTATTTTAAATTTTAGAACTATCTAGTAATCCTTATTTTCCATAAAATGTTATAATGTTTGTATTTATAAATCATTTTAGCCACTCCCAGCAAGTGCAACAACATTGCATTTTGAATTTTATGCTGAGAATTCTAACACATCAGACGCATCGGGTACCACTTCGAGTACTGCTACAAAAAAACTTGGACAGACGAATTTTGTAACTTGTATACATATAGAAAATGTGGATAAGCTTGGTAAAACTCCAGCACAAATAATGAATGATTTGTTGAAAGTCTATAATGTACCTCCTGACCGACAGGTAAAATAAAACAATAGTAAAATAAAACTGCAGTAGTAAAAAATAAATTTTTAAATTATATTTTTTATCTTCAGATGGCGTTATTTACCCACATAAGACTGGCTCATAGTTTTTCCGATTATCGAAGACGATTGCAGTGTGTGCAAGCTCGATTGCAAGCATTATCAATACTTGTATATAGCAATGCACTTCAAGAAAATGCACATAGTTTGTTGCATGCAGGGCTTTTAGAAGAATTAGTTGAAGTATGGGAACTTCCACACGCACATCTCGTTGAAATACGTGCAGCAGCACTGCGAACTCTTACCAGTATCATTCATTTAGATCGTAATCCACATTTTCCAAAGTAAGTAGAAATCTTAAAAACATGAATGACTTTTGAGAGAAATTTTTGAAAAATGTTAAAAATAAACAACTCATAAACTATTTTTGAAATAGAAGAAATATACATAATTTTGTTTTTACAGAAAACCTGGTTCGAGATTAAACATGATAATTGATGTCACTGGAGCTAGTTCATATCATGGATTTTTCCCTGTATCAATTCGTACCTGCATTGCTCAGTTGACTTCACCACAACCTGATGGACAGCCCTTTCCACTGCTACTCGCAACAGCATTATTCAGTTTTCTGTATCATCTAGCGAGTTACGAAGCTGGAGGAGAAGCTCTCGTGAGCTGTGGAATGATGGAGAGCTTATTGAAGGTTATGAATTGGCCTGGAAGTGAGCTGGAGCATATAACAGTAAGATCTTATTGTTATTTAGATATAATATTTGAATAATTGCTGAGATTTTTAAAAACTTAATATTTTATATTTTTCATTTACAGTTTGGAACAAGGGCAGTTCGTGTGATAGATTTGATAACTAACATAGACATGCAAGGATTCCAAACTCACAATGGCCTACAAAGTTTCATTAATCGCCTCGATATGGAAGTGAACGTTTGCAGAAAAGAACAACCATTCGAAATAGAGCCATCGCTGTATCAAGAAAATCAACAACCGGTTCATGAAAGATCCGTAGAAAGGGACGAAGATTCTACCGCATCCCGTCGTTCAAACGAGCCTTACGACGAGCGTGAGGAATCGTCAAATCCTATGGAATTCTCAGAAGATGAAAACATGAGTTCGAAAACAGAAGATAAAACTGAACAAATGCCGGATTATTCCGCGGCAAAGACTAGAAAAACTTGTCTACCACAACGTGCCGCGCTTATGAAATCGATGTTGAACTTTATTAAGAAAATTATTCAGGATCCAGCATTCTCTGATAGTAACAGACATATCATGGAAGGCACTCTGCCCTCCTCTCTAAAACACATCATAAGTAATGCCGAATATTACGGCCCTTCCCTATTCCTTATTGCTACGGATGTTGTAACAGTGTACGTTTTTCAAGAACCATCATTATTGTCCTCTCTGCAAGACAATGGACTAACTGACGTCGTGTTACATGCATTACTCATTAAAGAAGTAAGTAAATTGGCACAACTGAAGTAATGTTACTCGAATATGAAGATGTTTACTTGGTATTTTAATAATGCTATAATAACATTCAATCATAATTCGATGTTTTGTACAGGTTCCTGCTACTAGAGAAGTTCTAGGGTCATTACCGAATGTGTTTAGCGCTTTGTGTCTAAATCAACGTGGTCTGGAGGCATTTGTGAAACGTCGTCCTTTTGAACGGCTGTTTAAAGTATTACTGTCACCAGTGTATCTTTCTGCGATGAGACGACGTCGAAGCGCGGATCCTTTAGGCGACACAGCTTCAAATCTTGGCAATGCCATGGACGAATTAATGAGGCACCAACCAAGCTTAAAAGTCGATGCGATTGCTAGTATTATAAAAGTATGAATTCCCTTAATAATACACAATACTCTATTATATGGTGACTAATGACATATATATAATACTTGTAATAATTTTATTTTTTTCTGTTTTCAGTTATTGGAAGAACTTTGTGTCTTGGGCTGCGATCCTCGTTACATATGTATGCGAGCCGCAAGTAAATCCGACAATTCACCATCGAGTTCGACTTCTGGTAATCGTCAATCCTCTGGACAATCCGTTGGAGTCGGGGTTGGCGATTCTGGTGGTGGAGGAGGCGGGGGAGGTGGAAGTAGCAGTGACGAGGAAGAAGAAGACGAAGAAGAAGCCAGTACGAGCTCTCATCCTCAACGGGAGGAACAACCTTCACCCTCTCCTGCACAACCTGGTCCACCTCCTCAGCCTCGAGAGAAAACGCCAATAGCATTAGTAGAATATATACACAATGTCATGAAGTTTGTTGATGCCATCCTCAGTAACAACTCCACAGAGGACCATTGTAGAGAATTCGTTGCCCAAAAAGGCCTTGTTCCATTATTGTCTATCTTAGGATTACCCAATCTTCCAGTAGATTATCCAGTTGCACAAGCGGCACAAGCTGTAGCTTCAGTTTGCAAAAGTATTTTGGTAAGTTTCATAGTATAATTGATTCTTTAACACATTGATCGCGTCCGTCATGGATGTTCGACACTCAATTTTGGTTGAATGATGGTGGATTTTGTACGACTGGCTTTTGATATAAACTCGTGTTACTGTCAAAAAGAATGGTCTCCTTCGAATATATACTGAAAAATTCATAGTGACGTGGGAATCAGAAGAAAGTAATTGTAGATACAGGTGTTTTCACCCTGAAAAACCAAAGAGTAGCAGAAAACAAAGTTGTCTAGTACTTTTATTGAGGTTCTCTACTTTTTTAAAAGTCGAAATTCCTGAATTATCGTAGTTACCTTGCGAGCCATGCCATTGGAGTGACACAAAAATATTTTGTTTTTGAGTATATAAATAACTGGGTAACATAAAACTCCAAGTGAAATACATATTTTAACCTAATTTATCAAATTACCAAATATTTCTTTTGGCTCGAGAGAATTGTCAGCCAAAACTGGCTTGGCGATCAACGTGTTAATTTCTTTTATTATTTTATTCATGTCATATGTATTCTATGAATTCTTTTTTGCAGAATCTTGCACACGAACCACTAGTGTTTAAAACTGGTTTGTCTCAATTGAACGAAGTTCTAAACTTACTGAAACCACTTCATAGTCATATGGAAACACCGGGAGGTTCCGTTCTATTGCATGAACTTGCCTCTGCTCCAAATTTAGAGACAGCCTTTACGAGTGATACAGCAACACCTTTACTCCATGCTATGAACGCTGCTCATGGATATGTAGTAATGTTTGTTCATGTGTGTCGTACTAGCCAAACCGAAATCAGGAATTTGTCCATGAATCACTGGGGATCAGAGCTTGGTCTGACTGTTTTAAAAGGTCTCTCTGAGCTGTATATGTCTTTAGTTTGGGAAAGTACGCTTTTGTTAGCGCTTTGCAGCGAAGATACTATTCCAGCTGGTTGTGACTTTGGAAAGGAAGACATGGATAAACTAGTGCCACCTGAATTGAAGGTATGTAATGTTCTGTTTATTTAAAGAAATATGATGTAATACAATATATTTATGATTATAACGTAATGTTTTAAATGAATTAATTAGAATGACGGAGAAACTTCTGGCTGGTCTGGTGGAGTATCCTCAGACATGGGAAGTAATGGAATGACGACAGCAATGGAAGCATTGAGTACTGATCCACCACCTGTACCCATGGAGGTGGACGATAAACCGGCTGTTGGTACAGGAAGGGCGTCTCCAAGTTCTCACCAGTTAAAATACATCAAACCTTTGCTGGGAGCTTCATCTAGATTGGGTAGAGCCCTGGCTGAATTGTTCGGTTTACTTGTAAAACTTTGTATGGGTTCTCCAACGAGACAACGTAGAGCACAGCAGATGCCTCTGACACCAGCTCTTCCTTCACAAGCAGCGAGAAGCGTAGCAACAGCTTTAAACTGTTTATTGACTCGTGGATTAACATGGGACATACTACCTCCATCTCCGATACCCAAGTTCAAATTGACCTTCTTGATATGTTCTGTGGGTTTCACGTCTCCAATGTTATTCGACGAAAAAAGACATCCATATCATTTGATGTTACAAAAGTTTGTTAAATTAGGTGGATTAAATGAATTCTTTAAGTAAGTTTATAAGGATATAAATGTACATATTTGATTGAAAATGAGATATTTGTTACATGTGTAATAATATATTTTCAGTACTTTCCATTGGGCATTGTCTGGAGGAGGACAATTTCCATTATCAGAAGGATTAGAGCATCCTAATTTACCAGATGGTACTGGCGAATTTTTGGATGCTTGGCTAATGCTTTTGGAGAAAATGGTGAATCCTAAAGCTATTTTAGATTCGCCTCACGTTGTTTCGTCAAAGTGCACGGGAATATATAAAGTATACGAATTCGATCCGATAAAATATCTCACCGACATTCATAAGAGAGCTTTTGAAGCAGTCATGTTGATGTGGGGCAAGAAACCTTTGAAAAACTACGGTACTCGTATGACTGAATCGATTTTATCCATCTTGCGACACATTCTCCGAGGTGAAAAGATCATTAAGGAACGTACTGAGAAAGAAGAAAATAATGAAGGTGCAGTCAGTGGTAGTACAAGTGGTACCAGCGGAATTGGAAGGGGAGGATCAATGACTGAGCGCAGAGAAGAACCCGAAGCAGATGTAAATCCGGAACACCTCAGACAATTAATGGATATGGGATTCAGGAGAGCTGATTGCATTGAAGCTTTGCTTCAGACATTGACAGTCGAATTGGCTACTGATTACCTGTTGACTAACCCTGCAACATTGCGCCGATCAGTAAGTAATAATAAGTATAAAATAGGTGTGGGTTGAAACCTAATTTTTCATTTCTGCAAGTTTAAATCCGAAATTTCGTTACAATTTCGAAACTCTAGAAATTTTTTAATTTTAAATTGAAGTTTCAACAAAGTTTTTGCATAAATCATTGTCTACAATTAAACAAAATAGAAACAAAGATAACGATATCAAAAAGATTTAATCTGGATTCTTGTTCAATGATACTAACATTCAAACTCTTCTTTAAAATAATTTATTTCTTTTTTATTGACTATGGAGCCAGGTGTATTGAAAAATCAGAAAATGTTTGCGATGAAATATTTTGTTGATAATTTTTTTAAATTTGAGAACTCAAATTTAATAATATATTCAATTTTAAAAAGTTATTAATTTTTGAATGACAGAATATATAGCAGTGATTAATAATTAATTAATTTTTATTAGGATGTACCAGCGGGTGATGCAGGTGGACAAGGTCTTATGATGGATTTGGAACTAATAGATGATGATCAAATGATGCACGCTATAGCAATGTCACTTGGTGAAACTGAAACACGAAAAGTTGCTGGCTCAGAAGAGCCCACTCGTGAAACTACTATAACAGAAAGTATAGACGAATTTACAAATAGTGCTTTAGGTCAGTGTTTGAATTTGTTGGACCTCATGTCTGACACCGTGTACAGAATTTGTGATTTATTGGTTACTATTACTAAGAGAAATGGAGATGAATGGCGTGATAGTATGTTACGACAGCTCATAAAAGAGGTAAAGATTTAAAAAATAGTATTATATACATTAATAAGCATTCCATTGCTTACGTGTTAATTATACATAATTATACGTAATTTCGTATTACAGATTGGTAGTCTAGTAGACTATTTGATCGATATTGCTGAGAGCGGAGATCCAAATGCTGGCACGCGATTAGTAGAATGTGAAGAAGCTAATAAAGTTGCTGGACGTATTTATCTGTATACTCTCTTTTTCGAGGTAAGGATTCGTACTATGTTGTATATTGTAATATACGAAATTGTACTATGTAAGAATAACCTTCATTTTCTTTCTTTTTTTTTTACAGGGAACATGTCAAGAAATGCGAGTACCCTGCGCACAGATTGTTGAAGAGAGTGATATCTTAAACAAACTTGTACGCTTACTTGTAGCAAGTGAACCTCCACTTACAACAAATAAAAATAAAGTCATTAATAAGGATAATAACAAGGATACAGCAACTTCAACGAAAACACCAAAATGGTTGGCACCTTTATTATTGCTCATAGATCGCTTGGAAAAGGTGGCAATATTGACAAGACGAAAACGAATGATGCATAAGGTGTGTAGTATATATAAAAGTTTGTATCATAAATTATATTCTTCTATACAAATCTGTTTTATTAAAATATAACAATTTTCATCTGAAACAGGCCACAAATAGAATGTGGAAGTGGTTTGACTTAGGCACAGGAAAATGGAATTCATACTCTCCAGTGAATAATCGAATAATCAATGATGCTTACTGGGCTGGTGAGTCCAGTGTGAGGATTACCTGTAGCAGACGAAGATACCTTATCACGTTCTCTTCCATGACACAAGTTAATGAAGATAGTGACAACAGAAGACCTATCACGATGGGTTTCAAATTAAACAATGGAACTGAAGATGGTGGATTTGGTTCTGACTCAAACATGGACACAGATTACAGTCCAGCTGAGGATAAATGGAACGCTGTTGTGAAAGGGTTGGATCCTGATATAGCTCCGAGTATCATAAGTACCTGTGTAAAATTGTTAGCAATTCCAGTAGATCGAGATGCTCTACATGCTGTAATGAAGCTTTGTTTGCGGCTCACACGAGATTACGAGAATGCAAAAATATTTGCTCGCGAAGGTGGTGTAAAACTTCTTCTAGAAATGACCCAGGCAAGTAGTTTCATTGGATGCGTCAGTCTAAGTACCCTTTTAATACGACATACTCTAGAGGAGCCATCCACACTCCGTTTAGCCATGGAAATGATTATTCGCAGTCGTACTCAAGGCAATATACCTCCAGCATACAAAGAAATTCTGTTCATGACACGTCAAATTAGTAGTGCTGTTTGTCGTAATCCAGAAATCTATAGAAAAATTTGTGAAGATATTCTCAGAGTAGATATCAATTTACTAAGAAGGGAGGATGCTGATAACAGGTTGATCGTAAAAGCTCTATTCCCGGGCCCATCTCCAGCTCTACCAATGGTAGAAGAAGTTTCTATATCTGTAGTCCGAGATTTATTGAATGCGCTTATAAAACCTACGCCAGTTGTACCGGATGATGGGAGCACTACACCTACAGGAAGTCCAGAAAAGAAAACATCACACTCCTCAAGTTCTACTGCAGGAACAACATCTTCTCGACGAGGAGACGTTCTTAGGAACAATGCAACGACAACAAATAATGATCCTCTTGACGATGATGACCAAGTTTCTCAAATAATTCCACTGAAAATTTCTTCAGACATTGGTAACAATGGCAAGGTTGAGCCAGAAGAAGCAAAGAAACCTCTATTAACAAAATCTGCTATCTTAAAAATACTCGCAGAAGCTGTTCGTTCGTATGGTGCAGTCGCTAGTTTAATTACTGAACACGTATATCGAGCAGGGCAAAGTGAAATGGTAACAGAAGATACTACAGCGCTTGCTTTTCTTCTGGATAAACTTTTGCCGATGTTGCCAGAGAATTCAAGTGACAAACAATGTAACATGGCGAGAATGTTGATTGCTGCGATAGCTTCCTGCAATCACTCTCCGGATGTGCAAACAACTTTGGTCACCGAAGTGAAGGCAGCTTTAACGAGAACCTTGGCTCTCCCTGAAAGCTCTGAGAAACACGCACAACTTCAATTATTGATAGGTTTGATTTCTACAATGATTGATAGCTGCCTTTCAACTCCTCATAATCAGTTACGAGGCTCCGTTAAGATGTACCAAGTCTACGTAAACTATATTGTGAAGATCATGTTAAGGAAAGGAATAATCACAGACCTGGCGAAGATTCCTCACAGTTTGGACCTTTCGAGCCCGAATATGGCTGGCACGATTAATGCTGCCTTGAAACCATTAGAGATACTTTCTAGAATTATCAATCAACCAATGCCAGGAACTGTCAATAATAAATACTCAAAACCAAAAAATAGAACCGTTCAAGAAGAACCTATTGGAGAGCAGACTGGCACTACAACATCAGAAGCTACTCACGCTGTTGGCGAGGAAGCGAATGAGGATGCAGAGAACACAGAACATGACATATCTGTGACTGCCGAAAGTCTTGAACCTACATCGGAGAGTCAAGTGCATGAGGAAGGAGATGAAGCTGCTTTGGAGGACATTATGGATCAGTTTCTCGAAAGGTAATCATCAATGAGATTTTACGATTGCATAGAATACATGGTACGAATTCAGTCCTACGTGAAATATAGATAGGACGAAAATAATATGGTGTATTCTTAGTATATATAAATAATACCATTATTTTAGATGCTTATAAGCTGCTGTACTTATAATCAAGTAGTGTACTATTTTCCAGGCATGGCACGCCAGGCTCGGCCGTGGTGGAGGATCAGTCCTCTCGACCGCATAGGCCAATGGATATTGATGATGAAAGTCTTGCAATGCGTGACGGAGAAGCTGATTTTGACCCTACACGAGACGCCACAGTAAGAGTAACATCGCTTTTCTATCAATTTTCATTGACTGTAACTCGAAAACACCTTGTTTATAAACGAAGGGAATTACAAAATTATAAATTTGAAGAGTTACAATAACCATAGATAAAATACCTTAATTGTTCTACTTCTTACAAATGTTTATGGGGATAAAAAGCAAGGTGATTTTGAAAGTACTGAATTCTTGTTTTGTGAGAATATAATGCAATGTTGTGACTTTTAGGAGGATTTAATGAGTTCCGATTCAGACTCTGACAGTAATCCTTCCGACGACAATGAAGATGAAGTGCAAGATGATGAGGATGAGGAGGAAGAGGAAGAAGATGATGGTAATTTGATAAAATTATTAATTACAGTTTTATTCGTTCTGAATTAGCACTCTATTTTTCGGACTGTCAAATGGCATGTTGGGTCTTTCAAGTTTAGCTTGACTTTCACACATTTTGAATGTGTAAAAAATTCTGTCAAAATTTACTGAAATACTTTCAAGCGTATAGTTTAAGGTTGTAAAATTCAAATTTAAAAAAAAAATTAAAGAATAGTTTTATTTGCAATTATTTCGTTGTACAGTAACAGAAATTAATATTTTGCTAGGGTCATGAAAGACTCTAATATGCCATTTCAAGGTTGAAATGAATATATTACAACAAAAGGAATATGTATTAGGCGAAGAAAACGAAGAAGAAGAGGAAGAAGAAGAAGAGGGATCTTCGAACTACGAAGAAGATGGTATAGAATTCTATGAAGATGTTGGAGAAAGTGGTGTCTTTAGAATGTTCCCGTCGTCAGATCGTGATGGAAGCAACGTTGTAATGATTCAACACAATATTGATAATCAAGACAACGTAAATACTTCTACTCCTGTTAATCCTCGGCCCACTATTCCATGGAGCACTACTACGTTCCCTCTACCCTTGGGACTTCACGGTGACCCTTCAATTTATGATGGTAATGGTAAGTATAAAGTTAAGAACCAAAGCAATAAGAAATTCAGATACAAATTTGTTTTCGATTGTTTTTGATTTGTTCAGATATGCATCCATTGTTTACGCCACAGAGTGGTTTGGACACTGCTAGTATAAGGACCCAGAGAGCTCTGCGACAACGAAGGTCTCAATTTCTTCAGATACCTCATTCACGAAATTCGAATCCTCCAGTAATATTACATAGGTAATTTAGAGGGTTATACCATGATTGAGGTATCAAAAAATTCATATATTTTTTTGCTGTTGAAATTATTTGTTTATAGTTTTAAAAATATGATACAAACAGTTTATGATGTAACACAGTTTGTTTTTATACAAACTTTTTATTTCAACAATTTTCAATTTTGTTTAAATAACTTTCGTGCAAAAATAATGTTAATTTCAAAGAAAGTTTGCAATATTATACAAAACCCGCACGTATTCCCAAAAATTATGTAATAAAGAATATCTCCAATTTTCAAATCAATGGGATAAAAACTATAATAGTAATCATGCTCTTTTGACGTGTTGATAAAAACATTTTTCAAAGCTGGCCTTCTGGTGTCGCTATTTTGAAATAAAAAAATTTTTTAGAAACTGTATTATATCATAAACCACTTATACCATGTTTTTAAAACTATAAACAAGCAGCAAGAAAGAATGTAGATTTTTGGACGCTTCGATCGTGGTGTAACACCTTAACTCGTATTAAATATTGTAAGCGTGTCTGTCTAAATTTCATGTAAAAATAGCAAGGTTTTAAATTTACGTTTGTTTGTAATAACTTACGCAAAGATGTTTATATGCACGTTTTTGCATATTAGTAACACGTATGTAAGGAACAATTTAATGATACTGAACTTGTAATTATAGACTTTTAGGACCAGCTGCACAAGGTTTGCCTTTATCCACCAGTCAGGTCCTGGCTTCTAGTTTTCGAGATACTCGTGTTTATCTGATGGAAAATGGCCTTGGAATATTTACAAATCAAGAAGAAGAACAAATAGACCTTGTAGTTAGTATATAATATTCTTATATATTTCAGAATTATATATTTTTTAACATACTATATTTTTATAAATGTTCTCTTTTAGGATCAATCTGGCTATCTTTTCGGACCTAGCCTCGCAGCTACGTTAAACAACATTCCAATCGCGTTACACTGGTGGATCGAAGAAAGTAAATTGTTGGATGGAGATTCACAGCCAGAATGTTGCGTTGGTAAATATTCGATAATGTTTTCAAAAAATTGTATCATAGTTATATAATGAATTAAAACGATCTGCTAACGTTATTTAATCCTATATAAAAGGTGTTGTACATAAACTAATTCCTGGTCTTGAGAAGCGAAGAAATGCTGAATTCGCAAAACGAAAAGAGATACGTAAGAAACAACATAGTTCTGAGAGGAAAGGCGAGAAAGATGGTAAAGAAGAAAAAGATCATCTGAACAATACAGAATGTATGTCAATTGCGTTATTTGCACTTTTATTTGTATAATTCAATATTTAATTGCAACATACTTTTAACACTTATTTTAGCTGGTTCTTCTACCGTTATACAAATGGAAGATCAGAGATCGACTGCCTCGACATCTCAAAGGGAAGAGACAAACAATCTCGTTCCTGGATTTGAAACTGCTGTTGAAACAACTCGTCAAGAGCGCACGCCTGATGAAGACATAATAGGTACAAAAATAGATTTTTTTAATAGCTTGATTGCCATGCTAAATTTACTAAAAATTCTGTCACGTTAGCAGTGATTCCAACTGGAAAAAAATTATTCGTAATTCATTTTTGTACTTATTCTGCAGTGTTAGCTTCTTCTAGTTGTCCCTATAATTTTTTGTTAATACTACAGAATGATTCTCTCGCTAGGAGATTCAAATAGCACTGTCTTTGAGTCTCCTAGCGAAAGAATCATTCTGTATTTGTAATTGTGTATTTTAATGTTACTCACAATAATGAAAGAATTGTGACTCACGTGTGAACGTAACTGTATTTAACGTTCTAAATCGAGTTTCATACGAATTACGATTATGAAAATAATCATAATTTTATGTAATTTTAGACGTAACTGGTGAAATGGAGGTGACAGTTCAAGAAGACGAAGAACGACCTCCTCCACCGCCACCACCGGAGGAACAGTCATCAGAACCCAGAGATCCTCGAGTCAACAATCGAAATCCAACATTAGAACTGGCTGAGAGTATTGTTGACTCTGTGCTTGGACCATGTGCGTCTGAAGCGAGTAGATTACGTAAGTCATCAATGTTTCTTATATTATCTTAACGGTAAATAAATTAACCGAGACTTTTTCGATAATGCTAACGATTATAATATTTCAGGGCAATCAGATCGTACTGCTGAAGTGTCGAATACTAACCAGGCTTCTAGTCGGCCCAACACATCTATAGTAGTTGATTTCAATCAAGACAGTAATGAAGACTTGATGAGAGAAAGCGATTATACATCTCAGTTAATCATAAGGTTTAGAGATCAGCCATTAACCAATCAGTCAAACGTTGAACGAAAGTAAGGGGCACACTAATCTCATCATTACTTATAAATAGATAAACAAATAGATAAACATTAACGCATATTTTTATTATTCAGTGCAAATGTACTCAATCAAGATCCCACCACTTCAACATCGGAAACTGTTAATCCAGAGTCGTTAGAACAGCAACAGCAGCAGCAGCAGCAGCAGCAACAGCAGCAGCAACAACCACAGCAACAGACACAACCACAAGAACAACCGCAACAGTCACAACAACAGTCGCAACAACCTCAACAACAGTCTCAGGAACAGCAATTACCAGATGGAGTAGATCCGTCTTTCTTGGCTGCATTGCCAGAAGACATGCGCGACGAAGTCATAGCTGAACAATTGAGGTAACTATTTAGAACAGGATAACAGAATAAAAGAAAATGAGAAATTTCAAATGAGAAATTGAAAATGAAATATTAAAAATCGTTTAATAATTTATGTAGACTTCAACGAATTCGGCAACGAGCCCAAGCAACTGTGGTTGAAGAACTGACTGGACCAGTAGAAGTTAATCCTGAATTCTTAGCTGCTCTACCGCCAGCTATTCAGGAAGAAGTTCTTGCGCAGCAACGTTTGGAACAGCAACGTCACGCAGCTGCGTCTGCTAATCCAGAAGATCCAGTTGATGCAGCTGCATTCTTCCAAAACTTGCAACCAGCTCTGCGACAAGCGGTGGGTATATCAAATATTAAATTAAGTAAGTACATATATCTAGATTAGTGATAAAAAGAACATTTTCAAGAATTTAGACCAGCAAAAACGAGTGAGAAATTAGATTTCACCCGTGTGTGCAGTGCGAACGTAGTTACATTGTTGGCATGATTTAAATTCACATAGTCGTTCTCTAAAAATAAAGAAAAACAGTATTTCGTTAAATTTTATCGTATTAGTTACCGTATGTCGAGTCGAATTTTTAAATTCTAAAAAATTGACTAAGTTACGTAATTTTAAATGAGGAAATAATATTTTATGTAAAAATTTGTTTAGTTTTTTGTGAATAACAGTTTCGAAAATGTTTGTAAATAGTCTATAATGAAACCCTTTTCTAACAAAAAAATTAAATCAATGCACTGAGTGATTTTCCTGTAATAAACTCTTGAAAATATTCTTTTTTTGATGGGCCTAAAGGTATACACCTCTTTAATAAATTAGTCTTACGTCTATTACATCCATTATATTGACGTCTTTGTTTTCTTTCCCATAGATCTTAACTGATATGGAGGAATCGCAGATATCTGTTCTTCCACCAGATTTGGCCCAGGAAGCTCAAATTCTTAGAAGAGAATGGGAAGCTCGAAATCGACACTTGATGCAAGAAAGATTTCTTAATCACGTTAGCCAAGGGAATGCAACTTTGTCCAGTATATTAAGAAATTCTGGTAGAGGTAAGTAGCGATTATAACTAATATTTTGTATATTATGTACGTAACTAACTGAATTTAAAAATCATTAATAGGTAGAGACAGTGGTACACGTTATTCGATTCAAACTGTACCACAAAGAGGACAATGGGGTCCATGGAACTCTCGTGGTGATGCCAATATAACGCATCAAGGAACTGGTTTACGACTCAGAGGTAGACAGTTGTTGGACCATGAATCAATGGCCTGTCTATTGGTATTACTATTCGTTGATGAACCAAAAATTAATACGTTAAGGCTGCATAGAGTTATTAGGAATTTTTGCTATCACGGTAGCACAAGGGAATGGGTGGTTAAAGCCTTATTAAATATCATGGAACGTAGTAACGATGAAAATAAAGACATAGCCGCGGATTTCGGCGGAAAATTCAAAAGGAAAAGTCTTGCGTCTACAATGGACTACTGGTATGAAAAGTTTCAAGACATTCCAAGAAATTAGTCGTAAACTTCCATGCACAGAATTCATAAAATTCCTTTTTCTGTTTTCAGTTCTCCCAAATCGTTTGACCAAAGAAACAATGCGCAGTCATGGTTAAATATTAGCATTGATGCTGCTCTTGGATGTAGAGCAAATGTTTTCCACATTGTTAGACACGGTGGTAAAAAATCTGAAAGACAAGGTAGTAGCATTGCCATTCATCCACAAGCAGCGCCTACAGTATGCAGGTAAGTTATCGATAAAGAAGTAGCCTAATGTAAATAGATTTTTCAGATTGAAATATAATCTTTTATATTTCTTCTGCAGACATACATTAGATCTGTTAATAACTCTGGCGAAAGGATTCCCTGGTTATTTTGTGCCAATTAAGTCTAAAGAATCTGAAGAGAAAGATGGTAATAAAGAAAAAGACTCGAGTAACAAAGAAGATTTCAGTTCGAAGGGCAAATCTGCTTCGAAGTTAGGAAAGAGCGATCAGCCAGATTTCTGGGATATGCTCTTAAAACTCGATTCGTGCGCCTCAAAGAAGGGAAAATCAGTTGCTAGAACACATTCAAATTCGAATTTAGGAAATGAGCCAGAGCATAATACGACTACCTTTGAGGCTTCAGCTTTCGGCCAATTGATCTCAATGTTGAATTGGTCAGTGATCAAGCGCAGCAGTCAGTTAACAGATAAGCTGCTCAGATTGTTGTCGTTGATCTCAATTGGATTGACGGAAGTAAATCCATATCGTAGACAGGAAGGAGATAAGAACAAAAAGACAGATCTGAATAAAGAACAGAGTGTTGCTGCTCCTGAAGAACATCTTAGACTTGCTATACAAGTGTTAACCAGCAAAAGTTGTTCGGAAGAGGGCCTCGAGGATGCAACCGCTTTGCTACTTAATTTATCTCATTGTCCTGATCCTACCAGACAACTGGTAATATTATTAAGTGTAGTTGTTTATTTTATAAAAAGATATTCCTGACATGTATCTATACTTTTACATTTTTTCTTTCAGATACTAAAATTACTCATGGAAGGCGCTATGGAATTAGCTAATATGGTTTGCGAACATATAAACGATTTAATGATGGAACTGAAAGTTTTAAATCGTGAATTAAGAAGGAATTCTATCGACGAGCAACCTTCAACCAGTACTGGAGGTTCACGAGGAATTCTTTTGGATAGGTATTGCATTTAAACTATGAATTATTAAATTTAAATGATTGTATTTATATATGGACATGGAATTTGATTACAACCATTTTTAACGCAGGTTTACAAATGAAAGTGTAGTAGTTACTGCACCAAGCAAGGTCAAAGCTGGAAGTGACCTTCAATTACCATCAATGGCTGCCCTTGTTAGTAAAACTTCTAGTCAGGCATTCTTTTTAAGAATACTTAAAGTGATCGTACAAATTAGAGAAGCTGTGCGATTAGCAAATACTAATAAGAAGACAGGTACATTTAAAAAATATTATTAGTTTTTAAAAAATATTGAAAGAAATTGAATTTACTTTTCATTTTGATTATGTAGCCAATCAGACTGCAGAAGGTACAGGAGATGGCGGAAATGCAAATCAAGCACCTGATGCAGGTAATTTATCATTCTATATTTTTCAGTTAACAATCTCGTCTAACGCAAAATTTGTATCCTATAAAAGTTCATGGTTTCGTTTAAAAACTTGTCTGGTCTATGAAAAAGGTCTTAACTGAGAAAATTTTGCACACTTGTAAACTTTTATTGACTTGTAGTAATATTTACAAATATATAAAAGTCAATATTCGTTAAAAAATAACTGGTCAAGTCTACAGGATAAACTAATGAATAATCAAATTTAATATATTTTTGAAAGGCGATGATAATGCGGACGCTGATGTGCCTATGGATACGACGCAAGCAAACTCGTCTCAGTCTGAAAATGCGAAACCAACTATCGCCTCCGATGGTAAATAACGATTAATGGACAGTTCCCCTTAGTATTATGTTTAGAATTCTTGTGTGCGACATTTTTTTTTCGTTTCTGTGTGAATGAATGAAGAATAATTTTATTTGTGAAGGATAATCAAATAATATGCAACATTAGAAAGCTCCTAACTTGAGTAAATGGAATTCTAAAAGAAACTGAATACTTTTATTTTTCGAACTATGTTATGAACATTTTCTTCCTGAAAACCTTATTTTCATGGCAGATCAGTGGGCACCGCTTCAAATAATCATATAAAATAATTATTTTTCTAAATTGCAATTAAGGTTTATATACTTATCTTTTTGTAGGTGAAGAAAAGCTTCCTTTATTAAGCGAATGTTTAGTACTGGATCATTTGTGGGAAACGCTAAGCGCCTGTCTGTTGGAGCTAGAATACACTCCAGACCATCATGCAGTCTTAGTTTTACAGGTAACTATTTGTTCTTTGATCTTTTTACATTGTCTTTGAAAGAATTTATTCGATTGTGAATGCCTTTACGTGTTATATTTTACAGCCCGCAGTAGAAGCGTTCTTCCTGGTACATTCGTCGTCAAGTACCTCTCGTGAACGACAACTAAGTACAAATACCGAGAACCGTGAGGTTGTTGCAGACCTGGCACCAGTATCGCCAATATACTCAGACAACGAAGGCACATCTCAATTAGAAACCGCCATTAATACATCATGGGATATGACACCTACCCCTCAAAAGACACTGCCACCTGACCAAATCAAGTTCCTCAAATTTGCTGGTATAATATTTTTCCTCCATGTTTTGATAAATATGTCAATATCTTCATTCTAATAGCACGCATCATAATTTTTAACGAAAATTAGGTTTTGAAAGTTCCTACATCAAATAAAAAATATAAAAACATCAAATGAGTACAAGGTAAAGTAATTACAATAAAAATGTTAATAAACATATTTTCTTTGCAGAAACGCATAGAACTGTTCTGAATCAAATTCTCCGACAAACAACTACACATCTAGCAGATGGTCCATTTTCGGTGTTAGTGGATCATACAAGAGTTCTTGATTTCGATGTGAAAAGGCGGTACTTCCGTGCAGAATTGGAACGAATGGATGAAGGTATTCGAAGAGAAGAGTTAGCAGTGCACGTTCGCAGGAATCATGTCTTCGAAGATTCCTTTAGGGAACTTCACAGGCGAAATGCAGATGAATGGAAGAATCGCTTTTACATTGTGTTTGAAGGTGAAGCATCATAAAATATTAATTTGTGCAATTATAATATGCCTTAATAACATCATTAATGTTGTACAATTTCAGGCGAGGAGGGTCAAGATGCTGGAGGATTACTCAGAGAATGGTATGTCATCATCTCCAGGGAAATCTTCAATCCTATGTACGCTCTGTTCACTGTCAGCCCTGGTGATCGAGTGACATACATGATAAATTCCTCTTCGCACTGTAATCCTAACCACTTGTGTTACTATAAATTTGTTGGAAGAGTCATTGGTAATTTTCCTATTTCATTTATTTTGAGTTCTACACTATAATAGATATTTTATACTAACAACTGCTGTTACAGCTAAAGCTATCTACGACAACAAGCTCCTGGAATGCTATTTCACCCGTAGCTTTTATAAACATATTTTGGGAATATTGGTGAAGCACACAGATATGGAAAGCGAAGATTATAGCTTTTACAAAGGACTTGTATATCTTACAGAACATAATATTGCTGATCTTGGATATGAATTAACGTTCTCCACTGAGGTAAAATTTGTAGTCTAAAATACATACTTTGGTCACAAATGATACCTATCAATGTTTTGAAAATTTTTCTTCTGTTTATACGCTATATTTAATTGGTTCATTTACATTTGTAGGTGAATGAATTTGGTGTAAATGACGTACGAGATTTAATACCAAATGGTCGCAACATTGTCGTTACCGAAGAAACGAAACTAGAATACATTCGACTTGTTTGTCAAATGAAAATGACTGGAGCAATTCGTAAACAGTAAGTGAAATAGCGTAATATATTATATATAATAATACTTTATATAAACTTTAACACATATTTATTTCTATTTACAGTTCTATTTACATTTACAATTTTATTTCTATTTACAGGTTGAACGCGTTCCTAGAAGGTTTTTACGATATTATCCCAAAACGACTGATCTCTATATTCAACGAGCAGGAACTTGAATTATTAATTAGTGGATTACCTAATGTAGATATTGAAGATCTTAAAGCCAACACGGAATATCACAAATATAGTGCAACATCCTTACAGGTAAATAAATATGTTTGGATTTTACAATGTCTATGCAATATTGGACCGTTATATTTGTATTTAAATAATTTTTAATCGTCAATATTTTTCAATAAAATATAGATCCAATGGTTCTGGAGAGCACTACGAGGTTTCGATCAAGCAGATAGAGCGAAATTCTTGCAATTCGTCACTGGAACTTCGAAAGTACCATTACAAGGTTTTGCCGCTTTAGAGGGAATGAACGGTGTACAGAAGTTCCAAATTCACCGTGAAGATCGATCAACAGACAGGCTTCCGTCAGCTCACACATGGTAAAAAAAGATTATTTTCGTATGCATAAATTCTATGTAACATTTACTTGTAAAATTTACTAACCTATCTTTCTCATTTCATAGCTTTAATCAGCTGGATCTACCGGTTTATGAAACATATGACAAGCTTCGTACAAATCTGCTGAAAGCGATCCACGAATGCAGCGAAGGATTCGGTTTTGCCTAAATTATCGCCGAAATCGGAAACGAACCTTACGTTGTGTTTTGCATGAAAAATTGAAAAGAGCGAAGAGGCGTGAACCGATGCAGAAGAATCAGGGAGACCTATAATGAATTGAAAATGATTGTAAAAGTACCGTAAATGAGAGTGAGAACGCTTTGATCTTCGCTCAAGATCTAGTATATATATATATACATAAATGTTTACTCCGCTATATACATATTAAAACTAAAAGGCGTATGTATATATACGTATGATTGATTAACGATGTAATTACCGATGGATTCGTCGCTAGAGCTGTTTATTTTGTTGAACGATCTTTGAAAAAAGACAAAGAGAGGGAAACTCAGAGCTTAAGGATGATCCCACCCCCCTCCTCCCGATTGGATGTTTAGTTTAGAAACCTTTTGAACGATTAAGAAGAAATAGAAATGGAATAGAAGGATTCGGTGTGTAATTCATCGTTAACTAACTGGCGGCGGCGGGCTTGAAAAATACACACATGTAATATAATAATCGCGACTAGAACTCGTCTCTTGTATGGATTTACGGTACACGAGGGAGAAGGAAAAAAAAAGAAACAGAAACGAATAGTTTTGCGATGTGATGCGTGCCTGTATTTCCCTGCATATATTTGTTGGGAAGATAAATTACAAGGAACAACCAACCAGAATACGTCAAGACTTGTACGCAGAATGTACGTGATGTGTGTGTATGTGTGTGAAAGAGAGATATAGAATGTATGCGATAGAATGAAAGAACAAGGGAGAAACTAATTATTCTCAAAGAACCGATGAGACACACGAGCCTAAATGCTGAGAGAAATACTTCGCGACGTTATAATCCTCACACGCCCGCAAAAGAAAGAAAAGGATAACGTATGGTTGTACACTATTAGTATTAATAATTATATTATCTAATTCTTAATCGATAGTGATTGATCATTGATGAATATCGTTTTAATATTAATCATTCGAGAAATGTGATGTTGAGAAAAAAGGAAGTCGTGTAATAACTCTTTTTTTCTTTATTCTTCTGTGTCCTCTTATGGGATAGTACGACATCCACACGTCTGTTCAACCCTCGAACTTCCTTTCTCATAAATCCTTCAACATCCGCTCTGGGAATGGTAACTGGAACCTTCTAGCATTGAGAAACGGATGTTTAATTTTTGTAAACACATCGAATGGGACAATATATATATATATTAATAATATATATAATATATATATATAAACGTTTGGAGAAGCATAGATATATCCAGCAGGAACCTTTTTCGCGATATCGTTAGGGAAGTTTATTGCTTAGGAATTCGCAGAATAAACTAAATGTATTTCTTATAAATCGATTGCGTTCTTCTTTCTCTGGCCACAAGAGGACACCTTCATATTAAATTACATTAGAATCGCGAGCGAAGCGACTAAATTATTGTGTTCATTTTTTCCATCGTTCTTAATACTTTTATTTATAACAACGTTTAAAAATTCCTTGTAAACTAACTAGTATTCTTAAAAACTTCTCTTTGCTAGTTTAATGTTATAATACTGCAATTTATGAGATTCAGATTTGTTTTTTTCTTTTTTTAGGAATTAGAAAGAAAACAGTTTGATTTCCATCTTAATCTCAAGATGTTTTTAGAGGGGAATTTTTACTGGAATTATTTTTTTACATTTCTACAACCCGTGAAAACGAGAACAAGACTTTTCTCCGCATGTATATACAACTTTGTACAATGGGCTTATGTGACGAAATAATAAAAAGAAAAAAAGTCTAGAACACAAAGGAAACATGTAAACTACAATTGTATTATATCTATATATACCAAACTATTTACAATTTATTATGACAAAGTAAAATTGGAAAGCTTCATTAGTACAACTAAAAGTTAGAAAATGGTATAATTTATCGATGTGAATAAGGCATATTCTGTATTTGTAATTATAAAAACTGTATCTCGAAAACGCATCACATATAAAAATTGTCTTAGCTAAATTATGGACACTTCTACGATTTTATGGTGTAGCTTTAGGTTTTAGTTCTTCGAAGCACGGTCTAAGGAATATGGAGTTTTTCTTCGCTGGATTATAATACTCATGACCCTGTAATGTTAACAGTACTGTAATTAATAATCAGTTTTCTTTTAAATGTTACAAAAATTGTAACTTACAGTTTTAAAGAGGATACTAGTATAAAGTACTATTTGCTATAATGTTTCTTTAGAATTACTGATGTATATAAAATTAAATTAATTGAAATTCACAAAATTTATGAATATTTATGTACTTTTCAACGTATCTTTCATTCCTTAACTTTAAAATCTGAATAAATATACACAGTGCATTATTACCTTTGACCAATCGTAGGATACCGCGTACGCAAATATTTGTCCATTGTGATTAAAACAACATCGGGTGATAGGTTGTTCCATAGGCTCAGATGATTTTAATTTAGTTCTCGAATCCTTGTCCCAGAATCCAAAGGTGCCATCGCCTCCAACGGTCGCAACAGTACCATGGACCGGATGAAACGCGATGTCATTTACCTAAGCAAAAAATAGTCATCAGTCTACGTTTTATTACCTTTGTAATTACATTTTATTGAATTCATTTTATGATCATACTAACCGCATATATATCTTGATATCCATTAGGTGTTCCATTCACTCTATGACACTTAAAAGTGAAATTTTCTTTTGCACTTAAATTTAAATGATGTATCGCTACACGACCCTCTGTACTACCAATTGCAAAACCAGTAGGAACTTTCTTCTTATCTCTAAAAATCGCAACGCAACGATACTGATATTTTAGGTTCAATTCTACTGTTTTATATTCTCGAGGACTGCCTTCTAACTGATAAACTATCAGCCCACGTGCTGCAGTTCCTACTACTGCCATTGGATAATCCTATTATAAATCAGAGATGATTACTATTTAACAAATTATTTAGCATTACAAAAAAATGAAAACTTTCTATATACTCTATATACTTACAACATCTGCACAATAACACCTTTCAATTAAATTTAAGGTCATAGCTGGTTTAGGACTTCGCAAATCCCAAAACTAAAACACATTTAATTAACATTATACTATTAGAGTACAGCAATACATAAATTTCTCACTATAAGTATTAAATATCTTCTTCTTTGCTTTTCCCTTTTTTTTTAGTTGTACATAAATAAAAATATAGTAACTTCAGCATTTTTTTGGAAAGAATTAAGTTTCAGTTTTGTAACACTTCAAAGATATACAAAGATAAGGGAAATACTGTAACTTTGAGACACATTTTCCTTACTTAAAATCAAAATTAATTTTTTGCTTTACCTTTAAATCATTTTTTCATGTAAACTCACCACTTTTTCATGTGTATCACTAGTTATAAAATGTCTTATGTACTGGTATTTTTTGTTACTTACGCACATGTATTAAACCCACAATTATGTTCTTAACTCTCCATGAGCATACTTGATTTTTGCACTTTTCATAGACACAATAGATCTATTTTGTATATGACTATGTGTTTTACTGTTCTAAACTTTCAACAAATATGATAAAGTTCTGGAATACTAATTGGAGTTTCTACTCTGATATAAGATTGCTATTTGAATCAAATGTTTGTAGGATTAATCAGAAAACATAAGAATTTGGAAAAAGTTCACAGAAAAATAGGAGTTCATTCCAGACAAAATGAACCCAGTGTGCTCATGAATGGTTAAATTTCATATTGTTAAGATATAAACTTATAGTGAGAAAGTATTACATTAGGAACATGGCGAACAGAATCATACTCTTAGTGTTTTATCCCAAGAACCTGTCATAAGGCAGGAATATGTACTCGCTTTGATCCAATGGCAAGTTTTTATGGGTGCATCATGCGCTGCAACTTGGATGCTCTGGTTCGAAGCTAAATCCCAGCATTTTGCTGTTTTGTCACAAGATGCCATGAATACTTTTGTTCCATCCTATTTTTTAAAAAAAGGTACACATATCAGAGGGTGTTTTGAGGAAATTCATTTACTAAAACAAAATTGTTGAACTCACATCACTCCAGCAAACATCGAGAACGGGCGCTGCCATGGACTGCATTGATTTAGGAACTGTTTTACCAGACTGCTCAACTTCCCAACAACGAACATTGCAATCCCACGATCCAGCAACGAGAAAATTTTGCGGAATAGAGGCTGGACTGAATGCAAGACTAGAAACTGAGTCGTCAGGAGGAGAGACAACCTCAAAATCTTGCATGGGATTAGATGAAGAACCTGTACCAGTTCGTAACCCACCGCTTTGATTAAACATCTTTAGTCGAATTTATCTCAATATATTTCCTTTGGTACAAAACAGTGTCGTCGTTAATCAAAAACGTGCTTGTATGAAATCGTTTACGTACAATGAACATGCAACGTACACTCAACGTACATTCAGCTTCCACGCTTTTATTTTCGTGTCAAATATGAGATTGCGCCAAACTACCCATGTGAAGTTAGCTCACACTAGTAACCAAATTCAATAAAACATCGGTCAAAAAATTGCTCTTTAATTGCCCATAATTGCTCATCAATTACTTTCAATTGGAGGAAATAAAGAGTAATTGTTTAAGTCGTCATTTATTGAGATACGACAAATTTTATGCGTCGGTATAACCTAGCAGATTGACACATGCGACCAACTTCGCGTCGGTACGAATAGCACGATCTTTTTTTTACAGATTTCTGGAAAACTAGAGGTGAGCAATTAAAATTAATTACAGAGTAATAATGGACAAAAAAAGAGCAATTTTTTAAGCCATTCTGCAGTAAGATAGGGCAATTTTTTGTGCCAAATTGCGCACAATATTATTGTAATGTAAAATTAATATAGACAAGATACTCAATGTAAATTTTATACCAACAAACACAAAATTTCGCGTGGTAAACTATGGAACTTCAAAATAAAAGCGCGAAATATGAATAAGAGAAACGAATTTAATAGGCGGTTACGTAACCTACGGTAGTATATATATATATTTTAACTGATAAATATCTTGTCCAACTGAAAATGCACTGTTGTGTAATAAAATTGATTAGTTAAAACTTTGTAAAAGTTTTAGAATCTTCGAATCTCGGTTTTTTTGTTCCTACGAATAGTAGGAAATAAAATTAGATAATCTTAAATCTAAAATGATTTGAAAGTGAGGACTAATTGCTAGAAATATGACATGCAATCACTTATGATGTGTTTTATAGGTGTCAGGTTATAGTTAAAGTAAAATATGAGTAATATTCTATTTATTTTATTCATTGTAACAGATGGATGATATGAGAGCGATAGAAATGGCTATAGTGATCCAGAAGTGGCGAGATTTGATACTATGGCGCCTCGAGCGATGTTCTTATCATTTTCAAAGCTGCGCGCGCAATCCACTTCGGAAAAAATGGCGGTAAAGAACAGAGCTCATCGCAAGGGTGAATTTTGTACTATTTTTTTAAGTACTATTGAGAAATTTGTTGGATTTTTGTGCATTTTCAGAATATATAAGATATTATCGTGTTACTATATAGCAATTATATATGTATCTTTCAATAAACGTCGCAATTAAACATGTTTTTATAAAGGTATTTATTTGAAGAATTTATAGATGTTTGAATTGTAGTCACGTGATTGCCAGCTACTGCGCATACACGATCGCGCTTCTAACAAGTTTCCTCGCGCCCGTTCAGAAGTGAAGATCGTTTTTCGGTTTTTATTTGCTTTTCTGCAGAATAGACGCTTAATTTTTTGTTGTTCAATCCAGTCTTTATTTCTATAGCTTTGATGCTTTCGTTTTCTGTATTTTTTTCTGATTGTGTGATGGAAGAAATTCTGAAGTAATGAAATATCGGTAAGTAGACGAAATCACCATAGTTTTGTTGTATGAATTTTTTAAAAACATTATGTATAATTTATAAGCATCGTAATTAGTTATTATTAAATATATTTGAATATAATTAACAAACGGAGGTTGAACCGCAATTTCATTATTCTTGATTTTCATCTTATTTTGATGTCTAAAATCACCCCTTAAATTTTTTCCCACCTGTGGTCAAACACTTACTATAGTATTTTGCTAAACTTCACTGAAAGTAAATTACCAAAATAATGCATTTTACAGCAGGACTTATTTGATGTTCTCGCATCCAAAGATTACTTTACGACTTAATTGATAGCGTCGCGAGTAATAAGGTACGCCTAATATATTATTATTACTATTTTATATGGTTACTATTTGTATCTAATATTAGTATGTATTTTGTGAAAAATTTATTTAACATTTTTGATCAATTTTTAACCTGCTTTCGTGATTCTACTCTGTTTCCTACCTGATGTTGGCTGAGGTGTTTATACATTCCTTTAAAACAAATTAAAGTTTTTATATTTCGGGTTTACATAACGCATTTGCGCGTTAAAATCTAAAATCTAAGTTATTAAAAAAATTGAACAATATCTTTGTTTTGATAAATACTATTTATTTTAAGGTCAGGTTTATTGGCATTTTTTACATACATACATTATTTACATCATTACATACATTTTGTGCATTTCTTCTCAACAATGATTGCACTCCAATTTGGATTAGTTCTCGGTAACACTGTTTAAGGAACAAATAATATTTCTGAATTGTTGATAAAGAAAAGTGACTAGATTCTACTTTCCTTAATGCTTGTATTTATTTCCATAGACAACAGCTTCTTATTAAAAATTTCCATTTTTGCTTTAATCCTTAGGCAAAAACCAGCTTAAGTACATATTACATAATCTTTCTTTTCTTTTTTTTATATATTCTTCTAATATCTTATATTGTTTTCATCACATTGAATTTGGAATAATTATATGGTGCTTAAAAAAATACTTTATATTTTATAAGAAAAATAAACATCTTTGCATCATTGACTAATTACATACATAGCTATACAAGTAAACATATCACCTTACTGACTTTCATGTCTCTAGGCAACTCCAATACTGATCTAGGAATTCATAGCAATTAGTTAAAGGACTAATTACAAAAATAATGTTGACAAATAAGGGGACTGTGGTATTTGTAAGTACACGGTATTTGTTGCATATAGTTCGAATTGCGCGAAATAATAAATATTTTTGTTAATATTTTCATAAGAAATGTGAGTATATTAGATTTGTTTCTATAATATTTATAGTACAAATTTCTAGAAATAAGCAGAAGCCGCTTCTCCAGAACAATTTTCTGTTAGGATAAATTATGACATACTTGTTGAAAGATTTAAAGTAGTCCACAATTTAAATATTCCCAGAAATAATTAATTTAAATTCTTACCACTTTTAATGTTAAAAATGATAGAGATATATGTTGAAAATGATAGAGAAACTAGATACTCTCGCAACTCTGATAGAAGAACATATTAGGTGATATGCTTACTTGTATACCTTATTTGTGTTTTGTAATAGTTGAAACATTTTATCTTCCAATATGTTCGATAGCACAATTATCGCAAATAATTAAAGTCTCATAGTCTTTGTAAGGTTCTTCTCGACCGTTAATAGGTATATAACATACTTGATGATTTGGTTGTACTTTCCCTACATAATAAATACCTTCATGCAAAACTCTGCCTATGAAAAGGGCATGTCCATCTTCTGTCTCGCCAGCAGGAAGTGCATTCAATGGAACACTTCCTTCCCATGACTTTACCCAGCTTATACTTTTACCACAGAGTACTTGAAATTCTTTCTTGTCATGGGAAGCACCATCCCACACAATTGTACATATGTTATTTCTAATACCTCCAGGGGTAAAAGAATCTCTATGATGTGCTCGACCTATATATAAACCATCTTCTGAAACCATTACAGCATTTTGTGGAAGCCCAAACGACTCGTTATAATCTTCCCAGAAATTACATGTATCCAGCAATTGTTGTCTAATAGCTAAAGATGTGTACTGGGATTCTGAAAACAGTAGGCAGTAATAATCATTTACTAATTATCGCTAAAGTTTTCTATATAGAATCGCTGAAACATACCTTCTATTAAAAATTCACCTGTAGCACCACATACTGTACTCACTCCAATATAATTTATAATAAATGGGTTTTTGTCTTTGTATGACATAATACATTCATTATTCTGATGCTTAAAACTTAATAAACCATCACACGACCACCTATAAATATTAAATGGAACTTGAATAATTAACTTTATAATAGAATCTAGGAAAAGCTAATACATCAATTTCTTACTGTATCAAAAAGTTACAATTTCCATGAGGATATAATATATCTTTAGTTTCTGCTTCTGCTACAACAGGTTCTTCACCATTCTTTTTTATTGCTGATATTTTGTTTCCCCACCCTCCAATAATAATCTACAGAAACCGTATCTATACATTTGTATCATAAATAACTAAACGGTTCAAAATTATCACTATACAAAAAGATATACCTCATAAACATCAGAATCTGCTCCCAAATGATTTCGTAAAGAAATTCTTGCATCATGAGCAGCCTGTATTTTCAAATTCACGCGAGATTTTGTAACAGGAAAATAACGATACTCAGTACTATTTGGTGTGAGAATTCTATTAAAAGTGAGTAAATCTGAAAAGTAATGTTTACCAAATGTGCTGAATTATTAAATTTATATGATATCAAACAAATAAGCTAACATAAACAAATACTATAATTGCTTTAAGTAAATTTATGCATCCTCAGAAAAATATTTAAACTCAATTTATCGATAATTAATTTCTTTTTTATAAATATGGACAATGAATTTTTATATTTCTGGTGTAAAATGCAAGCACTGACATTTTACACGTCGCAGTACTCACTGAAGGGCATGGTCGTTTGTTCAATCTGTTAAACAATTTTTTGTTACTGAAATATCACGAACTGGTCGTGATTAACAACACAGACAAAGCACGGGTGTGGAGGTTCGATTTCTCGATACACTCGGTTATGACACCTGTATGATTTCATCGTAGGAAACCAATTTGTTTCATTTTTGTTCACGAATGTGACCGTTTCATGGCACAGGATCGAACCGAACCTTTAACCCAGTGGTTCTTAACCGGTGTTTCGTGAATATGTCGTAGGTGTTTTGCGAAATTTCTCATGATTTTCCTTTCTTTTAAATGTTTTAGTTCATTAAAGATTATAAAAATAACCATTTTTTTCTATATCATAATTTATTTTCATAATTCACATTTTACAAAAATCAATATTTGTAAATCTTATATGGTAAACATTGGACAACTGCTTAAAATGAATGACAACCTACGGTGATTAAAAGAAATATCAATTTTTTTGTTATTTAGAGCGATATACTTTTATGTTTGCTCTTTCTTTTGTTTCTTTAATTTTTTACCATTATTTAATAACCTATCTTTTTTAATAGAACCAGTGGCGAATTAAGGTATATCGAGGCGCGGTACACAATATAAAATTGAGGCCCCTATATAATAGGGCTATTATATTAAAAGAGTTTTATTTTAAAATAAAAAAGTAATTAATAGGAAGAAGCTGTTGTAATTAAAAAATTATATTTGTTTATAATAGAAAATAAGTAGTCTTTTGCCAATTTCGATTAGACTAATTATTCAAGTCAGATAACTTTCATTAATTAAAACTATTTTTTATGTCAATATTACGTATTTAATTAATAATTTTCTCCTGAAATTATAGTTTTTTGCTTCCCCTCAAAAACATACCTTTTTGAGTTGTATCACTTTTGTAATACATATGTGATATGTTAAAAGTTACATGCCTTTTTTTATTATTGGTTGCAAAATTTTGTTGAAGTACGTAAATATCAAGTTAGTATTTCGCAAAAAATATATGAATAATAATGTTCCGCGTTTCTGTAAAGATTAAGAACCACTGCTTTAACAGTTCTCCGCAGATTAATATTGCGCATGCGCGGTTATGCGAAACGATTGTTTGATTTGGATTCAATTATAATGGCGGGAAAATGAGGGACGCATCTATTTTCGTCGTCGATTCACACCTGTTTTAATATTACTGCGTTTAATTACAATAATTAATCAATTTGCTATCCCATGATAGGGAAAGGTGGGAAACATTAAGAACGCGAAGTACCACAACTGGTATTACCACATACTTATCCTACTTTCGTATAAGAAATCTTTCTGAGCTCGAAAGTGTAACGCACCTGTACCTCATTACCCTTATGCATCTAAGATACTACAGTCTACTAGGAATTTTACACATTACCTTACATACTTTGTTTCAGTATTTATTAATTTCATTGTATTTCAAAATTGTAATACAATATACTATCGAAAGGAGAGTGATTCCTAAGGTAAAAGTAAGTCACAAATATGCAATAAAATTTGTTCATATAGGGCGCTGTATTCGAGAAAATTGAGTTTCTAAATTCGTTAAGTACACTCTGTTCCGTTCAACCTTGATTTTCTCGAAAACTGAGTTCCAAATAAACAAATTTTATTCTACATTTTGTATTTATTTATACACGAGAAATCATCTTATTTTTGGTCATACCACAATTTCGAAAACATCCTGTACAAATAATTCAAAATGCAAGCAAATACAGGGTGTTAAAAAAGGTACAGATTTTCGAGAGTTATATTTTTCACCGAGAGGAGTACTTATAGAATGTTTAATCAATAGGGATTTTGAACTCATTCTTTCAATAGCGGAAAATCGGCATTTGTATTTAGATTGACTCATGCTAGCGAACGATTGTAAAGTCTTAGACCTCATTTTCGAACACGCAGTACATATAAAATGGGCAAATGTAAATCTAATGGGATGCTTTCAAACTCTCTACGAATATTTTGAAAGCTAGAAAGAATTCTTAAGTAAACTGATATCTAGACAATATAAATTCGAATGTACTATTAATAGAACAACAAATTTTTAAATAACGTTGTTTCGGACATATTACGTAACAGTAATGAAATTGAATGATCGATAATTTATAACATAATACAGTAATGTATTTCAGTGACCAGTGATCAGATCACGTTCACATTGGTTTATATTTCCATGTATGAGATAATGAAATAATGAAAGTGAATGAAGAAGCAAACGCTCCGTTTACGTGATGTGAATTTTTCTCATTCCTTCTCGATAAAATAATGTTTAAAGAGTGATTAATTGAAAAAATTGTTTTTATTTCTTTTTTTAATAATTGAGGTTCCAAACATTATTTCTTAAAATATTTAAATAATATGTTTTTCTATTTTTTCGATACATTTCTTCTTCAAAGCTCTACTATTTCATAAAAAATTCTTTTCTGTAATCCGAGCAACTGAAGCTACTGGCTTATAGTTTTAGAAAATGGCATGATTTCTGATTTTAAAACTTGCAATGCAAAAATTGCACGTCAGTCACATTATCGACAAACTTTTGGAGATCTCTTACGCTGATACTTACTACTACTACAATAATAAATATTTTTACATGAAACTTTTTGAAGAAGCAATTCAAGAAATGCACTTTTTGAAAACATCAAAGATTATTCAGGAAAAAATTTTTAATTTGCCTAGGTTCAAGAAAGAAAAGGCAAAGAATTCTCGCTATGAAGATCACTTTGATTCTTACTTGGAAAGACATTACTGTAAATAGTTTTATAGTGTAGTAAAAGTACATTGTACTCTTCAGTAAGATTCACATTAAAGAATGTCGATTACTGGTCTTGAGATGTAGCAGGACAGGTATTAGGAGAAAACACTTGTCTTGCCAACAAATAATTGCAATGATTGAACTCTATAAAATGTTGTAGTAATAAATAACCAGTGCTTTAAAATCCAAGTTTTGGGTTTCTTGTGTTTATTGTTCATTACTGTCTGACTGTTTAAGCTATTTTTAAAAATAAGGTTTTGTCATATAAGATTCTTAGAAATACGCTCCATGTTCGAAAATGAAAACCGCTTGAATTGTAGATTAACAATTCTTGTATTAGTGAAAGGAATTAATTATTCTGAAAACCAATGATAGTAATAGTGATAATTGCAACTAACGTCGGTTAGTATAACAAATATCTCCTTATCATACACTCGAAGCATTCGAAAGTGAACTCGAATGAAAAAGTAATATAAATGCAAAAGCTACGCGTAGTACGGATTTTTGGCATCATCACAAAGAACTGAGTAATTTATATGCAACGGCGTGACATCAAAGAAGCATCCGTTTGGAATTAGTTTATCGTCCACTTTCCATTTTCATTTTACTTTCTTCATGTTGTACTAATGCTTCGATCGTTACGCATGTACGACTTTTACCATTTTGCGAGTATTTGATGAGAATACTTCAAAAACGATGTACACACACGTGTAGGTACAATGAAAATAAGAGGATTAAGTTGAAAAAACTTGCTCTATCAAACTTACAAAGTGAAGTAATATTTACTTATACTTTATTTAACTTGTATAAATCACTTGCCAGAGGAAGAAAAAGTACATAACTGAGGTTTTGTATAGCCGATGATGAGATATAACGACCCTAATAAAACAGCAGGGTATTAGTCTTTTACACTTCAAATAATTGACATTGAGATCGTCAATCGGGAAATCCAGGAAGGGAAATGCAGCATTAAGGCTAATTACAGACTTAACATAATTTTATATATCGACTGTCTGCTTAACCATTACAAAGAAAAAGAAAGATTGTTCAGTTTGTAACAGGCCTTTAGAATCGACAAAATTGTCGTTCATTAATTGTCAGCCGTGTGTCTTAATAATTAACAATGCTGTATTGATGATAATGAACTATTGAATAATGAATTTTGTAGGATTAAGGACTTATTTGCACCCTTTGCCATCTCTCTGAGGTTTCGAATTAACAGAAATAAAAAAATACGTTAGTTTGTTCTTGGTTCTCGGGCTGATCATCATCGCATCGCCCCTTATTAGAAATATGAGGACCGATACTCTGCTGTTTCATTGGAATCGCTATATCTCACCATCTATCTATAAATACATAGTTTTTTTCGATGAATAGAACTCACAGGCATGTAGGTACACTTTTATACAGGACTATTCATTCTTGTACACTTGATTCAATTTGATAAGATCTAACGTTCTTCTTCATTATGCATCATTGTTAAAAAATGAAATGTATTTCTGTTGACTTATCGTCAAATACAGATAAAAACGTATAAGTGCCACCAGCTCTGATAAATGCGCAAAACTCCAATGGAAAGGGAAAAAGAGTAGGCCTGCTAGACTAAGAGGCGTGCACCGAGTGTCCTAGGTCATTGTCATTAACGCATTGTAATTCACTCGACTACAACATGGTTGTTGTACGTTTTAATGAATACAGCTATATCGAATGTGCGTGCACGGAAAGTAGAAAGCATTGCGAAAGATAATGACAAGGGTGCATGATGCGCGCAATGTCATTCCGGTTTTCATGTTTCAGCGTAGTGCACGAACATACGTTCCTCTTGTCTCCGCATGGGAATTTCTGCAGACATTCGGTAAAATGGGGCTAAGCCATAATCATTCGTCAGTTTGCTACGTTTTTGAGGAAACCCCGACGAAACTTTCCTTCGAACGAAAGGCGATTTGTATTCAAGTAACTCGCGCATTTTATACGGGATGTAAACCGAGCAAAGCGTGCTTCTTCCTATGTTTACGAATTTCGAGATTTAAGAGAGACTTTTTCAAGCGTTTTCTATGAGGACATCGCGAAACAGAATCACGTTAAATTTTATACGGGATGATCTTAAAGATCGTATCGTCTTATTATTTAATAAAATCGCGTAGAAGTGACGAATATTTTAATGTCGTTAGTGTTACGTGGTGTAACGAAGATTATTTAACTCCATAAGAATAAGAATTATTGAATTTCATTTCGTCCAAAATTTGCTTATATCTTCTACTCTATGGTATCTCGTGTTATATTTTTCCTGCAATTGAAAATCAGTTAAGTTAAGGTACATGTAATATATCTCGTTGCGTTCCGTACCAAAGAAGGAAAGTTAACCACCTACCGTGACAAATATCTGTTAGCCCTGGCAATGATAGTGCATAGAAATCGGGTCAAGATTTTTGCGAAAGCCTACATGGTGCACTAGGATTTCTCAATCGAACTAAAAGTGAAGATGAAAAGTTTGAAAGTGAACGCGAAAGAGATGATTTGTTAGCTATTTATGATTAGAAAACTATTAACCGAAACATTAAATTGACCAATGTATTAAATGATTAATACGTTTATAGAACATTAAATGATTTTTATAGACAGGGAAATCTCAGTGGTTAAGATTGTATTTCTTATAACGTGACATGCACTGTTTGTGTTGAGAGTAAGTCGGAGATTAACGAACCCAATCAGTGGGTAAAATTCTGTGAAAGGGATACTTTTCTGTACGTATTAAAAAGTCTAATTACGCTAGGTAGGTCATGCTCTCCGTAGTTCACTGAATAGTTGTCGGACACACGACTGACCCATTGCTTTCCCCGTAAAAGTGAAGAGTTAAATCAGGTTGACTCTTTCTCCCTGCTCTGTATGGTCGAGTACCAACCAATGTCCTATCAGTATGTGCGCATCAAGATCGCTTTTACCTTTTTGTGAGCGAGGAGGGATTCCTAGGAGTATAAAACGGTAAAGAACAGATTTCCGCGCCAGTATGTGTGTAGTTTCAATTTAGTGGAGGAACAACTGCTCCACGATTTTCATCTAACAGTGTTCATTTTAAACGTTAGTCATGACGAAAATAATTCCACTCGTGAGTATTAACGGAAAATTATATTATCGTTTAATTATTGTTTAAGATAAAATATTGAGTGAAATTAAAATAATTATATTTTCTATGATGTAATCTATTTTTATTTCATATTATCTATTCAGGGTGTTCGATATCCTTTGATAACTATTTCTTGGAGAAGTTTTACATATTTGTTTTTATTGAATAAGCGAATAATAAGCCATTATAAATACTATTTACTGCGGTGTGATTATTAATTTATGGTGAATTTATTCTACTTTTAGAGTGCGGTAGTTCTTGGATGCATTTTGCTAACGCATGCAGAACCACCGGTAAACAGTATGTATTATCATTTTTTATGCAAATTAATTTGTAATATTTCCTTTTTTGTAGCGATTCATGAATAAAATTATTTGATTACAGTTCATCAATTTTAGTAAATACGTTTTAGTATAGTTAATTGCAATATTTCCGCTGGAAATAGCAAAGATTTTGCGCGCGCTTTTCAGAACGTTTATATTATCTTCATAAACATTTTCTAAAAAAAATTTATATTGCAAATAAAACTTTTTTAGTGCATACATAGCATAATAATTGTATTGCATCTAAAGCAGGATACTCGATGACTGGAGATAACAATGGCTACGAATTCAATAATAATGTCATCAGTGGGTCATACCTGTCAGGCAAAGACAGTCACAGTCAGAATTCTTTTAATGGATTCTCTCCAAGTTCTCACCATAGTACTTTCCAAGCATATTCTGGTGGTGTACGTGACAATTTTGGTACGAGTCCTTATTTTATGAACGATCCTGCGCAATCTTCCTTTGAGAGCTACATGAATAGCAATAATGGAGATACTAGTTTTGAAGGATATACTCAAAGCACAGACCAAGCAGGTTCTGATTTCAGTCAATTCTCCAGCAATAAACATAAGAATTCTATGTTTACAAAATATTCGGATAGCTTACCTGGAGCTTCTAGCGTAGGAAGTTTCTCTGACATAGTTCCTGAAAGTTCTTCATTTAGAGAATTTTCTGGAGACGCTTTCAAAGGTCATTTATCTGGAGGGTACATTGAAGGCGACCAAGCTTATAACAGAGAACCGTCAGTGTTTAGTGGCTCCGCTAATGATTACTCTTTTGGAAAACATAAGGAAAGTATTTTTGGAAGTGGGAGCAGTAACAAATACGTGAACGATATGTTCTCGCCTCATTCTGACACACGTTACATGCGAGGAAGTCATGGAAGCATGGGTCGTGATTATGGATCTCCCATATATTTGACGAACTCCGCGAGTAGTCATTTGAGCAATTTGCGAGGAAGCTCTGGTCTCTATAGTCCTGGAAAATATAGTAAAAGTAATAAATACTCGGCTGATTATACTCCGAGTACTGGTTTAAATTATCTTTCAAAGGACCAAGATACCGATTATTTGATCGGCGCTTATGGAAAAGGTGGAAAAATAGCAGGACTTAAAGACAGCAGACCAAGTAGTTACAGCAGCCAGGCTTATGTTGGTGGACCATCTTATACGAATAAAATTCCAGCGAGTTACAAAAGTAAACTAAATATAATGAACTATTCAAACAGTCCTCCAATTGGTTACCCTTCGATGTCGAGTCTGCATAGCAGTGCTAACAGTTATGCAGATGGTCCTATGCTTAGAAGATACCGAAGCAGTAGTGGATACGTTCCTGGACATAGTAGTATATATTCCAGTTTCTTTTAACATTCTTAATATGAACGGAATGACAGACATGTTATGTTTTGTACATATTTATTGTATAAATATTTAAAATCAATGAAAAGCGTCATTTTATATGTATAATTTAAAATAAAATTATTTAAAAAAATGTATGACTATTATAGTACTTTACGTATTTATAACTTTTCAAAATTGCAATAAAAAAATTATTTTCGATTACGGTGGAGTTCGTGGAAGCTTTGGTTTAGGTAGAAATGCGTCTTCTTTATCAATGTCCGTTTCTTGTATCCATAAAATATCATCTCTCACGGCTTGATTGTCATTATTGATATTCCTGTAAAAATATGTTTATTTTGAAAAAAAATCTACACGTTATAATAGAAAAATACAAATATATAAATAATTTAAGAATTCATACTATAAAAAATAGATTTAAATCCCAAAGCAAGAATATGTGATCATGTAGCAATGTGCGAAAAATTTGAAATCACATAGTGCATTGTGTTAGTACTAAGATTTTGACTCACAGTGATGCTATACTGCTAAGTTTCTCCATTACTGGAAAAAATAATAATTCAACAAATTAGTAATAACTTTCTAATTATTAAGAAAGCGATGACATTCAAGAAATTTATTAAATTCTATCAGAAAGTATATAAAGTATATGTCGCTTGATGTATCATCACTTTCATTTACTTATTCCAGTTTTCCCAAGATCATGACCAAACACACAATCAAGAGAAAGTTGCAGAGCTTTCACTGCAGAATGCTTGCAACTTAGCTCACCCATGACTTTTACTATCGATACATATTACATATTAAAAGGATTCAAATAGTTAGAAATTATTTAGCACATTATCGATTATAAGATATATTTACCTGTTGATTCAGCTTCACTTTCAATTCCCAGTATCATTGAAGAAGCTATAGTAGTTTTACTACTGTCTCTATAAAAAAATGTTTATTTATGTTATTACGTTCAATACTGTTATTACTAAATATTAAAGTATGCATAGTATTATTTTTGGGAAAGGAAACAAACTTGGAAGATTGATTTTCATACAAGTACACAGCACTTTCATTATAAATTTCTGATCCTCTGCCTTTACTTTGTCTATTCTTTAGCATATTTATAGCAAATTGTTGCAATTTTATTTGAGCATTAGGTATAGAATTTTTGCAATGTTTTTTGGAAAGGTTCAAAGAGGTACATGAATCAATCCCTTTTATGGACTCTTGTGCTGTTGTTATATTATTTTTGTTCTTTACCTCATGCTTCCTGTTTACCATATTTTTTGAAAGATAATACCTTTTCATTAGACACGGAACGCATACCATGTAAAAGCATAGTCATGCATATTTAGATCATATACATGATTTAGACTATTTTATTTATAATATAAATATAATTATACCTTAATAAATGTTTCCTATGCGATATTGATTCACGTTGGTATGAATGTTTCACTTGTTCGTCATTATCTTGTGTAGGAGAATCCACTGTATTTGTTTGACATTGTTTCTGTGCTGATATGTCTAAATTGATTTCCTTTTCTTGAGATATCTTCGACGAAATAGTATAACTCGCTGCAAGTAACGATTCTCCACATAATTCTCCATAATTATTTTTTACTGGATCATTTTCTTCTAATTGGTATTCTAACACATCGAATTCTTCCTGCAAGAGTATTACCATTGAATAACATTATGTTCGACTAATAGTTAACAATTACTTACATTATCATTGTCTATCATTTCTTCCATATTTCTTTTGGTGTTAATCTCGCCTTTGTGTATTTGTAAAGTATAATCCAGATATTTCCTATCATTTTTTAAATAGTATTTAAAATTTGTGAATAATACAAATTTTCTGATACATTTATAAAATTTTACCTTGTTTCTCCAGTTTTATGTTTAGTATACTGTTCTATTACAGATGACAAATTCATCTTCTTTGCCTCCTCATTAATCGTGTGATTTAATAAGAAATTATTCAGTGCTCCATTGATATATGGCGTTGTCTACCATCAATTATATTTAAAATTGGAATTGCAATTATTTATATCAACCTTACTCTAGTATTATGTACCTACCGATGTGTGATCCATTAAAAGCAAAGTGATCAATGTAGAAACAAGTAAAGATGCTATTGCAGATGCTCTTAGCTGAGCTGTTTGATGCAATGATAAATTCATTAAAAGTGCTGTAGCATATTCTAATCGATACGAGTCTATAATACGACACTGATTATGCAAGTGATGAATTAACCACTCCACTAGTCCATTTTCTATCATGTATATTCTTTGCTGTCTACGTACAGATAATTTTTGTAGCATTGCAATCATCATATTGCAAGTAAGTGTATCAACATCATTATCAGAGATGCTATTCAGACACTTGAATACCTATAATTTGGTTTATTAGATTCTGAATTATATTTGATCATAAAGAAAACGTAGTAACAAATAGTAAACATCTAATATGTATTGAATACCATGTCAACAACAGTAGAATCAAATGATAAGTAATCTCGTCCACATCTGAATGAAGCCAAAGTATTTAATAATCTTGTGGTTGATTGTTGTAAAGGATGTGGCATAATAATATCTTCTGGAGTTAATAAATATGGTAGGATAGATTTGCCCTTATAACTAGCGATTTGTCCATGAAGTCCTAACAAATCTCTACTTATATACTCGTGTACTGCTTCATCTCTTTCTCCGGGTTGGCCAAATGTTATTTTCTAAAAATGTAGTATACTTTTATGTTAAAACTTTGGCAGTTTGAACATTAACAGTTAAAAGAGTTACTGTTTACCCTTCGTAATGCTTGTAAAAGGAATAATTTTGTCTTTATATTGCCATTAATAAGATGTAATTTAATCTTTCTGAAGTTCAATAATTTTGGAGGTACAGGTGTAACATTCGGCATAGAGTGTTCAATAACTTTCATGTCAGAACGAAGTTTGTCCAATTGTAGTTCAGAAGAAGTCTATTCATGTACAATGAATAATGTAATGTGCTTACACATACATCTTAATACAACAGTATTTGTATGATTACTTACATTGGAGCTATCCTTTATATTTTGATTAAATAAATCAGGAAACGTTTTGATACAAGACTCTAACATAGCTTGAAAATCAACAATGTGACCCCTTGCTGAATTTTCTAATGCAGTTGTTAGTATTCTTGCAATACTCATTAATTTATGGTAGTCAGTATGCAACTTATGGAATCTCACTTTTAATTTTTCATAATTGGAATGAACACTGCATAAATGAGACTTTGTTACTGATAATTCTTGACTACATTCCATTAACTTTTTATCATTTTTTGTAAGATGTGCAGATTTTCCTTCATTTGTAGAATTCATAGATACAGTTTGTATGCTTCTATAAAAAAGTAAATACGTTATTAAATTAACCAAGTATTGTACGAAAAAAATATTACAATGATGTCTTACTTTGATCTTTGACTATATTTTATATCATTATACCAAACATATTCCACATCATCATTATCATCTTCTAAAATAAGTGGTATGTTTCTATCATTTGGTATGATTGGGACATTAATGTTTTCAAGCGTCTTCTTCATACTATCTTTTCTTGATTCTTCTGACAAAGATTCATGATTTGAAGAAATCTGATTTAAGTCTAGATCATTATCTCTTGTACTGGTGGAATTCTTAAAAGTTTATACACTTTGTAAAGTATTTTGTGTATGCATTTTCTGGAGATTTATATATTTTGTATACCTGTTTCCTATATGTATTAAGAAATGTATATAAGTTTTCTGTTAGTTCATCTATCCAACTTTTTTCAAATACTCTAGAAAGAGATGGTTCTGCATACGGATCTTCGATAAAAGGTAATGCAAAAAAGGGTCTTAGTTGTGTATCATTTTCCAATTCTTTACCAGTGGTATTTAAAAATATACGTAATTCTTCCATGCTATCATTCATATTCTTTTCTATTTCCATTGTGAGATGCTACATGTTATTAATATCAAATTAATTGGAAGTCCATTATAGTTTTAGCCATTAATTTTAGAATCAATAAAAATATATACATTTACATCAGAATTCAAATAAAAAAAATAAATTTACAAAAACTAATTTTTTAAGTATGTCACAATAATGTATCATCACATTTGAAGTTCCTTCAACAAAAAAAAATTTGCGAATGAAAATAAAATAATTATTTCTAATAACTAAAATAAATATATTATGACTTATTAAAATTACCTCTTCGTTCTCAGAATTTTGTTGATTTGAAAACATCATAGAGGTGACAGAATCCTCCAGCTGTGTTTTATCTGGATAATTGTAATAAGTATTATTATGGAGTTACTATACTGCAATAGAGAATTAATTTTCAACACATTGTTACATTGCATTTACCTCTTTCTTTATACCAATGTAAGAATAAGGTACGTTTGGGTATCATAGTAAAATATACATGCAGATTCAATGTCAGAATTTTACATGCTCTCGTTTGTTTCACATCCTCTGGTATCAACAAATTCCATAACTGAAAAATAAATCTTTGCTTATGAACCATTTTTTTGTTATTATATACGTGATCATCATACTTTAAAAAATGTTCTCCAATCTCCAGATTTATAGCTCAGTAATATTTGTTCACAAGAATTTGAGTAAATTTCATTAATTGGTTTTGACTCTTCTTGAAGATGTTTGAAACCCTTA